>NC_134269.1:160557794-162957794 GCF_031893055.1 Leptodactylus fuscus | reverse complement strand
TCCAGGACAGTGTCCATACTGAAGTGGCACTTTGCCCATACAATACCACCATTTACATAATAGTATGAAGCCACATAACACACGTACAATAGTGCCCAGTAATGTAGAAGTAGTAGGACTCTAATAGAAGTTACACAATAGTTGTCAAATGATCTATGCCTAGCTGACACTTTGGCTTTACCATTGAGCCTACAATAAGCTCTGGCTCCCAGTCACCTATAATACAGATCTGACATTTGTTACTTGGTAACAGTACCAGTTTCTATTATTTGAGGGGGCTCAGCCTGCAGATCTTCCATAGTCCTGTTCAGCACTTCTTTGATGGAAGCCTTGCTGACAACAGTAAGGATATATCACTGTATGCCTAAGCTGGAGATGATGCAAGTAATCCACAAACCCTTTGCCGAACATTTGACCACATTTCACTCAGAAGTGTCCGTACAGTACAATATTGTCAGCACCTATATAACAGTGCCAGTAATATCAGAAAGAGCATCACAATAGTGTATATCATAGTTAAAAGACAATACATTAGTAGCAACTGCAATAGTTACTATGGCAAAGTGTCAGATCTAGTAATGTTCACTGAGTAGTTCTGCCACAATGCATTGTTCATATGGAAGTTATAGTACTATTGGTATCCCTATAATGGTGCCAATAATACGCCATTGTGGTGCCCATAGTATACTTAAATGTTCCTATCATATAGACCAGGGGTAGGGAACCTCGGCTCTCCAGCTGTTGCAAAACTACAACTCAACAGCATGCATCTCTGCTGTTCTTGGAACTCCCATGGAAGTGAGTGGAGCATGCTGGGAGTTGTAGTTACACAGCAGCTGGAGAGCCAAGGTTCCCTACCTCTGATATAGACCTTGCTCTCCTAGACTGCACAGATATTTTCCCCTCTCTCTGCAGATATTACTGCAAGATGGATATGCAAATGTTCCTAAATGAAGAGACATGGGCCAAGCCTTATGAATCCCGAGTTCAGATTAATAATGTTGCCAAAAATGATAAGAATTCAACTGCAAACATTGAATAGTTTGAGAAGGACATGCTATTTTCTTTCCTTGCTTGGATAGGTTTTATAGACCAAATTTCACCAGAATAGACCATACTGTGCCATTGAGAAATCTAGACCCATCTGAGCATATTGATCTTATTCGGAGGTCTAGTGATTATTTGCCTTTCTGTTTCCTTTAGACATCAATGGTGCTTGAACTGGTTGCCTCCTGTTATAGTCCATCCATGCTAAAGACCGGTGAGTTGTGAGTTCAGAGACTTTAGTTGGATACTAGTGGAATATTTCACTGCAATTTGCTTGACTGTGCTCCACCTATTCATCCGAGTGATGCTTGACATCCTTTCATTGACAAGTTGTTTCTGTTCACAGGATCAGCTGCTGTAGATGTTTTATCTCGATCGTACAATTCTCTTATACGTGTGTCACTATTGTACAAAAACCCTGCAAGGATGGAAGTTTTTGAGTACTGGCCCCAGATAGTCTCCTTCTACTGACCATACCTCACTTCAAGATGCTCAGAACTCAATGTTCCCATTGTAATGTGGATTCACACTGGACCTGATTTACGGAAAACTTGTAACTTGATTTTATTCAGTGTCTTGTAACTACAATACTTCAATCGTGAAAAGTCTCTTATATAGTTGCCATTTTCTTCATATGCACAAGTATATTTTTTCATGATGAAAATCTGAGACCACGTCTTGTGGTTGTAAAGCTGCATTTTTTTATTCACAGGTTTTGCTTTGGTTTTGAGTGGCTTCAATGGAATGGAAATAATAAAGGAGTTCCATATACCTCACCTAAATCCACTCCTGGCTTTGGATAAAAAAAAAAAAAAACACAACAGAATCTGCAACAAAACTACTAGCTTTTCTGCAATGTGTTGCCTCGACTAATGCGGAAACATAGTGGAAAAAAATTGCATTTTACAGTCCCAGCAAAGTGTATGATATTTCATTTATTCTAATCTTCACATGGCACAATAAAAAAAAATTGCAGAAATGCAGGAGTTTTAACCCCTTAGCGACCCTTGACGTAACTGTACGTCATGGGTCGCATGGGGATGTATGGAGCGAGCTCACACGCTGAGCTCGCTCCATACACGGCAGATGCCGGCTGTATAATACAGCCAGGACCTGCCAATAACAGCAGCGGTCGGTGCCCGAGCCGATCGCTGCTGTTAACCCTTTACACACTGCGGTCAAACGCGACCGCAGCGTGTAAACAGTGCAGGCGGCATGGGCGCCGCCATGTTTCCCCGATCGCCGCCCTCCTGAACGTCACATGAGGGCGGTGATCGGTTGCTATGACAGCCGGAAGCCTATTGAAGGCTTCCAGGCTTGTCTCTGCACTAGATCTATTAGACGATGCCAGAGGCCTCGTCTAATAGAAGTGCTGCGATTTTCCTATTCACTGCAATACTGTAGTATTGCAGTGAATAGTATGAGCGATCAGACCCCCTAGGTTTCAAGGTACCTAAGGGGTCTGATCATAAATGTATAACAAGAAAAAAAAAGTTTTTAAAAGTATTAAAAAAATAAAAAAAATATAAAAGTTCAAATCACCCCCCTTTCCCTAGATTAGCTATAAAAGTAATTAAAGAACATTAAACATAAACATATTAGGTATCCCCGCGCTCCAAAATGCCCGAACTATTAGAATATTAAAACATTTATCCCGTACTGCGAACGGCGTAGCGGCAAAAAAAATAAAAACAGCCAAAAAGCGTTTTTTTCAACACTTTGCCTCCTATAAAAAATTGAATAAAAAGTGATCAAACCATCAGATCTTTCCCCAAATGGTATCAATAGAAACGTCATCTTGTCCCGCATAAAAAGACACCACAACCAGCTCCATACATGGAAATATGAAAAAGTTACAGGTGTTAGAACATGATGACACAAATTTTTTTTTCTATTTTGCAAAGTTTATCATTTTTTTAAAAGTATCAAAACATTTCAAATACTATATAAATTTGGTATCACCGCGTTCGTACTGACACGTAGAACACAGGTAACATGTCATTTGTACCAAACAGTGAACGCTGTAAAAATTAAACCCATAAGAAAATGGCGCAAATGCATTTTTTCTCCAATTGCACCTCATTCTGAATTTTTTTCCAGCTTCCCAGTACATTGCACAGCATATTGAATGGTGCCATTACAAAGTACAATTTGTCCCGCAAACAATAAGCCATCATGTGACTCTGTGAACTGAAAAATGAAAAAGTTATGGCTCTTGAAATGTGAGGAGGGAAAAACGAAAATGCGAAACCAAAAAATGGCCTGGTCCTTAAGGGGTTAAAATGTGTTTAAGGCTAAGGCCCCACATTGCGGAAACGCAGCTTCTTATGTTGCAGATTTTGCTGCGGTTTTTTGAGTCAAAGCCAAGACTGGCTACAGAGTGAATGGGGAATCTATAGGAAGTTCTTATACGTCTCCCTTCTGCTCAATCCACCCCTGGCTTTGGCTCAAAAATAGGCAATAAAATGTACAACAAAAGAAGCTGCGTTTCCGCAATGTGGGGCCTTAGCCTAAGGCTGAGGCCCCACATAGAGAGCCGCAGCCAAAAAGCTCTGCCTGAAAAACTACAATAGTAATGCATTGCGTTTTTCCCAAAGTACTTTTTCCTGCAGCGCTTTTCGCAGAAAGTCTGCAGAATTTTCCTCTGTAGACTTTCTTCTTCTTTACCGATATGGAAAATGCCAGCATCTCCATAGGTATGATTGACATGCTGCGATTTACAAAAACTCTTTCAACAAAAACTTTTTAAAATCGCAGCATGTTCACTGTCAATATTTTTCTGCATTGTGTGGATGGGATTAGCCAGAATCCTATCCACTTTGCAGGGACTGTAAAATGCTGCATTTTTTACTATGGCATTTTCATGGCAAAATAGAGATGTTTCTGCTTCATGGGGCCCCTAACCTTAGGCTAAGGCCCCATGTTGTGAAAATGCAGCTTTTTTGTTGCAGATTTTGTTGCAGTAATAATAAATTCTGCTCAATCCACTCCTGGTTTTGTTTAAAAAAAAACGCAGCAAAATCTGCAACAAAAAAGCTGTATTGCCACAGTATGGGGCCTCAGCCTTAGAAAAACACAGCAAATTTATTTTACCTGCGGAAATGCTGCGGGTTCCCCATAGCTTTACATGGAGAAGGCAAAAATTTTAAAAATGCAGTGGAGAAGCACTGAAAAATGTAATTTTTGCTGTGCTTTCTTTGCTACGTTTCTGCTGCACTTTTTTCCTTAGCATTTTTAGTTTTTTTTAAACTATGTGTGACCTTAGATTAATAGTGTGTAACTCTCTCTCAACACAGTTCCTTGGCTCCTGTGCAGTTTTTTATGTATTTTTCTTCTATATGGGTGTATGCACACTACGTAACGCCGGGCGTGTATGAGAGCCGTACACGCCGGCGTTACAGCAGGGCTGCCGAACACTTCCCATTCACTTCAATGGGAGCGCTCGTAAACGCCGCTGTTACGAGCGCTCCCATTGAAGTGAATGGGAAGTGTTCGGCAGTCTGCTGTAATGCCGGCGTGTACGGCTCTCATACACGCCCGGCGTTACGTAGTGTGCATGCACCCTATCACCAAGATATTTTGCAGAACTTTAAAGAGGACATTTCATCACTTGGGGCACATGCGGTTTTATATACCGCTAGAAAGCCGACAGCGCACTGAATTCAGCGCACTGTTGGCTTCCACGAATTGAGCCCCAGATGAGGATCTATCAGTGCTGGTACCATAGCTCCTACAGCCTATAGCGCTGTACTGTGAGAGCGGGGAGGAACGCCCCCCGAGTACTCGTCTATGGACGAGTACTGTGAGGAGATGGAGGAGGCGTTCCTCCCCCTCTCACAGTACAGCGCTATAGGCACTGCTGTGAGGAAGGGAGTTACTGACTGAATGTCAGGAACGCCCTTCTGATGGTGAAGAGCTACAGTACCGGTACCAATAGCTCTTCACTAGAGATGAGCGAACAGTGAAATATTTGAGATTCGATATTCGTTTCTAGTAGAGCCTCAATATTCGACTACTCGATCGAGCAGGCTCATCCTTGCTAGTCAGGAAAGCTGGCAGCTTACGAGGGAGCCGGCTCTCTTTCTCATAGGAATGAATTGACCAGCGTTGATTGGCTAGTGTACAGCATTCGGCCAATCAACACTGGTCCTGCTGGAGGCTCGTCTGTGAGGAGGCGGAGTCTAAAATCGGACCACAATGGAGACTGCTGTGGTCCGATCTTAGACTCTGCCTCCTCACAGACGAGCCTCCGGCAGAACCAGCATTGATTGGCCGAATGCTGTACACTGGCCAATCAACGCTGGTCTATTCATTTCTATGAGAAAAAGTAAGCTCCCTCATAACAGCAAGCTGCCAGCTCTCCTGACTAGCAAGGACGAGCCTGCTGCAGAACCAGTGTTGATTTGCCGAATGCTATACACTGTATAGCATTCGGCCAATCAATGCTGGCTCTGAATTGAATATTTACTGCGAATAGTTAGTAGTATTCGACTGAGTACAAATATTTTGAATACCGTAGTATTCGATCGAATATCTTCTTGATCGACTACCACTCACTCATCTCTACTCTTCACCTTGGGCACAGATCGGGAAAGCCGACATTGTCATCATTCACTGTATCTAGGACTCATAATCTAAAATCCCTTACAGCACAGGTCCCCAATTACTGGGTCGCAGACCAGTCCTGGACTGAGAATCACTTGGTACCTTGCCGTGCAGTGACCACTCCCAAGGAAAATGTGATTAAGATAGGCAGTCTGATGTACAATGATCACTTCCATGACTGTGCTTTTTACAGCACTTGCGCACTCAGACACATTTTTTTCTGTGTACCTTTCAAGTTTCTAGTGGCCATAAGCCACTACCTTTCTCAGAAATTTCTTCCTGACATCCCCCAACCTCCAGCCACTCATCCCCTTGCTGTTGGCCATGGGAAAACTGTCTTGGATGAAACTGGTTTATGGTTCAAAATAGATTGGGGACATCCTCTTATATTAACTACTGGTCCCACACTCCAAAAAGTGCCTTTTTGTATACTAAATGCGTCATTGTGAGGTCCTCAGAAGGTTAACATATGACGAAGGATCAGCCTCCTAAAAAATTGGATCCAAATGCAAAGTCTCACCACCATTTTGCTGAGCTTACTTTGGAGGTTCTGCATGGGATCTTTTCTAGACCTTATTGCCACCAACAGGAAAGTCACCACCCACCCAGTTATATACAGCTTATCAAAACAAATTAAAGTACATACAGGTGGGAATAAAAAGGTGGTGCATGTATAGCAAACACCGCCCTCCTGGCAGTACAGAGACTAAATAGTATATCAGACATCAAAACTAACAGCATTGACTGCTTGGGAATGGAGGAGGCTAGAGAAAAAATCCAGCTGTGCCGGAATCAGTGGAGAAGCACCTCCTAAGTAATGTAAAGAGCTGGACCTATTGGGGGTGGTGAAAAGTCATCATTAAATGCCAGAAAACATGCCCCTTGGACAGCATCATCTAGATTATGTGCCCACATATCAATTTCAGAAAATCCCATTATCTACAGAACAGATGTAAACAGTCATACAAATCTTATGACTTTTACAACCGCTCATATATTCACCCACCTAATAATAACACTTTTATGTTTCTGCTCCTCCCTTACCTATTTTTTTCATTCCAAACTTTAAGGTTAAGACCATTGTCTCCCAAATCATTTGTGTGCCAGATAACTTCTTTCAGCTAAGGCCTCACATTGTGGAAACGCAGCTTTTTTTGTTGCAGATTTTATTGTGGTTTTTTGAGCCTAAGCCAACAATAGCTACAAAAGGAATGGGACATATATAGGAAGCTCTTCTACTTCTACCTTCTGCTCAACCCACTCTTAGCTTTGGTTTAAAAAATTGCAACAAAATTTGCAATAAAAAAAAGTTGCTTTTCCGCAATGGGGGGCCTTAACCTTAAAAGGGTTGGCCCATGAAAAATACCTAATAACTACAGATGAGCAAGTAGTATTCGATTGAGTAGGTATTCAAAATACTCGTACTAGTTCGAATACTATCGCTATTCGCAGTAAAGATTCCATTCAGAACCAGCGTTGATTTGCCGAATGCTATACACTGTATAACATTCGGCAAATCAACGCTGGTTTTGCAGCAGGCTCGTCCTTCCTAGTTGGGAGAGCTGGCAGCTTGATGTTACGAGGGAGCTGACTTTTTCTCATAGGAATGCATTGACCAGCGTTGACTGGCCAGTTTACAGCATTCGGACAATCAAGGCTGGTTCTGCCGGAGGCTCATCTGTGAGGAGGCAGAGTTTAAGATCGGACCACAGCAGTCTCCATTGTGGTCCGATCTTAGACTCCACCTCCTCACAATTGAGCCTTCGGCAGAACCAGCGTTGTTTGACCGAATGCTGTACACTGGCCAATCAACACTGGTCAATGCATTCCTATGAGAAAAAGTCAGCTCCCTCATAACATCAAGCTGCCAGCTCTCCCCACTAGGAAGGACGAGCCTGCTGCAGAACCAGCGTTGATTTGCTGAATGCTATACAGTGTATAGCATTCGGCCAATCAATAGTGGTTCTGCAGGACGAGTAAGGGCCGGTTCACATTAGTGCTTGCCTCCAGTCCGGAAGGAGTCCACAGGAGGACCCCCCCAAACGGAATATCAGTGCAACTGCAAGCAGTGTGCAGTTAAAGCGCACGGACCCCATAGACTATAATGGGGTGCGTGTGCTTGCCGTGCACTGCCCACACGAATCATTCGTGCGGGCAGTGTATTGCAAGCACATGGACCCGTTATAGTGTATGGCAGGGATAGGGAACTTTTGGCTCTCCAGCTGCTGTCAAACTACAACTCCCAGCATGCTTCATTCACTTTAATAGGAGATCCAAGAACAGCAGAGCAAGTATGCATGCTGGGAGTTGTAGTTTTGCAACAGCTGGAGAGCCGTATGTTCCCTACCCCTGAGTTATGGGGTCCATGCGCTTTAACTGCACAGCGCTCCTCCTAAACACTCTCCTCGTGCTACTCGTGGACTTGGACTTGGATTAGACGTTTCATACCACGGCACTCAAGCAGCTCCATACACGTTTTTCTTGTTTGTCAGAGCACTTTCCCATTAGCTCTTCGGGTGAACGTCTTCCTTCCTATTATCCTTATGGCAAGCTATGTGAAGGCTGAAATCCCTTCCAACCCCAGTTCTTTGCTACACATCTACTCTTTGCAGAGGCTGAGATGTAAACTAAAATGACAGATTTTATTAATTTTTCAGTCACAAATATCCCAGTAACAGAGCTCAGGCATTCAGAGCATTATATTACACAAAATAATATATTTTTAATGCCTGCCCGGAGATTCACTTCAAAGGCAGATCTCCTTGTTCGGAAACGAGACAGTGACCTGGTCAGCTGATATGTAGACAAATTAGACTGGAGTGTATATAGATTGATATATGAGCGCAGTCTATGACTGGCTGTGTGCATTTCATCTCATGCGGTGTTTTGGAGTAATACTACGGAGATCAGATTTCTCTTCTAAAAACCGCTATCAAGGTGTAAATGAATGTGACAGCACGTTAATTATAATATATATTGTTATGTTCGGCATCCCTGCCGTTTGTCTCCCGCATTGTACTGTGACTAATAAAGTAGCACCTTACCAATAAACGATAACAAGTATTGTTTATGATTTATTTATACAGCGGCATAATTTCCCATGCCGTAGCGCGATATGAGGATCAGAAAGCAGAGAGAGTAACGCGCATAATTATTCATAAATACCCTGACACGCACAAATAAAAGGGGTGGAGAGGTCGCCGTTCTCGAGAGTAGACAATCTATGCTGATTGTTGGATATGGCGCTTAACCCTTTGTGCTGCATCTGCATTTTCAGCTGGCACGCTGGCTCCCCGTGCACAGGGCTCTATTCCTTGTAAGCTGGAAATTTACAGTTGCTCCCTCACTAGCTGATAGCACGGCGTGCCAAGGTTAATTAAACTGGTAATTAGAAAGAGAGATGCTTAATCTATCCGATTAATAAAATTACCCCTTCTCTCCACAGCCCATATACATACTCCAAGAACCTGAACACATATACTTAGCGCACAAAAGACACCTAGGTGTGCGTCTTCCTTAACAAGACAGCCATAAGGGTGTACCCTGTATGACCTTCAGCACACGTTACACATCCAGTATTCGCCTGCCAGACTTCTTTCTCTCTCTCCGCAGCCTCAATCCACTATTTAATATTACATTCTTTAATGACTTGCAGCATATTGCACAATATAGGTTTTCCAGACAGGCTGTTTTTCAAGGCAAAGCCTAGTTTATAAATGCGATTGCAGGAGACACAAAAATACAGATAATCAAATGGATGTCAAATAACTTTGCTCCTGCTATCTCATCTTATTGCTCTATCTAATAACTTTCTAAATCGCTTTCTACTGCAAGCAAAGCAAAAGCAAGGCAACATAACTAGAAGTGTTAACATTACTGCACATAATAGATCGTTTTGCAAACATTTTATGCTAGATTTTGGCTTTATGTTCTCCTTTATATTCTGACTGCATTGCATAATGATGAATGCGCTGTTAACGGTGGTTTTTCTTTTTTTTTATGCTTTTTTTTGGGCTAATCCAGTATTTGTGTGTTTACATCATGTTTATACCTAATTATGAAGATTAAGATTATTTAGAAAATGAGTTACTAAGATAAATATCATATACATGATTGTAGTGAAGCTATTCCTGGAATAATGCAATATTTTCATGCTGGTTCTTGTGTGGTGGATGTTTTTTTATGTGTTGAGACAGCCAATCGCACAATGTATATACTCACCAAGCGAGCCCACGGAACCATACTTGCTGCTGATGTTGAAAGTAGGAGGTAGTTATAATAATGGGACTTGACTGTGTGTATTGTGGGGGAGGTGACAGGGACACAAAATGTGGTGCAAACATTATTTAGAAAAAACAGCAAAATAAATAAACCTTCACATCATAAAAGGTGGCCACATGATCAAACAAAGCATAACAATTCCCAGTTTGGTCTCACCAAAACTCAGCTCTCCATGACAGACCCAGGCCCCTCCTTCCTCTTCCAGGATCTGCCCTGAACTGCGGGTTCTGCAGCCTTTTATGGCTCAGTAATGAGCCCAGGACCCACACCTGGGCTGAAGCCTACTCAAGACCTGCCCTGGGCCACAAATACGTCAGAAATCGGGGTGAGATATACCGTGACTCCAGGACTCTGCCTGTCACTTTCTCACTATATATATATGTATATATATATATATATATATATATATATATACAGTCCTATGAAAAAGTTTGGGCACCCCTATTAATCTTAATCATTTTTAGTTCTAAATATTTTGGTGTTTGCAACAGCCATTTCAGTTTGATACATCTAATAACTGATGGACACAGTAATATTTCAGGATTGAAATGAGGTTTATTGTATTAACAGAAAATGTGCAATATGCATTAAACCAAAATTTGACCGGTGCAAAAGTATGGGCACCTCAACAGAAAAGTGACATTAATATTTAGTAGATCCTCCTTTTGCAAAGATAACAGCCTCTAGTCGCCTCCTGTAGCTTTTAATCAGTTCCTGGATCTTGGATGAAGGTATTTTGGACCATTCCGCTTCACAAAACAATACAAGTTCAGTTAAGTTTGATGGTCGCCGAACATGGACAGCCCACTCTCAAATGATCTGAAAACAAAGATTGTTCAACATAGTTGTTCAGGGGAAAGATACAAAAAGTTGTCTCAGAGATTTAACCTGTCAGTTTCCACTGTGAGGAACATAGTAAGGTAATGGAAGACCACAGGGACAGTTCTTGTTAAGCCCAGAAGTGGCAGGCCAAGAAAAATATCAGAAAGGCAGAGAAGAAGAATGGTGAGAACAGTTAAGGACAACCCACAGATCACCTCGAAAGAGCTGCAGCATCATCTTGCTGCAGATGGTGTCACTGTGCATCGGTCAACAATACAGTGCACTTTGCACAAGGAGAAGCTGTATGGGAGAGTGATGAGAAAGAAGCCGTTTCTGCACGTACGCCACAAATAGAGTTACCTGAGGTATGCAAAAGCACATTTGGACAAGGCAGCTTCATTTTGGAATAAGGTCCTGTGGACTGATGAAACAAAGATTGAGTTGTTTGGTCATACAAAAAGGCGTTATGCATGGCATCCAAAAAAAACAGCATCCCAAGAAAAACACCTGCTACCCACTGTAAAATTTGGTGGAGGTTCCATCATGCTTTGGGGCTGTTTGGCCAATGCCGGCACCGGGAATCTTGTTAAAGTTGAGGGTCACAGCAGATTCTTGAGAATAATGTTCAAGAATCAGTGACGAAGTTGAAGGGGATGGATATTTCAGCAAGACAATGATCCAAAACACCGCTCCAAATCGACTCAGGCATTCATGCAGAGGAACAATTACAATGTTCTGGAATGGCCATCCCAGTCCACAGACCTGAATATCATTGAACATCTGTGGGATGATTTGAAGCGGGCTGTCCATGCTCGGCGACCATCAAACTTAACTGAACTTGAATTGTTTTGTAAAGAGCTAAGTAAACATATACCATGAATAGGTACAATCTCTGGTGTAGTTAAGTAAAAAATTACAAAAAACCACCAGGTAAACAAGTTTAAGCAAAAATAGAAAAAGGTTTTATTACATAAAATCCACATATAACAATACAACATATAACATACAAAATATATAGAAAATATATAGAAAAATTTTGCCTCCTCCATTTTTTCTATATATTTTGTATGTTATATGTTGTATTGTTATATGTGGATTTTATGTAATAAAACCTTTTTCTATTTTTGCTTAAACTTGTTTACCTGGTGGTTTTTTGTAATTTTTTTTTTTTTTGTTTTGTAAAGAGGAATGGTCCAGAATACCTTCATCCAGGATCCAGGAACTGATTAAAAGCTACAGGAAGCGACTAGAGGCTGTTATCTTTGCAAAAGGAGGATCTACTAAATATTAATGATACTTTTCTGTTGAGGTGCCCATACTTTTGCACAGGTCAAATTTTGGTTTAATGCATATTACACATTTTCTGTTAGTACAATAAACCTCATTTCAATCCTGAAATATTACTGTGTCCATTGGTTATTAGATATATCAAACTGAAATGGCTGCTGCAAACACCAAAATATTTAGAACTAAAAATGATTAAGATTAATAGGGGTGCCCAAACTTTTTCATAGGACTGTATATACTGCTCAATACGAGTACACCCCTTTCAAAAGTAAGACTTTCTCATCTATTTAACTCATATCATAATAATGATGTAACTTAATAATATAATTTATGATTATAAAATCTTCAGTTTTACTCAGATTAGTTGATGCAAAAGTCAATATGCCCCACATCAAAAACTGCTATATCTAATATTTTGTATGACCTCCATGACTTTAATGACAGACCAAGTCTTCTAGGCAAGGAATACACAAGTTGGCTACATATTGCAATGTGTATCTGTTTCCATTCTTCATGAATGACCTCTTTTAGAGCCTGGATGTGAGATGGAGAGTGACTTGTTTCTTCAGAATTCCCTATTGGTGTTGGATTGGGTTCAGATCAGGGGACATACTAGGCCACTAGTTCAGTTTCAACCTGTTCTTCATCAGAAATTCAACAGAGGTCGTAGATACATGTTTTAGATCATCGTCATGTTGATAACCAAGGTAGCATGGTAGCAAGGTGAAAGTAGCAACGTCTTTTCACAGTACATCTATAAATTCATGATACCATCAATGAAATGCAGTTCCTGACACCATCAGTACTCATGCAGCTTCACATAAGGACCTTGCCACCTCCATGTTCCACCATAGACACCATGTATTTTGTTTTGTTCTCCTCACCTTTATGACATAATACAATTCTGAAGACATCAGTTCTAATCTAAATTTGTCAAAAAAGATGATGCAGTTCCTGTTTGTAGCAGTCCAGGTTTCTCATTCATGACACCACTACAAACGAAGGCAATGGCAGCTGACTGTCAATGGCAGGACATGTAATGGACACTGTGACAGCAAATTTCCTTCTGCGGAAAAGAAATGTTCCAGGCAGAGACATGGGGATGTAATGAAGGTGCCACCTGTGTCTGGATAGTAAGGAAACTGTGGGAGAAGCTTGTGCTTGTTACTGGAACAAATAATCCTCTCTACTGATAGTCCTGCTCAGGGCCGGCGTCAGCGCACGGCATAGTCGGGCAAGTGCCGGGGCCCACAGAGCCTCTAGGGGCCCCCCGGCACTTGCCTGTCACGATTTCAGCTCATCGGCGTCCGTCCGCTGATGAGCTGGAATACATACGCGATTAAAGCAGGAGCTGTGAGTTCAGCTCCTACTTTAAAGCTCCGGCCCGGCTTGCGTGTGTAGGCGCGATGACGTCATCACGCCTACACACGCAAGCCGGGCCGCAGCTAAGCAGGAGCTGAACTCACAGCTCCTGCTTCAATCACGTATGCGACTGGAGAGAGGAGCGTCGGGGGATCGATGGAAGGTGAGTGATGGAAGGTGAGTGTAAGTGTTTGTTTTGTATTAAATATAAAGGTGGAACATAATGAAGGGGGCCCAATGAAACTGGGGGGCAAATGAAGGGGAGGGGGGGGGAACGGCATGAAACTGGGGACAAAGATGGAGGGGGCCCAATGAAACTGGGGGGCAAATGAAGGGGAGGGGGGGGGGAACAGCATGACACTGGAGAACATGAAGGTGGTGGGGAGAGAACGGCATGAAACTGGAGACAAAGATGGAGGGGGCCCAATGAAACTGGGGGGCAAATGAAGGGGAGGGGGAACGGCATGACACTGGGGCAGATGAAGGGGGTGGGGAGAGAACAGCATGACACTGGGGCAGAGACGGGGGACATGAAACTGTGGGCAGATGAAGGGGGAGAACGTGATGAAACTGGGGACAGAGATGGAGGGGGGGACATGAAACTGGGGGCAAAGGAAGGGTGTATATGAAACTGGGGGAGAGATGGAGGGGGGGCATATAATTTACGGGTGACTGTAGGAGGATTGTACTGTGTGGGAGCACATGATAAATGAATGAGAATGGGTGGAATCAACAAAAGTGGGTGGAGCCAAATTTGCCGCGTCGCACATTTTGCTCCTCTTTCTTCTCTTTAAAAATTGGGAGGTATGGCATTGGTGACGCCACACTCCTGCATGACGTCACTCGCTTCATCTGCGACGCACAGTGTCTCGACTCCCCCGCCTCCTTTACAAGGGGGCCCACTGAGGCTTTGTCGCCCAAGGGCCCATAAAAACCTGGAGCCGGCCCTGGTCCTGCTATACCGCTGTGCTCCGGCATGTGTAGGTGCGATGTGATGACGTCACATCGTGCCTACAACTATGTGAACAAGTGAGACTGCGGAGAGAACTGCAGGGGAGCGTTGGAAGGTGAGTATAAGTGTTTTTTTGTGTTAAACATTGAGGGGAACATAATGTAGGGGGCCCATGAAACCAGGGGAAGATGAAGGGGGTACGTCATGAAACTATTGGCAGAGATGGAAGGACACGGCAAGACACTGGGGAAGATGAAGGGGGGAGTACGGCATGAAACTGGGAGAAGAGATGGGGGGACATGAAACTGGGGGCAGATATGGAAGGACATGAAACTGGGGGCAGAGATGGGGGCATGAAACTGGGGAAAGATATGGAGGGACATGAAACTGTGGGCAGAGATGGGGGACATGAAACTGGGGGCAGAGATGGGGGGACATGAAACTGGGGGCAGATGAAGGGGTTATATGAAACTGGGGGAGAGATGGAGGGGCATTTCAACAGCTTCTCCACAGCGCGCAGCCTTAGCCTAGGCCACGGAGCAAACCACAGCCAAAAAGTGCTCCGGGAAAAACCATGGAGGTAACGCATCGCAGTTATTCTTACAGTGCTTCAATTATACCTATCTGGAAAATGCTAGCGTTTCTGTAGGTATAACTGACATGCCGCGATTTATAAAAACGAAGCGGTTTTTGAAATCGAAGTATGTCCTCTGCGGATATTTCTCTACAATGTGTGGATGGCTTTAGCCAGAATCCCATCCACTTTGCAGGTACTAACGCAGCGTTTTTTGCTATGAAGAGTCTTGGTCTTAAGGTGACTTTTTATGCCAACATTTAAGAAGGTGCTCTATTTTTAGTTCTAAGACTATGACTGCATGCATGGTTTTGCACTACATTTATGTCAGAAATATTATGACTGTTAGAATGTGGCTTATAGTTCAAGGTTATAGTGGACAGGCTTCAAGACTTCATTCATCATCACCCTTATCTGTGACAGGCATTGATATGCAGTTGTCACACATGTGAGATCTATCCTTACAGAACCTTTGTCTGATAGTTGGCGCCGTATTCATTAGCTCATTATGGTTGTTGTAATTCATGATGAATGAATGATGAATACCTGTTATTTTGGGAGTTGTATCCTGTGATGATTAGAAGTGAAGTAATGCATGAGAAGCTTCAAGATATGCCTGACCTTGGTGGGCATTTATGTCCGCATCTTAGTGGGAGCATTAGGATCTCAGCTTTACCTTGGCAGTGCGATACTGCAGAGGATGTGGATATTTGCTTTTCTCCTTGAAAGGACAGTTGCTTTGGAGAAGCTCATCAAGTAGTTCTGGAGAATATTTAGATATCTTGTGCATATGTCTATATTTTCTGGGCCAAGCTGCATGTTCACACGACTGCATTTTAGCTGTGAAACTCGGGCCGTGTGTGCACTTGCCTGACTACGCTCCAGGAAAGGGCATTATAGTTATCTATGTAGCTAGGAGCCACTGCCTCCCAAGGTCATACTGTCCCATAGTGACATAGTCACTGGGAATCAGGGACTCCTAGTATAATAGATCAGTATAATGGTAGGAGTCTTTCTACCAGAATGTGGTGGACAAACAAACCAATCGATTGTCTGAATGTGCAAAAAGAATGCCAGAAGCTGCAAACAATTGCCCAGATTTGCCAAAACTTAATGAGGCTGCCTGAAAATAAGCCAGATATACAACAGTGACTGTTTCTGGATGATAAATCTGGCAAATTTTTAGACTGTGTAGTCTACTGTACATTTATACCACCTTTAAGATGGCTTACTTTGAACCGGAATTTTGACACTATTTTGCCTTACCCCCGAGTATCCATAACCACATGTCTAGAATGTCTAAACATTTCAGCCCAAACTAGATGCACCGCATATAATAAGTTGTCAAAGCTGGAATACATAGTGCCAAAGATGTACAGGGTTTACATCAGTGTCTAGTCATAACCACAATGTTAAATCTGGGCCAATTATTTCAATAACAGCAGAGCTAGAATAGAGCATCTGGGCCACTGAGTCATTGGTACTGGTGCCGAGTGTTGGAGAAACCCTTTAGCATCCAGAACAAAGAAACAAAAGATGACCAATACCACAAGACTATAAAGATACTGCTAAATGCTATAACTGACAGCATATTCTATTTTACATCATTATGTACTAATAACTCAATATTAAACTACAAACATCAACCAGATAACTACCCCAGGAACAGTCATATCGTACAACCTTGGCATGTAGCTCCTCGGACTCTTAGGTTAAAAAAATACAATGACTATCAGCACCTTATTTTTAGTTTTTACCCATATTCTCGATATCTATGCATTGTGGTTTTTATCTGCTATTTGTCCTATTTATTAGGGAAAATTTGATCAGCACTAATAGTGCTAATTTGATCAGCACTAATTTCTAATTATGGCCCCTCATGACTATAACTCCTCAGGGATCTGCCCCAGTATAATTCACATTTATTTTATTACTGACACTTATATGTCAATTTGATGCTCCTGTATCATCTCCCTTGACAGATGAATACCTACTTTCATGTCTGTAGATCCATGCAAGCGTACTCACTAAATCCTTTTTACTAAGACAAGCCCTCAGATATTCTATGAGCCTGTGCGCTTGGTCCCATTCTTCTATACAGCTGTGCGCATGCACGGGTCTCTGCATCCTGTGCCTGCTTACTCCACATTCAGAGTAACGGGGACTTGGCCCAGCACACCGGTATCTGACTCATACCTCCCTAGCACGCATGTGCATGCTTTCTTATTTAGAGCAAAGCAACCCTAGGTGATTATAGTTTGCGGTTCTGTGCTCGGCATTTTTTTCACCTTATCCTCATCTTATACACCTTATATTGGCGGTAATCTAGACTGACATGTAGATACCTGCACCTGGACGCCATGTTGTGGGTAGTTAATTCAATTATTTAAATCTCTCGATATTTGTATGTTTTTATTAAACTCTCATATGGTTGTTGAGCAGCCAGTTGTATTTTTTCCATTCATGTCTGCTTATGGTTTTATTGCATATATCTGTTTGTTGTTGCATTTACCTAAGACACACCCTCTGGTTGTGCCTTATCTTGTCATTCACTATTTAAAACAGGCTTGCACTGTCATGTATTATATCTACCAAATGCACACTTGAAAAAGGGGCATCTTTTAGCTTCGAAACGGGTTGTGTCCTGGTGTGAATATAAAATTCTTCTGATGACATCTTGGTAAGCGCAGATTTTACTTCTTCACTTTTCCATTTGGATTTAGTGACAACTTTGATCCTTTATGCAACGACCCCACACTACGTCCCAGTGACGGTGATCCAGCAACTACAACATCTAGATGTCCATGTTACTGTGCTTGTATTCCAGGAAGTTGTGACAACCCCACAAGGTGAGCGGCGTTTTTACCTCAATCCTTTATTATACGCCTATTGGTAGTAATACACCAGGTGACACGTGCTGCTTTTCTTTCGTTTCTACCAGTTGATATTGTAAGCCGATGGCTGGTCAGGTAATGGAGGGAGTGTACATCTCACCCAGACTACTAAGGTGGGTGAGATGAGAAAACTCCAGAAAGAATGTTTCTCAGCAGATAACTATTGTCTGCTGAGGGTTATTTCAGAGTTCCGGTTACTGGGCTGGATTTTTAGGAATGGCAGGTAGGTTGGTAGTGGGACCTGTCATTCCACCCCCCTCCAGTCCACAATTTGGGGATGTTGCAGCAGCGACTCAGCTGCAGAGAGTCTCCTCATCAAGGAGGCTTAAGAAGTCAGCTCCAGCATCAGACTGGGGGCAGAGCTTGGCTGAAGAGCCAACAGAGAGGTCATATTTTTGGAGCTGTGTCCTGAATGATTCTACTGGCCTTCGGATTTCTGTTATTCTAGGTGAGGTAACCTATTCTATGTTTAGTTAGAGCCTTGCTGGGCAGGTATTTATTTTTGTATTGTTTCCTTTTGTTGCTGCACTATATTTTTGAGTGAAAATAAAACTCTACCTTTGTTTTGGACTGAAGAATCTGGACTTTTGCGTCTTTGTCACCCCACCTAGCAACCCTAGACCCTGACAATATATACAAAGAAGGTCAAATAGTACGACCTTGGCCTGTAGCTCCTGGGACTCTTAGGTTCAAAAAAATATAATGGCATATATGTAAGAAGGTACAGTATATAATGGGGAAACTCATGAGATTCAGAACCCTTGAAATGCAGGCAAGTGTGACATAAAAATTGAGCGCTTGACTTAAGAACCAGAAAAGGGTTGCGAGAGATGTTGAGAACTTGGCTTGAAACTGTGTGAAGTAACTTCCAATTGTGTGAAGTCCTCATGTTATTGTGTAATTACATATTATGCCTCTTAAAGTGACAAACCTTAATGGTCCATGGGAAGAATATGCAAATCTGTCTTCCATGATGTAATTAGGAAGTCAGGTGGCTCAGTGTTGCAAACCAATAGAGGGCGCTCACTGGAATGTGCAAGCCTGTCTTCCCTGATGTAATTAGGAAGACAGAATCTCAGTGATATGGCCCAATAAAGACTGCTCCCTTTAACATCATGCTCAACCTTCCAAGAGGCCTTTGTTTTGAAATGATGCTGGGATTATTACCAGGTATAGTCTCTCAATCGAG
The DNA here is from genome assembly GCF_031893055.1 of Leptodactylus fuscus. NCBI lineage: Eukaryota > Metazoa > Chordata > Amphibia > Anura > Leptodactylidae > Leptodactylus > Leptodactylus fuscus. Next base: position 162,938,781 of record NC_134269.1, on the reverse strand, counting down.
GCCGGCCATTTCAATGTTATTGCATCTCGTCAGCCCAGTGTAGAGAAGACTAACCTGTTAGAGGTGAGAGACTTAGACAGGGTTAGGGGGATATCGTCACTCATTGGGGAGAGACCACCATATAGGTGTGTGGAGACTTATTAAGCCTTTAGCACTCCACTTTGCAAAGGACCATGGGAAGAATATGCAAATCTGTCTTCCATGATGTAATTAGGAAGTCAGGTGCCTCAGTGTTGCAAACCAATAGAGGGCGCTCACTGGAATGTGCAAGCCTGTCTTCCCATGGTCCCTTGCAAAGTGGAGTGCTAAAGGCTTAATAAGTCTCCACATACCTATATGGTGGTCTCTCCCCAAGGAGTGACGATATCCCCCTAAACCTTTATAGTGTCAATGTCACACTGTTTTAAAGCGGTCTTCCAGGTCTTTTATTTACCTCCTAGAATGACTTGGAATAAGAACTTCTATGTACTTACTTTGGGTCCCTGGTCTTCTGACCTTTGTGCAACAGAGATGTATCAGCCAATCAGTGGCCGAGTGATTATGTTCCCTATGACCACAATATCAAGTCATTCTATGGGGTAAATTTAAGAACTGGAATACCCCTTTAAGTATATTTAGTCGATTGCCTTCTTTCAAAGAAAAACTTCATGAGAAAGATACTTCATGTTACAAATGAGAGATTAGAGAAATCGGTGTAATATTTGTGTAAGTGAAGCCCTTTAGTTAAATTCTTAGAGAGGGTTGGTCCATTGTAAATGCGTCATACTATGTTATACATCTACCATTGCAACTCCAGTGGTTTCATCCAGTTAGGAATGAATAATAGATAATAGCACATAGAATTGTGCAACACAGTGCAAAAATGTAACCAGATTATGTCTGAAAAGCAGAACGTGGGTGAAACAGATATGACTTCATGCATTACACATCTCATTGGATTATTTCTGGAGGTATTTAATGGTTATTAGAAACAGACAAAAGGTTTTTTGAGATGAATAGTGAATATCTGAATTGTATTGCTCTGATCTTGACATTCACACCTTCTCTTTACTCAGTGTGCTTATGGCATAAAGGTTAATAACATAATGGTTTGTAGATCTATTAACCATACAACATACAATAAAAGGCACAAATTACTATGTTATATGTTCAATAAACAGGACAGGTTTTCCGGTATTTTCAGATTGATTGCCTGTCCTTAGTACAGGTCATCAATGTCAGACTGGCGGTGGTCCGACACCCAGCACTGCCACTGATCATCTAATTGAAGTGACCACAGCTCTCAGGGGGAGCACAACAGCATCCTCTAAGTCAGAGGTTCCCAATCTTTTTTTTCTCGTAGACCACTTTCAAAGTTTTACTGGTTTCGGCGGACCCCCTGCTGCTACATTTCTACCATATTCCCAAAACTGTCAATAAATGTGAAGATTAGATCTAACGAGTCTCCAGTCAAGTCTCCCGTGGACCCCTAGGGATCCACCTGGACCACTTTGGGAATCACTGCTCTAAGTGGATGATATCACACTTATCAGTTATGTGATCTTTCTGCAGCTCAGTCCCATTCAACTCTGAAAAGCTGAGCTGCTATAAAAGTGTTATGTTGTGTGCCCAACATATGGTACAGAGAAGAATGCCTTGGTAAGGAGCCGTTCACACGGGCACAGAGGGGCCGAATTATGGCGCGTAATCCATGTCATAATCTGCACCCTCACAATGGTGGTCTATGGAAACCGCTAGCATTCTTTTTTTCGCTAGCGGCATGTTGCCGCTAGCGGAAAAAAGAAGCGAGCTGCCCTTTCTTCATGTGGATTCAATGAGCCGTGGTGTCTGCCTGGCAGCAGTATCCTCTGTAGTCGACCCAATCATTTGAGCCGACTCCGGAGGGGGAAGCCGTGACAGCGACAGTCGTGGCAGGCGGGTTTTGACCCAAGAGTCACACAGCTCCCCCATCACTCTCGGTGCCAAAATCCGCCCCACCGCCCCACGTGTGAACTAGCGCTAGAATCTAGCCCTATCTCTTTATTCAGCTGGGGGTGGTCCATTGGGGTTCTAGATCTCAGACCACCACTATTCTGTTATTGATGACTTATCATGACGATAGACCATCAATATAATATCTGAGCATAAACCTTTTTAAAAAAAATCCATTTAATAAAAACATTTACCTACCTTTCCCCGGCTCCATCACAAACACTGAAGCAGCAAAGCCTGATGACATTGTTGACCTTCGCATGACTGCTGAGACCCATTCACAGGCCACATTGTTGACCTTGGGACTGAATAAGATGGTCAAACTGAATAACTTGAAGGTGGCATCTGAAGTGCCTAAATGCCCATAGTCAGAGTTGTATCTGATTGGGGGCATTGCTGTCAAGTCTATGCTATGTACAACAGCAGAGACCCAGCAGACATGGTTCTGGCTCAGGTCCTGAGTGGGCGCATGTTTTAATACCCAACATCCACTGTACTATTACTGTGGATGTTGGGAAAGGGTTACAGCACTTTAGGTTTTTACATGCTAATTCTTTAACTACAGGATGAGTCACACTTTCATAAACTTACTGCATGCCTTTGGTTGTCCAGAAACAGAACAGTTGCCTTGACAAAGGTTTCTGCTATTTATAGTCAGAATATTTCTGGCGTTTGAGGCCGGTTCATGAAATGGAACATTATGATATTGCAGAGAAGCTTTCCCGATTACTGTAAGCCATAACATTTCTTGTGATATTGCCTTAACCTATTTGCTATCAGTGGGGACTACAAGTCTGGAGGAGTGGGGGTGTCAGAACGTGTGGAAGTCCCTGAGGTTTGTAAAGCTGAGGTGGACATGTCTTTTTTATTCTTCCAGGAGATACAATCTTAATTTTAAGTGAAGAAGCCAAGCAGGCAGACATCCAGGCAGAAGGGACAAGAGAGGAGCAGAAATAAAACAATAAAACCAGTCAACAGGATAAATCCAATGAAGGAGAAGAACATACTGTACTGCAAAATACAATAACTGCTTAGAAAAGCACCAAGACGAGAAAACCACAAACAAAAGTTATATGGAGGAATTCTCTAGGGTCCCCTGACTGTATATAGATCAATGTTATCACACAGAACCACCCGTTTCAGGCTAAGGTCTTGTGCTTTCTAAACTGCTGCCTTGGTGAAGTGGACCTGGCATTTTATAAACTAGGAAAGGCTTATTTTGATCACATATTATATGATCTATAAAACTCAGTAACCTGCTAATATAATGAATTATGTACACAGTAGAGCAAGGGTAGGGAATGTTCGATTCTCCAGCTGCTGTGGAACTACAACTCCCAACATGCTCCATTCACTTCCAAGAACAGGAAAGCAAGTATGCACGCTGGGAATTGTAGTTTTGCAACAGCTGGATAGCCAAGGTTCCCTACCCCTGCATTCGAGCAATGGACTGGAAACCTCTACAGTGGCACATGGGAAACCTATGGCTCCATTATACAGTGCCACAAGCACTCTATAGGCCCCACCATACATCAAACCACCCATAGAATTGTATCTTAATATGGTATCTATTGGCACATGGCAATATCTTTGTGAAGTCAGATTCTATATGAATTCAAGAGAAAAATGATTGAGCCTCTTAGAGCATGCGGAAGTATAGCGTGGACAGGGCAGACTTATGAAACGATGTCTGACAACCAATCACAATGCTGCTTTTATTTTTTAGAAACGCTACTAAAAAATGAAAAGTGTTCTGTGATTGGTTTCTGGGGGCAACTTAGACACTTTTTCCAGACAGTATAATAAATTAGCCCCAAAGACTTGTGTGGGTGCCACATTATAGCACTGTGCCTACTATAATAAGCCATTTACTGTACTAAGCCATAACACGGCCTTGTGCATGAGGCCTAAGAGTGGGTTTGTAAAATAGTTCATCAGTGAATTCTGTATTCAGGTTTGAAAACCTAAGGCGCGTTGCATTTGAGTCTCATTTACATATTTAATTTTTTTTTAGTTCAAAAATGGTTCATCTATTGGACTATCTAATGGTGTGATGGTTTGATGCTAAATTGATAATGAGCTTCCTGGTGAGAGACTTCCTTAAAGGGGCTCTATCTTTGGGAAAAGTCATTTATAACTAAGCACATACTTGCATAGCCTTTAGAAAGACTATCCCACTCTAAATCCCACTGTAAATCACCACAGTCATTTTTGAATTAGCCCATTTTTTTCATATGCTAATTAGCCTCCAGCGTGCACTGGGAAGTCTCTCCTCTGTCTCTGCTATGTGTGTAAGAGCAGGGAGATGAGTCATCATCATCATCAGCCTGTGCTGTACACACAGGATAAAGACAGTGCTCACTGAGACTTCTTGGTGCTCGCTGGAGGCTAATTAGCATATGAAAATAATGGTCTCATTCGAAAACTACTGAGGGAATTAACATGCAAAAGATATGCGTGAAATAGCCTTTCTAAAGGCTAGGCAAGTATGTGCTTAGTCAAAAATGACTTTTCCCAATGATAGAGCCCCTTTAAAGAACCTTGTTCCTGTAATAATAGAATTGGATTATGAATATTGATTCTTTTCAATAATGAGGTTATAATGGCTGTCTATCGAGTTCATAAGGGTCATGCACACAGCCGTATAAGGATAACACTTCCATAGACATGCACCTCCATATCTCTAATCTCATAATGAGGCATAGTGGGGATTTAACGTCAATATTACAGAAGAAAAATCTTAGCATATTCCTTCAGATGTTAGAAGTGCACAGATATTGTTGGAATATCTCTCTATACATAGCAACTGATGTACCTTTATGGTAACATATGTAGAACGAGGTTCTGTCACCTGTGAACATAAGCTTTTAATGTAGAAGAAGACATAGCATTGCTACTACTTATGTAGTCCATATCAAGGTAAGTACTACAGCACCCGCACAAAAATAAACCAGTAAGAGAACATTCTTTTATGACTGTTATTGACTTCTGTCTCCATTTCAGTATTGCAGTAAATCCATGTTTTTGTTAAATTGTATTACCTTTGATAAACTTACAAATCTTAGAAGGGCAAGAAAGATGCATAACACGTGGACACCAGACAAGGTAGACGTCTTACCACAAGTGAAGCATAAGTTCTTATCTCAAAGTAAATAAGCTTCTTTTGACTAGTTTTTTGCATAGAGATCCTCTTGGGGATATATAAGTAGATATTTGCAAGTTTATATCTGAGCAACAGGCACGTTGCGGAATCTAAATCAATACAAGGGAAAACAAGAGAGAAAGAGAGATAGAGAGATGAGATTTTGAAAATTTCCTGGAGAGGCTGTATATATATATATATATATATATATATATATATATATGTAATGTCTTGTATATTTCAGCTATCCATATTGACCCACCAAGCTCAATTGGAGCAAGGGATAACATTATTCATTCATAACATGACTTGTGATGTTATGTTGGTAAAGCCTGGTGAGCCTGAGCCGAACCCTTGATTTTCAGCATGGATTCAAACTGTGTGGTTCAGGTTCGCTCATCACTACTTGAGATCAACATCTATCTATCTATCTATCTATCTATCTATCTATCTATCTATCTATCTATCTATGTATCCATAATGTAAAATTTAGACAGCACATTTCAATGGCAACAAGTGGAAACTTCTATGGTAGTAACACAAATGCATTACAACAGCAACACCTATATAAATAGATCTGAATATGCATTGCTGCTATAGTTTAGATACACATACATTAAATTCAATGCAAGTGAATGGAGAATATTCTCATGACTGTTATTTTGATGATCCATTGTAATGGACCTTCAAAATATAGGTTACGTGCTATTCTATACTCAAGTGTGTGGGGGATTAGAGATGAACGAGTAATATTTGATCGAGTAGGTATTCGATTGAATACTACGGTATTCAAAATACTCGTACTCGATCGAATACTACTAGCTGTTCATAGTAAATATTCGACTCAGAACCAGCATTGATTGGCTGAATTCTATACAGTGTATAGCATTCGGCAAATCAACACTGATTGTGCATCAAGCTCGTCTCGTCTGCAGCAGTCTCCATTGTGGTCCGATCTTAGACTCCGCCTCCTCACAGATGAGCCTCTGGCAGAACCAGCGTTGATTGGCTGAATGCTGTACACTGGCCAATCAACGCTGGTCAATGCATTCCTATGACAAAAAAGTCCGCTCCCTCGTAACAGTAAGCTGCCAGCTCTCCTGACTAGCAAGGACGAGCCTGCTACAGAACCAGCATTGATTTGCCGCAGGCTCGTCTTTGCTAGTCAGGAGAGCTGGCAGCTTGTGGTTACGAGGGAACTGACTTTTATCAGCGCAACTGCAAGCGTTGTGCAGTTGAAGTGCATGGACCCCATAGACAATAATGGGGTCTGTGCGCTTTAACCGCACAACGCTCCTCCTAAACACTCTCCTCCTGCTACTCGTGGACTTGATGATTCTCCTTTAGTCAAATAGTGGTTTCCCCTGAAACGAGCATTTTTTCCCATAGACTATAATGGGATTCGATATTCGATTGAATGGTCTAATATTGAGGCTCTACTCGAAACGAATATTGAATCTCGAATATTTCACTGTTCGCTCATCTCTATGGGGGATCCATGAAAAGATGGCCATGAAAAAAGGATGTTGTTCTCAGCCATTTTTCACCTCGGTCATGTAAATGTAGCCTTATATTCTACTTCAGACTTTTATCTGTCCAAGGATATCTTACTTGAAATAGAGCATGGCTCTTGATTCTACTTGCCCAGTATCCACACTATTCTGGGTATTTTTTAGTGTAGGTTGCTTTGTCATGGTGCAGCATCCCAGAGCAATGCTGCTATATGTGTTGTGTTTGTTACACGTACCCTGAGGTTGTCTTGTGTGTCTTGTCCTCCATGTTTAATGTCAAATGCTAAACATGTGCTCTTTCCTTTGTATATTTGCACTCATCTTTGCACCTTTTACTGTTTGTATGATGCGTGCTACCTCTTGACCAATCACAGGCCACAGGGTGGGGTTATAGGTAAGGGTATATCATCTCTAGCAGCTGTAGGAAAGTTAGTCCAGTCATTTCAAGGTATGACCAGAGGCTGCTCCAGAGCTAGTGAGAGAACTTTGGGGGTTCCCAAGAGACATTGTTGTCCGTGCCATTAGGAGCTAGAGAGGTACCTAAAAGGCTCAGTACCCAAAAGCCCCTTACGGTCCCCTATCTGCTGAGTTAGGGAGTGGTATGAGAGGAGAAAAGTACGTCAAATACTGCAGGTCTATATTACCGTGGCTAAACTCTTAGGTCTTGGACATTGTTTATTGAAATGTTTGCTGTAACCATCTTGCAAAGCTGCTGGAGCATCTGTTGTCATTGTTCAATAAAAGTTATTTGGTTTACCCTTCAACCTGCTGAGCTCCTGAGTCGTTGCCTGCATCACCATCAAGGCATCACCTGAACAACATCTACATGGCTCAGTATTGAGAGGTTCCTGCTCCTAAAAGGAGTGCCCTAGGGAAAGAAAAGAACTGCAGGATTCTCCTTGTACTGCACAGTCTCGTGGAGGATTCGGAGTGTGTGAGTAGCGCAGCCAGGCCTATCAGGCGGCACAGCCCATGTCGCCATATTCCGCACTCTCTGATCACCCTCTGCCGGGTTGCTGCAATGGCAGGTTGCTTTGTCATGGCAGATGGGATTTTACAAGTTGATCAATCATATTTACAAAGTACCTCCAATTTATATGTCTGGATAGTAACCAATATTAGCAAATTTGTATGTCTATATAACAGAGAGCAGTAATGCATTTTCATCTCTATTTATATAGGTCTTGGTTCTTGTTTCCGGACAGTCCAAGAAATCACTTCTCTGATTGTAGTTATTCACATTCAGTCTCTTCTTCATGTGGCCCAAACCATTATGGAGGTTACACCTTATATCTGCAGAGCTTGAATGGGAACACTCTATGTCAGAATATTGTTCCTGCTTTGCTGTAATTTTTATCTATCTATCTATCTATCTATCTATCTATCTATCTATCTATCTATCTATCTTAATCAGACCCCTAAATTTTTTTTTTTTTTTTTTTAAATGTAGATTGTGAGCCCCACATAGAGCTCACAATGTACATTTTTCCCTATCAGTATGTTTTTTGGAATATGGGTTGGAAATCCATGCAAACACGGGGAGAACATACAAACTCCTTGCAGATGGTTTTATGCCCTTGGTGGGATTTGAACACCAGGACTCCAGTGCTGCAAGGCTGCAGTGCTAACCACTGAGCCACCGTGTGGCCCCCCAGACCCCTAAATTTATCAAACTACAGACCAGACCCCTAAATAAGATCCCAGATCAGACAAAAAGAAACAAAACTGATACAGTCCTATGAAAAAGTTTGGGCACCCCTGTTAATCTTAATCATTTTTAGTTCTAAATATTTTGGTGTTTGCAGCAGCCATTTCAGTTTGATATATCTAATAACTGATGGACACAGTAATATTTCAGGATTGAAATGAGGGTTATTGTACTAACAGAAAATGCGCAATATGCATTAAACCAAAATTTGACCGGTGCAAAAGTATGGGCACCTCAACAGAAAAGTGACATTAATATTTAGTACATCCTCCTTTTGCAAAGATAACAGCCTCTAGTCGCTTCATGTAGCTTTTAATCAGTTCCTGGATCCTGGATAAAGGTATTTTGGACAAACAATTCAAGTTCAGTTAAGTTAGATGGTCGCCGAGCATGGACAGCCCGCTTCAAATCATCCCACAGATGTTCAATGATATTCAGGTCTGGGGACTGGGATGGCCATTCCAGAACATTGTAATTGTTCCTCTGCATGAATGCCTGAGGATTTGGAGCGGTGTTTTGGATCATTGTCTTGCTGAAATATCCATCCCCGGCGTAACTTCAACTTCGTCACTGATTCTTGAACATTATTCTCAAGAATCTGCTGATTCTGAGTGGAATCCATGCGACCCTCAACTTTAACAAGATTCCCGATGCCGGCATTGGCCACACAGCCCCAAAGCATGATGGAACCTCCACCAAATTTTACAGTGGGTAGCATGTGTTTTTCTTGGAATGCTGTTTCTTTTTGGACGCCATGCATAACGCCTTTTTTTTATAACCAAACAACTCAATTTTTGTTTCCAAAATGAAGCTGCCTTGTCCAAATGTGCTTTTTCATACCTCAGGCAACTCTATTTGTGGCGTACGTGCAGAAACGGCTTCTTTCTCATCACTCTCCCATACAGCTTCTATTTGTGCAAAGTGCGCTGTATAGTTGACCGATGCACAGTGACACCATCTGCAGCAAGATGATGCTGCAGCTCTTTGGAGGTGGTCTGTGGATTGTCCTTGACTGTTCTCACCATTCTTCTTCTCTGCCTTTCTGATATTTTTCTTGGCCTGCCACTTCTGGGCTTAACAAGAACTGTCCCTGTGGTCTTCCATTTCCTTACTATGTTCCTCACAGTGGAAACTGACAGGTTAAATCTCTGAGACAGCTTTTTGTATCCTTCCGCTGAACAACTATGTTGAACAATCTTTGTTTTCAGATCATTTGAGAGTTGTTTTGAGTAGCCCATGATGCCACTCTTCAGAGGAGATTCAAATAGTAGAACAACTTGCAATTGGCCACCTTAAATACCTTTTCTTATGATTGGATACATCTGGCTATGAAGTTCAAAGCTCACTGAGGTTACAAAACCAATTTTGTGCTTCAGTAAGTCAGTAAAAAGTAGTTAGGAGTATTCAAATCAATAAAATGATAAGGATGCCCATACTTTTGCACCGGTCAAATTTTGGTTTAATGCATATTGCGCATTTTCTGTTAGTACAATAAACCTCATTTCAATCCTGAAATATTACTGTGTCCATCAGTTATTAGATATATCAAACTGAAATGGCTGTTGCAAACACCAAAATATTTAGAACTAAAAATGATTAAGATTAATAGGGGTGCCCAAACTTTTTCATAGGACTGTATTTACTTATGTCTCCTTGCCTCTCTTGACTTTCTGATCCTGCAGCCAGTGTCAAGACAGTACATGTAATGCAGCCAACAAACTCCTAAAGCTGTCCAACATCAGGAACTTGTGTAAAGAACCCAAAAAGTCCTCATGTGCCAGGGAGGGCCCATGCCCAGTGTATGGACAGCGGGTAAAACTTTTATTGGGGTTCTTCAGATCCGCCATTGAGAAAAACTTTTACAGCTGAATCAAGAATCAGAAAAATTTCCGGACAGTCCAATAAATCACTTCTCTGATTGTAGTTATTCACATTCAGTCTCTTCTTCATGTGGCCCAAACCATTATGGAGGATTTTAGCCAGCTACACCTTATATCTGCAGAGCTTGAATGGAAACACTCTATGTCACTATGTACTGGCAGGATCAGCACAAAACCCAAAAGTCATTTATTAAAAAAAAAAAAATAGATGAAACTGTGTCACGAAATAGCCATTTGGCAACCTTGCAGGTCAGCACATCTCTCCATGATGTGTATACAGAGTATGTTATACATGCCGGTTATATTGTCATTGCTTTTACCTTATTTTTAGTTTTATCGACTCGTGTGCACGCTTCACAGCATTGGCCAGGTATATCCACAGGAATAAGGTAATAAAAGTAAAGAATTTGGGAACATTTCTTGAAGATGTGGGATGATAATCGCTGTCTATTCGAGAAATTCTTTCATTTTCCATTGCTTCTATATGGTGAAAGGAAGGATGCTGAGAAGAAATAGAATAAAAAAGCAAGGTATAGTATTAGCTTAATGGACTGCAATAGGAGTCCAAATCTCACCATAGTCTTGGACAATTGTTCTTTTTCCCCTCCTTTATGCTATTTACTTGGTATTAATAGGACATTTGTGTATAGAGTGAATATGCTTTTACCTACTGAAATTGCTTCCAGTAATGTTTTACCTCTTGCTGGCTGGGAAGGTAAAAAGCTTCTTTGAAACACTATCTTAGTGCTTGCTTATTTTCCTTTTTTCTGGTGCCATATTTTTTCAGAGAAACATAGAAACCTTGTATACTGGTATTACTATAATTACTGGAAATAAACATATGCGCACTTGTGTTTACAGATCCTTCAGTGCATACACATAATTTCAGTACATCCATAGTGTCAGCACAATAAGTATATAGACACATTACTATGCAATGCCTTCTATAAATAATTACAGGACTGCTCACTTTGCCAAAGCAAACTTAAAACACACACTAGCAATTCTTGATTTTTCCTCTTATGAATAAAAAGCAATTTATCGCTCATGAATTTAGCCCTGATTTTATAGAAAATAAATCAACATTTTATGGCTTCTATTATAATTTAGATACATGGGACATGTCAAAACACTTGGCCCAACGTTATGATTGCACCAATTACTGGTATAGTCAATAGTTAAGAACAACAAAACACACACACACATATAGCATATATATGTGTATATATATATATATATATATATATATATATATATATATATATATATATATTGTGGACGTTAATTCAGTAGAAGCAGTGTGTTGCGGAACCAAACAGTCGAGATAGGGACACAAAACGTGCAGCAAACTAGTTTATTTAAAAATAAAATAAAAAGGAAAATAAATAAACCTTCACTCCAGACACAAAGTAAATAAACAAAACAAAATACAGTCTTAGGGCTAGTTCACACGTGGGCAAAGGGGAGGTTTTTGACAGCGGAATTCGCTTCAAAAACCGCTCCTTTAACATGGTGGTCTATATAGACCACTAGCTTTTTTTTTCCTCCTAGCGTTTTCCGCCTGAAGAAGCGACATGACCTTTCTTCAGACGGAAAACGCCTGAAGAATTGCATAGAAGTGAATGGGAGGCGAAAACCGCGCGGTAAAAAAACGCGCGGTTTTTTGCACACAAAACCGCGCGGTTTTCACCTGCAGTTTCTATAGCACATATAGGAAAAAAAAAACCCTAGTGAAAACCGCTAGCGAAAACCGCGTCAAAAACCGCGTGGAATGCAAAAAACAGCGTCAAAAAAACTCCCCGAGGTTTTTTACCTCGCACAAATAAGCTAGGCGGTTTTCACGTGTGAACTGACCCTTAGCTTCAGCAAAAACAAAATAAATACCTGCAACTAACTAAACAGAACAGATAACCAAACTATACGTGTGGCTTACTTCCAGCCACACAAACAACACAGGTGCAATATTGTCTCACCGGACTCAGGGTTACAGGACAGAACCACACACCTCCTTTTACTCCATGGAACTGCCCTGCAATTCAGTAGCTGCAGCCTTTTCTGGCCCAGTAATGAAACAAGGATCTACACCTGGGCTGATCTGCCCTGATCCACACATATGTCAGAAACCTGGGGCTGATATATCTGGACCCTAGCACCCTTCCTGTCACCTTCTCGCTATATCTATCTATCTATCTATCTATCTATCTATCTATCTATCTATCTATCTATCTATCTATATATATATATATATATATATATATAGTACTTTGTACCAGTCACAAGACACATACAAAGGTTCTAACCGTAATGCAAATACAGTACAATGTCTTGTCTTCCACAGTTCTGTACATACTGTACATTCTATACTCCAAACCAAAGAACAGCGTAAAATTTAACTTTTATTAAATAATGTTAAAACAATAACTCCGGGTATATAGAAGATAAAGTGTCAAACTAACTGCATAACCTTCCTAATAAAGTCTTTGCATGAAAATGACATACTGTACATTCTCAGATATCTTCCTCACATAATACCATCTATAGTGTTCTCGAACACTAGTCATACTGCCTAAATAATACCAACCACAGCATTACCAGCCTCATAAAATAAGAAAAAGCTATTGTGACTACTTTCACCCTTTGCTGTGACTTCCTTCAGAGTTCCACGAGTAGGTTTTTGGATAAAGGTATAGTTATTGGGATACAAACAAGGGGAACATTACAGATTGGATCTATGTATATTTTGTAATCTTGTACACATTGTATATAGAAGGATGACCCTTAGCTGAAGCAAAATGGGGTTTTGTGTTTAATACCCCAAAGGAGGATAAAAGGTGGCTACAAGATTTCACCCAAAGCACCTGAGTTGTTTGTTGGTATATATTCACAACAGTTACTATGTGTCAGAATGTTTTTGAATGAATTTGCTAAACATAACCCATATATATCGAGAGGACATCTCAGACTAGATTTTTTTATGCTATATATTGCAAGTGTAGTCCTAATTCTATAGACAGAATTACAATATTGCTTAGCACTGAATCCCTGTGTCATGACTGTATATGCAGCTCCATGAAGATGTGAGTATAAATGAATGAATTACCCGTTCTGCACTCTGCATGGATTTCTAGCAGAGAGCTGTGAACACTTCTGAAACAAGAGATCACATGAACGCTTTGTGGTCTTCCGGGTCCGCTACAAATGTGTGAAATGCACTTGACTGACCAAGCTCTTGACCACTGTAAGCTTTATAATTAAGCCACCAGCATTTCTCTACTGGAAGCGTAAGTAGTGGAAATCTGCATTAAATATTTATCGCCTGCTCTGGCTATACATATTTATGGGTAGATACCACATAGAGCCTTACCTTATAAAAAGCCAATGTCTAAATGCCAGACTTTTAATAAAAGCAAATTCCAACCTGATCCACTTCATTAGTTAAATCCTGTGATTGAAAACCTCTACGATTCCACCGAAGTGTAAGATGACCCATAATTGTGTCCTTGTAACAGATTTATTATGGTCGCACAATCACGCTGACATGGTTATGGGCTGACCAGCTGTTTCTTGTAAAACCCGCTTTTCTAAGGCTTTTAGCACTCGAGCTGTGAATAAGATCAGGCTGTTTTGGTTGGTGCCCTGGCATGAAAATATATATGTCTATATTGGGGTTAAAAGCCTCAAGTGGTCTATTCTGAGGAATAAAAATCAAATTGGGAAAGTGAAATAAAAGTTTTATGCGACTGCTTATAATAAGTCTATTGACGACATCCTTTTGTTCTTTAAGTAATAAGGAATTGTAACCGCGGCACTTCATTTTAACTAGATGCTGTAAGACTATGGTGCAAAATCTGATAGAGAAAAGTCATTCTTTCAGTAGCTTGCTGTTACTAGCAATTGTCATTGCCAGTCAAGTGTATCACAACACTACAGTGAACATAGAGTTGAATATACATATACGATAAAGTGGGATAGATCTAGCTGTGAAGTCATTTCACTGACACACAAGGTATAGCAGGTAATATCTCAGAGTAATTTCCAGGAACACAGAGTTGCTGGACAGCTGTAGATCATCTATACAATATGCACTGTTTGTGTCTGTGTAGTAAAATATTCAATTTAAGAGACCGTAAAAGATTATTCTGCACTTCAAAGAATAGCCTTTACAGTATATAGAACAATAACAGCAGATACTGTAAATGCATTGAATAAGTACAGGAAGTCTGGGAAGTTAAAAAGTATTTAAAAAACCACTAAACCTCAAAATTGAAATTTCCAGATATGACCATGGAGTTAAAATACCTTGTCTAGCGCTGTGCTAATGTTTCACAGAATCTCTATTACTTCCTTCACCAGGACCAAATCCAGACATTACTTATTTCTTTCTTTTGCTTATATGGTGCTAACATATCATGCAGGGCCACAGATGTCAGCGTTTTTAAAGTGTGAGAGGAGACCAGAGTACCAGGAGAAAGCCCATGTAAACATGATAACAACATACACTCCATGTTGTCCTTGGTTGAATTGAAAGCCAGGACTCTAGTACCATAAGGCATCAGTGCTAACCAGTAACCAATGGTAACCAGCCCGGTTTAATTCAATTTATATAGTTTTAACCTTGGAGCGTCTTTTTTGGGGTGATACTCAAGCAGCAGGTCATTGAAAAAAAAAAAAAAAGCAAATGGCCTTTTGTGGGTATGGCTTACAGAAATGAGTGGGGCTATATATATACTGTACTAGAGGGAGGACCCGGCTTCGCACGGGTATATTACATTTTATGTTTGTGTAGTGGCCCCATAAGAAATGTCCAATTTTGCACTGGTGTATTTTGTATGTGGTTTGTGTGTATGTCCATAAGCGTCATGTGATTATGTGTATCTCATTTTGGATGTCAGTGAGACGCGTATCTAATTCTCTGGTATGTGGTACTGTGTGCAGAGGCCTGTATCTAATCCTCTAAAGTGTGGTACTGTGTTCAGATGCACATATCTAATCCTCCCCTGTGTGGTATTGCGTTAAGAGGTGCGTATCTAATCCTATGGCGTGTGGAACTGTGTGTAGACGCACGTATCTAATCCTACAGCATGTGGTACTGTATGCAGACGTGTGTATCTAATCCTATGGCGTGTACAACTGTGTGAAGATGCGTGTATTTATTCCTCTGGCGTGTGGATCTGTAAGCAGACGCACGTATCTAATCCTATGGCATGTGGTACTGTGTGCAGACCTGCTTATCTAATCCTCTGGTGTGTGGAACTGTGTGCAGATGCACGTATCCAATCCTCTGGCATGTGGTATTGTGTGAAGACGCATATATCCAATCCCCCGGCGTATGGTACTGTGTGCAGACGCGCGTATCTAATCCTCCGGCGTGTGAAACTGTGTGCAGACGCACGTATCTAATACTACGGCATGTGGTACAGTGTGCAGACACACGTATCTAATCCTCCGGCGTATGGAATTGTGTGCAGATGCGCATATCTAATCCTTCCCCGTGTGATACTGTGTGTGTAGAAACGCGTATCTAATCCTCTGGCAGTGGTACTATGTGAAGACATGCGTATCTAATCCTCCCCCGTGTGGTACTTAGAGCAGACACACATATCTAATCCTTCAGCATGTGTAACTATGTTTGTGTAGTGGCCCCACAAGAAATGTCCAATTTTGCACTGGTGTATTTTGTATGTGGTTTGTGTGTATGTCCATAAGCGTCATGTGATTATGTGTATCTCATTTTGGATGTCAGTGAGACGCGTATCTAATTCTCTGGCATGTGGTACTGTGTGCAGAGGCCTGTATCTAATCCTCTAAAGTGTGGTACTGTGTTCAGATGCACGTATCTGTGTTCAGGTGCACTAATCCTCCCCTGTGTGGTATTGTGTGAAGAGGCACGTATCTAATCCTACGGCATGTAGAACTGTGTGTAGGCGTGGGTATCTAATCCTACGGCATGTGGTACTGTGTGCAGACGGGCGTATCTAATCCTACGGAATTTGGTACTATGTGCAGACGCGCTTATTTAATCCTCCCCTGTGTGGTATTGTGTGAAGAGGCGCATATCTAATCCTACGGCGTGTGGAACTGTGTGTAGACGCACGTATCTAATCCTACGGCTTGTGGTACAGCGTGCAGACATGTGTATCTAATTCTCCCCGTGTGGTACTGTGTTCTGAGACGCGTATCTAATTCTCTGGCTTGTGGTACTGTGTGCAGAGGCATGTATCTAATCCTCCAAAGTGTGATACTGTGTGCACACACACGTATCTAATCCTCCCCTGTGTGGTATTGTGTGTAGACATGCGTATCTAATCCTACTGCATGTGGTACTGTGTGCAGACATGTGTATCTAATCCTATGGAGTGTACAAATGTGTGCAAACGCGCGTATCTAATCCTCTGGAGTGTGGAACTGTGTGTAGACACGCGTATCTAATCCTACAGCATGTGGTACTGTATGCAGACGTGTGTATCTAATCCTATGGCGTGTACAACTGTGTGAAGATGCGTGTATTTATTCCTCTGGCGTGTGGATCTGTAAGCAGACGCACGTATCTAATCCTATGGCATGTGGTACTGTGTGCAGACCTGCTTATCTAATCCTCTGGTGTGTGGAACTGTGTGCAGATGCACGTATCCAATCCTCTGGCATGTGGTATTGTGTGAAGACGCATATATCCAATCCCCCGGCGTATGGTACTGTGTGCAGACGCGCGTATCTAATCCTCCGGCGTGTGAAACTGTGTGCAGATGCACGTATCTAATACTACGGCATGTGGTACAGTGTGCAGACACACGTATCTAATCCTCCGGCGTATGGAATTGTGTGCAGATGCGCATATCTAATCCTTCCCCGTGTGATACTGTGTGTGTAGAAACGCGTATCTAATCCTCTGGCAGTGGTACTATGTGAAGACATGCGTATCTAATCCTCCCCCGTGTGGTACTTAGAGCAGACACACATATCTAATCCTTCAGCATGTGTAACTATGTTTGTGTAGTGGCCCCACAAGAAATGTCCAATTTTGCACTGGTGTATTTTGTATGTGGTTTGTGTGTATGTCCATAAGCGTCATGTGATTATGTGTATCTCATTTTGGATGTCAGTGAGACGCGTATCTAATTCTCTGGCATGTGGTACTGTGTGCAGAGGCCTGTATCTAATCCTCTAAAGTGTGGTACTGTGTTCAGATGCACGTATCTGTGTTCAGGTGCACTAATCCTCCCCTGTGTGGTATTGTGTGAAGAGGCACGTATCTAATCCTACGGCATGTAGAACTGTGTGTAGGCGTGGGTATCTAATCCTACGGCATGTGGTACTGTGTGCAGACGGGCGTATCTAATCCTACGGAATTTGGTACTATGTGCAGACGCGCTTATTTAATCCTCCCCTGTGTGGTATTGTGTGAAGAGGCGCATATCTAATCCTACGGCGTGTGGAACTGTGTGTAGACGCACGTATCTAATCCTACGGCTTGTGGTACAGCGTGCAGACATGTGTATCTAATCCTCCCCGTGTGGTACTGTGTTCTGAGACGCGTATCTAATTCTCTGGCTTGTGGTACTGTGTGCAGAGGCATGTATCTAATCCTCCAAAGTGTGATACTGTGTGCACACACACGTATCTAATCCTCCCCTGTGTGGTATTGTGTGTAGACACGCGTATCTAATCCTACTGCATGTGGTACTGTGTGCAGACATGTGTATCTAATCCTATGGAGTGTACAAATGTGTGCAAACGCGCGTATCTAATCCTCTGGAGTGTGGAACTGTGTGTAGACACGCGTATCTAATCCTACGGCATGTGGTACTGTGTGCAGACACGCGTATCTAATCTTACGGCATGTGGTACTGTGTGTAGACGCGCGTATCTAATCCTACGGCATGTGGTACTGTGTGCAGATGCGTGTATCTAATCCTATGGCGTGTACAACTGTGTGAAGACACGTGTATCTAATCCTCCCCTGTGTGGTATTGTGTGAAGAGGCGCGTATGTAATCCTACAGCATGTGGAACTGTGTGTAGACGCACATATCCAATCCCCCGGCATGTGGTACTGTGTGCAGACGCGCGTATCTAATCCTATGGCATGTGGTACTGTGTGTAGACGCGCGTATCTAATCCTCCCCTGTGTGGTATTGTGTGAAGAGGCACTTATCTAATCCTTCAGCTTGTGGAACTATGTGTAGACACGCGTATCTAATCCTACTGCATGTGGTACTGTGTACAGACGCGTGTATCTAATCCTATGGCATGTACAACTGTGTGCAGACATGCGTATCTAATCCTCTGGAGTGTGGAACTGTGTGTAGATGCGTGTATCTAATCCTACGACATGTGGTACTGTGTGCAGACGTGTGTATCTAATCCTATGGCGTGTACAAATGTGTGCAGATGCGCGTATCTAATCCTCTGTGTGCAGATGCATGTAACTAATCCTATGGCATGTGGTACTGTGTGTAGACGCGCGTATCTAATCCTCCCCCGTGTGGTACTGTGTGTAGACGCGCGTATCTAATCCTCCCCGTGTGATACTGTGTGCTGAGGCATGTATCTAATCCTCCCCGTGTGGTACTGTGTGCAGAGGCATGTATCTAATCCTCCAAAGTGTGGTACTGTGTGCACACACACATATCTAATCCTCCCCTGTGTGGTATTGTGTGAAGAGGTGCGTATCTAATCCTTCGGCGTGTGGAACTATGTGTAGACGCGCGTATCTAATCCTACTGCATGTGGTACTGTGTGCAGACGCGTGTATCTAATCCTATGGTGTGTACAACTGTGTGCAGACGCGTGTATCTAATCCTCTGGAGTGTGGAACTGTGTGTAGACGCGTGTTTCTAATCCTTCGGCATGTGGAACCGTGTGCAGATGCATGTATCAAATCCTTCAGTGTGTGGAACTGTGTGCAGAAGCGCATATTTAATCCTCTGGTGTGTGGGACTGTGTGCAGACCCGTGTAACTAATCCTCTGGCGTGTGATACTGTGTGCTGATCTGTGTATCTAATCCTCTGATGCGTGTATCTCAGTTTGGATATCAGTGTTGTATTGCAGTTGGAATATGAGTGAAAGTCTTGCAGGTTAGTATTGGCTAAGGTGGGGGGGGCACTGTGTTTGGAATGCTGTATCTCAGCAACGGTACGTCCGAGCGAGTTGGAGTCTCATCTTAAACCTTCCCGGATATCTGAAGTATCTCTGTACCAAATTTGGTGAAGATCGGTCCAGTCGTTTGGTTTGCATTAGAGAACAGACAGACGGACAGACAGACAGACAGACAGACAAGAATTCATTTTTATAATATAGAGAGATATGAGAGCAGAGTAGTTTACCATCCTCCATTTTTTGCCATCTCGCTCCTCATTCCATCCATTACATTCCAAAGCAGTACAATTTGCCACCCTTTGATACCCTTCATGCTACCTATTGTGTAACAGGAGGCCAAATCTCATCACAACGCTCCATCCTACATCCCCAAAGCACCACAATCCTGACCTAGTTTGCTATTACTCCCTCTCTCCTGCATCTCACCATGCCCTACCTCCACACCACCACATCTCAACATCTCCCCTCCAATGTGACAATTTGCCTCACCTACAACTTTCCAATGCTCTGAATTTATGAGGGCCATAAAAAGTTCCTGAGAAGCCAGTCAGATCTGTGAAATAGACGATAGTGTTGATGGTGACTGAAGAGTGAGCTAATGTAGTTGCCCCTGAAGTTCTTGCAACAAGAACATAAGTTTGTTCTTAGGCAAAGCAAAAGCAAAGTCATATAGAAAGAGCAAGCCATGTCAATTTTGTGGGCTAGGAACCTGGTCGCAAAAGCTAGCTGTACAGCTGGTAATGTGAGCATGGCATGCATCCTATGTGCGCACAGGAACATGGCTGATGTCTGTGCAAGCTTTGCTATTCTGATGCTGTCATTAAGAGTCGTCAACTGCCAGACCTCAAAGTAACATAACCAATGAAGACAACTCCTACAAGTGTGCTTATTCTACTGCATCCCTCTAAGTAACACTTACAGTAAGTCTTCCTTGTTCGGGTGGCTCATCATTGGGACTTATTAGGACAGTTAGTTGTGTGACAACAGGGGTCAGGAACAATGTTAATTACAACCAAAACTTAACCTCTGCATTAGGTAACCAAAGAATGACTGGTCCAAGGAGAGGCTAAGCTATTTATCCCAGCATATTGTTCAGCTTAAAGCTTGTGGAAACTTAACTCAGTTATTTGAAATAATCAGAAAATTTATTAGAAATATGTTATATTCCCCCAGATCTCAAGCAGAGTGAATGGTGAGGTTGTATAGTGGTGGAATAAAAGGAACAAAACGCCTTATAATAATGAATCAGTTTCTAGGAACCAGAAAGAAGAAAGAACCTCTCTCCTGCTCTGGTGGACCCAGCACAGAACAGGCATTACATGGCTATTTCTTCTAATGACCAACACGTAATGTTAGGGGGCGTTCACACTACCGTCTGTGTCTGACAGGTAGTGTCCGCTCCTAGTGTCTGTTCAAAATCTCACACGGACATTGGGAGCGGACACTAGCTTTGTCTGTGACACTTGTCACTTATTTAAATGGCGATCGGGTGTGTTCTTTTGCACTCCGTGCCCTTCCTTCACTGTCCGCTTTTAAAGATGTCTGACTTTTCAAACGGACAGAAAAACCTGACATGTACGTGCGAGATTTTGAACGGACACTAGGAGCGGACACTACCTGTAGGACATGACGGTAGTGTGAGCGCCCCCTTAGAATTTCCCAAACAACCACTACTGCAATAAAAAGGTGTAACCAGGCATAGCTTGCCTCAGCAATAACAGATGATCACCAGAGGTGGAGCTGTCCAAGTCTATGTACAAGAATTAGAGATCACAAGACACATTGGAGCAGATTTATTGAGATTGGTGTATCGTATGCCAATCTTAATACCGGCCCCGATTGGTACAGGGATGGAGCTATTCATGAAAAGCGCCAGTGCCAGAATGGTGAGTTATATTGAATATGTCAGGCCAAGGTGTCCCCAACCAAGCCTGGCCACAGTCGTACACAGTGGTGACCAAGGTGCAGACCAGGGGTTGTGGAGCACGTTGGGTGTAAGAATGAGCCATAATATCACCCATCTATGCCAGAAAACTAGTACAGAAGGATTGATAAATCTCCCCCAATGTTAATATGTAAAGAAGTTCATCGAGACATGAATAAAAAAGAAAACATTAACAACCTTTCTATTGATATTTAAATAAATGGCAGAATTATTCTACGTGGCAGCATTGAGGTGAGACTTGATATAAATGTCTGCTAGCCATAATCCTGCCCGAGCTGTGTGTCCCGTGGGAGGTAAAGTCTGCTGCACTAACAGGACCTGGGAGCTGAGTCATACACAACTCATCGCTTATCAGGATTAGCATGGACACAGACAAAATAGTCAATTAAAAAAAGATTAGCATAAATGATACTGATTGGGAATCCTCAGTGCTGTTTATCTGCATAATAGAAGAATGGGCTTACTATCTCCCTGCATACATCACCTTTTCAGCTCCCAAACAGGCTTTTAAAGCCCCATTTACATTAAGTAGTTATTTCAAAGATCCAAATAATTACACCTATTCACAATCACAACTACCCCATGCAAATGATCCACTGTGAACAATAAAAGTATTGAGCATCATCCGCAAAATGAATCGTTCACATATAAAAATTTGGATCATCTCCCATACATGGTAATTTATCTAATCGCTTGTTAAGCCCATAGAAGTCTTATCAAACAGAATGATACTGCTGTTACTTGTGACCCCGCACATCACCTGTCTGAATAGAGGACGCTGCAGCCTCTGTGCAAAAATCCAAGCACAGGCCACGTGACTGATGAACATAGTATTATATGACGGGAAGCAGAAGCCTTGTACATGCAGCACCACTGTCATTTCAAGTAGCTGACCCAAGTAGGTCCCGGGTGTTGGGCTCATGCTGTCCTTCAATTGATGGCTTTTCCTAAAGGTCATCAATTGGAAAGGTCAGAAAACCTCTTAAGACTAAAGTCCCATGTAGCAAAACTCATGCAGACAAAAACTTAATGGAAACACATTTTTATATAAATATGTTTAAAGGGAGTCTGTCATCAGAAAAAAATGACATTGACCTAGTGACTGTACCTTGTAAAGCAGCTTCTACACTTTCCAAAGATGCCTTCTTATTTTGCATTGCAGCTCCATTTTCCTGGAAAATCAACATTTTATTCTTATGCAGATTAGCTGGAAAGGGCTTTAGGGTTATGTGAATTGATAGGTGTAGCATCCCAGTATAAGCAATGATGAAAGAACTACATAATGACCTGCTTATGTCACTTTAACAGGGTTGTGTATGTATGTAATTTTGCACTGTTATGTCTGTAGTATGCAAATGTGCTTTTAAAGGGATCCAATCTTTGGAATCCCATTTTTTTCTCCATACTTCCTTACTGTGGAAGCGGCCACAAGAAAATCGCTCTGGGCATGTGCAGTCAGCCATGCCCAAGGCCCGATGGAAGAGCCGACTGCACATTCCTAGAAGTTTGAAACCTAGGACAGAAGAAGAGGCGGAGAGAGGTGTTCCAGACGAATATAGAGGTGTCACTGGAGATTTCTCTTGCAGCATTGGGGACGCCCCAATTGCTGTTTTAGTACCGGGGACCACCCCCAGTGCTGCGAGAGAAATCATTTGCATACAGAAGAAAACTGGGATTTCTACCGAACGGCGACGTGGAGAAGACATCTAAAGGTAGGAGAAGAATAGCCTTTCTTAAGGCTATTTTTATGTGTTAGGGAGAAAAAAATAGGATTCCAATGATTGGATCCATTTCATAGAAGGGCTAAGCTGATATAATCATTGACTAAGGACATATGAGAGGGAGAGATGAAGCAAGGAGTCTTGTGTTTCCCCAGTTAAAATGAGAAGGTCAGTTGTATGAGAGGAAGAGAAGTCTGCCCCTACAAGGGAGATACTGACTGACCAGGGAGCACCATTGACAAAATGTTGCCATTGCCAGCCTGGCCAAAGTGAAAGTTTCCTAAAGAACTGTAGCTGCATTATATGGATGAAGTTTGTTTGTTTTACCTGTTTTTCTACAAGTAAAAACCATGAGATGTTCCACTTCCACACCACCATCTCCTGAGTCTGAACCCTGCACTAACCATCAAGTGCTCTACCACCACCAGGGAGACCTACCACTAGAACGAACCCCACTAGAACAACCATGATCATACACCTTGCAGGCCCCCTTCAGCGTTACACCATACCTGAGGAGCATCGGAGCCTACTTGCCACTGTGCTTCCAGCTACTACTACTCTCAAGCTCCTGGCCCGCTGCATATACAGTGTTGTTCCTGTATTGTACTGCTTTTCTAATAAAGAAAGCCAACTTAATAATGGAAGTACAGTACATTGTGTCTAAGGTTCCCTATTACTTGAGCGTAGGTTTTGTGACAATGGTGGGCTTTAAATGGTTTCATTATTATTGCAAACAATATTGTATGCTGATAGTACTTGAGATGTAAAGTACCTGCAGGATAAACCTCAGAGCATGTACAGAAGCTGCCTATCAAGTTGTGATCTCAGCCATTGTATCCATCACTTGTTATTTTCCTTTCAGCTTGTCTGGTTATTTTATGCTCGTTCTGCATCTAATGGTACCTAACCATCCGTGTCCCTTCTCATGTCCCTATCCTGCTTACATGTCTGTCACCACTGTTGTGCATGTATTTAGTGCCACCCTCTTTGTTTCTGCGACCATCTCCATATCTCATTTCCATCTCATCTTATATAACAACATAACTCTTCTCCTTCCATTTCCTATAAGAGTTAAAGCGCTATGAATGTAGATATAAATGCATACACATCTGCTATGTCTTGACAATACAATTCTCATGTGAATGACACGATTATTTTTCATCAGCTAGTGTGACATTTAAAGAGCAAATCTTCCTATCTCCGGGCTTGTTAATACGTAGAGGTAACTCCATGGTAAGGCTCCTTTGTATCCTTACCCTTTCCATATATACTGAGCAGAGACCCTACTTACGACCACCGCCAGGTCTCCATACGAGGCCCCAAACACCATTAATCAGCCGCCGAATAATAACTCAGCATCCTACTGCCATAGTTAGATACCGCAACTCAATTAACCTTATGGCAGACTGTGCCCCAGACCCTCTAAACTAGTTTCCACCCTGGGTATTACTGATCCTATTATAAAAATGAATGTTGGATTTTCGTATGCGATTCATATCTAGACTGAAATAAGATGATGGAAGAAAATCACTTTTCAACAGGCTATTTGGTATATTGGGGCAGCACTGTGAGAACTTAGCATTAAAGTAGCGCTATGCCACAAGCAATACATTGAAACAATATAAACCAAGATGATATAAAAGATAAAGAAAACACACGCTGACAAACAAACAATAGCAAAAAGCGACAGTGTTGAGTGAAATTGAGCTGAACATTGTCTTTTATAGCAGCTGCCTAATAAATCCCTTTGCTTCTGTGTAGGTTAAATTGGATAAAGGTTTGACAAGGACATCTCTTTGTACGCAGGTCTATGAGGGACACTGTAAATGAATTAGCTAAAATGAATGTAATTTCCTTCCCCTTTACGTTGCTTAATGGCTCTATTAAAGAAGGATGCTCATGCTACAGACAGCAGGACCGGCCACAAAGGGTTAAAGGGGCTTCTGTTAGTCCATGAGCAGCTCCCAAAGGGCAAAAGATATTAAAAAATCTTCTCTTTTGAAAGTGTGAGGAATACTGGACGGGAAGCTGGCTATATAGATTAAAAGAATGCTTTGAATATCAATGACATGAATGCTTGGCTGGCTACAGGAGGGGCAGGTGAGGGGTATACAGAGATGTGGGGAGCGGTCTGGCACAGTTCTCCTCCCAGCTGCTCCCACCAAGATGTCACATATAAGGTGTTTCAGTTTTCTGGCATTAGATAAGAGAGCAGGTGGTGATGACATCACTGGTTCCTGCCAACTTGAGAAATAAGATAGACGGTTACAAAACACCCATCGCCTTTCTATCTTACACTGGGTTCAAGAGAAAGTCATATTAGACATAGAGAATGTTCTTTTATGCCTGACCATCTTTTCTCTTTACAAACTGCAAACTCTTTAGAAATGAAATGCAGCCTGTCATAGATTCCTTATGCAGGTTATTAGAGATGAGCGAACAGCGTTCCATCAAGTACATGTTCGATCGGACATCACGCTGTTCACACTGTTCAATTCCATACGAACATCGCGTTGCAAATGCACTTACCGTTCGATTCCCCTCCCACCTTCCCTGGCACTTTTTCTGCACCAATAACAGCGCAGGGGAGGTGGGACTGGAACTATGACAACGGAGGCATTGAAAAACTAGGAAAAAGCCATTGGCTGCCAAGGACATGTGACTTCAGATTCAAACGAACTGGCGGCATCAGCTCCGATTCATTCTGTGCTTGCACTTAGTTAGAGACAGACATCTGCTGAGGGCTAGTTAGGTTTTAGATTCTGCTAGGCAGGAATAGCAAAGAAGAAGAACCACAACAGCTCTTTTAAGAGCTACACTAAAGGGAGAAGCTGAAACAAGCTTGGCACAGTGTCTACCCACAAACGCTAAAGTGGGATTCATAGCAATTAAGCCAGGCTGTATCTGCGCAACCCAGCTTTCCATGGTGAGGATTAAGCTAAGTGGGATACACTGAAATTGTATGCCCATATACCCTATATACGCTTAATCCAGGGTTCAACAGTGTGTCCCCCCCCCCCGAAACTAAGGGTATACACTGAAATTCTCAGCCCATATACACTATATACGATTCATCCAGGTTCTCACGATGTGTACCCCCCAAAAAGCAGTGGGATATTCGTTCTAATTCTCAGGCTATATACACTTCATCTAGGTTGTCATAGTGTGTACCCACAAAAAAATCAGTGGGATATACATTCTAACTCTCAGGCTATATACGCTTCATCGAGGTTGTCATAGTCTGTACCCACCAAACCATCAAAACCATCTAAAAATGCGCAAGGTTACCGGTAAGGGACAGCAAGCATTGTGCTTCTCCACAGTTCCCGGATTGCTGGCCACATTAAGTAGGGTGCAGGGCACAATCCTAAGTAGGTCCGAGCACCAGGAACATGTGTTACAATGGCTGGCAGATAATGCTTCCACCACATTATCCACCAGCCAGTCAGCCTTTACCTCAACTCCTCCTCCTACACAACATTCTGGTCAGCCTTCCTCTCAAAATGCCCAATCTTCCCAGCAGAGTAATCTCAACTTTCCCTGCTCCCAGGAGCTGTTCTCTGGTCCTTTAACTGTCCCTCTCCCTGTCCCTCCATTTCCCGAATCCACGGAGCTACCAGATGACTTTCTGTGTCCAGATGCCCAAGCACTGGAGTCTCCTCCCTCTCCTGTTGATTTTGTGGTGGTTGACCAGCAACCCACCCTCAGTGACGATGACGAGACACAGTTGCCATCAGGGCAGCCTGTTGCCATGTGCAGTGTGCAGGAGGAAGAGGCGAGAGAGAAATTGGCAGAGGAGGTGGTGGACGACAAGGACACTGACCCAACCTGGACAGGGGGGATGGCAAGTGGGGAAAGCAGTGTCGATGTTGAGGGAGGTTCAGCACCAAAGAGGATAGCTAGAGGCAGAGGCATGTCCAGAGGCAGAGGTCAGCTGCTTCGCCGAAGCCAGGCCACACCCAGAATGGCCCAAGATGTTCCCTATTATAGCCAGCCCAGAAAAACTCCTGCATTGAAGGCACATTCCTCGATGGTGTGGAGATTTTTCAAGGAATGCGCGGAGGACAAATATAGTGCGGTTTGCACAATTTGCCACTCAAAACTGAGTAGGGGCTCTGAAAAGAGCAACGTTTCGACCACTTTGGGTTTCTGTCCATCCAATTGGGGAGGAAAAAAAGGTTTCCAGGTATTTTTCCACTTTCATAGTGGGTTTTTTGAGTGTGGAAAGTGTGTAGATGATAGGCTGTGATCTTGGGGTAAAACTTTGACTTGGGCTTGTTAAATAGCCCCAGGCATGCTTCCCCTGCTGTCCCAGTTGCATTCCAGAGATGTTGTCATAATTTGCTGAGGTGTCATAGTGGACTTGGTGACCCTCCTGAGTCGAACATTGGTTTCCCCCTAAACGAGTATTTTTCCCCATAGACTATAATGGGGTTCGATGTTCGATCGAACAGTCGAGTATTGAGCGGTTACTCGAATCGAACTTCGAACATTTTACTGTTCGCTCATCTCTACATGTTATCTACTGCACCTATCTATCTATCTATCTATCTATCTATCTATCTATCTATCTATCATCTACTGCATCTATCTATCTACTGCATCTATCATCTATCTATCTATCTATCTATCTATCTACTGCATCTATCTATCTACTGCATCTATCTATCTACTGCATCTATCATCTATCTATCTATCTATCTATCTATCTATCAGAGATGAGCGAACGGCATTCGATCGAATTGGTATTTGATCGAATATCAGGCTGCTGGAGATATTTGATTCTAATTGAATACCATGCGGAAAACGCACTCAAAATTCGTATCCCCTCCAACCTTCCCTGGTGCTTTTTTTGCACCAATAACTGTGCAGGGGAGGTGGGACAGGAACTGTGACAACGTAGGCAAAGTAATTAGCTGGCTAAATCAGGTGACCTCCACTTTATACGAAGAATGGATTTCAGATTCGGTTCATATGAGACTGCTACAAGGCTATATCTCAGGTATAGCAGAGTTTACACAGCACTGCTACATCTCAGCGCATGGCCAGCTCTGCTGCATCTCTGGTGTAGCAGCGCTCAGCACACGGCCAGCTCTGCTGCATCTCAGCCATGATGAAGGATCTAATCCGAAATGCGTAGGCTATTTTCCACCAGTGATATGCTAAGTTAGCTGTTGCGGTTACTTCATGTACATGGACTGAAGGTTTTAAGATAAAACAATAAAGTTGAAGATTTTTATACATCATATCCAGAGAGTGCTGGAGTTTCCTTCATATTTTTGGTTCAAGTTGCCGATAAGAGTCCTTCGGTATCCTTGCATCCCGGACTATGAATTTTGACATGACAAGTGGGTGAGCTGGATATTTTTACATGCACCTCAGGTGTAGCAGAGCTCAGCGCACGGCCAGCACTGCTGCATCTCTGGTGTAGCAGAGCTCAGGTCATGGCCAGCTCTACTGCATCTCTGGTGTAGCAGCGCTCAGTGCACGGCCAGCTCTGCTGCATCTCAGGTGTAACAGAGCTCAGCGCACGGCCAGCTCTGCTGCATCTCATGTGTAGCAGAGCTCAGCGCACGGCCAGCTCTGCTGAATCTCTGGTGTAGCAGAGCTGTAAGCAGAGCTCAGTGCATGGACAGCTCTGCTGCATATCAGTGTAGCAGAGCTCAGTGCACGGCCAACTCTGCTGCACCTCAGGTGTAGCAGAGCTCAGCGCACGGCCAGCTCTGGTGCATATCTAGTGTAGCAGAGCTTAGCGCACGGCCAGCACTGCTGCATCTCTGGTGTAGCAGAGCTCAGGTCATGGCCAGCTCTGCTGCATCTCTGGCGTAGCAGCGCTCAGTGCACGGCCAGCTCTGCTGCATCTCAGGTGTAGCAGAGCTCAGCGCATGGCCAGCTCTTCTGCATCTCAGGTGTAGCAGAGCTCAGCGCATGGCCAGCTCTTCTGCATCTCTGGTGTAGTAGAGCTGTGTCAACTCTGCTATACCTGAGATCGGACCACAATGGAGACTACTGTGGACCGATCTTAGACTCGGTTTTGAGCATGCCTCCTCCCGCTTTTAACTTTGTATGGACATTCTTCAATAAAGTTTACAACTTTTTACGCAACTTCGGTGAGTGCCAAGAATTTATTCTTCGTTATTTATATTGTGCTTTTTCTGGGACTTTGAGAACCACCATTGTTTGCGCTTTTTTGTCTCCTGTACAGATTTAATTTTCTGTTTGAGTAGTGCCACCTTTACCTACGTGTCTGTTCGATCTTAGACTCCACCTCCTCACAGACAAGCCTCCGGCAGAACCAGCATTGATTGACCGAATGCTGTACTCTGTATGGCATTCGGCCAATCAACGCTGGTCAATGCATTCCTATGGGAAAAAGTCAGCTCCTGCATTATTAGTGGTGTAATACAGGGACTTGGGCATGTTAGATGTCACCAGGCATGCTTCCCCTGCTGTCCCAGTTGCATTCCAGAGGTATTGTCGTCATTTGCTGAGGTGTCATAGTGGACTTGGTGACTCTCCTGAGTCGAAGAGTTGTTTTCCCTGAAACAAAGCTTTTTTTTCCCCATAGACTATAATGGGGTTCGATATTCATTTGAATAGTCGAATATTGAGGGGCTATTCAAAAAGAATATCAAATATTGAATATTTTACTGTCCGCTCATCTCTATGGGGGATCTATCTATCTATCTATCTATCTATCTATCTATCTATCTATCTATCTATCTATCTATCTATTACATCTATCTATCTATCTATCTATCTATCTATCTATCTATCTATCTATTACATCTATCTACTTTATCTATCTATCTACTACATCTATCTATCTATCTATCTATCATCTATCTACTTTATCTATCTATCTACTACATCTATCTATCATCTATCTATCTATCTATCTATCTATCTAAAACATATACCTATTTATGCTATACATCTTCACCATTTATAGTATATAGGATCTAAAAATTTGTTTTTTTGTGTTTTTATCTATTATTCTATTTATCTGTTTTAGCTATCTAAGATGTACATTTACAGTAGGTATATGATTTATCTGTCATGTATTATCATGTACCCTATCTACAATATACATCAATACATTTAAAGTATTTATCTATAGTATTTAGGGTCTTCCAATTCTGTATGTCATACTTCCATCTATCTATCTATTGAATCTATATGTGCCATACATTACAGTAGCTATCTACTAATCCATCATTAGTCATGTTTCATCTATAACCTTTCTGTTTTGCTTCTCTATTTCTAGATATATCTATGGATTATATACACATCTGTCTAGTGTCTACAAATCCATCATTTGTCACGTTTCGTCTAATATCTCTCTATTGCTTATCTATCCATAGATATATCTATAAATGTATGCCTCTTTTTATTGTCTACCAATATGTATGTCTATCATATTTCTTCTACCCGTCTTTCTCTCTATCAGCAATATCTATATGTGGTATCCATGTACAATATATATAGTATGTGATCTGCCTATCAATCCATCTACACTAAGTATACAGTAGTATACACACAACAATCTCTAATCTCACATCAGAACAGACATCTGCCAGAGCCAGTGAAGTACCCAGAGGCTCATGGATGGTTTACTTTAGGTTTACTGAAATGTTGTCATAAAAAACAATTTATAGTCGTGAGTTTATTTACATCTTGTAGCTGAAAGCTCAGAAATGTTCATTACCATCCAGGCAGTGTGTACAAGCTGGGGATAGTTTATACATTAGGATAAAAATCACATTAAACTAATGTATATGTGTCTGTCACATCGCACAGTGAAGTCCCTGACATCCCGCTGGTGACCTGGATCAGCCTATTTGCCTGTGGAGGGGTCACATAAAGCTATTCGTTTGCCCTTGTCCTGTTCTAGACATGAGACACTAGGTGTAAACAAGCATTTATGACAGCTAAAATGACCCGGGGCATCCATATGACATTACATGATGTGCAGTCAATGTCATATAAACAGCCTAAATGTAAAGAACTTTGCATGACCTTGGCATGTGTTGGGTAGAAAAGATCAGTTTTGAGTATTGACAGATTTCACATGGATGTGTTGCCTTTTCTACCGTTCATATGATTTCCTTTCAATCCGGTCAAATCCGGGAGGTGGGATTAGCACAAGCAGGAGATGAGGGCGACGTGATGTTTGCAAACATCATGTACCTTATAAATATTCATACAGAATCATATTGATAACATAGGAGATATGGCAGGAGGAGAGCTCAGTCTATTACTACTGTATGATTACATTACAGTGAATTCCAAGTGAATTATGGGACGTGGAAAATGGCATTATATGGTCGGTGTATTATTAACATGTTTGTGGTTATATATTATGAATAGCGGGTGTGCAGTCCTATAAAAGATTATTTTATTATCCTGAACATGCTGCAAGGCTCTGCAGCATTTATTTGGTTAATGTGAACATTTTAGTAATTACTTTTTCTTGCTTTTTGACCTACTGCCTTTTTGTGTTTAGGATTGCAGCCAAATCCTGTCTTGCTGCAGAATGGCAGAAGAGGACCCTGAGCGCGGGCTGGGCACGTTTTACCTGCCACTGATGCCTTTTGGCAAGTGCCTGGCTAATGTCTGGAGTACTGTATTGTTAGCCAAGAAAAGGACTTCAGTCAATCTGAACTGCAACCCCACGCAACCTCCTTTTTCTCACCGGTATTGCAGACAGCAGCAAGCGAGAGGAAGGAAGCGAGACAAAGGACCTCTCTCCTAGAAAATTCATTGATGTACAAAAGACATTACATTCTGCAGCTGTTACCGAGTATATATGTACAGTAAAATGTTGGCTCATTCAAGGAGCGGATTTAACTCAATCATGTCCAGATCCTTCAAGCTCTTGAACCAAACCTGGGCAGCATTACCTGGCAATTATTCCTTTGAAGGATGGAGAGAAAAGGTTCACCTGCTGATAATTGAACCCATGCAGTGTTTTAGCACCATTAAAGCCACGTACGCTGTCACTGTGTCATGAATGACGATTGAGAAGACAGACATTGTGGATATACTCAGCTTTCCAGCTGCTGGTGATATATGGTCAGGACTTTGGTTAATTAATTATAAGTCCCATGTTGTTTGCCCTTTTCTGCAAACTAGGAGAATTGTGCACAAGGAGCATTGTTTAATGTGCTACTGGAGCTGCTTGTATCTCACTGCAGAATAAGTGAGTGCTACACATTAAAATCAATGTATACACTTCTAAAACGCCGACTACGACTACAACTACTATTATCTTAACCTCTCCTTTCCTCTACTACTACTAAAACATGTGCTATTTCTGTTACTACCATACTATTTCTGCATCTAGTTTACTACTTCTGTACTATAACAACTGTATCACGTTTTCCCTTACATCCTACCAGCAGCACAATGCGGGGTATTTCTGCCCCTGTATGCTGCTAGGACAGGTGGACCTTTTAATAAACATAAATTGAATATGTATGAGCAGTGGCGTAACTAGGAATGGCGGGGCCCCGTGGCGAACTTTTGACATGGCCCCCCCCAACCGACACCGACGTCGAAGACCTCGACCGACCCCCTGCTCCGCACTATATTATGTCCCATAGTGGCCCCTGCACACAGTATTATCCCCATAGTGTCCCCTGCACACAGTATTATCCCCCATAGTGTCCCCTGCACACAGTATTATGTCCATTAGTGTCCCCTGCACACAGTATTATGTCCCTTACTGGCCCCTGCACACAGTATTATGTCCCTTACTGGCCTCTGCACACAGTATTATCCCCCATAGTGGCCCCTGCACATAGTATTATCCCCCATAGTGGCCCCTGCACACAGTATTATGTCCCTTACTGGCCCCTGCACATAGTATTATGTCCCTTACTGGCCTCTGCACACAGTATTATCCCCCATAGTGGCCCCTGCACATAGTATTATCCCCCATAGTGGCCCCTGCACACAGTATTATGTCCCTTACTGGCCCCTGCACACAGTATTATGTCCCTTACTGGCCTCTGCACACAGTATTATCCCCCTGAACACAGTATTATCCCCCATAGTGGCCCCTCCACACAGTATTATCCCCCATAGTGGCCCCTGCACAAGTATTATGTCCCTTACTGGCCTCTGCACACAGTATTATGTCCCTTACTGGCCCCTGTATTTGTGGGGCCCGCGGTGTCACTTGCCGATCCCAGCCCAGCCAGGATCGGCAAGTGAATAGGGCCCGTAACGGCATATTTAAAAAAAAAAAAAATGCAGCGGTAGCGGCTGTCACCGGGCCCCCTAATGGCCCGGGCCCTGTGGCAGCTGCCTCCGCTGCCTCTATGGTAGTTACGCCCCTGTGTATGAGTATAACCCTATAAGAGGACACAGAGACCTCCCCCCAGGTGTTTTTTTTCTGTCATGTGTCGTAGGACAGGTGGTGGGGGGCTCTGTGGCCCCTCCTATTTGGTTTTTAAAAAGAGGTGTATTTTACCTTTAAGACTGTGCTGATGTGTCAGTCTTTTTTCCTTTCTCTTCTTTTCTTCATCCTTGACCTGGAAGAGAGAAGAGTGCTATTATTCTAGCACCCCCTTTTTTCTTTGGGGTCTGTGCCGTCTATTGTAAAATTGTGGCAGGCTGCAGGATGTCAAGCTGTACTTGTCACCTCTGTGGCATTTCGTTTAGCTGTCATCTTCTATCTTGGGTCCTGATGGGAACTTTAGGAGGAAGAAGTCGGGGACCAAATGTAAGCAACTGGCATTTGAAAATTGCAACACCCCACTAACTGATGGTAAGCTCTCCTCTGGGGTTTCTTCTTCTTCTGTTTGGATTCTTCCTTTATTGTATTCAGCAATTGCTGTTTGTTTTGGCAGGCTATGACTGGTCCCACTGCCGTTCCTGCCATGGGTCCCCAGGGGAGGAGTCTTCTACCAGTGACATTGTAGTCTGGATTAAGGAGTTCATGGTGAGTTGGAGTTTGAAGATCAGTCCTCCTGACTTTGACATCTAGGTAAAACGTTACCCCTATTTTCTTTTTAGGAGGGTTCTTTGAAGGACATCCGTGACTTCATTTCCCAGCTTGCTAAAAAAACAACGCCTGGACAGAGTTCTCTCTAGCTACCTTCAATTGAAGACCTGTATGTTGTGGATGAGACACTTTCCTCCGGTGATGAGGAGGACCTTTATTTCCTGTAGATAAGGTTAATAGGCTGCTGAAGTCCATCCGGTCAAGGGAGCGTGATGATGATGGGGAAGCCTCCTTGTCCACCATTAGGGGGTCTAGGCCTTCTATGTGGACGATTCTCTGGCCAAGCTTATGGAGCTTGAGTGGAAACACCGGGAAAAGGTGCATGTGACTACCTGGCGCTTCAGGTCCATGTATCCAATTGCCTCATCTCAGCTGGACCATTGGAGCACACCTCCAAAAGTCAATATGGCAGTCTCAAAGCTATCCCGCCGTACTGTGGTACCTGTGGACGATTGATCTAATCTTCAGGATCCTTTAAACTGTCATATTGAGGGAACCTTGTGGAAGTGTTACTCTGCGGCCTCGGCTCAGGCCTCTGTGGGGATTGCATCTAGTGAAGTCTCCAGTAATTTGCGCTCTCATCTGGAGCAATTAGAAAAAGATATTGATTCCAAGGTTCATTTTCCCTGAGTTCTATTTTTCTGGCAGCCAACTTCTTAGGAGAAGCTTCTCAACAGCAAGTAAAGCTAGTCTCTAAGTCTATGGCCCTGTCCACTGCGGCAGAAGACCCTCTGAGGCGAATAACACCTCTAAATTCACCTTGTGCTCCCTGCCTTTTGAGCCAGGGAAGGTTTTTGGCAAGGGCCTTGATGAACTAATAGAGGAGCTGGAAGATAGAAAGGGTAAGTACTTACCTCAGTCTTATAGGGGTAGATCCAGACCCTCTGGTAGGGGTCGTGGGTTTCAATCCCAAGCTACACTGTGTTCCACATTATTATGCAAAAAGTATTTAGGAGTGATAAGGTAATAATTTTTTTGTTTGTCAGTTAAACTCATTGATGGTAATGTGTGTCAGGGCTCTTTATATCACTGAAATCAATTGCAGACGCCTGTGCTAATTAGTATGGCAGGTGTGTCCAATTAAAGGCAAGACTACTTAAGAAGGCTGTCCCACATTATTAAGCAGCCTACATTTTCTGCCAAAATGGGAAAGAAAAAGGATGTGTTGGCTGCTAAGAAGCAACAAATTGTGGAGTATTTAGGTCAAGGAATGACTACAATCCACATTGCAAAACACTTCATCGTGATCATCGCACAATCAAGAAGTATGTAGCTGATTCACAGCACACACATGTGTGTGCTGATAAGGGAAAATTGAGGACTCTTTACAACAGACAATTACGTCAGGTTAAAAGAGAAACTGCAAAAATGCCTTGTCATAGCAGCAGACATGTTTTTGAAGCTACTGGTGCCTCCAACGTCCCCCGAACAACAAGATGCAGGGTCCTTCAGAGGTTCGCAGCTGTGCGTAAGCCATCCTGTCGACCTCCTCTATCCACTGCACACAAGCAGAAACGGCTCCAGTGGGCCAAACAATACATGAAGACTGACATCAAAACTGTTTTGTTCACCGATGAGTGCCGTGCAACGCTCGATGGTCTAGATGGATGGAGTGGAGGATGGCTGGTTGATGGACACCCCATGCAAATACAGCTACGGTGCCAACAAGGAGGAGGTGGGGTAATGTTTTGGGCTGGAATCATGGGGAGAGAGATTGTTGGCCCCTTTAGGATCCCTGAAGGGGTAAAGATGAACTCCATAATGTGTGTGGAGTTACTCAAACAGCACTTCCTGCCATGGTTCAAGAAGAAGAACCGTGCATTCAGCAGCAAGATCATTTTCATGCATGAAAATGCACCGTCTCATGCTGCAAATAACATATCTGCATCTCTGGCTGCTATGGGCATAAAAGGGGACAAACTTATGGTTTGGCCCCCATGCTCTCCTGACCTCAACCCCATTGAAAACTTCTGGAACATCATCAAAAGAAGTGTCTATGATGGTGGGAGACAGTTCATCTAAGCAACAGCTCTGGGAGGGTATTCAATCCTCATGCAAGACAATTGAAGTAGAAACCATCCAAAACCTGACAAATTCAATTGACAAGAGAGTTCAGAAGCTCCTTTCGAACAAGGGGTCCTATGTGCAAATGTAACTTCACCTAGAATAAAGTTTTGACTTGAAAACTGTTTGATTTCAGTTTGTAATAACCTGCTAATGCTTATAATTTCACAAATGACCATTTTTTTGTTCTTTATAAAAATAAAAAGGTTGAAAACTCTGCTGTACATAATAATTTACAACATGCATTTTGAGTGCATTTTGTGTTTTTATTTTTTTTAACTTAAAATATACTGTTATCATACGGAATTTGTTCAAAAACCTTTCAATTGTACTCTAATAGTTGATGACTGGAAAATTACAATGACTGCAATTCATATATGTAATTTTTGAAAATATGAGAAAAGATTATTTGCATAATAATTTGGAACACAGTGTAGGTCCCAGCCCCAAAGGCACTCAAGGTTCTGCTCCAGAGGCTCTGGGCGTAGACTCCCTAAGAAGGAGCTGAAAAAGAAGGCCAACTTTTTAAGCGTTCCCCTTCTAGAATAAGGTTTGGGGATCTATTCTCCAGTCCTCCTGGTGTTAAAGCCATCATGGGACTAGAGGATGATCATAGACCTAAGATACCTAAACCAATTCAGAAGAAGAAAGCATTTTAGGATGGAATTCGTAAGTTCCGTAACATCTTTTCTCCAACAGGGCAAGGTCCTGGTCTTAATTACTTGCTATATCCCCACATTGTGTTGGTAGGATGTAAGGGAATCGTTGACTATGTTGATAAGCTGTTTTCCCTTAGTCCTAAATGCAGCACAAACTTCCCTCCTTAAGTTACGTCTTTATTGTACTCTTGTATTAACACATGGGGAGAGGTCTCTGTGCTCTCTTAAAGGGTTAGTCATGCATATTTATTTTATGTTGATTAAAAGTTCCACCTCTCCTACCAGCACTGGGGCAGAATTACCCCACATTGTGCTGCTCATAGGACTAAGGGACAACAGATTATCATAATCAACAATTTTTTCCCACTGCTCTTTTCACAGAAAGTCCGCAGAGTTTTTCTGTCAGAATGTCAGCATTTCCATAAGTATAATTGACATGCTGTGGAATTACAAAAATGCTAGTGTTTTTGAAATTACAGCATTTCCTCTGCCGATTTTTTTCAGCAATGTATGGATGGGATTAGTCAGAATCTCATCCACTTCGCAGGAACCTAAGCCCTATCTTGATTTTGCAGGTTTTTTGAAATTAATGTCCTACTCCAAAAATAAGCCCTAGTTACAGTCAGCGCCTCCAGTGCTAGGTTATGTCACATGATCTCATGGATAGGGAGAGTAGGAATACCGTAGCTCCCAACCATCCTGGACAAGTGTCCCTCTACCTCCCACCATGACAGTCCAAAATCTGCTCACCCGCTCCTGAGTCTCACCTTCTGACTCCTAAGACCACCTTCTGAGTGCCGCCTCCTGGTTCCCGCCTACCGATTGCTATTATGCTGTGGGCTTGGCTAGCTAGATGACCAGGTGTCAGGTGCCACACCTGCTTGTTCCTACAGATGCAACATCTTGGAATCTCCACCATATTCGACTGTTGGTACTTTGTTCTTTTCTTTGTAGGTCCCTTTCCATTTTTGTTAAACAGTAGAATGATGTTCTTTAGCAAAAGGCTCTATCTTGGTCTCATCTTTCCACATGACATTTTCCCAGAAGGATTTTGGATTACTCCTGTACATTTTGGTGAACTGCAGTCTAGCTTTTTTATGTCTCTGTGTCAACAGTGGGGTCCTCCTTGGTCTCCTGCCATAGTGCTTCATTCCATTCAAATGTTGACAGATAGTTTGCGCTGACACTGATGCATCCTGAGCCTACAGGACAGCTTGAATTTCTTGATTCGGGCTGCTTATCCGCTATCTGGACTATCCTGCGTTGCAACCTTTCATCAATTTTTCTCTTCCATCCACGTCCAGGGAGATTAGCTGCAGTGTCATGGGTTGTAAGCTTCTTGATTATGTTGTGGACCGTGGATTAAGGAACATCAAGATCTCTGGAGATGTACTTGTAACCTTGAAATTGTTGATATTTTTCACTATTTTAGTTCTCAAGTCCTCAAACATTTCTCTACTCCTCTTTCTGTTCTTCATGCTTAGTTGTGGTACACACAGTTATACAATGCAAATATTGAGTCAACTTCTCTCCTTTTTATCTGGTTTCAGGTCTGATTTTTATATTGCCCACACCTGTTACTTGCCCCTGGTGAGTTTGAAGGAGCATTAAATGCTTTAAACAAAGTTATTTACCCACAATTTTTCAAAAGAAGCCAACAATTTTGTCCAGACTATTTTTAGAGTTTGCCTATTTTTCTGTTGTTTTTTTTTTTTTTTAATGTGTTGCTATAATACATACAAAGGAAATAAAGAAAACAGGTGTAAGTACAATAATTTTCCTAGGAGGAATATTTTTTATGTTCTGGAAAAATTTTAGGGATGCCAACACTTACAGCCATGATAGTATATAACTTCTATAATTCTGCACTGCTATAACTTTATACCACTACTAAACGTACTACTACATTATTTATATTACTGCTGTCTACACCTAATACTACTATAGTTTGTGTACTGTGGTTCTACTATAATCCTACTAACCCAATCTTATGCCTACTGATACTGCTATTGAAACACTACAGTATATCAGATTGTTACTACTTCAACTATTGCAATACTTCTACCTCTACTATGAATGGTATTAAAATGGTACATTTACACATGGATTTGAACTCTGCAAATCTGACACATATTATATGGTGTTTTAACCAAAGAAATCACTCAACTATCTACCACTTATGTGCAATGTGATGCTACCTATTTTCAAAGGGTTTTTTTTGAATGTAAATAGTGTTGTGCGAACCATTATTCATATACCTCGGATACAGATTGTGAACAGTTTTGACACAAAATTTTTCACAGAATTCTGACCATACTTATGTAATATACTTGATGTGTGAACACACCTTAATATTACTAATAAAGGCCTGTGTGGCATCCCGCAGCAAAAAAAAAAAAAGGGCTGCAGCGAAAACTGCAGCAGCAATACATCGAGGTTCTTCCCGCATCGCTTTAGATAGAAAGTTCGCAGAGGTTTCCTCTGTGGACTTTCAGTTACAATTATACATATGGGGAAACCACTGGCATTTCCGTAGGTATAGTTGCCACGCCAGTTTTGGTAATCGCTGTGTTTCTACGCCGTGGTTTTTACCACAAAATGGGTATGGGATTCATTTGATTCCCATCCACTTTTCTCTGACTGTAAAACACCACAATTTTTGCCATAGGGTTTTCGCTGCAGGTAAATCACGGCATTGTATGCCAAATGGGTCCCCAGCCTTATACTAAACCTAACCCTACTACTATTCAACCACAAAAGCTGAACCAACCGGGGCAACGCGGTGGCTCAGTGGTTAGCAGTGCAGCCTTGCAGAGCTAGAGTCCTGGGCTTGACTCCTGCCAGGAACAACATCTGCAAGGAGTTTGTATGTTCTCCCCGTGCTTGCGTGGATTTCATCCCATTCTACAAGGACATATTGATACGAAAAAAAAAGTACATTGTGATCTCTATATGGGGCTCACAATCTACATAACAAACTTAAACAACTATATGAACTACTACTATTTAACACAGTAACAATATTAATAATTATAATAACGACAATCATATACTGTAAGAAATAATAGACACGCTTCTTGCAGTCTTGACATCACTATAATCTTTATTACATGGACTCCAAGGCAGTGCAAGGAAAAATAGGTAATTTGCACTTATTGTCATATTTACAGGTTCCAATTCCTTACACCTATGTACAACCGTCCACCTACCTCTCATTTTCCAGGATGTTCTTGATTTAGCTTAAAAACGTATTACTATTGATCCAAAATGTGCTGCTGTCTCTGGGAAAATCGAAGATGAAAATAGCAGAAAATAATATTAGTTTCTAAAATAATAAATGTTTTCTGTGCAAGATTTCAAGTCCTGAATTTATGGATTAGCAAAATTCTAGGGGACTAGATGGCTACCAGTCTCCCTTATAAATGAGGTTAGGATGGAGAATAACTTAATGGTTCTCATATGGTTTTAATTTTTATTATCTCGGTGTTCTCATAGGAGGTAGTTAGACTAAAAAATATGTCTGTTTATCAGATAACACTGGGACTTGGTATGCCCTATAGCCAATTTTTATACATACTGTACTGCAATTACTATTGGTCAATTGATATGATGGTTCTTCAAAAATAAGTTGGACCATTTTCAGGCATTGTTTTCAATGTATTCATATATCAATGCTAAAACCCCCAAAGCCTGATGATCTGATCAGGAGTACCGTATATACTCGAGTATAAGCCGACCCCCCTAATTTTACCACAAAAAACTGGGAAAACTTATTAACTCGAGTATAAGCCTAGGGGGTAAATGCAGCAGCTACTGGAAAATTTCAAAAATTAAAATGGTTTTTGGGTGC
This sequence comes from Leptodactylus fuscus, assembly GCF_031893055.1. Lineage (NCBI taxonomy): Eukaryota > Metazoa > Chordata > Amphibia > Anura > Leptodactylidae > Leptodactylus > Leptodactylus fuscus. The sequence continues at coordinate 162,898,223 of NC_134269.1, read as the reverse complement.
AGTAGTTGCTGGGTGCTGGGGAAGGGGAGGGGGTGTTTTAGTTGTCTGTCTGTCCCTTCCCCCGAGCTTGAGGACTGTTTTTTTTTTCCCCCATGTGGAATTCAGCCTGGCTGAATATAGGGTATCTGCAGTGCTCCTATTAACCCCTTTCTGACGGAACAGGAGCACTGCAGATCCTATATTCAGTGGACCGGGCACTTTCAGACACAGATACCTAATGTGTATAATGTGTTTCACAGTAATTTTCTACTTTTATATCTATCCTAGGGAAAGGAGGGATTTAGAGCTTTTATTTATTATATTTTTTTATTACATGTTTTAAAGCTTCTCTTTTTTTCACTATTGTATGGGAGATTCTATACATTACTATAGCGGCTGGTCATAGACACTCCCCCTCCCCCCCCCAAAAAAAAAAAAAAAAAAAAAAAGACATTTTTTTTTTTTTTGCTGAACTCCAGTATAAGTCAAGGGGGGCTTTTTCAGCACAAAAACTGTGCTTAAAAAGTCGGCTTATATTCGAGTATATACAGTAAATCATAATCAAAGTATACAGGTATAGTTTTGTACAACTGTCAGCGGTGAGTAGGAAGACGATATTACAGCTTACTAGAGATGGGCGAGTAGTGTTCAATCAAGTAGGTGTTCGATCGAATACTACGTTATTCGAAATACTCGTACTCGATCGAACACTACTAGCTGTTCGAAGTTTAAGGTTCGATGCAGAACCAGTGTTGATTGGCAGAATGCTATACATTCTGCCAATCAACGCTGGTTCTTCTCTTACCTTTAGAAGTCTTCTCCGTGCAGCGTCCCCGCGGCGTCTTCCGGCTGGAATTCACTCTGCCTAGGCATCCGGCCTAGGCAGAGCCGACTGCACATGCGCAGGCATGCCCTCGCATGCGCAGTCGGCTCTGCTCAGGCGTCGGGCCAGGCAGAGCTGACCGCGCATGCGCAGTCGGCTCTGTCTAGGCCTCGATACCTAGGCAGAGTGAATTCCAGCCGGAAGACACCGCGGGGGCGCTGCGCCGGGAGAAGACTTCAAGGAGAATCCAGCCCCAACCGTCACTTGTGGACTTGGAAAGTATAATTTTATCGAATTTTGCGTACCCCTGAAACGAACATTTCCCCCCATAGACTATAATGGGGTTTGAAATCCGTTCGAACAGTCAAACATTGTGTGGCTGTTCGAATCGGATTTCGAACCTCGGACATTTTAGTATTCGCTCATCTCTACAGATTACATTTTACAATAGCAGTTTGAAGAATCTATTCCTGATTTGTTGTTATGGGCAAAAATGACAGTTTTGGATTAGCCGACCAATGCCCAACATTGTATGTAGTCAAGATCGGGGTGGGTAACAGGATGACTAAGATCTATTTGACAGAATTCTGACATTTAATGCACAGGATTTGGGAAGGAAGAATAACGGTCTTCATATGCAAACTACCTGGTAACCCCCCATCACCAACCACCCTCTACCCCCAAGGATTTCAAACCCCTCTTTAAATAAAGACCACAACACTCTGCTGGATTTTAAGTGACCTGTTAGGCCAATTTATTAAAGTACAACCTTATGTTAATGATAAACACAAGTACCACCACCAAGGGGCGGTAACATTAAATACAGTTTATTAAATACATAGTACCAACTAGATACAATAACAATACCACCCATCAAACATCTAACCCCTATTAAAGTGCATTAACGCCTTGAAAGGGGGAGAGACTCCCCCGATCATTACCCAGGTGCAAACCCCCAACCTCGGGTAACTGTTCAACCTCCAAGGCCTGAAGTCCGAACTCCCACAAGGGACCATGACCCAACCGAGGGATTTCCCCAGGCCCTGACACGCAACACCGAATCGTCACACCTAAGATGAGATCCTACAAATCACCACATAGGCCTCTCACCCATCATCACCCCTGCAACCAACCAACCTTAACCCACCAATACAAGGGCGGGCGGGCGGGCGGGTGGAACGCTGCTAGTGCTAAACAGACCAACCCTTTGCTCACCCCAACTTTGTAATTTAACCCCTCGATCTCCAACCACAATCTTCCCGCTCAAACCCTGCCAGAATTAACCCTTTCCGTCCCTGATCCTCCCCCTGTCATGTGGGCCTCACTCGCTATAGTCTGAGGCCCGTTCTAAAGAAATGGTAGGCTACATTTATTATCTTTAAGCCTATTGAGATACTTTTAGAAGTCTTTAGCTACAGGCATGTGGCTTGGTTGAATTATAAAATGTCCTAGATTTATTAATGGTGTTTGCAATATATAAATATATGGTTTGTTTTACTAGAGATTAGAGATGAGCGAACAGTGTTCTATCGAACTCATGTTCGATCGGATATTAGGCTGTTCGGCATGTTCGAATCGAATCGAACACCGCGTGGTAAAGTGCGGCATTACTCGATTCCCCTCCCACTTTCCCTGGCGCCTTTTTTGCTCCAATAACAGCGCAGGGTAGGTGGGACAGGAACTACGACACCGGTGACGTTGAAAAAAGTAGGCAAAACCCATTGGCTGCCGAAAACATGTGACCTCTAATTTAAAAGAACAGCGCCGCCCAGGTTCGCGTCATTCTGAGCTTGCAATTCACCGAGGACGGAGGTTTCCGTCCAGCTAGCTAGGGGTTAGATTCTGGGTAGGCAGGGACAGGCTAGGATAGGAAGGAGAAGACAACCAACAGCTCTTATAAGAGCTAAATTCCAGGGAGAAGCTTGTCAGTGTAACGTGGCACTGACGGGCTCAATCGCCGCAACCCAGCTTTCCCAGGATCCTGAATGGAATACACTGACAGTGTATTCCCATATACCCGATATATACCCCCGATACCCGTTCCAATGGTGTGCTCCCCCACCTTCACCCCAGAAATACCCTGCAAGTCCCCTAGCAATAGAATTGGGGCTATATACACCCACTATTTTTGCTACTGCCATATAGTGCCATTGTCTGACTGGGAATTCAAAGAATATATTGGGCTTACATATAACTTCAATTTCAGGGAGAAGCTTGTCAGTGTAACGTGGCACTGACGGGCTCAATCGCCGCAACCCAGCTTTCCCAGGATCCTGAATGGAGCACACTGACAGTGTATTCCCGTATACCCCATATATACACCCCAAATCCCCGTTCCAACGGTGTGCCCCCCCACCTTCACCTCAGAAATACCCTGCAAGTCCCCTAGCAATAGAATTGGGGCTATATACACCCACTATTTTTGCTACTGCCATATAGTGCCATTGTCTCACTGGGAATTCAAAGAATATATTGGGCTTACATATAACTTCAATTCCAGGGAGAAGCTTGTCAGTGTAACGTGGCACTGATGGGCTCAATCGCCGCAACCCAGCTTTCCCAGGATCCTGAATGGAACACACTGACAGTGTATTCCCGTATACCCCATATATACACCCCAAATCCCCGTTCCAACGGTGTGCCCCCCCACCTTCACCTCAGAAATACCCTGCAAGTCCCCTAGCAATAGAATTGGGGCTATATACACCCACTATTTTTGCTACTGGTATATAGTGCCATTGTCTGACTGGGAATTCAAAGAATATATTGGGGTTACGTGCACCCACAATTTTTGCTACTGGTATATAGTGCCATTGTCTGACTGGGAATTCAAAGAATATATTGGGGTTACGTGCACCCACAATTTTTGCTACTGGTATATAGTGCCATTGTCTGACTGGGAATTCAAAGAATATATTGGGGTTACAAATACCCTCATTTCTTGCTACTGCCATATAGTGCCAGTTTCTGACTGGTAATTCAAAGAATATATTGGGGTTATAAATACCCTCATTTCTTGCTACTGGTATATAGTGCCATTGTCTGACTGGGAATTCAAAGAATATATTGGGGTTATAAATACCCTCATTTCTTGCTACTGGTATATAGTGCCATTGTCTGACTGGTAATTCAAAGAATATATTGGGGTTACAAATACTCTCATTTCTTGCTACTGCCATATAGTGCCAGTTTCTGACTGGTAATTCAAAGAATATATTGGGGTTATAAATACCCTCATTTCTTGCTACTGGTATATAGTGCCATTGTCTGACTGGGAATTCAAAGAATATATTGGGGTTACAAATACCCTCATTTCTTGCTACTGCCATATAGTGCCAGTTTCTGACTGGTAATTCAAAGAATATATTGGGGTTACGTGCACCCACAATTTTTGCTACTGGTATATAGTGCCATTGTCTGACTGGGAATTCAAAGAATATATTGGGGTTACAAATACCCTCATTTCTTGCTACTGCCATATAGTGCCAGTTTCTGACTGGTAATTCAAAGAATATATTGGGGTTACAAATACCCTCATTTCTTGCTACTGGTATATAGTGCCATTGTCTTACTGGGAATTCAAAGAATATATTGGGGTTTTAAATACCCTCATTTCTTGCTACTGGTATATAGTGCCATTGTCTGACTGGGAATTCAAAGAATATATTGGGGTTACAAATACCCTCATTTCTTGCTACTGCCATATAGTGCCAGTTTCTGACTGGTAATTCACAGAATATATTGGGGTTTCGTGCACCCACAATTTTTGCTACTGGTATATAGTGCCATTGTCTGACTGGGAATTCAAAGAATATATTGGGGTTACAAATACCCTCATTTCTTGCTACTGGTATATAGTGCCATTGTCTGACTGGGAATTCAAAGAATATATTGGGGTTACAAATACCCTCATTTCTTGCTACTGGTATATAGTGCCATTGTCTGACTGGGAATTCAAAGAATATATTGGGGTTACAAATACCCTCATTTCTTGCTACTGCCATATAGTGCCAGTTTCTGACTGGTAATTCAAAGAATATATTGGGGTTACGTGCACCCACAATTTTTGCTACTGGTATATAGTGCCATTGTCTGACTGGGAATTCAAAGAATATATTGGGGTTACAAATACCCTCATTTCTTGCTACTGCCATATAGTGCCAGTTTCTGACTGGTAATTCAAAGAATATATTGGGGTTACGTGCACCCACAATTTTTGCTACTGGTATATAGTGCCATTGTCTGACTGGGAATTCAAAGAATATATTGGGGTTACAAATACCCTCATTTCTTGCTACTGCCATATAGTGCCAGTTTCTGACTGGTAATTCAAAGAATATATTGGGGTTACGTGCACCCACAATTTTTGCTACTGGTATATAGTGCCATTGTCTGACTGGGAATTCAAAGAATATATTGGGGTTACAAATACCCTCATTTCTTGCTACTGGTATATAGTGCCATTGTCTGACTGGGAATTCAAAGAATATATTGGGGTTACAAATACCCTCATTTCTTGCTACTGGTATATAGTGCCATTGTCTGAATGGGAATTCAAAGAATATATTGGGGTTACAAATACCCTCATTTCTTGCTACTGGTATATAGTGCCATTGTCTGACTGGGAATTCAAAGAATATATTGGGGTTACAAATACCCTCATTTCTTGCTACTGGTATATAGTGCCATTGTCTGACTGGGAATTCAAAGAATATATTGGGGTTACGTGCACCCACAATTTTTGCTACAGGTATATAGTGCCATTGTCTGACTGGGAATTCAAAGAATATATTGGGGTTACAAATACCCTCATTTCTTGCTACTGCCATATAGTGCCAGTTTCTGACTGGTAATTCAAAGAATATATTGGGGTTACGTGCACCCACAATTTTTGCTACTGGTATATAGTGCCATTGTCTGACTGGGAATTCAAAGAATATATTGGGGTTACAAATACCCTCATTTCTTGCTACTGGTATATAGTGCCATTGTCTGACTGGGAATTCAAAGAATATATTGGGGTTATAAATATCCTCATTTCTTGCTACTGGTATATAGTGCCAGTTTCTGACTGGTAATTCAAAGAATATATTGGGGTTACGTGCACCCACAATTTTTGCTACTGGTATATAGTGACAATTTCTAACTGGGAATTCAAAATGTGCAAGGCTCCCGGAAAGGGACGTGGACGAGGCCGTGGGCGAGGTCGGGGGAATGGTTCTGGGGAGCAAGGTAGCAGTGAAGCCACAGGGCGTCCCGTGCCTACTCCTGTGGGGCAGCAAGCATTGCACCACTCCACAGTGCCAGGGTTGCTTGCCACATTAACTAAACTGCAGGGTACAAACCTTAGTAGGCCCGAGAACCAGGAACAGGTCTTGCAATGGCTGTCAGAGAACGCTTACAGCACATTGTCCAGCAGCCAGTCAGACTCTGCCTCCTCTCCTCCTATTACCCAACAGTCTTGTCCTCCTTCCTCCCAAAATTCCCAAGCTTCACAGAACAATAACCCCAACTGTCCCTGCTCCCCAGAGCTGTTCTCCGCTCCTTTCATTGTCCCTCAACCTGCCTCTCCACGTCACGATTCCACGAACCTAACAGAGGAGCATCTGTGTCCAGATGCTCAAACACTAGAGTCTCCTCCATCTCCGTTCGATTTGGTGGTGGATGACCAGCAACCCACCCTCATCGACGATGATGTGACGCAGTTGCCGTCAGGGCATCCAGTTGATCGGCGCATTGTGCGGGAGGAGGAGATGAGACAGGAGTTGGAAGAGGAAGTGGTGGATGATGAGGACACTGACCCGACCTGGACAGGGGGGATGTCAAGCGGGGAAAGTAGTGTGGATGTTGAGGCAGGTGCAGCACCAAAAAGGGTAGCTAGAGGCAGAGGCAGAGGTCAGCAGCTTAGGCGAAGCCAGGCCACACCCAGAATCTCCCAAGATGTTCCAGTTCGTACCCAGCCTCGAAAAACTCCCACCTCGAGGGCACGTTTCTCGAAGGTGTGGAGTTTTTTCAAGGAATGCGCCGAGGACAGATATAGTGTTGTCTGCACAATTTGCCTCTCGAAATTGATTAGGGGCTCTGAGAAGAGCAACCTGTCCACCACTTCAATGCGCCGTCATTTGGAATCCAAGCACTGGAATCAGTGGCAGGCAGCAACGGCAGGACAAAGGCCGCCTGCTGTTCACGCCACTGCCACTGCCTCTGCCACTGCCTCTGCCTCTGCCACTGCCACTGCTGACTGTGCTGGCGATGCACTCCAGAGGACGAGCCAGGACACCACTTCATCTGCCTCCGCCACTTTGTTGACTTCTCCCTCATCCTCCCCTGTTCCTGTCTTATCTCCTTCTCCTGCACCATCAAAGGCACCATCAGGCGCTTCTTTACAACAACCCACCATCTCTCAGACATTGGAGCGGCGGCAGAAATACACTGCTAACCACCCACACGCGCAAGCCTTGAACGCCAACATCGCTAAACTGCTGGCCCAGGAGATGTTGGCGTTCCGGCTTGTTGAAACTCCCGCCTTCCTGGACCTGATGGCAACTGCGGCACCTCGCTATGCCGTCCCTAGCCGTCACTACTTCTCCCGGTGTGCCGTCCCCGCCTTGCACCAGCACGTGTCACTTAACATCAGGCGGGCCCTTAGTTCCGCGCTTTGCACAAAGGTCCACTTGACCACCGACGCGTGGACAAGTGCATGCGGACAGGGACGCTACATTTCACTGACGGCACACTGGGTGAATGTAGTTGAGGCTGGGACTGCTTCCCAAACTGGCCCGGTGTACCTCGTCTCCCCGCCTAACATTCCTGGCAGGGACACGAGAAGAACACCCCCCTCCTCCTCCTCCTCTACCGCCTCCTCCTCCGCCACCGCCTCCTCCTCCGCCACCGCCTCCTCCTCCGCTGTTAGATTGACCCCAGCTACGAGTTGGAAACGTTGCAGCACTGGCGTTGGTAGACGTCAGCAGGCTGTGCTGAAGCTGATCAGCTTGGGGGACAGACAGCACACTGCCTCCGAGGTGAGGGATGCCCTCCTCGATGAGACGGCAATATGGTTTGAGCCGCTGCACCTGGGCCCAGGCATGGTCGTTTGTGATAACGGCCGGAACCTGGTAGCAGCTCTGGAGCTTGCCGGACTCCAACATGTTCCATGCCTGGCCCACGTCTTCAACCTAGTGGTGCAACGTTTCCTAAAGAGCTACCCCAATGTTCCAGAGCTACTGGTGAAAGTGCGGCGCATGTGCGCCCACTTTCGCAAGTCGACAGTAGCCGCTGCTAGCTTAAAATCTCTCCAGCAACGCCTGCATGTGCCACAACACCGGCTTTTGTGCGACGTCCCCACACACTGGAACTCAACGTTTCAGATGTTGAATAGAGTGGTTGAGCAGCAGAGACCTTTGATGGAATACCAGCTACAAAACCCTAGGGTGCCACAAAGTCAGCTGCCTCAGTTTCACATCCATGAGTGGCCATGGATGAGAGACCTTTGTGACATCCTACGGGTCTTTGAGGAGTCCACAAGGAGGGTGAGCTCTGAGGATGCGATGGTGAGCCTTACAATCCCGCTCTTGTGTGTTCTGAGAGAATCCCTGATTGACATCAGGGATAACTCAGATCACACAGAGGAGTTAGGGATAGCATCCGATCCATCACAGCTGGAGAGTAGGTCCACACATCTGTCCGCTTCACTGCGTTTAATGGAGGAGGAGGAGGAGGAGGAGGAGGAGGAGGAGGAGGAGGAGGAGGAGGAGGAGGAAGAAGAGTTGTCCGATGATGTGATGGTGATACAGGAGGCTTCCGGGCAACTTCGAATCGTCCCATTGTTGCAGCGCGGATGGGTAGACATGGAGGATGAGGAGGAAATGGAGATTGAACTTTCCGGTGGGGCCAGAGGAGTCATGCCAACTAACACTGTGGCAGACATGGCTGAGTTCATGTTGGGGTGCTTTACAACCGACAAGCGTATTGTCAAAATCATGGAGGACAACCAGTACTGGATCTTTGCTATCCTTGACCCCCGGTATAAAAACAACATCTCGTCTTTTATTCCGGTAGAGGGGATGGCCAATCGCATCAATGCTTGCCACAGGCAATTGGTGCAGAATATGATGGAGATGTTTCCAGCATGTGACGTTGGCGGCAGGGAGGGCAGTTCCTCCAGTAGGCAACCAAGTTCTCACCGGTCCACACAAACGAGGGGCACACTGTCTAAGGTCTGGGACACCTTGATGGCACCCCCTCGCCAAAGTGCCGCCACGGAGGGTCCTAGTGTCACCAGGCGTGAGAAGTATAGGCGCATGTTGCGGGAATACCTTTCCGACCACAGCCCTGTCCTCTCCGACCCCTCTGCGCCCTACACGTATTGGGTGTCGAAGTTGGACCTGTGGCTTGAACTTGCCCTATATGCCTTGGAGGTGCTGTCCTGTCCTGCCGCCAGCGTCCTATCTGAGAGGGTGTTCAGTGCAGCCGGTGGCATCATCACTGACAAGCGCACCCGTCTGTCAGCTGAGAATGCCGACTGGCTCACTTTGATAAAAATGAACCACCACTGGATAGAGCCTTCATTTTTGTGCCCACCTGTGTAAAGCACCCCAACATGAAACTCCATGTCTGTACTCAACCTCTCCAATTCCTCCGCATCCTCATACTCATCCACCATAAGCGTTGCACAATTCTGCTAATACTAGGCTCCCTCCACCCTGATTTCCCCCAACTCTGCTGGTTAGAGGCTCCCTCCACCCTGATTTCCACCAACTCTTCTGGTTAGAGGCTCCCTCCACCATGAATTGGTCCAAACTGGGCTGTTTAGAGGCTCCCTCCACCATGAATTGGTCCAAACTGGGGTTTTTAGAGGCTCCCTCCACCATGAATTGGTCCAAACTGGGCTGTTTAGAGGCTCCCTCCACCATGAATTGGTCCAAACTGGGGTTTTTAGAGGCTCCCTCCACCATGAATTGGTCCAAACTGGGCTGTTTAGAGGCTCCCTCCACCATGAATTGGTCCAAACTGGGGTTTTTAGAGGCTCCCTCCACCATGAATTGGTCCAAACTGGGCTGGTTAGAGGCTCCCTCCACCATGAATTTGCCCAAACTGGGGTTTTTAGAGGCTCCCTCCACCATGAATTTGCCCAAACTGGGCTGTTTAGAGGCTCCCTCCACCATGAATTGGTCCAAACTGGGGTTTTTAGAGGCTCCCTCCACCATGAATTGGTCCTAACTGGGCTGTTTAGAGGCTCCCTCCACCATGAATTGGTCCAAACTGGGGTTTTTAGAGGCTCCCTCCACCATGAATTGGTCCAAACTGGGCTGTTTAGAGGCTCCCTCCACCATGAATTTGCCCAAACTGGGCTGTTTAGAGGCTCCCTCCACCATGAATTTGCCCAAACTGGGCTGTTTAGAGGCTCCCTCCACCATGAATTGGTCCAAACTGGGGTTTTTAGAGGCTCCCTCCACCATGAATTGGTCCAAACTGGGCTGTTTAGAGGCTCCCTCCACCATGAATTGGTCCAAACTGGGCTGGTTAGAGGCTCCCTCCACCATGAATTTGCCCAAACTGGGCTGTTTAGAGGCTCCCTCCACCATGAATTTGCCCAAACTGGGCTGTTTAGAGGCTCCCTCCACCATGAATTGGTCCAAACTGGGGTTTTTAGAGGCTCCCTCCACCATGAATTGGTCCAAACTGGGCTGTTTAGAGGCTCCCTCCACCATGAATTGGTCCAAACTGGGGTTTTTAGAGGCTCCCTCCACCATGAATTGGTCCAAACTGGGGTTTTTAGAGGCTCCCTCCACCATGAATTTGCCCAAACTGGGCTGTTTAGAGGCTCCCTCCACCATGAATTTGCCCAAACTGAGCTGTTTAGAGGCTCCCTCCACCATGAATTGGTCCAAACTGGGGTTTTTAGAGGCTCCCTCCACCATTAATTGGTCCAAACTGGGCTGGTTAGAGGCTCCCTCCACCATGAATTTGCCCAAACTGGGCTGTTTAGAGGCTCCCTCCACCATGAATTTGCCCAAACTGAGCTGTTTAGAGGCTCCCTCCACCATGAATTGGTTCAAACTGGGCTGTTTAGAGGCTCCCTCCATCATGAATTGGTCCAAACTGGGGTTTTTAGAGGCTCTCTCCACCATGAATTGGTCCAAACTGGGGTTTTTAGATGCTCCCTCCACCATGAATTGGTCCAAACTGGGGTTTTTAGAGGCTCCCTCCACCATGAATTTGCCCAAACTCTGCTGGTTAGAGGCTCAATCCACCCTGATTTTCAAAACAAATGTTGGTGCCAACCTCAACTTACTACAAGGGCCAAATTCACTGCTGGTGACAAGCTCTCCTCACTGCAAGTGCCAAATACACATGTTTCAAGGTGTTTTCCTACTGTCAGAGAGGTGGTATTGAGTGTGTAAAGTGTGTAGTTGTTAGGCTGTGATGTTGGGGTAATAGAGGGTCTTTGGTGTGTTAGATGCCCCCAGACATGCTTCCCCTGCTGTCCCAGTGTCATTCCAGAGGTGTTGGCATCATTTCCTGGGGTGTCATAGTGGACTTGGTGACCCTCCAGACACGGATTTGGGTTTCCCCCTTAACGAGTATCTGTTCCCCATAGACTATAATGGGGTTCGAAACCCGTTCGAACACACGAACATTGAGCGGCTGTTCGAATCGAATTTCGAACCTCGAACATTTTAGTGTTCGCTCATCTCTACTAGAGATGTCTATGTAATAAACCTGTAAACATAAACCATATTATAAAATGTAAAATAACTTTTACTGATCTTTTATTCTGGTCCCTTTATACCAATGCCTTTGTACAATTTGTTACGCACCTTTTACACCTTTGCTATAAATTATTTTACAATTAATCTTAAAATTGTGGATTTTATAATTCTAAACATAATATGTAAGAGGTCCCTTACTGAAGTATTTTACAATGGAGCAGATGGCTGAAAATCTATGTAGATGAATAAGTGCTGCAGCAATAAATGCCTGTACCTTTTGTTCCAGTATGATTGTCATTACTGTTAATGCAGATAAGCTTTTTTAATTGTAATATAAAATACAGGAACTGATGATAATAAATGCAATGGCACAGCTTGGAAAAAAGAATGTTCAGGGCTTTTATATTCTACAAAGAACTCACTTTTTCTATGTATTGAATCTGTCCTATGTTCTGAAGTCACAGATGTGTGCAGTAACCATTGGAGGAGGCTGGGAGTGTAGTACTGCCAGCGGCCACTGTGGCTAGGAATTTCTCCAGCTCTCCTCCTGGGTTGGTGCAGTGCTGAGGTGGCCTGCAGGGTACCTGTTATTGGTTATGGGGTCTCCCTGAAGGAATGTTCTAATTGTTGTCATCCTTCTTGATCCTGATGGAGGTTGGAGTGCCCATGATTGTGTAGAAATAAAACTCTTGGAGTTATGCCAACTTAAGGTAACTTAGAGTTTTTACTGGAGGTAGAACACAGCCGAAGAGCATTCAGTTCTGGAGTTACAATCTTTACAATTTTATCACATTTGCAGTAGGGCAGTAGGGACAACGTTTTGACAGCTCCTTTGCGTGTCCCTTGGTGTGGTAGTCTTCACCTCAATTTGTGTGCAACTCTTTCAAGACCATCAAATCTATACAAGTTCCTTCTGCTGGATGTATATCAACAGGGTGCCCTATCTGTTCTGTGAGTTTGGCAGGGTCATGACTCTGAGGCTGATATAATACTTATCCTTAGATACTTATCTCGCTCCCTTCTCATGTCTGTTGGAATTACTCAGTACTGTACAAACTGAGTGGTCTCCAGGTTAATTTGGGTTCCGGTTCAGTCTCCCTTCTCATTACACACTTCCTCTCTTCTTATAGAACTGTAGAAGACTCTTGGTGCAACAGATTCTGGGTGGAGAAGACTAAGTCATAGCTCCCATTCCATAGTGGTTCAGCCTATTAAAAGAGTTAACTACACACTATATAGACATAAGGTGCAAACATATTGTAACATCTTTGCCTGTGCAGGCCTCTGCGCCATCCTCCAGCTGCATGCTTCAGCGCAGGAAGTGATCTTTTTTACTTATTGTTGTATCAAAGCTGAGGATTCATTACTGTGTGTGAGTCCAGCCAGTACTTTAATGTTTTGGCCTGTTCTATACAATATCATGTTTTTTTCTGAGATGACAATAACTCCTACCATTTTTGCCCCTACAGAAATATCGTGCAGGCCTACATCAGCCTGTGGTCTATAAGAGCAAATGGTGAGGCAAGGAGCCAATGACTCTGTGTTTCACCATAGTTTTCAATGGTATTCATGTCATGACATGGATACAATTGTAAGTGATGCTGTCCTACAGATTCGGGGAACCAGGCATGTGCCCCAAATGCTAGGGCTAGTAATGCTACGGTTTGGAAAATATAGACTTAACCAGCCAGATCCAGATTTCTGGCTTCAAAATGCCATAAAAATGTATTTGATATGGGACCTTGGAATGATCTCATGACTAAAAGGGTGTATAATGTTCATACATACTGTATATATGTAATATCCCCTTGGGAATCAATAGAATATTACTGTAATAATAAAATGAAATAGAATAGAATGAAATGAATTTAGAAGTTATAATAGAAAAGAACTAAAAGGATCAGAAGGATAATGTTCAAGAGGTATAATAATGATCAAATCCCAAAGGGACCCATGGGGGCTCCCGTTTAGTGAAAAGTGTATATTTATTCATTGTAAAAGGAACCAATAGCCTTCAGATGAAAAAGATGGGAATGCATCAGTTGGCCTTGATGATCTATGTCTCAGTCAGTCTCTTTACATCCAGTGAAAAAACTATTCAGACATTGCTACTACCAAACAGAGACTTACATAATGAGGCATCATCAGCACATATACTGTATATTTCAGAGAAATATGTTTGCTATAGAGATGAGCGAATATGCTCGAGCGAATACCTCCGACGCATAGCTCCCGGCGCCAGAGAGGTGGGAGGGGCAGTAAAAATTTGCTGCCCAGGAGGTATTCGATCGAGCATATTCGCGCATCTTTAGTTTGCTATACATGATGAGGATGGAGTATTTATTATTAGAGATAAGCGAACAGTGTTCTATCGAACACATGTTCGATCGATTATCAGGCTGTTCGATGTGTTCGATTCGAATCGAACATCACGTGGCAAACTCCAAAAAAATTCGATTCCCTGGCGCTTTTTTTGCACCAATAACAGCGCAGGGGAGGTGGGACAGGAACTACGACACCGGAGGCATCGAAAAAAATCGAAAAAAGTCATTGGCTGCCGAAATCAGGTGACCTCCATTTTAGACGAATAGTGGATTTCAAATCCGGGTCATATGAGAATGTGAACTTTGTGACTAAGAGACAGGGATAGCTGTACAGGCAGGGATAGCTAGGGATAACCTTTATTTAGGTAGGAATGTTATTAAAAATAACTTTTTGGGGCTCTATCGGGTGTGTAATTGTGATTTTTGTGACATAAACTTTTTCCAATAGGAATGCATTGGACACCGCTGATTGGCCAGAGTACGGAACTCGACCAATCAGCGCTGGCTCTGCTGGAGGAGGCGGAGTCTAAGATCGCTCCACACCAGTCTCCATTCAGGTCCGACCTTAGACTCCGCCTCCTCTGGCAGAGCCAGCGCTGATTGGCCGAAGGCTGGCCAATGCATTCCTATGCGAATGCATAGGAATGCTGAGCCAGTTCTAAGCACACACATTCAGCTCTACTTCATCGGGCTAATAGAATGCATTGGCCAGCGCTGATTGGCCAGAGTACGGAACTCGACCAATCAGCGCTGGCTCTGCTGGAGGAGGCGGAGTCTAAGATTGCTCCACACCAGTCTCCATTCAGGTCCGACCTTAGACTCCGCCTCCTCCGGCAGAGCCAGCGCTGATTGGCCGAAGGCTGGCCAATGCATTCCTATGCGAATGCAGACTTAGCAGTGCTGAGCCAGTTCTGCTCAACTACACATCTGATGCACACTCGGCTCTGCTACATCTGATGCACTGGTGTGGAGCGATCTTAGACTCCACCTCCTCCAGCAGAGCCAGCGCTGATTGGTCGAATTCCGTACTCTGTCCAATCAGCAGTGGCCAATGCATTTCTATGGGGAAAAGTTAGCTTGCGAAAATCACAAACTGACAGGGATTTCCATGAAATAAAGTGACTTTTATGCCCCCAGACATGCTTCCCCTGCTGTCCCAGTGTCATTCCAGGGTGTTGGTATCATTTCCTGGGGTGTCATAGTGGACTTGGTGACCCTCCAGACACGGATTTGGGTTTCCCCCTTAACGAGTATATGTTCCCCATAGACTATAATGGGGTTCGAAACCCATTCGAACACTCGAACAGTGAGCGGCTGTTCGAATCGAATTTCGAACCTCGAACATTTTAGTGTTCGCTCATCTCTATTTATTATCCCATCTACGCCAGTTTTCAAGTAAAGGTGGATGTTAATGTAGTGCATCTTTGACACATGGCCCTTTCTTGTGCCAAAAATGTATCACATCCCATGTCCAACACCTAACAGTGTGTAGTATGGACTGCAAATACTATAGTAATAGACCTCTCACACCTGGCTAAGCCTAGATTTCTGTTATACAGATTTAGGAGTGAGAGATCCGCATCACTTCCGAATTTCCATAAAATTTAGGTTTAGTAAAATAGGTTTAGTAAAATATAGTGAAAAACATACAAAAAGTGAAAAAAGTCAGAGAAACATAGCAAACATAACATGGTCCCGAAAAGCGTCAGCGGTTTTTAACTCACTTTTTTGTTGCTAGGTTTCTCTGACTTTTTTCACTTTCTGTATGTTTTTCAAAAGAGGAGGGCACTCACCACACAGCAATTTTCTTCTTACAAACACAGTCCTTTATTCAAAGTGTGCTTAAAAACATCCCCTGGGAGGGAGCGATAGCATCATAGGCAATGAGGCAACAGCCGTTTCGCGCTCTTGCACACAAGGCTTGAGAAAGCAATTTGGAGAGCGCGAAATGGCTGTTGCCTCATTGCCTATGATGCTATTGCTCCCTCCTAGAATTATGTTTTCAAACACACTTTGAATAAAGGACTGTGTTTTTAAGAAGAAAATTGCCGTGTGGTGAGTGCCCTCCTCCTTTGCTCGTTTTTTTGCCATATCTATGTACACTATGGAATGCTGAGCACCGCCACACTAGAGGCAAGAACAACTGTAAAAATCCATACTATGGTTGGCCGTTATATCTATTCCTAATGATATTGAACCTTCAGTCTGAGAACGAGCAGTGCCACCTATTTTTTGGTATTTTATCATTCTTACACAGACCGCTATCATGCAGCTCTATGACTGCAGACCCCCTATCGCTCCAGCCCACTTACACCACTGGAAAAGATAATGTAATGCAAATTCTACTCCTTTTTCAGATCACATTATACATAGTATATTAAACCTTTATATCTACTCCTCATCAACATTAAAAATATATGACTAGAGATGAGCGAGTAGTATTCGATCAAGTAGGTATTCGATCGAATACTACGGTATTCAAAATGCTCGTACTCGATTGAATACTACTCGCTATTCACAGTAAAATTTGATTCAGAACCAGCGTTGACTGGCTGAATGCTATACAGTGTATAGCATTCGGCCATTCAATGCTGGTTCTGCAGGACGAGTAAAAGCAAAGTGGAAGGAGTAGGACACGGCGCGGGGAGAATGATAAACCCACAGGATAGTACCTTTGAGTAGCAATCCCCAGTGTATAGCATTCAGCCAATCAACGCTGGTTCTGGAGGAGGCTCGTCTTTGACGAGGCGGAGTCTAAGATCGGACCACAATGTAGACTGCATATTTAACATTAGAGCAGTCTACATTGTGGTCCAATCTTAGACTCCGCCTCGTCAAAGACGAGCCTCCTGCAGAGCCAGCGTTGATTGGCTCAATGCTATACAATGTATAGCATTCAGCCAATCAACGCTGGTTCTGCAGGAGGGATGCTACTCAAAGGTACTATCCTGCGGGTCTATCACTCTCCCCGCGCCGTGTCCTTCTCCTTCCATTTTGCTTTTACTCATCCTGCAGAACCAACATTGATTGGCCGAATGCTATACACTGTATAGCATTTGGCCAATCAATGCTGGTTATGCAGGAGGCTCATCTTTGACGAGGCGGAGTCTAAGATCGGACCACAATGTAGACTGCTCTAATGTTAAATATGCAGTCTACATTGTGGTTCAATCTTCGACTCCGCCTTGTCAAAGACAAGCCTCCTAGGGGCCACTCGGTGGTTCAGTGGTTAGCACTGCAGGCTTACAGCACTGGGTCCTGGGGTTCAAATCCTGCCATGGGCAAAAAAACATCTGTAAGTTTGTATGTTCTCCCCGTGTTTGCATGAATTTCCATCCCATATTCCAAAAAGACATACTGATACTGATAATCAATGCTGGTGGTTCTGCAGGAGGCTCGTCTTTGAACGATGTGTCATATACATACCGCTCTATGATCCTTTATGCCAGAAAACAAGTGTCCCCATAACAATAATGTGTCCCATAATCATACAGATGTACCATACAGGGATAATGGCGTGTCCGCAGGCGCGGGTACTGCTTTTGCTTTTACTCGATAGTTCCCAGTGCTGACTGCCCAAGTACTGGAGAGTTCTCTGGCATCATTGGAGACACCCCCAGTGCTGTTTGAACACTGGGGGTGTCCCCAGTGCTGCGAGAGAACTCATTTACATACCAGTGGAAAATGGGATTTTACCTGAACAGCGGCGCGGAGAAGACATCTAAAGGTAGGAAATGAATAGCCTTTCTTAAGGCTATTCCAATGTGTTAGGGAGAAAAAAAACGTTTTTAATGGTAGAATCCCTTTAGGAAGGATGCCATGCTGGAGACTAAAACTGATAGGGTCATAAAGTAATAAAGAGTTGGGCCCTCCCTTTTCAGATGCCAGAGTATAAAAGGTGGAGGCCCAGAGGAGGTGTGAGAATGAGATAGACCGTGCCCCACCTGGTGTAAATGTTTATAGTCCCTGCAAAGAGCAGAAAAATACTCACAGCGGAAATGCTGTAATTTACAAAATTGTTTTTGGAAATCGCAGCATGCCAATTACAGCTAGGGAAATGCTGCTGGTTTCACTATAGGTATAATTGAAGTAGAAAGTCCACAGAGGAAGACGATGCAGACTTTCTGTGAAAAGCGTTGCGGGAAATATCGCAATGTGTTTCTGCCATGGTTTTTCCTGCACCACTTTGTAGGGCTTTAGCACTATACGCATGATATTACCACTGGTTACATCATCATTATTACCTGTACACGTACATGTACATTTCTAGATCTCAAGTGCGATTGTCTTTTCTTATTTGTTTTTACTTTTCCTGATTTCAGCATTTTGTCTTTTGTGTGCGTATTGAAAATTTTAATAAAAAGACATTTGAAAGAAGGCCTAATTTCTCTTTTCCTCCATGAAACGCACGTTATTTTCTGCTTTTCTTTCTAAAGTCTCCTACATGTGGAGACTCATTAAAAGTGAATAGATATGAACAAGCGGTTAAGGTTAGATAAGGCTGTAGTTAAAGTAGAAAGGAGATCAGTATTTGACAAACAAAGACATCATGCAGGAATACAGGGAGAGATACAAGGCGAGATATAAGAAGGAGCAGATGAGTTAATGGCCTTGATGTTAAGAAGTCTTTCAATGCCATTTGCTATTTAGAAGGAATGGACCTTTTGGAGGTTCATGAATGACCTTTATTTTCATATTCTTTACCACGGTATGGATAGGAATTTTATACAGAATGTCAGATCTGAAGGTAGTGCTGTACAGTTACATATATTCCAATAAATGATCCTAGTTTACAGTATAGTCCACCTAAATGTTTCGTTCAGGCAACCATACTGCAGTACAAATTTCAATTACGTTTAACAAGACAGTATAATAATAACACTGTGACAGACATAATATATGTTGAAACAGCGTAACAGGCGATTAAAAATGCAAACATTAGCCAATAAAAGAGAATGAGGTAAGGCGTAGGAGTAAGGAAGGAGAGAGATAATGAAGGAAGAAAGACATGACATTGGGATGTTAACCTCAAATGGGTTGTCCAGTTTCAGGAAATAAATGTTATTGTTTGTATAATAAAAAGTTGTACAATTTTCCAATATACTTTCTGTATCAATTCCTCTGGGGTTTTTTGTGGTTATTTAGATTTTTGCTTGTTGGCATCTATTCTTTGTTCCAGTGGATAAAAATGAGTCCATGGTCTTGTGATATACAGTCCACAGTCATGTGATATACAATCCATGATCATGTGATGGGCACACAGGCGCACAGCTCGTTACCAAGCAGTAGCTATAACGAGTGGATCCTGTATTTTCATCACATGAACATGAACCATATATCAGATGACCATGGACCATATATCACTTGACCATGGACCATATATCAGATGACCATGGCCCATATATCATATGACCATGGACCATATATGACATGACCATGGACCATATATCAGATGACCATGGCCCATATATCATATGACCATGGACCATATATGAAATGACCATGGACCATATATCAGATGACCATGGCCCATATATCATATGACCATGGACCATATATCACATGACCATGGACCATATATCACATGACCGTGGACCATATATCACTTGACCATGGACCATATATCACTTGACTGTGGACCATATATCACTTGACCATGGACTATATATCACTTGACCATGGACCATATATCACATGATCATGGACTCATTGTTATCTACTGGTAGTAAATAAAGAATGAAACCATGAGGAATTGATACAGAAACAAATAATTAGAATTTAATGTAGAGAAACTTCTGCTTTCCTATATGTGGTGATTCTAGATGTCAGTGGGATATACCCTACCACATTAGAGACTGACTATCACAACTATGTGGAAAGAGAATTCCAAGTTATTAGCGGGGTGCATTTTGGAACCTACTGGTTCTTACTTGGTCCTGAAAACCAGTCTAGGTTTGCCAATGTGTTGGAAGCCCCAGGGCTCGTGATGGGCCAATAATCCAGCTTTCCCCTTGCTAGGGATATCTGAAGTATAGATTTGGAACTACACTATGTACTTAAAATCTGGTTGAATATTGTGTGTTTACTCACAAGACTGTGAGGATATTGACCATGGTAGGTGGTGCTATGGTCACGTTGCATGTGACACTGGCCGCAGCATATCTTCATCTTGAGAAAACTGTTTATTAATGAAATATCTTGTAGCTTTATGTGTCAAGATTTGATATTGGACATGTGCCTAAATGACCAGCGGACATAGAGTTGTCCCTTTGGCTTATTATTTATAAACTAAAACTAGAGATTCAATGGATGCAGCAATTTTTACATGTTTAGAATTGTGTTTTTGTTCAGACTATCAGATTACTAAACTTATGTTCTCACCAAGTATTATGTACAACAAGAAGCTATATTGGAGGTCATGTGGAGTTGCTATATGGCTGGCTAGGCTGGGTATTCTAGAAGGGTATTGTGTACAGGGCAATAATTGATATGATATTTGGGGGGGGGGGTGGAATGAGGTGTTAATATTGTACAAAGGAGGGCATAGGGGCTAACAGTAGTAAAAATTTTACTCACAGGGAAAAGCAAATTTCACCCACCCAACCCTTGCTGTTTTCCAAGTGAAGCACAAGTTAATGTGGGTGTTTCTTATCTGTAGGGGCAAAGGCTATGATGCAGG
The DNA here is from genome assembly GCF_031893055.1 of Leptodactylus fuscus. Taxonomy (NCBI): domain Eukaryota; kingdom Metazoa; phylum Chordata; class Amphibia; order Anura; family Leptodactylidae; genus Leptodactylus; species Leptodactylus fuscus. The sequence continues at coordinate 162,877,706 of NC_134269.1, read as the reverse complement.
GTGCTGGATAATATAACAGGTATTCCAATTATTGAATGTTATGATATGTTGCTATGATTTGCTGTTATCAATGAGAATCCTACAGCTGTGAATGCGGGAACTTATGTCGCCACAGCATAGGAAATTGCAAGGTGAATGGGCAACTACTACATTCACCTGCACAACAGCGGTCCAGTATTTGCTGCATAGTGTCATCTTTGTGGGGGCCATACTGGTAGATTCCCACCAGTAAATGATGACATAGCCACGACATGCCATGTACTGTTGAAGAAGCCCATTAAAATGAACTATGGCTTAGGTCTCAGTTTTTGCCATACATTAAGGTCTGTGTGTTTCTGAGGGGTGTAATAGTAATTGTTAGGATATTATCGCTTCTTCTCAGCACATACAGAATATAAGCTGCCGTGCATGAATTCACAATGTATATATGAGCCGTATTGCACTGTTGCCTTAAAACAAACAGGAATCTAGATGAATGTGAGAACACAACCCATAAATTCAGTTCGCTGACAGATGTAGTAGCTGCAGTGGAACACTGGGGGGTTGTTTCTAATATTGAGATATTAATAATTCTAACATGTACACTTCCTCCTTTACACCTGCTCCTAATGTAGCTATGTAATTATAAATCAACTATAATTATGCACCAAATATATCATCCATTTTTTTGTTTACACTCCCCCCCCCCCATTCACTCTTACATCTCTAGTATTTATTAACGCTGCCTTCATTTGTAAATGTCTGCTAATATATCCTGACTTTCACCGCAGCCTAGGTTTAAGATATATATGTCTCTCTATTTTTAATTATTACTGAAGGCCATTAAAACTAACTGGATATGCCCCTTAGGAAGTTTAAACACACCATACTATAACTCTATTAAAGTGAATCAGGAAGGAGCAGCGCTCCAAGATAACTTTGCTTTATACTTCCCCCAGCAAGCGTCCTACTCCGACCTGATTTACAGGGTAGGCGCATAAACAAAATAAAAGCTGCTTCACTTTCATGACACCAGACAAACAAAGAAAAATGAAAGCCAAATCTAAAAACGAGCCACCAAGGAAATTAAACAGCACGCAAGGACCTCCTTGCTGAATATTGCACAGACATTAAAGAGCTTCTGCCATATAAACACTAAGCACTTAAACTGTTATATTTACAATAATTACCTTTATCCTTAATGTTCGTTCTGTTCAGCTCCTGCCGCACATTCCCCGCTCTGTACCTCGCTAGATGCATATGGATTATTACCATGTCTGTAGTACCTCTGCAATGCCTGAACGTCAGAAGAGGACCTTATGGGTCAGCAATAAAAATGATAAATGATACGGAAGACAATCGCACGCAATCATTTCCTTTTTGTAGTCTGGTGCATGCCATTTCTGTCATATGTGACACTGGCAGAACGGTACTAGCCTATGTTGTGGTAGGCAATGACACTTTTATTGAACTGTCGTGAGATAATATCATTGCTGGCTTTTCTACATTAAAATATATTAATCCCTGCCAATCTATTCTATGATGGAATTAACCCCACAAAGACCCTTCTGATGCCTATCTATGTTAGCTCCATCTTTTTAGGGTCATCTTGGTGTGCCAGTCCTATGAAAAATAAGACTGTTGGACTCCAACACTACAGATGTCAGAGGACCAAAGCAATAGAAAGATGAACCACTAAGATAGAGGTAACATACAGAGTCCAATAGACCCCATTGGCTATAATAGGGTCCGTCGGGTGTCCTTCGTTTTAAAACTGAAATAGCGGAGGAAAATGTTTTTTCTGTTGGACGTTGGGATAGAATCAAATGTGAACGTAGCCTAACCTCATGAAATCTCTCAGTAATGGGACATACTCATTGTACATTGAATATGTCTGGGTGAAACTAAGGGATATCTTGGGATATTACCTTATTGGTAGAACCTAACTATATTTGCTACATACCATTGCCACATTGTCAGCTGGTAAATATTTGTCCCTTGTGTTCTGATATAAGAATTGGTGATGCATTATTATATATCTAAGTAATTTTGCCTAATTTTATTAGTCTGGAAAAAACTAGGATAATAATAGGTTTGCAACTGTCCCAAATTTTACAGTATTACCCCAAATTGGTCTGGAAAACTCCATTCAAAAAGGGGTGCATCCCAAAAGTAAGCAGTCCAACCTAGTATTGGAGTGGTCCAATAGGCAGGACATAAATGTTCCCATTTTGGCAATTCCGGTGTTGGCAACTGTACCGTGATGTCCTCAGTTAGCTGTATGAGAAACTGATTTGCTCAAGATTTACTCATGTGAGCTCAATGTACATTGTCATTGAGATATCTCAACTTATTAATTGAAAATTAAGCCATGAAACCTCCATAGATAATACTTATCAGTACTGTAGAATGAGTCGGGGCTTAATGATATTTAATATGACGTAAGCATGGAAAGACAACTTTACAATAAATTTCAACTCTACTAGGAGGTAAGGGAAGGTCCATGTTATGGGGACTATGGTTTCTATAATCATCCAAGTTTGGCTGAATTGTAGACTTAATATAGGCCGAAGATGTGACTGTGTTCACTCCTCATAGTCTTGTATTTCCATTAATAAAGTTTGGGTTCATTGGCTTTGAATATGATGACTGAGAATACTTTAAATTTTATGTGAAGAGAAATCATGAACAGAGATTTATATGTTTCGTTCTGTGAGATAATAGTTTGAGGATGCCCGTTCTGGTTTCAGGACAATCATCCCTTGTGAGTTCCATGGTTTAGGTCATCTTCAGCCCAACCTTGGGGATGAATAGGAAGCCAGAGCTTCTTGCCCAATATTAGCATCTAATGCTGTTATTGTAACTAGAATTATGCCATCTTCTCAGAAAAATTATACCCTATGGGGAAAATTGGATGCTCAACAAGCACATATGAATATGTAAATGTAAAACATATACTTTGGTCATGCATATATAGTTACATGTGACTATTCACTATCCAGTGATGGACCATAGTAGTCGTGTGCCATTAGCTTAACATTACCATTGCAGTCTGGTCAACAAACGCCATTGGCGTGCAGCGGATTAATAATTCCGGACAAACAGGGAATTCAGGAGTTAAGTTACCATTTCCCTTGTTAGCACTTTTTCTGTGAAATCAGATAATCCCTTAAAGGCTAAGGCCCCACATAGTGTGAGGCAGTGAAAAATCTCTGTGGGAAAGACCACAGCGGAAACGCATTGAGGTTTTTCCCACAGACAATCAGAGATTTCCTGCTTCTATAATACCTATAGTTAAAAGACCAGCTTTTGTGTAGGTAGAATTGACATGCTATGGTTTTGGAAATCGCAGCATTTCCGCTGCGCATGTCTCTGCAATGTGTGGATGGGATTCTAGCGATTCTTGCAGGGACAAAAATGCCGTGGTTTTTGCTGCAGCGTCTCTGCAACGTGGGGCCTCGGCCTTGGATTAAGGCCCCATGTTGCAGAAATGGAGGGTCTCTGGATACATGGAAATGTAGACGGAGAAAAATGCTGCATTTTACGGGACCAGTAAAGTGAATGAGATTTCATTCATTTTATCCACAAATTGCAAAAAAACAGAAAACAAAACTGCGTTCTCAAATGTTCAATGTTAATTTTAGCTGCCGATTCACAAGCATTTTCCATTTATAACTAACATGGGAAGTAAAAATGCAGATAAAAATGCAGCAAAAACAACGCAAACAATCAAAAGTACGACAAAAATGTGATTTTTCTGCAGCATTTCGCTATGTGGAGCCTTAGCCCATGGGTATATACACACATGGCAGATTTTTTGTAAATAATTCTTTGACTGTCACATTCAACAGAATGGGATATGCAGAAATCAATGTTTTTTTCCTCAAAAACATAAATGGAATTGATATCAGCTGCAAAAATTTTTGCAACAAATCTGGCGAGTGTAAATCTAGTCTAGCCAAGGAAAATGCAGATGCTTAATTTCTATTTTGACATTATTTATTAATTCTCCATTCCCTTTACTTGAAGAAACTAATTTTTATAAGAAATGTATTTTCAGAGGATAGCTGTATCGCTCAGACATTAAAAGGGCATCAATGGACAACACATGAGATGCTCCGTGAGGTTGGGGATAGTGTTTGTGGTTGGGGGAGGGGGGTTAGAATGAGCAGACTGGCTTTTGCTTTCTTTAATAAGATGATATTAATGAGTGATATTATCCAAAATTTGTCAAATATGTCAAGTTAGAACAAAGCCATAATTACACTTGTGAACATTTCCAGGACAAAAGAGCTAAAATCCATAAAACAAAGGTTACTTTAGCTAATTGTACATTGTTAATCATTATCTTTTATATTTCTAAAATTTCTATGAATTGTTGAATTGGTTACATAAAATAAGAATCAGTAAAATTTCCGCAACATTACCATTGTCTTTAAAAACAAGAGGAAACACGCTGACATTTTCTATAAGACAAATCTTGACTTCTATATCTGCATCTCTGTAGTGAATGATTTGTGGACCTTTCTTGCATAGATTTTCCCATTTGCAATAGTACATGTCTAATATTAGAAGTGGTACTTTGCAATTGGCTGAAAGCCTCACTCAGACAGCATCATATTCTCTGTAACTATGGAGATTGCTTAGTGCATGCCTAAAAGTCTGTTGTTTGCTACTTTAAGATGACTTTGTCATGGCAGCTGAAAATCAACAACTGCTTTAAAGTTCTTAGCTTTTTTTCTGATTATTTGTCTTGCTTTTACATTTTGACATTATTTTTGAAAACTTTAGTTATCATCCTTACCTATGGTATAATATAGTTTTCAATGCCGTTAAATAAGGACATTTCACCACCATCACCAGCTCTCCGCAACCTATAATAGACGCTACGCCACTTATTCCAGAGCAATTGTAATTTTCTCTGTACACCACTGTTCCTGAGCAGTCAGTGCAGTTAGTTTTGATGACTAATCTCCTGAATGGACATGTGGACATGATGTTGAGTCTCTGATCAGACAGTGTCAGGGAGAGCTCAAAATCACATCCCTTTGTCTATTTCTGCCTGGTGGACATGATGAAAGATCCTCTTTGAATCATCCATGAAACAGACATAACTGTAAGATTGGGAGTTGCTGGTGATTGCAAACACCCTGGCTATACCTATTCAGAAAATGATCAATATCTGCTATTCTAAGCCCTTTATTTGCATTTGTCACTATATCATAAATCCCTGGTAAATAAGAGTGGTGGACCCATCTTTATGTACAGTACTGAAAATGCTCAAGCTGGCTATCACTAAACATTAGATTTTTGGTCTGAAAATTGATCTGTGAAAGCTTCTATTCTGGACAACTATGATCTATGTTGAAACAACAGGTTAGGGCTGGTTCACACCTGCGCCCTGTCTCCGCTTTAGCCAATCCAGCAGGTTTCCATTTTCTTCCCCAAGAAACTGAACAGGGGATGGAAACCCAGTGGTCAGTTTTCAAACTCACTCACTTGAATGGGTTTGCAAGGTAACCGCCTGTGTGCGTCTTCTGCCTCTCCGCGGCGAAACCGTTTTTTTTTTTTCACCGGACACAAAGTCGGACATGCAGGACTTTGTGTCCGGTTAAAAAAAAATCCCCAAAAACTGTTTCTCCGTGGAAAGGCAGAAGACGCTCACGGGCGATCACCTTGCAAACCCATTCAAGTGAATGGGTTTGAAAACTGACCACCGGGTTTCCATCCTCCGTCCATTTTCATGGGGCAGAAGATGGAAACCCATCGGATTGATGATGTTTAGAAATAAGTTTTCAAGTATTGCCAACAATGGCCCCTGACCAAGCTGCTACGATATATGTCATACTGTATCTGTTACATTCATTTTGTTGTATCCATTTCAAGTGTAAAATTAACCTGTTATGTTACAAATGTTGCACAATCTTCAGACATATAATTAGAATAGAAGATTTGAGTGTCGGAATGGCAATTGAGTCTTGACTTTTACCCATTGCTGTGGCCTGACGTGCATAAGACTGTGCACACAAGGTATCCCAGAAATATTAATGTACTAAAACACATTTTCAGGAAGAAGCAGTCCAAAATTCCTCTTTAATGTTGTACAAATCTTATCTCCAGAGTAATTTATGTTAAAGGTAGATCTAAAGGATAATAAATTCAAGGGGTCTAGAACTTTTTTCCCCTGTACTGTGCATGTTTATTCAATAAGGTCAATAACATACATCAACAGTGATCAATAGTAGTTACTTACATTATGCCCATGCACCTTGTAGAAGATACAGAAGCCAGGGCTAGACTAGAATAATCAATACAAGAACAAAACTACACTAAAAAGAAAAAAAAATTAGGTAAGGAAAAAAGATCTTAAAATATCTAAGAATAACTAGAATATAATACACTTTTCTTACCCTATAACTGGTATCTCCTGTAGACGTCAGCTATATATTTATAGGCAGGCTTACCAATCCGGAACTCTCCTCCAAATGAGGCTGAGCCATAGCAAAATGATCGGGGGATTGACACTAATTTTGGTGAACCCTGGAAAAAAAAGGTCTTGGCAATTGCTACATATTGTTTCATACAGTTCAAGACTAGAGATGAGCGAGTACTGTTCGGATCAGCCGATCCGAACAGCACGCTTGCATAGAAATGAATGGATGTAGCCAGCACGAGGGGGGTTAAGCGTCCGGCCGCCGTTGAAGCGGAAGTACCAGGTGCATCCATTCATTTCTATGGAGCGTGCTGTTTGGATCGGCTGACATTCAAGACATTAGATAAATATTGTTCATGTATTATTACTGATACAATAGCATAAATGCCCAGAACCCAGCCTGTCACTGGGGAACTGAGCTGATTCCTTTTGTAGGAATTTATTTGCAGGTTTAAAACATTCTCAAACAAAGGAGCAACTTTAAACTTGGGATTTAATACAAAATGAGTAAGAGAAAGAGCCAAGAGCCTCCATTTACCATGTACCATGTCTAATAAGGCCCCTTCAGGGCGCCAGGATGGAGGTGCTTTTGGGCCACCTTAAGGCAACAGCTATTGCTTCACTTCTGATCTTAGACCGGATTATAAAGATACAATGAAAAAAAAAAATCTTTTCATCATTTAGGAAGCTTGATCTTTCTACAGCAAAAATAGAAATAACTTCAGCAATTCGTCCTGGGCCAGAAGCGTGTTATTACAATTATGCTTTTGGCTATGCTCTATAATCTATAATATTGCTGCAGCAACAGGGATATATGAAGAATAATCAAAAACATATTGTGACTGTGCTAGGATTTGTTTCTCGCTTGAGTCCTCGGCAGTAAACCATACCACGAATGTTGTTATTGTGCATCAGCGACGCCCATGACAAGGTGAACATCTTTAATTACATGTCTACCTGATCTGCATCCAATGCAAGGGCTTCCCCTGCCGATTTCCTACTCTTCATCTCCGCCAACTATCAAATCTTTTATTTCAACACAGTGGCCTTTAGTTTTTGTTGGAAAAAGGAAAAATAGCAGTATCCGTACTTCTATGACAATTTCTGTGGTTTCACTGAATAGGATGTGAGCGTCACCATTAGTCATAAAGGTCTCTTGTAACATATGTTCAGCTGTGTTATTATCTCAGCCCCAGACTCAGGTAAATGAAGATTCTTCGGCTCTAGGCGGTTGGTAGAGAACTTGTCTTTACTGCTGTCCAGTAATGTTTTCTATTTCACCTGAGCTGCATGTTAAGTGCTTTGTCTTTCTTGTTGCATTTTAGATGTTTCCTTCGGCTGGCTCTTATGTGATTCAATTTCAACCATATTAGCATCACTGTAGGAAACAAGACAGAAAGCCGTGCTAAAGTAAATACCAAAAAAATCAATCAATCTTTCAAGACGACTAACAAGCTGCATCTTAAACTCATAGACATGTTTTCTGTTTTTTTTCCTTCCGCAGACTTGTATTACAGCATTTGACTTGCAATAAACTGCTGTTCACGGTGCAGGATCCTTCGCCCATTCATTAGGGCAGTGCCGTAGTGACAAACTGCATTTATCTGTGTCCTGTAGTGAATGTCTGCGGCTACAACACTCTTATGGTATTTGGCTTAACACCATTAATATGTCTAGCGGATAGTTGATGTGCTGTTCATGTGTCTCTAACTTACAGTTGTCAAATGCATCTTGAAGTAAAGTGTACTAACACAGTGCTACCATTTATCCAGCATCAATTTGCTTAGTTTTGTCAGTATGTTATTAGGTGTGGTATGCCAAAAGCAAAAATCTCTTCTATTTGCTTGGCTTTACAGTTGACATAGCTGATAACACAAGTCCATCAAGCCCTACCTATAAACCTACCATGTTTATTCAGAGAACGGCATTAAAACCCCATGAAGAAGGTGCTAGATGCCTCATGTTAGGGAAAAATTTCCGTCCAAACTCTAAATATGGTAATCGGAATAAATGATATGTTGTGATTACATACAGATCTACCATATTTATGTAAGGTCAAATGTACTATAGATATACTGACCCTGATTTGTAAAGACAAATTGTACAGACAGGTTAAGAAATAGATCATAGATGAAATCTTATGTAATTCTATAATGTTATCAGTGAGTATAGTAAGTTACCAGAACAAGGGATACTCCCAAATCCCACACCATACCCATTCCATCACATGCTCAGCCCCTGTAAGGAACCCATAAGTATTGAAATGATATTGGTGGGGGATTGTGAAGTGCGTATGACTTATTTTCAGTACAGTGGTGTAAATATCGAGGTAGCAGCATATATACTCCAGCAGTCTGTGGGCCTGTTTGGTGACTTCCCAGACGTCACACGGGCCAGGTCGGCATCATTATGTTTCACGACGCCGGCCTGGCTCAGGTGACGTCGGGTCCAGCATTGAATAGTCGAAAATAGCAGGGAGTGCGCCGGAGCAAAGGAGAAGTAAATAACATTATTATTTATGTTTGTATTCTCCCCTGGGTCTCCAATCATTTTACTCTGGGATCTGAAAAGACCCCAGAGTATAATAATTGTTCATGGGTGGTCTACAATGGGACATAACACTGTGTGAAGGGGCTACTACAAGTCAGAATACTGTGTGCAGGGGCTACTATGGGACATAATACTGTGTGCAGGGGCTACTATGGGACATAATACTGTGTACTGGGGCCACTATAGGACATAATACTGTGTGCAGGGGCTACTATGGGACATAATTCTGTGTGCAGGGGCTACTATGGGACATAATACTGTGTGCAGGGGCTACTAAGGGACATAATACTCTGTACAGGGGCTACTATGGGACATAATACTGTGTGCAGGGGCTACTATGGGGCATAATACTGTGTACTGGGACCACTATGGGTCATAATACTGTGTGAAGGGGCTACTATGGGGCATAATACTGTGTACTGGGGCCACTATGGGACATAATACTGTGTGCAGGGTCCACAATGGGGCATAATAGTGTGTGTAGGAATGGGGTTTGTGTGGAGGATCGGGGGGGGGGGGTCTCAAATGTTCACCTTGGGGCCCAGTCATTCCTAGTTATGCCACTGTAATGTCAGTAAGATGACATTATTCTTCACAGTCAGTAGTTTAATAGTATTGGATAATCCTTTTAGACTTTAAGTGACCACTGCCTTTCACCATATATCCTATAATGTAAAGAAGGTTCCTCTACTTATGTACTGTAAAACAATACTGATACATACTCTCTTTTTAAAGAAATTTTAGAAGTACTTACTCTAGTCCACTTTTTCTAATACATTTTCAAATCTCTTTTCCTGACTTCATAATGATTTAATGGAAGGTAAACCAAGACAATCTTCCAACTCCAAACTTTACTGCCATATTGTTATCATACCCCAAATTTGCCCTAAATGTTCCCATATTATTATTACCATAGAAACCTATATCCTGGTGATTTTGACTACTTGGATAGATCCTTGGATGCTATCAACAATCAAACAACTGGGGCAACACAGTGGCTCAGTGGTTAGCACTGCAGCCTTGCAGCACTGGAGTCCTGGGTTCAAATCCTGCCAGGAATAACATCTGCAAGGAGTTTGTATGTTCTCCCTGTATTTGCGTGGATTTCCCCCCTTTCTACAAAGACATACTGATAGATAAAAATAAATAAATGTACATTGTGATCCCTATATGGGGCTTACAATCTACATATAAAAAAGAAAAAAAATCAAACAACAAGGAATATTTTCCCCTAAAGTCAAACAATTGGCATGAGCCTCATGGAGATTTTTGCCTTCCTCTGGATCAACACTAGGGGATTGTAGGGTTATAGGCTGAACTTGGTGTCTTCATCCAACCTTATCTACTATGTAACATGAAGAAAAAAAAAAGAAAGACACTGAACATCAGGGGGTTCTGAGAGGCAGGAAATCGGTATAATAAATGGATTAAATATTAAGAAAGAAAAAAGATTATTACAGCAGAGCAGCGACTTGGATACGATGACCCAATGGCTTTTTCAGACATAACAGTGAGTCACTTTAGAAGTAGAAAATATGACCAATTTTTCATTAACATGATAATAAGGACGTGACCTAAATTACACGCCATTTAAAATGTGAAATTCCTTAAAAAGCTGTTTACTCAGTTTACCTAAGGAAGCCAGAAGAAACAGTAGAACGTCTACAAAACCTGTGATGAAGGATTGGTAGGTCACTATCAGTTATATGGATAATATTCACCTTCATATACTGTTACACTTGACTTGCTGCACACAAATGTTAATAGTACAAACATATATGGAAGGAGGTAAGCAAACAAAAAATAATATGCAGCAGCTTACAGTATGTTACATATTATTGGAGCCAGGTAGACAATCTGATAGCTTAATGGGGTTTTCTGGAACAAAGATAATGTGACTAAAGGCACAAAATGCTATATGAATGAATAACCATAGCGGTGTATCTTCAAGTGATAACGTCAAATAATCTCTTGTCTTGCTACTTGATTTGATAGATAGATAGATAGATAGATAGATAGATAGATAGATAGATAGATACTAGGGTTGAGCGATCGGGATAGGAAAAGATCGGATTCCGATCAGCGGAATCCCATAAGCATTGTGGGAAAAGCTAACAATGTTAGCTAGCTAACATCTGTAGTAGCTAACACTTACCTGCATAGATCGTTGCCGCTCCCCGCTGTTCTCGCTCCTCTTCTCGCCTCTTCTCACCTCGCTGCCCCCGCCTCCCAGGTTAGTGTTACAGACCTAGGAAGAAGGCGGGGTTTGTGGCTTAGGAGAATGTGGGTGGGTACTGGGAGGGGAGACATGAACGATGCACTCACGTCTCCTCACCCTGTACCTGCCCACACTCTCCTAAGTGAAAAGCCCCGCCTTCTTCCTAGGTCTGTATCCCTAACCTGGGCAGCGAAGCGAGAAGAGGCAAGAAGAGGAGCGAGAACAACGTGGAGCGGCAGCAATCTGTGCAGGTAAGTGGACAACAGGGGGGACTAAGTAGACAGAGGATTTTTTTTTAATCACTACACAGCGTGGAGTCTAAAAATTAAAGCGTTCAATTTTTGGACTCCATGCTGTGTAGTGAATAGGATCATTTTTTGAAATTTAAACACCAAGAAGATAAAGTCTTGGAATTATGGAAATAGCAGGATCAATAGACATATTAAAGATAAGCAAATGGAAACAAAATATTCTAAACATTTAGTTTTATTCAGTATGGAGTATGAGTGTCATATGCAGAATTCATGCATACTTGCCTCGGGAAGCTATCAGTGATGTTATTAATGGTTTTCTGAGGAATGTTATGCCATGCTAAATGCACTTGAGCACTGTCATACCATAACCTTGGCAGTAGGAACAGTGCGTTGTTTTCTTGTACATAGAAGTTTTATATGCCTTCTGATGGTTTATGTCAATGTTGTTTGCCGCTCTTAGCTTGGGATGTAACAGTCACTTGCAGTACAGAATGGATCTGCGGGGTTGATAAACCAAGGTCTCTCATTTCAAGAATGCAGCCACCCTCTGTTTGTATTGAGTGGCAATTAGAGATGAGCGAGTACTATTCGAAATGGCCGTTTCGAATAGCACGCAGCCATAGGAATGAATGGAAGCCGCCGGCATTCAGACTTTGCCGGCGGTTGGCCGCTTAACCCCCTGTGTCCATTCATTCCTATGGCTGCGTGCTATTCGAAACGGGAGTTTTTAATAGTACTCGCTCATCTCTAGTGGCAATAACTGGCATGTTAAAGAACATGAGGCATCCCATAATCATCCCACACCACATGTAGCTATAAAACTTTGCTTTCTATCTGGCTTTTATGTACTTCTCACATGCTACAGAAAATTTCATCATTTGCAGATCTTAGCAACAACTGCTGCTTTCTAGATTTGCATAACCCTATGACTTGTCCTCTTTGTTGTTCCAGTTTCAAGGAGAGGAGTGCATTTCCCAGAAGTCTAATCCATTTATGCTAGCTTCTATTTGTATAAACCCATTTTCTACAGGAAGAGGGAGTTGCCACCAATCATAATATCCAGCAATAGGGAAGGTGTTTCTTGAATAGTTCCCCTTTAACTACTTTTTGACATCTACCGTACTGTTAAGAGCGGGTTCACACCTGCACTCGGGCCATTATGCAGGTTTCCATTTCCTGCCCGGATCTGGGCAGGAGACGGAAACCTGCAGTTATTTTTCAAACTCATTCATTTTAATGGATTTGGAAAGTGTCCGGCCATGAACGCCTGTGAGTGCTTTGTGCTCTCCGCGGCAAAACCGTTTTTTTTTTGTTTTTTTTTAACCGGACACAAAGTCGGACATGCAGTACTTTCTGTACGTTTAAAATAAAAAAAGGTTTTGAGGCGGAGAGCACAAAATGCTCACGGGCGCTCACAGCCGGACACTGAATGCCGGTTTCCGTCTTCTGCTGACAGACAACGGTAACCTAGATAATGGAGAACAGGTGCTGGTGTGAAGCCGCCCTAAGACAGATGTTAGATATTTAAATACGGCTGCCGCTTTATTATAGAGCAAAGACGTGGAATTAAGACCCCTGGTGCTTCAGTCAAAGTTGACCAAAGCACCATTTTCTTGGTGATGCTAACATTTTGGGGAGGATCGCCGGCCCCCAGAATGAGATCCAGAGCTAATGATCCATTGCCATACTACCTAGAAGCTTATTGAAGGCTCCCAAGCTCGTCTGACATTAATGTCTATTATAGGCAGCTGTAGGCAGTGCAATAGAAGTGGCAGTAATTTGCAAAGCATTGTAATAGTGGTCAGACCTCCCTGGGGAATCTAATAATTACAGCTTAAAAAAGAAAGAAAAAGAACACATATAAAAGTTTTTTTAAAAAAATACCGTGAAACACATACACATTTAATAGCCAAACTGACGGGGTTTTTTTGCTGTTATGCATCTGATAAAAATTAGAATAAAAAGTGATCAAAGTAACAGACATTCCACAAAATGGTATAACTAAATAAATGACCTATTCATCCCCATGCACAAAAGTTATGGGTGCCAAAATATGGCGACTCTAAGAAAAAAAAAATTGCAAAGTTTTTTTTAATTTTTTTAAGGGTTTAAAATATAAATAAAACTGTATAAATTTGGTATCCCCAGAATCATACCAACCCATAGAATACAGATGACATGTCATTTTGGCTGCACAGTGCACACCATAAAAACGAAGCTCCAAGAAAGTGGCACAAATGTATTTTTTCTCCAAATCCACCCCATTCTGAATTTTTTCCATCTTCCAAGTACATTGTACAGAATAATAAATGTTACCCTTATTAAGAACAATTTCCCTTGCCAACACAAGTCCTCAAATGTTTCTGTAAACAAAAAAATAAAAAAAAGTTATTGGGTTTGGAAGGCGGGGAGTTAAAAACGAAAATCGAAAACTAAAACTGCCTGCGGCAGGACAGCATTAGAATACAATAAATTTAGACCAAAATAAATTCAGATAGTTTAACTTTATTGAACACAACTGCACATAATGTGACAAACACTTTTCAGACAATTTAAGTCTTCAGAGTGAGTGAAAGGGAATGGTGCCTTCACACAGTGAATAAACAGGGGAGGGGTTGTCTTCCTGACACAAACATCTGCAAACTGCTTTCTCTGTGCAATAGATTGAATACTATCCACACCTCACAGCTTACAATGTAAGAAAAGTCTACTTATGAACGTGTATCTACTTTTCGGTGCTTGTCGTTACAGATGAGATGTTATTCACAGACAGTTAGCTGGTTTCCTGACTGTGCTCATAGATGCTATTTTCCTATCTCCAAAATCATATCAGCTGCATCTTGCTTGTATTTGCCCTGTATTTACAGTCCTGTGTTCCTGGGCCTCTTTTATGCTCACTTGGGTTTGTCTCAGCTCTTTGTTTGCTACTGTACAGTTACTCCTGGCAGAATAATATGTAAATAAACCAGTATTAACTATAATGGATAGGCAAGGGAGGAGGCTTTTCCTAATGTACACATCCACAGCCTAAAATACAAATTTAAAATGTGCTACAGCCATAACGTAGTGTAAGCCGATGGCTAGTCAGGTAATGGAGGGGGTGTACATCTCACCGAGACTACTAAGTTGGGTGAGATGAGAAAACTCCAGAACTGTTTGTTCTCAGCAGACAACTTTCATCTGCTGAGCATTTTGGTAAATGCTCAGTACTGGGCTGGATTTTTAGGAATGGCAGGTAGGTTGGCAGGGGACCTGTCATTCCACCTACTCCAGTCCACACTTTGGGGATGTTCCGGCAGCGACTCAGCTGCAGAGAGTCTGCTCATCAAGGGAGCTTAAGAAGCCAGCTCCAGCAGCAGACTTTGGGCAGAGCTTGGCTGGAGTGCCAAACAGAGAGGTCGTTTTTTTTGGAGCTGTGTCCTGAATGATTCTAATGGCTTTTGGATTACTGTTATTCTAGGTGAGGTAACCTATTCTATGTTTAGTTGGAGCCTAGCCGGGCAGGTATTTATTTTTTTATTGTTTCCTTTTGTTGCTGCACTACCTTTTTGAGTGAAAATAAACTCTACTTTTGTTTTGGACTAAAGAAACTGGACTTTTGTGTCTATGCCACCCCACCAATCATCCTCAGACCCTGATAGTGGTTATTATTAACAGAAAAATGTATAGGAAACCATACATGAAGTCTTATACTGTCATAGAAGAGACTGCCTCACAAGACCCTGCAGATATTTTAACTTTTCATGAAAACTCGGGTACCTTTTAGCAAGTTATCCTCAATAAGTTATCCCCAATAAGTTACAAATCCATGGGGAATCGACCTCTGGAGCCCCTTGAGAATGGTAGTTTAGTTCCACATATTTAAAGCAGCAGAGGATGGCCATATCACCCCCACTCTGTTCTTTGCAGTGCTATACTTTGGCTATCTCTGGCGGTCCCATTGAAATTAATCAAGTACGTCCACTACTCCATTCAGAACAGGCAGCTAAACATTACTATTATGAGTAATGAGCAGCACATGCGCAAAATGTGCAACTCAGCTGAAATGCGTAGTAAAATGTATTACTCATTTCTGCAATTAGAAATTGCATTCAGATGCTTTGGTTGAAAAAAAACAACATAAGTGCAATAAAAATTTCACAAAATTGCACTGTGTGAATGCAGTCTGAGTAGCATATGATTTATATTACTATAATTACTATATATTATGGTAATATTATTTATATTACTATATAGTATTATTGTATTACTTCATTTCCCCTGAAAGCTAAAGGCCAATAAGTTGAAAATCTCAGATTTCTTGTCATAGTAGAGATGTGCTACTCATTATTGTATGCAGTTTTTAAGCAGAAAGCACCATATGAATGCAGCCTTACACAGCTATTCTCTTCACCGGTTTTAATGTAATGGCTAATTGGTATATGCTGGTAGAAATAGATCCTGCACCATGACAGTGCCTGATAAATATGGATGCTGTCTACTGATCTAAATAATTTGAAGGTGAATACAGTATCTCACATTTTGAAGGCATGCAGCTTGCTGCAATACATTGTCAGAGTATATAACAATTGAGGGGGGTCCATTTAATTTGCTGCCGCAGGCAGCAGAACCAGCTTAAGGCCTCCTGGGAAGCCAGCACCATATCTATATATACCTTCAGATAGTTGTTGTGTTCTGTGGACACGTTAAAGTGGGTAACAACATACACTTTGATCTTTCCTGAGCTAGAAATATCCAATGAAAACCAAAATTAGTCTCCATTCTATATCATTATTGTATCTCTCGAGCTGCAGACACAACAGAGAGGAACAAGACTATGTTAACATGCAATCCAGGATGCCAGGATGAAAAAGAGATGAAACTATTGGAAAGGCTGTGCGTAGAAGCTAAAATAGGAACCCTAAGGAAAAAGCGGCACTTAATTGGACACTAGAATATTGCTCGCAGGGCATTGCTGGTGAAATGGGCCTTTGTTGTATACAGTACCTGAAAGCCAGTTATTTCAAAATATAGACTTTTAGATATGATAATGGAATATTACCAGTGCATACTGAAGTATTTGTAGAATATTAAATGGTTTTTATTATCACAGATCTAAAAATAAAGGTTATCATGATCTGAAAGTATTCCCAAACTTACACAGTAGATAAAACGCAGGGAGCGTGCGAGACATCGGTAAATAGGCATTAACCATTCACCACCAATCCAACGACTGAAGCTGTTGAGGATTTGTCCCTTGTGATACAGTACTATTTTTCCTGCAGTTTTGTTGCTTTTGTCATTTAGGCCAGGGCCCCACGGGACGTAAATGCCTTGATTTGCCCGCGGCGGAAACGCTGTGGGAAAAATCGCTGCATTTTACAGTGCAAGCAAAGGGGATGGGATTCATGCGAATCCCATGCCCACTTTGCGGAAAAAAATGCAGTGCGGACACGTTGCGATTTGCAAAGCCGTTGCAGCTTTGCAAATCACAGCATGTCAATTATATCTACAGAAACGCCGGCGGCTTGCCCGTAGATATAATGTTAAGAGAAAGTCCGCAGAGGAAAACTCTGTGAACTTTCTCTTAAAAGTGCTGCAGAAAGAGCTGCAATGCGTTCATGCAGCGGTTCTTCCCGTAGGGCTTTAGTGCTGGAACCGGCGCGGTTTTGGAAATTGCAGTGTGTCAATTATACCTACGGAAATGCTGGTGGTTTCCCGATAGGTAAAATTGTAACAGAAAGTCAATGAAGGAAAACTCGGCAAACTTTCTGTTTAAAGCGTTGTGGGAAGAACTGCGATGCATTGCCACCACGGTTTTTACCGCAGCGCTTTTTTCCTGCAGGACGTCCCATGGGGGTCTTAGCTTAAAGCATCTTTAGGCTAAGGCCCCATGCAGCGAATCACTGCAAAAAAACCCGCATGCAAATGTATTTTCTTCCACAGCGTTTTCACAGAAAGTTCAGAGTTTTCCTCTGTGGACTTTTTGCCCCTATTATATCTAAATGGAAAACACCAGTATTTCCGTAAGTATAATTGACATGCTTAGATTTACAAAAACACAAACATTTTTTAAATCACAGCATTTCCAATGTGGATTTGCCTCTGCAATTTGTGGATGGGACTAGCCAGAATCCCAACTACTTTGCTGGTATTGTAAAATGCAGTGTTTTTTGCCAAGGTGTTTGATGACCGTGGCTGTGGTCAGTGTGCTATCCATGTATTTCACGGATAGCACACTGACCCATTCTTTTCTATTTGCCCATACACACAACCATGATTTTCACAGTCCTGTGTGTGGGCCAACAGTCCAGGCTGCATCAGATAGGACAGGTCCTACCCCTGTGCTTCTACCGTAAAACTTCTATTGATGAAGGGAGCTGCAGAAGCAAGGTCTGTGCATGGGCAGAATACAGGGACATCCCTGTATTCCCCATGTGCAGCCCGTGCTTTTAATTCATGGCTGGCCGGTTGCAGCATGGTCATCTGCAATGAGCATAAGTTAAATACTGACTGATTCTAGCAGTATAGCATTATTGGCTATGTGATAAAAGCATGGCCAATAATGTACAGCTAAAATAATAATAAAATAAGCATGCTTTCCATTACAGAGAGCACCAGTGGCCCAGGACTGGATGTGGCTACAGCCATAACAGGTACACTGTGTGGCACCACCCTAAGAACTGCATGTTTTGTTTTGTTTGGCTAGTGCACAATGTATTCCTGCTGTCAAGTCAATGAAATTAGATTGAAAACCATGTGAGCTATCTTCCCCTTTAAGGCTGAAGCTTCATGTGGCATAAATGCCGCGGTTTGGCTGCAATGTTTTACAATCCCTGCAAAGTGGCGAATCCCATCTATATATTACAAAAAAATACCCACAGTGGAAATGTTGTGATTTCCAAAACAGTCGCTTTTACGTAAATCGCAGCATGTTAATTATATAAGTATATATAAGTATAATTAAAATCGTATTGCAATTCCTTCGCAGCTTTTCAAGCACCGCATTTTGGTTGCAGCCGCTACGTGCAGCCTTAACCTTAAGGGAAAAAGTCACCAGGTTGCCTTTTATTTTATTAGACAATATTTTAAAGAATTTTTTGTGATGATATTTTTATTTTTCCATGTTATTATTTATTAATTATTATTATTATTATTTTAAATCCTGCAATTACAAAATTTGCCACTAAGCCTATACTTGTTTCTGACTTCCTGTCTCCTGTAAATGGACCATGGGCTACGGACAAAATGATCGTTGGCAGACCATACAGACTTTCATGGGAGAGTTTTCTAGGCATGCTCTGTGACCTGAGCAGAGGTCATTGTATAGAGACAGGAGTAGATAAACTGTGACTGGTGGATTCTGGGTCTTATCTACATATATACATCATTGCTGAGATCATAAGTGTGCTGATAAGTGAGGCGGCTGCTGCACAGAAATATCCTACGGAAAACGGGAAGTCTCAGCATAATATATGACCTAGTGGACAAAGCCAGAACTACAAGATTTTTTTTTTTAATTGTGAAATTTTTGAAAACCTCAGCAAAAATTCTTTAAAAATATGCTTAACAAAACTTTGTAAAAAAGATTGGTCATTTTTTGGCGACACATTCCCTTTAAGCTTGACATGGCTGACTGCCTCGGATGTGACTTTTTACCAGCAGTATATTACTTGCCTGGTTTACACTTCAAATTTTAATCCTTATTTTTTTTTTTTTTTTTTTTTTTTTTTAGCAAAACTGGGAACAGATCCAGAAATAGACATAAAAAGCTTTCAATTTTGCTTCTACCGTTACACTCTATTCTTGCTTGGCGATTAAAAAAAAAAAAAATCATCCAAAATCTGAATTAACATCCATAACTTAGACTTCTTGGACCACTAATCTCAAGTAATATTCAGTTTTTGTTTTTTTGTTTGTCTTTTTGATTATTTGCTCTGAATTCTGTGTCTCAGACCATATTGTGGATGTTATCTGACCACATTCTGTATTCTGCAGCTGTCCAATGCCTCTATATCTGTATTCATTCTGGTCCCAGTCTATATGATATCTAACTGAACACTGGGACATCATCACACTTGTGCACAGTGTCCGCCATGTGTCACTCCGCTGGGTTTCTGTCGTCAGCCCCAAGAAACTGGAGAGGGGACGTCTTCCCAGTGGTCAGCTTTAAAACCCATTCATTTGAATGGGTTTTTAAAGGTAACTGCCGGTGTCCGTATGCAACCTCTCTGTGAGGAAACACTTTTATTTGGCCAGACACAAAGTCAGACATGCAAGACTTTGTGTCTGGCTAAAAAAAAACAAAAAAAAAAAAAACGATTTCCTCATAGAGAGGAGGACACCATCAGTTTGCTTTTAAAAGCTGACCGCCGGAAAGCCGTCGCTATCCAGTTTCTCGGGGCCGAGGATGGAAACCCGGTGGAGTGACATAGGACGAACTCTGAGCACAAGTATGAACACCCCCCTTAGGCATCTTGCAGATGACCATGGCCA
Source organism: Leptodactylus fuscus (assembly GCF_031893055.1). Taxonomy (NCBI): domain Eukaryota; kingdom Metazoa; phylum Chordata; class Amphibia; order Anura; family Leptodactylidae; genus Leptodactylus; species Leptodactylus fuscus. The sequence goes on along the minus strand of NC_134269.1, from coordinate 162,857,797 downwards.
TAATTTAAGGACATCCGCTCGTCTCCCATGCGTCAACCATGCCTTTAATTCAGGGCTGGCTGGCAGCACATGGTCGTCTGCAATCAGCCTTTCTCTGGGGCATAGTATGTCCCAAGTGCAAACATGTTTGTGGAGAACAATGTTGAACTATAACTTCAGGGCTAGTTCACACAGAGTTTTTGGCAGCGGATTTTGATGCGAAATCCACCTCAAAATCCACCTGCCAAAATGCCTCCCTAGGTAGTAGCAGAAAAAAGAAGCAAGATGAACTATCTTGCTGCAGATTCCATCCTGATTAGGCCCATTCATTTGGGCCAAATCCAGAGCGGAATGCCGATGCATTACATCAGCATTCCATTGCGGCTAGCTGTGCGGCATGTTCACATGTGGAATCCATTTTCCGCCATGTGAACATACCTTAAGGGCAATTTTTACTACCATGAACAACTTTTATAGATACAGTCACGGTAATCTATAAAATTTTTTTTATTTTATAAATGATAATGAATTTGGCGCAGCTTCCCCACCCATATTGAGAATGCCAATTGCGACTATTTTACCAAACCAAACCACTGTGATTCTTTTACGCCAAAAGTGGGCTAAATAAATAATTCATTCCTCCATTGTATTCTGCCAGATATAGCTCAGCCATTGTGAATTCAGTAGGGAAAAAGCAAGGAGTTTACCTGCTGTGAAATATACTATACCGTATGTAGAGACTTTGGAACTGTTCACACAACAATATAGAATAACTAAAAAAAAAATGAGCAAATGTGTAACTGAAACAAATAGAATTGTGCCCCTTGTCTGCAAATGGCATTTGTCCAATGACGGCTCGATCATTATACCTGCACGTGTATCTGCATGGTGCCAATTCATTTCAATGTTCACCAGCTGCATTATTCCACATTTCAATCACTCTTTCCAGTATGCTACAGTAAAGGCCATCTCTGTATGTAGTAATAAATAGGCTAGAGAGAAAAAAATAATAAATTATTCATTAAAAATGACATTATATTCCAGCCCAGGCTGCGTATTCCTCAGTCGACTTTACGCAGTGCATCTTTCTCATTGCCTACCGGTGCTGAGCTGATTATTCTGTTGAACACTGAAACCTCTCTAAGCCCGCATGGTAATAGCAGCCTGCGCTGTAATATCTCTTGGAGGAAACTAACTTCAAACAATGTAGCAAGAAACAAAAAACATCTCAAGTTATTCTCCTTTCAGGTGCAAATGAAGTGCAGCTGGTAGCGCTTGCGGTGGGGGGTTTCTTGTATTGTGAAGGAACCTGAGTGCCTGTGGGTGGACACTTCAAGCGTAGAGATGTTTTCACTCCTCAACCTGGCTTCTCCACATCCTCTGCTTCTTCTTTGGGGCCATGTGGAATATCACATGGCCCAGTTCTATACACAGGACCATATGGAATACTCTAGTCCCCACACATCCTTCTTCCCGGGCTCCTTACACCTACACGTCACATCAGACAGGCAGCAGCTGCTGGTGAGATTAATTAAAAGCTACAGGTGGTCATCTGACAAAAGAAGGAGCAAGGTGAGAGAAGGAGGAGGAAGCCAAGAGTGAATTTCCACTGTATCTAGTGCGAGAGATGATTACTTCTGTGGCTGGAATGGCACAAGTGACGGCTGTAGGAGAGCAATTAAAAAAAGCACTTTCAGCATGAAATCTGCCCAACATCTCAGGGAGAAAACCTACTTGGCACCAATTTACAGCCATGATCCGTGCACCTGTGCAGGAAGAATGGTGACAAAAGAGTCGCTGCTTTCAGGGCACTGCAGGGAGTTCCATTTAGCAGCAATTTGGGCAGCAGCCTTCCTTTCTATCGCAGAAAACCTGCCGACTCCTACCTTCAAATGAGCTTCCCTGACCATTAGTTGACGGTTGGGGTTCAGCCGACTTTTTTATTTATTTCCTGTGATAAATTAATCTTGATGGGCGATTTCAAATTTGGGGTGCTGAATGGCATCCCCACTGGGAAATGTTCTCGCAGAGTTATTGAGCCCTGGAGTGTTAAATGTGACCTTTCCTAGTTAAATTAGTCAGACTTGATCTATTTATCAGTAGGAATCCGCTAAATGTCTGCACTGTGGAGTTAGGGTGCCAATCAGTCATTGACTGATCAATAAAAAGAAAGTAAACTGGCCGGAGTGACAAGTAGCAATTCTCCACTTGGCAAATATTATGTTGGGTTGTCATGGAAACTTTCCATGTAAGTCTTAATGGCAAGTCCAGAACGCTGAGATATCTGCAGACCCTTTTCTTGAAATATACTCTTATCTTCAGTTATTAAGGAAAAAAAATCTGCAATCTCTAATTTGTTTGGAAAGAAGTTGTGAATCATATGTGTTCTTCAGGGTCTACGTCTTCCAGACAGAATCGAAGGATTAGTAATAGAATAAAGTTATGCACGCTTTACCTTGAAGATTTACTAGCCACATAATAATATAGTAGTTAATAGACTGCTTTTTATTTACCAGTGCATAGGATTATAAAATATACTGATCATACTAAGTGGCCATATAAACACATTTCTGCAGAACTTGATGCATCTTTCTAGACATAAATCAATCCAAAAGACAAGGCATAGAAGGTTGTCTTTTAAGCTAAGATAGATGCTAGATGCATACAAAACATCCATTTTTCACAGCCGTCTTGCACCCCAGGTGCACCGTCTTTCACAGATACCCCATACATCAGGGTATGGAGAGTTCCTTGAAAGCGGCACTACAAGCGGACATGCGCAGTCGGCTCTGCCCAGGCCCGATGCCTGGCAGAGTGAATGAAGAGCCGGAAGAGGCCGCGGGGAAGCTGCACAGAGAAGACTTCTAAAGGTAGGAGAAGAACCAGCGTTGATTGGCCGACTGTATAGCATTCGGTTAATCAATGCTGGTTCTGCATCAAACTTTTACATTCTAACAGATAGTAGTATTCGATCGAGTACGAGTATTTCGAATACCGTAGTATTCGATAGAATACCTACTCGATCGAGTACTACTCGCTCATCTCTAGTTAGCACTGCAGCATTGCAGTGCTGGAGTCCTGGGTTCAAATCCTTCCAATAACATCTGCAAGGAGTTTGTATGTTCTCCCCGTGTTTGTGTGGATTTCCTCCCATTCTACAAAGACATACTGATAGGAAAAAAAAAGTACATTGTGATCTCTATATGGGGCTCACAATCTACATTAAAAAAAATAAGAAAAAAAAGAGTATGTTCTGCATTTTAAGGGTCCATTACAATGGACCATCAAAAACATTGGTCATGTTAATGGCCCCTATTCACTGAAACTAATGCTGCCATGTGACGTCCGGTAAAAAAAAAAAAACATCACCCGGCCAGTCATGTGAATGACTGATATTCAAATGACAGTAAATATCAGTCATGTGACAGACTTTTTTTAACGACTGTCACATGGCTCCATTAATTTCACTATCTGTGAATACGGGCCATTCACATAACCAATATTTCTGAGGGTCCATTGTAATGAATCCTCAAAATATAAGACATGCTCTTTTTTTGTCTATTTTCACAGATCCCTCCATACACTTCAATGTATGAAGGAACTGTGAAAATGGGTGCCCATGAGGTACAAAACACCATTGACAAATTTATGTTTTTTACAGCCGTTTTGTACTATGGTTGTATGAATGTATATTAAGCCCCCAGTTTGTGGTAATGCAATTTTGTCCAAATCCACCCCATTTTGATTTTTTTCATTCTTCCTAGTTCATTGTACAGAAATTTAAATGGAACCATTACAAAGTACAATTTGTCCCGCAAATATTAAGCCCTCATGACAAAGAACGGAAAAATAAAAAAGCATGTGCCACTTGGGGCCTTAGCCTTAGTTTCTGCTAACTCCACTCCTAGCTTTGGATCAAAAAACTGCAGCAAAATCTGATCTGATCTGCAATAGAAAAATAGTTTTTCTGCTGCATCTGCCCTCATCCTTATTCCATATTTCTCTGATATCACAGGAAGAGTTTTGGTGTTGTGTGGGTCATAACACAAAAAAAATTATCTATAGCGATATTTTTTTCCCTTTTTCCCCTGTAAAACACAAGTAGAAACCAGAATGAAGGCAACTGAGAAACTATTATTATTAAGTTAAAACAGAACCACAAGGTTTTGCCATGTTCCGCTCAGTTCACATCTGCTTGGTAATCCATTAGGGGGAGTCCGCATGGGGACCCCCATGAACGGATTACCGAACGCATTGGGAAGCGGTGTGCAGTGAAAGCAGCAATAGACTATAATGGGATCCATGTGCTTTTCGCACGATCTCCACACGAGTCATGCAGACAGGAAAGTAGATCGTGAACTACTTTTCTGTCCGCACATATACCGTTTGGGAAACACACGGACCCCATTATAGTCTATGGGGTCCGTGTGCTTTCATTGCACAACGCTTGCCAATGCATTCAGTAGTCCGTTCAGGGGGTCACCATGCGGACCCCTCCGAACGGATTACCGATGCAGATTTGAACGAGGCCTCAAGTACAATAACAGATACATAGGACTCAACCAACTACTTCTGTCTCAGTTCCCCGGCCTTCTGTGTTTGGCAGAGAAAGTGATAGGAGTATTTATTTTATGTTTTAATTATTGTTGAATAAAAACACAATAAGCTACATATATATATATATATATATATATATATATATATATATATATTCCAGGAGGAGAAAACACAACCACTAGCAATGAACATTGGTTTTCTTACTGAGTTGTGTTTAATATCTGACTAAGATATTTATCTCCTTTTAAAGTGTCTACAGGTTATAACAAGAGTTCTGCATAGAAAAAGATAAAGTGTACATAAAACACAATGTGACCTTATAGTACACATCCCCTTTGGTCATGTTAGTGGTTATTACATGTTTTGAGATCAATAGTAATTATATTTGTTATAGACTAAGCAATACAGTGTAGCAACAGGAAAAGACAGAAACCCTTAACACGAAAAACAAAGAAATAAAATTGCCCATAGTATGTTGACAATTATTGTTTTTATACTTGTAATCCCTCTCAAAAACAAGAAAATTACAAAAGGCCCGCTAACAAGGATCCAATAAGGGCACTCTTTTTTTTTTTGTTTGTTTGTTTTCTCTTTTTTCTTTTTCTGACTGCTTCTTTTAAGAGCAATCCCCTAGTGCCCACACTAAGCAATACTGGAAGTCAGAAATATATCCGTATAAAGATGCAACCACTTTAGACTGATTTTATTGAGAGGAAAAAATAGAACTGTTTGTTCTATAGACTCTCCAGCATGCAGAGTCACAATGCCTAATGTAACACAAAAGGAAGCCTTTATACTATACTATACTATACTATCATAGTATATTGTATAACTAACTGACCACTGATGGCTTTGTTTAAGAACTAATACTGGTGATGGAAATGCTAAAAGGATAGATACACTATCCACATTCATTGTACCAATGTATAGGAATAGAAAACGAGAGGACTATCCGTATTCATTATACCAGGGAATGGGGATAGAAGAGGAGAGGACTATCCACATTCATTATACCAAGGAATGGGGATAGAGGACTATACACATTCATTATACCAAGGAATGGAGATAGAGGACTATACACATTCATTATGCCAAGGAATGGAGATAGAGGACTATACACATTCATTATACCAATGAATGGGGATAGAAGAGGAGAGGACTATCCACATTCATTATACCAAGGAATGGGGATAGAATAGGAGAGGACTATACACATTCATTATACCAATGTATAGGGATAGAAGACAAGATGACTATTCACAATCATTATACCAATGTATAGGGATAGAAGAGGAGAGGACTATCCACATTCATTATACCAATGTATAGGGATAGAAGACAAGAGGACTATCCACATTCATTATACCAATGTATAGGGATAGAAGACAAGAGGACTATCCACATTCATTATACCAATGTATAGGGATAGAAGACAAGAGGACTATCCACATTCATTATACCAATGTATAGGGATAAAAGACAAGAGGACTATCCACATTCATTATACCAATGTATAGGGATAAAAGACAAGAGGATTATACACATTCATTATACCAAAGAATGGGGATAGAAGAGGAGAGGACTATCCACAATCATTGTACCAATGTATAGGGACAGAAGACAAGAGGACTATCCACATACATTATACCAATGAATGGGGATAGAGGACTAGTTGCCACAGTTGAGAGACATTGACCAACTACATATTGAACTTTTCTGGCAATGATATGGGAGCTAATGTCATTCATTTACTGGAATCCAATGTAGAAGTTCCAAATGTCTGTACCTTGGAGAATGATAGATTACCTGTTTGGCTTTATCATGCGAAGAGTTTTAAGCCAATCATCTTTCAGAAATTACCTGTCTTTGCTTCAGTAGTTTATAGAATCCACATTTTGCTTTACAATGACCCTTTAATATTGATGTACAGTATCTTTAAGGACCCATTTTTCATCTATGTCCATAATATATTGCCATTATCGCCAAATGTATCACTTTACATTTTCTTTTGTAATGCTTTTCATAATTACCTGTATAAAGTGAATGGATATGGATCATGATGTATTGACAGGATCAAAACGTTATTCTCATGATACTGCTTCTGTCTAGGTCGGTGCAAAACCAATTTTATATATAAAATGCACATGACAGTTAGACAATTTGGGAAAGCAGGTTTGTACTATCATAAATATGTATAACTAATAGAGATGAGCGAACACTAAAATGTTCGAGGTTCGAAATTCGATTCGAACAGCCGCTCACTGTTCGAGTGTTCGAATGGGTTTCGAACCCCATTATAGTCTATGGGGAACATAAACTCGTTAAGGGGGAAACCCAAATTCGTGTCTGGAGGGTCACCAAGTCCACTATGACACCCCAGGAAATGATACCAACACCCTGGAATGACACTGGGACAGCAGGGGAAGCATGTCTGGGGGCATAAAAGTCACTTTATTTCATGGAAATCCCTGTCAGTTTGCGATTTTCGCAAGCTAACTTTTCCCCATAGAAATGCATTGGCCAGTGCTGATTGGCCAGAGTACGGAACTCGACCAATCAGCGCTGGCTCTGCTGGAGGAGGCGGAGTCTAAGATCGCTCCACACCAGTCTCCATTCAGGTCCGACCTTAGACTCCGCCTCCTCCGGCAGAGCCAGCGCTGATTGGCCGAAGGCTGGCCAATGCATTCCTATGCGAATGCAGACTTAGCAGTGCTGAGTCAGTTTTGCTCAACTACACATCTGATGCACACTCGGCACTGCTACATCAGATGTAGCAATCTGATGTAGCAGAGCCGAGGGTGCACTAGAACCCCTGTGCAAACTCAGTTCACGCTAATAGAATGCATTGGCCAGCGCTGATTGGCCAATGCATTCTATTAGCCCGATGAAGTAGAGCTGAATGTGTGTGCTAAGCACACACATTCAGCACTGCTTCATCACGCCAATACAATGCATTAGCCAGTGCTGATTGGCCAGAGTACGGAATTCGGCCAATCAGCGCTGGCTCTGCTGGAGGAGGCGGAGTCTAAGATCGCTCCACACCAGTCTCCATTCAGGTCCGACCTTAGACTCCGCCTCCTCCGGCAGAGCCAGCGCTGATTGGCCGAAGGCTGGCCAATGCATTCCTATGCGAATGCAGACTTAGCAGTGCTGAGTCAGTTTTGCTCAACTACACATCTGATGCACACTCGGCACTGCTACATCAGATGTAGCAATCTGATGTAGCAGAGCCGAGGGTGCACTAGAACCCCTGTGCAAACTCAGTTCACGCTAATAGAATGCATTGGCCAGCGCTGATTGGCCAATGCATTCTATTAGCCCGATGAAGTAGAGCTGAATGTGTGTGCTAAGCACACACATTCAGCACTGCTTCATCAAGCCAATACAATGCATTAGCCAGTGCTGATTGGCCAGAGTACGGAATTCGGCCAATCAGCGCTGGCTCTGCTGGAGGAGGCGGAGTCTAAGGTCGGACCTGAATGGAGACTGGTGTGGAGCGATCTTAGACTCCGCCTCCTCCAGCAGAGCCAGCGCTGATTGGCCGAATTCCATACTCTGGCCAATCAGCACTGGCTAATGCATTGTATTGGCGTGATGAAGCAGTGCTGAATGTGTGTGCTTAGCACACACATTCAGCTCTACTTCATCGGGCTAATAGAATGCATTGGCCAGCGCTGATTGGCCGAATTCCGTACTCTGGCCAATCAGTGCTGGCCAATGCATTCTATTAGCTTGATGAAGCAGAGTGTGCACAAGGGTTCAAGCGCACCCTCGGCTCTGATGTAGCAGAGCCGAGGCTGCACAAGGGTTCAAGCGCACCCTCGGCTCTGATGTAGGAGAGCCGAGGGTGCACTTGAACCCTTGTGCACCCTCAGCTCTGCTACATCAGAGCCGAGGGTGCGCTTGAACCCTTGTGCACACTCTGCTTCATCAAGCTAATAGAATGCATTGGCCAGCGCTGATTGGCCAATGTATTCTATTAGCCTGATGAAGTAGAGCTGAATGTGTGTGCTAAGCACACACATTCAGCTCTACTTCATCGGGCTAATAGAATGCATTGGCCAGCGCTGATTGGCCAGAGTACGGAACTCGACCAATCAGCGCTGGCTCTGCTGGAGGAGGCGGAGTCTAAGATCGCTCCACACCAGTCTCCATTCAGGTCCGACCTTAGACTCCGCCTCCTCCAGCAGAGCCAGCGCTGATTGGCCGAATTCCGTACTCTGGCCAATCAGCACTGGCTAATGCATTGTATTGGCGTGATGAAGCAGTGCTGAATGTGTGTGCTTAGCACACACATTCAGCTCTACTTCATCGGGCTAATAGAATGCATTGGCCAATCAGCGCTGGCCAATGCATTCTATTAGCGTGAACTGAGTTTGCACAGGGGTTCTAGTGCACCCTCGGCTCTGCTACATCAGATTGCTACATCTGATGTAGCAGTGCCGAGTGTGCATCAGATGTGTAGTTGAGCAAAACTGACTCAGCACTGCTAAGTCTCTGCATTCGCATAGGAATGCATTGGCCAGCCTTCGGCCAATCAGCGCTGGCTCTGCCGGAGGAGGCGGAGTCTAAGGTCGGACCTGAATGGAGACTGGTGTGGAGCGATCTTAGACTCCGCCTCCTCCAGCAGAGCCAGCGCTGATTGGTCGAGTTCCGTACTCTGGCCAATCAGCGCTGGCCAATGCATTCTATTAGCCCGATGAAGTAGAGCTGAATGTGTGTGCTTAGCACACACATTCAGCTCTACTTCATCAGGCTAATAGAATACATTGGCCAATCAGCGCTGGCCAATGCATTCTATTAGCTTGATGAAGCAGAGTGTGCACAAGGGTTCAAGCGCACCCTCGGCTCTGATGTAGCAGAGCTGAGGGTGCACAAGGGTTCAAGTGCACCCTCGGCTCTCCTACATCAGAGCCGAGGGTGCGCTTGAACCCTTGTGCAGCCTCGGCTCTGCTACATCAGAGCCGAGGGTGCGCTTGAACCCTTGTGCACACTCTGCTTCATCAAGCTAATAGAATGCATTGGCCAGCACTGATTGGCCAGAGTACGGAATTCGGCCAATCAGCGTTGGCCAATGCATCCCTATGGGAAAAAGTTTATCTCACAAAAATCACAATTACACACCCGATAGAGTCCCAAAAAGTTATTTTTAATAACATTCCCCCCTAAATAAAGGTTATCCCTAGCTATCCCTGCCTGTACAGCTATCCCTGTCTCATAGTCACAAAGTTCACATTCTCATATGACCCGGATTTGAAATCCACTATTCGTCTAAAATGGAGGTCACCTGATTTCGGCAGCCAATGACTTTTTCCAATTTTTTTCAATGCCCCCGGTGTCGTAGTTCCTGTCCCACCTCCCCTGCGCTGTTATTGGTGCAAAAAAGGCGCCAGGGAAGGTGGGAGGGGAATCGAATTTTGGCGCACTTTACCACGTGGTGTTCGATTCGATTCGAACATGGCGAACACCCTGATATCCGATCGAACATGTGTTCGATAGAACACTGTTCGCTCATCTCTAATAACTAAGTCTAATAGCAAGTTTTATGTGAAATATTAATGATTTGCATCTAATAATTCATCAGACTGAGTGTTAAGATGGACCATTTAGGCAATTGTCCTATGCCAATGATAAACTGACCATGGAGGCAGAATAGGCAATTGAAAGTAATTTCGTAAACACTAACCCTTCCCTACCCCATTCCCTTCCCTATTCTACCTCTCTGGAAATGTATGATTCAGTGAGTCAGACATTCTGCCAGATTATCATCAACTCTTTACTGAAAACGTAGCAGTATGTCAGTATATAGTCAAAATAACAATATATAACAATCAAGTCCCAAGGATACCAAAATATATATCAAACTTTATTAATATGCCAAACATACAAACACTTAAAACCACCCATGAAAACACAAGTAAGACAATGTGCCCAAGATCTAGTGCAAAATACATGTCGGTGTGAGAAACAGTGTTAGAGCTTTCAATATGGCATCTGGTGGGTATAGATTATGGTTAGCAATATTGCAATTGAGGTTGTAAATTCTATATCTTGTAGAATTATTCATTGGTTACTCATTGTGATATATTCAGGACCATTTATTATGTTGTGATATCATATTATTATTGTTAGCCATGCCCTTGTTCATATTGTCCCAGTTAGCGTGGTTGTGTTTTTATGGGTGCTTTTAAATGTTTGTAAATTTGGTGTATAAATAAAGCTTGATATATATTTTGGAATACTTGTGAGTTGTTTGATATTTTGATACATCAGGAAACATTTAGGTTATTCTTGATATGGTTGTCTTCCTGTATTGATTACTAATACATAATATAACAAAGTACTAAACAAATAAGGGCTCAGACCCATAAACTGAAAATCTCTGCCCTATTCCCCCACAACATTATAATGGGCCACTATCAATATGTGTGTATAAATCCCAAAAAGAGTCATCTGTAATAGGAGAAGATGAAATGCAATGTATTCCTTAATAAATAATGCACATATTAGATTTAAAAAAAAAAAAAAAAAAAAAAACACTTGCTACAATGTGGTCAGAATAATTCATGTGCAATAGCCTAAGTACAATATAGTGGTCTTTGGGAAGGGTGTAAGAGCCAAAGACCCACATACAGATTGGTACAAAAATCCAGCAGTAAGGCATCGTTTGCCATGTGTATGTGGCCTGTAATACTGTCTAATAGATGGAGTCATCTAACCAGTTTGACCTTGGGTCACTTCCAAGAGTAGTACTGTAAGTAGCATCCCTATTATACACCCTTTGATCCCTATATGTAACCCTCTGTACTTCACTGAGGAGAGGCTACCAGGTCAATGTATAGTGGTTCCAGTATAGGTAGCAGCTGGCCAAAGGCCAGAGAGAGGTTGGTGTGAAGCAAACACCAAGGTGGGCAAATAAAGTAATGAATGAAATGGGTGGATTACATTATTCTGAAAACTAGTTTGGAAATAAGATACTGTACCTGAGGTGTGAGGGTAATATATAAATAGTCAGTACAGAGATCATTAGATGCCTTTCTTACGAGTAATATAAGGGTATGTTCATACAGAGTTTTTTGCAGGCAGATTTTGACGTGGAATTCGCCTGCAAAAATGCCTCCCATTCCTTTCAAAATGGGAGTCACTCGCAGTTTTTTCCGCTAGCGATTTTTTTTTTTTTTTTCCAGCTAGCGATAAAAAAAAAAAGTGACATGCCTATCTTCATGTGGAATGTGCAGCTGACTTAGCCGCGGCATGAGCCACACTCCTGCTTAGGTTCATTCATTCAGGCCTAATCAGGAGTGGGATGCCACGACAAGATGCTGGTGCACCGCATCGACATCCAGTTGTGACTAGTCACGCAGAAGAGGTTTCTGCTGTTTGAACTTAACCCTTAGGGTAAGTTTTTTTTTTTTTTAATGTAGATTGTGAGCCCCATATAGGGATCACAATGTACTTCCCCCCAATCCCCCCACATCAGTATGTCTTTGTAGAATGTGAGGAAATCCACGCAAACATAGGGAGAACATACAAACTCCTTGTTCCTGACGGGATTCAAACCCAGAACTCCAGCGCTACAAGGCTGCATTGCTAACCACTGAGTCACCATTTTTGCCCCTACCCCTTAGGGTAAGTTCACACGGGTTTTTTTGGTCAGGATTTTAAGGCCATATCCTCCTCAAAATCCTGACCAAAAAGGTGGCTCCCATTGAAATCAGTCAGTTCCGGCTCCCGGAAAAAAGAAGAGACATGCTCACTATTTCAGGAGGATTCTCTTCACGACATTCCTTCCCGACTAGGCCCATTCATTTGGGCCTAATCTGGAGTGGAGTGCGTGACTGAATGCGGATGCATTGCACCGCCATCCAGTTGCAGCTACCCGAATTTTGGGCCGAAACCTGAGGCGAACCAAAAAAACCCGTGTGAACTTACTCTCACAGGTTACCACTGTTTTTTGGGGTTTTTTTATAGTATGGGTTGTAATGGCTACCTCAGTGATAAATATTGCATTTTTTATTATTATTTTCAGTTAGCAGAAAAAAACATAAATAGCCACTTTTTTCAGGTTTTATTTAATACTTTTCAGTATTTTATTTTTTTTAACATTAGAACTTTGCCTCTGGCAGGGTTTTATAGGTTTATGATGCAAATGTGGGGAACTTGAGTAGGGCCTCTGTCACTATGACAATGTATGAGCACAAAGGGAATACATTGAGGAGGCACTGATGGGGGAAGCATACACAAAGAGACCCCTTAGATACCACCATCATTATTGGGGTCATAAGGGTTAAACAGCCACGAACAATGTTTTCACTGTTCAAAGCCATTAGAGCAGGATTTCAACCATGTGTTACAGCTCCGGAACTGGCATTAACTTCATGACGTCCTATTAAGTCAGTTTGCGGGAACAGTCACCTGCTGCTGACTTAACTGCATTTCAAGGGGCACTAACAATGCTGTGCGCTGAACTCTGCTACATCTGAGATCGGACCACAATGGAGAATGCTGGGGACCGATCTTAGACTCCACCTCCTCACATACGAGCCTCCGGCAGAACCAGCGTTGATTGGCCACTGCTGTACACTGTATGGCATTCAGCCAATCAATGCTGGTCAATACATTCCTATGAGAAAAAGGCAGCTCCTGTATAACGCAAGCTGCCAGGGATCCCGACTAGCATATAATGGGCTGCTACAAGATGTGCTTGCAGGTGAAGTTTTAAAGTGATGAGACCTTGCTAGCCAGAGATAAATGCAAGAGTAAGTTCAATGCAAACACATTGTGGCAGCGCACCGTATGCTAGTCGGGATCGCTGGCAGCTTGCGGTATGCGGGAGCTGATTTTTTCCTATAGGAATGCATTGACGGTACTCTTGCATGTATCACGGGCTGGCAAGGAAGGTATATAGAGCCCCAAAGAGCTGTTTGAGTAAGATTCCTACCTAAATAAAGCTAATTCCTAGTTAATAGAGATGAGCGAACAGTGTTCTATCGAACTCATGTTCGACCGGATATTAGGCTGTTCGGCATGTTCGAATCGAATCGAACACCGCGGGGTAAAGTGCGCCATTACTCGATTCCCCTCCCACCTTCCCTGGCGCCTTTTTTGCTCCAATAACAGCGCAGGGTAGGTGGGACAGGAACTACGACACCGGTGACGTTGAAAAAAGTAGGCAAAACCCATTGGCTGCCGAAAACATGAGACCTCTAATTTAAAAGAACAGCGACGCCCAGCTTCGCGTCATTCTGAGCTTGCAATTCACCGGGGACGGAGGTTTCCGTCCAGTTAGCTAGGGGTTAGATTCTGGGTAGGCAGGGACAGGCTAGGATAGGAAGGAGAAGACAACCAACAGCTCTTATAAGAGCTAAATTCCAGGGAGAAGCTTGTCAGTGTAACGTGGCACTGACGGGCTCAATCGCCGCAACCCAGCTTTCCCAGGATCCTGAATGGAATACACTGTCAGTGTATTCCCGTATACCCGATATATACCCCCGATACCCGTTCCAACGGTGTGCCCCCCCCCCACCTTCACCCCAGAAATACCCTGCAAGTCCCCTAGCAATAGAATTGGGGCTATATACACCCACTATTTTTGCTACTGCCATATAGTGCCATTGTCTCACTGGGAATTCAAAGAATATATTGGGCTTACATATAACTTCAATTCCAGGGAGAAGCTTGTCAGTGTAAAGTGGCACTGACGGGCTCAATCGCCGCAACCCAGCTTTCCCAGGATCCTGAATGGAATACACTGACAGTGTATTCCCGTATACCCGATATATACCCCCGATACCCGTTCCAACGGTGTGCCCCCCCACCTTCACCCCAGAAATACACTGCAAGTCCCCTAGCAATAGAATTAGGCAATATACACCCACTATTTTTGCTACTGCCATATAGTGCCATTGTCTGACTGGGAATTCAAAGAATATATTGGGGTTACGTGCACCCACAATTTTTGCTACTGGTATATAGTGCCATTGTCTGACTGGGAATTCAAAGAATATATTGGGGTTATAAATACCCTCATTTCTTGCTACTGGTATATAGTGCCATTGTCTGACTGGGAATTCAAAGAATATATTGGGGTTACAAATACCCTCATTTCTTGCTACTGCCATATAGTGCCAGTTTCTGACTGGTAATTCAAAGAATATATTGGGGTTATAAATACCCTCATTTCTTGCTACTGGTATATAGTGCCATTGTCTGACTGGGAATTCAAAGAATATATTGGGGTTATAAATACCCTCATTTCTTGCTACTGGTATATAGTACCATTGTCTGACTGGGAATTCAAAGAATATATTGGGGTTACAAATACCCTCATTTCTTGCTACTGCCATATAGTGCCAGTTTCTGACTGGTAATTCAAAGAATATATTGGGGTTATAAATACCCTCATTTCTTGCTACTGGTATATAGTGCCATTGTCTGACTGGGAATTCAAAGAATATATTGGGGTTACAAATACCCTCATTTCTTGCTACTGCCATATAGTGCCAGTTTCTGACTGGTAATTCAAAGAATATATTGGGGTTATAAATACCCTCATTTCTTGCTACTGGTATATAGTGCCATTGTCTGACTGGGAATTCAAAGAATATATTGGGGTTACAAATACCCTCATTTCTTGCTACTGCCATATAGTGCCAGTTTCTGACTGGTAATTCAAAGAATATATTGGGGTTACGTGCACCCACAATTTTTGCTACTGGTATATAGTGCCATTGTCTGACTGGGAATTCAAAGAATATATTGGGGTTACAAATACCCTCATTTCTTGCTACTGCCATATAGTGCCAGTTTCTGACTGGTAATTCAAAGAATATATTGGGGTTATAAATACCCTCATTTCTTGCTACTGGTATATAGTGCCATTGTCTGACTGGGAATTCAAAGAATATATTGGGGTTACAAATACCCTCATTTCTTGCTACTGCCATATAGTGCCAGTTTCTGACTGGTAATTCAAAGAATATATTGGGGTTACGTGCACCCACAATTTTTGCTACTGGTATATAGTGCCATTGTCTGACTGGGAATTCAAAGAATATATTGGGGTTACAAATACCCTCATTTCTTGCTACTGGTATATAGTGCCATTGTCTGACTGGGAATTCAAAGAATATATTGGGGTTACAAATACCCTCATTTCTTGCTACTGCCATATAGTGCCAGTTTCTGACTGGTAATTCAAAGAATATATTGGGGTTATAAATACCCTCATTTCTTGCTACTGGTATATAGTGCCATTGTCTGACTGGGAATTCAAAGAATATATTGGGGTTATAAATACCCTCATTTCTTGCTACTGGTATATAGTGCCATTGTCTGACTGGGAATTCAAAGAATATATTGGGGTTACAAATACCCTCATTTCTTGCTACTGCCATATAGTGCCAGTTTCTGACTGGTAATTCAAAGAATATATTGGGGTTACGTGCACCCACAATTTTTGCTACTGGTATATAGTGCCATTGTCTGACTGGGAATTCAAAGAATATATTGGGGTTACAAATACCCTCATTTCTTGCTACTGGTATATAGTGCCATTGTCTGACTGGGAATTCAAAGAATATATTGGGGTTATAAATACCCTCATTTCTTGCCACTGCCATATAGTGCCAGTTTCTGACTGGTAATTCAAAGATTATATTGGGGTTACGTGCACCCACAATTTTTGCTACTGGTATATAGTGCCATTGTCTGACTGGGAATTCAAAGAATATATTGGGGTTACAAATACCCTCATTTCTTGCTACTGCCATATAGTGCCAGTTTCTGACTGGTAATTCAAAGAATATATTGGGGTTACGTGCACCCACAATTTTTGCTACTGGTATATAGTGCCATTGTCTGACTGGGAATTCAAAGAATATATTGGGGTTACGTGCACCCACAATTTTTGCTACTGGTATATAGTGCCAATTTCTAACTGGGAATTCAAAATGCGCAAGGCTCCCGGAAAGGGACGTGGACGAGGCCGTGGGCGAGGTCGGGGGAATGGTTCTGGGGAGCAAGGTAGCAGTGAAGCCACAGGGCGTCCCGTGCCTACTCCTGTGGGGCAGCAAGCATTGCGCCACTCCACAGTGCCAGGGTTGCTTGCCACATTAACTAAACTGCAGGGTACAAACCTTAGTAGGCCCGAGAACCAGGAACAGGTCTTGCAATGGCTGTCAGAGAACGCTTACAGCACATTGTCCAGCAGCCAGTCAGACTCTGCCTCCTCTCCTCCTATTACCCAACAGTCTTGTCCTCCTTCCTCCCAAAATTCCCAAGCTTCACAGAACAATAACCCCAACTGTCCCTGCTCCCCAGAGCTGTTCTCCGCTCCTTTCATTGTCCCTCAACCTGCCTCTCCACGTCACGATTCCACGAACCTAACAGAGGAGCATCTGTGTCCAGATGCTCAAACACTAGAGTCTCCTCCATCTCCGTTCGATTTGGTGGTGGATGACCAGCAACCCACCCTCATCGACGATGATGTGACGCAGTTGCCGTCAGGGCATCCAGTTGACCGGCGCATTGTGCGGGAGGAGGAGATGAGACAGGAGTTGGAAGAGGAAGTGGTGGATGATGAGGACACTGACCCGACCTGGACAGGGGGGATGTCAAGCGGGGAAAGTAGTGTGGATGTTGAGGCAGGTGCAGCACCAAAAAGGGTAGCTAGAGGCAGAGGCAGAGGTCAGCAGCTTAGGCGAAGCCAGGCCACACCCGGAATCTCCCAAGATGTTCCAGTTCGTACCCAGCCTCGAAAAACTCCCACCTCGAGGGCACGTTTCTCGAAGGTGTGGAGTTTTTTCAAGGAATGCGCCGAGGACAGATATAGTGTTGTCTGCACAATTTGCCTCTCGAAATTGATTAGGGGCTCTGAGAAGAGCAACCTGTCCACCACTTCAATGCGCCGTCATTTGGAATCCAAGCACTGGAATCAGTGGCAGGCAGCAACGGCAGGACAAAGGCCGCCTGCCGTTCACGCCACTGCCACTGCCTCTGCCACTGCCTCTGCCTCTGCCACTGCCACTGCTGACTGTGCTGGCGATGCACTCCAGAGGACGAGCCAGGACACCACTTCATCTGCCTCCGCCACTTTGTTGACTTCTCCCTCATCCTCCCCTGTTCCTGTCTTATCTCCTTCTCCTGCACCATCAAAGGCACCATCAGGCGCTTCTTTACAACAACCCACCATCTCTCAGACATTGGAGCGGCGGCAGAAATACACTGCTAACCACCCACACGCGCAAGCCTTGAACGCCAACATCGCTAAACTGCTGGCCCAGGAGATGTTGGCGTTCCGGCTTGTTGAAACTCCCGCCTTCCTGGACCTGATGGCAACTGCGGCACCTCGCTATGCCGTCCCTAGCCGTCACTACTTCTCCCGGTGTGCCGTCCCCGCCTTGCACCAGCACGTGTCACTCAACATCAGGCGGGCCCTTAGTTCCGCGCTTTGCACAAAGGTCCACTTGACCACCGACGCGTGGACAAGTGCATGCGGACAGGGACGCTACATTTCACTGACGGCACACTGGGTGAATGTAGTTGAGGCTGGGACTGCTTCCCAAACTGGCCCGGTGTACCTCGTCTCCCCGCCTAACATTCCTGGCAGGGACACGAGAAGAACACCCCCCTCCTCCTCCTCCTCTACCTCCTCCTCCTCCGCCACCGCCTCCTCCACCGCCACCGCCTCCTCCTCCGCTGTTAGATTGACCCCAGCTACGAGTTGGAAACGTTGCAGCACTGGCGTTGGTAGACGTCAGCAGGCTGTGCTGAAGCTGATCAGCTTGGGGGACAGACAGCACACTGCCTCCGAGGTGAGGGATGCCCTCCTCGATGAGACGGCAATATGGTTTGAGCCGCTGCACCAGGGCCCAGGCATGGTCGTTTGTGATAATGGCCGGAACCTGGTAGCAGCTCTGGAGCTTGCCGGACTCCAACATGTTCCATGCCTGGCCCACGTCTTCAACCTAGTGGTGCAACGTTTCCTAAAGAGCTACCCCAATGTTCCAGAGCTACTGGTGAAAGTGCGGCGCATGTGCGCCCACTTTCGCAAGTCGACAGTAGCCGCTGCTAGCTTAAAATCTCTCCAGCAACGCCTGCATGTGCCACAACACCGGCTTTTGTGTGACGTCCCCACACGCTGGAACTCAACGTTTCAGATGTTGAATAGAGTGGTTGAGCAGCAGAGACCTTTGATGGAATACCAGCTACAAAACCCTAGGGTGCCACAAAGTCAGCTGCCTCAGTTTCACATCCATGAGTGGCCATGGATGAGAGACCTTTGTGACATCCTACGGGTCTTTGAGGAGTCCACAAGGAGGGTGAGCTCTGAGGATGCGATGGTGAGCCTTACAATCCCGCTCTTGTGTGTTCTGAGAGAATCCCTGATTGACATCAGGGATAACTCAGATCACACAGAGGAGTTAGGGATAGCATCCGATCCGTCACAGCTGGAGAGTAGGTCCACACATCTGTCCGCTTCACTGCGTTTAATGGAGGAGGAGGAGGAGGAGGAGGAGGAAGAAGAGTTGTCCGATGATGTGATGGTGATACAGGAGGCTTCCGGGCAACTTCGAATCGTCCCATTGTTGCAGCGCGGATGGGTAGACATGGAGGATGAGGAGGAAATGGAGATTGAACTTTCCGGTGGGGCCAGAGGAGTCATGCCAACTAACACTTTGGCAGACATGGCTGAGTTCATGTTGGGGTGCTTTACAACCGACAAGCGTATTGTCAAAATCATGGAGGACAACCAGTACTGGATCTTTGCTATCCTTGACCCCCGGTATAAAAACAACATCTCGTCTTTTATTCCGGTAGAGGGGAGGGCCAATCGCATCAATGCTTGCCACAGGCAATTGGTGCAGAATATGATGGAGATGTTTCCAGCATGTGACGTTGGCGGCAGGGAGGGCAGTTCCTCCAGTAGGCAACCAAGTTCTCACCGGTCCACACAAACGAGGGGCACACTGTCTAAGGTCTGGGACACCTTGATGGCACCCCCTCGCCAGAGTGCCACCGCGGAGGGTCCTAGTGTCACCAGGCGTGAGAAGTATAGGCGCATGTTGCGGGAATACCTTTCCGACCACAGCCCTGTCCTCTCCGACCGCTCTGCGCCCTACACGTATTGGGTGTCGAAGTTGGACCTGTGGCTTGAACTTGCCCTATATGCCTTGGAGGTGCTGTCCTGTCCTGCCGCCAGCGTCCTATCTGAGAGGGTGTTCAGTGCAGCCGGTGGCATCATCACTGACAAGCGCACCCGTCTGTCAGCTGAGAGTGCCGACCGGCTCACTTTGATAAAAATGAACCACCACTGGATAGAGCCTTCATTTTTGTGCCCACCTGTGTAAAGCACCCCAACATGAAACTCCATGTCTGTACTCAACCTCTCCAATTCCTCCGCATCCTCATACTCATCCACCATAAGCGTTGCACAATTCTGCTAATACTAGGCTCCCTCCACCCTGATTTCCCCCAACTCTGCTGGTTAGAGGCTCCCTCCACCCTGATTTCCACCAACTCTGCTGGTTAGAGGCTCCCTCCACCCTGCTTTCCCACAACTCTGCTGGTTAGAGGCTCCCTCCACCCTGATTTCCCACAACTCTGCTGGTTAGAGGCTCCCTCCACCCTGCTTTCCCACAACTCTGCTGGTTAGAGGCTCCCTCCACCCTGATTTCCACCAACTCTGCTGGTTAGAGGCTCCCTCCACCCTGCTTTCCCACAACTCTGCTGGTTAGAGGCTCCCTCCACCCTGATTTCCACCAACTCTGCTGGTTAGAGGCTCCCTCCACCATGAATTGGTCCAAACTGGGCTGTTTAGCGGCTCCCTCCACCATGAATTGGTCCAAACTGGGGTTTTTAGAGGCTCCCTCCACCATGAATTGGTCCAAACTGGGCTGTTTAGAGGCTCCCTCCACCATGAATTGGTCCAAACTGGGGTTTTTAGAGGCTCCCTCCACCATGAATTGGTCCAAACTGGGCTGGTTAGAGGCTCCCTCCACCATGAATTGGTCCAAACTGGGGTTTTTAGAGGCTCCCTCCACCATGAATTGGTCCAAACTGGGCTGTTTAGAGGCTCCCTCCACCATGAATTGGTCCAAACTGGGGTTTTTAGAGGCTCCCTCCACCATGAATTGGTCCAAACTGGGGTATTTAGAGGCTCCCTCCACCATGAATTTGCCCAAACTGGGCTGTTTAGAGGCTCCCTCCACCATGAATTTGCCCAAACTGAGCTGTTTAGAGGCTCCCTCCACCATGAATTGGTCCAAACTGGGGTTTTTAGAGGCTCCCTCCACCATGAATTGGTCCAAACTGGGGTTTTTTAGAGGCTCCCTCCACCATGAATTTGCCCAAACTGGGCTGTTTAGAGGCTCCCTCCATCATGAATTGGTCCAAACTGGGGTTTTTAGAGGCTCCCTCCACCATGAATTGGTCCAAACTGGGGTTTTTAGAGGCTCCCTCCACCATGAATTGGTCCAAACTGGGGTTTTTAGAGGCTCCCTCCACCATGAATTTGCCCAAACTGGGCTGTTTAGAGGCTCCCTCCACCATGAATTTGCCCAAACTGGGCTTTTTAGAGGCTCCCTCCACCATGAATTGGTCCAAACTGGGGTTTTTAGAGGCTCCCTCCACCATGAATTGGTCCAAACTGGGGGTTTTAGAGGCTCCCTCCACCATGAATTTGCCCAAACTGGGCTGTTTAGAGGCTCCCTCCACCATGAATTGGTCCAAACTGGGGTTTTTAGAGGCTCCCTCCACCATGAATTGGTCCAAACTGGGCTGTTTAGAGGCTCCCTCCACCATGAATTGGTCCAAACTGGGCTGTTTAGAGGCTCCCTCCACCATGAATTTGCCCAAACTGGGCTGTTTAGAGGCTCCCTCCACCATGAATTGGTCCAAACTGGGCTGTTTAGAGGCTCCCTCCACCATGAATTGGTCCAAACTGGGGTTTTTAGAGGCTCCCTCCACCATGAATTGGTCCAAACTGGGGTTTTTAGAGGCTCCCTCCACCATGAATTTGCCCAAACTGGGCTATTTAGAGGCGCCCTCCACCATGAATTTGCCCAAACTGAGCTGTTTAGAGGCTCCCTCCACCATGAATTGGTCCAAACTGGGGTTTTTAGAGGCTCCCTCCACCATGAATTGGTCCAAACTGGGGGTTTTTAGAGGCTCCCTCCACCATGAATTTACCCAAACTGGGCTGTTTAGAGGCTCCCTCCATCATGAATTGGTCCAAACTGGGGTTTTTAGAGGCTCCCTCCACCATGAATTGGTCCAAACTGGAGTTTTTAGAGGCTCCCTCCACCATGAATTTGCCCAAACTGGGCTGTTTAGAGGCTCCCTCCATCATGAATTGGTCCAAACTGGGGTTTTTAGAGGCTCCCTCCACCATGAATTTGCCCAAACTGGGCTGGTTAGAGGCTCCCTCCACCATGAATTGGTCCAAACTGGGGTTTTTAGAGGCTCCCTCCACCATGAATTGGTCCAAACTGGGTTTTTTAGAGGCTCCCTCCACCATGAATTTGCCCAAACTCTGCTGGTTAGAGGCTCAATCCACCCTGATTTTCAAAACAAATGTTGGTGCCAACCTCAACTTACTACAAGGGCCAAATTCACTGCTGGTGACAAGCTCTCCTCACTGCAAGTGCCAAATACACATGTTTCAAGGTGTTTTCCTACTGTCAGAGAGGTGGTATTGAGTGTGTAAAGTGTGTAGTTGTTAGGCTGTGATGTTGGGGTAATAGAGGGTCTTTGGTGTGTTAGATGCCCCCAGACATGCTTCCCCTGCTGTCCCAGTGTCATTCCAGAGGTGTTGGCATCATTTCCTGGGGTGTCATAGTGGACTTGGTGACCCTCCAGACACGGATTTGGGTTTCCCCCTTAACGAGTATCTGTTCCCCATAGACTATAATGGGGTTCGAAACCCGTTCGAACACACGAACATTGAGCGGCTGTTCGAATCGAATTTTGAACCTCGAACATTTTAGTGTTCGCTCATCTCTACTAGTTAACCCTGCCAGTACATCTACCCCTGTCTAGTTCACAGTCTCATATGAACCGAATCTGAAAAACACTATTCGTATAAAGTGGAGGTCACCTGATTTAGCCAGCCAATTACTTTTTCAGATTTTTTTTTCAATGCCTACGTTTTCCTACTTCCTATTCCACCTCCCCTGCACAGTTATTGGTGCAAAAAAAGCGCCAGGGAAGGTGGGAGGGAATACGAATTTTTAGTGTGTTTTCCGCATGGTATTCGAATACCTCGAACAGCCTGATATTCGATCGAATACCAATTCGCTCGAACACCATTCTCTCATCTCTATCTGTACCGCCGGCATTTCTGTAGATATAATTGAAATGCTGCGATTTCCAAAACCGTGCTGGTTTTGGAAATTGCAGCATGTCTGCGCTGTGGTTTTTACCAGCTAGTGGGCATGGGATTGGCATGAATCCCATCCACTTTGCAATTACTGTAAAACGCCATGATTTTTCCTGCGGCGTTTCTGTGGGGCCCTGGCCTTACAGAAGATTTCTGACATAAATGCTAATAAATGTGGCAGAATCAGCGGCTCCCATCCTCTGCATATCCTTGACATGCACCCTTTTTGGAAAAATGACAATGGTTGCACAATAAAAAAAAATGTCAAACAAAGTCAAATTTTTAGGGGGGTTGAAACCGAATTTGTGCAAAAAATGAGCAACCTTTTATGCCTTGTAACCAGAAAACTTGCGTGCCGGTATAAATGAATCTGCCCCAAGGTCATGTTGGCAGGGCAGGTCTTTTACTTTTATGGACCACATCATTGTCATCTGTGTGCGAATACGACTATAGGACCACTTTTACTTGATAGGATATCATGGCATGTAGCTAGGGTAACAGTGTAGACATATTTGAAATAAAAGCAAATACAAGTTGTAGCAATCTCTTCTACTCGCCCTTCCTTAAACTACTGATCCATAAAGAATGAAGTTTTTTAGTTTATGTAACGCTGTATATTGATACAGTATATTCACCCCGTAGGACTTTTCATTTAAGCTTCTTTTTTGCAACCCAAGGCTTGGGCAGATAAAGTGACTTGTCAAAAGGAGCCAGACAGAAATCAATTTTTATTGATGACCCTCATGCGCTATACCTGCGTGCACTCTGTTCTCTGTGTGTGTATGCACCATGACTTTATTGCATTTGTCACTTCTTATATAAATACCAATGTACTGTGTGAGTGCATTTTCATTATTTGCTTCTGCTTAACAAACAAATGCTGGCTTTCCCGAGTCTGGGTAATGTTAGTGCTTGTCACTCCGTGGCACTGCCACTCCCTGCTGCACAGTAATCGCTCCAAGAATGAAATACAGGTTCACTAGTCAAAAACTCCTCATTTGACAATGACACTTATTTCGAGCGATATCAAGCTATACCAAGTGGTATACCACTGGCAGGTTGAGTTATATAATGTTAATTACTATAATTATATATTATTATATTTTCTATGAAGTCTGAGGTTGAAAATGCTTGTAAATTGGGAAATGAAACCACAAGAGGTTTCATTACAAGAAGGGACTGTCGAGTTAATGGATCCAGGACTGCAATATTCTCCTTGCTAGCACATTAGTAAATATACCAGTCGGTTACAGAGCAGGAAATTATACCCAGGCCTACTCCAGCAATATTAGAGCACATACAGACAGACAGTTTTCCATAGCAGCCAATCGCAGAGCAGATTTCATTTTGTACTCTGCTCCTAAAAAATGAAAGCTGCAATGTGATTGGTTGCTATGGGCAACTGAGACAGTTTTGCTGGTATACAGCTTAATAAATCTGCCCCATGTAAACATATAATAAAAAACTCAGTTACAGGAGATTTATGAAGACTGACATTTTAAACTCCAGTCTTCATATTGCCTGAACCATTGCCTCATTTATAACAGGGAATACGCCTCCTCTTAGGGCCTACCTTCTTCAGGGCCATGTGCCTGCACTGAAATATTCATCAGTTTATGGCTGGCATAGATTTCCAGGATTTCAGGGATTAATCTAGTGCAACACCTAGGTGTAATAAATCTGCCACACTTGTACCTAAGGAGTTTATACATCTTGATATTACTTTTGTCAGCTACTTGTAAAAATTAAGATTAAAGAGGTATTCTGGCCTCAGCAAGTGACCCAAAATCTGCAGGAGAGGGAGTAACTTGCAATATGTGCAGGTCTGTCAGCCGCCACCTCCACCATTTTCGAGAAAATGGAGGTGATGATCATAAATTAGCAATTAATGTCCTTGCTTTGTTCATTACAGAGGAACCGCTGGAATTACTGTGGCAATATCACCCATGTTATTACGTCACTTTATGTGCTTCTCATATTACTAAAAAACACCAGTGTTATATCTGCGGCATTATTGATGTTACACCCATTTGAGTCATCTTTGCATGATGCTGGTGGGACAGCAGATTAATATCATGTGAAAGGCACTATATAATATGTAAAACATCTATTGCCTATTTTCTTCTAATTCTGCCCCTTTGTTAAAGAATTATGTTATGTTGAAGTTTTATGTGTTTACTCTCTCTATCTTGCACCCCCATGTTACCCCTTGTTCACATCTGTGTTGATATACCGTCTGGGGGAGTCCGCATGGGAACCCCCCAAATGGAATACCAAACGCAATTGCAAGCGCTGTGCAGTAAAAGCACACGGATCCCCATAGACTATAATGGGGTCTGTGTGCTTGCCGAGTGCTGTCCGCACAAATCATTAGATTAACTACTTTCCTGTCCGCATGTTCTTTGCGGAGATCTGGCGGCAAGCACACAGACCTCATTATAGTCTATGGGGATCCGTGTGCTTTTACTGCACAGTGCTTGCAATTGCGTTTGGTATTCCATTTGGGGGGGTCCCCATGCGGACTCCCCCAGACGGTATACCAACACAGATGTGAACCAACCCTTAGAGACTTAGTAGCCATATATAAGTTGCCCCATGAAAGTTTGTCTGTAACCACAAGTCCTGTTTGTCTCTTTGCGAGTAAAACCTATTTAGCTCTTACCACAAATGTCAGCCATTTTTCTTCCACCATCCTTGGGGAGACTAAATATACTCTTTCCAGGCAAAAAGATTCATGTAAGGACTAGTGTGCTTACATACTTATATAGACAAATAAGAAAAAACTATTATGGTGGAAAGAAAATGAACCCGTGTTTCTAATGATCGCAGTGGACATCCCGCAGTGTGTGCCTAGCCTAAATCCACTAAATAGGGAACAAATTCAAACTATGTTGTCAATGGCTAATGTGTTTTGTGGTTATAATCCAAGTCTTCATCCTCATCAAACCATTACATTTATCCCAGTATTAGAACATGCAGTGAATAGACCAAACATCCAGCAAAAAAAGGAAGATTCCCCAAATTGCATATCGCTATTATTTGTGTTATTCCACAACCTATAACACTGCATTGCACAAGCAATAAAGAGCTAAAACACAAAATACTTACTGAAATCCAAACATTTTAGTAATGTGCATTAAACGCTCTTGACATAAAATCATATAGTCCATAATAAATACTTTCAATATAATGCAAACTTTTTATACAAAGCTAAATGTATTTTTCAAATGAAAATATATAAAGGAAAATCTATGAAATGTTTGACGATAAAAGGAAAGACTACAAACTGCTTGGGAATGTAAATCGCTCTCATGCAGAATAGTGTGACCTTTACCTAAAACCCCTTCAATAGCAGTCTGAACTATGTTGATAAAAGTTTGCGAGCAGTCTGAACTGCAGAAAATCGTCATCATTTCAAGTATACTACTCAAGATAATAAGAGGGACATGATGATAATGGACAAGGACATTGGGACACATTTAGTAAGGTAGTCTTCATGTATAACTACCATATTTTTTGGCATATAAGATGACTTTTTAACTTCTGAAAATATTTTCAACAGAGTGGGGGGGGGGGTGTGGAGGAGCGGAATCTCAACATCGCCACGCTCCTGCCACTGCAGAAAATTAGTGGAGCAATGCTGCAGAGCGGTTACTATAGCAACCGGGTCTCCACTGTAATCAACAGCGGAGACACCGGAGCTAATGCCCACGATCAGAGTCCATTCTGATCGCGGGCATTAATACTTCAAAGACCGACCCCCCCCCCCCCGCCCCCGTGGTCTAAAGTTGCAGGCCGATGGGGACTTGTATTGCAGACTATGGGACTTGCAATCAAATGATTGCAGGTTCAAGCCACCAAGATGGGGGCTAATAAAATTGTTTAAAAAAGGTTCAAAAAATATATTAAAAATCACCTCCTTTCCTTAGAATACATATAAAAGTAGAAAATTACTGTGATACACATACACATTACTTATAAAATATTTTTCCTGTATGGTGAACGTCAAAATCAAAAGTGCCAATCCACCATTTTTTTTCACTGGCAGAAAAACAAAGCTAGTGTTTGTTTGTTTTTTTCTTTTTGTTTTTGCAAAAACTTAATTTTTTTTTCAGCCTCCTATTAATTTCAATGTGGGTTGAAGGACAGAATCTGACTGGAGAAAGGTCATGGCATCTTTTTCCCTCCAGATGAAAAAATTTGCAGAAGTTTTTTTTTGAGCCAGATAAACACCTCAAAAATTTACCTAAAAATGCTCTGTGTGAACTTAGGACGGGTTCACATCTGCACCTTTAGCCAATCGGGCTGGGTTTCCGTCTTCTGCCCCGAGAAACTGGACAGGGGACGGAAACCCAGCAGTCAGTTTTCAAACCCATTCAAGTGAATGGGTTTGAAAAGTGAGCGCCTGTGAGCGTTTTGTATCTGTCCGCGGCAAAACCGTTTTTTTTTTTTTTTTTTTTAACTGGACACAAAGTCTTGCATGTCTGACTTTGAATGGATTCACTTGAATGGGTTTGTAAACTGACTGCCGGGTCTCCATCCCCTGTCAGTAGTTTCTCGGGGCAGAAGACGGAAACCGTCAGGATTGCTTAAAGTGCGCACAGGTGCAGATGTGAAACCTGCCCTTACCGTTAATATCAGTTGAAAAAATATTCTGCCTGGGATTGGGGTGGACTGACTAAATTAGGAATAACTAAATATTAAACCCAATAGCAATATGGATTAATTGGTTCACTAGCTAGATTACACAGCTACAGAGCTCGGTACATGAAAGAAGTATGGACGCTGAAATGCCAGGGTGTATTTACTATTGAAACAAATCATGGCTATGACTGCTCTGGGTCCACTGGATAGAGGAGGTCCATATCAGGTTGGTCTCATGCCCATTGAAATTATAACAAAGCTGTGCTCAGATAATGTAAGCAGACCCGACACTCTTACTGTAGTTGTAAAGCAAAACGAAACATGGACTCAAGACATTAACATAAGATAATGGTTCAGAACCTCCAGTCCCAGATGAGTAGGAATGGGATAATGTGAAGAAGAACCAGTAGGGACCTATATTTTATCTTTATATTTATCTAAGGTATATGTATACCACTGGTTAGACCAAATAAGGTTTAGTCTGATTTCGTTATGAGCTTTTATTTGATTAAAATTGCTTTTATTTTTCCTGGAACTGAGAACATTTTCCTTGATGTACTGAGCATTCACCTTGCCTCCAGTGGAGCTTAAAACCTAATTTTCATGGAAAATGACTGTGTATATTGGCCATTTACCCCTTTATATGTCCTTTGAACCTTTCTTGGCTTCCTTTTTCATGTAGTGATTATACTCCTAAGGCTAGTTTTACACAGCATCATAGGGATCTCTGATGCTTTCCTTTCAGGTCATTAGATCCGTGTTTGGGTCGGAAATTTCAGAGGTGCAAAAATGCTAGCTAAGAAAAATACTGGATCAAATGAATTAATTGTATAATCTATAAAGTCAGAGGTGGGCAAGCTCGCATTTTAGCTAGATAGTTAAAGGATGCTCTCTATGGTTTAATTTATTTTACACAAACTCGCCCAAACTTCACGTCCTGACTGTAATTGTGGAAATCAAATTTATATTTTCTATAAATAAATTAATGAAAAAAATTCAGTTATTAAATATACTATCAGAATTCTATAAAACAACATGTTTTAAATGGTTATTGCCATTTTGGCTAATGATGGCTAAGATAGGAATAGCGGAACAAGTTTAAACCACCCCGGAAGGACTTACGGAAACAAGTAAGGCCTGGTTCACATCTGTGTCTTTAATCCGTTCAGGGGAGTCTGCATGAGGACCCCCCAAATGGACTATCGAACGCATTGGCAAGCGGTGTGCAGTGAAAGATTATAATGGGGTCCATGTGCTTTCCACACGGTCTCTGCATGAGTCATGCAGACAGGAAAATAGATCGTGAACTACTTTTCTGTCCGCATGTTCCGTGCAGAGACCGTGCGGAAAGCACACAGACCCCATTAGAGTTTTTCACTGCACACCACTTGCCAATGCATTTGGTAGTCCATTCGTGGGGGTCCTCATGCAGACTCCCCCGAACGGATTACAGACACAGATGTGAAACAGGCCTTAGTTGAACACAAAGAGGGACAAATTCCTTTATTCTAAGTCACACTTATAATCCTTCCCAGTCATCTCTGTCCAACCCAATATCATCTGACCCCCTTTCAGTCCCAAAGAGTAATAGTGCCCTTCTTTATGTAAGGTACAGTAATGATGCATCATTAATAGTCAATGTATTTTTATAATGCCCTCTTTGTATGGCACACATCAAGTATTTCCACACAATGATGAAGCCCTTTAGTGGAAACACATGTCATGGCCCCCCTTGTTCTCTTGTCTTTGATTGTATAACAAGAGGCAACAATGTATCAGTGTTTGCTGGGTTGGTGATAAAGTAGGAGTCATCAGCCATCATTGTATTCAGCTGTGGCCGCAGGTATAGTTGAAACTGGAACATGCCACCACCAACATGGGACAGTGCCCCAAATCCAGGACTGTCCCTCTGAATCTGGAAAGGTTGTGATTCAGGCAGCATGTCTATATACAGAAACAAAGCTGATTTCCTGCCTGTGCACTCAGCTATGCTTCTGTCTAGTAGGACGAGAGTCGAAAGTAGTGGGCTGCAGGTTGTGGACCCTTGGTTTGAAGGTGCTATACAAAGAATCTTGTGCATTGGCTGTGCATAGACTGTGTCTGGTATTGCATTTCAGCCTCTGCAATATCAAACACAGCCTATAGAACAGAGAACAGTTTATTGACTTTTTATCTAATCTTCTACCACCATTCATAATCACTTACTGTTGATATTAAATTAGTATCTCTAGAATATTGCACATTGCTGTTATATAATCTGTGATGCCATTTTACTGGATGACATTGAAAATATATAGTAATATGAGTATCATATTTCTTCTTTATTTAAATGTGACCATGTACATATTCATTAAATTCTTAGAAGAACTAATAAGTATGTATATACGTCCAGACACACAATCCTAAAGTGGAATTACCAGTGGATTATTTCTGTCATATGAAATATTGATGAGATATATTTCATTAGTTTGCTTAATTTAACTTGTAAGTGGCAAAGAAAAGCTATACAGCATGAAGAGTAGCACATAATACTGAACGACGGTACCTGAGCTCAGGCAAAGCCTTGCTTAACAATATCATTTGTATCCAGATTACCAGCGCTATTGAAGACTTGGTGACTAGGTTCACAGCTGTGTACGCAGATACCTGATTGGATGGCAGTACAGTATGCGATTCATAGCAGAAGTAACCTAAAGCCAGCCTTTTCGCCAACTTATGGCCTGTTCTTATACAATACAGAAAATTTTATATATACAATATATATATATATATATATATATATATATATATATATATATAGTGGGGCAAAAAAGTATTTAGTCAGTCACCAATAGTGCAAGTTCCACCACTTAAAAAGATGAGAGGCGTCTGTAATTTACATCATAGGTAGACCTCAACTATGAGAGACAAAATGAGAGAACAAATCCAGAAAATCACATTGTCTGATTTTGTAAGAATTTATTTGCAAATTATGGTGGAAAATAAGTATTTGGTAAGTAACAAAATTTCATCTCAATACTTTGTTATATATCCTTTGTTGGCAATGACAGAGGTCAAACGTTTTCTGTAAGTCTTCACAAGGTTGGCACACACTGTTGTTGGTATGTTGGCCCATTCCTCCATGCAGATCTCCTCTAGAGCAGTGATGTTTTGGAGCTGTCGCTTGGCAACACGGACTTTCAACTCCCTCCAAAGGTTTTCTATAGGGTTGAGATCTGGAGACTGGCTAGGCCACTCCAGGACCTTGAAATGCTTCTTACAAAGCCACTCCTTCGTTGCCCTGGCGGTGTGCTTTGGATCATTGTCATGTTGAAAGAATCAGCTACGTTTCATCTTCAATGCCCTTGCTGATGGAAGGAGGTTTGCACTCAAAATCTCACGATACATGGCCCCATTCATTCTTTCATGTACCCGGATCAGTCGTCCTGGCCCCTTTGCAGAGAAACAGCCCCAAAGCATGATGTTTCCACCCCCATGCTTTACAGTAGGTATGGTGTTTGATGGATGCAACTCAGTATTCTTTTTCCTCCAAACACGAAAAGTTGTGTTTCTACCAAACAGTTCCAGTTTGGTTTCATCAGACCATAGGACATTCTCCCAATACTCTTCTGGATCATCCAAATGCTCTCTAGCAAACTTCAGACAGGCCCGGATATGTACTGGCTTAAGCAGTGGGACACGTCTGGCACTGCAGGATCTGAGTCCCTGGCGGCGTAGTGTGTTACTGATGGTAGGCTTTGTTACATTGGTCCCAGCTCTCTGCAGTTCATTCACTAGGTCCCCCCGCGTGGTTCTGGGATTTTTGCTCACCATTCTTGTGATCATTTTAACCCCACGGGGTGAGATTTTGTGTGGAGCCCCAGATCGAGGGAGATTTTCAGTGGTCTTGTATGTCTTCCATTTTCTAATTATTGCTCCCACAGTTGATTTCTTCAATCCAAGCTGGTTGCCTATTGCAGATTCAGTCTTCCCAGCCTGGTGCAGGGCTACAATTTTGTTTCTGGTGTCCTTTGACAGCTCTTTGGTCTTCACCATAGTGGAGTTTGGAGTCTGACTGTTTGAGGGTGTGCACAGTTGTCTTTTTATACTGATAACAAGTTTAAACAGGTGCCATTACTACAGGTAATGAGTGGAGGAAAGAGGAGACTCTTAAAGAAGAAGTTACAGGTCTGTGAGAGCCAGAAATCTTGATTGTTTGTAGGTGACCAAATACTTATTTTCCACCATAATTTGCAAATAAATTCTTACAAAATCAGACAATGTGATTTTCTGGATTTGTTTTCTCATTTTGTCTCTCATAGTTGAGGTCTACCTATGATGTAAATTACAGACGCCTCTCATCTTTTTATGTGGTGGAACTTGCACTATTGGTGACTGACTAAATACTTTTTTGCCCCAATATATATATATATATATATATATATATATATATATATATATATATAACTCTAGATTGATGGATAGATAGATGGATATTAGATAGACAGACAATTTGATTTCATTACATTCATTGTTTCAATTCCTCATCTGTCTCCCCAATAGTAGACAGTTGCAGATCAAATTTTGGCTACCTTTCATTAAAAAACATTGCTATAGCTCTCAGCAGTAGGACCAGCGATCAATTGAAAACAGGTTGTCTTTTTATGACATAGTAAGAAATAGCCTAACATCAGTCAATATGATCAAGGCAGTTAACTGGGTCACTCAAGTCTGATCACAGAAAAAACTGTGATTGATGATGTCACCATAGGCCTTGATCTCGGGGTTAAAGGTTTTTTTTTGGCATCAGTAATAGAGACTTCCTTTTTCCCTGGTAACAGAACTGCTGTTTTCTGTGGGCTGGGCCTGGTGTTACAGCTTATACCTATTCAAGTGAATGGGGATTGTCACTTAATTTACAGATAAAGGCACAAGACTGCACTTTCCAAATTTGCCAAAAAATAGATCTTTTTTACATAAAATCACATTTAATACCAAAACACTGACAGAGCCTAAAATCACTTTAAGGGCAAGTTCACGCGGAGTTTTTTGGACCGGAACCTGAGACGGAGGCCACCTCAGGTTCCAGTCCAAAAAACTGGCAGCCGTGACTGAATGCCAGTCTGAGGCGAAACTGAATGAGCATCTCGCTTCTTCATCCGGGAGCCGGCTTGTTCACCTGACTGGCTCCCATTGACTTCAAAGGGAGCTGTCTTTTTGGTCAGGATTTTGAGTGTGAATTTACCCTAAGGGGTATTCCATTAATTACAAATTATGTTTTATTATGTGGAATTACCAGATCTATTGGAGCCCTACTGCTGGCACCCTACTTGGAAAGAGAACAGGAATCCTGTGCCATGTATAAATTGAGTAACAGGTCACGTGCACTGCTATATATTTATAGCCCATAGTACTGAATGGAGAGTAATGAGCATATGTGACTTATTTCTTCATTCATACCAGGCATGTGGAACCCCTAATCTGATGATCAGGGGGAACTTACAGTAGTCAGACCACCACTGCATATAATATAACTTGTTTTTACCAGAATTCCCATTTAAAAACATAGACTATCAAGCAAAAATCCCACTAATAGCAGTGAGCCACCCACAGGTAAATGGACAAATACAGTATGTAGCAAGAAGATTACTATATACTATACTACTATGAATACTATATGCAATATGTGTGATATAGGGTTGCGCGAATCTTGAGATTTCAGGATCGATTTTAAAATCCGATTTCCGATCATTTTCCAGCCGATCCCAATCGTGAAATTTGTTCAATTGCTGATCGGGATCTGATCTTTCCCAATCCTGATCGCTCAACCCTAATTGTACAGCATATTATACATACAGTAGGGTTGTGCCTATCTTGAGATTTTCAAAATCCGATTTCCGATCATTTTCCAGCCGATCACGATGATGAAATTTGCTCGATCGTCAATCAATCTTTCCCGATCCCGATCCCTCAACCCTAGTGTGATATCAGCAGGAAACAATGCAGCATGCAAAAGAATATCAGAAGTATATAAAAATGCTCAGTGTTCTGTATATAATTGTATTCCTCTAGGCCTCATGTGGGTGCGGTATCCCTGTTTTCTACAATAATTCCAGACAATTCCATTGGGCCCCCTGAAGCTCCAGGACCCAGTAATAATTGCTACCTTTGCACCCCCTTGAGCTACTCCCATAAATCAAAGACATTCCAAATGTATGAAGTAGATTACTGTCCTCTATTGCAAACGATACAGAGATTTTTAATGGCAAATGCTTTGTTGGGGTTCAGTTTTGTGTGTGTGTCTCTGGCTGCTGACCCACTAATGCTTATGTCGGGTGTAATATCCAACCTAATTTACTAGTATTTATAAATGCAATAGTTATGTGTATGTATAATAGTAAACTATGCTTTACTAGCATATGACCACTGCCTAAATCCTTTACTTTATGCAAACAATATAATCTACAATCTTTAGCCAGTGGAAAATACTCAAATCTAAAGAAAGATGAGACAAAGCTATAGCTATTTGTGGAATAGGGGAAGTCTGCACTGGTCAAAGAGGAATTATCCTCTGAGATGGGATTTGTAGAATAATATGGATTAAGTACAT
The DNA here is from genome assembly GCF_031893055.1 of Leptodactylus fuscus. NCBI lineage: Eukaryota > Metazoa > Chordata > Amphibia > Anura > Leptodactylidae > Leptodactylus > Leptodactylus fuscus. The sequence goes on along the minus strand of NC_134269.1, from coordinate 162,823,649 downwards.
TTGTGAACTGTGCAAAAAGCAGATTACAGCATACCTCAGGGATATACATAGATCTGTGTGAACATATTTATGGATTTCTGCTAATAGTAGAGTATATGTAACTCTGGGTTTACACATATGGATTTTTGACCAATCAACCTTATTTTAATATCTGAAAACCCCCATGGAAATAGGGCATAGGGCGTATGGAAAGTATCATTTATATACTATATGTGACCCTGAAATCTAAAGACCTTAATGTTTAGATCAAATAAGAATATTCTTTGTAGGCACTAAATGTACGTGAATGGATGAATCTAATTCTCGCTTTCTACTAATCGCACGCAATAAACAAACGTTGGAATTGAAATGATCTTGAAAACTAAATATTAGCTAACAAACATATGGCAAATTAGAACAGTTGCTAATAATTAATGGAATACAATTAAGATTTTTTTATTCACGTCAGCTAAGATTCTCTGCATTTACTGTATTTTGCATATCTGTTATTTGTCTTTCATTTGTTTTTTATTTTTGCCTTTATGTCATATATAATGCACCATATATATGTAACTCATCTTTTAAGGGGATATTGTCACTCCTTGGGGAGAGACCACCATATAGGTGTGTGGAGACTTATTAAGCCTTTAGCACTTCGCAAGGGACCATGGGAAGAATATGCAAATCTGTCTTCCATGATGTAATTAGGAAGTCAGCTGCTGCCTCAGTGTTGCAAACCAATAGAGGGAGCTCTCATCTTTTAGTTAGTTACATTAAAGTGGCTGTCTACATTTGACAATGCTGTAGTAACTCTTTTATGTTTGAAGGTGTTTTTGTATTGATAACAGATCACAGAGTGTCCTGCTGCTATAGTTATACCTATAAATCATCTTCATATGGAGGAAACTGGTAGCAAATGTCAATGTTCTCCACAGCACCACCTGTCAGGAATCTTACAGTGTGGATTTTATCGCTACTGATGCTTTTAGGATGCCGTGCCAACACGTGAAGCTTTGCGTAGCTGTCTGCTATGCTCAACCTATCAGCAATTGAGGGGGATATTTAAGGCCTGTTCTCTATGTTCCCAGTGACTGCTATTAGTTAATTATTACTACATTTGGTTCCAGTACTCTGATCATATTTGTTGGTTTACAGGATATTCTTTTGTCCTCTGATTTTGGCGTTGACTTTAATTTCTTGGATTGACCCAGCCTGGATATGTTTATTCTCGTTTTGATCTGTCTAGCAGGTACTACTGTGGGTTTTGGTTTCTAGTCAGATTTCTGAGCATTTATTTCTTGTTTTAAGCTACTGTTATGATAACCTGGGTCCAAATTCAGCATAAGTCTAACCAGCTTTGCAGCGAGCTCTGATGAAGAATGTTTGGAGTGCCTTAGCTCTCCTAGCGTAGTGTGAGATTTGGGTTACTTGTTACTTGTTACTAAACACAAGAAGACTGGTTCATTACTCAGTTCTTATAGAAATCAATGAGTTGCCCATGTAATACATGGATATTTCAGGTCCAGATTAAGAAATGATCTTTATCTGCCCAGATTGAAAAACTGGAGTCCCATAGTTACTCAAACCAACATCATATGTGAAAATAACCCATTCATTCTCAATGAAGTATAACTATTACAGATGGTAAAATTGATTTTCCAAAGTATACAGAGAAAGAGTGATCCATAGTTTGAGAATCAATAGAAAAGAGAATTTGTAAAGATTTACTACCATGATTTCTAGTTGCTTTCCAAACCTGTTATTCATGTATGTCCTGATGGGTCTGCAAGCAGGAACTTGAACATGTGCCAAGACATAGTGTTTTATAGAACTTAAAAAACAAAGCACAGTATTATACAGGTACATACACTGAAAAATAAAAAGGATATAAACCTTAAAAAAATTATTTATCTTTTGTCATGAAACGTGCAGTTATTTTGGCCATTGTGGATACACGATCATTTACAGTCCCAGCAAAGTAATCTCATCCTCAAATTAGAGAAAAAAATTGCTTAGTTTTATGTAAAACAAAGCAGGTTAATTTTACCCACCAAAAACACAGCAGTTTCCCTCTAGTTTTATATAGGAGGACACTCGGCCTATTACACATACAAAGAACATGGAGGAGGAACAATCGCTGCTGTGAGATTTTCTCTGCCCATTCACTTCTTTGCTCGATTGCTAATTGATCAGCTTTGCATCATTATATTACTTTTCTGGGGTTTTTTTTGTTTGTTTTTTTTGTTTTTTTTTATATACAATTGAGATAGGGGTGTTTTAAAATTTCAATTCAGTATACTGATATACTTCTGTATTGCAGTACATGGTCAACTTACCAATGTTCTATTACACCCTGCACAATATGTTAACATGGCCGGCATGGTAGCCTTCAATAAACTCTTAGCTGCCTTGACAACCAATCATACGCCATTATGACATGACTGGGGTGCACCCTCCATACAAATGAATGGCTTAGTGGTTAAATTGCTGCGCTCAGTTCTATTTCTGATCATGGCTGTCAGCAGCATGTGTCAGGTGTATAACACAGCTGGCACTCACCACATATCGCTCCGCATATATGGCAGATGTTGTCAAGAGGTTAAATGTTATATGTTTAACTTTGATACATTGAATTTGGTGTGAAATCTAATGAATGTGCTATCACACAGAGACACAAGAAACATCATTATAGTTCATTGTACAGGATAGATGAGCCAATCTAAATCACAATGTATATTGTTAACACTATTGGCTGAATTATTAGAACTGGAAAATAGTGCAGAAAAGAAGAAAAATCCATTTTATCTTAGGGTAAGTTGTGTTACAGCATCTATTGTCTTTCTGTTGATGAGAGTTAAAGCTTACAGTTAAGGTGATCTGTATAATATTATCCTCAGACATACAATATCATGGTGCAATCTGTGTAGATGCACAAGGGCCCAGTCGGTCAGGGGTCCTATCACTTTAATAGCAGCTTTCTACTGTCTATTAGAATGTGGGTAAGTTCTTAAGCTTATGAACATCATGGATGACAATTACATGGAATTTGTTACAAGTGGGCACTCGCTGCTAACATATTGGGAGACATGGGACCCATAACAGTCCTAGCACAGGGGACCTTAGCCATCTGTATTCGCCCCTGAGCTAAATTGTACAATCCACTCTAACTTCAAACCTTTTTTTCTTTTAAAGGGATCCTATCATTAAAACTTAATTTTTTCTCACTACCACGCAAGGATAGCCTTAAGAAAGGCTATTTGTCTCCTACCTTTAGATGTCTTCTCTGTGCCGCTGTTTAGTATATAAACCGGTTTTCGTCGGTTTGTAAATGAGTTCTCTCGCAGCACTGGGGGCAATCCCCAGTGCTCAAACAGCACTGGGGGCGTTCTCAAAGCTACGAGCGAACTCTCCAGTGACGCCTCCATCTTCTTAAGGAACGGGTCTTCATCGTAGTGATTATATACCGACTGGCGGTGCGGAGAAGACATCTAAAGGTAGAAGATGAATAGCCTTTCTTAAGGCTATTCCTACGTGATAGTGAGAAAAAATTAAGTTCTAATGATAGGATCCCTTTAAGAAACATCACAAACAGGCAAAACTGTTACAAACTACAAATGATAGGTAAGAATGATAAATAACATATGCCTGTAGCTCAGATACTTATATTGTAAAATGATTATAAGTACAGTCAAAAATACTGGTAAAGGCAGCATAAATAATCATACATGTATACTGATATAGTGTATATGTGAAGAATGTTCACAATATTCCTTTATGTAGAGGCAGACACAGACAGCTGAGGGCCCCTTAAAATATATGTCACGAGGGACCCTTGTTTTCCAGTATCACAGCATAGACTTTTCACCTTCTACTGGTGATAGGGCCCCCAACCTACTGGGGGCCTGTGCCACTGTTCAGGTTGCACCAATAGTATGTCCCTGCATTCAAGCACTCACCTTGGATGTAGAAATTTGCACATAGACATACTGCTCTTAGCAGCTATCCTGTGCCATGCAAAAGGACAGGACGTGGGGTACTTAAGGAATTAGAAAAAATAGAACTCAGGGAGAAGCAGTTCCTTTTTTTAGTAATTCTGGACAACCTCAAGTAATTTCCACCAGCTCCAGCTCTCAGACAGAAGATCCGGCTCCATTGTTCTTTACAAGCTCATTGGACAGTATTTTAGCTGGATGTAGTGAAGTTTCTCCCTCTATAATCACAAAGCTACCTCAAATAACTCCGTCTCTCATAAATCCCAGAAACTTTTGCACAGATATTTGTGAATGTCATTAGCGGTTCTTTTATATAAGCCGGCTATAGCATATCAGTTAATTTTTCCGAAGCTGTAAAATTACTGTTCCATCATCAGTTTCATGTGCCTTCCTAATTGCACAATATCTAGATACAGCACGGGACTGCAAGGCAAGAAACTGTTTGATATAATCACTTCTCTGAACTTGCTTCTTCAGAAATGTTTTCTCGACAGCATTGGGAGCTTCATTAGAACTTGCCAACGTCTGCGTCGTGAGTCAGAGGTTCATTGATACTCTGTTATAGGGCACCAGTATGGACCCTAACATGTCGACCGCCCACCCTTTTGGATAATCCGATTGCAAGCTCTTTGCAATGGCTATTGATTGTGTTTGCTACTTTGCTTTTTATAGCACAACATTCCCCTCTAACTGCTATATAAAAATCAATTATTTTTATTATGTTATTAATGGAACTGGTAATGAAGCAAGGAAATGAGTCAGAGGAGGAAGGTAACTATATTTAACCCTCCGTGCTACAAAAAGACCCACAATGGAGAGCACAAACTATTGGATAGGAGCAGACACCTTCCTAGCAGAGAACAATAACCTAGGAGAAAGCCTTTTTATTGCACCGTTGGGATAATCGGGTGTTCTGCTCTTTGTGTATTGTTCTAACAACCTTGAACATATTAACTTTGCATTTTTTAATTGTTTAATCAATTGTTCAAAGTGGTTGGAATAAATATGGCAGTCTGTTAACCCATGTACAGCCCGGGGGTACTGTGTGCACAAGCATCAACTACTAATACGTACACAAAATACACGTTGCAATATTCACAGGCTGGTTTGTAAGTAACCGACAAAGAATCTATAATTACAGGCAATATTTTGTTCTTTACATAGCGATTACAGTATCCTTTCACTGATAAGACTTTAGAGCCTGCAAATGATATGATTATAGCTATCCGATGATTTTCCCACAAGCCACAGGCTGAAAAAACTGTATATCATTAGATACACAAATGAAAAGATGCTATTAAAGAATATAGCTACTGCTGGGACACAGGTTGTAGGTGAATGTTACTTGTGTTAAACGCTTTTTAACTTGTTTGTTTGTTGGTTTTCATCTACCTGCTACACATGACGGCCATGTTGCCCTATTTACTGAACTGCCAGCCTGCAAAACTAGGACAATAGCCATAAAAACAGCAGCATTGTTATTGCAGACTTTAAGTGCTATGGACAACAGCTGTGATTTCCCCCCTTTAAGAAACCTACTGCAGCTCTTTTGAGTATTTGTCACAGTTTGCAGCACGATTAGGGACTGTAAAGAAGCTCTGTATTATTAGGAAGCGTTTGTCGATTCTGTTTTGCCCTATATAACATATAACTGGACTGTATATTCCTTTATTATACAACATTTTATAGTTTCTTTTTTCATATAGTGGCAGCATGAGGGCATATTGAAGTTATATTTATTGATGCTAACAAAACTTACACTATGAGCTATATTGTGTGGACTGGAAAGCAAAGAGTTAAAACAACTTGTAATGAGGTCAACTAACTAGCACTTATACACTGTCTACCAATTGGTATTTGGACACCCATGCTAATTAAGATATCTGCAGTCATGATGTACGTCACGCCTTCCGTCATTAAGTAGGAAACAGCATTGGCATTAGTGCATTGGCTTTAGGCGCATGCAAGATGCAACAAAGTGCAGAGTTGTGCGATTTCGTGAAAGGGGTAATTGTGGAGTAATTATGGGACATAGCAAACAAACTGAATTACCCAAAATCGACAGTGGCCTGTGTGATTACGAAGTGGAAGCTGAACGTTGTTGGAATGTGCCCCAAGTCGGCAGACCCCCGAAACTGGGAGATAGACACCGACGGGTGCTGGCCGGAGAAACCGCACCCAACCAATGGCTCACATACACCAGGAGTTTCAACAGGCATCCGGGAGAATTGTATCGATCAATACCATCGTAAGGAAGCATCTGCTGGGCTCTACCAACTATTGAATAGGAATAAATGTTGTTTTTCTATTCTACCACAGGTGTCCAAATACTTGATAGTAGACAGTACACACACCATCACAGAACTTGTACCGCAGTGTGAGGAAGATGTTCTGCTCCTTAGTACGGAGATGTACAACATTTATTGGGCACTATATGAATGACAATATTCTTTCCCTCCGCCATTATGAGTCTGATGGAGTAGACCAGAATTTGACAGTAAAACCCTCTGTGTTCATCCATATGAAGTGAGGAGGCATATGAGATGCACTTCCATCGCAAACCTACAAAATAGTGCTGTAATACGCAGTGGTTTGAGATTTACAATAGGCTAGTGTCATACTAAGGCTGGGTTCACACAATGTCTTTTGGCACGTAATGGGGCACGTAGACGCCGCGAGAGCTTTTGCGGCCCGTATATGTTCCCATTGATTTCAATGGGAGCCAGGACTGTATACACAGCGCTATTTTGCGGCTGCTGCAAAATCACGGCCCCAAAATAGCACCGCGTATATGGTCCCGGGTCCCATTTAAATCAATGGGAGCGTATATGGGCCGCAAAAGCTCCCGCAGCGTCTATGTGCCACATTACGTGCCAAAAGACATCATGTGAACCCAGCCTAAGAGGGAGATTTGTCAAAGACTGGTCTTGAGAAGGGGCCACCAAGAGTGTGAAATATCACATTACTTTTGTTCTCTTTCTGTTGTCACTTTCTTTTTCTTCATTAGTTTTCCCATTTTTTCTAACTCAATTTGAGTGCAAATCAGCCTTTGGTATGCTAATCAATTAATAAATTGACAACTGGGAGGTCTGCTTTCTATATAATGGCTGTTCTGAGCCTCTGCAGCTCAGCACGTATATCAGGCCTGGTTCACATCTGCGTTCGATATTCTGTTTGGGGAGTCCGCATGGGGACCCCCTGAACAGCATACCAAATACATTGACAAGTGGTGAGCTTATGACAGGACATGGAACCCATAGACTATAATGGGGTCCGTGTGTTTTCCGCATGTTGTCTGCACAAATCGTGCAGAGAGAAAGGTACTTCATGAAGTGCTTTTCTCTCTGCATGACTCATGCAGACACTGCACGGAAAACACACAGACCCCATTATAGTCTATGGGTCCCATGTGCTGTCATAAGCTCACCGCTTGTCAATGCGTTCGGTATTCAGTTCGGGGGTTCCTAATGCGGACTCCCTGAATGGAATACCCGAACGCAGATGTAAACCAGGCCTATGTGAGTGGATATAACCTATCCTAACTCAGCACAGCCAGTACACAGAACAGAACTGTCTGCTTCCGGCTGTGTCCGCTATATAAAGGCTGGTGAGAACATCTGATCGGTGGGGGTCCTGGAAAATCCACAATGTCAGAAATGTTGTTTTAAGACTGCTCCCCCCAAACAAACAAATAAATAAAAGAGATATCCCAGTACCAAACAATGGTACTAATAAAAACTACAGCTCTCTCTATAAAAAAGCCCACACAGAATAAATCAACAAGAAAATTAACTTTAATTAGGTTTGATTTTGGGGCACATAAAAAAGCTAAATAAATTTCGTATTGCCTTCATTTTAAAGAAGGAAACAAAAACATTACAATAACATTTTTACAGCACTGTGAACTTCATAAAAGCGAAACCCCCAAAACAGTAACTGAATGACATTATATTTAATAGTCTCCCAAAACCATTAATAAAATCTGAACAAAAGATTATATTATACCAAAATGGTAACATCTAAAAATACTATATGTCACATAAAAATGAAATGATGTTGGAAAAAAAAATGCTGCATCCTCAAAATAGGCCCTTCCTTAGTGGTCCTGAGTAGAGATGAGCGAACAGTAAAATGTTCGAGATTCGATATTCGTTTCGAGTAGCCCCTCAATATTCGACTACTTGAATCGAATATCGAATCCTATTATACTCTATGGGGGGAAAATACTCGTTTCACGGGTAGGCAATGTTCGATCAAATTATACTTACCAAGTCCACGAGTGAGGGTCGGGCTGGATCCTCCGAGAAGTCTTCTCCATTCAGCGTCCCCGCGGTGTCTTCCGGCTCTGAATTCACTCTGCCAGGCATCGGGCCTGGGCAGAGACGACTGCGCATGTCCGCACTACAAGCGGGCATGCACAGTCAGCTCTGCCCAGGCCCGATGCCTGGCAGAGTGAATTCAGAGCCAGAAGACGCCGTGGGGAAGCTGCACAGAGAAGACTTCTAAAGGTAGGAGAAGAACCAGCGTTGATTGGCCGACTGTATAGCATTCGGCCAATCAATGCTGGTTCTGCATCGAACTTTTACATTCGAATAGCGAGTGGTACTCGATCGAGTACGAGTATTTTGAATACCGTAGTATTCGATCAAATACCTACTCGATCGAGTACTACTCATCTCTCCTGAGTGCTTACTAGTCATGGAAACTGTAGTGACGAGTGTACGTAATGCAGTGCTGCAATGGGATCTTTTGTTAACCCTGTCCCAACTTTTTTGGAATGTGTCGCTGCCATCAATTTCTAAATGAGTTATTTTTTCAAATGATATGTGTATTTATTGGTTACATGAGATGAATTGTTGTTTTCTTTGCATGTTACACAGCACCCAACATTTTTGGAATTGGGGGTTCTATAATTTATACCAGTTTTACAATATAATAGGTAAATATGTTGATGGCAGTGACCCTGCTCAATTTCTACTCTGCTTTCACCCACCTCATTATCAAAAGTTGCAATTTTTTTTGCATATTTCTATTTTTATGGCATATTCATATTGTTTTCTGTGGTCAGATGCAACATTAAATGGATTGTATCATTAGAATCATTAGAAAAGTGTTGTCTTAGCCTTAAAGTGGTCCATACATATTAGAATTTAGATGTTTTTCCCGCAGTACTTTTTACCTGTGGCTTGCCACATGGGACTTTAGCCTTAGGAAGGGTTCACACTACCGTTGGTGTCCGTTCACAAGGTGTGCATTTAAAAAAAAAAAACGATACCTATTATAACGGAGACAAACGGACACTAACTGGTGGCTATCAGTTACTTTCCGTTATATAATAGCCATGGACACTGCTGAGCGGACACCAACAGTAGTGTGAACTCCCCCTTAGAGTGATTCCACAAAGAACAGTTTTTGAAAAATTCCTTTGCCAGGCAGTTTTTGGAGCTGCAACCAGATATAGCAGGAAAGAGAATTATTTTCCCTTTTTTTTTTTTTATTTTAACCCACTGCTTTGTCAGTGCCAAAAAGACTGCAGATTTTTTTCCAAGGAAAAATTGTATCTGAAACCACTGTAAATAAAAAATGCCACTAAAAACTGTAGAAAAGTGTTACATTGTAGAAAGAGCTGGCATTTTATAATGCTTTTTCATGCATTTTAAAGCACCAGGAAAGAACACAGTGTGAAAGCGCCCGTAGTCAGTTTCTTTCCTGTCTCTCTAGTTATGTACTCATCTACTGTATCACACTCATTTTGCAAGTCCACAATGTCAATAAGCGTTATTGGCAATGTTTAGTCGTTTCCGTCTCTCTAGCACAAGAACTATGTCGATTCCAATGCTTCTTTCATATAGATTAGTGTTCCCTCTGTACCACTTCTGCTTCATTCATAGTGCATTGAAGAGTAGAGAAACAAAGCGCAGCAACACCTGTGCAATTCTGATCAATTCTGAACATGAAGCTTACCTAAACAAACGCATTCTGTGACCCAGCCAAACTAATTATGATTGTTGATGAGAGCGGCGCGCTTACCATAGAGTTAGGAAGATGCATTAGGTATTGTTTTCTTTCTGAATTAATGATTGGAGTGATTACAGAGGCTAAGCCGTATTTCATGTAATATAATGTACACTAAGTTTATAAAACCCATTATCTGTTTTATTCAACCCTTTTCATTTGAATTTGCTTTTTGATTGCAAAAGGACTAACGTTGCCCATGCACATCTGCTGATATTTAGCAGATCCAACTATATTTGGAGAGTCTGATGTCTGTGGTGTTCATAAGATTAACAGCAGAGCCTACTAAAATAAGCTTAAATGCCCATAAATATTTCATGGTTATGGCCAGCTAAAGCTGGCTAGCTATATTTAATATAGGTAATAAGGATATAAATATATTTTCATAAAAATATATAAATAGTTTGATAATAGTATACTTAGATGAGCAACTGGGAGTTACTTAATCCCATTGAATGTCTGGCAGCAATGGAGGTTAGGGGGAGGCAGACTCTGCCTGCAGTTAATATGAATTGCTGGGCAGATCCTGCATTGACAGCAGATGGCACCTGACAACTAATTAGAATTGACAGGCATCTCCTGTACTTACAGCTCACACAATGTAGGTGTGAAATATTGTGCCTGCACCAATGTCACGTATTAGTTTAAAGACTATTAGTTCTGGAGTACATCTCCTGGTCACTCATTTTCAGCAAGAGCACAACAATTCGCCATCAGTTGGAAGAAAAGTTTAGCCAGATGTTTCCCAGAATCTCATTTACTTTGCTTGAACTGTGTATTTTTCTGTGCTGTGTTTCAGCAACAAGAAAATTACTGCGTTTCCACAATATGGTGCTTTGAGACTCTGAAAGGTCTTGTGGGAAAGAGAAGACAACTAACATCACAACCAGAGAATAGCTGTCCACCTCTCCTTCATCTACTATCCCGCAGGCCTCGAAGTACTATACATTCTACAGTAGCAGCTTAGTAACATAGTAGGTGAAGTGGAATAAAGACACTGGTCCATCAAGTCCGGCCTACAGGCTTTTCTTGTACTTACAAAGTGAATCCACCATCACCACATCTAGTAGCAATGAGTTCTATAGCCTCACTGCTCTTATAGTAATGAATCTTCATCTATGATGCTGGGGAAATGTTCTTTCCTTGACCTGTAAGGGCATGTCCCCTTGTCTCTGTCACAGAACTAGGAGAAAAACGATGAGATTAAACAAAAGTTACCTGATTTGGGTTAGTTTTTGCAGTGGCAGCTTTGAGAGACACATGCTGCAGAGTATTTCAGACTATTCCAGAATTCTGCAGAGTCTTTGCACTTTGTCTCCAGCATTAGGCCTTAGGCCATGACAAGGACAAGCCAAGTCGCTACCTTCTTCAAATAATGACAGGACATACACATAGAGTAAATCAGCCACAGCAGCCGTTTTTATTAAATTAAAATAATTAACCTCTTAAAATACCTACATTTTATAAAAATGCCCAAACTATAAAAACTCCATAAACACAATATGAGCCTATCCCCCAACCATGTAACCATAAATCTCACTATCCATCAAAGAAGGTCCTCGAAGCCCACAAATTCCAGTCGCAAGTGACCAACGCCATATCCCTTAGCATCATTGCGTATTACTCCCACTAACTCAGGGGCACCAAACTGTTATAGCTCCCTGGTGCTCAGCCTCCATTCCACTTGACCAAAATCCAAAACCTGCCCTGATTTCCAAAATGGCCTGGGGAGTCCAGCCCCTCCCACGGGCCCCCCATCCAAACCATCTTCCATATCCCACCAGCTTTGAAGAATCCCCACCAAGCTACTGTGACAAAGACTTCCCTTCCTAAACTACCAAAAAGGGGAGGGTTGGTGAGGGCTAACTTGTCTGTCTCTCTTGCCTGAGTGGCGGAAATTTTCCCGCCCTTGCTCTTTACACCATCCCCTCTTCACAACCACCCTCCTACTCCTCCTCCTAACAGCTCCAATTTAACCATTCTATCCCTCCACTGTCCTCTCCTGATGGCCTTGTCATGAGGCCTCCTTCCTAAATGCAGGGCCTTTTAAGTCTGGCCTTACTTTCAAATGGCCGAGGTGCAAAATGGTCATGAAAAACAAATTTTTTCCCCAGTGGTACGGATCCTCTGTACATTTGAGTGTATTGAGGGATCCAAGAAAGTAACCATAAATGGGACGTTCTCATGGTGCAAGACAACAGACTCTGAAAATAACAGTCATGTGTATAGACCCCATTCACTGACAATGGATTTAATGTTGCTGTGTGATGTCCATTAAAAAATCTGAATGCAGTCTTAAACCCTATGCACACGACCGAGAATGCTTCTTATGTGGGTCCGAGATTGCAGCTTCAAACAGTCAGAAGACACTTGGAGTATCATTAACTTCTATGGTGCTTCTGGATCCATTCAGCTCCAATAACATGGAGCAGGATAGGACCTACTCTATAATCATCCGTGTTATCAGAATGTGAATGTGGAAGCCCCATAAACATGAATGCATCACAGAATGCACTCATATGTCACTTTGAGTGTCATCTAACTGCTTTCCGCATCAAACTTGGCCCCAACTCAGATGCACACTCATTTTTGTTGCCTTAGTTTATTAGTCTGCAATTTATTTAGATGTTTAAGACACAAACCAAACAAGCTGGTATCCAATTGGAGGCTAGAATACCTAAAATTGCATAATTGACCCTGTCTGTAACCTCTACTTTCTGGTACAAGCTTTCTGTATTCCTCCTTTATTATTTAAGTATGACTTGCTTTGCAGTGCTCTTAGACTGTAGTAAGAGGGAACCTTTTTGTCTTTAATCTGCGCCATTATCACAGCTGGAATTATAATAAACAAATGTGTGACCGAAGGCGTTCTACTCTATGTTCTCACAAATGAGTGGACACCGACTGTTTTAGAAAGTTCACTTTGCTCTGCTCTGCCAAGAAGTCAGATATGCCCAGATCATCTAAAGAGGTGATAATATTTGCCTGTAGAGTTCAGTGGCTTATTCACACTGCCGTTTTGAGAACACATTAAATTCATTGTGTATAATCACATGCCCATTTTGTTGATGGTCCCTTTTTAATAATCGTCAAAAAAAATGCCATGCACTATCTTTGCCTGTCAAAACGAACATAGTGTCTTGTGAATAGACCCATTGAAATTCATGGGTTCTATCATAGCCATGTGACAACTGTTTCAAAAATACCATCGCCTGGCCATTATTCACTACCATGTGAATAAGTGCCATCCATTCACACAGCTGTGCCTTATACACATAACACAACAGTGCCATTTTAGACAGACCTAGCATCTGTGAAAAATAGCCATGGCAGTGGATAACTGTTGTGTGAAGCCATCATAGAACCCATGTATATGAATGGGTCTGTTCACACAGCTCTATTTATGTCTGTTTTGATGGGCAATGTAAGCTAAATAAGGCTAGATTCACATGAAAGTGGTGCAAATAGTTTGTAAAAAAAAATCTGTTTTTCATGGCTGCCGGAGATCCCCCATACATTTCAGTGTATGGAGGGATCTGTGAAAACAGCCAAAGTGGTGCTGATTCTGGCATGATAGCTTGCGGCAGAATCAGCCCTGATAAAAAGACTTCCACTCAGTTTAATGTGTTCAGTCTCCTGCACGGAAGACGGAACCCATTGAACTTAATGGGAGTCTTCTTATCAGCGCTGATTCTGCCGCGAGTTATCGTGGCAGAATCAGCACAACTTTACTCTGTGTGAATGCACCCTAAGGCTCTGTTCCCACGGAGTAACGCGCCGTTCATTTAGACATGTAAACGTGTCAGAGTGAGGCGCTTCAAAACAGATCCCACTGATTTCAATGGGTGCCGGCTTATGCACGCTACACATTAAAATCAATGGGAGGCTTTATAACCCATTGATTTCAATGTGTAGCACGCGTAAGCCGGCACCCTTTGAAGTAAATGGGATCTGTTTTGAAGCACCTCGCTCTGATATGTGTTTAAGTGTCTAAATGAGCGGCGCGTTACTCCATGGGAATGGAGCCTAAAGGTCCATTCACACGGAGTAAACATGCGCTCATTTTGGCAAAGTACACGTGTAAAAAATACACGTGTAAAAATAAGACTCCCATTGACTTCAATAACATTTTTTTACACGTGTAAAAAACACATAAAAAAAACACGTCAAAATTCACATCAAAATACTCATCAAAATTTAGCCCTGCCCACTTTTATGTTGACTCCGCCCATTCTCATTAATTTTCCATGTGCCCGCACACAGTATAATCCTCCTACAGTCACCCGTAAATTATATGTCCCCCCTCTATCTCTCCCCCAGCTTCATATACACCCTTCACTGCCCCCAGTTTCATGTCCCCCCCTCCATCTCTACCCCCAGATTCATGTCCCCCCTCCATCTCTGCCCCCAGTTTCATGTCCCCTCCACCTCTGTCCCCAGATTAATTTCCCCCATTTCTGCCCACAGTTACATGTCCCCCATCTCTACCCCCAGATTCATGCCCCCCATCTCTGCCCCAGTTTCATTTCCCCATCTCTGCCCCCAGATTCTTGTCCCCTCCATCTCTGCCCCCAGATTCATGTCCCCTCCATCTCTGCCCCCAGATTCATGTCCCCTCATCTCTGCCCCCAGATTCATGTCCCCTCCATCTCTGCCCCCAGATTCATGTCTCCACATCTCTGCCCCCAGATTCATGTCCCCACATCTCTGCCCCCAGATTCATGTCCCCCCATCTCTGCCCCCAGATTCATGTCCCCCATCTCTGCCCCAAGATTCATGTCCACTCCATCTCTGCCCCCAGATTTATGTCCCCAAATCTCTGCCCCCAGATTCATGTCCCCACATCTCTGCCCCCAAATTCATGTCCCCTCATCTCTGCCCCCAGATTCATGTCCTCCCATCTCTGTCCCCAGATTCATATCCCCACATCTCTGCCCCCAGATTCATGTCCCCTCCATCTCTGCCCCCAGATTCATGTCCCCTCCATCTCTGCCCCCAGATTCATGTCCCCCCATCTCTGCCCCCAGTGTCATGCCGTCCTCTCCTTCATCTGCCCCCAGTTTCACGTTCCACCTCAGTGTACACGTTAAACTTACCTTCTCCTCGCTGCTCTATGCGCGCCTCTCTCTCTCACTCGCACACAGTTGTAGATGCGATGTGACGTCATCACATCGTGTCTACAGAGCCAGTAGGCGGTGTGCAGCGGCAAAGCAAGGAGCTGAACTGTGACAGCTCCTTGCTGTAGCCGTGTATGTGTTCAACTCAGATCTGCGTCCTCTGGACGCAGATCTGAGTTGAAATCGGACATACAATGACTGATGCAGGCGCCAGGGGGCCAGCACATGGTGGCGGGCCAAAACCGGGCCCCCCCATTTTTCAATTTGGCCAGGCCCCTGATGCCAGTAGCAGTAATACTGGTCTATCGGCGGCCCTGAGTGTGAATGCGAATGAGTCCTGTCAAACTGGGGCATCTCTACATTCATTCATGCATAGTCAGACTGAATCCTCAATTTTCATTTCGTCCCTCTTTCGGTTCTTCAAAAGTTGGGAGGTATGGGTACAGGAGGAAATGGAAAGATGTTAGAAGGTGGACGGGGGGGGATTGTTGGGGCATCGGGTGTGCGGCACTGTGGAGAGGGAACTGTGGTAATAATATATAAGTTTTTAGCTGGAGAACTACAAAGCACACAATACCTCCAAAGGTATGTGTGCTTTGTATTACTAATGATGTAGGCTGCTATGCTACTAGCATAGCAGCCTCTTTGGGGGTGGGACTTTCACTTTAAAGGAGTGTTCACATTGCGTTTTTGGCCTCCCTTGCCGGGATAAGTCAGTAACCAGGAGAACTCGACCAAACAAATGGACACTGCGCTACTCCAGAATGGAAATCAACACACACTTTATTGAAAATTCTTAACACAGGTGTTAAGAATTTTCAATAAAGTGCGTGTTGATTTCCATTCTGGAGTAGCGCAGTGTCCATTTGTTTGGTCAAGTTCTCCTGGTCGTTACTTCTCCAAGGGGTTGTCGGACATTCTTGCTGCTGATATATCTCCAGTGACACCTACTAATTGAACTGTCAATAATTTTCCACTCATCTAGGAAGCGACAGCAGAGGGTTGCTCAGTACACAAGTTTGTGTTTCAAGTCGGTAACCAGTCACAATCAGCTACCCACTTATCCCTGCACGGAGAACTGCAGGCCCCCCCTTTTTTTTAATGGCCAGTACTTCATGCAGGGATAAGTTGACAGCTGATTCTGACTGGTTACCAATGTATCCCGGCAAGGGAGGCCAAAAACACAATGTGAAAAAGCCCTGAGGATTTATTAAGAGGGCTCTTTTAAATGGTGTTGGCTCTCTATAGGCGCTGTCACACGTAGCAGATTTTACGTGCAAATAGAATCTGATTAAGCCTTGTAATGCTGCTAAATAAAGGGAAATGTAATACAGAATTGGTATGTCGCAAAATAAAGTAGTTTTAAAATGGCAGGGGGGGGGGGGTTGGGCAAACACTTAGGCTGTATGGGGCCCCAAAATTCCGGCCCTGAATCGGAGTAAAAGACTACTGTTCTGAGGATCAGTGGCGATCCCAGTGGTCAGAACCCCACTTATCAATGGAAAGAGGATAAATATTCTTAATAGCATAACCCTTTAAGAGAGTTCATCATATACAATTATATAGTAAATTCCTAATTTTAGATGTTATATTGGGTTACATTGTATACTATAACATGCTGCTTGGAAGGTTATTTTATATTTACGGGATTTTATAGAATATTGATAATAGCATGTGAATCATTTTACCAAAATGAGTTCTAGACCACCAACATTATACCCATAAATCCTGGGAATGTGCGCTTGTCCTCATAAATGCTGCTCATCACTTCTGCAGAATTTGGCTTCACTCTTGTTTCTTTGAACGTTTATTTTCTATATGGCCATTAAAAAGTAGTATAAAAAACAAGATTCCTTTTCCTTCTCCAGATCCGAGCTGCAAAAAAGGTCTTTTTATTTTCTAGTGGCTTTCCAATACGGCATATACTATTATTTCGCAAAAACGCTTGGACAGAATGTATAAATATAAGCAGTCAGTGCCCTTTTAGTGAAGAACAAAAAATAACAGCTTGAAACTGTAGGAGTTTTAGTAATTTGTCTGAGAAGACAGAGGAAACTTAGAATTTCATACTATATAACTGCAAAGTACATTACTGAAGCATCCTGTAGTACTCTGTGATCTACAAAATCTAGTTATTCAATTGACTTTTTTGTTTTCCATAGAAATACCTATGGCCAAACGCAAAGGCAGAACAATGTAACTGCAGTATTGTGGATATTTCATATTGAGTTGATGCTAAATGTTTATACCAGTAGATCTTTTATATGCAAGACCAGTGGCGTAACTACAGCGGTAGCAGTTGCCACAGGGCCCTGGAAATTAGGGGCCTGGCGACATCCGCTACCGCTGCATTTTATTTTTTTTAATAGGCCGTTACATGATGTCACATGACCGGGCCTGCGTCCTTATGTGTCACGACGCAGGCCCCCCAGTCACATGACATCCTGGCTGTCATTGAAGATGGCCGACAGCGGCAGTGGCAATGCAGCGGAGCCGGGAGATAGGTAAGTAACAGTGTTTTTTAATGTTTTTATCCCCCCTGGGTCTCCAATTATTATACTCTGGGGTCTGAAAAGACCCCAAAGTATAATAATTGTTCATTGGTGTCCACAATGGAGCATAATACTGTGTGTAAGGGCCACTATGGGGAATAATACTGTGTGCAGGGGCCAGTATGGGGCATCATACTGTGTGCAGGGGCCAATTGGTTGAGATCTTTGGCGTCGGTTGGGGAAGGGGGGCCCCCATGTCATAAGTTTGTCATGGGGCTCCGCCGTTCCTAGTTATACCACTGTACAAGACGTTTTAGGCCAGGGCCTCGCATTGCAAAAAAATCAACGTGGCCGATGTGGAAACGCAGTGATAAAAAAGCACACACACAAAAAAAACGCAGCGCAACGCAGCATTTTACAATACCTGCAAAGTTTATGTGACTCTAGCTAACCCCATCCACACATTGCAGAAAAAAAATCCACAACAGAAAAGCTGCGTTGTTTTTTTTTTTTGTTTTTTTTTTTTAAACCCTTGCCTTTATGAAAATCGCAGCACTATACCTATGGCAATGCTGGTGTTTTCTGTAGAGATATAATAAAGGAAAAAAGTCTGTAGAGAAAACTGTGCGGACTTTCTATGTAAAACACTGCAGAAAAAGCACGATGCGTTTCTGGCGCGGTCTTTTCCATAGTGTTTTTGGAGTGGACTGGAATGGACCCGAATACATGTTTCTCCTCTATTTAAAGTCTGTAAGGCTTATGAATGTGGCTAAGTACAGTTCAATGAAAATAATTTGTGTGTGGGGGGGGGGGGGCGCTTCAGTGGTAAATGGTATTCATAGGTCAAATCCTATAATAGAATTAAAAGAATCTTTTCTTGATTAGTATATGGGTAGCCAAAACCAGGGATTGCGGTCCTTCCGACTAAAATAACCAGATGTCCAATTGGAAGAGGAAGAGGAAATGGTACAACATTTATTGAGATTACATGTTTTGGGGTAATCTCAAAAAACTTGTACCACAGTCCTCGGGACAGCCGGTTATTTAGCTGTATACGACCCCCATTTCAGGCTATCTTTGCCGTTGCTACAAAGATTTAGCCCTTGAAGTGTCCCCCAATTTTTGAGGAAAATTTACTATTCTACAGTTCCAACCAGAAGTGCACTGCTTTCCGTTTTTTCCTACCACTACATAATCTTGTCTTGATTGGTATACTACACTAATACACTAACAAGCCTTATATAAAGATGCTATTTATGTAGATCTTCCCATATTATGCACTCTGTTACCTTTTGTTTTCTTTTTGTTTCCATGGCACAGACATAATGATGGTAAATTACTTTATTTGTAACACGTTTTCTTCTCTGGGTTCAATAAAATAGGTGCAAAATCCAGATGTTTCACGTAAGTAATGTGAAATTGGCTTGGAATATTTAGTTACTTACCTGTAATGGCCACAAAGTAATAATTTGCTTCAATCTAACCTGTGGATCAATTGTGGGAATTGTCCATCTGTTTTAAGTCTTCTAAGTGTTTTGTATGCTTGGCCTAAAGCTAGCTAATGGTCAGGAATTGTTAAGGGAACCCATCAGGCTGAAAATGAAGTATAATCTGCAGGCAATATTTTTTATAAAGCAGATTAATTTATAATTTTTGGGGAAGGTTTATTATAGCATGGGAAGGATTCATCAGTACTGGTTTATTATATGCCGAACTCGATGATCCCTGGAAGGCAGAGGATATGCCAGATTTATGACAATGTGCGGGCTTTCTTATGAATAAGGTGCATCCTCCGCTGGGCTATTTTCTCTCCAGAAATCTATGCAGAGAAATGAAGAGTGGTGTGGGCTTCAAAGTTGCACAAACATTCACTATACTGCACACGGGCACACACACACTTACTATACCGCACACACACATTTGATTCAGATGCACTCCCTTCCAATTCACTGTTACACCAGGCTATACAGGAGTGAATCGTCCTCTTGCACTCATTAATCCACTGCCACCACTCACTACTTATGGTACAACAAGACCCCAGTACGCCCACGCCACCAACAACTAGCACACAACAGGGTAATACGACTAGCGATATTAACTCAGAAGTGGGGGAATGTCAGAGCCAAACACAATCTTATTAAATTTTAGATTTAAAGGGGTTGTCCCATCACAAGGATCCTATCTATACTGCATGATAATGTGGATGTAAGACTTTTCCTAAATACATTGCTTCAGCAAAACTGCTTTGTTTGTCCACTATCTTACTTTATTCATTTTTTTTTTACACATCCCTTGACTTATCTGGTCATAAGTCAAGTGATGTATCTGCTGCTCTGAGGGGGGAGGGAGGAGGGGCTAAGTGCACGGGAGCGAGCCTGGAGGGGGGGTATTTTACCCTTTGGGGGGAAGGGGCCGCCAATACAGATCCAGCATCCGCTGTAATAGAGGGGCGGATGCCGGGGAGGGTTAGACGCCGGCACAGATGCCTGCAACATCGCTATGCTCCTGCCCTGCATGAAGCCAGCAGCGGCAGGAACGATGCTGCTATTCCGGGGGGGGGGGGGGGGGACAGGAGCGGATGTTGCAGGCATCTGTGCCAGCGTCTAACCCTCCCCGGCATCCGCCCCTCTATTACAGCGGATGCCGGGTTTGTATTCGCATTGTGAAGGCTAGACTGGTCTCGCCATCTATGAGCGTGCACGCAGGGCCAGTGGCATCTCGCTGCTGGCTTTGCATATGTAACCCCGCCCACCAATGACGCAACAAAGCAGGAAGACAGAAGATTTTACAGCAATGAAGACTGGTGAGTATGCGATGTGGGAATACCCCTTTAATATACATTAAAAAGGTACAGTGAATAAAAAAGACGGATTAAAAACAGAGGCAAAATCATACAAACAATGTAAAATAAATAAGAATATCTTTACAGACTTGGTTTGTTAAGACTAGCTGGGTGTTTCAGCACATGAAAACGGACCGGTCCCATATTAGTAGTGGCTCCAAAGAATCTGATTGAAATCATGAACCTCATCATATTTATGGACCTCCAAGCTAGTTTCTACAATCCCCTACCTGTGATGTCATTTTTGTCTTTGATCACAATATAAAGCTTTGATCAGGAAGGCTTTAGGAGGACGCACAGTCGCAAAGTCTGCTCTGGTCCATAACCCTGGCTGGCTAATAAGCAGGATCACGACTGACTTAGTACCTGTGACTGTTCTTCCTCTTTAGCCAGTGGATTTCTACATTGTAATTACTATACCAATTACACAGGCTGGACTGACCTATTGGATGAACTCCTCAGTGACACTGAACACAACAGTTAAAACACATAATTTGTACAGTATAATATAACATATTTCTTCACAGTCACCCTATAAACAGCAATAAGAAATTGGTGCCATACTAAGCACCATTTCAAAATAACGGATGACCTCTACATATCTGATCCTTCATCGGTAATCCTTCACACTCGAGAGTTGTGAGCCTAAGGCCGGGTTCACACGGAGTTACGTGCCGCGAGATTTGGCACGTAGACGCCGCGTGACCCTTTGCGTGCCGTACACGCTCCCATTCATTTCAATGGGAGCGGGGAGCGTATGCGCCGCGCTAGTTTGCGGCCGTGAATAAATGCACGGCCGCAAACTAGCGCGGCGCATACGCTCCCCGCTCCCATTGAAATGAATGGGAGCGTGTACGGCACGCAAAGGGTCACGCGGCGTCTACGTGCCAAATCTCGCGGCACGTAACTCCGTGTGAACCCGGCCTAACATGGTGCCCCGCTTTATGCCATTGTGCCATGATGGACCAACGATGTTGGAGAAATGTGTTGAGCCTTAGGATTGTTTATTATCAGTGTGATTTTTATGGTTCTGGTATCTTATGCATGGTTATACAGGATGTTTGAGTGGTATATTTTGTACCCAGGGAGTCTTTATGAAATGGTGCCAGTCCCACACCATTTTGTTGAGGTTTACAGACTGTGGGTAACAGTTTGTCTTTAAAACAGAGCTAGAGCTAGACTTTCTTGCTCCCAGGGCAAAGGATTATTTTGCCAATGACCAAGGTAACATGACTTGTTGTTGTGTTGGCCACATTCCCTAATGCTTCCTCCCAACTCCACCCCTGCTTAACATATTAGTTATGGCATCTTTTCTGCCTCCAGGCAGTCGTAGGGGTGTTAAAAATCTTATAGTATTCTCTATTTTATTAGTGCACATACAAGTTCTATTACTAACATCAGATGATGAATAATTACAAATCACACTGAATCTTTTCCTGCAAAATTCTAATCTTCCTGCTCTATAACATTCTGCTTTCAAAATGGACAGAATTTTCAGTGTGACTGATTCCCTTTAAAACTATTTAGTATTAAATAAAAAGACAACTTAAAAAAACCCTCATAAACTACATTAAAAGAATTAATTTCCCACCAACTGTATCCAAAGCCATAGAACTCCTTCAATTCCCTTAACTGGGTCATGAACATAAGATGATAGTAGGCATAAATATAAATTGTATTTTAGAACTTATATGTGATGGAGAAAAGGGGTTTGAGCTTGGAAATTCTTTTTACCCAAATAATTCAGAAGATATGAAATACTATAGGAAGAATTTATCATTAGTAATATTTTAGAAGACAATGTATAACTGGAGGTAATTTTGTTGTTGTTTTTCAAAGAAATTTACAGAAAAAGTACCATATTGATAATTTTGTTGCATCAATAAATTTATCAATAAACTGTTTATTCAATTCTTACAGCACCCACCAACAAAAATGTTTGTATATATAAGTGTGTCACGCCATACCCACTGGTGCAAACAGTTCATAAATGTGTCAGAGAGCAGATTAGATATTTTTGGAGTAATATGTTAAAAATATGGGCCAATACACATGTGGACAACATTGTTGGCACCCAGTGGCGTAACTAGGAATGGCGGGGCAACCTGGTGAACTTTTGACATGGCCCCCCCCCCCCAACCGACACAGACGCCGAAGACCTCCACCGACCCCCTCCTCTACACTCTATTATGTCCCTTAGTAAGCCCTGCACATAGTATTATGTTCCTTAGTGGCCCCTGCACACAGTATCATGTCCATTAGTGGCCCCTGCACACAGCATTATACCCCATAGTGGCCCCTGCACACAGTATTGTAGCCCATAGTGGACACCCATACACAATTATTATACTGAGGGGTCTTTTCAGACCACAGAGTATAATAATCAGAGAACCGGGGGAATAAAAACATAAAAAATTACTGTTTCTTACCTGTCCCCTGGCTCCTACGCTGTCTTCTCCGCTGCCGTCCTTCTTCTATGACATCGGACGTCACATGACCCGGGAAACAGGCCGAGTTCATGTGACGTCAGACAACTAGGAAGGAGGCCTGGCAGGATCGTGGAGAGGTAAGTAACAGTGTTTTTTAAAATTTTAAAATGATAGTATTTGTGGGGCCCGCAGTGTCACTTACCGATCCAAGCCCAGCTAGGATCGGCAAGTAAATAGGGCCCGTAATGGCCTATTAAAAAAAAAAAAAACACACAGTGGTAGAGGCTGTCACCAGGCCCCCTAATGGCCCGGGTCCTGTGGCAGCTGCCTCCGCTGCTTCTGCGGTAGTTACGCCACTGTTGGTACCCCTCATTTAATGAAAGAAAAATAACACAATGGTCACTGAAATAACTTGAATCTGACAAAATTAGTAATAACCAAACTACATGTTGACATGTTCAAAGCTTCTGATAGAATGTACTATGGACATATGAGACAAAAATCTAACTTTTTGGCAAGGCACATCAGTTCTATGTTCATAGATGGAAAAATGAAGCATATTTTGAAAAGAACACTGTCCCTACTGTGAAACATGGAGGAGGCGCTGTTATGTTCTGGGGCTGCTTTTCTGCATCTGGAACAGGGTGTCTTGAATCTGTGCAGGGTGCAATGAAATCTCAAGACTATCAAGGAATTCTAGAGAGAAAAGTTCTGCCCAGTGTCAGAAAGCTTGGTCTCAGTCGCAGGTCATGGGTCTTACAACAGGATAATGACCCAAAACACACAGCTAAAAACACCCAAGAGTGACTAAGAAGAAAACATTGGACTATTCTGAAGTGGCCTTCTATGAGTCCTGACCTAAATCCTATTGAACATCTTTGGAAGGAGCTAAAACATGCCGTCCGGAAAAGGCAGCCTTCAAACCCGAGACGACTGGAGCAGTCATGAGGAGTGGGCCAAAATACCTGCTGAGAGGGGCAGAAGTCTCATTGACAGTTACAGGAATCGTTGGATTGTAATGATTGCCTCAAAAGGTTGTGCAACAAAATAGTAAGTTACTGAACCATCATTTCTGTCCAGGCCTGTTTCATGAGTTATTATTAAAAAAAAAATTCTGTTGAAGAAAAAAGCAATATCTGACTTTCATTTGTTTATGTTCATAGAATTTTTATTTATTATTACTTTTGTCAGATTCAAGATTCATTTCTGAGACCATTGTGGGTTTTTCTTTCATTAAATGAGGGGTACCAACAATTTTGCCCATGTATGTATGTGTAAAAGGAGAAGAATGGAAGATACAAAAAACATGAAAATTGCCTAAGCCTAAGGCCCCGTGTAAGGAAATGCAGCTAAAAAAAAAAAACTACTACGGAAAAAAATGCTGTGAAAATGTGTCATGTTTTATCTGCAGTATTTTTCATTGACTTTTTGCAGCATTTGTCTCTGTGCTTTTTCTTCTCCTATTAAATATATAGGTACATGGTTTGCAATTCTGCAGCTAATATTAAAATGCTGGATTTAAAAAAAAAAAAAAAAAATGAAGCTCATTTTTTCCTGCTCTGCAATTCCCATATGGATGATATTATTGAAATTGCATTCACTTTGATGGTGTTGTAAAATGCAACATTTTTTTTTCCCTCTGTGTGTCTGCACCAGCCATATTCGCTGTGTTTCTGCAGCGTGGGGGTCTAAAGAAAACAAAACTAAATAATTTGCACATGTGCAAAATAATAATAATAATAATAATAATAACAATAATAATAATAATAATAATAATAATAATAATAATAATAATAATAACAACAGTAGTAATAAAAAATTACCTCCTGGAGGTTTACATGCTATTCATTGAAATCAACACACCACATTGAAATGCATGGGTCTGCAGAGTCCTTGGGGAGAGACTCTTTGTAGCTTCAGTCCATTGAATAACTGAAGATGTCCCAAATAAGGGATCGCCTTCAATTACCCAGAATGGTCATCAGTTATAACTATCTTCTCCACCCACCCCTCCTCAATGCTGGGACCATATAACAGGGATGTTCCGTTTCCTGTAGACTGAGAGTCTTAGCTAACATGAGTGAATAATAGTGATCTAATTTTTATACCTTATTTCAATGCTTTTCTAGCTGCACATTTTAGGGTTTAAGAATGTAAAAACTATATATTTTAAAGTTCACCTTCCCAATAATGGAATAGGCCATCTGTAGAGAAGGCACATGCTGTCATTTCGGAGGCATCACATTATGCTTCTCTGCTCCGGGGCATCTAGATGTGATGCACTGAAGATAATTAAGAACTGACATTACTTGTCACTGGCTATTTATCTCTGAAAACTGCTGCTTTTCTGTCCTTCTCCCCCAAAAGTGAATTCATCTGCAAGTTTCCATCTTGTTTTCTTCTACAGGAGATTTGCTCTCCCTGGATACTTGTTCTAGAAACCAGTGTCTTTAAAGGAAGTCTGTCACTAAGAAACTTAATATTAAACCAGCCACCGTGCAGTGTACCAGTGTACCGATGCAGTGCTGACAGCGCCGCACCTCTCATGAGGCGACCTGAAGAACTGCTTCAGGCGGCACTATACCAGGGCCCCAGGGGGGGCGGCATTTTTGCTGACCTAAGCCAGTCCAGGACAAGCTGTCCTGGACTGGCTTAGCGTCACCGTCTCGGCAGCTCGGCACGGGAAGCGAGTGGTGGATTGGGGAGGTCCTGTGGACGCAGTGCTGCTCCAGCGGCCTCCCCTCACGCTTAGCAGAGAGCAGGTCCCTGCCTGCTCTCTGCCTGCTGACGCCTCCCAGTCCGCCCCCTCCGCCCCGCTCCGCCCCCTCCTCCCGGGGGGGGGGGGGAGGTGGCTTTCTGTTGTCCGCCTCAGGCAGCAAAAAGCTAGGTTCACCCCTGAGTGCTGAGCACCATTATATATGTAAATAGTCCAATAGATCAACATTGTAGGGGACTGTAGGGTTATAGGTTGGACTTGATAGCCTGATGTCTTCATCCAACCTCATCTACTATGTAACTGTGCATCACTCCTTGAAAAAGCATTAAATATATTGTAAGAGAGTGAAGGGTGTGGTCTGGGAAAACAGGCATGTCCCAGCCAGGCAGCTAAAGGGTGTTTGGCAAAGACCCACACCAGGGAGGTCAGCTGGGTAACCAAGGCCTGATATAGTCTGTGTGTGAAGACTGGGAAGTGTGGCACCACACTGACAGAGCTGACCTGTTCAGACTGAACATACAAAGCAGGTACTGTGCCACCCACTGTTGTTGCCAAGGTGGGAGTCTGGTAGCCAGCCACCTGTATAGACAGGGAAAAGTTTGTTTGTGTTTAGTTTAGTTCTCAGCCGAGAAGGTTTTGATTTGTTTATTTGTGCCTTTGCAAAGGCAATTAATGCACTGCAAGTGAATAAAGCCTGAGCTTGTGTGCAATGCAGTGTCTGTGTCCCCGTTTCCTGCACTGCTACCGAGCATCTATGTGAGCGATTCCCCACTGTATATATATATATATATATATATATATATATATATATATATATATATATTTTTTTTTTTTAAATATGCAAATTAAGCTGAAGTGCAATGCGAATGTGCCAGAACATGCAATGACTCCAGCCTGGTAAAGGACACATGTACAGGAATTAAACAAGCACTGCCATAACAGTAAGATAGGAAGAAGTTGTCAATGAAGTGTATGGAGGTGATTTAAATCTGAAGATGGATCTACTGGAGTCTACAGCCTGACCCTCATTGTACTTAAAGTTGATTTTCAGATTTCTAAAAACAGCTCTTTCAAGTTAATGGGGAAACTATTGGACTATCTAAATGTATAATGTCACCTACAATGCACTATGACTGGTTTGATATGACATTTCCTGGAGAAACATTCCCTTTAAGAACTTGTGGGTGCAATACTATAAACTCTTAACTTTTCTATTAATAGCTCTGAACTGTTTTGTCACAAATTAACTTTCCTTATTGTAATAAAAATGAAATGATTTAATCTTCCAGACTTTAATATAATAAATGAGGTCATCAAATGCTCAGAATCCATCCATTGTAATTCTCATAATGAACAGAATGCCAAATCAAGAAATAAATCAGTAGAAGGAACGTTTGTATCTCACAAAGATCACAGTGTGCAAGTGCCAATATCCTCTTTAGTGCCGCGTCATTACAAGATAAACAGCAGAGACACGCGGCATGGTTTGCTACTGGGCCAAATAGATGTAATGTCGTTAATTTTCTTAATTTAACAATTATATTACATATCAGAGACAGAGATGTATCTTTCCATACCTTTCCTCTTGACTGGTCAGGTCCAGCATTTTTCTGGCTTAGGTTTTTGTAGCATGTGACTATAATTTATAGAATTGGATTAAAGGGACCTGGAGTCTTTCACACAAATTACTATACATTACAGAGTTTTTCTTATTTCAGGGTTTCAGCCACTCTCCTGTCTCCTCTCCCCTTCACTTCCTTGTTTTCAGCTCAATCTAGCAGTGTGCTCTGTGTTTTTTGTAAATTTTAGCTATCACTGGATTTCCGCAATGAGAATAGAGACACTGATCAAGCCAAGTTCTAGCCTGTAACAGGGCTCAGCAACTGAAATCAATATGCCAAGAGATGGAGAATATATGTAGCTGGGAGCAGGGATTGCGTCATCATCCTGATCACTAGAGCTAAGATAAAGTGAAGAGGTCTGTAAATAGGCAATGAGCTGTAAATGCTGAAGAGACATAATGATTAGAGATGAGCGAACAGTAAAATTTTCGAGATTCGAGATTCGTTTCGAGTAGCCCCTCAATATTCGACAACTGGAATCGAATATCGAACCCTATTATAGTCTATGGGAGGAAAATGCTCATTTTAGGGGTAGGCAACACTCGATCAAATTATACTTACCAAGTCCACGAGTGAGGGTCGGGCTGGATCCTCCGAGAAGTCTTCTCCATGCAGCATCCCCGCGGAATTTTCCGACACTGAATTCATTCTGCCAGGCATCGGGCCTGGGCAGAGCCGACTGCGCATGCCTGCACTACAAGCGGGCATGCGCAGTCGGCTCTTCCCAGGCCTGATGCCTGACAGAGTGAATTCAGAGTCGGAAGACGCCGCGGGGAAGCTGCACGGAGAAGACTTCTAAAGGTAGGAGAAAAACCAGCGTTGATTGGCCGTATAGCATTCAGCCAATCAATGCTGGTTCTGCATCGAACTTTTCCATTCGAATAGCAAATGAACTTATGACTATGACCACACTTAACTGATCTCCAGTTTGCTTAAGGATCCCAATTTGTCTTAAAACCAATCCACTACAATATCAAGACATGCTGACAAAAGTTCCCTTCCCACTGGGTGGTGGTCACACACAGACATAAATAGAATAAATAAAATAATGGGTAGTTCAGACACTGTAGTAACATTGTTGTCTTGCTGCTTTGGTTCCTGAGTTCAAATGCCTCAACATCTTTACAAAAATGTTATCTTCTCTCTGTTTCTTTGTGGGCTTCCTATAGCCAAAGACATACTGAGAGGTTAATTGGCTTCCAATGAATTCCACCCTTTTGTGTGTGA
This sequence comes from Leptodactylus fuscus, assembly GCF_031893055.1. Classification (NCBI taxonomy): domain Eukaryota; kingdom Metazoa; phylum Chordata; class Amphibia; order Anura; family Leptodactylidae; genus Leptodactylus; species Leptodactylus fuscus. Next base: position 162,795,218 of record NC_134269.1, on the reverse strand, counting down.
GCCTTGGGGACTAAAGTGAGTGATGACAATTTCTGTAAAATGTAATGTGTTGTAGGTGCTGTAGGAAATTAATAAAAGAAATGTTAGCTTTTGCTTATTTAATGGTGCTGGAAACCCAGATGTTCTCATACATATTTGACATACTTTGGTGAAGAAATCGATTAGACTCATTACTAGCTCCTTTTATTGTCTAGCCTTAAGGACATTTTCATGCATTTAATTTTAATTGTGCATTTTACGGATTATATTAGTATTTATCTCAATTGTTAAAAAGAAGAACGATGTTCCGACGCTACAGCTACAATGAGTTGGTTTGATTATGTTTCATCCTCTCGAGTGGTAGTAAAGTTTCTGCAAGTTACCGGTAAGCTGGGACTATGAATTCTATGAGGTCTGGGGACTAAAGAACTTATTATAATGACTAATGTGAATTAGTTACCTAGTTCACCCATTTACTGGGGAACATTTATTTACATAGTAAAACAAAAACAATATTTTTAACAGTTAAGTTTAGATTTTGGGGTGGAAATACATTTGTAGTTTCAGCAAACACTAGCTCTAAAGTGTGAATTTAATAATCGAGCAATGCAAAAGTACAGTTTGTCCATAGACAATTCCATTTAGGGCAGATTTATTAATGTATTTGCAACTAGAATGTGTCATAAAATGCATCAAAATTTTGTGCATTTCTAGTGTAACATATTACACCTAGCTTTTAGTCCTTTTTTCCAAATCACCTCAACAAGGAGGCATGACATAGGAGCAGCATGGTGGCTCAGTGGTTAGCACTGCAGTGCTGGAGTCCTGGGTTTGAATCCTGCCAATGACAATATCTGTTCTCCCTGTGTTTGCGTGGATTTCCTCCTATTCTACAAAGACATACTGATAAGAAAAAATCTACAAGAAAAAAGAATAAAAAAGGGGGGAAGGGGCTTGGTTTACAAGAAAGGGAACATGGCTTGAAATTCAACATAGTGTGTTAATATTTTAGAGTATATAGGTCAGCCAATAGGTTTTGGAAACTTTTCGACAGGCATTCCATGTATTAGAATTATCGAGCAACCTGAACCAGTGTGATAAAACTGGTGCATTTTCAGACTGCCAACATTTGCACTGTATGACTAAGATAACAAAAGACAGTATTTAAGACTAAAAGCCACTTTACAAAGGGCAATGATCAAGTAAGCTATCGGAAAGGAGCCTTCGTTTCTGATATTTGACTAGAAATGATCACGTAACATTTATGTAACCCATAATACGATGGTCGGCAACACATCATCCAATGTAAACAATGTACTGTGCTGCTAGAAAATGCAAACTGTATGGGGGTGATTGATTAGTTCATCACAAGGGGATATGTAAATGGAGAAGATGAAGAGGCAAAGATCAGAAGTCGGATATCACTAAGCAACATCTATTCCTGTTCCACATAAAGGGGTCTTTACATGTACAAGGCAAGTCAATTAAAATGGTTCTTCCATGACAACCTTCTCCATTCTCAAAGGCTAGTGTAGGATGCAGGGTATCAGCCATATATATGGCACACCAGATTGAACAATGCCATGTTGTGCTTGATGTTGTCCCATTACACTTTTCTCTATAGAATGTGAAGAAAACCAAATCAGCTGCCCTAGAAGACATTGATAAATCTCCTCAATTGTAACTATTGCTAAAAGTTTGCCCCTCAGCTCTATAAAAAAGCGCCATTAAAAAGCATAGATTTAATGATCTCTCCAAAGGCTATGACTTGATTGAAAGTGTCACGTCTCATGGCACTGAGCGTTTAAGGGACATTGATCATGTAATACGAAGTAATTTGGACAATCAGATTAACTCCCAATTTCGACAGTTTCAAACGCAAACTAAAGACGCATCTTTTCAGACAAGCCTATCACAATTTCTAACGTAAACCCTTAACCGTCCTCTGTCCTCGCTCCCACATTACCCCACATGATACGATGTCATCTCAGGATAACTTTATAGGGCCAAGCTCCATCCACATGTTACAGGACACGACTGTTGACGGCTCATAAAGTTTTATATTTGTGTAATGACAGTAACCACTATTACGAAAATGTCTGACCTCTGCATAAGCAATGCTGCCCCTGCTACCTCTTGTGTCACCCCGTCTACCTCGTAGATTGTAAGCTCTTGCGAGCAGGGCCTTCAGTCCCATTGTTTGAAATGATTTTCTTTGTAATGTATCTGTCTGTATTTGAACCCTACAAATTGTACAGTGCTGCTGAATATATTGGCGCTATAGAAATAAAATTTATTATTATTATTAATTATTATTATCATCATTATTATTATTATTATTCTAAACAGGACCTACGAAACATTAGGGCTGGGGCCTGGTTGCTAAGGGCAACTTCAGTTTAGATAAATTTCTCCTAATATAATATAATTGAGATTAAAAACATTAGCTAAACCCCTTTTAGCAGATGCATCAACACATTAAGTATGTTTTACTAGTTGCTACAATAAGAAATTAAAGTGGCCAATTAGAATAAGTAATGGTGATTGTTGTTTCTTACAAAGTGGATACAAATAGATAAATACATTATATATTTAGTTGCAGGTTGAGCTGGATGAAAATATTAATTACAACTGATTACTTGGAATGATTTCTCAGTCTTGCCATATACCGTTCTGATGTTAATGGCTATTATACTGATTACATATCAGGTTACGCTGTATTGACTATGCTGTTTGTAGGCATTTGCCTTTTAATAGATATTCATGCCTTTCTTATAATTTCCAGGAATTATTTTGGATTATGTTGATTGCCGATTCCTTTCATCTACTTGGGGAAAGTACCCAATGTGGGTCCGAAGAATGCCACCAAAGCGCAGAAGATCACCAAGAGTTACGACAGAAAAATGTGTGTCCAAAACCATACAACGCAATGGGGGATGATTTATCTAAAGTGGTGGAAAAGAAAAAATGAGGAAACTGCTTGTAGAAACCAATCCAGCTGTCATCTGTTCAAGGCCTCTTTTGAAAATAAGAGCAGTCCTCTCATCGGTTGGTATAGACAACCATGCTGCTGTTACCTTATGTGTATTATTATATAGGATTATGTAATAAAGAAGTACTGGCAGATAAAAGTGAAGAAAAATAAATAATCAAATCCTCGAGACTGCGCTAGTCGAATGCCTATCTTCTTCTAGTGTAATACTGATCATATTTATATATACGGTACACTCACATTATGTACTTCTGAACTCCCTATAGCTAAGCTAAGAATATACCATCTTGTGATAATGACTGATAGAGAACAAGAACAAGTGAGTTCTGCAATCCTGGAATAACTGTGTATATGTCAGTGAGGCTAAGGGTTGGTTTACACTAGCGCTTGTATTCCATGCGCAAGGAGTCCGCATGGAGACCCCCCCCGGATGGAATACCAACGCTAAGTTGCAGTTAAGCACACGGAGCCCATAGGCTATAATTCATTTGTGCGGGCAGTGCGCAGCAAGCACACAGAGCCCATTATAGTCAATGGGCTCCATGTGCTTTGCGATTGCATTTCGTCCGGGGGGTCTCCATGCGGATTCCTTGCGGACGGAATACAAGCGCTAGTGTGAACCGGGCATAAGAATGAAGGCCCTGTGAGCCATCAGACCCCAGAAATTATTTTTTTAGATAAGATAAGGTGAATAGATTATGTCTGCTTTGTGTTGACAGCTCTTTTATCACTTTAGTTTCCTATATCACATTATTGCTTAAAATCCTCAATAGTTGTATGGAGTATGGCATGACAGAATTTTTTGATCATTTATTTGGATCTAATTCCATTTTTGCATCTCAAATTTGTTTATAAGCGTCTCTTTTTGGTGCTAATGTTGAACTATATATAGAGTCTTACTGAAGCATTTGACTTTCCCTGCTCTGTACTTTGTTGGATCCTAGCAGAGGGGGGTCTTAAAAGGGGGTCTTAAAACATGTTTTCATATTATACAGATAATACAGTGTTTCTCCAAAACTAAGCCCCACCCAGAAAATAAGCCCTAGTTAGATTTTCCAGGTTTTTTTTGGAGTAGGCTCGAAATATAAGCCCTACAACAAAAATAAGCTCTAGCTGGGTTTATCCTCTTCCCGATGTCTCCTTTTGCTATTACGGCGGATGACAGGTCCTTAGTCATGAGACCCAGAGCTAGATGCTGATCGCAGGCATTGTTGAGTGTGACCCACCTATGAATACAGTTGCATTGCAGTCTATGGAACGATTGCAGGTTCAAGCCCCCTAGGAGGGGGTTAATAAAATAGTACAAAAAAATAAAATATTAAGAAAGTTAAAAAATATATTAAAAATAAAAATTCAAATCCCCTCCACATTCACTACAGTACATTAAAAAAACTAAAAAATTACTGTGAAACATATACACATTAGGTATCCTTGTTTCCAAAAACACCCGCTCTACAAACTTATAAAAATATTTTGCCTGTATAGTGAATGCTGTAGTGGGAAGAAAAAAAATCAAATGTGCTGAACTGTCGTTTTTGTGCTGTTTCGCCTTTGATTGAAATTAAAAGTAATCAAATGTGTGATTGGAAACAATTAAGACCTACTCTGAAAATAAGCCCTAGCCCTTTAAGAGAAAAAAAAAATATTATAAGACCCTGATTTATTTTCAGAGAAACACTCGTAACTAGCTAAATGGCCTTAGTATCCCCATAAGGTTGGATGCAAACATTTCAATTTTGTCCAGCCATTTGTTTTATACCTGAACAGGTGATGACATTTTTGTGCTCTTTGTGCCCTGATAATGGAGTCTGTATGATAATCTATATTATTATGAAGTCTTCCATCTTTCTTTCTTTCTTCTCTTCCTTAGCTGCTCCTAGGACTCCTAGTATATCTTCTCTTCTCAGCTTATGTGTGTCTACTTCTGCAATATATTACTGTGTATTATCCTGTATCTGTATTACTATGCTGCTGTAACATACTGAAATTTCCCCACTGTGGGACTATTAAAGGATTATCTTATCTTATTATTGTAAATAAAAGGACAGGAAATTGCTGAAAACTTTTCTTCCATCCAGGGCAGGGAGAAAGCCAGATACCAAAAAGAACCCTAAACAATGCAATGGGAACAGTTCACTTCCAGTATTTCACTACCAAGCAGGAGGAAAAAGAATATGGATATCTGGATATACAGTCCTATGAAAAAGTTTGGGCACCCCTATTAATCTTAATCATTTTTAGTTCTAAATATTTTGGTGTTTGCAACAGCCATTTCAGTTTGATATATCTAATAACTGATGGACACAGTAATATTTCAGGATTGAAATGAGGTTTATTGTACTAACAGAAAATGCGCAATATGCATTAAACCAAAATTTGACTGGTGCAAAAGTATGGGCACCCTTATCATTTTATTGATTTGAATACTCCTAACTACTTTTTACTGACTTACTGAAGCACAAAATTGGTTTTGTAACCTCAGTGAGCTTTGAATTTCATAGCCAGGTGTATCCAATCATGAGAAAAGGTATTTAAGGTGGCCAATTGCAAGTTGTTCTACTATTTGAATCTCCTCTGAAGAGTGGCATCATGGGCTACTCAAAACAACTCTCAAATGATCTGAAAACAAAGATTGTTCAACATAGTTGTTCAGGGGAAGGATACAAAAAGCTGTCTCAGAGATTTAACCTGTCAGTTTCCACTGTGAGGAACATAGTAAGGAAATGGAAGACCACAGGGACAGTTCTTGTTAAGCCCAGAAGTGGCAGGCCAAGAAAAATATCAGAAAGGCAGAGAAGAAGAATGGTGAGAACAGTCAAGGACAATCCACAGACCACCTCCAAAGAGCTGCAGCATCATCTTGCTGCAGATGGTGTCACTGTGCATCGGTCAACTATACAGCGCACTTTGCACAAATAGAAGCTGTATGGGAGAGTGATGAGAAAGAAGCCGTTTCTGAACGTACGCCACAAATAGAGTTGCCTGAGGTATGAAAAAGCACATTTGGACAAGGCAGCTTCATTTTGGAAACAAAAATTGAGTTGTTTGGTTATAAAAAAAAGGCGTTATGCATGGCGTCCAAAAAGAAACAGCATTCCAAGAAAAACACATGCTACCCACTGTAAAATTTGGTGGAGGTTCCATCATGCTTTGGGGCTGTGTGGCCAATGCCGGCATCGGGAATCTTGTTAAAGTTGAGGGTCGCATGGATTTCACTCAGTATCAGCAGATTCTTGAGAATAATGTTCAAGAATCAGTGACGAAGTTGAAGTTACGCCGGGGATGGATATTTCAGCAAGACAATGATCCAAAACACCGCTCCAAATCCTCAGGAATTCATGCAGAGGAACAATTACAATGTTCTGGAATGGCCATCCCAGTCCCCAGACCTGAATATCATTGAACATCTGTGGGATGATTTGAAGCGGGCTGTCCATGCTCGGCGACCATCTAACTTAACTGAACTTGAATTGTTTGTCCAAAATACCTTTATCCAGGATCCAGGAACTGATTAAAAGCTACAGGAAGCGACTAGAGGCTGTTATCTTTGCAAAAGGAGGATGTAATAAATATTAATGTCACTTTTCTGTTGAGGTGCCCATACTTTTGCACCGGTCAAATTTTGGTTTAATGCATATTGCGCATTTTCTGTTAGTACAATAAACCTCATTTCAATCCTGAAATATTACTGTGTCCATCAGTTATTAGATATATCAAACTGAAATGGCTGCTGCAAACACCAAAATATTTAGAACTAAAAATTATTAAGATTAACAGGGGTGCCCAAACTTTTTCATAGGACTGTATGTAAACACATGCCCTTACAGTCTCTGACAGTCAGTGACAGTCACAGTGATGCCAGACTCTGTACACCGTAACAGTTACCCATTAGAAGGAGGTATAGTAAAGTGTTAGCTTACTCCGGCAATCAATCACAATGACAGAATCTTCCTCCCTTCTGTCCATTTCATAGCACAGAGATGACCTGACAGAATCTATGCTTACAAGTCTTGAAGCTGAGCTATGGACATTGTACGCCATTTCATTTTTAACATGTGAGAATTCACAGCACTCTCTGAATACATTGATAGCTTTTCCGTATGAAATACTGTACCTAGTTTTTTCCACCTGTTCTATATTAAAGTTATTTTCTGTATTAGAGCACCAGTACCTTACATAGTTGGTATTCTGGGGAATTTAGCTTTCTAATATGTATTAATAAAGGTTAATTTATTAATATTCATTGCATACCCCACTATCTCGGTGACATTTAAGATGATTTACAGATGGACAATTACAGGTAATATTCCTGATCCTGTAAGCTTATATATAAGATTTCATTATCAGTTTAAATGGAGATTTCTTAAGTCTGCTTGGGGGCATAACGTAACCCTCTCAAGAATAAGAGGTTCAGAGATGTACAACATATTCTAGTCCAAGAACCACATTGTCCAATTGTACCACTCCCAAAGGTCATTCTAAAGAGTAAAGAGGTACATATTCCAATCTGATATATTTAAGGCATGATGGCAAGATATGCCATAAATGGGGGTTTCACTCTTAGGGGGAGTTCACACGGAGTAACATGCCGCAAAATCACGGCCGCAAAATAACGCAGCGTATACAATCCAGGCTCACATTGAAATCAATGGGAGCGTATACAGTGCTCAAAGTCTCACACGCCGTATACGGGCCGTATACGTGCCACATCACGTGGCACGTTACTCCATGTGAATTCACCTTTAGGCCCCCAGCTGTCAGAAGAATGGTGGTTCCTTGCTAGCCTATGTTGCAGGCCATAGAAGAGCAGACAAGATAGATGTTCATTCCCCTGGCTAACAACTGAGCATTTTAAAACTCCAAAGCATATTTTTGCTGTAGGTTTCATCTTAGACTAGTCTGCATGTGAAGATGCTGACAGTCAACAGCTAACCCCGGGTCGATGGTAGTATGCCTGCCAGAAACCATTATCCTCGTCTGGGGCCAGTCCCACACTCCTTTGCGGTCAACACGCTGTGTCATAGTATGCTACCATACCTCATATTCAACCCAGCTTTCACCGGACATTTTTCCTGCTCTTCCTACTCAGCCTCATCCATTTAGTTCTAGTACTTGGAGTTATGTTCTCCAGAGCTGGAAGCAGACAACGAGGCTTTCAATCCATATTGTTCAGTGAAATAGTGCTTTAGTGACTGTGTAGATACTTCTGACTATGCCATCTGAGCTCCACTTAGGCTGACTCTGCACTCTGACACAGTCAACGTGCATCTATCACCAGTCAACCCTCTCTGAGCTTACACCCAGACACTGACCCTCTACATCACCTGCACCCACTTACTGGTAATGAAGCATACATGGAAGTTTTTCCCTGAAGCTCTCTTTACTGAGGTGCCTGTTGCAACTACAGCATATGGAAGTCTTCAATGCAGGTCCAGTTATGTAAGCAAAAGGCCTGACTCTGCCTAATGCAAGGCCACCGCAGTAAACAGTGTTCTTCCTCCGGAAACATTGCTTGCCACTAGGACCATGCTCATAAGAGTTCTTATAGTACGTTCATGGACCATTCAGAGTCTGATAAAAACTTCTTTGGCCGAAACTAAATCACACATTTATACTAACCTTTCTAGTGGTAAAGTTTTTCTTGATGATTGGATCTGGATTGGGACTCTACATCAGCCCCTAAACAGCAACCTGCTACAGAGTGCCGAATACATCCTATTATACCAGTCATAATTTCAGCACTGTTTGTGGTAAGAAAGGATGTAATAATTTTTCCCTGATTTAATTCTACACATGGGAAAATTTTATTCATATGAATTACGACACAGTTTCCCATTGGAACTAAAATGCAAAAATGTGTAAAAATCCACAAACGCCATGTGAACATACCCAATTATGGCAGTTGCCTCAGATTATCACTGTGAATTTATGAGGGGAATGGTGATGCCCAGTTGTCAAATTATTCATAGATTTATAGGAGAAATAACAGAGAAACAGCAAAATGGAGAGTAATAGAAAGATGCTGCAGAATTGTTATCTGATTACAAGTATTTAGCTTTTCAACCTAGACAAACAATGCTCTTCTCAACGCATGGCAATTCTGTGGCAGTACTAGAATACTTGCTCAAAGCTGGTGTAGATTCAGGCTATTCCTTAGGACTGGACTTAGAGATCCTTTAATTGTGATGCACGGGATTGAAGGAGCCCGGAGACACGACTCATATCTCTTTAACGCAGCAACCAGTTTGCAAACAGTTTCCAATAAAACGGAGGTACAATCTCCTGAAAACTCTGAGCAGGAGTGATGATTTAGTGATGGTTCTCCCTGAACCAGTAAGTACTAGTTCTTGGATTATCTGTGTCTCTTATTTCTACTATCAAAGTCTTTCTTTAGTTCTGCAAATGACCTATAATGTCCAGATTTTGGGATCAAGGTCCGAAGAGGGTTGTTGGGTCTAGTCATTAGCTTAACAATCCTAGCTGTGGCTATGAGGCCCAATGAAAGTTCACAAACTTGTGATGCACACAGAAAATATGAGCAAAGCTCAGTTCAAGCTCATCTCCAGCTTCAACTGAGTAAGGATAGGCAACCTAACCTAACTAGGTTAGCAACCTAACTTCACACTCTACTCTTCAACTCCGGGAGCAATGAGATCAGGAACATGCCAAGGAAGATTTACACAGAATGTATATATTTTTTACGGGATCAAAAAAGGAAAAACAAATTTTCACTTTTCTTCCATGTATGTCACCTGCATTAGCCTTATTAAACAAGTTGCGTTTCCTATATTAATTGACAAAAACTTCCAGCCCCCTGCCTTGCCTCAGCTTCCAGTGTTCTCCCATGATTTTACTATTGCGTCGTCTAGGGATGACTTTCAATGCTGTTGGATGTGGCAGTAATCTTCGTGTGGCCGGAGTTCCCTTCTTTCTGAGTTCTGGAGAACCCTTAGCTCTAATTGTTTGTTATCTGAGCTCCTACTTTGAAGTGCTTTCTGGTTACAGAAAACCAGAGAAATTCAGAGTTTAATGTTAGATGTGAAACTGTCGTATAACTCAACATACAGTAAGTATAAGAAAAAAACACAAACTGGCAATCATAATCAATATCTAGGTAGCACATGCCTGGAGAATTCTCCATCTTGGTGTCTCACATCGAACTAAATATACACACAAACACCAAATGTATCATTGGGCTGAAAAGAAGCATTGAATTTTGGAAAACTGCATATAAATGCATATAAAAAAATAAATTCATATTGTTTAAGAAATACAAATGTAGCAGTGTTTAACTTGACTTTCTGAGCCTTGATATCCTAGAAGACACCAAAAGCCATTGAAAAACCATTGAAAGAACTAAGTTAACACTCTGTGCCAAAGTGTTGTTAACGCATTCTGAGTCATGTTGGCCTTTGCTACATCTCTAGGGTAATATATGTAAATTTGATACGTAGAAGCCAGCAGATACACTTTATACATACATTCCCTAAATGTTATGAATTTATTTTCCTTTTCATATATATATTTATATGGCTATACTATGTAGTTATATTATGGAAAATAAAAGTGATTATTATATTTGATAACTGCATTTCTAACCACATTTCAGTCCGAAATTAGTGTTGTGAAAAGCACAAGAAAATTGCAGAGAAGTATTTATAAAATGGCTGAACATTGTATATAATTTTCAGCCTTCATTGCTTTGTAAGAAACTCAGTAAAAAGACAAATATATATTTGGTCCCCATATGTTATTTTAGGTTGAAAAAGCAAATACAGTTGGTATATAGAGTACAGTATATATTTTTTGAGTTTTGTTAAATTGTGAAACTTCTACCCTTTTGCTAAAGGTATAGAGTCTCTTGTGTGCTGTGTGAAAGTTACAAACTTAGTTTCCAGCTGCTTTTGTCACGTCGATCATTCAGGGAGAGCTGAAAGTGTCTATGGGCTATTGACAAATGATAGCCAATTAGGAGGCCTCATGTTTAGTCCCTTGTTGCATTTCAATATACCATCAGTAGGACAGGAGCCATCTGGGAGTAAATCTGTCTAGTGCTTTTCTCTAGATGTTAGGAGAATTGGGGTCTGACAACAAATGAAAGGCCCTTATTAAGAGTGTTATCCTTCTCACCAGAAACACAACATAACCAATTGCTCGAAACAGGAATCGGTTTGATGCTGGCCAGACTAGTGTTTGATAGGGTCTTTACTCATAAGCCCCACAAGGAGAAATTGACTTTCCTCATCAAATTCGTAGTCACAGTCCCCAGAATAGTCACTCATTTTTGGTGGGTGTGCAAGTTTTTGGTAAAGACAGAAATATAACTAGTGAATAAGAAATTAACAGCTATTAAGCAAGTTGGAAGATGAGACAGAATCATAATCAGAAGACAAGTCAGGATTAAATAGTCATCATAAAGCAACAGGAACTAGATGGCAAAATCATAGAGGGAGATAGTGTAATCCACGAACAAGGATTAGATCATGGCCTGGACAGGAATCAGGAACCAAGTCAACAATATTGAGAAATTAGCCAGATAAGGATTTAACAGCCAGAAGGTCCAGTATCATCAATTTGACACTGCTGGATAAGCAGTACTCCACATTATGAAGCAGAATAGAGAGTTGTTCTTACATTGTGGTTCCTTGTCTGATGGGCCCATCCTAAGCATACATTACATGGGCAGCCATTTATGTGAACAACAGCAGTGGCATAACTAAAGTCTTGTGGGCCCTGGTACTATCTTTTGTCTGGGACCCCCCCCCCCCCCTCATGCCAGCAGCAAATTCTTGATAGTGATGGTTATGGGTGTTAAGGAGTTTAATCAACCTTAGTGTGGTTAGGGTAATCTGAGAGTTCCCTTGTCTTATGGGCCAGATGGAAGCTGCAATCTCAATACTGATGCCAGTGCTTATGGGCCCCCCTAAGGCTCTTAGGCCATGTTGTGACTGCATCCTCTGCACCTTCTCAAGTTATGCCCCTGAATAACAGGTATAAAAATCTACATATCCCCTACATGGTGAGACAACCCCTTCAAGGGCAAGAGGGGGTGAATTTTGATGCCGAATCCACCTCAAAATCCACCCCCTCACAATAGAGGTCTATGTAGACTGCTAGTGTCCTTTTTTCCATGAGCGGTTTGTTCCTGCTCACAGAAAAAAGAAGCGAGCTGCCCTTTCTTCAGGTGGTTTCCACGGCTGATTCAGCTGCAATGTCCGCCTCATGACAGCACCCTCCGGACTAGGCCAATTCATTTGGACCTACTCCGGAGTGGGAAGCCGCGACTGTCAGAAGCCGTGACAGGCGCATCTTGGTACTATTCTGACGTGGCTTCCTGCCTCAAAATCAGGACCAAAATACGCGGTCCCTAGGCCTGTGTGAACTAGCCCTTAGGCACTAGTTCAGACAATGGAAAGAATCAAATGTTTAAGAATTCTATTTGTGATTTTCCAATACATAAATCTCTCTGATTAGGTGAAAATCATAAACCTAGAGAGATTGATCTGAAACCTGGTGAATTAATACAATACATAATTAAAAAACTTGAATTGATCAGGTTGACATAAGGGATTAATAATAATAATAATAATAATAATAATAATTAATAATAATATGGCACCAATAATAATTTGTGTATTGGTTAATAAAGCTAATAATTGAATAAATTGAAACAATTCACCTGATGGTATTTGTTGCCTACTTTTCACTTATTAGAAAGGCCCCTCAACCATCATCTGATCACATGGATCACTAGTAACAATATGTTGTCAGTTGTGTGAGAACCTGACAGCAAGTGTTCAGTTCTGACTGCAGCAACCCCACCAGGGAAATGAAGCATTTTGTGATGCCTACTACAATCAATAAGCCGTTCATGTAACTTATGGCTATGGGGGATCCTCCAGAGACAGGGACCCTCTGTACATCTGTTTCCTGTGTAGACTAATTGATAAAAGTTTTGACTGGGAAACTGGTTTTATAAACCATACGACTATACATGTATTTTGTAGTCAGAAAATTGTCAGTCCGGTAAAATATATATTTTAGTGTGAAGCCTAGTCTAGTCATGGCTTTCTAGTCATGTTCTATTAATCAGTGTTTCTCTATGTTAGCATTCTGCCAGGTACTGATATCACTCATCTGTATGCTCAACAACACCCAGTTTTACTGCTTATCGCATAGATTCAATTTTATGAACACAACCATATGATATTCAAACAAGGCTCAATCTTATCCATTGCAAACTGCAAGGCTAGATTTATGACTAGTTAGTGCAAGTGTCTTATTCAGTAATATGTCTGGACTCTGGACTTCAGTATAGGACTATCCTAAATTATAGTGGACCGACCGACCTCATTATTTAGTTTAGGTCTTCTCTACATTGTCCATTAATGACCTCAGATTTAATGTCTATAACCCTTAAGGTTCTTACAGCTACTCAGTGTAGGCCTTTAATCTGAGTCACTGTACACATTCTTATTAGTCTATTTAGTACTTTATAGTGTAACATTAGACCTTTAGCTTAAGCAGCATATATGTACAGTAGTCTGTATAGTGCTTTACCATTAGGCAGTATAACACCTTAAAATTAGTGTAGTCACTTAGTCTAAAGCAGTTGTGTCCTTATATGAATCAGTATGCACAATCTTATTAGTCTGTTTATTGTGAGGGTCGGGCAGGATCCTTTGAGAAGTCTTCTGCTTGCAGCGTCCCCGCGGTGTCTTCCGGCTCTTCATTCACTCTGCCAGGCATTGGGCCTGGGCAGAGCCGACTTGCGCAGTCAGCTCTGCCCAGGCCCGTTGCCTGGCAGAGTGAATGAAGAGCCGGAAGACGCCGCGGGGAAGCTGCACAGAGAAGACTTCTAAAGGTAGGAGAAGAATATAGCATTCAGCCAATCAATGCTGGTTCTGCATCAAACTTTTACATTCGAATTGCGAGTGGTACTCGATCGAGTACGAGTATTTCGAATACTGTAGTATTCAATCGAATACCTACTCGATCGAGTACTACTCGCTCATCTCTATTAGTTAGTATAGGACCTTAGAATTAGTCATTGTAGTCCTTTATCATATATCAGTGCATACACTCTTATTAATCTGTATAATTATTTATTATTAGTCAGTATAGGACCTTATAATTAGTCATTGTGGGCCTTTATCATATATGGTGCATATACTCTTATTAGTCTATATAATTATTTATTATTAGTCAGTATAGGACATTAGAATTAATCATTGCAGGCCTTTATCATAATCAATGGATATAACCCTATTAATCTGTATAATTATTTATTATTAGGCAGTATGAGACCTTAGAATGAGTTACCATGGTCCTTTATGATAAATCTGTGTATACTCTCATAGTAATATGAATAATTAATTTTTATTCTGAAGTATAGGATCTAAGAATTAGTCAGTGTATGCCTTTTTCATAAGACTGTGTACACACTCTTACAGCTTTGTATAATGTGTTATCATTAAGTAGTACAGAGCCTTAAAATGAGTTTGTGTAGTCTCAGTCTAGTCATTTAGATAGGCTCAGACAAATTGCACGACCATGATGTAGTACTGCATGTGTTTATCATAATGCAGTATAGATCTTCATCACAAGACAGTGTAAACCATTAAGTAGTATAGGCTTTCAGGCCGTGCAAGTCGTTGCTTATCAATGGCAAACATTTCTCAAGTGGCTTGTCCCCCCTCCCCCCCAACTACACACACACACACTATAAAAGTAAAGCTTACAGTATCTTTTGTAATTGGCTACAAGGTCTTTCTTTAAAAACTGATGGATAAGTAACCAGAACTTACATATGTTCTTTGTGTTATATAAATTTGCCAGGATTGAAAAATAAAACGTGATCTCTATATAAGTGGCGATAAGTATCCACTTTAACAATCTTTATTAAAAAGAACTATAACTTTTTACTTGTTAAATATGGATGAAGAATTATTCCAATTATAATGACTGCAAACAAGCAATACCTTTCCTTTTGATAGAAATCCACCATCTAGAAAAGTTTTAATGATCCGTCCTCCGCGTGTTATTATCCACCTGATTGCCTGGAATTGGAAGAGTTAATTTAATCTCGTCTGTTCGTCTCCTTGACTCATTATTCCAATTCTGCACCTGAAAATATGGGCTGTAAAGGTGGAATCTGACTTTAACGTTGCACATTACTCGTGGCTTCTACAGTCATTTCTATAATTACTTTTCTTGATTAGAGTGTGGAGTATGTGAGGATCAGACTTGTTTCATTATTCTCTCTAATGATGATCTAACCCTTGCAATGTTTTAAGGTCAAAAAGGAAGTAAGAAGAATTTCATAATGTAAATCTGTTATACTTAGAAGTCATCCAATTTGGCGAGTTTGTAATTATAAGCAGCACTACAGTTCCCAATGTACACATGCCTGAGCCCAAGTAATAGGAAGTGGAGATGGAGAGAGGATGCTATCTGACAACAGAAGCGCGCAAGGCTCCCGAGTGAAACACTTCATATATAAACACCCTGTTGCTTGATTACATGAGGCTATTGAAATGAGTCGCTTGTATGCTTAAAAAATACTTTTTAGTATCTATTTGCAAATAAGGAGCCCTTCAGATAATCCACACAAATTTACAATCTTATAATAAATTGTGGATTAGAAAGGATAAAAAAAAGCATAATAATAATTGTTATTTGATAAACATGGATTAGATGGCATTATCGTTTGGAGAAATTAAGGATTTCACTAAGTGAAGTAAGTGACTAAGCTATAACACCAAATATAGAAAAACAGCCACTTTCATACTGTAATACATTCAGTCAAGGCTTGCAACAGAAGTCAATGGTCAACAAGCACTGACGGAGAAACATTACACTATGTGTGAATATTAAATGGATGCCCTGTGCTTTTGCTGCACTGTACTGTTCATAGTGTGTTTCTCATGCAGCAGTTCAGAGAAGGTTCCATCATTATTAAGGTGGGATCCTAAAATAAAATTTGGACAATCCATATTTAAAAAAAAAAGAAGCCTATCAATATTAATGTCAATATGACACAGTATGGCAGGTTTAGGTAAAAGGGTTACTAGTCCACTGAGACCCTGGAGAGACCTTGGAGTATAATCATTTACATAGTCCAAGACAAATCCCAAATTGTTTTTGTAAAAAACACAACAATTTGGCATATTCTGGCCAAACCCAGCTCATTGCAATTCGCCCATTTCTACTTTTAATACTATATTATATACATATATGAGAAGACACTAGTAGACTTGAGAAAAACTTTAAGAACTTTTGCATTTTTTTTATATGTACAACTATAGCCATTTCCAAAGAAGTTGCAGATATACTATTCTTTGTGAAATAAAACACCTGTAGAGCAATCTCCCATGGCCTCACCTTCTGATATGACCCCAAGAACTGACTCAGCTTTTCATCAAGTGATCCTCTCCCTAGAATCTGTGAGTTAAGCTGCTATATATCATGCATGAAAAGACTGGGGGCCCTCCTGGCACAGTGTGGTTTCTATTGATGGCAGTTACCCAGTAAAGTGGCCCCCATATCACTTTATGTAATACATATGCAAAGGGATGACTTTGCTGTGCTATTTCTCTCAGTCAACTATTTGAGGTAGTCAACTGGAATGGTTTTCAATTGACTATACAATTACTATGGGGACCGTGCACTTTAACTGCACAGCGCTTGCAGTTGCTCTGATAAAAAGTCAGCTCACTCATAACAGCAAGCTGCCAGCTCTCCTGACTAGCAAGGATGAGCCTGCTGCAGAACCAGTGTTGATTTGCCGAATGCTATACACTGTATAGCATTCGGCCAATCAACGCTGGCTCTGAATTGAATATTTACTGTGAATAGATAAGATAAGATAAGATAATCCTTTAATAGTCCCACATTGGGGAAATTTCAGCGTGTTACAGCAGCATAGTAATACAGATACAGGATAATACAGAGTAATATATTACAGACGTAGACACAGATAAGCTGAGAAGAGAAGATATATTAGGAGTCCATGGCAGCTAAGGAAAAACAGAAGAGAAAGAGGAAGACCTCATGGTCATCCTCATAATCATTAGTTCTCTGTGCGGAGTGCTCTTCGTTTGGTCTGATGTAGATTATACAGCCTGGTCGCGGTTGGAAGGAAGGACCTGCGATAGCGCTCCTTCTCACACTTGGGGTGAAGCAGACGGTCACTTACAGTGCTGCCAAGTCCCATCAGGGTCCCACATTGGGTGGGATTTGTTCTCCCACATGGAGGTCACCACAGACAGTATCCTTTTGTCACCCACTACCTGTACTGGGTCCAAGGGGCTCCCCAGGACAGAGCTGGCCCTCCTGATCAGCCTGTCAAGTCTATTTCTGTCCCTGGTTGATATACTGCTTCCCCAGCAGGCCACACCAAAAAAGATGGCTGAGACAACCACAGAGTTGAAGAAGGCCCTAAGAAGTGTCCCCCGGACTCCGAAGGCCCTCAGCCTCCTGAGCAGGTAGAGTCTGCTGTGGCCCTTTCTGTGCAGTGCCTCCAGGTGATCAGCCCAGTCTAGTTTATTATTGAGGAGCACGCCCAGGTACTTATAGGTCCTGACTGTCTCAATACATGTTCCTTGGATCTCCACCGGGGTCGGAGCACCTCTCCGTTTACTAAAGTCCACCACCATCTCCTTGGTCTTCCCAGCATTAATCCTGAGCTGGTTCTGCTGGCACCATTCAACAAAATCCCGGTTTAAGTCTCTGTATTCCCTATCGTCGCTATCAGTGATAAGGCCGACTATAGCAGAGTCATCGGAGTACTTCTGTAAGTAACAGCTGGATGAGTTGTGCCTGAAGTCAGCAGTGTACAGTGTGAAGAGGAATGGGGCAAGAACTGTACCTTGTGGTGCCCCCGTACTACAGATCACAGTGTCAGACACACAGTCCCGGGCTCTCACATACTGAGGGCGGTTTGTCAGGTAGTCTAGGAACCAGTTGGACAGGTGATGGTCCACACCACCAAGGTCCAGCTAGTAGTATTCGATCGAGTATGAATATTTCGAATACTGTAGTATTCAATCGAATACCTACTTGATCAAATACTACTCGCTCATCTCTAGTAGCCAAGCATCAAGGTTCTGCTCATTTGCCAGTGCTTCCGTAGATATAGTTGACATGCTGTCATTTCCAAAACCAGAAAAAGAAAATAAGCTTGATAATAACTGTAATTGTACTGGATGACAGAATAAAGGTAACATGTCATTTATGATGACCAGTGCACCATGCAAAATATAGAGCATAATAAAAGGATGGCGAAACTGACTTTTCTACCAACCCACAAAGGAAGAGTTAATAAAATGGTGCAATAGAAAATTACAACTCCCTGAAATAAAAAAGCCATAATATGACTACGTCAAAATGAAAAAGTTATGGCTTGTAAAATGTGAAAACAAAAAAAAAAGTTTAAGTATGAAACTTGGCCACTCCCGTAATGGGTTAATAGGTCAAGAGTAAACTTGTGGAATTTTATGTTTTTATAATGGTTTGAGACTGTTAATTTTGGTAAGATTGATGCTCAGTTCCATACATTGTTTAGTCTTATTCCACATTACGGTAAGAACCACTCAACTGAGTAAAGAGAAATGACAGTCCATCATTGCTTTAAGACATAAAGGTCAGTCTATCTGCAAAATTTCAAGAACTTTGAAGGTATCCTCAACTTCAGTCATGAAAATTACCAAACGCTATGATGAAACTAGCTCTCAAGAGGATCAACCCATAAAAAGAAGATCAAGAGTTCCTTCTGCTGCAGAGGATGAGTTAAATTGGACCTTTCATTTCCTCGGGCATGGTAGTTTTATATAACGTTAGAAAGACAGTGCGCTGAATTCAGCATGCTGCCAGCTTTCCTGTTATGTGCCCTGGGCAGTGGCGTAACTACCGCCATAGCAGCAGAGGCAGCTGCCACAGGGCCCGGGACATTAGGGGCCTGGTGACAGCCGCTACCACTGCTATCATTATACTCTGAGGTCTTTTCGGACCCCCTGAGTATGATGATCGGCGGCCTGGGAAAGGTAAGCAGGGCCGGCGTTGGGGGAGGAAGGGGGGGCTTGCAGGGGCCACCTGTTGGTGTAATACTTTCCCTATTAATATAGGGAAAGTATATGTCCAAAGCTGCAGCAACGCCTGATACACAGGAGCCGATGCACGAGCTGCAGGTCTGGCTCCACCCAGCGCTCTCAGGACGCTTTTTCTCCCCCCCTCCTCCCTTTCTCTGGCTGTCCTCTGCCCACCAATGAGAGGGCTGAGGAGAGCCCAGGAGGCGGGGCTTATCCCTATACAGAAAATGGACCCCTGCCGAGCTCCTGCCGTTCTGCACACAAGAGAAGGAGCAGAGGAAGCTCCAGGAAAGTGAAACTAAAAATAGAAAACACAGGTACACAGGACATACTGGGGTTACTATGCTTATTAATATAAGAGTCTAAAATATAAAACATATCCTGGTTTAACACTGTATAATTTACCAACTAATTCCATATATATTTGTTCATAGCTTCATCTCTTCGATATTAATCTGCAAAGTATTAAATGAAAAAAAATGGAAAAAAATTATGTTAAAGATAAGTGAACCAGTTCACATCAAACTGGGGTTGCTACCGATAAATCATTATTATACTATGAGGTCTCTTTGGCAAGCGTCATGATGTTGGAGGCCGCATAAATACTAAGACATAGATAGATAGATAGATAGATAGATAGATAGATAGATAGATAGATAGATTTGGAGATTATCCGCAATATACTTGAGCTGTAAGAAGTGATAGCATTAGCTTTCATACTGTGGTCTTTACTGCACTATTAAACACCGGCTCTGCGGTTTGTATATTATACTCCGATCGCTGCACTTTTTGCTTAAATAAATATTTTAACAATGCTATGGTAGGAGGGAGAAAACATATGACTAGATGATATCTGGAGTAAAACAAGACAGATTGATTATGGGGTGGAAAACATATAGGAGTACTTTATATTGAAAGCTGAATGCACCTTAAACTGGGCTGTTTATCACGCTCAGATTCCACTGACATAAGAAAACGAGCAAGTCTCCCCTAAGTGTGTTTTATGCCATTGAATCTCCTCACTGATTGTTCCTCCTTTATCTTATCAATCCCACACAATTCAACTAAATAGAGAATTTACTTATGTTTTCCGCTTCTGTTTTTTCACTGAAAGCTAAAACAATAGCTTCTGTAATAAATTGGGCAATACATCAGTTAGAGAGCATTGAGAAAAAAACTGACATGAACTCCCTGGTGTATAAACTGTACATCTGACACTACAAAGTTAAGGTAAAATTGGGAAAGAAATAGGAAAGATGAAGAAAGAGTTTTAGGAAACTTTAAAAGTGTAATTGAATTAAGAAGCACAAACTAACAACATCAGGAAATAAGCCTTGAGGCTATGATAGGAACAACTGAAGTTTTTTTTTTTATACAAAAAACATAAGATAAGAGCTAAAATAAGATATTCCTTTAATAGTCCCACCATAGGGAAATTCAGTGTATTACAGCAGCATGGATAATACAGTAATCTATTACAAGAAAGAACACATACAAGCTCAGAATAGCAGATAGAAAAGATACTAGGAGTCATAGCAACTAAGAAGAAAAAGAAGGACTCAGGATCATTTAGTTCTCTGTGTAGAGTGATCTCCGCTTAGCCTGATGTAGATTATACAGCCTGACCACAGTTGGGAGGAAGGACTACCGATAGTACTCCTTCTCATACTTGGGGTGAAGCAGTCGATCACTGACAGTACTGCTCAGTGCTGTCACGATCTCATACATGGGATGGGAGTTATTCTCCAACATGGAGCTCACCACGGACAGTATCCTTCTGTCACCCACCACCTGTATTGGGTCCAGGGGGCTCCCCAGGACAGAGCTTGCCATTCTAGCCAGCCTGTCAAGTCTATTTCTGTCCCTGGTTGATATGCTACTCCCTAAGCAGGCCACTCCGAAGAAGATGGCTGATGCTACCACAGAGTTGAAAAAGGCCCTAAACTATACTATAGTTTTCTAAAATCTAGAGCTCAGAATGATCTAGAGGTATCTGGACATCTTTAAAATGAGTGCTCAGTCAACACCTTTTCCATCTGATTTGTTCAAGCTTATCTATACATTTTCTGAAATTGTAGGCAAAACCCACAAGGCATCATGCACATGGCAAAGCGATAGTCAAGAAATACTAAGGAGCCATAGAAACTTTGTGTGTGATCATATAATGCCTCGGTCAATATCTTTGCTTTGCAGCATCCAATGGACATGTTTTTCATATTATTACACATAGAATGTTTTTCTCACTGATTCTCAATTGGACCTTTATATATAGTTGTAACACAGTGATCTTAGATCAACACTTCCAAATAAAATTCACACACGATTATGGTTTCACCATATAATAAGGAAGGCCTACTAAGCATTTACCAGAATGTGGACGTCCAATGATTTCCGGCATCAGACAAAACTGCATATTTAGCTTTATTTGCAACATCTCATCCATTTTACTGTGTGACGGGTAAGGCCTGATTTGCATATATGTTCAGTATTCCATTTAGGGAGTCTGCTTGGGGACCCTCCAAACGGAATACCAAACGCATTAAAAAGCGGTGAGCAATGAAACCACACGGACCCCATAGGCTATCTGTGCATGATTTGTGCAGACACTGTGTGGAAAAAACACGGACGTCATTATTGTCTATGGGGTTCATGTGGTTTCATTGCCCACTTGTCAGGATTCGGGGACGCCGTGGCATTCCTGCTATGCGGCGCATGCCCCGGAGGCGTGTCAGTGACTCCTCTGGCTGTTTTTAGTGCACTAAGGGGTTAAGTTGCCTCCTTGGTGTCAGTTTGACTGGCAGGCTGCCTGGCCAGTCATTCCCATCTGTGATGGGTGGGGTTGTAGCCCTGTTCCTATTTAACTCCACTCGCCTATCTTCATTTGCCTGCTATAGGTTCTATATAGTTTGGTATTGCCTGTTTCTGTATACTTATACACTTGCTACAAACACTTAATCTTTGTTTTCCCTTCCTGTTCCTTGCCTGTTTAGTTTTCCTGTTCATTTCAGTATTCTACTTCTTACTTATTCCTACTACTGGTCTAGCTTGAACTCTGTACTGCTATTGTTCTCTGTTACCTGCCGCTACTAGTAATTCTCTGTTTACATCTCAGCCCACTGGTAGGGTAATTATAGGGAATCTATTTAGGTTCCTGTGAGGGGCGCCCTTGTAAGGACGTTACTCTGACGCTAGGCAGGTTCAGTCAGGGGTTCTTATAGGGAAAGTTTCCCAACCTGTTTCCGCCCACGTTCCAGGACTTGCACTCAGCCGTCACCAATCCAGGTCAGTGTCTTACACCACTGCTTTTTAATGCGTTCGGTATTCCATTCGGGGGGTCCCCAAATGGACTCCGTGAACGGAATACTGAATGTAGATGTGAATCAGGCCTAAAAGTGATTATTACGGTGTCCATACACCTTCAATAGTCATTGACCATAGAATTATTCCTTCTAACTTCCCCATACAAACTCATTTCCCTTGAACTTGTATATGTTGTCAATGGGGAGAGGCAAGTAAGCTAACACCAAGCACCATTGGCTCATCTTCCCAGCAAATAAGATTGGACGTTAGAATTTGACTTCTTTCCCCAAAAACTCAGGAGAGAGTTAGAGGACCGGATATGGTCATAGTTGTTATAGCTTAATCTAGATAATTATGTATTTTCTAGGCCAGAATATTGGTGACTATCTGCAGTATCAATATTTAGATAACAATAAAAAGATATCAAGAGCGAAATGTATTAGTTGTTAAACCAAGTGATAGTAGAAGTGATAATTGCCTGGAATCATGAACTGTGTTATAGAGCTTGATACTCATGTTTGCCATTAGAGTGGATGCACATTACTTAATGGAAAGATCACTGAACATCATTCCGAAGTTCTGCACATCTTCAATGCTTCAATGCTGGAGTCTTTCAATCATTTCATTTAGTAAGTAGACACATAAGAGAATCATTGGCTCCAGTTATACATGTTTATTACTGGTTACTAAACATAAATGGATATATATATCCACCATGGACCAGATATGAAAAACTGAAATAAATAATTAATTTGCCTATTTACTTCATTGGAAATTTTTTTAAAGAGAGTTTAATTGCCTTTCTAGTAAGTAATATTAATAATAATTTATGTGTATTAGATTGGTGGACCGAGAATTATTCTGATTATATTTAATGTTGAGAAGGGATTTTTGTCCCTTATCTTTTCTTTTAGGTTTCTAAATTCTGACCCAAATCATATGTCTAGCAGCAATACTTGTAAAGACAACAGGTCAAATTGAAGAGAAGGACCAGTCGTGGACAAGTCTAGTATCAGATGACATCTTACAATTCTGAGGCTTGTACACCGATCCTGTTACAAAGTGAACTCATGGGCAATAACTAGTGATTGATAGGAGCTTTAGTTATCCTTCAGATAGCCATATAATTTATAATGTTTACCCTTTTGTTGACCTGTGAACATTTTTAGACTATTACTGATCTTTCCATAGCTCTCAAAGGATTTGCATTACTGTTGGTGAAAACATTTATCTATACACTATGCTTAGCTTGCGTTCCTAAGTGAAAGCTAATATAGGTCATTTTATCTGCAGACAAGACAAGATTTATAAATTCCATGCAACTGGTTCTCCAAAATTTAGATTCACCATGAATCTCAAACCAGGAACACTTATTTTCGGTGTGAACGAGCCCTAAGTCCCATGCTGGTGGTTGGAATTTCTCAGCTATCATTTACTGCTATTTAAGACTGAAATCCCACATTGGAAAAATGTAGTGTATTTACATTACCTGATTCTGGCTAATCCCATCCAAGCACTGCAAAAAGATTTCCTGCATGTTGATTATACTCTGTGAAAATGCAATGAAAAATGCGTAGTTTTCTGCAGCATTTTTTTTTTTACTTCTTTTCACTATGTGGGTCCTAAGCCACCATTATGTAAAATTTAGCAAATATCTACTTTGTCACTTGTTATTCTTATTTAAATTTTCTGGCATAACATAACAATGTTTTTGCATCCCTAGGTTAGTTTTTTCTCTTGGGTACATGTCACGAAACCAAAGTGTCAAATGCACCTGTTTTATTCAACAGGAAAAATGTGAAGAAAATGGAATATAAATAGCAACTATGGAAAATAATGCCTAGATATTGCTTACATATTTGCTTTATTTATGTATGTTTATAATCCAAAAACCTTTTGAAATCATTTATATGCATATATGCATATTTATTATATGTATGTATTATACTTTCAAAGGTGATAATGAGGGCGCTATAGTTCTCATTGTCAGAGTTCTTAACACCCCCTCTAAACTATTTCTATCAAATCAAAGCATTTTGCCAGTTTTTTTAATTTCTATTACTCAATTGACCATTAGGCTAAGGCCCCACTTAGCGCCCAGCAGAAAAAAAGCGGTGCAGGAAAAAACGTAGTGGAAACGCCTCTCAGTTCTTCCCATAGCGCTCTGCACAGAAAGTTTTTTTTTATTCTTAATTTTATTTATTTTTACAAACTTTTACAATTATAAAAAAAAGCAGTAACAAATGAAGAGTAATCATTTCAACAAGGTTCAGTATAACATACGAAAATAGTGGCATGGGACCCAAAAGGGTGCCAGCTTCTCTCATTATCGTCCGCTTGATTGTAGACAGAAGTCCAATCAAAAGAGAAAATAATGTCTCTAAATCGCGAGAGGTCTTTCCGCTATATTCGACAGTGGGTGGACCGTGAAATACCAAAAGTAATACAAATAATAAAGAAAAGAAAACACAAAAGTTAACATTTGCTTTGTTATCATAGTGTAGATCGCACATATGCTGATACTGAGAATGCCATAATAAGAACAAAGAGATGGGAGGAAATAGAGAGATGGGAGGGTAAGGGCAGGAGGGGGGGGGGGGGGGTAAGAATGTAGGAGTCAGAAGGGTAAGGAAGATTCTCCAGGGGTGCCACAATTTGAGGTAACTATCATGTGTTCTGGTCATCCATCCTACCAACTCCTTGTGCCTAGATATCTAGTGAACCTTTTCCACCTGATAAGATACAGATGGTGGAGAATATTGGAGCCACCCTAAAGGGATTATGGCCTTTGTAGCCTCTAGCATGTGTGAACAAAGATCACGTCTAGAGGGATCAAAACCTAGAGAAGGGAAGGGAGGGAGAGGAAAATCACCAACATTTCCAACACGTTTGAGTCATTTTGGTTGTGTCTAATTCAGGGGTCCGATAACAGAGAGATAGTAGCTTACAGTGTGACTCTTGAAGTTTGACACACTTAGAAAAGCCATGTGAATGTTTTAAAACTGAGGTCACTTGTCCATCATCTAATGACAGACCAAGATCTTTTTCCAAAGCCATTAAGTAAGGTATTTTTTCTACCATATCTGACTCAGACAAAATTCTCTTGCAGAGAATTTGGAGTGTCTTGGGGTCGGAGGAGAGGGTTTTCTCAAAAGGGGTAAGAGGCCTCGTAGGCTCTGCACAGAAAGTTGACAGAGGTTTCCTCTGCGGACTTTCTGCTTCAATTATACTATAGGGAACCCTCCGTTGTTGCAGAGGGAATAACTGATGTGCTGCGATTTCCAAAATCGGTTTTGGAAATCGCAGCATCTCCGCTGCACATATTTTACTGCAAAGTGGGTAAATCCCATCCACTTTGCCATGACTGTAAAATGCTGCATTTTTTCTGCAGAGTTTCCACGTGGGACCTCGGGCTTAAATAACATTGTTTTTTCATTCTTTGAATTCTTTCTTTAAATGATTTTTTTTTTTTTTTGTTCGTAGCAATCTAAATTATTTGAAGAAGTTACTTATCCTGGAACAACTTTGTAAGGACCCTAGGAAGTATGTGTCTTCCTGGTTAGTGAACTGAATCGAAATCTCAAGATTGGCAGTCTTTGATAGAGAACAGATAAGTTCACACAGGTATTTACTAAGCCCCAGCACATCAATATAAAATCAAACCTAAAAGTACAGGTGAGTTTCCAGAATACAAGAACACAGCAAGAATAGTGTTTTATCTTTGGTGCTGTGCAGAGATGCTGTGCATGTCTGCTGTACACTTGTTTCTGTGACTCACTAATATTATTGCTCTGCCAGGAAAATAAAGTACAATACTGCCAGTGTTTTAAGCTGGAGAGCTTTTTAATAGTGGGTCCATCTTAATGGATGGTGGCTTCCTTATTTAGTGTTACATGCTGGAGTGCACATGCTGCTCCCTCTATAATACTATGCTGCACATAAACCTCTTAGTCATTGGACCTCTGCAGGTTGGAATGTGCACAACTGGTTTACCCCAAGGAGCCCCCTCCTCCATTACGTTCTGGTCTTACCATGGCATTTGAGACACTCATGGCTCCCATGAAGGGAAACTTGAAAGAGTTGATAGAGTTCCATTGGGAGGCTTTTTTTGGAGGCTGATTTTGATGTGGATTCAGTGTCAAAATCAGCACCAAAAAACTCTGTGTGCACTGACCCTTAATCTTCTCTAAATGCAGTGAAGCTTTCATCATAGTGGATGTAAGCTTGGTGACTAAAGATGAAGATGGAGCCACACCATAGTTATAGTTTCTGCTACTCTAGAGCCTTCAACATCATCTACTAGGCCACAGCAGGGTGGGCCACTGCTATAGAGCCCATGGAGTTTGGGAGCAGATCTCTCTCATAATACTTTTGTCTCTTTTGATATGTGGCAGTCCAAGCATTATAAATCCTTACCTCATGGTCTGTTTGTTGAGATTTATGATACAGTTTGTCAGACATGGCCTTAGCCATGTCTGAAGATCATTAGCCCTTTAATAAAAAAGAAGCGGCAGAAGGTCAGTGTACAGTCAAACAAGGGCGACTGTGGAGAAAAACTGAAAGGGTTACTGCTAGAGATGATTCGAATACTAGATTTGAATAGTTTCGAATACTTGCACTCCCATAGGAATGCATGTTTAGCGTCCAGCGCTTAACCCCTTGCAGCATGGCCGCTCCCATGCATTCCTATGGGAGTGGAAGTATTCAAAACTATTCAAATCTAGTATTCGAATCATCTCTAGTTCCTGCAGCTGGACTTGTGGACTCAAGCAGAGGTAAGCGCGCCATTGTTGATATAGTTGCAGGTAAGGGTTTCTTATTATTCTTTTTAATTCTTCACAGTTACTTAAAATATTATAATATTATCATTGCCCTTCTTAGACCCCCTTTTTATTTTCTTTTAAAGGAGGAGTGGTAAATCTGACTGCTGCTAGGGGCCCTATTATTTCTGCTATTACTATCTTGCTAGATTAGTATCTGATTTACATGTGGTACATTATTACTGTTTTTCCTAGGTCTCTCAATAAAGCTTTAAAATGCATGTTAAAACTCATAACACCAAATTAAAAAACAAACAAAAAAATACACCACAATTTCAAAGTGCAGCCCCACATGGCAAAAACTGCAGTGTTTCACAGCGGATTCCACACTTTGCAGAAAAATACCCTTAGCGGACACGCTGCAATTTCCAAAAGGTCAATTATACCTTTGGAAGTGCCAGTGGTTTCCTTATAGGTAAAATTGAAGCAGAAAGTCTGCAGAGGAAAACTCTTGGAAGTTTCTGTTAAAAGTGCTGGGAATAAAACACAATGTTTCTGCCGCAGTTTTTCCCACAGTGCTTTTTGACTGCGCCCACTACATGGAGCCTGAGCCTAAATGTGATTTAAAAACAGAAAAAGATTTTAAAAAGGGTAGAATTATACAAGAAATGTATGTGGCAGACCTAAAAAAGGATGGATACGACTCAGTATGATTCCAGCTTACTTTCAGGATAGGTTTTAGTCCTAATCGTAAGTAAATAATTAAGCTTAGAAATGACAGCGACATACTCTTCTAAAATAACTTGTACAGTATAACCACGTGGAAGAACATCAACTAATTCCAGATCTACACTAACGCTGAGTTCACATCAGCACCCGATCTGCGTTTTCAGGTTTCCGTCTTCTGCCGGCAGAAGACGGAAACCTGTCAGACCATGAATGCCAGTGAGTGTTTTTTGCTCTCTGAGGCAAAACCGTTTTTTTAAAACCGGACACAAAGTCCTGCATGTCCGACTTTGTGTCCGGTTAAAAAAGAAAATGATTTGGCTGCGGAGACCACAAAATGGTCACCGGCGCTCATGGCCGGACACTTTTCAAACCCATTAATTTGAATGGGTTTGAAAAATGCCTGCAGGTTTCTATTTCCTATCAGTAGAATGGAAGGAAATCCACACAAACACGGGGAGAACATACAAACTCCTTGCGGATTTTGTTCCTGGCGGGATTTGAACCCTGAGCCACCATGTTGCCCCAAAATCAACTAATTTTTGATTATAATGTTCAAACATATGCCAACAACATACTGGTTTGCTACTGAACTCACGGTTTTACTACGTCAGCGGGTTTTTCAAATTCATATTTACGTCTGTGTGGTTTTCGCTGGTAAAGCTGTAGCAAGGTTTACCTGTAATATGGGATATTTATAAACAAGCCATTTTTAACAGTCTTTTTAAGTGTGCCACAAAATAATGTGAGGAGAAGAAGAAGAAAAAAGCCAAAGACAAGGAGTATAAAGGCAGTCTTTGAGGTTCCGTCCGCAGCAGCAATAAGACCTACAGTATACACCTGTCATAGCCAATGAGTCCGCATGCTACATTTTTTCAATGCCCAGGTTTTCAGAATCTCCACACTATGTAGACATGAATGTCACTGTCACTATTTTCTTACTTTTTCCCAGCAAGTTCTGTTATTCTTAAATTCAATTTAAGTTGCAATGGAGCATTACAAGGAATCAAGTAAATCAGATATTGTGAAATCCTTTCCCATAAGCCATAAATTCATCTGTTATATCTATAAAATAGAAGCCTCCGAAAAGAGGACCAATTGCAGATTATTTTCGACACCCTGGGGTGTTAGATTTTGTGGAAATTGTATAGACAATTGAAAGAGTCTTATGACACACAGAGCTGTAATGGATTGACACTCTGTAAGTGTATTTACCAATCCATTAACTAGAAACCGGTGTCTTTCATTTACAAATCTATTTTTCAGTCTGGTTCCCATTTTAGACTGTTGAAAGTAATCTGGTATTTTGTATCTTACATTCCTGTTTCTGTCTATACATCAACAAGGTGATACGTGTTCTTGTGACATGAAACGGAGCAAGCAGCGTTCCATCCTCTGACAAAGAATGAGCATCCTATAAAGTGCAAATATTAATAGCTTCTCATTTTACAGGAAAGTGGGCAACATAATAAGTACATGTTGATGTACAAAAGACAGGTTGCGCCCATATGAAAAGAGCATTGCATTAGATGTTGGTTGATGAGCTTTGACCTGTGTGCATTCAGCACTGTGTCTTTTAACTCTGCACCATGCTGAGTGCAGCATCACGCTTCATCAGGAATCGGTACACTGCAGTCAGGATAAGCGGCTCTAGATACATTGATATTTAATTCATCAAACTGGCAGCAGCTTCTCACAATAACATGTCGCACAGCAGGTGTCTCACTACTTCTGTTGGTCCAGTCTTTCATTACTCTGTATCCCCTCAGGTGACACTGACATTTTACGGAGTGTGATCTGTCATGAAACCAAAACAGGGTTGTATAGGGCATGGAGGAGCTCTCGACACAACCTCATCACATTCTCATTACCTTTGTTTGGTAACATTTAAAAGACAAAAATGTAACAGCCTCAATATTTAAATGCGAATCCATCTTCCGAGTCCATTCTGTGACTCATGATGTTATTCGAATTACAGTGATATACTTCCCAAAACACCACCTCTTTGACATGACCCACTCCCTTCCAAACTGATTTTTTTTTTATATATACTTTATGTAAACAGCCAAAGACCACTTTTTAAAACTTTTTTTTTGTTTGAACCCCTTTGAAAAGACCACATTGGACTCACATAAGCAGTGAATCATGTGGACACAGTTGTCCGCTACACTGTAGTACTGGACTGGAGTGAGCAGGCGAATTGTGAGGACATCAATGTAAAACGGGTGCTAGAATCCTGCTGCATCATTGGGGCTTAGTGGCAAAAGGAGGAGAATTCCCCCTGAGAGACGCTAAAATATTACAAAGATTGTAAAGAGATTACATGCCAACAGTCTCATGACGACTGGGACAATCCCAAGAAATTGGCTGCCAAATGCATGTAATTTATGTAAACGTTTGCTTTATGATTTATGTTTTTGGGCATTCCCAGGATTGGGCTTAAATCGTCCAATTTTAAATAATTAAACGCTGATGATTATGGTCAAGGTTAGCAGTGACAGTAAAATCTGATACAATTATTTATCAGACCTAGTCTAGGGCTGGATCTGTGTGATATGCAGATGTGATGCCATGCCAAGCTTAAAATACATGATCTTTGGATTGTATATTGTATATTTATACTGTTTGTAGGCTATACATATTTGCTGACCCCATTAAACACTTCAATCAGCATTCTGTATACTTTTTCTTTAAGAGAACAATTCTCATAAAAGACTTTTTCGTGTGGATTTGGGTGATCCCAATCATATCCAAATATTACTTGTATTAAAGTGGCAAAGCACAAGCGGACATTTGTCAAAACTCTTATACTTAGGCCAAGTGTATGTATGCAAAACTATAACTGAGAAATCTGCACCTTATAATCTTTTAGCAAGGGATGGGTCTCTTATGAGATTGTTATGCATTTACATGTATTCTAAGTAAGACAAAACCAAAGGAAACCATGTTGTGTTTTTCACACACTAAAACTACATGTTAGTAGAGAAAATTGTATATTACTGCAATACTATACATCTAAATGAGGAATAATTTTATATAAATACATATATATATATATATATATATATATATATATATATATATATATATACACTTTTCCTTACTTTGGCTTCATATGTTCGTACTTTTAAAGTGGTATTCCCATCTCAAGGATTCTCTCTATGCTGATAGCTTATGTAAATTGAAGGCTTTTCCTAAGTATATTGTGTTATAAATGCTGCTTTGTTTTCCTGCTATGTGGAACTATATCTCCTATTGTTTACACAGCATTTCCATAATGCCAGACCTGTGTGATAGGACAAGTGACATCACTCACTGCTCTAACTGTTATCTACAGCTCTGTCATCAGGACAATCAGTTTAGATAACTGCAGTTTGCTGATAAAGTCCTATCTGTTATCTCCCTGTGTAAACATACAGATAACACTGTAGTCCCTTCTCTAGAAACGTGTGCATATTATCTGACCTGCATTTATATTAGATTTCTAGTAATCATAAGTATTGTGATACTTCATAGTGTCCTGTTCAGCAAGCTGGGAAGTGATGGTGGTGTTGGAAATACAGGAAGGAAGATGAGGAGACAACAGACAAAGCTTCTGAAACAAGGAGAATGGAAAACCCCTTTAATCAGTGGACATTTGAGTCTGGTAGGAGGAACTGTTTGCTCTTATGTATCTTGTTCATAGCATGCGACAAGGGTGTTTGATAAGCACAGACTTAGGAGCATGGTAAACTGTGTTCCAAATTGTAAATCATGTAGGGGCATACACAAGGGAAGAGAACGTTACAGGGTTGAAGGGAAGATTCAATAAATCATTGTTATTATTTTTATTACTTTTTATATCTTGTGCTTACAAAATGTTTCTGACATCCTGGACGACCCCTTTATATCTACTTATTGTGCCATTGTATCCTTGTCTCATTGAGGCTCTCCTCAATGTGCAGATGTCACAGTGTACATATATGTGAATGTATGGTGCTGCAATATGGCGCTCCATTGGGTACCAGCTAGTCCAGTCATAATATTTGTATCTCCTGAATTAATAAAAGGGTACAAAGAAGTCCATGGGTGTCTCGTATGGCTGTCTAAAACTTGTAGGTTGTTCCATTCACTTGAGGCCTAGTACTATTTGATAAAAGTGGTTACATTTCTGGATTTAAGCCATTATCTTCTCTACTCATCCTCTAAGATTATTATGACTTATTGCAAATCTTGAACCTTTCAATTTGGTTCTGCCATCTCTTTTAATGGATAATGCCCATATTTTTTCTATAAATTATTCATAATACTTGTAAATTAATATATGTAAATGTTCTCCAAATAAGGAAACATGTTCTGCTTCCCCAATGACTCTCTGAACAATTGCCTATTTAATTGTTCCGCAATTACAATTATGGTAATTCCTAGAAATCTCTCCATGTGTTCCAGTCACCTGTTAGTTGCTGATTCCCTTTAATGCATGTTCATATTGACTGTGTTTAGTTGTTAGGCATCGTCTCACATGGCTCTTGGTCTATGCATAATCTCTTTATAATGATACTAGTATGTGAGGTAAGGTAGGGTAAACGTAGTTTTACTTGGGTCAGACAACTTAATGGCTGGTGTAATGCATGTTTTGGCCATATATAGTGAGGTTGATTTGTATTAGATCTAGGAATAATTCATCCTCAAATCTTAGGATGGCAGAATGGTTGAAAAAACATTACTCTTAATAACTATTAAATGGATGTGAATTCATTTTTTGTTTCCTTTTGGCACTAAGGTTGAGCCGATCTTGAGATTTCAGGATCGATTTTAAAATCCGATTTCCGATCATTTTCTAGCCGATCTCGAACGTGAAATTTGCTCAATCACCGATCGGAATCCAATATTTTCCAATCCCGATCCTCAATCCTAGTCAATGCTTCTCTATGGGAACAGTCACTTTTGGTGATTGAGCTGATCTTGAGATAACCTCCGATCTCGATCCCGCTGGAAAAGATAGGGTCGGAATTCCGATCGCGATCGTGAAATTTACTCGATTGCTAATTGGAATCTGATCGTTTCTGATCCCGATCACTCAACTCTATTTGGCACCCATTTTAAAAGCCTATTTTTGTGAAATAATGATCTTTTATACCGTGGACTGATTTTTATCCTCTGGAAGTAAACTATGTATGACGGCCAACAGGAATTGATAGAGAAAGTATATAGGAAAGATGTATAATGTTTTACCATATGAATAATAACATTTGTTTGATGAAACTGGACAACACTTACATTTTTCAGGATTCTCTAGGATTTTAAAAATGTGGCTAAGAGTAGATATTATTATAGCAATAAAATATATATATATATATATATATATATATATATATATATATATATAAAGATTCAATGTTCTAATGCTTTAGAGCAACCATTGTGGTGGTCCCTCCTGGTCTTACTTCACTGTTTGAGCACATGCCATGCACCCACAAGAATTCTGCAGGTAATCAGCAGTGATGCCTATGGTACGGTATGATACATGACTTATGAGACCAGTAA
The DNA here is from genome assembly GCF_031893055.1 of Leptodactylus fuscus. Taxonomy (NCBI): domain Eukaryota; kingdom Metazoa; phylum Chordata; class Amphibia; order Anura; family Leptodactylidae; genus Leptodactylus; species Leptodactylus fuscus. Next base: position 162,761,847 of record NC_134269.1, on the reverse strand, counting down.
CTGGCTACAGTGGTCAAGTGTACATATTATACTTCATCGTTGCAGGATAAGTAAACTGATTTCCAGTGACCACTGTTACTGTGCTGAGCACTGTGGGATTGCATAGGTGTGTTTTTATTTGTAATTTTATAACATTGTCTGCCCTTAACCATATTTATTAAAGTGGCAGGGAATCTTCATCGAGTTATACCCAGCTCTCCGGTTTTTATACTACTCTCAAGATGTCACATGATCTTCATGGAACATTGTTGCCTTTTGAAAGTTTGTGCCTTTCACCTAGTGCTCCTACTCATACTGTCTGGCTTATCTATGGCATGCCATGCTCATGGAGCATTCTGTCAACAGTTTCCCATCATTCACAGTAGTTAGGAAAGAGACCTGGGGGTCTTGTTCTCACCAGATGCGTTGTCTTCAGCTTTCCAGGATTAACATAAATTCTCTATATCTTGCAAAGCACATGAAAACTAATGATAAGATCCTTCTGTCCTTCATGAGATTTACTCTTCCACCTCAGACCATTGTTGGAGATGTTATATCGGGGTACAATGACGCATGTCTGGTGGGGATGTACGCTCCTATCTCTACAGGTACTTGAATGTTAGCTAGTGTGAATATGATTTTCCTAAGCCCCCAATTCTGAACACACTTATGTGTTGCCCTTGAACATGCATCTATACATTATAAGGCAAACTGCGTCCTACAAATAACCATAATAAGATTTCTATTGAAGTTTAAATTGTGATTTTAATACAAACAATATGTTAACATTAATAAATAACATTTCATGCCCATTTATTCTTTATATGCACTCATTCTCTGTAAGGCATCAGTCACTGATTTGACTTCCAGGATAATATATATGCAAATAATACCTAAATCTATTTGTACTCTTCAAATATTACTCATCAAATTCAGGCACACATCTTGTGTCTTATGATAATATTCCGTATGAATGGTCCACAAGTTGTCATTTTTCTACCTAAACCAACATTCAGTTTTATGATCATTTTGATGGAGCTAACATAATCAGCACATTGCCCAGAATTTATGTGAATCCTGTCTCTATGTCTTATGAGATTAACCGTTTGGGAAAAGGCTTATTTTTCCTGTATGTAAAAGAAATGCCAAAATTTGACATTGCTTCATTTGTTGCTCTCCATTGCAAGATTCACCCTTTCACCATTACCATGTCTTTGCTTCTGTAATGGAATTACCACTTAAGCAACTCCCAAGTGATGTAATTACTGTTTCAGCAAATACCAAGTACACTGCAGAAAACCATTCTAGTTGGTACAGTCTAAGGGTCCATTCATACAGAGGAAAAGGGTGAGGAATTTGGTGTGGAATTTTCCACGCTAATGAATTCAATGCTGGTGAATTCATTCCTATGAGAAAAAGTAAGTTCCCTCGTAACAGCAAGCTGCCAGCTCTTCTGACTAGCAAGGACAAGCTTGCTGCAGAACCAGCGTTGATTTGCCGCAGGCTCATCTTTGCTAGTCGGGAGAGCTGACAGCTTGCTGTTACGAGGGAGCTGACTGCTCCTAGCAAGGACAAGCCTGCTGCACAACCAGCGTTGATTTACCGAATGCTATACACTGTATAGCATTCGACTAATCAACACTGGTTCTGGATCGAATATTTACTGTGAATAACTAGTAGTATTCGATCGAGTACGAATATTTTGAATACCGTAGTATTCGATCGAATACTTACTCGATCGAATACTACTCGCTCATCTCTAATAATGATCCTAAACACATGACAACATCTACCATAGACTACCCACAAAAAGTTCAAGCTGAAGATATTATCATGGCCCTTACAGTCACACATAGCTGGGAGTGGCACGATAGGAGGAACAGATAGGAGATGTCTTCCATAGAGACTTACTGCAGTTTCCTGCCAACCATTTTAGCTTTCCCTGACACCCTGTTACTCAGACTAGTCTCTTACTCCCTTTCTCCAAGGACCAAGGGAATGTTTTGTTTTTGCTTTCTTTTATTCAATTAGCCATAATTTTTTTATTTCCAGTCCAAAAAGACAGAAAGCATAAATCTGAAGTACAAGCAGCTAAGCATACAAGAAATATACTGGTGGAATAAGATGGAGATAGAGGAATGGAACCTACATCAGGATGTCATGTAATATCAGAATTCTAGACACATCAGAAATTTATGAAGTGTGAATTTCACTGGTGCAAATCCAGATGTTATTTTCCAAATGACAGTGATAGATACATGTAACAGGATATCGCTGTCCCTATATTTAATATGCAATCCACAGTACATTACAATACAGGTTACACTCAGTGGTTGATGGAATAACATATTTATATTCCTGAATCCCTCATTACAGGTAATTGTAAATGTAATTGACAGGAATCTATATGTGAAAATGAGTCCTTTCAGTTATCTATGAGGCTGTCACAATATATTGGACACTTAAGATGGATATAATGACAGTAATGCCATGTGTTATTGTGTCATTTTACATAGAATTGTGAAATAATTGTAGGTGTTATATCCAATAATATAATATTGGGTGCACCAGAAATGAAATAAGCTGTCAGCATTGTCCAGACATCACAGGAAACTAGTTTGCCAACTTGCTAATTGTTTTTTACACAAGCTATAATTTTAATACCTATTTTATATACAAGGAACAGGAAGGAAATGACCAGTCTTCGCAATATCTAAATTAATACATAAATTTCCTTGATCACCGCCACACATCATTTGTTATATGTGACATTCAGCTGCTATGTCACATATCAGTAGCAAAGGCACTCAGTTTTAAGTGACTGGGAATTATCAAGTTTATCTGGTGGCTGTAGTACATCAAGTGCTGAGTTTAATGTAAATTTTAAGATATCAATGGACTTCTACTTTTCCTTATTAAATATGTTTTCTAATCTGAGATAACTTTGTTAGAAATTCCTTGTGCCCCTGCCCCAGATACCAGCTTGCCCTCTCCTCACATCTTCTTCCTGTTAATGCAGCCTGCCATAGCAAAACAGTGGCTCCCATAGGCATCTTCTAACTGACCATACAGTCTTTAAAGTTGCTGGACACTTTAGGTGGCCATGAGTCACCTCCAAGCCTCAAGCCCCAGATGGCCTCACATATTGCCATTATAATAATCCACCAGTGTGTAGAGTTGGTTGGACTGAAGTTAATTGGGGTTGAGCCGATATTGAAATTTCAGGATCATTTTTAAAATCTGATTTCTGATCATTTTCCATTCGAACCCGATCCCAATTCCGATCCTAATGCAAGTCAATGGGATTTTTTTCAATAATGGAAGATCGGATTTTAAAAACAATCCTATTCACTACACAGCATGTAGTCCAAAAATTGTTTAAAAAAAAAAAAAAAAATGCCCCGGCTACTTAGCCCCCCTGGTGTCTACTTACCTGCAGAGATCGCTGCCGCTCTGCATTCTTCCCAATCCAGTCCTCTCTCATTGACATGCCTTCAGATCACCGTGCGCGCCCCCACCTCCCTAAGATAGTGTTAGAGAGGATGGGAGTAGGCGGGGCTTGTTGTGGCTTAGAAGAGTGTGGGCGGGGAGTTGTGCGTGCATCACTCACACCTCCCCTCCCAGTACCTACCCACACTCTCCTAAGCCACAAGCCCCACCTTCTCCCAGCATCTCTAACAGAAGAGGAGCAAGAAGAACAGAACCGGCAGTGACAGCACTTCTGTGCAGGTAAGTTTAGAGAAGTTTGCAAGTAGATAGATACAATCTACTCTATCGCTTTGTCCCTGCTTTACTGTATACTCAGCTCTGCTACACCTATATTATCTCTTTCACCTAGCCTTATCTGTATGATTGATAGCCTTTCTTCTGATCAAGTTTGGGGCAGATTCTTCCTTCCTATTTATGGTTTGCTCACATTCACCTTGGCACTTGCTATTTCCTTTTGTGTGGGCTGGCTTTCTCTGTTTATTATCTCTTTACATATTTCTGACCTCTGGCTATTCCTGTGATTGTTCTCCTGGATTTCGATTCTGTACTGTGCTGATCAACTGGTACCAACCTCATGACTAGCAGACCTCCCTTTTGTTGTTGTTGTTGTTTGTCTTGTCTGCGTTCTGAATCATGACATATCTTTTTTTTTTTTTTAATGTAGATTGTGAGCCCCATATAGAGCTCACAATGTACATTTTTCCCTATCAGTATGTCTTTTTTGAAATATGGGATGGAAATCCATGCAAACACGGGGAGAACATACAAACTCCTTGCAGATGGTTTTATGTCCTTGGCGGGATTTGAACACCAGGACTCCAGCGCTGCAAGGCTGCAGTGCTAACCACTGAGCCACCGTGTAGCCCCTATGAATCATGACATATCTTAAGAAGGGACTGTCACTCAGTTGTCCTGTCGCCTAGGGCGGTGGGGCAAGTAGGTAGGGATTGAAGAGGGTTCAGTTTAGGGCTCAATGTCTCATTGTGTCCCTCCTCCCAGGTTTGCTCTTCTATGAATGTCCTTACAGAATGAGAAAGGGAAGGAGAAGGAGAACAGTTTATGAGGAAATAGGCCATGGCGTTAGAATATGACAATAAGAAGCGCTTCCCAGTAATACCATATAGGAATTTCAGCTGCGTTGTGAATACCCTATAACTTTTTAAGATGAGAATACCCTATTAAGCTTGGAATGAGTAGTATTCAGAGATTCCTGCTCCTCATATTCCTGGTGTTGACATTGACAAAAGACTAAAACTGATGAAATATTAAATAGTTTGCAGATAGGATAGAAGCAGCCTCACAGTGCACACCAGATAGCTTCACTTCTGTTAATGGCTCTGACTCCTTTTCTGGATTTACCTATGCCTTTAGCACCTCATGCATTGAACCATAGTGTCATTTTTCTCTGTACCTTAAGATGCTAATATATATTTTACATTTTTCATTATAGTTCCCCTTTCTCTCTTTGTGGGTCCATCATAAGTATTAGGAAAATCTGCAACAACTAAATGTAAGTAACTAGTAGACAGTAATGATGGGTTGTGGCTTTAGTTTTTGGGATCTCTATCTCTCCCTCTGTCTATGTCAGACTGTATGCAGTGACAAGAGAGGTGGTAGAAATTGGAATTCTGGTGCACTGAGAGATACCAATGATCAGTAGAGATCATAGTAGTAAAGCACTGATGGATATCCTAAATATTAGGAAAAAATTTAAGATTTTCCAAGATTTTGTATACAGCCGAACTCAGCTACATAACATCTGATTTATCTTACTTTTTGAGGCTATTTATGTTACTAGGTTGTCAGTATTCAATAGGACGTCTCCAATTAAAAAGAAACATAATATTCTTACACCAAATAGAGCCTACACTCATAAATGGGTAAAAGAAATTACAGACAACATGAAATGCCATAGAAAAAAACCCCAATGGACACAGGTTAGGCACACATGTATGATATATATCTACTACATCAATTTTTTGTATCTAAGGTCATTGATATAGCGTCATTGGTCAGGGATATAATATTATCGCGATCATTTACACATTCTACTCTAAACATTGACGTAAGGAAAAATACTTCAATTTGGTTCTTACATACTTTGGCTGTGTATGGAGAAAATATTTCTCTTCCCAACATATTTTTAGGAGATATCCAGGGGAAATAAATGATATTTATGGATTATTGATTTGCCTAATGATATGTTAGGGGTAGGTAACCAGGCCAATGATCCTTTGCCAGTTGCATTACATGGATCTGTATCATCTAATGGTGGGGAATATGAACTGGTCAAAGCAATTATCTAACAGAAACCTCATGGGTCTGTGAATTGTATAGGGGACAGTTTAGCAGGAAAATCATACATCTTAGGGAAGTTTGACAAAAAGCTATTATTAGTCTACTGTGAATGACAACAACTGTATTCAGCACATTTAAATAGAAAGTTGCTTAGAAGTACAGTAATTTGAGCTAAGTATATATTTCTATGGTTACTGAAGATGTGGTGTATGATGGTAATAGATATCACATGGACAGAATCTGACCAGTCCTCTTCAATATTTTAAAAAGGTAATATGATGGTGCCATACATCACAATGGCATTGCAATAGTATCAGTAATCAATGTAGCAAGCATGTGGCTTTAATACAAATATTCCTATATTCTTAATATAATATATTTTTATTTGGAGTGTGTAGATACTACTGCATGTTGGTGGATTTACAAGGTCAATTCCGAACCTATGGCACAGAATAGGATCCAATACTGACCTCAGTAGTACTACACTAATTACCGTGGGCCAATCTGAGAACTATACATAGCATCATCAATTGTCCTGTTTTCTGCCCTGAAATAATTTGTTAACCCACATGGCCGAAGATGGCTGAAGAGACTATATGTAGTCATTTCTTTCAGTGGGACACGCTGCAACAAGTATACACATATGATAGAAGGTTAAATCATGGATGCCCTATTCCTTATGCAGCCTGAATTATACATTATTTCTACAGATGAGCAAGTTGAAGCTGATGAAGTGGAATTCGATCCGAATTTCAGGAAATATTCGATTTTCATGGAATCTAGATAGCCGCTTACACTCTGCTCCATAATCCCCAGTCGAAGCACAGCCCAACTGCGGATTTTAATCCATTGGATGCTGAGGTCAAACATGACTGCGGCATCCAAGTGGTAACACCATGCTACATATCCCCCTAAGCACCCTCCAGGGCAAGATCAGGGGGTGCCAGTATGCATCTTCTGCAGCCGGGAGTCTGGCCGGTCTGGCAGCTAGTAGCCCCCAGTACCTGGTTGATCCTGCCCAGAAGTGAGGAAGTCAGGGCACAGAGATGCTCCAGTGATCACTTAAACATATTGGACTATCAAGACAAATCATTATACCTGTACTATACCCCACTACCAATTATTTCAAGTACAGTACCTGTAAGTTTTCTAACACTAATCCATCAAAATCATGGGTACCCTTTTTGTATGGTTTACAATGCTTCTGTGGAAAGTGATTTGGAGAAATACTGTAGCGGTTAGCGGATGTAGTCACTACATAAATTTTCAGTATCATTTCATTTCCTACCCTCACTATATATCTAAATAGACTATTCAAGGCTGCGTGACCTGTTGACACCTCTCTGGAACCTTAGCCACATGGCCACCTACACCGTAGCTATACCCTTTATCTCATATGGATGACTAGCTTAAGCCAAGCTTTATTGTAGACAAAAAATGATGGCTCAGGCAGGCAAGATATGGTGTTTGTTCTGCCTATTTTTATCAACTGAGTAGACCGTCATCCAATTAATTTAGCTCCTGATCAGGGGGCCCACCAGGCACTTCGCTTTCCTTCTTTATTTCCATCTGTAATATCAGACCGGCAGCTTGATATTATTCAATAAATATGCAGTCGTACTTCAGAAAAATATATGTAATCATTGTTCTTATGAATGCCTGGAGGGACGATCACCATCCATGTCATTTTAAATATTTATTGGAATATGCAGGATCCATCTCTCTGTTTACTTTGAAATTTACTCCAAATATGAAATAATACTATTTTTGCATGAAATGTTTCTTCACATGCTGAGGTTGCTTAAGTTTCAAACCAACATCCAGTGTTGCTGTGGATTTTTTTATTGGAAAAAAAAACAAACTTGTACACATTTTACTGGTCAGACACCAAAGCAACTTTCTTTTTGATGGTTATATTTTTTTTTTTTTGCTGTATAAAATTAGAAAAGTAAAGTAAAAACTAATTAAAAAGTACTAAGAATAAGAAAGAAGAATTGAAGTGCAGTAAAAAAAAATTGATATGGAACTTTCACTTTTCTTATAGTTTTAAGGAGACTGTATATGCCACAGTGATGTAAGTATTAGCCATGTCTACACTTATTCAAAAGGTTCTATACACAGGAGGTATTCAACATATTATAGAGAAAACATAGTAATCCTAATCTTAACAATAAATAACCGTTGGGGATTGTATGGATGGATACATGTTGGATTAAAGGGGTTGTCCCATCACAAGGATCCTATCTATACTGTTTGTTAATGTGGATGTAAGACTTTTCCTAAATACATTGCTTCAGCAAAACTTCGTTGTTTGTCTACTATCTTACTTTATTCAATTCATTGTTGACACAGCCCTTGACTTATCTGCTCAAAAGTCAAGTGATGTATCTGCTGCTCTCAGGGGGGAGGAGGAGGGGCTAAGTGCACGGGAGCCAGCCTGTGTTTTCTAGGCATTCCTGTGTCTGCACCACGTGACCTAGCTTCCTGCTATCAGATAGGGGAGAGGAGCTGCTTTCATTTCTGAACTTGTTTTCTGTTCTCCCAGTTATTCATTATGGCTGAGACAGGCAGTATTTTGCATATAGTGTTGTTTGAGGACCTTTGATGACATCACAGGCCCTTCAGCTGCCCCATAGGATCACGCTATGCGGTGGGCTGAGCTACACAATAATTTGGGGGTGGAGCTAAACAGCAGGTTGCATTAAACCCCGCCCACCAAATGATGCAAGAAACCAGGAAGAAAGAAGATTTTACAGCAGTGAAGACTGGTGAGTATGCGATGTGGGAATACCCCTTTAAGGTTAGAGAGTCAGTGTTAAAAGTACACTCAATGTGGACAGGAACCTACAAGCATGACTTTTAGGCCTTATGCACACAGACCTGCCGTTTTGCATGGACCTAATGTCTGTGACAAGCGGTCAGGTGTGTTTCTGTAAGTTCATGGATTGCAGTTATTCACAGTAGCTGGCTGTTTTTGTAACGGCTATTACATGACCATTATAGAATCCATGAATCCATCTATAATGCTGTATATGCCACCTTCAAAATCAAGTAGACCCAGTATGGGTTATTCAGATATCACGTGTCATATCTGAGTAATTCATATCTGCTTTAAAATCAGGGAACACAAAGCTCTCTGTGGGTTGCGACTAGTACTCCAATTCAGCCCCAGCGCCTTAAAAGATGAGGATGAAGTGTATAAGGCATAGACACATATAGTAACACCACTGTACTAAAGGGGCCATGGTTCAACCATACCATTCACACATTGATGACTTATTCTAAGTAAAGGCCGTCAATGTATATTCTCTTTAATGCATACCTCCATATTATTACTATAGGATATGAATGTATTTTAATAGTGCTCCATGAGATAAGCCTACAGAAATAAAAATTTAACACATACCTAGAAATACATTTACATTTTGGCACTTTACTTCAAACCCATTACAAGTATCTTTTTCTTTAGATACAGTGTTTTTTTCTAATGTTCGGAAATTCAATAGGTAGAAAAGTATTGATTAGAGTATTATACGAAAATAAAGGATTAAATTACTTTATTATTATATAAAATACAGCATAAAAGAAGCAAATTCCTTACATTCACCTTACTTCAGTACAGTAAGCTTAAAGCCACTAGTTTTTCAGAAATAAAGTCATTCTCAGCATGGAAGATCTTTTAAATCCCTGCTGTATTCATTTAGTCTGTTCATTGCAAAGAATTGCAATGAAAAAAGGGCAATTCTGACTCATTCTCATTGGATACACATTACCATGTGTTGTCTTGTGCAAGAGACATCGGAGCTTTGAAAGACTCAATGCATCTTAATTGTTTAAGTGGTTATACAACGTCACCATAAAATGAGTACTGTACCCTTTGTGACTATCAATGAGAGAACCGCTTCAGATTTGACCCGAACTTTCTAAAAATTTTGGATTTAAAGAATGTGAGTGTGTTATGGTTTAGTTTCCACAAAATCACTAAAATGATCACTGCATAGTGGGAGCATTGAGAAAGCGGAGAAGATCACATCACCTTTGGGAACATGCAGTCCTCATGCGGAGGCGTATATGAAGCTTCCGGGCCCCTGTCCAAAACCGATAATTGGGCCACAAACTACTTTATTACATTTAAAATAGTGGTATATTTTATGTGGCAGAAGGTCCGTTCCACAGGTGGGATCCCCCCGAACGGAATACCAAACGCAATTGCAAGCGCTGTGCAGTACAAGCACACAGATCCCCATAGCCTATAATGGGGTCCATGTACTTGCCGCCAGATCTCCGCATGGAACATGCAGACAGGAAAGTAGTTCACAATTAGAGATGAGCGAGTAGTGAAATATTTGAGATTCGATATTCTTTTCGAGTAGAGCCTCAATATTCGACTACTCGATCAAATATCGAATCCCATTATAGTCTATGGGAAAAAATGCTCGTTTAAGAGGAAACCACTATTCGACTAAAGGAGAGTCACCAAGTCCACGAGTAGCAGGAGGAGAGTGTTTAGGAGGAGCGCTGTGCAGTTAAAGCGCACGGACCCCATTATAGTCTATGGTATCCATGCACATTAACTGCACAGCACTTGCAGTTGCGCTGATAAAAAGTAAGCTCCCTCGTAACCGCAAGCTGCCAGCTCTCCTGACTAGCAAAGATGAGCCTGCAGCAAATCAATGCTAGTTCTGCATCAAGCTCATCCTTGCTAGTCGGGAGAGCTGGCAGCTTGCGGTTACGAGGGAGCTTACTTTTTCTCATAGGAATGCATTGGCCAGCGTACAGCATTTGGCCAATCAAAGCTGATTCTGCCATAGGCTCGTCTGTGAGGTGGCGGAGTCTACAGGCAACTATCTTGAAAAAAGGGATCATTTTCAACTTTTTATAAAAAAATATATATATATTGGCAGTGTTTTGTTTTTTTTCTTACAGGCTGCTTGTTAAAGCTGTTTACCATTTGTTTACCCATGCTGTCGCTTTGACATTGCTAAATCTGTGTTTGCATTAAAGAGCTTGAAAGGTCTTGGCTTCTAGGACACATCAGAACATCATACATGACTCTTTACGGCACTTTTGGTTTGGACTTGAACTATAGTTTTGGTCTGAACCAGCAACAACCTGTGTCCTAAGTATTGCTTGTAGTAAGCTCTTCTATGATCTTTGGTTAGTAAGAACTCTTCTCTCTCCACCATCAGTCCCTTACGCATCCACTGTTGCATTCCACTAGGATGTGTGATATGTAATGTTTGGTGTTCTAGGGGAGAGAACCCCAGCAATCGAACAACTATCCTGTGACTTTGCAATTAGTTGTGATTCTGGTAAAACGTCTTTAATGTAATGCTGAAATTACATTTTGGAGCAGTGGTTTCTTTTCCATATACTCACCGCCCTCCATAAATTTCTGGACTTGTTACCTTATGTCATACAATATTTTCTGATGTCATGTAACAGAAGAAGTTACATAAATCTAATAGAGCAGGTCTTTGCCTCCTGCAACCTTTGCCTCATAAGCTCTGGCGTCTGTTGACCCAAGGTGATATGAAACTCCTTAGGCATTGTTTAATCTTTCTAGAATAGTAAAGCAGTTGTACTTCCAACCAAAACACAAGATCATTTTTAAATGGTATGGTCAAGTCCTTAAAAGCAGTGGCAGAACTAGCATCATAACAGCCATAGCTGCGGCTATGGGGCACACAAACTTAGGGGGCCTGGTCATTTTCCTGCTCCTTTTATTTTTCTCCCTTCTCCTGCTGATGGACACCTCTGCTTTACCCTTCACCCTCCAGTGTGAACGGTGCCAGAACATTGCGGATGCTATTCAGCACATCATAAGGGACCTCCTGGAGATTTCAGAGAAAGTAGAAGTGGCCATGGTCAGGGATTGGTAAGCAGGGCCATGGCACTGAGAGTATTTGTTGGGAGAACCTCACAAGATTCATCTCATGAGGTTTGTCTGGCAGTTTAATTTGGACCGAACACACCCAAAACAAAACAGCTATTATTATACTCTAGGGTCTCTTCAGACCCTAGAGCAGGGGTCCTCAAACTTTTTAAACAGTGGGCTGGAGGCAGAGCAGGTCGCACAGACATCGGGAGTGGTGCCCTCCGATAGATAAAGTGAAGTGCGCTCCATGGCCTGGCCCAAGCTCCCCAGGAGCTTCATTATAAATGCACGCCTGCCGACGTTGTCGGTGGGGCTAGACAGAAGTGCTTGGCGGGCCGCGTGTGGCCCTCGGGCCGCAGTTTGAGGACCCCTGCCCTAGAGAATAATGAGCAGAGGGCCAGAAGAAGTGATTTAATATAGCAAAACAGTGTTGCTCACTTTTTCCGTACTCTGGTGTGGTTCTTTGGGCCTCTTGAATGACACTGTCATAACCAACTGTGTCCAGTAGCCTCAGCGGTCTCTGACATCATTCAAGAACCCTAAGATTGTCTGAGCCCAGGAGAGGTAACACAGTTAGCTATGTTTAATCACCTCCCCTGGGCCTCTGTTCATTTTTCTTTGGAGTCTAAAGAGACAAAGAGTATAATAATTGTTTGTGGGTGGCAAACACGCAAAATTTGTAATGAAAACCATAGGGGTCACTATGGAATACTATACTGTGTGGAGGGGCTACTGTGGGACATTATACTATGTGTAGGGTTCACTATGGGACATTGTCCTTAAAGTGGTTGTCCAGGGGTTTCTCCCTATTATGTGTGTGTGCTGATAAAGGTGGCTTTATACTGTTTAGGCAGTGGTAAATGAGGCATTCGCCTGGGAGCTGGAGGAACTCAAAAGTTTGTTATAGGGCTCAATCTTTTGTAGTTACACCCCTGCTTAAAGAGTTATTCTTTTCCTACTAGGTGTTACGGTTCTGTGTGTATATATAAAAATAATAATAAACACAACCAGAACCTCTAAGCTGCAGAGCACTGCAGCGAGGTCCACAGGCCCAGATGGGCAGCCGTATGTCTGAATATGAACTCCCAGTTAAACTGCACTGGCAGTGATGTTGTGAACAGGCTGCAACAGACTCTCTCCAGTTAACTTCACTGGGAGAGTGTGCCTATGTATAGCAGTTGAGTGAAGTCAAATGAAGCCTTGTAAGGAGCACCTGCTAATTACAGCAGGGGAACCAGGCCCTAGCATATGCTTCACTCTGCTGAACAAACAAGACTGCCAGGAGTTAACTTCACTCCTGGTCAGTCACTCAACAAACTCATTAAACTGCGAGGAGCTACACAGCAGTTAGACAAGGGAATAGGCTATTGGTTCCCAACGGCAGAGCCAAGGAATATTAACTGGTCCCTACTCAGCCCTCAAATTGTCTAGAACCTGGCCCTAACCTCCTGTCTCAAATGATTAATAGTCAAAGTGTGAGCACTGGGCGGGCGTTGGCTCACACTATATAAAGGCTAGTCCCCGCCCAACAGGGGCAGTGGCATGACGTCACTGATCATGCTCAGTATGGCAAAAATGGCACTTAGCCTCTGAGCGGCTCCAAAATGTCTGAACAGGCTCAGTGGGCCAAAAGCTGGACTTAGCCTCCAGACACCTTACTGCACAATGCCGAGGGCAAGGTTTGGATTGGCCCGCAGGTGGCGCTATGCGTTGGATGGGAAGCCTGCGGGACCCAATCCTAACACTAGGTCACTGCTGAGATAAGATTAACTGTTCCCCATCCCAACCCTCATGGCTGAAATCGAAGGCAATAGCTGAGCAGTAACTCACATAGAGGAGAAAGGGAGCTACAGAAACAGTGTAGCACAGGTGAGCTACTCTGTTTCCATTGCTTACAGAAATGGTATGTCTAAATCTACACTATTTCCATAGCCCCTATTCTCCTCTGTGGGAGCTATTGTACTACCATTACTGTAATGTACTAACCCATGGGTTAGGACTCAGGAGGCATTATTTCCATCTTGGCTGCTATTTGTCATGATAGGAACAATCCAAGGTCTTAAAGAGTGCAGATTCTTTTTTGCCTCTAGACATCAGTATTAATTGTCTTTGGCCACACTTCTTATCAACAAATGAATATATCACTGGTTAATTATGTTGTGTATAATTGGTATAGGTTAATACTAAACATGAATTAAAGTATTGAGAGGTTAACATAGTCGGTCTGAAGGTAACCGGTCCCCTTATTATTGAGTTTCTGCTTCACTTTGTTAGAAAATAACAGTTAGTGGAATGAATGTTTATAGACAAAGTGGTAAAAATCCCCGGAGCAAAACATATGCATATGACGAAAATAAAATGTAGTTTAAGTGTGTCCAAAGTAAAGCAAAACACATTAGTCTGACATAAAGTCTGCAGTCAGCAACAGCAATCTGGTTATGAAATTTTACATAAGTAAAAGAGGCAAAGAAATTACAGGATTGACTTAAACTCAGCGTATGCTTAGGAAATAAGAACATACCTAGAAAAAGTATTTACAACTTTTCTTAAGAAAATAGCATCTCAAGGATTACATGGCCATAAATGGGGCTTTATATACTGTATAAAACTGGGGATCGCAAAATCAATCTACTAGATGTACAAAAAAATATATGATATATATATTAAGGAAAATTTAGACTATTAGTGAGGAGCACTAACAGGTATCCTAAAAAGGTGCACTGCACAAATAGCATACTGTGCTGTGGCGTAATACTAAAAAATAATCATATATAGAGATGAGCGAGTAGTACTCGACCGAGTAGGTATTTGATACTATGGTATTCGAAATACTCGTACTCGATCGAGTACCACTCGCTGTTCAAATGTAAAAGTTCGATGCAGAACCAGCATTGACTGGCCAAATGCTATACAGTTGGCCAATCAATGCTGGTTCTTCTCCTACCTTTAGAAGTCTTCTCCGTGCAGCTTCCCCGCGGCGTCTTCCAGCTCTTCATTCACTCTGCCAGGCATCGGGCCTGGGCAGAGCCGACTGCACATGTCCGCTTGTAGTGTGGGCATGCGCAGTCGGCTCTGCCCAGGCTCGATGCCTGGCAGAGTGAATGAACAGCCGGAAGACACCGTGGGGACCCTGCAAAGAGAAGACTGCTCGGAGGATCCAGCCCGACCCTCACTCGTGGACTTGGTAAGTATAATTTGATCGAATGTTGCCTACCCCTGAAACGAGCATTTCCCCCCCCTAGTAATAGGGTTCGATATTCGATTCGAGTAGTCGAATATTGAGGGGCTACTCGAAACGAATATTGAACCTTGAACATTTTACTGTTCGCTCATCTCTAATCATATACTGTTATGAGTCTGTAGCTTGCACTGCAAGAAGTTGGACCAGCCATGTACTTTACCAGCCATGTACTTCATCGTCGTCAACGAAGCCCAGTTAGGTGGGTGAAACACGCGTTGGACAGTTATTAGCGGTGAGGTATGTTTTATACACATGGCATGATGTAACATTGCTGGATGGTACTGATATATACACTGTTTTACTAATAGGATCCTTATTTCAATATTTAACTAGTATGTACTAAGTCTTGATTTCTATAAGATCCTGGGTTCAAATCCCACCAAGAACAACATCTGCAAGGAGTTTGTATGTTCTGCCCATGTTTGCATGGATTTCCTCCCATTCTACAAAGACATACTGATAGGAAAAAAAAAAGTACATTGTGATCCCTATATGGGGCTCACAATCTACATTAAGGGAAAAAAAAGATGGTCCGTATGCTATTTATGGTATCTATATTGTATTCTACCTATCTAGGTTTATTACATATTCTTCAAGCACATATCATTTCTCACCGCCGTTTTGGTACACTGGTAATATGACTTCACAGTCCCCCCTTGTTCTTTGTGTATGATTGTTTCATGTTGTATCCTTATGTTTTTAATTGGGTACTAATAAACTTATTGATATATATATATATATATATATATATATATATATATATATATATATATATTCAGCGTGGTTGCTCTTTTTGGATTGTATCTATATCCCACACCTAGTATGCATTATTGGCCTCTTATTTATTATACGTTGGACCTTAGCCTCAGCCAAACTCAGGGCTCGTTCACACCTGTGCCCCGGGTCTCCCTTATGCAGGTTTCCGTTTCCTGCCCGAAACTGGGCAGGAGACGGAAATCTGCAGGCATTTTTCAAACCCATTAATTTGAATGGGTTTGAAAAGTGTCCGGCCGTGAGTGACGGTGAGCGTTTTTTGCTCTCCACGGCGAAACCGTTTTTTTTTAACCAGAAGTTGAACATGCAGGAGTTTGTGTCCAGTTAAAAAAAAAAACGGTTTCGCCCCGGAGAGCATAAAACGCTCACCGCCGCTCACGGCCGGACATAGTCTGACAGGTTTCCGTCTTCTGCCAGCAGAAGACGGAAATCTGGAAACGGAAATCAGACGCTGGTATGAACCCAGCATCAGTGTATTGTTTGTGGAATAGCTGTACGAATAGCTGACAGTCAAATGTGTGTTCAGCCGATAGCTATTAAAGGTGCATGGGCACTTTAAGAAAGAAATGATATTCTAAGCATAGACATATCTCTATATTTGCAACATCATAAATGTAAAATTCCATTACATATCAATCAAAGCGTATAATCATGAACGCAGTAGCTCTAAAAGTTCAAATAAATTCATTTCTTTGCATCAAATAGTAGATATTGTGGTTTTGTTTTTTTGGAATTTCGCCAGAAATGGTAACACTATGAAAAGGCTGATTGTAATTATTTAATTTTTCTTATTAGATGTAAATATGGCGCTAAAGCTTTAAAAAAATACAATAGAAAAATCATCAGCTCTCACATTAACATATTTATGTGGGTGGGAGCGATTCGGGTGTGAAAAACATTGCTTAGATTCAGTAACTGTCAAAAGTCTTGAATAGATCAGTAATAGCAAGTACAGTATGTTATGAAGTAACTCACAATATTTTAGCAGGATGGCAGCTACACTAATGGATGCGGTTAGCTAAATCTCACAGAATAGCGATCTGAATGACACATATACTAAACTGGTCATTAGACATGAACGAAAATTGCTTTGCCGGCTTTTTGGCAAATGGAAACATCTGGTTCGATTCAGTGCGAATAACTGTCACAAAAAAGGCGAATAATACGTATGATTTTCCCATATTGGAATTTGTAGAGCAGAGCTTCTCAAACTTTGTCAACTTGGGCCTCACGAGTGGATTCATGATGACGCTGGAACCTCAACAATAGTGGTCTCTGAGATCAGAAGACTCAGATTAACAAAATTTGCCTGTAAGGTTAAAATAGGCACAAAATCAATTGACTATGTTCCTAAAAATGTACAATTCAGCTTTCCAATGGCACCAAACACATGATAATGCAACACAATACATTACAGATTCATATATATGCATACTTGACAAGTTTTAGAAATTGTCTCCATGGACAAAAAAAAATCAGTTACTTGTGTAGTGAGCCAATTTTTTTATGAGGCTACACTCCCTGTTCACACATCACGCCCCTATTTACAGACTAAAAAAATCTGGATAACGTATTACTTGAAGCATTATGCCAAGCTTCCTGTGCTGGCAACCTCCATATTATGCACGGGCCTGAAATCTGTCCATCTCTCCTTTGGCCGAGCCTGGTCTTTGTGCCATCTTTATTTAGCATGCACATGAAGGGAGTCTTTGGTTTGGTACTTTTTTTTGTGCCAAAAAAGCTTTAAATGAGATGTTGCATGTGTTAGTCTGCCTACCAGACATGCACCAGAGGCCCAGTAGCCCATCTGGAAAGTGAGTACCCCCCAATTTAACTTATACCACTCCCTAAGGAACACATTTAACTATCTTTGTATATCGGGTGACATAACAAGCCAGGTCACTCCACATAGTGATATCTAAACATAGCCCAAATTAATGAATGCAGCACAATGCCATGCGATCTTGATAATATGCCCCCTTTTGTTTGTTTTTATTTTTAACACATAAGGAACTCTGTTTCTATCCCACTTGAAAAAGGGGTAAAACCCTGAAACGGTTTGAAAGTGTTGTGCGTGTATTTATTGATTACAATAAAGCAACATTTTACTGAATACTTTGGGAGTAAGCGCACTGCCTATTCAGTGGTCTGAATCCTATGTATATTCAGAGGTCATTAAAGGTTGGTTCACATATGCATTGGTATTCCGTTCGGGAGCGTCCACATGTTGACCCCCCCCCCCAAACAGAATGCCAAACACAATTGCAAGCACTGTGCAGTACGAGCACAAGAACCCCATAGACTATAATGGGGTCCGTGAGATCTCCGCAACAAACATGTGGAGAGGAAACTGCTTCACAATCTACTTTCCTCTCCGCATGTCCCGTGTGGAGATCTCGCGGCAAGCACACGGACCCCATTATAGTCTATGGCAGTGATGGCGAACCTATGGCACGCGTGCCAGAGAGGGCACGCAGAGCCCCCTCTGCTGGCACGCGTGCTGTCGCCCTGATCGCTCACTAACGGCGAATCCGATGCAGGATTCCCCGTTAGTGAGCGATCGCTGCCTTCAGCTGGTTGTGCAAATGCGCATCCAGCTGAAAGCTGTCAGTGTAGCTCAGTGTAGGCCACGCGTACTACGCGGCCTACACTGACTACAGAGTGTGACCTCTGAACAGGCGCGGGCGTGATGACGTAAGTCATCAGCGCGCGCAGTGAACAGAAGAGAGAACACCCGGCAGCTCTTCAGGTAACTATATTGTGTTTGTTTGCACTGTCAGGGGAGGGGGGCAACGGTAGACATTTCATGTTGTGTAGGAGGGGGCTACTGTAGACTTTCATGCTGTGTGGGTAGGGGGCTACTGTGGACCATTTTATGCTGTATGGGAGGGGGCTACTGTGGACCTTTCATGTTGTGTGGGAGGGGGCTACTGTAGACTTTCATGCTGTGCGGGTAGGGGGCTACTGTGGACCATTTTATGCTGCTACTGTGGATCTTTCATGCTCTGTGGGAGGGGGCTACTGTGGACCAGTTCATGTTGTGTGGGAGGGGGCTACTCTGGACCATTTCATGCTGTGTGGGAGGGGGCTACTGTGGACCATTTCATGTTGTGTGGGAGGGGGCTACTGTGGACCATTTCATGTTGTGTAGGAGGGGGCTACTGTGGATCTTTCATGCTCTGTGGGAGGGGGCTACTGTGGACCATTTCATGTTGTGTGGGAGGGGGCTATTGTGGACCATTTCATGTTGTGTGGGAGGGGGCTACTGTGGACCAGTTCATGTTGTGTGGGAGGGGGCTACTGTGGACCAGTTCATGTTGTGTGGGAGGGGGCTACTGTGGACCAGTTCATGCTGTATGGGAGGGGGCTACTGTGGACCAGTTCATGCTGTGTGGGAGGGGGCTACTGTGGACCAGTTCATGCTGTGTGGGAGGGGGCTACTGTGGAGTATACAGGTATAATCCTGTGTGGGGGCCACTGTGGGCCAGATTGTACTGTGTGGGGGGCCACTGAGGGGCAGATTGTACTGTGTGGGGTCCCCTCACTATGTATATCACACAGTATTTGTTTTATAGCAGACGTGAAATTAGTACAGGATGTAATAACATTGCACGGTAACTATAAAACAGATCCTGTGCGATGTAAATAGTGAAAATTAATTGTTTAAAAGTACAGAATGCAGAGACCTTTACCTTTCAGTACAAGATCTGTAAAGCCCCAGTCACAAGACTGTAATTTGTGGGTCCGCAATTGTGGACCCACAGAGTTTTAAGGTTAAATTGCCGTGTTGGCACTCCGTGATAATTTATTTGGTTTTGGGTTGCAGTTTAGGCACTCGGTCTCAAAAAGGTTCGCCATCACTGGTCTATGGGGTCCGTGTGCTTTTACTGCACAGCACTTGCAAATGCGTTTGGGAGTCCATTTGGGGGGTTCCCATGCAAACTCCCCAAACAGATTACCAAATGCAGATGTGAATGAGGGGTAAGGGAGGATAATACTGTGAAGGCCACTAAGAAAGAGTCCTTTCCCATTCCATGGTTGAACTTGATGGACATGACTTTTTTTTTTTTTTCAACTATACTATGTATCTGTGTGATAGGAGAGCACTATAACTGCGTGATGGCACAAAGACTGGGCACGGGCAAAGGAGACATAGGCAGATTTCAGGCCCATGCATAATATGGAGGTTGTGTGAAATAATCTTGTATATAATATGGTAGAGTGAAGCATAGGAAGCTTGGCATTATGCTTGAAGAAATAAGAGCATGCTGCACTAAGGGAGTAGTGCGGTGCCTCTTCAGTGGTCTAGATCCTGTTTAATTCTTCCTTGTGGCTGTTAAGGGCCCCCAGTAGCTATATATTACTCCACTCCACTCTTCTACATAGCAGAACTGCTTCCCAGCGAAACATGGGTATCTAACTGTGCACACGGTACCCTCTTCCTACATACACCCAGAATGTACAGTCATGGCCAAAAGTTTTGAGAATGACACGAATATTATGTTTTCACATGATCTGCTGCCCTCTGGTTTTTATGTGTGTTTGTCATATGTTTTTATCACATACAGAAATATAGCTGCAATCATATTATGAGTAACAAAAGCTTATATTGACAGTTAGAATGAGTTAATGCAGCAAGTCAATATTTGCAGTGTTGATCCTTCTTTTTCAGGACCTCTGCAATTCTCCCTGGCATGCTCTCAATCAACTTCTGGACCAAATCCTGACTGATAGCAGTCCATTCTTGCACAATCAATGCTTGCATTTTGTCAGAATTTGTAGGTTTTTGTTTGTCCACCCGTCTCTTGATGATTGACCACAAGTTCTCAATGGGATTAAGATCTGGGGAGTTTCCAGGCCAAGGACCCAAAATCTCTATGTTTTGTTCCCTGAGCCATTTAGTTATCACCTTTGCTTTATGGCAAGGTGCTCCATCATGCTGGAAAAGGCATTGTTGATCGCCAAACTGCTCTTGGACGGTTGGGAGAAGTTGATCTTGGAGGACATTCTGGTACCATTCTTTATTCATGGCTGTGTTTTAAGGCAAGACTGTGAGAGAGCCGATTCCCTTGGCTGAGAAGCAACCCCACACATGAATGGTTTCAGGATGGTTTACAGTTGGCATGAGACGACAAGACTGGTGGTAGCGCTCACCTCATCTTCTCCGAATAAGCTGTTTTCCAGATGTCCCAAACAATCGAAAAGGGGATTCATCAGAGAAAATGACTTTACCCCAGTCTTCAGCAGTCCACTCACTGTACCTTTTGCAGAATATCAGTCTGTCCCTGATGTTTTTTCTGGAGAGAAGTGGCTTCTTTGCTGCCCTCCTTGAGACCAGGCCTTGCTCCAAGAGTCTCCGCCACACAGTGCGTGCAGATGCACTCACACCTGCCTGCTGCCATTCCTGAGCAAGCTCTGCACTGCTGGTAGCCTGATCCCGCAGCTGAAACACTTTTAAGAGACGGTCTTGGTGCTTGCTGGTCTTTCTTGGGCGCCCTGGAGCCTTTCTGCCAACAATGGAACCTCTCTCCTTGAAGTTCTTGATGATGCGATAGATTGTTGACTGAGGTGCAATCTTTCTAGCTGCGATACTCTTCCCTGTTAGGCCATTTTTGTGCAGTGCAATGATGACTGCACATGTTTCTTTAGAGATAGCCATGGTTAACAGAAGAGAAACAAGGATGCCAAGCACCAGCCTCCTTTTAAAGTGTCCAGTGGTGTCATTCTTACTTAATCATGACAGATTGATCTCCAGCCCTGTCCTCATCAACACCCACACCTGTGTTAGTGGAGCAATCACTGAAACGATGTTAGCTGGTCCTTTTAAGGCAGGGCTGCAATGATGTTGAAATGTGTTTTGGGGGATAAAGTTCATTTGCTAGGCAAATATTGACTTTGCAAGTAATTGCTGTTAAGCTGATCGCTCTTTATAACATTCTGGAGTATATGCAAATTGCCATTAGGAAAACTGAATCAGTAGACTTTGTAAAAATTAATATTTGTATCATTCTCAAAACTTTTGGCCATGACTGTATATTACTCGCTTAATAGCCCCTCCCAATATAAGGATTCAGTTAGTGGCCTCTCACAGTATAATACTTCCATTAAGAGGCTCTCAAGTATAATACTTCCATCAGTAGCCATTCACAAAATAATTCTTCCATTAGTTTCCCCACACAGTATAAGGCTTCCATTAGTAGACCCTCACTGTATAGTGCTCCCTTATCTGCCCCCTCACAGTATAATACTACTTTCATTAGTGGTCCCTCACAATGCAATCCTAATAATGTAGGCATAATACAGTATACACTTTAATTCCACAACACAGTATACGTATGACTTGTCACTTGCTTTTTCCTTTCTCTTCCTCCTGCTCCACCCCAGAGCTTCAGTAAAGGAGGAGGAGACAATGTTGCTGCTTGACAGGGGGAAGGAGTGAAGTACTAGTGGTGCCAAACCAATGCGAGCTATCAGCTAGCACAGGAATCATGTTACAGAATCCCAGTGGATCCCTTGTAATTTTTTTTTTCTCCGTTTTATGGAAATCCCACTGTGGAGTTGGTACACCCCTCTTTTGGAAGATATAGTTCTGCCCATCCAAAGGAGTAAGGGAAAGAGATTCTGGGCTGGAGGAGTCAGTCGAGTACTCCTGGCCACTGTTAGCGATCCTCTCTACTACTCCCATCGTCCGGTTCTCTCCATTCGGTTGTGGCAAATTTTTGGTATCACAAACTTCGTCATCAACTCTTTGTCTTTCTGCAACATAAACTGGTGAGAAAAACCTCCATTGTTGTGTGAACGACTGTATATACAATCTCTTAGCAAGTGTGCACTAGTTGCTGCCAAAGCAACCCCAGTATTGGGCATAAACTGAAAAGTGCTGTGTATTAATATCAAGTGTATACTATGAAGTACTAAAAATGCCAAAACTGTCACTGCCTATAAGAATCCTAAATGTGTTTTATGGAGAACTGTGATAAATGCTTTTGAATGGTCACCAGTTTACAGAGAATTATTGCAGTCTGAATTATTGTGCCATAGCTGTGGATTGTTGCAACTGTCTTAAGTTTTGTGTTCTCCTGCATGTTCAGAGACTGATAGCAAAAGAGAGTCCAATGATCCAGCCCCAAAAGGGTTAACATTAGTTGGAATTTCTTTTCTGTCACATAAGTATCTGCTACAGCTACGCAAAAGTTATCAAACAGTCTGTAGCCGTTTTCAGGCTTGCTTAGCTTACTCTGACTAGCTTGGCTCTAGTTCACACAGAGCGGTTCCTGACTCTCCAGGTGATGTGCTCCTCTTTGATTGCTGTATCTGATTCAGCCCATTAGCCTAACGAGTTCACCTGTGGACTATCCGCAACCAACTCTGTCTGACTGTCTACACCTATATTGGTCTGTTCTGTGCTCTGCAAAGGGGCAGTGCAATATTTATAGATATATCTGTCTGAGCAATATGTATCTTGTATGTGTATTTATCTGGCCACGTACTGTTCAGTTCCTTGCCTTGTTCTTTTTGCATGAATGCTTCTGTTTTGTGTTTTGGTCTGTCTAGCCTTATTATAGTATTAGTCTATTCCTCTCCCTAGTGTGTGCCATATATATATATATATATATATATATATATATATATATATATATATATATATATATATACACTCACCGGCCACTTTATTAGGTACACCTGTCCAACTGCTCGTTAAAACTTAATTTCTAATCAGCCAATCACATGGCGGCAACTCAGTGCATTTAGGCATGTAGACATGGTCAAGACAATCTCCTGCAGTTCAAACCAAGCATCAGTATGGGGAAGAAAGGTGATTTGAGTGCCTTTGAACGTGGCATGGTTGTTGGTGCCAGAAGGGCTGGTCTGAGTATTTCAGAAACTGCTGATCTACTGGGTTTTTCACGCACAACCATCTCTAGGGTTTACAGAGAATGGTCCAAAAAAGAAAAAACATCCCGTGAGCGGCAGTTCTGTGGGCGGAAATGCGTTGTTGATGCCAGAGGTCAGAGGAGAATGGCCAGACTGGTTCGAGCTGATAGAAAGGCAACAGTGACTCAAATAGCCACCCGTTACAACCAAGGTAGCCAAAAGAGCATCTCTGAATGCACAGTACGTCGAACTTTGAGGCAGATGGGCTACAGCAGCAGAAGACCACACCAGGTGCCACTCCTTTCAGCTAAGAACAGGAAACTAAGGCTACAATTTGCACAAGCTCATCGAAATTGGACAATTGAAGATTGGAAAAACGTTGCCTGGTCTGATGAGTCTCGATTTCTGCTGCGACATTCGGATGGTAGGGTCAGAATTTGGCGTCAACAACATGAAAGCATGGATCCATCCTGCCTTGTATCAACGGTTCAGGCTGGTGGTGGTGGTGTCATGGTGTGGGGAATATTTTCTTGGCACTCTTTGGGCCCCTTGGTACCAATTGAGCATTGTTGCAACGCCAAAGCCTATATATATATATATATATATATATATATATATATATATATATATATATATATATCTCCTGTATACCTGTATCCTATATGTATTGTCTCCATTTTACATGCCTTTCCTGGGAGTTGCCCAGAGCTCATCCCTTTCCCTTTGCAGAGAGCTATTATCTATAAGAGACCATTCACATGGAGGAAGTTGGCGCTGATTCTGGCGTAAAACTCACGTCAGAATCAGCGCTGAAAAATAAGCCTCCCATTGACTTCAATGGGTTCTGTTTTCTGCACAGAACCCATTGAAATCAATGGGAGGCTTTTTTACCCCATTGATTTTAATGGGTTCTGCGCGGAAAATGGAACTAATTGAAGTCAATGGGAGGCTTATTTTTCAGCGCTGATTCTGACGCGAGTTTTGCGCCAGAATCAGCATCAACTTCCTCCATGTGAATGGACTCTTATGGGGTGAAACCTCGCCTGATCCTTATTCAATAGTTAAGTGCCAAACTTTTGTTGCAACTTTTTACCAAATAATGTTCTGTTAATTATACTAATCACGCATTTTATTTGTCTATACAATGTATAACCTCACCTTCAATATATTTAAAACTCTTCCATCCTCCATTAAAGATTAGAATCCATTATACAAACAATACCTAGAGGTTTGTGTTATTCCCTGAGCCAGTTCATATACAGATTGTACTTTTTGGACATCATTACGGTGATACTTAGAGCAGATTGCACTCACAATATCCTGTATTTTTATAGCTTTTGGCCTTTCTACAATATATATATAGCTTGCATTCCTATAGCCTCCAGGCTTTCTGTAACATATATATTTATCCTGTATTCCTATAGCCTCCAGGCTTTCTTTTTTTTTTTTTTTTTTTTTTTTTTTTTAATGTAGCTTGTGAGCCCCACATAGAGCTCACAATGTACATTTTTCCCTATCAGTATGTCTTTTTTTTGGAATATGGGATGGAGGTCCATGCAAACACGGGGAGAACATACAAACTCCTTGCAGATGGTTTTTTGCCCATGGCGGGATTTGAGCGCCGGGGCTCCAGCGCTGCAGGGCTGCAGTGCTAACCACTGAGCCACCGTGTGGCCCCCCAGCCTCCAGGCTTTCTGTAACGTATATCCTGTATTCTTATAGGCTCTGGGATTTCTGCAAAATATATATATCCATATCCTGTATTCGTATAGCCTCCGGGCCTTCTGTAATGTATATCCTGTATTCCTATAGCCTCCAGGCTTTCTGCTATATATCCTGATTCCTGTTTATTTCTTGTGTTGTATCCAGCATCTGTTTTAGCCTGCTCCTGTCTGTGCTGATTTTAGTCTGTGTCCATTTTCTGTGGTTTGGTGCACTTTATTCTGTTTCTGTGTTGCTCTTCCCCACAGTTCTGTCTGCTTGATCAGTTGCTACCAAACCGGTACCACCTCAGGACTTGGCTTCCTGGCAGACTCCCTGCAGTGCAGTCCAGATCCCCATAAAGGGTGAAATTTGGGAAGTCTACAGAGATAACTTTCTTAGAGGTGCCCCAATCCCAAACCAGTTTGGTGGCGCAGTGGTCCACACTCTGATGCCTGTGACAAGTTAACTGGCAGCCTGCCAAAACAACACTCACACAGGATAAGACCATTGCTACCTAGTACTTGTCAGGTTCCAGTCCATTTAACCTGCTAGTCATCAGTCTCTTGTAATTGTTGGAGTGTCTCTGCACCGAAACGGCCGCAAGTGGAGCCTCATTCCTATGCCAAGGCAGCACTGCCCACCAGACAAAGCTCTGGGTCAGATTGTACTTCATAGTGGTGTCATTTAATATTCTGTACAGGGTTCTGGGAAGCTGCAAAAAAATTCAGAATGAGAGGATATGTAGAAAAAACTGCATTTGTGCAATTTTGTTATGTGTTGTGCTTTCACGGCATTCACTGTGCAGCCAAAATTTCATATGACCTTTCTACTGACATTACAATTATGGTGTTTTCAAATATATACGCTTTTTGCTATGATTCAATACCTTAACAAAAAAACTTTGGGGAAAAAAAATTCTTGGAGTCATCAATTGCTATAACAGCAGATGTTGACAAGGAGTTAACTCAGTCTTTACTAGCAATAAATAAACAGATAACATCAGTCCAGAACATGGCTTGCTGCGGGGTCACTCCAATACTGTACACACTGACTTCATTGTGAGCGAAGGCCCACTGTGAGAAAAGCACTCACAATATCCTGTATTTCTATAGCCTTCGGGCTTTCTGCAATATATATCTACCCTTTATTCTTATAGCCTCTGGGCCTTCTGCAATATGTATCTCCAATATTCCCATAGGCCCCACATTGCAAAGACTCTGTGCTTTGGCCATGGTAGAAATGCTACGGCAAAAAAATGCAGCATTTTACACCACCCGCAAAGTGGATGGAATTCTGGCTAATCCCATCCACACTTTGCAGAAAAATATCCGCAGCGAAAAAGCTGGATTTTCGAAAATTGAGTCAAATGCTGGCGTTTTCTCTATGGTTGCAATAGGGGCAGGAAGTCTACAGAGACTGTGGCTCGCTACGTAGGACCTTTCACCACCTCCATAAACTCCTATATTTACAGGTGCATTCAAATTTTGAGAAGAGTAGTAAAACGCAGACCCATTGTGCTGACCCTAGAGACGGGCAGATTATAGGACATCTGTCTTGAAGGATATATTAGAAAATTCCATCATAGAGACCATTGGTGAGCACAATCTGCTCTAAGTATCATTGTGTTGAAGTCCAAATGAGTAGAAATGGTATATGAGTCGGCTCAGAGAAACAGTCACATGGTGTAATTTTATGACTGATATGGATTCTGGTCTTTAATGGTGGTTAGTTAGGTTTGTATACATTGTAGGTGTGGTTATACATTGCATAGGTAAAGAGAAGGTGTGATTAGTATAATTAACTTAATGTGATTGGCTATAAAGTTAGCACATAAGTTTAAGCACATAACTATTGGATAAGGAAAGAAGAAGAAGTTTCATCCCATTATAGATAATCGTTTTCATCAAGGAGAGGGAGATGAACTCTATAATGTAAAAGGATTGTAAGATGGAGACAGGCACAAGCTAGAATCATTCACACCATCAAGCTGCACTATTTTGTTCTGCTAAATCATGGTGTTAGGAGTTGGGCCGGAGACTCCATGGCGACATGTGGTTCTCTCCTCTCTTGGTCCCCAGCCCTCCTCTTTCGGGTGTTTCAGGAGGAGGGCCAGAACCTCCATGGTGTTGTGCGGGGGATTGCCGGTTCCCTCCTGAACCTGACCACGTACTTCCGGTGCAGGGGGTCATACAGCACGCTGTAGCCTATTTAAGTTAGGCTCTGGCTCTTCACTGACTATACTCTAACACTGCTATTTAGCTCCCTCTGTCTGTGTCCCGTGTGTCTCTGCCTTTGACCTACTAATTTGCTTTCTTGACTCTGCTTTTTGCCTCTCGATTTTTTACTGTGCCATCTCCTTTTGATGACCCCAACTTGCCTTTAGACCACTGCTCCTTGAACCTTTTTTTGTTCTCCCCTGCTGTCCTGTTACTGACCTGGCCTGTTTGACCTCCCCTCTAGATTACCCTTCTGTACTGCGCTAACCTCACGTTGATGTCTCAGATTGGACGACTACTCTTTGGTGTACTGCTGCCATCTACTGGCTTCCGCCAACCACTGCCTTCTGGTTCTTCAGACCTCCATATCACTCTGAAAACCTGCTGGTAAGTGATTCCAGTTTCTGGTTGTGCTGTGACTAGTGGTGTGCTGGGCGTCCAGCTTTCCCTAACCCGTACCACCATGCCTGACGATAGCCTCCAAGTCCATCCCTACTATCAGGGGCTCTGGTGAACATGTCTGGAGGATTGGGGTTGGCACGGCCCGGGGTGTGCAGGATGCTCACCGCAGTATTTTGCCATTTTGATCAGTGTGTCTGGTACTGGTACTCACTATTTGCTCAGTGCTTCATCTGTATCCTAACAGATGGGCACCATAAGAAGAAACTATGATGTATGGCGTGCGTCCATCAAATTATGTACCTATATAGTTTTCTACAAATACAAAAAAAAGCCTGGTGAAGATGTGAACTTAGACCTAGTTGTTTGTTTGCAAAATTCTTTTTTTAAAATATATATATATATATATATATATATATATATATATATACAGTCCTATGAAAAAGTTTGGGCACCCCTATTAATCTTAATCATTTTTAGTTCTAAATATTTTGGTGTTTATAACAGCCATTTCAGTTTGATATATCTAATAACTGATGGACACAGTAATATTTCAGGATTGAAATGAGGTTTATTGTACTAACAGAAAATGTGCAATATGCATTAAACCAAAATTTGACCGGTGCAAAAGTATGGGCACCTCAACAGAAAAGTGACATTAATATTTAGTAGATCCTCCTTTTGCAAAGATAACAGCCTCTAGTCGCTTCCTGTAGCTTTTAATCAGTTCCTGGATCCTGGATAAAGGTATTTTGGACAAACAATTCAAGTTCAGTTAAGTTAGATGGTCGCCGAGCATGGACAGCCCGCTTCAAATCATCCCACAGATGTTCAATGATATTCAGGTCTGGGGACTGGGATGGCCATTCCAGAACATTGTAATTGTTCCTCTGCATGAATGCCTGAGGATTTGGAGCGGTGTTTTGGATCATTGTCTTGCTGAAATATCCATCCCCGGCGTAACTTCAACTTCGTCACTGATTCTTGAACATTATTCTCAAGAATCTGCTGATACTGAGTGGAATCCATGCGACTCTCAACTTTAACAAGATTCCCGATGCCGGCATTGGCCACACAGCCCCAAAGCATGATGGAACCTCCACCAAATTTTACAGTGGGTAGCATGTGTTTTTCTTGGAATGCTGTTTCTTTTTGGACGCCATGCATAACGCCTTTTTTTATAACCAAACAACTCAATTTTTGTTTCCAAAATGAAGCTGCCTTGTCCAAATGTGCTTTTTCATACCTCAGGCAACTCTATTTGTGGCGTACGTGCAGAAACGGCTTCTTTCTCATCACTCTCCCATACAGCTTCTATTTGTGCAAAGTGCGCTGTATAGTTGACCGATGCACAGTGACACCATCTGCAGCAAGATGATGCTGTAGCTCTTTGGAGGTGGTCTGTGGATTGTCCTTGACTGTTCTCACCATTCTTCTTCTCTGCCTTTCTGATATTTTTCTTGGCCTGCCACTTCTGGGCTTAACAAGAACTGTCCCTGTGGTCTTCCATTTCCTTACTATGTTCCTCACAGCGGAAACTGACAGGTTAAATCTCTGAGACAACTTTTTGTATCCTTCCCCTGAACAACTATGTTGAACAATCTTTGTTTTCAGATCATTTGAGAGTTGTTTTGAGTAGCCCATGATGCCACTCTTCAGAGGAGATTCAAATAGGAGATCAACTTGCAATTGGCCACCTTAAATACCTTTTCTTATGATTGGATACATCTGGCTATGAAGTTCAAAGCTCACTGAGGTTACAAAACCAATTTTGTGCTTCAGTAAGTCAGTAAAAAGTAGTTAGGGGAATTCAAATCAATAAAATGATAAGGGTGCCCATACTTTTGCACCGGTCAAATTTTGGTTTAATGCATATTGCACATTTTCTGTTAGTACAATAAACCTCATTTCAATCCTGAAATATTACTGTGTCCATCAGTTATTAGATATATCAAACTGAAATGGCTGTTGCAAACACCAAAATATTTAGAACAAAAAATGATTAAGATTAATAGGGGTGCCCAAACTTTTTCATAGGACTGTATATATATATATATATATATATATATATATATATATATATTGTATATGTTATAGGAATTGGTGTCAAAGCCACGATGGTGAGACATGAAAATATTTAGGCTGCATTTTTAAAGCTGAATAGCAGGAGTTTGGCGACGTTTAGTACTCTAGCACATTGTGTAAATAGGAGTTTATAATTCCCTGCTGGATATACATGCAACATCTGCTGTATTATTTTAGATGTAAAGTAATACACCGAATGAATATCACATATATACTCTCTTAATGTGACCTTCCTAAGGGAGACCCTCCCAAGAGTATGCTCTTTGATCCGCTCTGAGTCTCTGAAGCTATAGGAATATACATTAAGCATGCATGGAGAAAGCACTGTATTTGTGGATTACTTTTCCTTTAAGTTTCTTTGTTGTTTAGCCATACTGTTACAACTCAATGGCTTTTGTGCTTAAATTCTTAGAAATATCTGATGGACAAGTCTTGGTAAAAAAAAAAGAACATCAGGATTGATCATTTCCATGAACTACCACCAATCTGGTTGGTTAAATGGATGACGAATTGGCATCAATATGGACAATTTTATCAATGTGTTTCTGTTTTGTTCAATAATGAATTAAACCAAATATAATCCTGATGAAGTTTATGAAGGCCTCATGCACGTAGTTATATTATGGCTCTGTAGGACCTCTGTAGAAGTTGTAATGAGCCATATAAATGCATATATTGGTGTCTATGGGGCTTTTTTGGTGCCTCCAAATATAATATTGTGTTAAGCATTACAGAGATTTGTTTATTAATGTTGGAATGCAACAGAAAATACCTTCATAATACTATACTATATACAGTCCTATGAAAAAGTTTGGGCACCCCTATTAATCTTAATCATTTTTAGTTCTAAATATTTTGGTGTTTATTAGAGATGAGCGAACAGTGTTCTATCGAACTCATGTTCGATCGGATATTAGGCTGTTCGGCATGTTCGAATCGAATCGAACACCGCGTGGTAAAGTGCGCCATTACTCGATTCCCCTCCCACCTTCCCTGGCGCCTTTTTTGCTCCAATAACAGCGCAGGGTAGGTGGGACAGGAACTACGACACCGGTGACGTTGAAAAAAGTAGGCAAAACCCATTGGCTGCCGAAAACATGTGACCTCTAATTTAAAAGAACAGCGACGCCCAGCTTCGCGTCATTCTGAGCTTGCAATTCACCGAGGACGGAGGTTTCCGTCCAGCTAGCTAGGGCTTAGATTCTGGGTAGGCAGGGACAGGCTAGGATAGGAAGGAGAAGACAACCAACAGCTCTTGTAAGAGCTAAAT
The DNA here is from genome assembly GCF_031893055.1 of Leptodactylus fuscus. Lineage (NCBI taxonomy): Eukaryota > Metazoa > Chordata > Amphibia > Anura > Leptodactylidae > Leptodactylus > Leptodactylus fuscus. The sequence goes on along the minus strand of NC_134269.1, from coordinate 162,730,639 downwards.
TCCAGGGAGAAGCTTGTCAGTGTAACGTGGCACTGACGGGCTCAATCGCCGCAACCCAGCTTTCCCAGGATCCTGAATGGAATACACTGTCAGTGTATTCCCGTATACCCGATATATACCCCGATACCCGTTCCAACGGTGTGCCCCCCCACCTTCACCCCAGAAATACCCTGCAAGTCCCCTAGCAATAGAATTGGGGCTATATACACCCACAATTTTTACTACTGGTATACAGTGCCATTGTCTGACTGGGAATTCAAAGAGTATATTGGGAATACAAATACCCTCATTTCTTGCTACTGCCATATAGTGCCAGTGTCTGACTGGGAATTCAAAGAATATATTGGGGTTACGTGCACCCACAATTTTTACTACTGGTATACAGTGCCATTGTCTGACTGGGAATTCAAAGAATATATTGGGAATACAAATACCCTCATTTCTTGCTACTGCCATATAGTGCCAGTGTCTGACTGGGAATTCAAAGAATATATTGGGGTTACGTGCACCCACAATTTTTACTACTGGTATACAGTGCCATTGTCTGACTGGGAATTCAAAGAATATATTGGGAATACAAATACCCTCATTTCTTGCTACTGCCATATAGTGCCAGTGTCTGACTGGGAATTCAAAGAATATATTGGGGTTACGTGCACCCACAATTTTTACTACTGGTATACAGTGCCATTGTCTGACTGGGAATTCAAAGAATATATTGGGGTTATAAATACCCTCATTTCTTGCTACTGCCATATAGTGCCAGTGTCTGACTGGTAATTCAAAGAATATATTGGGGTTACGTGCACCCACAATTTTTACTACTGGTATACAGTGCCATTGTCTGACTGGGAATTCAAAGAGTATATTGGGAATACAAATACCCTCATTTCTTGCTACTGCCATATAGTGCCAGTTTCTGACTGGGAATTCAAAGAATATATTGGGGTTACGTGCACCCACAATTTTTACTACTGGTATACAGTGCCATTGTCTGACTGGGAATTCAAAGAATATATTGGGGTTATAAATACCCTCATTTCTTGCTACTGCCATATAGTGCCAGTTTCTGACTGGTAATTCAAAGAATATATTGGGGTTACGTGCACCCACAATTTTTACTACTGGTATACAGTGCCATTGTTTGACTTGGAATTCAAAGAGTATATTGGGAATACAAATACCCTCATTTCTTGCTACTGCCATATAGTGCCAGTTTCTGACTGGGAATTCAAAGAATATATTGGGGTTACGTGCACCCACAATTTTTACTACTGGTATACAGTGCCATTGTCTGACTGGGAATTCAAAGAATATATTGGGGTTATAAATACCCTCATTTCTTGCTACTGCCATATAGTGCCAGTTTCTGACTGGTAATTCAAAGAATATATTGGGGTTACGTGCACCCACAATTTTTACTACTGGTATACAGTGCCATTGTCTGACTGGGAATTCAAAGAGTATATTGGGAATACAAATACCCTCATTTCTTGCTACTGCCATATAGTGCCAGTTTCTGACTGGGAATTCAAAGAATATATTGGGGTTACGTGCACCCACAATTTTTACTACTGGTATACAGTGCCATTGTCTGACTGGGAATTCAAAGAATATATTGGGGTTATAAATACCCTCATTTCTTGCTACTGCCATATAGTGCCAGTTTCTGACTGGTAATTCAAAGAATATATTGGGGTTACGTGCACCCACAATTTTTACTACTGGTATACAGTGCCATTGTCTGACTGGGAATTCAAAGAGTATATTGGGAATACAAATACCCTCATTTCTTGCTACTGCCATATAGTGCCAGTTTCTGACTGGGAATTCAAAGAATATATTGGGGTTACGTGCACCCACAATTTTTACTACTGGTATACAGTGCCATTGTCTGACTGGGAATTCAAAGAATATATTGGGGTTATAAATACCCTCATTTCTTGCTACTGCCATATAGTGCCAGTTTCTGACTGGTAATTCAAAGAATATATTGGGGTTACGTGCACCCACAATTTTTACTACTGGTATACAGTGCCATTGTCTGACTGGGAATTCAAAGAGTATATTGGGAATACAAATACCCTCATTTCTTGCTACTGCCATATAGTGCCAGTTTCTGACTGGGAATTCAAAGAATATATTGGGGTTACGTGCACCCACAATTTTTACTACTGGTATACAGTGCCATTGTCTGACTGGGAATTCAAAGAATATATTGGGGTTATAAATACCCTCATTTCTTGCTACTGCCATATAGTGCCAGTTTCTGACTGGTAATTCAAAGAATATATTGGGGTTACGTGCACCCACAATTTTTACTACTGGTATACAGTGCCATTGTCTGACTGGGAATTCAAAGAGTATATTGGGAATACAAATACCCTCATTTCTTGCTACTGCCATATAGTGCCAGTTTCTGACTGGGAATTCAAAGAATATATTGGGGTTACGTGCACCCACAATTTTTACTACTGGTATACAGTGCCATTGTCTGACTGGGAATTCAAAGAATATATTGGGGTTATAAATACCCTCATTTCTTGCTACTGCCATATAGTGCCAGTTTCTGACTGGTAATTCAAAGAATATATTGGGGTTACGTGCACCCACAATTTTTACTACTGGTATACAGTGCCATTGTCTGACTGGGAATTCAAAGAGTATATTGGGAATACAAATACCCTCATTTCTTGCTACTGCCATATAGTGCCAGTTTCTGACTGGGAATTCAAAGAATATATTGGGGTTACGTGCACCCACAATTTTTACTACTGGTATACAGTGCCATTGTCTGACTGGGAATTCAAAGAATATATTGGGGTTATAAATACCCTCATTTCTTGCTACTGCCATATAGTGCCAGTTTCTGACTGGTAATTCAAAGAATATATTGGGGTTACGTGCACCCACAATTTTTACTACTGGTATACAGTGCCATTGTCTGACTGGGAATTCAAAGAGTATATTGGGAATACAAATACCCTCATTTCTTGCTACTGCCATATAGTGCCAGTTTCTGACTGGGAATTCAAAGAATATATTGGGGTTACGTGCACCCACAATTTTTACTACTGGTATACAGTGCCATTGTCTGACTGGGAATTCAAAGAGTATATTGGGAATACAAATACCCTCATTTCTTGCTACTGCCATATAGTGCCAGTGTCTGACTGGGAATTCAAAGAATATATTGGGGTTACGTGCACCCACAATTTTTACTACTGGTATACAGTGCCAATTTCTAACTAGGAATTCAAAATGCGCAAGGCTCCTGGAAAGGGACGTGGACGAGGCCGTGGGCGAGGTCGGGGGAATGGTTCTGGGGAGCAAGGTAGCAGTGAAGCCACAGGGCGTCCCGTGCCTACTCCTGTGGGGCAGCAAGCATTGCGCCACTCCACAGTGCCAGGGTTGCTTGCCACATTAACTAAACTGCAGGGTACAAACCTTAGTAGGCCCGAGAACCAGGAACAGGTCTTGCAATGGCTGTCAGAGAACGCTTACAGCACATTGTCCAGCAGCCAGTCAGACTCTGCCTCCTCTCCTCCTATTACCCAACAGTCTTGTCTTCCTTCCTCCCAAAATTCCGAAGCTTTACAGAACAATAACCCAAACTGTCCCTGCTCCCCAGAGCTGTTCTCCGCTCCTTTCATTGTCCCTCAACCTGCCTCTCCACGTCACGATTCCACGAACCTAACAGAGGAGCATCTGTGTCCAGATGCTCAAACACTAGAGTCTCCTCCATCTCCGTTCGATTTGGTGGTGGATGACCAGCAACCCACCCTCATCGACGATGATGTGACGCAGTTGCCGTCAGGGCATCCAGTTGACCGGCGCATTGTGCGGGAGGAGGAGATGAGACAGGAGTTGGAAGAGGAAGTGGTGGATGATGAGGACACTGACCCGACCTGGACAGGGGGGATGTCAAGCGGGGAAAGTAGTGTGGATGTTGAGGCAGGTGCAGCACCAAAAAGGGTAGTTAGAGGCAGAGGCAGAGGTCAGCAGCTTAGGCGAAGCCAGGCCACACCCGGAATCTCCCAAGATGTTCCAGTTCGTACCCAGCCCCGAAAAACTCCCACCTCGAGGGCACGTTTCTCGAAGGTGTGGAGTTTTTTCAAGGAATGCGCCGAGGACAGATATAGTGTTGTCTGCACAATTTGCCTCTCGAAATTGATTAGGGGCTCTGAGAAGAGCAACCTGTCCACCACTTCAATGCGCCGTCATTTGGAATCCAAGCACTGGAATCAGTGGCAGGCAGCAACGGCAGGACAAAGGCCGCCTGCCGTTCACGCCACTGCCACTGCCTCTGCCACTGCCTCTGCCTCTGCCACTGCCACTGCTGACTGTGCTGGCGATGCACTCCAGAGGACGAGCCAGGACACCACTTCATCTGCCTCCGCCACTTTGTTGACTTCTACCTCATCCTCCCCTGGTCCTGTCTTATCTCCTTCTCCTGCACCATCAAAGGCACCATCAGGCGTTTCTTTACAACAACCCACCATCTCTCAGACATTGGAGCGGCGGCAGAAATACACTGCTAACCACCCACACGCGCAAGCCTTGAACGCCAACATCGCTAAACTGCTGGCCCAGGAGATGTTGGCGTTCCGGCTTGTTGAAACTCCCGCCTTCCTGGACCTGATGGCAACTGCGGCACCTCGCTATGCCGTCCCTAGCCGTCACTACTTCTCCCGGTGTGCCGTCCCCGCCTTGCACCAGCACGTGTCACTCAACATCAGGCGGGCCCTTAGTTCCGCGCTTTGCACAAAGGTCCACTTGACCACCGACGCGTGGACAAGTGCATGCGGACAGGGACGCTACATTTCACTGACGGCACACTGGGTGAATGTAGTTGAGGCTGGGACTGCTTCCCAAACTGGCCCGGTGTACCTCGTCTCCCCGCCTAACATTCCTGGCAGGGACACGAGAAGAACACCCCCCTCCTCCTCCTCCTCTACCGCCTCCTCCTCCGCCACCGCCTCCTCCTCCGCCACCGCCTCCTCCTCCGCTGTTAGATTGACCCCAGCTACGAGTTGGAAACGTTGCAGCACTGGCGTTGGTAGACGTCAGCAGGCTGTGCTGAAGCTGATCAGCTTGGGGGACAGACAGCACACTGCCTCCGAGGTGAGGGATGCCCTCCTCGATGAGACGGCAATATGGTTTGAGCCGCTGCACCTGGGCCCAGGCATGGTCGTTTGTGATAACGGCCGGAACCTGGTAGCAGCTCTGGAGCTTGCCGGACTCCAACATGTTCCATGCCTGGCCCACGTCTTCAACCTAGTGGTGCAACGTTTCCTAAAGAGCTACCCCAATGTTCCAGAGCTACTGGTGAAAGTGCGGCGCATGTGCGCCCACTTTCGCAAGTCGACAGTAGCCGCTGCTAGCTTAAAATCTCTCCAGCAACGCCTGCATGTGCCACAACACCGGCTTTTGTGCGACGTCCCCACACGCTGGAACTCAACGTTTCAGATGTTGAATAGAGTGGTTGAGCAGCAGAGACCTTTGATGGAATACCAGCTACAAAACCCTAGGGTGCCACAAAGTCAGCTGCCTCAGTTTCACATCCATGAGTGGCCATGGATGAGAGACCTTTGTGACATCCTACGGGTCTTTGAGGAGTCCACAAGGAGGGTGAGCTCTGAGGATGCGATGGTGAGCCTTACAATCCCGCTCTTGTGTGTTCTGAGAGAATCCCTGATTGACATCAGGGATAACTCAGATCACACAGAGGAGTTAGGGATAGCATCCGATCCGTCACAGCTGGAGAGTAGGTCCACACATCTGTCCGCTTCACTGCGTTTAATGGAGGAGGAGGAGGAGGAGGAGGAGGAAGAAGAGTTGTCCGATGATGTGATGGTGATACAGGAGGCTTCCGGGCAACTTCGAATCGTCCCATTGTTGCAGCGCGGATGGGTAGACATGGAGGATGAGGAGGAAATGGAGATTGAACTTTCCGGTGGGGCCAGAGGAGTCATGCCAACTAACACTGTGGCAGACATGGCTGAGTTCATGTTGGGGTGCTTTACAACCGACAAGCGTATTGTCAAAATCATGGAGGACAACCAGTACTGGATCTTTGCTATCCTTGACCCCCGGTATAAAAACAACATCTCGTCTTTTATTCCGGTAGAGGGGAGGGCCAATCGCATCAATGCTTGCCACAGGCAATTGGTGCAGAATATGATGGAGATGTTTCCAGCATGTGACGTTGGCGGCAGGGAGGGCAGTTCCTCCAGTAGGCAACCAAGTTCTCACCGGTCCACACAAACGAGGGGCACACTGTCTAAGGTCTGGGACACCTTGATGGCACCCCCTCGCCAAAGTGCCGCCACGGAGGGTCCTAGTGTCACCAGGCGTGAGAAGTATAGGCGCATGTTGCGGGAATACCTTTCCGACCACAGCCCTGTCCTCTCCGACCCCTCTGCGCCCTACACGTATTGGGTGTCGAAGTTGGACCTGTGGCTTGAACTTGCCCTATATGCCTTGGAGGTGCTGTCCTGTCCTGCCGCCAGCGTCCTATCTGAGAGGGTGTTCAGTGCAGCCGGTGGCATCATCACTGACAAGCGCACCCGTCTGTCAGCTGAGAGTGCCGACCGGCTCACGTTGATAAAAATGAACCACCACTGGATAGAGCCTTCATTTTTGTGCCCACCTGTGTAAAGCACCCCAACATGAAACTCCATGTCTGTACTCAACCTCTCCAATTCCTCCGCATCCTCATACTCATCCACCATAAGCGTTGCACAATTCTGCTAATACTAGGCTCCCTCCAACATGATTTCCCCCAACTCTGCTGGTTAGAGGCTCCCTCCACCCTGATTTCCACCAACTCTGCTGGTTAGAGGCTCCCTCCACCCTGCTTTCCCACAACTCTGCTGGTTAGAGGCTCCTTCCACCATGAATTTGCCCAAACTGGGCTGTTTAGAGGCTCCCTCCACCATGAATTGGTCCAAACTGGGCTGGTTAGAGGCTCCCTCCACCATTAATTGGTCCAAACTGGGCTGGTTAGAGGCTCCCTCCACCATGAATTTGCCCAAACTGGGCTGTTTAGAGGCTCCCTCCACCATGAATTGGTCCAAACTGGGCTGGTTAGAGGCTCCCTCCACCATGAATTTGCCCAAACTGGGCTGTTTAGAGGCTCCCTCCACCATGAATTTGCCCAAACTGGGCTGGTTAGAGGCTCCCTCCACCATGAATTGGTCCAAACGGGTTTTTAGAGGCTCCCTTCACCATGAATTGGTCCAAACTTGGCTGTTTAGAGGCTCCCTCCACCATGAATTGGTCCAAACTGGGGTGGTTAGAGGCTCCCTCCACCATTAATTGGTCCAAACTGGGCTGGTTAGAGGCTCCCTCCACCATTAATTGGTCCAAACTGGGCTGGTTAGAGGCTCCCTCCACCATTAATTGGTCCAAACTGGGCTGGTTAGAGGCTCCCTCCACCATGAATTTGCCCAAACTGGGCTGTTTAGAGGCTCCCTCCACCATGAATTTGCCCAAACTGGGCTGGTTAGAGGCTCCCTCCACCATGAATTGGTCCAAACTGGGGTTTTTAGAGGCTCCCTCCACCATGAATTGGTCCAAACTGGGGTGGTTAGAGGCTCCCTCCACCATTAATTGGTCCAAACTGGGCTGGTTAGAGGCTCCCTCCACCATTAATTGGTCCAAACTGGGCTGGTTAGAGGCTCCCTCCACCATGAATTTCCCAAAACTTGGCTGTTTAGAGGCTCCCTCCACCATTAATTGGTCCAAACTGGGCTGGTTAGAGGCTCCCTCCACCATTAATTGGTCCAAACTGGGCTGGTTAGAGGCTCCCTCCACCATGAATTTGCCCAAACTGGGCTGTTTAGAGGCTCCCTCCACCATGAATTTGCCCAAACTGGGCTGGTTAGAGGCTCCCTCCACCATGAATTGGTCCAAACTGGGGTTTTTAGAGGCTCCCTCCACCATGAATTGGTCCAAACTTGGCTGTTTAGAGGCTCCCTCCACCATGAATTGGTCCAAACTGGGGTGGTTAGAGGCTCCCTCCACCATTAATTGGTCCAAACTGGGCTGGTTAGAGGCTCCCTCCACCATTAATTGGTCCAAACTGGGCTGGTTAGAGGCTCCCTCCACCATGAATTTCCCAAAACTTGGCTGTTTAGAGGCTCCCTCCACCATTAATTGGTCCAAACTGGGCTGGTTAGAGGCTCCCTCCACCATTAATTGGTCCAAACTGGGCTGGTTAGAGGCTCCCTCCACCATGAATTTGCCCAAACTGGGCTGTTTAGAGGCTCCCTCCACCATGAATTTGCCCAAACTGGGCTGGTTAGAGGCTCCCTCCACCATGAATTGGTCCAAACTGGGGTTTTTAGAGGCTCCCTCCACCATGAATTGGTCCAAACTTGGCTGTTTAGAGGCTCCCTCCACCATGAATTGGTCCAAACTGGGCTGGTTAGAGGCTCCCTCCACCATTAATTGGTCCAAACTGGGCTGGTTAGAGGCTCCCTCCACCATTAATTGGTCCAAACTGGGCTGGTTAGAGGCTCCCTCCACCATTAATTGGTCCAAACTGGGCTGGTTAGAGGCTCCCTCCACCATTAATTGGTCCAAACTGGGCTGGTTAGAGGCTCCCTCCACCATGAATTTGCCCAAACTGGGCTGTTTAGAGGCTCCCTCCACCATGAATTTGCCCAAACTGGGCTGGTTAGAGGCTCCCTCCACCATGAATTGGTCCAAACTGGGGTTTTTAGAGGCTCCCTCCACCATGAATTGGTCCAAACTTGGCTGTTTAGAGGCTCCCTCCACCATTAATTGGTCCAAACTGGGCTGGTTAGAGGCTCCCTCCACCATGAATTGGTCCAAACTGGGTTTTTTAGAGGCTCCCTCCACCATGAATTTGCCCAAACTGGGCTGTTTAGAGGCTCCCTCCACCATGAATTTGCCCAAACTGGGCTGGTTAGAGGCTCCCTCCACCATGAATTGGTCCAAACTGGGGTTTTTAGAGGCTCCCTCCACCATGAATTGGTCCAAACTTGGCTGTTTAGAGGCTCCCTCCACCATGAATTGGTCCAAACTGGGGTGGTTAGAGGCTCCCTCCACCATTAATTGGTCCAAACTGGGCTGGTTAGAGGCTCCCTCCACCATTAATTGGTCCAAACTGGGCTGGTTAGAGGCTCCCTCCACCATGAATTGGTCCAAACTGGGTTTTTTAGAGGCTCCCTCCACCATGAATTTGCCCAAACTGGGCTGTTTAGAGGCTCCCTCCACCATGAATTGGTCCAAACTGGGCTGGTTAGAGGCTCCCTCCACCATGAATTTCCCAAAACTTGGCTGTTTAGAGGCTCCCTCCACCATTAATTGGTCCAAACTGGGCTGGTTAGAGGCTCCCTCCACCATGAATTGGTCCAAACTGGGGTTTTTAGAGGCTCCCTCCACCATGAATTGGTCCAAACTTGGCTGTTTAGAGGCTCCCTCCACCATGAATTGGTCCAAACTGGGGTGGTTAGAGGCTCCCTCCACCATTAATTGGTCCAAACTGGGCTGTTAGAGGCTCCCTCCACCATTAATTGCTCCAAACTGGGCTGGTTAGAGGCTCCCTCCACCATGAATTTGCCCAAACTGGGCTGTTTAGAGGCTCCCTCCACCATGAATTTGCCCAAACTGGGCTGGTTAGAGGCTCCCTCCACCATGAATTGGTCCAAACGGGTTTTTAGAGGCTCCCTTCACCATGAATTGGTCCAAACTTGGCTGTTTAGAGGCTCCCTCCACCATGAATTGGTCCAAACTGGGTTTTTTAGAGGCTCCCTCCACCATGAATTTGCCCAAACTGGGCTGTTTAGAGGCTCCCTCCACCATGAATTTGCCCAAACTGGGCTGGTTAGAGGCTCCCTCCACCATGAATTGGTCCAAACTGGGGTTTTTAGAGGCTCCCTCCACCATGAATTGGTCCAAACTTGGCTGTTTAGAGGCTCCCTCCACCATGAATTGGTCCAAACTGGGGTGGTTAGAGGCTCCCTCCACCATTAATTGGTCCAAACTGGGCTGGTTAGAGGCTCCCTCCACCATTAATTGGTCCAAACTGGGCTGGTTAGAGGCTCCCTCCACCATTAATTGGTCCAAACTGGGGTTTTTAGAGGCTCCCTCCACCATGAATTGGTCCAAACTTGGCTGTTTAGAGGCTCCCTCCACCATGAATTGGTCCAAACTGGGGTGGTTAGAGGCTCCCTCCACCATTAATTGGTCCAAACTGGGCTGGTTAGAGGCTCCCTCCACCATTAATTGGTCCAAACTGGGCTGGTTAGAGGCTCCCTCCACCATGAATTTGCCCAAACTGGGCTGTTTAGAGGCTCCCTCCACCATGAATTTGCCCAAACTGGGCTGGTTAGAGGCTCCCTCCACCATGAATTGGTCCAAACGGGTTTTTAGAGGCTCCCTTCACCATGAATTGGTCCAAACTTGGCTGTTTAGAGGCTCCCTCCACCATGAATTGGTCCAAACTGGGTTTTTTAGAGGCTCCCTCCACCATGAATTTGCCCAAACTGGGCTGTTTAGAGGCTCCCTCCACCATGAATTTGCCCAAACTGGGCTGGTTAGAGGCTCCCTCCACCATGAATTGGTCCAAACTGGGGTTTTTAGAGGCTCCCTCCACCATGAATTGGTCCAAACTTGGCTGTTTAGAGGCTCCCTCCACCATGAATTGGTCCAAACTGGGGTGGTTAGAGGCTCCCTCCACCATTAATTGGTCCAAACTGGGCTGGTTAGAGGCTCCCTCCACCATTAATTGGTCCAAACTGGGCTGGTTAGAGGCTCCCTCCACCATGAATTGGTCCAAACTGGGTTTTTTAGAGGCTCCCTCCACCATGAATTTGCCCAAACTGGGCTGTTTAGAGGCTCCCTCCACCATGAATTGGTCCAAACTGGGCTAGTTAGAGGCTCCCTCCACCATGAATTTCCCAAAACTTGGCTGTTTAGAGGCTCCCTCCACCATTAATTGGTCCAAACTGGGCTGGTTAGAGGCTCCCTCCACCATGAATTGGTCCAAACTGGGGTTTTTAGAGGCTCCCTCCACCATGAATTGGTCCAAACTTGGCTGTTTAGAGGCTCCCTCCACCATGAATTGGTCCAAACTGGGGTGGTTAGAGGCTCCCTCCACCATTAATTGGTCCAAACTGGGCTGGTTAGAGGCTCCCTCCACCATTAATTGGTCCAAACTGGGCTGGTTAGAGGCTCCCTCCACCATGAATTTGCCCAAACTGGGCTGTTTAGAGGCTCCCTCCACCATGAATTTGCCCAAACTGGGCTGGTTAGAGGCTCCCTCCACCATGAATTGGTCCAAACGGGTTTTTAGAGGCTCCCTTCACCATGAATTGGTCCAAACTTGGCTGTTTAGAGGCTCCCTCCACCATGAATTGGTCCAAACTGGGGTGGTTAGAGGCTCCCTCCACCATTAATTGGTCCAAACTGGGCTGGTTAGAGGCTCCCTCCACCATTAATTGGTCCAAACTGGGCTGGTTAGAGGCTCCCTCCACCATGAATTGGTCCAAACTGGGGTTTTTAGAGGCTCCCTCCACCATGAATTGGTCCAAACTTGGCTGTTTAGAGGCTCCCTCCACCATTAATTGGTCCAAACTGGGCTGGTTAGAGGCTCCCTCCACCATGAATTGGTCCAAACTGGGTTTTTTAGAGGCTCCCTCCACCATGAATTTGCCCAAACTGGGCTGTTTAGAGGCTCCCTCCACCATGAATTGGTCCAAACTGGGTTTTTTAGAGGCTCCCTCCACCATGAATTGGTCCAAACTGGGCTGGTTAGAGGCTCCCTCCACCATTAATTGGTCCAAACTGGGCTGGTTAGAGGCTCCCTCCACCATTAATTGGTCCAAACTGGGCTGGTTAGAGGCTCCCTCCACCATTAATTGGTCCAAACTGGGCTGGTTAGAGGCTCCCTCCACCATTAATTGGTCCAAACTGGGCTGGTTAGAGGCTCCCTCCACCATGAATTTGCCCAAACTGGGCTGTTTAGAGGCTCCCTCCACCATGAATTTGCCCAAACTGGGCTGGTTAGAGGCTCCCTCCACCATGAATTGGTCCAAACTGGGGTTTTTAGAGGCTCCCTCCACCATGAATTGGTCCAAACTTGGCTGTTTAGAGGCTCCCTCCACCATTAATTGGTCCAAACTGGGCTGGTTAGAGGCTCCCTCCACCATGAATTGGTCCAAACTGGGTTTTTTAGAGGCTCCCTCCACCATGAATTTGCCCAAACTGGGCTGTTTAGAGGCTCCCTCCACCATGAATTGGTCCAAACTGGGGTGGTTAGAGGCTCCCTCCACCATTAATTGGTCCAAACTGGGCTGGTTAGAGGCTCCCTCCACCATTAATTGGTCCAAACTGGGCTGGTTAGAGGCTCCCTCCACCATGAATTTGCCCAAACTGGGCTGGTTAGAGGCTCCCTCCACCATGAATTGGTCCAAACTGGGTTTTTTAGAGGCTCCCTCCACCATGAATTTGCCCAAACTGGGCTGGTTAGAGGCTCCCTCCACCATGAATTGGTCCAAACTGGGGTTTTTAGAGGCTCCCTCCACCATGAATTTGCCCAAACTCTGCTGGTTAGAGGCTCAATCCACCCTGATTTTCAAAACAAATGTTGGTGCCAACCTCAACTTACTACAAGGGCCAAATTCACTGCTGGTGACAAGCTCTCCTCACTGCAAGTGCCAAATACACATGTTTCAAGGTGTTTTCCTACTGTCAGAGAGGTGGTATTGAGTGTGTAAAGTGTGTAGTTGTTAGGCTGTGATGTTGGGGTAATAGAGGGTCTTTGGTGTGTTAGATGCCCCCAGACATGCTTCCCCTGCTGTCCCAGTGTCATTCCAGAGGTGTTGGCATCATTTCCTGGGGTGTCATAGTGGACTTGGTGACCCTCCAGACACGGATTTGGGTTTCCCCCTTAACGAGTATCTGTTCCCCATAGACTATAATGGGGTTTGAAACCCGTTCGAACACACGAACATTGAGCGGCTGTTCGAATCGAATTTCGAACCTCGAACATTTTAGTGTTCGCTCATCTCTAGTGTTTATAACAGCCATTTCAGTTTGATATATCTAATAACTGATGGACACAGTAATATTTCAGGATTGAAATGAGGTTTATTGTACTAACAGAAAATGCGCAATATGCATTAAACCAAAATTTGACCGGTGCAAAAGTATGGGCACCTCAACAGAAAAGTGACATTAATATTTAGTAGATCCTCCTTTTGCAAAGATAACAGCCTCTAGTCGCTTCCTGTAGCTTTTAATCAGTTCCTGGATCCTGGATAAAGGTATTTTGGACAAACAATTCAAGTTCAGTTAAGTTAGATGGTCGCCGAGCATGGACAGCCCGCTTCAAATCATCCCACAGATGTTCAATGATATTCAGGTCTGGGGACTGGGATGGCCATTCCAGAACATTGTAATTGTTCCTCTGCATGAATGCCTGAGGATTTGGAGCGGTGTTTTGGATCATTGTCTTGCTGAAATATCCATCCCCGGCGTAACTTCAACTTCGTCACTGATTCTTGAACATTATTCTCAAGAATCTGCTGATACTGAGTGGAATCCATGCGACTCTCAACTTTAACAAGATTCCCGATGCCGGCATTGGCCACACAGCCCCAAAGCATGATGGAACCTCCACCAAATTTTACAGTGGGTAGCATGTGTTTTTCTTGGAATGCTGTTTCTTTTTGGACGCCATGCATAACGCCTTTTTTTATAACCAAACAACTCAATTTTTGTTTCCAAAATGAAGCTGCCTTGTCCAAATGTGCTTTTTCATACCTCAGGCAACTCTATGTGTGGCATACGTGCAGAAACGGCTTCTTTCTCATCACTCTCCCATACAGCTTCTATTTGTGCAAAGTGCGCTGTATAGTTGACCGATGCACAGTGACACCATCTGCAGCAAGATGATGCTGCAGCTCTTTGGAGGTGGTCTGTGGATTGTCCTTGACTGTTCTCACCATTCTTCTTCTCTGCCTTTCTGATATTTTTCTTGGTCTGCCACTTCTGGGCTTAACAAGAACTGTCCCTGTGGTCTTCCATTTCCTTACTATGTTCCTCACAGTGGAAACTGACAGGTTAAATCTCTGAGACAACTTTTTGTATCCTTCCCCTGAACAACTATGTTGAACAATCTTTGTTTTCAGATCATTTGAGAGTTGTTTTGAGTAGCCCATGATGCCACTCTTCAGAGGAGATTCAAATAGGAGATCAACTTGCAATTGGCCACCTTAAATACCTTTTCTTATGATTGGATACATCTGGCTATGAAGTTCAAAGCTCACTGAGGTTACAAAACCAATTTTGTGCTTCAGTAAGTCAGTAAAAAGTAGTTAGGGGAATTCAAATCAATAAAATGATAAGGGTGCCCATACTTTTGCACCGGTCAAATTTTGGTTTAATACATATTGCACATTTTCTGTTAGTACAATAAACCTCATTTCAATCCTGAAATATTACTGTGTCCATCAGTTATTAGATATATCAAACTGAAATGGCTGTTGCAAACACCAAAATATTTAGAACAAAAAATGATTAAGATTAATAGGGGTGCCCAAACTTTTTCATAGGACTGTATAGGTAACTGAGGGTATATTCATGCTTAGTTTCTATTCTAATTCTGATGCAGAAAACACATCAGAGTCAGGATTAAATAAATATCGTATGTATTGCCTCTCATTGCTTTTGTATACAGCGTAAAAACAGTGCTGAAATAATGGCAGGTGTCCACATATAGAGCATGCGCATTAATTAGGGCTAGGCCATGTACAGACCCCTAGTAGAAACCTAATGCTCAGCTTCAGCTTTTTAAAGAGTCAGTCCTAATAGGGATGTGCATCAGAGAAAAGGAAAGCAGGGAGAACAAATAAGACCAAGTGCAGCAATGTAAGGTCCTAAGTGACTGCAAGGGAGGTGGCAATGGAAATAGATCCTTGGAGAAGTGTCATATTGCTTAGAGACCTCTGGTGAAGTTTTGTCTGTGTCCAGGAATCTGTGAGTCCAGTTGTCTTAATAGGTAGTGTTACCTGTTAGTACAAGAGATAGACTGGTGGTGTTGCTGTGGCCAACTGCAAAGCAGGGACCAGCAGGAGACTGTCTGCAATAGGTATTGTTAAGGACATTTTGTGGATTCAGGAGAAGGTAGATGTCTACAGATGTAGTCTCGTGATGCACAAAAGGAGATATTGCCTCTTATATCTGGAAGATTCTTCTATGGACTAAAAGGTGCAAAAAGTGTCATCTCTGCCGGAGAGCCAGAATAGCCATAAAAGTGAACCTGAAAAGCCATGTACAAGCCTATAGATAAATTTATACTATTAGTACATCATATTAGAATAATGTGCCTTTTGCTGTGTTTAACCCTTTGTCCAGAATGACCATCACAGTTTAAAGAATTGTTGGTGTTCAGTTCAGTTTCTGCATTGTGACACATCCCTGCGTCCACCTTACACAATAATTTACTGTGGGTAGTCTGAGCTGGGGATAATGCTGTAGATGGTCCAGTCAGAAGAGTCATCTGAGGAGACCTGCAACATGTAGAGCTATGGAGGCCAGTGCACATGACTACCCTATGGATATGCTGGTTGCTGCTTGACTCTCGTGATCCTAGACCAATAGTTTACATATAGTACCTGCAAATATGGACAGTTTTGTGAAAGGCAAATTCAGGATGCTAAACCCCAACAGTATAATGCAATGCGGTCGGTTTAGTGCCTTAAAATCTAGTGACAGGTTCCCTTTAAACATCTGTCTCAGCAGAGCTTGTCCCGTATTCCTCCTGTTGGTGTTTTTTTTTTTTTACACATATTGCAAAATGCCAAGGCAATCCCAGGCTCCGCTATTAACTGAAAAAGACACATATTTTTGTACAACCAGAGATCTCTGACATTAAGCAATAAAAATGAATTTTACCATCTGCTATGAAGAAAAGGCTGTTTCGGTGTTACTGTTTCTATAGCTTCATTAGTTTTAATGCATTTCTTTTTTTTAGAATTCTAAATATTTAGGATTAATTTCCATTCAATGCACATTGTACATATATATACAGGAGAATATATATATATATATATATATATATATATATATATATATATATATTACTGTGTGTATGTGTGTATATATATATATATATATATATATATATATATAATTACTGTGTATATATATATATATATATATATATATATATATCTATATATATATATCTTTTACCATATATGTCCTTCACAGAAAAGATACTAAATATAATAACTTCATTGCCAGAAGTAATCACAAAATTGCACAATGACTGAGAATAGCTGAGACGTTAAGGTTTTGGGTAGATGGATAGGCCTTGCAGGCTGTAACAGGATAATCCGCTGTGATTGATGAGCCCAGCTAGTCACATGACAGAAACATTCGTCAGGCAATGGGTCATTTGACCAGAAAAACACAGGCTCATGACATCATTGCACAGCATGAAGTATAAAATTGTCAATCTCAGAATAAATAAAAATTTGGGGTATCTCTCACATTAAACGCAATATCACTAAAGCCAATCACGTACGATTTGTCCTTTATTATGGGGATAATTTATTATGCATATGATCTAGATGAATGAGAACAAGTGGTCTATCAAACTATACTTTTAGTAAATAAACTAATACTTCGGTCTTAATATGGACACCTATTGAATTTTTTTTATCTTTTTCCCTCACTCTAAAACTTGTGCGTTTATTTATTGTTTTATTTATTTATTTTTACTCCTTGTAACTGGCTTCTGCTAACTCACATTTACAAATCATTCGTGCAGGCAGTGCACTTGCAATTGCGCTTGTATTCCGTTCAGGGGGTCTCCATGCGGACTCCTTCCAGACGGAATACATACATAGATGTGAACCAGGCTTTAAGGATCCTCGTACCGTGACATAATAGAAAATGCACAGGGCCCTGTGGACTACTAAATGGGAGGTAGAAGAAGTCGTTGTACTGGATCAGGGATTGGTAAGTAAATTATTGGACTACTAAAAAAAGTTTTAAAAAAAAACAATGTGGTGCAGACCATGCCCTTTAAGGTTGCAGGCATTTCACTGATTGGTCCCAATTAGGTTTTCCATGCCTCCCCTTTCAGCACCACAAAGGGCACACATTTGAATATCCCTATGCCTAGTTATTGCTATGGGGATTGGCAGTTTAAGTGTCCCAAGTGCAGATTGCCAAAAAACATTGGGAGCAATTTATCAATGCATCTACATTGGTTTTCTGGTATAAACTGGTGATAAGGCAGTGTATCTTTAGCTGATGCCCCTTTCTTGCTGCAATAGTGCACCATATTCCCCGTTCTGCGCTTCACTTACCACTTTCTGTGGAGCAGGTCAAGTGGAGAAACCTCGGCCCAATATATTTATTATAACTCGCGCCAGTTTTCTGATGTGACTTTTAAGAAATTCTATACCAATTCTGGACTTGTGTAGACTTCCAATCTGGCATCCCGTTGTGCACCTGACTTATTAAGAGGTCCAGAATCTCTTGATAATTGAATTGTGCGTTTATTAAGACTGGTGTACAAAATGCCAGTCTTAATAAATCTGCCCCAATCTGTTTTCAGAGCAGTGAACTCAATGTTTGCAACTGGATACGCTTTCAAATTGGCTACCAATTTGGGATTTATACAATATTAGATAACCTGGAGATATGAGGTTTTTATGGAATATCCATAGGAATAATATAACCTGCGGTTCATCTGCTCTCCAGTTCATGAATAAAATGTCACAACTATAGAACCGCAGTAGAAACATTGATTTATTCATAATAGAACTTTTCTGCATAGTGTACTCTTGAGACCTGCAGAGAGTTTGACTAAAATATAATTCTATTTGGGCAATGCCTACATGTGCTATACCAGTAAGGAGCGCCTCTCCGTTTCTGTCCTCGACTGCACTAGGCTAATAGGCTCATCACATACAATGTGCACCCTGTGTGAATTGGATACAAGAGGATATACCATCTGCTTTTCACAGAACAAACACAGTACCTTTCATCACAATGGATCTTCTCATCTCAGGGCTGTTTTGTGAGAAGTGCATTTTACAATCGTGGCTCTTGTATATGATATGATATGATGTTGAATCAAAAAGCTGACACTGAACAAAGTGCTGGGTTTTATATTATTTTTACATCTAGTACATTTTTCAAGGTGGTGACACAGATTAATGATAACCAAATAAAACGAAAATCTCCTATGCTGCTTCATGACCTCTGAAAATAAAGTGCGGTCATGTTATCTTCTGCATTAAATAAGGGCAGTGCCGTTAAACTGAAGGCCCTGGTACAAAAGGATCTCTCTACCAAAAGATCACGAAGCGGCAATCTCTTCCATTCAAGATCTTTATTAGGTTTATGCATCGGTTTATTATATTTTCTCGATTTATCCATGAGCGTGACTTTCTGATTGACTCTCAGTCCTACACAAAATCCTTTCGGCTTATGTGTTCTGATGTAGGATTAAAGTAGTTATATACTATAGAAAAGTAGTTACCATCCGGAATTATACTCATGTTTTTTTATGCTTTATTTAGCAATAATTGCCTCCGTTTTATTGTGCTCTAGTTCAAAATAGGGCAACGGCATGTTGTCTATAGGACATTAACCGGCAAGTTCCTCAAGAAGAGGAAGTAAAAGGGCTATTAAGTGTCTGGATGTTATTATTTCATATAGATGCTAGATAACCCATGCACAAGTACCAAAACCGCCAACAAAATGTGTCTAATCACTTCCATTGTGGTCAGATGCTTTAGCTTTTTGTTGTAGGGAATTATTTTATACTATATTTATCTGTGGGGGAGATGTCTAAAAAAGTGTCAGCATTCAACGAATTAGACATTTTCACTTGCTTATTTTTATATCAAATTGTTAAACTGTGGAAAAAACAAAACAATGTGCTTTTAGGCCGGGGCCCCATGGGACATAAACGCTGTGATTTGCCCGCAGCAAAAATTGCGGCGTTTTACAGTGCAAGCAAAGGGGATGGGATTCATGTGAATCCCATGCCCAATTTGCGGAAGAAATTGCAGTGCAGACACTGCGATTTGCAAAGCCATTGCGTCTTTGCGAATCGCAGCATGTCAATTATATCTACGGAAACGCCGCGGCTTTCCCATAGATATGTTTAAGAGAAAGTCTGCAGAGGAAAACTCTGTGAACTTTCTCTTAAAAGTACTGCGGTTATGGCCCGTGGGGCCTTAGCCTTAGGGCATAATGGTGAATCACCAGTATTGCAGCTCTGTTTACTGGTAATGTTCTGCAACAGGGTTCGTGCAGATGTTTACTTCCTTACTTGTGCAACTGGCTGGGCATGTCCAGATATGTGTACTGCAAGTTAAAGAGGATCTTTCACCACCTCCATCAAGTCCAGGTCTTTACATAATTTACTGGGTGCTGCTCGTCTGATAACAGCACAGTTTTCTCTAGCCCTCACCGTTCCTGAGCAATAAATGTTGCAGGTTTTGGTGCCTGATATGCTACTTAGGCTCTGTACTGTCAGGAGGGCGGTGTCAGACATGAGTAGGCAAGTGATGTGATTCTGCACTCTGACACTCGCTGCCTCGGATTGGAGCTCTAAATCACGACCCCCTGCCTGATACCACCCTTCTGACATTACAGAGCTTAAGAGCACATTAGGCACCAAATCTAACTGTTCTTGTTGTTTAGGCAGGGTAGAAACTAGAGAGTAAATTCCAACTGTACAGGAACATATGAGAG
This sequence comes from Leptodactylus fuscus, assembly GCF_031893055.1. Taxonomy (NCBI): domain Eukaryota; kingdom Metazoa; phylum Chordata; class Amphibia; order Anura; family Leptodactylidae; genus Leptodactylus; species Leptodactylus fuscus. Next base: position 162,710,881 of record NC_134269.1, on the reverse strand, counting down.
CTTAAATTGGTGGAGTTGGTTAAAGGTCCTCTTTAACAGAAGATCGGTCACCAAGTATAGAATGCTAAATTCTACATATCATTTGATTCCCAAATTGCCCCTGATCAATCTGGCATTTTTTTCCTAAATCTGTTCACCTGTTCAAACGATACAGCTCATGGAAGGTTATATGTAAATTAGCTTTTATCATCCAAGTGGGTGGTACCCTTTTTTTCTCAGAGAATATAAAAGGTTATTGCCCACTTTGTGAGTAAGAGTTAATTTACATATAATCTTCTCGGGCCATGTTATGGATGGGTGTACATTTTAGAAAAAAACACAGTGGAAGTCAAATGATGTATGGCATTTAACAACTTCTACTTGGTTATAGTTTCTTTTTAAGCAGCTTTTTTTAAAAGCAACAAGATTTTGATACTTTATCACAAAATGATATGCTAACAATCCTATTTGTATCTGTGGCCACCCAGTGGGGTTGTGAATGGAATTCTTAAAGGTTTTTATTAGCATGTCATGATGTTGTGTTGAATTGATTTCATAAGAATTTGGAACTGACGTATATTCCTGTAAGTCCTGCCACTGTTCTGGTATGAGTTATAGTAAATTTGCCTTGCCCAAATTTGAGGATTAGTTGCAGATAGAGGGAAGTGGAGCATCTTTGGCGCAAAGATGTACAGCAGCTTCTCACGTCTACACCCGGAAACTGGCATAAAGAGAATAGTAAATTCCCCCCACTCTGTGAATATGATTTCAGTTTTTTATTATGAATAAACCATGCAATGTGTATTTTTTATTTATTTTTTTATTTCTAGAAGTAAATCCTACATTATTTTACTATTTAGGTTAAAGGGGAGATATACTTTAAGGATAATATAGGATAACTCCAGTTATACAATAGTGATATACACACATCATCGCAGACTGTTCAATATCCGTCCTTATCCTTCCGTTAGCAATAGGCTTCTAACACAAGCCAACAAGGAAATAAAGTAAATGAACAAAAAAAAAAGAAAACCACTTTATCCTCTGAATGCTAGGAAGAGATTTGCTTTGGACCTAAAGTTTAGATTTTCTTATTAGTGTCTTCAGTACTAAAAGCCAAGTTTTACTTAAACCACCCTATTGTATTATTCATATTAGATTTAAAGGATTTCAGTGTAAAGAACAAAAGTAGTACTTTATTTGAGGCAACTGACCATGACGTCTTTACATAGCATCAATGCTTGGAAACAGATAAAGGCATCTTATTAAGTATTAGGAGAGTACTTGTGCTATGAGAGATCTTGATTGAAACAAGAAGAGGAGAAAAGGAAAATGTTCTGTTCTAGGCTAAGACTCTACGTAGCCAGACGCAATGCGTTTTGGCAGCGTTTTTTTTTTTTTCCACAGCGTTTTTTTTATTCTACAAACTTTCTACCTCTATTATAAATAAACAGCAGGATTTCTATAGGTTAATGTAAATTAAAGCTTTTTTTTACATTTTCAGTGGTGTAAAGCACTGAATTTTCGCAGTGAGGGGCCTTGTATGGGTTTTATAAATATCACAAATGACTGTGTAATTGTTTGACTAAGTCTCTAGAGAGGCCTTCTATTAATGTCATTTCTCCAGGGAATGTTCTAGGTGCTCCCATTGGGTGACCGTACATTGAAAACTAGACACAACCAATGTTTCTAAGGTGTAGAGTTAGTAAGTTTAATATACCACCAAATTTATTTGGTGGCTGATTCTGGATGGCAAAGGTGTTGACAATTCTTGGCCTCAGAGCAGTGAGACCCAGCTTGGCTCACTCAGTTATTATGTAGGTTGTATTGCATGTTGTATTGATTGTGTTTGTATATGGTTTGAACTGTGTGATGTATTGTTTAGTGCATGTCACTTCAGGTGGTGCAGGTCATGTATGGTCAAGCCAGATTGTGCTATAGTCCTTAATATGCGGAAAGGAATTGCACTGCAGGTTATGTTCTGCTCTCCTAAGATGGAACCCATTGAGGTCAGTAGTTGCATAGTTCTCATACTACCCATGGTGCGAAGGCAAAAACTATAAGTTCCCCATGCTTGGTTAAGAGGAGGAACTTTTGCAAATTGGTAGATGGGCGCGGTGCTCGCTGATCAGATGCCTGAATGAAGGCCTTGTGAGCTTGAGGTGAGGAGGTACATGAGTGACTGTGACACATAAGCTAGTTCCTGAAACTTCAGCATCAGCTGCATGCTACTTACCAGTGATATGGGTTCTCAGGAGGCGGGTGTGGGACTCCATGCACAAGAGGAAGCGCAGCGTGTCTCCCGCACCTGAAGATCTCACTTCCATGACCATCAACTTTTACTACTCAACTACTGTACTGTCTTGTCTTCTGTGGTGTGAACATCTTCTAACCAGTAAAGAACCTTGCAGTGAATTCCCTGGTATGTGATGTCTTCTCTCTAGTAAGGGGCTGTTAGGTGGATGATAACACTGTATCAAGATGGTGGCAATACGTAACACAGCACTACATCACACTGCCTTTCTCTGATGAATATTCTGTAGTACTTTATCTAATGCCTCCCAAGCAGAAGCTTCATCTAGATTTATTAGTTTTCCTTTCCAAGCTTGTCCTGCTGTTTCTGGAGCTGCACTCAAAGAACCTATAGATAAAATAAGAAAGTGCTGTCGCATCACAGCACTGCTCTATCTGTACATGGGATCACTCTTACACACTGCGCATAAATATCAGTGTCCATTGGTGAGAGAGAGTTAATGCACAACTATAGCAGTGCAAACTCTGAAATACTACAAAGTGCACATAAATCTCTCTGCCCAATGGTGAGAGGGATAACATAGAACAGGGCTGGCATCAACATTGGCCTTCAGAACATATGGAAGTTCCCATTGCCTGCAAACAGCCCCGGGGAGAAAGTGATGCAACACATTTCTTCATTAGTTACCATTTGAGTTTCTAGAATCTGGGGAGTCTGTGAAGCTACAAGCAGTAGCTAATACTGAAATGTATAGCACTGCTTGATACCCCAGCCCCTCCCCCCCCCCAATAGAGATATTATGAATATGGAACTGTGTGCCATTAAACTGTATGTGTGAAGAGCAAAAGGGAGCATAGCATAGGGATACTGATTTGGCATAGTGAGAGACTATAGACCAGGGTCAGGGGATAATCGTACACATCAGGGAGAGTGTGTGACCCTGGTCTATAGTCTCTCACTCTGCCAAATCAGTATCCCTACGCTATGCTGAGGAGGCCCAATAGGACGAAACAGCGCTGTCCATAGCTGGGAATCTGTTCCTTTTGGAATAGAAATACTAATTTGGCAATTAAATCCACATCATGATTAATTAGACTTTTTAACTGAGTCATGCATGATGATAAGGATGCTGCCCTCTAGAGGGCGGCGTACAGAGTGAACTGTTCTCCTAATTACATCCTGGAGAATAGATTTGCATATTTTTTTACCCAGAATCTCTAGCAGGAATGACTTGTACTGCCTGTGTAGGCAAACACTCTCCCTGATGTGTACGATTATCCCCTGACCCTGGAATATAATTCAAGTCTATATAATACAATATCCGAGGCACGCTTCTTTGGTCCATCGTTAATAATAAAGTTTTGGTTTAATTATATAGTATAATAACTTGTTAAGTTTATAACTAACATATCATATCCTCAGTGATGAGCTGTCCATGCTAATGCCAAATACTGATCACAGCAATGATGTATGTCTTATTCATTTGGTTGTGACTGCTATCAGTCATGTTATGGCATGGCACCACCAATGTAAAAAAGTTAGGATGGAAGGCCGCAACACTGTTTAAGATGTGAATACATTACGGCTTGCTACAAACGATCATTTGTACTGTATTGTGCCATAAAAAGAACCACATCAATAACATTATCCTCCTTACTGCTAGTAATCTGGACTTGTGCGCTGGAATCCAATATATAGACTTCATTTGCTTTGCCTTGACGCTGATGGTCATCATCATCTATACTGATTTTCATCACTCATTTCTTCTCTGGTGTGTTATACAATATTGAACATCAGATATGCCCGTTTTACTACCCATTTGTCCCTTCTTTGCTTTTGCTAAATTACTATCTATAAATTCTTCCGTAGAACCGGATGGACAGCGTGTAGCAGAAGTGACCAGAAATACTTCAATGATAAATACTTTGCCTCGAAACGTTGCAGTAGATGGATGCTTAAAATGTTATTTACTGTCAGGGAAAATATGAGAATTTATCAAATTGAAGAAATCCATTCTGGATATGGCATTACACAAAGACATACTTCTTAAACAAACTGAGAGCGAATGTCGACTATATTCCGCAGCCTGTGAAAAAAGTTACTTGTTGGTTCTGCTTTCAGGAGTGTGTAAGACAATACTTATGGGTTAGGGATGGGATTGGATAAAGGAAAAGAGATGAGTGAAAGAGAACATTTAATCTGCAGTCAAAATCCCATCCTGAACAATATGTCCCCGAGAGAGAGCATCAGATAGTATATTCACTGTGATATTTAATAAATTATAGGCTGTCAGATCAATTCACATTCCAGAGACAAAGTATCAGAACTCTAAAAAGGGAACTGAACACATTCACCCGGCTCATTCCACTCTGTAAATCTCTGTTTGCTGACATGATTTGCAGGTCTGTTCATTTCACACTCATGTACCAAGTCATCCTATGTAACTAGTCGCCATCACTCACCGGCACGTGCAATTATGGCGTTCGTTGCCTCTATGATCACACATCATTATACATATGGATTCGTAAAGTAATATCAGACATTCTTCATGTGACATATAACCGCCTGACACAAATTCAGCCATGACTTTCTTATATGTAGTATGAAATGTATAAGTTATGAGGTTGTAAGCAAAGATCTGGTTTCTTAGATCATCAATGCAAGCAAGTTTGACCAGCAAACTGAAAATATGCTTCCTTTACCTTGGTTGGACATATTCAGATTTATGTCATAAGATGCCAATCCAATATGTCAACCACCTAGCAGTTGTGCTGTGTATTGCAGTCTGTTAAGGGTTTTGCTAACACATCACAATATTGTATTCAACTGGTTTTATGAGATGTTTTAATCCCTTAACCAACAATGGTGAAAGTATGTGAACATATCCGCCCCGTTTTGAAAATTGCAGTATGTCAATTATATCTACAGAAATGCCGACGGCTTTTCCGTAGATATAATTGTAACAGAGTCCGTGGAGGAAAACTCTATGAACTTTCTGTTCACAGCACTGCGGGAAGAACCATGGGGCCTTAGCCAAAGTTCGTTTTCTTGTCACCAGGTTGCATTTTGGCACATAAAATGTATATTCAGTATACTACTAAGCTCTCCTGCAACAGCATCTAAGGGGTTTTGAAGGGATTTTAGTGGTAGCAGACTCTTTCATATGTGGCCTTTTTATACATGTTGTGGTCTCTGGTCTTAAATATAAATCTGACAATGACAAGTGCTCTAAGGAATGATTTGCAGGTACTCAATAAGGGTAAGTTCACTTCAGAATCCGGTCAACAAAATGACTAGCCACGACTGGATGCCGGTGCAGTATATCAGCATCCAGTTGCGGCATTCTGCTCCGGATTAGGCCCAAATGAATGGATCTAATCGGGAGGGAGGTGTCATGCTGCTGACACGGCGGCAGATTCCACGGCAATAAAGGGCAAGTCGTTTCTTTTTTTCCCGCGAGCGGCACAAAACCTCTAGCTGAAAAAGGAAGTGAACGGCTCCCATTGAGGTCAACAGGAGGCGTGTTTTGGAGCCAGATTCTGAGGCAGATTCCGCGTCAAAATCTGGTCCAAAAAAACCCATGTGAACTTACCCTAAGGGTATATGTACGTCAATGAACAGACTCCTTCACAGAGGACCTCTATCCATGAGCTATAGTGGATAAGTTTAGCTGTAGTATCCCCAACACAATATTGTATCACATGATCCCTTATGTGTGGGACACCATGCAATCCTATACCATGCGGCATAGGTGATGGATGTTTGCTTACAGTTGTCCATAGTAATATTAACTTTATGGCAGGGACTTAGAGAAGTTAGACAAGTAAGGGCTTGTTCACATCTGTGTCTGGTCTCCGTTCATGCAGGTTTCCGTTTCCTGCACAAAACAGAGCAGGAGATGGAAACCTGCAGGACTCTTTCAAACCCATTCATTTGAATGGGTTTGAAAGATGTCCGGCCGTGAGCGCTGGTGAGTGTTTCATGCTCTCCGCTGCAAAATCGTTTTTTTAAAATCAGACACACAGTCGGACATGCAGTCCTCTGTGTCCAGTTTAAAAAAAAAAAAAAAAACAGTTTCGCGACGGAGAGCATAAAACGCTCACCGGTGCTCATGGACCGACCCGGTATGACAGCTTTCCGTCTTCTGCAAGCTCAGAATGGACTCCAGGCGCTAGTGTGAACTTAGCGTAACAATAAGACACCGTTTCAGCAGAACAGCTATAAATGGTTACTGTATATAAGGCCCAAATGTGAAACTGCACCAATATCAGAGGAATGTTATGTTACCTGATGGATGTCTAACCCTAAAATAAAAGATCCCAAATACAGCAAATGTCAAAGGTCTATGGAAAGGGAAGCTATTTGGATTTAAATACTACAAAGTTGCTATGCCTGGCTATAAAGCAAGGCATACCATTTACAATACAATGTACAATTATCTCAAATCTTTCAAGGTAAAGGTTTTTTTTTTTTACATATGTTTCTTTAGAGCGTTTCAATGGTCTCGCTTTTAGTGGACCTTTAAATATAGTCATTAAGTCAGGCATTTAGATAGCATTTTTGTTACTTGCTTGTCGTGGAAGAAACTGCAATCAAAGTCTTTAATGAAATCCATTACTAAAATTGTGCTTTATTTTCTTTTCATTTAAGTGATAAATTTTCAACCAAAGCCTTACATTTCCAGGAAACATGTTTCATATGTATATGAATGTTGTCTAGACACTCATACAATATCGACTATGGTGATTTCCATGGCTGCAAACATTTGCAAGCACACTCTTAAAATAATCTTAGACAAGAGTTCCTAAATAGAGATGAGCGAGTAGTGTTCGATCGAGTAGGTGTTCGATTGAATACTATGGTATTCGAAATACTCGTACTCGATCAAACACTACTAGCTGTTCGAAGTTTAATGTTCGATGCAGAGCCAGCGTTGATTGGCAGAATGCTATACATTCTGCCAATCAACGCTGGTTCTTCTCTTACCTTTCCGAAGTCTTCTCCGTGCAGCGTCCCCGCATCTTCTTCCAGGTGGAATTCACTCTGCCTAGGCATCCGGCGCAGAGCGCATGCGCAGTCAGCTCTGCCTAGGCCGGATGCCTAGGCAGAGTGAATTCCACCCGGAAGAGGACGCGGGGACCCTGCGCCGGGAGAAGACTTCAAGCAGAATCCAGCCCGACCGTCACTCGTGGACTTGGTAAGTATGATTTGATCGAATGTTGCCTACCCCTGAAACGAGCATTTCCCCCCATAGACTATGATGGGGTTCGAAATCCGGATTTCGAACCTCGGACACTTTAGTGTTCACTCATCTCTATTCCTAAACAAATAAGGAAGATGGTACTACTATGGGATACTAATAGTTTTGCATCAGGATAACGAATGATTACTTAAAGGGAATGAATTTACTTAAAGTAAACCTGTCAACAGGAGACACAAAATAAAACCATCCACTATGCATTGCAGGGGATCTTATGCTGAGCAACATGATACTTTTAGGTAGCCCAATATAGGCACCATTTCCTCAAAAAAAACATATTTTTTATATAAATGTGCAATGGGGCATAGCAACCTCAAAGGGTTCAGTATAAGATGTTTACAATGCAGAGTGAATGGTGTGATATTGAGTTTACTGGTGACAAACGCCCTTCAAATCGGAAAAATATGGTATTGAAGTGTTAAGAAAAGTATAATGTTGTAAAATTACCAATAATAAACAGTGTTCTGGATTCTAATAGAAATGGTACCAGGGTCAGCTGGGATGTACTGTAAGAATGATTCATAACAACAGTACAAGTAACATAATTAATACTGTATCTGCTGCCTGACACTATACAGACACCACAATGCTATGCAGGGCAGAAAATCCAGCCTATAAACATTGCTTTATCCTATAACTATGTACATGTGTATAGCTGTGTCTGTATTATAACTGTATTGTGTGCGTAATTTCTATGAAAATAATTACAATATTGCTATGTTGTATTCTTTTACCAGAGGTTTGCTAGCGGCTTTAGCCCCAGGGATTTTGCTCTCTTGAGTGCTGAAGAATGACTCATTGAGTCTGGGGTCGACACATTCAATGTTTGTTTGTCTCTACTTCCCTGATGTAGCTATCAAGTTATATATTTAGAAACAATTATAACTATAATCTTGCAGTTTAGACTATGATTTTCAGGTTTGTTATGATACATTAGTCATTCTCAATATTGTGGTAGTAGCTACATCATCAGCGGATGGTACTTGATCGAAAAGAATGGCGTGGTAACCCTTGAATGCAGTTTTGTTACTATGTCTCAGACAGTTTAGGGGTCCTGTGGTAGACCTGTGTTGTCATCAGTTGGTTTTGGTTAGGTTAGGTTATGTCTGTTTGAGGCTGAGATTCTATCCCATATAACAAGGAGTGTTCTCTCTGACAAGGAGACAAGAGGTCATGCATCTCAGCAAGTAACTTACAGGGGGAATTTGCCTTCCCTGGGATAATGGTCAGACAGACGTGATCCACTATGCAGTGCCCTACATTGAAGATCAGATGAGCTGTGTGTCTATGTATGGTCTTTTATGAAGCCCTATTTTTAAACTGAGCTTCTTTGTCCAATTTTTGGGCACAACGTAACCTTGTAGCTTAATCCATTCTAGCACCGTGCCTTACATTTACAGTCAGGACTGTCCTTATACATCAGACCATAAATGTACAGCAAAATAGTTTTTATTTCTCCCCATCCCACAATAACATTCCAAAATGATGCCATTGAAAATGCAACATAATCTGAAAAAAAGACCCCAAATATTTTTTTGCATCATTTTTCACTGCTTTTTCCTTCCCCTATTAAATACACTCACCGGCCACTTTATTAGGTACACCATGCTAGTAACGGGTTGGACCCCCTTTTGCCTTCAGAACTGCCTCAATTCTTCGTGGCATAGATTCAACAAGGTGCTGGAAGCATTCCTCAGAGATTTTGGTCCATATTGACATGATGGCATCACACAGTTGCCGCAGATTTGTCGGCTGCACATCCATGATGCGAATCTCCTGTTCCACCACATCCCAAAGATGCTCTATTGGATTGAGATCTGGTGACTGTGGAGGCCATTGGAGTACAGTGAACTCATTGTCATGTTCAAGAAACCAGTCTGAGATGACTCCAGCTTTATGACATGGCGCATTATCCTGCTGAAAGTAGCCATCAGATGTTGGGTACATTGTGGTCATAAAGGGATGGACATGGTCAGCAACAATACTCAGGTAGGCTTTGGCGTTGCAACGATGCTCAATTGGTACCAAGGGGCCCAAAGAGTGCCAAGAAAATATTCCCCACACCATGACACCACCACCACCAGCCTGAACCGTTGATACAAGGCAGGATGGATCCATGCTTTCATGTTGTTGACGCCAAATTCTGACCCTACCATCCGAATGTCGCAGCAGAAATCGAGACTCATCAGACCAGGCAACGTTTTTCCAATCTTCAATTGTCCAATTTCGATGAGCTTGTGCAAATTGTAGCCTCAGTTTCCTGTTCTTAGCTGAAAGGAGTGGCACCCGGTGTGGTCTTCTGCTGCTGTAGCCCATCTGCCTCAAAGTTCGACGTACTGTGCGTTCAGAAATGCTCTTCTGGCTACCTTGGTTGTAACGGGTGGCTATTTGAGTCACTGTTGCCTTTCTATCAGCTCGAACCAGTCTGGCCATTCTCCTCTGACCTCTGGCATCAACAACGCATTTCCGCCCACAGAACTGCCGCTCACTGGATGTTTTTTCTTTTTCGGACCATTCTCTGTAAACCCTAGAGATGGTTGTGCGTGAAAATCCCAGTAGATCAGCAGTTTCTGAAATACTCAGACCAGCCCTTCTGGCACCAACAACCATGCCACGTTCAAAGGCACTTAAATCACCTTTCTTCCCCATACTGATGCTCGGTTTGAACTGCAGGAGATTGTCTTGACCATGTCTACATGCCGAAATGCACTGAGTTGCCGTCATGTGATTGGCTGATTAGAAATTGTGTTAACGAGCAGTTGGACAGGTGTACCTAATAAAGTGGCCGGTGAGTGTATATAGGGAAAATGCTGGTGATTCTGCAGCTGAAAATAACATCCTACATTTTTCAAAAAGCGTTTTTGCAAGTCTTTACTTCTGCGCTGTGTGGATGAGATGAACCAAATTCTTATTCACTTTGCTGATACTGTAAAGCTCAGCTTTTTTTTTTTTTCTGTTTTGTGTCCGTGCCTCATCTCAGGGTTTCAGCTTCTCTCTTGTCTCCTCTCCCCTCCACTTCCTGGTTTTCAGCTCATTCTAGCACAGGGCTCCTGCTTGTTGTAAATGTAAATCTATCTCTGGATTTGCATATACAGACAGCTGAAGCCTGTATAAAAAACTTATCTAGCTCTTATCATAAAGTGGGAGGGGATAGAATATGTGCCCTCGGAGCATGGGACCGATTCCTCATCCCGACCTGTAGCAGGTCTGTAAACTAGGCAACCAGCTGTGAACTCTGAGAGATTTAGCTGTATCTCACAAATGGAGCAAAATAGATAAAGCAATGTATTGGGTAAAACATTTCAGTTATCTTAATCTACAAGTCTCAATGTCATTCTTGAAATTGGAATACCCCTTTAAATAACTACAGTAATGAAAGATTAATGGATTTCAGAATGCAGCAGTGGAAAAAAAAAGCAATAAAAAAAACTCTGCATCCATAGGGTAAAAACTAACTGCATCCTTACAGGGTTAAAGGAGTTTTCCCATAAGCACAACCTATCCCCCCAACAATTATGAGAGTGGTGGACTCTTGTATCCTCTATTGAATGGAGCCACTATGGCCTGCTGCTGCATTAACCTCTATGGCACTGTTGGAATGGCTAGAGATGAGCGAGTAGTATTCGATCGAATACTAGGTTATTTGTAATACTCGTACTCGGTCGACTACCACGCGGTAAACGTAAAAGGTGTTTACCGCGTGATATTAGACAGAGTATGATTATTTTGAATACCGTAGTATCTGATCGAATTCCTACTCGATCGAATACTACTCGCTCATCTCTAGAAATGGCTTCTGATTTATTTATTTTTTTCGCAGTGCCATAAAAATGCATTGAGCAACATTCCAACAATGGGGCCACCCCATGACCATGCACTTATGTCAATAAGGTGTATATTGTGTTCATCTGAAAATTCTCAGATTGAAAGATTAAGTGTCAAAGTTGTCGAGTCTTCTTTTCATTAATGTTTTGTTTTGTGCTGAATTTAGTAATGTGACCAAAACTTAAAATGATGCATTAGGGCTGATAAAACCATCAGATTGTGTGGTCTAGTAGATTATGGCCATTGAAATTAACATACTGTCTAGACTTCTTACTTTTAGCTTGTCATGATCAAATAAGTAGTCTAGATTTATTGGACAGATATACTGTAAGTGAATATTTCGATCTTTAACATCAGCCATCTGAAGGGATGGGTGTGTATTTTTACAACTGACTTCTTCATACAATTGTATAGTTATTTATGCTATATATTAGTATCTCTTAAGTTTGGGTTTCAAGCAGCTTTAATAGGATTTCCTTTAGCGTTTCAATTGTGGTATATTTATTGTCATTACATCAGTCATTGGCACAAATGTACTTTCCATAGAATTTCTTTGACTCATGATCTTTTGGAGTTATATAGGTACAGAAATTTTAGAGCATAGGGACATGCAGTGGCGTAACTACCGCCATAGCAGCAGAGGCGGCTGCCACAGGGCCTGGAACATTAGGGACCCGGTGACAGACGCTACCGCTGCTATCATTATACTCGGGGGGGGGGGGGGGGTCTTTTTGGACCCCTGAGTATAATGATTGGAGGACCGGGAGAGGTAAGAAACATAAAAAAACACCGTTACTTACCTCTCCACGATCCTGCCAGGCCTCCTTTCTGACGTCACTTGAACCCGGCCTGCGTCCCGGGTCATGTGACGTCCGGCGTCATAGAAGGACGGCAACAGCCAGCAGGGAAGACAGCGTAGGAGCCGGGGAACAGGTAAGAAACAGTATTTTTTTTTTATGTTTTTATTCCCCCGGGTCTCCGATTATTATACTCTGGGGTCTGAAAAGACCGCAGAGTATAATAATTGTTTATGGGTGTCCACTATGGGCTATAATACTGTGTGCAGGGGCCACTATGGGCTATAATACTATGTGCAGGGGCCACTATGGGCTATAATACTGTGTGCAGGGGCCGCTATGGGGCATAATACTGTGTGCAGGGGCCACTATGGGGGATAATACTGTGTGCAGGGGCCACTATGGGCTATAATACTATGTGCAGGGGCCACTATGGGCTATAATACTGTGTGCAGGGGCCGCTATGGGGCATAATACTGTGTGCAGGGGCCGCTATGGGGCATAATACTATGTGCAGGGGCCACTATGGGCTATAATACTGTGTGCAGGGGCCGCTATGGGGCATAATACTGTGTGCAGGGGCCGCTATGGTGCATAATACTGTGTGCAGGGGCCACTATGGTGCATAATACTGTGTGCAGGGGCCACTATGGGGCATAATACTGTGTGCAGGGGCCACTATGGGGGATAATACTGTGTGCAGGGGCCACTATGGGGGATAATACTGTGTGCAGGGGCCACTATGGGGGATAATATTATGTGCAAGGGCCACTATGGGCTATAATTCTGTGTGCAGGGTCCACTATGGGGATAATACTGTGTGCAGGGGCCACTATGGGGCATAATAGAACGCACAGGAATGCGTAGGAGGGGGTCGGTCGAGGTCTTCGGTGTCTGTCGGGGGGGCATGTCAAAAGTTTGCCACGGAGCCCGCCATTCCTAATTACGTCACTGGGGACATGGGTCCTAGAGTGGCACCTTTGAGCTTTGAATGTGGGTGAGATCATGTATTTTGGTGCAAAATATTCATCTATCAAGCAATTTTTCCTACAGTGGCTGTTGCGAAATCTCTTCCCAGGCTGTAACAGCTGACTAAGGAGCCCAGGCATGTGACAATATACTGATAGCAGAGATGGAACTTCCATGGACCTTATTATTTAAGATTATCAGTGTGTGAATGAATGAGTATTGATATCACATTGCAAAGGTCACAACTTTTTTTTTTTTTTTTTTTGTCGATGTTACTGTTATGGAGAGGTACCTGGCGGTCTCCATTCTCCAGGCTTGTAATACTAAACTGGTTTCTAAACTCCTACATAAAGGAATACACATGTGGTTACCTCTCCATTTACAGTGAATACTGGATGGGGTCTCTAACCTTGTTCTTAAGATAAGTATGTATCTCAGAGATGGGTCCTGTATCTAAAGACATTTCTAGCATATCCTGTGGATGAACTGCTAAAACCCCTTTATTTTTATTTTATGAAGCATGCCAATGTAAGTAATTCTATCATTTTGTCTTTGAAAAACACATAAGTAAGAAAAGAGTTTTTCATCTTGGCTCACCGCTTAGATTTGAAAGAACGTGCTCCACATACACAAGATGTATGGCTTGGAAACTCCACATCGGTTTTGGGTGCAATAAGAAGATAGAGGTGATGTGTCTAGCACTTATCCAGGCAACAAATAAAAAGCCATCAAAAACAAGAAAAAAGACCAACGTCTCTCTCTTACATGTTTTGAAGTGAGATAATACTCTTCTTCATACTTGGTTCTTTCTTCTTTGGAATAAAATGTCGTCCACAACACAATATATTTGCAAAGTGGGGTCCTAGTCTTAAGGAGATATCTACATTCCTTTTTAACTTTTATATAATAAAAATGTTTGTTTTTTTTTCCCCTATCATTATGTCCTTGGTGGAAACCACACAAACATAGGGAAAACAAACAACTCCATGCAGATGTTGTCCATGATGGGATTTGAACCCAGGACCCCAGCGCTGCAGGGCTGTGGTGCTAACCACTGAGCTACCATGCTGCCCATAATAGAAGCATGTTTATCAAAAATATATTTTGAATAATTCCATTTGTTGTTTTTCTTACAGGTTTGAATTTATTCTATGTATTCCAATGGATTATACACTGTCTGCCAGTAAGTATTTGGACACTCGTGCAAATGGAGAGATCTGCAGTCATGATGCGCGTCACGCTTTCTGCCATTAAATAAGAAACAGCATTGGCATTAGTCGCATGCAAGATGCCATGAAGTGCAGAGTTGTCTGATTTCGAGAAAGGGGTAATTGTGGGGTACCACAGAAATGGTCGATCCTTAAGGGACATGGCAAGTGAACTGAATTACCCAAAATTGACAGTGGGCTACGTGATTATGAAGTGGAAGGTGAGCAGGGATTGTCGGAATGTGCCCCGAGTCAGCAGACCCCCGAAACTGGGAGCTACTAGAGACTGACGGGTGCTGGCCAGAGAAATTCAGAAGAACCGCACCCAATCAATGGCTCGCATACACCAGGGGTTTCACCAGGCATCCAGGAGTATTGTGTCGATCAATACCATCCGTAAGGAAGCATCTGCTGGGTTCTACCAACTATTGGATATGAATAAATGTTTTTCTATTCCACCACAGGTGTCCAAATAGTTAGTGGTAGACAGTGTATTTCATGTATATAATATTCACTGGCAGAGTTTAGGATATATCTCAGGCATAAATAAATTTGTATCACCTTGCACTGTTAGATAAAGATGTACCAAATGCTAACTAAGGCTGGGTTCAAACTAGCGCTTGGTTTCTGTTTGGGGATTCTGTCCCGCATTTAACTTGAGAAAAGTCTCTCCGCTATTTTCGGGCGGAAACCTGGGGGCCCCGTTATAGTTTATGGGGTTTGTGGGTTTCTGTAGATAACCGGTTTTCAAGCGGATTGGGAAACCCAAGCATAGGTGTGAACCTAGCGTAAAGTATAATAAATTGTTGCAGTGGGATATTTTATTACAAGAGATTGAAACCATTGAAATAATCAAGTAAAAGCTTCTTGCAACTCATTAAAAGTCGAGTTAACTTTTGTGCTATCTATATGCAGTATGTTAAGATATATGGCTCACTCTCTAATATTGCTTCTATGAAGGGTAAGAGCAATTGCATGAAATAATCCTATACACAGCAATTTAGGGTGAACATCAATGAGGACTCTGGTGATGGGGTGCAACATTACAGTTTTGTACATAAAAGGCAACAATTTATTGTAGCCTTTTATATCCTAGTTCATAATAAAATTCTTTACCATGCTTCACATCCTTCTACACTGTGTCAAGTCCAAGTTTGCTGTTTTCCTAGTATTAAAATGCATTATTGCTTTCCGTTATAGGAAGAGCAACATTAAATTTGTTTATGAAATGGCTAGAATAACAAGCTATGGAAATGACAGTAGTGACATGAAATTAAAGTCATTTCCAGTTGTCGATGTTTCCCCTCTGTATTGTTGAAAAGTAAAATAGGAGAGAGATGATGAACTGTCATTGACCATAAAACAATATGAAGAGGATCATTAACCAGCAGAACCAACCCAAGCTGCTGGAGGAAAGTACATAGACCCTTAATTCCCAATGCAAACAACGGTGGACTGAAATCTCATCTTGGCTATACTTATTGGCATTAGATCCTATTTCATTCTCTGCACACCTATAAAATCCTTTATAGGACAAATATCCCACAACACAGACAGAGACTTCAAAAATACCTATCTTTCCCAGACAGGAAAATCTATAAAACTCAATGAAGTCGGAAGAAAAGTTTAAACACAGCAAACCTGGAAGCATAAAGCTTGTGAGGGCAGCTAATGCAGAAAGACAATCGAATAGGGGAATCAGTAAGAACTGTCAGAATATTTATTACCTGGAGCTGGCAAATGTAGTCTTCTTATCTCAGGGAGACTTAGCTTCTAGACTCCTGCATAGCTTTTGAATTAAACTGTTGTCTACAGACATCTGGTATTTCTTCTTCCAAAACAACCTTTACATCATAGTACAAGCAGAATGGGGACACTTTTATCAATTTTCTAGATGGAGATAGCTTGGCACAATGTTTTATTAAGTTATTAGAACTTACTATTCATTTTAGATTAAGGTTTTGAGACAATTACTTAATATAGTTAAAATAAAATATATCGGCATTATAGATAACATTTACGGTAACCGGAGTGCCTCTGATATTTTGGGATTTTTTGAAGATTTTTTTTTTTCTTTTTATCTGGTAAGCCTAGTAATTTTGCAGTACGTCCTGGGCTGTTCACATTCAGAGTCTGGATACATTTTCTTCATTCAGCTATTGTCACACAACTTAGCCTTCTTACAGTATTTTACCACTTTAGCTGCGGTAGAAGTTTATCAGGAGATTCCAGATTTTTCACAGATGCATGGCTATTAGAATTTCTGGGCTGTCAAATGCAGGATAATTGGAATTGTATATTACTAACAGAAAAGGAATACTAAACAAAATTGACCTGTTTTAATGGTAGTACTGATAAGGATCAGCAATTATTGAAAAGATAATTGTAAACTATTTCACCTTCTGGTGAAAATCCCTAGTGAGGCAAAAGCATTTGTAGCGAGGATGAGATACAAGTAAAAGTCTGTCCAATATTGGAGTATTAAGGTATTATATGGAATCACTTAAGCTGGCCATAGAAAATACAACAAAGTCAGCCAAGCCTGCTGATTTCAGCAGTGCCAACAAACTATCTAATGTACATAAGAGCACTGGGTGCTGCCCAGCTCTCCCCCGATGGCAAATGTTTTGGGTGATAAGGTTTGGGCAGTTAGGTTACAACAATTCCTATATTTGCTCCTATGACAGTGGCTTACTCCCTTCTTCCCTGAGTTGAACACACATATTTATAGTCAATAAGAATACACTGTCTACCTAGAAGTATTTGGACACACAGTAAAATTCTGCAGAGGTGGATTTATGGTCTGGGGGTGTTTCTCCTGGTATGGACTGGGTCCCAGTGCATGGTAAACTCAATGCCAATGCCTATTGCACTATTTTAGATAAGTGTGCTTTCTACGTTATTGGCAATTCTATGGGTTGGATCAACGTTACTTCCAGGATGAAAACGCCAGCTGTAATGTAGTGAGGTCTACCATGGCTCGGTACAGTGACAATCAGGTTAACAAACTGGACTGGCCTGTCCAGAGCTCAGACTTGACCCCTATCGAGCACCTCTGGGACGAGTTGGATCGCCAAACTAAGGGGTGCAGCAGCTGTCCAAAATCAGTGAAAGAACTTGCCTGTCTTCTCCAAGCCGAATGGAATAAAATGCCACTAGCTGTCATACAAGGACTTGTGGAAAGCATGCCCCGGAGGGTTGAGGCTGTAAGTGCCGCTCGGAGAACAGGTGTCCAAATACTTATTGGTAGACAGTGTAGCTGTTGGCAGCGTAGCCTTATTAACAGAAACTCTACATTGTTTTATAGTACACATAATTTATCTTGGAGGCAGCGATACCTACAAGAAGAGAAAAGTGATGATTATCATCATGGTCAATTGTGCAAAATGTAAAAATCACTATCTGCTACTGTTGTGGTGACATATCAATAAGAGTTGTAATACAGCAATATATGAGATATAGGGATAATAGTATTATGGTCTCTCAAAAACTGAGCTGAGGACTTACTACAACCTATTATTTATTTAGATTACGTCCAGTTCGCATGTGTCCGCTTGGGGACCCCCCGAACAGAAATCTATCCACATAAAAAAGCTGTTACCTAAGGAAACCCGTGGACCCCATAGACTATAATGGGATCCGTGTGGTTTCCGCTCATCATCTGCACGAAAAATACAGAAAGAAAAGTGCTGCTTTCAGGACTTCTGTCTACATATTTCATGCAGATAGGGGAACAGAATGGCCCGAATGCAGATGTGAACCAGGATTTACTAATATAGCGCCATCATATTCTGCAGCGCTTTACAGATGTTGTCAATCATTGTCCCAATTAGAGCTCACAATCTACATTCCCTATCAGTATATCTTTGGAAAATGGGAGGAAACCCACAGGAAAGTACACTCACCGGCCACTTTATTAGGTACACCTGTCCAACTGCTCGTTAACACTTAATTTCTAATCAGCCAATCACATGGCGGCAACTCAGTGCATTTAGGCATGTAGACATGGTCAAGACAATCTCCTGCAGTTCAAACCGAGCATCAGTATGGGGAAGAAAGGTGATTTGAGTGCCTTTGAACGTGGCATGGTTGTTGGTGCCAGAAGGGCTGGTCTGAGTATTTCAGAAACTGCTGATCTACTGGGATTTTCACGCACAACCATCTCTAGGGTTTACAGAGAATGGTCCGAAAAAGAAAAAACATCCAGTGAGCGGCAGTTCTGTGGGCGGAAATGCGTTGTTGATGCCAGAGGTCAGAGGAGAATGGCCAGACTGGTTCGAGCTGATAGAAAGGCAACAGTGACTCAAATAGCCACCCGTTACAACCAAGGTAGCCAGAAGAGCATCTCTGAATGCACAGTACGTCGAACTTTGAGGCAGATGGGCTACAGCAGCAGAAGACCACACCGGGTGCCACTCCTTTCAGCTAAGAACAGGAAACTGAGGCTACAATTTGCACAAGCTCATCGAAATTGGACAATTGAAGATTGGAAAAACGTTGCCTGGTCTGATGAGTCTCGATTTGTGCTGCGACATTCGGATGGTAGGGTCAGAATTTGGCGTCAACAACATGAAAGCATGGATCCATCCTGCCTTGTATCAACGGTTCAGGCTGGTGGTGGTGGTGTCATGGTGTGGGGAATATTTTCTTGGCACTCTTTGGGCCCCTTGGTACCAATTGAGCATTGTTGCAACGCCAAAGCCTACCTGAGTATTGTTGCTGACCATGTCCATCCCTTTATGACCACAATGTACCCAACATCTGATGGCTACTTTCAGCAGGATAATGCGCCATGTCATAAAGCTGGAATCATCTCAGACTGGTTTCTTGAACATGACAATGAGTTCACTGTACTCCAATGGCCTCCACAGTCACCAGATCTCAATCCAATAGAGCATCTTTGGGATGTGGTGGAACGGGAGATTCGCATCATGGATGTGCAGCCGACAAATCTGCGGCAACTGTGTGATGCCATCATGTCAATATGTTGAATCTGCCACGAAGAATTGAGGCAGTTCTGAAGGCAAAAGGGGGTCCAACCCGTTACTAGCATGGTGTACCTAATAAAGTGGCCGGTGAGTGTATATCACTATTTCTGGAAAAAAAAACAGATTCCAGTCTCCCTTTTAATTTTGCTATTAATGTGTACCAAAATAAAACATTAAATATCAAGTACACGTAAAAACAGCAACATTTCTAATGCTTCCATTACATTGCTTAACATGAAACCATTCTAACCTTTTTAATGTAATTCCATCTAGTTTAGGATTTTCTAAAAAGTGGAATATATATATTAGTCATTACACAAATTGTCCATTAAAGCCCTTTTTCTGCCTTATCTCTATGTGAAAAAAAAAAAAAAAAATCGTCGGACTACCATTAGATACTTCAAAAAGCTACAAGAGTTCTGTGGGAGTAATTGTATCTTAATCCGACTACACTGAGGTCATTAGGAGATCAAGAGTTTCACTGAAATCTCAGCTTAGTGCACTATTCCCAGAAACTAACTAGGAACAAGCTTTTACTAAGCATTTGCTGGGGAACTAACCATGGTACTGAACTGAACCGCTGCCCCATCACATCAGATTATTATTCTAAAAACAGAATCAATTAATATGAGCGTGCTGCACCTACAGCCATTACAAGAATACACCCAATCACACATAAGAAATTATAGCAATCTGTTCTTAGGAACTGGATTCTCACAGTTTTTCCCTTTCTTTGTATGTTTTTCACGAAGATCTTGTGATTCTTTTACATATCGTTCAGGGCTTACTTTTGACATACACTTGAAGTGCGCTACTGAATGTATCCCCCAGCTGTATACAACTGTAGGTCTATGTAGTTACATATAACTGTCAGTCATAAAGAAAAATGTTATTTATTTTTGCCGGCCACGCTTGTGTTAAAATACGTTTTTTAGAATCGGTTGGATAATGATAATATAAAGGCATGTTATGGGACATTGGCTTATACAGATGTGTCCTTCCTTACCTTCTGCATGTCCAAATGTGTTACACAAGATGATTAACTTTTCAAGACAATATTGTGTCACAAACCAAAATGATGCATGTATCTATGTATCCAATCATCATGGTGTTAGTTACAGCCGTCAAGGATTTCTTAGCCAGCTCAAATATTGTAATAGTTGGAGTCCTTCCCTTTGAAGTTATTGTAAGTACGGGCCAGCAGGTAACGAGGATCCGCGACTAGGAGACAGACGCACACTGGCAGGTATATAACACACTTTACTTATGGAAAATGGGAAGGAATCAACAAAATAAAACTAAGTTACATATAACAGTATGAGGATAACGCACGCTATAAACTGGCCCTAGCTGTCCCTGAGATACTTGTACGGTACCGGGTTTATACAGTCTCTCAGCTCTCTGTGGTGCTCCCTCGATGCAGGCCTGTCCAGGAACTCAGCAGACTCTGTCTTGCTTCTGTCTTGGGTGAAGGTCTGAACAAAGTCCAAGGCACAGTCCGGCTTTAGTCTCCAGAACAATCTCCACAACACTGCCGCTTTCTCCAGTCAGTCTCTGCAGTGTTTCAGGCCTTCTACTATGGCCTACAGCAGCAATGGCCTCTCACAGGTCCTCACAGCACACACTCTGGGCCCACACCATGCTGCTCACGTCACTTCCTCTGGACCGCACCATTTACCAAACAGAACAGGGTGATTATTGTCTCACAGTAGTACAGTCCCAGGCTATATTTCTTCACACCAGTAGATGGCAGCAAAACACCACTGTTAAGACAATAGGGGCTACTACTGACTGCTACATACCCCCCCAGTCGAATGTTGGCAGTCCCTGACAACAATAGCCCCATCAACACATTTCTGTAATCGCAATGTTGTGATGTAACGATGGACCGCTGGCCAAACAAACTCATTCTGGGCATAACGCACTGGCGGTACACCCGCTGTGGAGCGACTAGTCCGCCGCAAGCTTGTCATATCATCAGCAAGTGTAGAGGTCGGTCTCTCATTAGGACGGTCAGATATGGCAGTCGGGGGTGTCACTACCGTTGCAGGCCCAGTTACTGTCGGGGTGGTCACAGCTTCCACAACACCCCCGTTATCATCATCGTCATCCCACAACCAGGGCTCACTTGTGGAGGGGTGTGTCATAGTCACTTCCTCTCTGTCGTTCTGAACTGGTCCCTGAGACTGACATGGGCGTAACATGTCACGGTGTAGCGTCCGCGTCTGCTTGGTCAGGGTATTTTGGACTTGGTAAACGGGACTATCAACATGAGGGTGGGCCACAATGCAGTAAGGGTCAGGTTCCCACCTACTGTCCAATTTCCCTAGTGGCTTCTTTACTCGTACCAAGACTAAGTCGCCCACTTTAAGAGGGGTGTCCTGCACCGGCCGATGATTAGGGTGAACTTGTTCTTGTAGTCTCTCACGTACTATCCGGTGGACAGTCTCTAATCTCTAACGGTGAGCCTGAATCCAAGTGGGCAGACCTCGATAAGGAAATTCATCGGTGTCTTCGAGGTTGAGGTCTCCCACACCTTTTCCGGGTCGCCCAAAGAAGAGAACATATGGGGCGTACCCTGTGACAGAGTGGATTTGATTATTATAGGCCCATAGCAATTCAGGCAGGTACTGCGGCCATTGTCGCTTCTTGTCGGCTTCCAAGGTACGGATCATCTGAAGTAATGTGCGGTTAAATCGTTCACATGCCCCGTTCCCCTGTGGATGGTATGGGGTGGTGCGTGACTTTTTCATTCCATAAATACGTTGCACTTCTTGCATGACTCGCCCCTCAAAGCAGGCGCCTTGGTCAGAGTGAATGCGTTGAGGGCAGCTGTACACTCGTATGAAGAGGTGACACAGGGCCTCAGCAGCCGACTCAGCAGTCTGGTCCTTTGTTGCAACGGCTACAGCAAATTTGGTAAAGTGATCTACCATAACTAAGCAATACTGATGCCCACTTGCAGAATATCCCACGGCGAGATAGTCAATCATCAATACTTCAAGTGGCTCTTTCGTTACTATGGTCTGTGTTGGAGCCCTCTGTTCAACTGCTTTGTTGATTTCGCATGCTCTGCAATCACGACATACTTCTTCAACAATGAAGCGGAGACTCGGACAGAAGATCAATCATTGGAGCCACCTAAAGGTCTTCTCAGCTCCAAAGTGACCATTCCTACGATGTACCTCGGCGGCTAGTGGACGGGCCAGATCAGTAGTCACTACAATTTGATAACAGGCGTCAATTTCAGTTGGCAAGTATACACGCCGTCGTAGGATCCCGTCCCTCATCTCCAATCGGTTCCACTGCCCCAGTACCGCTAATACTTCGGGTGACAGCTGGTCTCTTTCATCAGTAGTAGGCTTGCACCCCTTTTTAACACAACGGCATAACAGTGCCAGGCTTGGATCACGTTGCTGGAGCCCAATCCATTCTTGGTGGGATGGGCCCAGGAAGGGAGCTACTTGAGTTCCCAGTATTTCGCTCTGTCGAGCAGTCACCACCTTCTGGGAAAACTGGGTGAAATCAGGTACCTCTGTTGATTCTAATTCTTGATCTATGTCCCCGACCGGTGGTTGGGTGGTGACTCGGGACAATGCATCGGCATTCTGATTCTCATTTTTGGAGCGATATTTCACACTGTAGCGGTACTTAGAAAGTCGGGCCATCCACCGTTGCTCCAGGGCACCTAGCTTTGCATTATCCAAATGTGCCAGTGGATTGTTGTCTGTCAACACTTGTACTTCTGCCCCGGTGAGGTACCCCGCAAACTTCTCAGTCATTGCCCACACAAGGGCTAATAACTCCAAGCGGAAGGAGCTGTAATTAGCAGGGTTTCTTTCAGAGTCTCGTAATGACCGGCTGCCATATGCGATCACTCTTTCTTCTCCATTCTGGATTTGGGAGAGTACTGCCCCAAGACCATATTGGCTGGCGTCTGTATAAAGCTGAAAGGGTAGATGGTAATCAGCATATGCCAGAATTGGAGGGTTGGTCAAAGCATCTTTCAGAGTTTGAAATGCTCTCTCTTGTTCGATACCCCAAGGCACGCATTGAGCCTTCGGACCCCTAGCGGTATTCCTCAATAGCGCATTCAGTGGTTCAGCTTTGTGTGCAAAGTCTTTCACAAACCGCCTGTAATATCCAGCAAGCCCTAAGAAGGCACGGACCTCTCGTAGGGTGGTAGGAGTGGGCCAGTCTCGCACAGCCGCAATCTTCTCACTGGATGGCTGCACTCCACGTCCTGATATTCGATGTCCCAAATATTCAATTTCTTCCTGTAACAGGCGACACTTACTGGGCTTCAACTTCAAACCGTGCTCTCTCAGTCTCCTAAAAACCTGCCCCAGCTTCTGAAGATGATCTTCGAATGTAGCGGAATAGACAATGATGTCATCAAGGTAAATCAGAGTGAATTCGAAATTGAAATCGCCCAGACATTTCTCCATGAGCCGTTGGAATGTACCCGGGGCATTGGTCAGACCAAAAGGCATACGGTTGAACTCATATAGACCCATTGGGAGGATGAAAGCCGTCTTCCCTTTGTCTTTCTCACTCATGGGGACCTGCTAGTAGCCACTTGCTAAATCCAGGGACGAGAAGTAACGGGCCTTGCCTAAGGCCGTAAGCGATTCTTCAATACGGGGGAGCGGGTAAGAGTCACGTACAGTGCAGGAGTTCAGTCTACGATAATCCACGCAGAACCTTAAAGATCCGTCCTTCTTTTTGACTAACACCACTGGTGCAGCCCAAGGGCTTTGACTCTCTCTAACAACTCCATTCTCCAGCATTGAATTCAGCAGATCTTTCACTTCTTGGTACTGTTGGGGTGGTATCTGCCGATATCTCTCTCGGATGGGAGCCGCATCTCCAGTGGGTATTTCGTGATAGATTCCCTGTGCACAGCCAAAGTCATTCTCATGTCGTGCAAATGAGGCCTTGTGTTCTCCTAGCAACTGGTCTATCTTTCTGACTTGATCAGTGGTGAATCGGGAAACATTTAACTTCATCCGTTCCCGCAGCAACCGCCCTTCTTCATGGGAGACAATGAGCCCTTCTGCTTCTGTGGACACGGTCACTGACCATTCCCCCTTCCCGGACTGGGTCAGTTCTAAAGGTGTCGCCTTTCGTATTTCAGCTGGGACAGCATAGACCTTGGCAAGGAGGCTACCTGGAGTCAGATCTAAACTCTGGTTATGGGTATTGACACACCGCACCAACACTCTCCCCTGGGTTACCACAGACAAGGAGCGAGCCACAAGCACATTAGTGCACCCGCTCTGGTTAGATAATGGGTCAATCATGACAGAGAGGCCTTCTAATTTCCGGGTGGTGCCCAGTGGGAGCGATATAATAGTCTCTCTTTCAGCTGGTAGTGTTATCTTGGTGTGATGAGGAACAGTAATACAGCCCACGGGCTGTTCTCCACCGGTGGCTCTCTGTAGTCCACACATCCTTATTAATCGCTGTAAGGCAGCCCGAGTGGGTTGGTGAGCAGTAGCTTCTCTCCAATAATTATGCCCATCTCTAGCAAACAGCAGGTGGTCCATGTCCTTCAGAATATTCATCCCTAAAATTACGGGGATCTGTTTATCATAGCCCTCCTGGACTACGATAATACCTCTTCTGCCTAAGTCTCGGCCGCATATGTTCACGTCCATCCAGACTACTCCACATACCGGGACAGGTAGGTTATTGGCTGCCACCACACTCACAAACATCTCAGGGTCATACTGGGCAGACTGTTGGAAGTACCGTTCATAACATTCTCTTCCCATAGTGGTAACCTGTGATCCCGTATCTATCATTCCAGTAACAAGAACATCATTCATCTTGACCTGCAATACTGGGCTTGCTGCAATCAGTGTATCATCAGGGCTCTTAACTTCCTTCACTCTTTTATTCCCTTCCAACGCATGCCCCGCTGCGCTGGAACCTTCTAGTTTAAAGGCGGCTGTCTTGGGAACTTGTCTGGGCATTTTGCAGCGACATGTCCCAGTCTTCCACACACCCAGCACTGGATCTCTCGCCGAGGTGGTCGTCTCTCTGGGCCCCCTCGGTAGACCCAACGTTCTCGGTCCTGTTCTGGGCCCCCTCGGTAGGCCCCTGACACTCCACTCTCAGGTACTTTATTCACTCTTCCTCCTTCATAGCCTCTCTTGGCCTGCTGTGCATAATCTTCGCAGCGCTTTGTTAGGTATTCTACTTGTACCTGTAGTTTCTGAATAATGGACTCCAGGTCTCTGGCTTTTCCTATAGCTGCTGCTTCAGCCCCTTGACTTAGTGTGACACTCTGTCTCACCTGTGGCTCTGTCACTTTACTATTCGCACGGTAAATTGCCTCCACCCGTATGTCACTGAAGGTAGATTGTGGCCGTCTCCTTATCTCATCTTGCATTGCCTCTGCTATGATCTTGTCACGTATTCCTATGACAAACTGGTCTCGGAGAGTACGGTCATAGTCAGCTATAGCGTTGGTTCCCCCTTTTTCCCTAACGTCATTGAGTAGTTCTTGTAGGGCATTGGCATACTGAGGGAGAGTTTCAGTTTCTGACTGGGTTCGCTGAAAGAACCTGACCTTTAGGGAACCTAATGATGCTGTCTCTCCATAAATGGTCTCTAACAAAGTCACTACTTCATCAAATGTCTTTTTCTCATTAGCTGGTTGTAGCCTGACAGTCGTCTTGGCGTCCCCTGTCAGCGTCAGTGTGGCTAACTGTACTATCACATCTGGTGCAATGTCATATATCTGCTGTAAGCCTCGTATCTGATCTGCCCATTCAGCTACCGTCATATTACATCCATTAAATTTTGTCACTTGGCTCATCACTGAGCCCGGCGGCACCATTCTCCTTCCTGGTAAAACAGCTACATTGGGACTATCAGCTGGGGCGCCTGAGCTTGACCCGGCAGAGGTTCCCTCTTCCCTGTCCGACATGTCTCCTGAGCTACGGATCCTGCCGACTACGCCAAAATGTAAGTACGGGCCAGCAGGTAACGAGGATCCGCGACTAGGAGACAGACGCACACTGGCAGGTATATAACACAATTTACTTATGGAAAATGGGAAGGAATCAACAAAATAAAACTAAGTTACATATAACAGTATGAGGATAACACCCGCTATAAACTGGCCCTAGCTGTCCCTGAGATACTTGTACGGTACCGGGTTTATACAGTCTCTCAGCTCTCTGTGGTGCTCCCTCGATGCAGGCCTGTCCAGGAACTCAGCAGACTCTGTCTTGCTTCTGTCTTGGGTGAAGGTCTGAACAAAGTCCAAGGCACAGTCCGGCTTTAGTCTCCAGAACAATCTCCACAACACTGCCGCTTTCTCCAGTCAGTCTCTGCAGTGTTTCAGGCCTTCTACTATGGCCTACAGCAGCAATGGCCTCTCACAGGTCCTCACAGCACACACTCTGGGCCCACACCATGCTGCTCACGTCACTTCCTCTGGACCGCACCATTTACCAAACAGAACAGGGTGATTATTGTCTCACAGTAGTACAGTCCCAGGCTATATTTCTTCACACCAGTAGATGGCAGCAAAACACCACTGTTAAGACAATAGGGGCTACTACTGACTGCTACATTATTACTATTTGGAAATTAGAGTTATTCCCATTTTAGCAAATCGTGGTCAAGACTGAAAACCCTGTCCACAAGTTGGACCACAAGGAAGTGACTTCTGGAAACAGATGTGAACAGCACAGCACTGTTGTTTTCATAACACCTATAGATGTTAAAGGAGTTGTCAGTTGAGATGAGCGAGTAGTATTTGATCAAGTAGGTATCTGATCGAATAATATGATATTCAAAATACTGGTACTTGGTCAAATACCAAGCGGTAAACTTAAAATGCATTTACCGTGTGGTGTTCGACAGAGTACGAGTATTTCGAATACCGTAGTATTCGATCGAATACCTACTCGATCGAATACTACTCGCTCATCTCTAGTTGTTAGGCCTCAAATCTAGTTTTCATACTGATACTTACCTATCCGCAAGAGACCTGTGAGGGTCTGACAAGTGAACCCCGCACACAGCAGCTGTTCTGGAAGAATCTGGGTGCCAGAAGCTATAGTGGTGGATGAGGAGTGTGTACAGTTTGCTCCTATTGAACTAATAGGACTGGCACAGCAGTCCCATCCACTATTTGGTGATTTTGGGATAGTGCAGTGCTGTTCCTTTTACTTGAATAGGATAACCTGTATGTCCCCATCTACTGCTATAGCTTCCAGCTCCCAGACACTGCTGGAACAGCTGATCTGTGCAGGGGTCCAGGTTTTGCATATTGTTGTAAAGTGAACAGAGCCTAGCTGATTGGAAAAGGTGACAAAAGGCATAACAACAATAGAAGGGCATTATAGTTTAATAGCACAAACTCGTCACCCTTACCCCAACAAGGGGGACTCATCTTAAAGAGCCGAGCTAAGATTTGTAACTGATAAAGGAGGAAGTTCTCCCACATAGCACGTAAGCTAACACTGTCACTGTACCATACCAACATCTGCATATTCTTTGACCATATACTGATAGGGAATGTACATTGTGAGTAGAGATGGAATAAATTCCCAAAGGAATGAATGGACGCAGCCCGCGCCGGTATCGGCCACTTAACCACCTGCTCGCCGGCCACTCCCATTCATTCCTATGGGAGCTTGCTATTCGAAACTGCCATTTCAAATAGCATTTGTTCATCTCTAATGGTGAGCCCTATATGGGACAATGACTGGCAATGTCTCTAAAGTGCTGCGGAATATGATGGCGCTATATGTTAGCATTAAATAAATCTGCAATCCAGATGACACAGTTGAAGATCTTGCTTTCATCATCCCTTGACTTGGTGCAGTGAGAATCATTGGTATTTGTCCAGAGAACGGTTGGTCCGCTACTGATTTGACCTCACAAGAAGATATAAAGAGACCTATACCAACCCAACATGTCAAAAAAGGACAATCCTAAAAACAAGATCTAGATAGAATGAAGTTTCTGTTTATGCAAAAGGTTTCCATTGCTTTTTTGGCATAATCTGAAGCATTATTATTGCAGTCAAGAAAAATATATCTATGACGGCGCCATTATAACTGAATAGAATCTTTCAGGATAGTTTGAGATACATTTGAAAACTAGTCAGTCAAATCTGTCATGACGAAAGTAAACATAAGCTACAATGGTTATGTCATAGGCATTAACCTGCGTTCCAAAGAAATGAAAAGGATCCATCATGATTATTTTAATACGCTGCCTGCTAACACAAAAAAAGTCTAAAAAATCGAAGTTGTAATAACAACAAAGTTAGCCCGCTCACTCCAAACCAGGATTTTATTCAGGGCACACTTATGGGAAGTCATTAGGCTTTGGCTTAAAAATATCTGCAGTGAAAGACTTGGTAAAAATTCTAGGAAAAGACTTATTTATAAAAGGCAGCCTGTGATTTTCTCCAATTATAGTTAATCAGACGGCATTTCTTAGTCTTCAGGCTCTTTTTTTTTAAAACAGTTGGAAGCAGTTTATGGACTGAACAAGTTACTTCTAAGGACATTACAAATATCTGTATTGGCAGAAAATGAATGTTATTTTCTCATCAGGGCTGCTTCATATTAGCATTAGAACATGTGCTTACACTAGGTTTACATAAACGTTGCTTCTCCTATGCTCGGGTCCATCGAGGGAATGGAACAAAACAAGTGAAGGACCATCAAAGCAGCACACAGAGTCTTTTGGAACCCATTGACTATAACGGGATCCATTGGATGTCCATAAAGGACTCTTTCCTCTGCTGATTTTCGATGGACACTACAATGGGGTCTTTCGTTTAGATTCTGCTACATATATGAATGTAGCCTTACTTTTCATTTCATTAGGAATTTTATTGATTGCATAAGACTAGCATCTTGTTTATAGTGTGTAATACAACATGGTGTGCTGTTTGGTCCTTATTCATAGCGTTGCCATGAGTAAGGACAGTACTGGCTGGAATTTTGTACTTTTGCAGGATTTCTGTTGTGGTTGCCGATTTTACAGGGCTGACTAGAAGGGATGGATTTACTATGAATTATGCCAAAACTGATGAGTTATAATGTAAATTTATTTAAAATCATACCTGGTGTAGATTTGCTATTATTTGCCGAATAATGTACCAAAAATATTAAAAGTATTGGACCCCCATGGCAATGCAGTGGCTCAGTGGTTAGGATTGCAGCCTTTGAGCTGGGGTCCTGTGTTAGAATCCTGCCCAGGACAATATCTGCAAGGAGTTTGTATGCTCTCCCTGTGTTTGTGTTGATTTCCTCCCATACGCCAAAGACATACTGATAGGGAAAAAATGTACATGGGGCTCACAATCTACATAGGCCTCTATATGGGTTACACAATCTACATGAAAAAAATCTAGGACCCTCACAGATTGCAAGAACTGGGGTGTTATGCAAGTTCGAAATTCCAGATGTGAATCCATTGTATTCCATGTAAGCAGCGAGAGACAGCTGAGCACTACATGGCCATTACAATATCAGTCCTTATTGGGGTTGAGCCGTTCTTGAGATTTCAGGATCGATTTTTAAAATCAGATTTCCGATCATTTTCCATTGGAACCCGATTCCGATCCCAATTCCAATCTTAATGTAAGTTAATGGGATTTTTTTTTTTTTTTTTAATGATCAAAGATCGGATTTTAAAAACGATCCTATTCACTACACAGCATGGAGTCCAAAAATTGAAGCCTCCATGTTGTGTAGTGATTAAAAAATCCGTCGGCTACTTAGTCCCCCCTACTTACCTGCACAGAACTGCTACTGCCTCCTCTCCCGAGTATGCCGCTCCCTGGAGCTCCGGGCTGTTGTTCTCTCCTCTCCTTTCTCTCTTTGCATGCCGGCAGAGCACTGTGCGCACCCACACTCTCCTAAGCCACAAAAAGCCCTGTCTACTCCAAGCAGTAATACTAGCCTAGGGATTCGGGGGCACGCACAGCGCTCTGCCGGCGTGCGAAGAGAGAGAGGAGAGAACAACAGCCCGGAGCTCAGAGGAGTGGCAGCAGCTCTGTGCAGGTAAGTCAGTTATGTGATCGGAGTCAGAATTCCGTTCCAAATCTTTTTTAGGTGGGATCGGAACCCGATCGTGAAATTTACTCGATCGCCAATCGGGATCCGATCTTTTCTGATCTCAATCGCTCAACCCTAGTCCTTATACAGTAGACCTATTTGATGTGTTAATTAATTTTTCATGTTATTTTCTTACATGGAAGACTTGTAAATAGCTCCTATAACATACATTGTATCCATGGATGATAACACTTACAGAGGAAATGTTTCATAATTGTGGATCACAAACACAAATGTAGCTCGAATGTGTGTATTCATATTTAATATGATTTGATATAGCATTTTAATGAGCCAGACCGTTAACATAGATTCTAGAAATCCTGATGTAAGATCAAAGTAAAGAGTGCGCTTAGAAGATGTTAATCACTTATCTGGAAATGGAAATAATGACTGACTATGTAAAATTAAAGCAGTACAGCACTTTTGTACAATAAATTGATAAATAAAATTCTAAAAAAATATGTAGAAGTAAATATGATTTCAGGTCCCCACAATCCATGGCAGATTTACTAAATCTATTAAACCGATATACAGCTTTTTCTCCCTTTCTGTAAATGTCTGTATGAGACTTTTATATCAATAGTATTTTTGTGCAATAAGGCTTGAAGGTTTACTGCCATGCACGTATAGAAAAAATTTCATGTTTTTTTTAACATCTATGTTTTATATTTTTGCAACAGCTTTTATTGGCTGTTCACTCCTCGCTAACTGTTAATATCATACTATATACACGCAATATCATGACTTGATAACAAAACCCCTGACTGCAATTCACATTGTATCTATGCAGTAAAGTTTTAATTGACTTTTTTCAATGGGATTTGCCATCCTAAATGTCATGGTTGCTACATTAGTACATGTAATGCATTATTGTACCAGTGTCAGGTAGCATAGACATCATCAGTAGAGATGAGCGAACACTAAAATGTTCGAGGTTCGAAATTCGATTCGAACAGCCGCTCACTGTTCGAGTGTTCGAATGGGTTTCGAACCCCATTATAGTCTATGGGGAACATAAACTCGTTAAGGGGGAAACCCAAATTCGTGTCTGGAGGGTCACCAAGTCCACTATGACACCCCAGGAAATGATACCAACACCCTGGAATGACACTGGGACAGCAGGGGAAGCATGTCTGGGGGCATAAAAGTCACTTTATTTCATGGAAATCCCTGTCAGTTTGCGATTTTCGCAAGCTAACTTTTCCCCATAGAAATGCATTGGCCAGTGCTGATTGGCCAGAGTACGGAACTCGACCAATCAGCGCTGGCTCTGCTGGAGGAGGCGGAGTCTAAGATCGCTCCACACCAGACTCCGTTCAGGTCCGACCTTAGACTCCGCCTCCTCCGGCAGAGCCAGCGCTGATTGGCCGAAGGCTGGCCAATGCATTCCTATGCGAATGCAGAGACTTAGCAGTGCTGAGTCAGTTTTGCTCAACTACACATCTGATGCACACTCGGCACTGCTACATCAGATGTAGCAATCTGATGTAGCAGAGCCGAGGGTGCACTAGAACCCCTGTGCAAACTCAGTTCACGCTAATAGAATGCATTGGCCAGCGCTGATTGGCCAATGCATTCTATTAGCCCGATGAAGTAGAGCTGAATTGTGTGTGTTAAGCACACACATTCAGCACTGCTTCATCACGCCAATACAATGCATTAGCCAGTGCTGATTGGCCAGAGTACGGAATTCGGCCAATCAGCGCTGGCTCTGCTGGAGGAGGCGGAGTCTAAGGTCGGACCTGAATGGAGACTGGTGTGGAGCGATCTTAGACTCCGCCTCCTCCAGCAGAGCCAGCGCTGATTGGCCGAATTCCGTACTCTGGCCAATCAGCACTGACCAATGCATTCTATTAGCCCGATGAAGTAGAGCTGAATGTGTGTGTTAAGCACACACATTCAGCACTGCTTCATCACGCCAATACAATGCATTAGCCAGTGCTGATTGGCCAGAGTACGGAATTCGGCCAATCAGCGCTGGCTCTGCTGGAGGAGGCGGAGTCTAAGGTCGGACCTGAATGGAGACTGGTGTGGAGCGATCTTAGACTCCGCCTCCTCCAGCAGAGCCAGCGCTGATTGGCCGAATTCCGTACTCTGGCCAATCAGCGCTGGCCAATGCATTCTATTAGCCCGATGAAGTAGAGCTGAATGTGTGTGCTAAGCACACACATTCAGCACTGCTTCATCACGCCAGCGCTGATTGGCCAATGCATTCTATTAGCTTGATGAAGCAGAGTGTGCACAAGGGTTCAAGCGCACCCTCGGCTCTGATGTAGCAGAGCCGAGGGTGCACAAAGGTTCAAGTGCACCCTCGGCTCTCCTACATCAGAGCCGAGGGTGCGCTTGAACCCTTGTGCAGCCTCAGCTCTGCTACATCAGAGCCGAGGGTGCGCTTGAACCCTTGTGCACACTCTGCTTCATCAAGCTAATAGAATGCATTGGCCAGCACTGATTGGCCAGAGTACGGAATTCGGCCAATCAGCGCTGGCCAATGCATCCCTATGGGAAAAAGTTTATCTCACAAAAATCACAATTACACACCCGATAGAGCCCCAAAAAGTTATTTTTAATAACATTCCCCCCTAAATAAAGGTTATCCCTAGCTATCCCTGCCTGTACAGCTATCCCTGTCTCATAGTCACAAAGTTCACATTCTCATATGACCCGGATTTGAAATCCACTATTCGTCTAAAATGGAGGTCACCTGATTTCGGCAGCCAATGACTTTTTCCAATTTTTTTCAATGCCCCCAGTGTCGTAGTTCCTGTCCCACCTCCCCTGCGCTGTTATTGGTGCAAAAAAGGCGCCAGGGAAGGTGGGAGGGGAATCGAATTTTGGCGCACTTTACCACGCGGTGTTCGATTCGATTCGAACATGGCGAACACCCTGATATCCGATCGAACATGTGTTCGATAGAACACTGTTCGCTCATCTCTAATCATCAGGATAAAAATTCAACTGTGGCCTTTCTGCTTCTATTATACCTACAGTATATGGAAAACCAGCATTTTCTCACTGACACGCTGTGATTTTCAAAAACGTGAGCATCTTTGAAAACGTGGCTTTTCTGCTGCAGATTTTTTTTCTGTAGGGTGTGGATGGAATTAGCCAGAATCCCATCTTTTTTGCATGCATTGTAAAACACTGCGTTTTTGATATAGGGCCCCAGCCTTAATCTCTTTAATCTCTATATAAAGTTATAAATCTGTAAGGTTTCTGACCTGATTCCCTAAATACAGAAATTACCCATTAGTAATTATGGTGATGACCAATTTTAGTTACTATTAAAAATGTGTCCCTTCAGCAGTCTAAAGAGTTGT
Organism: Leptodactylus fuscus; assembly: GCF_031893055.1. Classification (NCBI taxonomy): domain Eukaryota; kingdom Metazoa; phylum Chordata; class Amphibia; order Anura; family Leptodactylidae; genus Leptodactylus; species Leptodactylus fuscus. The sequence goes on along the minus strand of NC_134269.1, from coordinate 162,677,182 downwards.
ATGACCAGCCTTCTGGTTCCTTGGACCTGCACCGCTACTCTGAAGATCTTCTGCTAAGAGTTTCCAGTTTCTGGTTCTGCTATGATTTGTGGTACACTGTGTGTTCCCTGACCCATACCACTCTGCCTGGCAGTGCCGCCAAGTCCATCCCCACCATCTGGGGCTCTGGAGAACACCACTGTGGGGTTGGAGTTGGTGCGGCCCGAGGGGGTGCTGGACACAGCACCATGTTTTCCATTTTCCATTAGTGTGTCTAGTACTGGTTCTCTCTATTAGCTTGGAACTGCATCTTCTTTCCTAACAACTACAACTTAATGTTAGTTGAGACCTGCAGTGGCCACATGTAGAGTTTATAGATTTTGCCCATATTTGCTGTGGACTCTGGATTGTGCAAAATGTGTTTAGCTGTGAGAAGAGAACATTGGTTGTATCAAGTAGTTGTGCTTTAAGAATAAATTTGAGAGCCATTCTGGAGTATGAACCTGTATTGGCTTCAGTTTGATGTTGGTGTAAGTGGAGATTTTATCTAGTACTGGAAATAAAAAGAGAAAGAAAGCTTACACCTTATTTCCAACATTAGAGTAAATAGAAAAAGGTACAAGTGTTAGGTGCTCCATCGATATCTGTCATTCTGTGAGCATTTTAGTTCATAGTTTCATCCTATGACAGATCAGAATAATGGACAGAATGAGATCAGTGTAAACTTAGCCTAGGTGAAGTCTCAGTTTCAGTGAATAAAGAGCATCTGGTGACTTTATTTTTTTCTTACACTATGTAAGACAAAACTGCCGATATTTTGTGAACAGTTTGTATCAGGTGGTGTCATGATGATTGTCATCCCTTGACCTCACAAAGCCACAAGTTGGTAGCAAGATTTCAGTCAGCAGTGCTGGTCCTGTGTTATTAGGTCAGCATTAACCTCACAGACATCAGAGCAGAATCAGAATATTGTACTTATAACTTTATAGTTCCTTGAGTATTTTGTCACAATAGGATCCAAATTGGGTCATTCCATAGAGACACTGCCCCAAGGGAAAACACAGTTTTAAAGCCCATTTGGCTAATATACACTAATTTGAATAGAGACTAACATGGCATACATCTGTTAACAGTTTAAGAAAAGTAAAACAATAAAATACGTAGGATAACATAATCATCGGATTTCGTATGTCATAGGACTTTGGAGACCTGGTGACCAGTCCTCTTTAAGCACAGATGAGACACAGGCTCTATACAGTTAAAAAGTACATCAAACTTTTAGAAGTTTTATTTAAATAGTGCCTACTAGGACACAGAACTCGCGTTGGACTGGTTTATCTACTGTTATAAGTTAGTTATAATTATCTTCACTGGAAGACATTATTAAAAATTCATATTCCTTTGTGTTTTCCGCATAAATTATTATGTACTTGTACGGCTGTTGTTAAACGTATACCTCCTCAAAACCCAGGTGATCAAGCACAACAGTGCCAACACAATTATACAACCCTGCGAAACTAAATGAAGTTCTGGTGCCTGGAAAAACTAATATAAGTCACCATTAATTAATTAAAAAAAAAAAAAAAAAAAATAGATCAATGTAGTTGCAGACATTTCAGGCTGGATTTCACTGGGTAAGCAAATGAGTATACATAGTAGTCAGGATGATTTTTTTGTAGCATACTAGGGACAATTTCCATACACTCTTATAGAAACAGACAGGTGACATCGTGGATGGATATACAATGTACATAAGAGAAAACATAAATGTAATCCGCTTTCTTGCTTGCATTGGCATTGAAATGATATAAGGAGTGTGCATGGATATTTTGGAGGGTGTGAGAAGGTGACAGGCAGAGTGCGGTATATCTTCTCCAGGTTTTTGACATATGTGTGGTCCAGGGTGGGCCTTGAATAGGCTTCAGCCAGGGTGTGGGTCATAGGCTCTTTACTGGGCCATAAAAGGCTGCAGAGCCTGCACTTCAGAGTAGATCCTGGGAGCGAGAGGAGGTGTTTAGGTCTGTCCTGAAATACTGAGAATTTGAGACCATACTGTGCTGTTTTGTTTGTTTGTGTGGTTGGTAGTAAGCCACAAATAAAGTTGGCTTTTTACTGTTTAGTTAGCGTTTAGACGAGCAGGATTTTCTTTGACATTTTTGCCTGGAATTAAGGCTGTATTATATCTTGCTTATTCTGTACCTGAAGTGAAGGTTTGCTTATTTTGCTGATTTTCCAAACCTGTTTGCACCAGACATTGTGTCCCTGTCTCTGACTTTGTTTGGGTCTGCACCATTGCTGCTACCAAGCAGCCTTCCCTACAAGTGCTACAATCTAAAATAATAGGACGCGTCCACCAATAGGAAGAATTAATATCATGATTTTATTTGTTACAAATTGAAATACATTTGGCAAATAAACACACATTTCGAGCACTAGGCTATTTCTAATACATAGAGCATAGTTTGTGACAACTGCATCTTTTATAGATGTTATGAATTAAATGAATGCTCTGCCCATAAGATAGAGGATAAATCACAGATTGGTGGAGGTCTGAAAGCCCCCACCCATCCTGAGTAGAGGGGTGTATTACCCCCTGTTATGAATGCAGCCATGGGAAAAGCAGCAAAACTCCCCATTGGATGCAGATTTCGACCCTCTTCCATTAATTTCAATAGGGGCACTGGAGATGGTTGAAACACTCAGCTATCTTTGACACTCCCATTGAAATGAAATGGAAATATAGGGCATAAAATAAAAAAAGGGGCCACACAGTGGCTCAGTGGTTAGCACTGCAGCCTTGTAGCGCTGGAGTCCTGGTGTTCAAATCCCACCAAGGGCAAAAAAAAAAAAAAAACATCTGCAAGGAGTTTGTATGTTCTCCCCGTGTTTGCATGGATTTCCATCCCATATTCCAAAGACATACTGATAGGGAAAAATGTACATTGTGAGCTCTATGTGGGGCTCACAATCTACATTAAAAAAATTAAATAAATAAATAAATAAATAAAAAATGGAATAAACCAATGTGCTCTAAGAACAGATCTTGCTCTCCTGATCCTAAGTAGCGATCAGCCTGGATTAACATCCAAAATGTTCTGAGTATATTCTATTATAGATCTTTTCTGTATGACAGCATCTAAGTCTGGTGGAGGCATCCATTGTGACTGCTCTGACCAACTTGAGAAGATTAGTCATCAGATTCAGTTCTAATGGAGAACAACCCTTGTCCCTCCCTCTAGAGGTTCAACCTTTTCTTCTACACACCAAGGGAATGTCCCTGGGTCTTTTTAGGGGTTTTACACTGTCAAGGACCTGTTTCAGCCCTTCTACCTCTGATCAGTGTCTTCCAAATTGAGAGTGTGCGCTGGTACCACGGACACAGAATAATTCTGTGTCACCATATTTTTTACATCTTTTCTTAAGACTACATGCATTGTATACTGTCGAAAGATTAGTTTTGTATAAAACATTGAAAACACCATAAAAAGGTGGAAATATGAGCAAATCCATTATAACAGGCCTCTAGTGGTCGCCATACCAATGTCTTTTTAGCATTTACTGTTTTGCAGTAAACAAGTCTAACTGGTTTTCTTGGTATTAAAATCATTGAATAATTCAATTTCCTGTTAAGTGAAAATTGCACCTAATCTTCCTTTCCTGCACAGAACAATGAATATAAATAATCCTGGATTATAAAAATATAATTAAAATTTGCTAATTTAGCCAGCACTTTGGTGTATGTCTCCATGGTATGTCAGAAGAGATGAAGCACGATTTCAGAGGGAATGCTGCAGAGATGTTCTGCGGTAGTACGGGCAGCTGGAGCCTGTCCAGGAGGAAGTGAAAACATGTAAAGCAGTTCATTAAGAGCTCGGCGAAAATACTGACAGGATTAGCCCGCCAACAAGAGAAATCATGCAGACAATTTATTTCTCAGAACACTTCACCTGTTGAGCAGCATACAACTAAATCTAAATACTATCCAGATAGTCAAAGCATCCACCACATCGCTCACGGTTATCCACCAGAACCTTGTTCAGTGTGTATGGCTTATCCATGCTACCAAAATTTAGCATAGCAGCCCCTAAGAATAGACAGGATGTGTGATCAGACTTATCGATGAATGTGTCCATAAGATTTTACACCAGTGTTAATGTGTTTTGCCACGTCCTAAACTGGGGTTGAGCGATCGGGATCGGAAAAGATCGGATTCCGATCGGCGATTTGAATCCCGATCCCTATCTTTTTAGGTGGGATTGAGGTCTCATGTTAGCTTTTCCCACAATGATTCGCCAGTAAGATAAGATAAGATAATCCTTTAATAGTCCCACAATGGGGAAATTTCAGTGATACAGTTTCATAGATGGTACAGTAGTATATAACAAGAGAGAAAACACATACAAACTCATGGCAGATAGAAAAATACTAGGAATCATAGCAACTAAAAAAGAAAGCAACAAAGACACTGCAGGATCATTTAATTCTCTGTGTGAAGTGATGTTAATAGTAGCCAAGCATTGTGGGAACTAACATGAACCTGAAACTCAGGCACCATGTTAGCTATGGGCAACTCGGGAACAAGCTGCGTTTTTTTAACAGGATTTATTCCAGGGCTGGAGTGTAATTGCTCTGGGGGGAGGGCCCGCTGCTAAATGCAGGGTTAATAAGTAAGAGGAGGGGGTGGCGGTGCACACTAATATCACTGATGGCAGACGTGGCGCTTGGCTATTTATAGCAGCTGCTCCCCGGAGACCTCGCCGGGTGCCAATCAATAATGCAGCATTCAGCACTTCTCCTAGAGGTCCCTGAGCAGGACGTACAGCTGCAGCCAGGACAGGTACAGGGACAGCGGCAGGGGATCAGCATTCAGCCCGGGGACGATCACAAAGGACAGAGGGCAGTAACATTCCAGGTAGGTCTGAGCGATCGGGAAAGATCGGATCCCGATTGGCGATAGAGCAAATCTCACTATCAGGATCGAGACTGGCTAGAAAATCATCGAAATCCAATTTTAAAAACGATACTGAAATCTCAAGATCGGCTCAACCCTAGACCTAACCAGTTATCTTCTAAGGTGACTACTGGATCTGCTATGTTAACATGAACTCCTGCTTCCGATTACAGGAGTTTTCCTGGGATTGTACTATTCTTAGAATAGGACATCCATATCTGATCAGTGGAGGTCTGACAGCGTGGACCGCCACTGATCAGCTGTTTGGAGAGGCCACAGCATTTAGGTGATTGCTGCAGCTTTTTCACCAAGCACAGCACCATACACTGCATGGTGGCTATTCTTGGTATAGCTGCTCAACTCTATTCATGTGACACAGACATTACACAGACCATGTGAAGAATAAATGTTTCATCGCTGGCCTGTGACGCTGAAACATCAAAGAGTTTCTGCTGTTTGAAGCAACTGACAAGTGATCAATATTTAACTCCTGGAAAACCTCTTTAACTACTGGTAAATGGGTACCATCAGAAATATAAAGCATTGCTGGTGCGTATGCCAGCAGAAACAATCACTATTTGATGCCAGGAAGTATGAGGCATTGTTATAGATCTAATTTCTCTGAAAATATTTCTTTTCCTCAGAAGCAGATAATGTCCACAAGTAGAGATGAGCGGATAGTATTCAAAGCTAGAGTTTCAAACACCTCGCTCCCAAATGCATGGGAGCAGCCGTACAGCAAGAGGTTAAGCTGCCGGCACTTAACTCCTTGCTGTGCGGCCGCTCCCATGCATTCCTTTGGGAGCAAGGTATTCAAAACTCTAGTTTTGAATACTATTCGCTCATCTCTATCCATGAGTATTGCCTTGTAATGTAGTTCAGTCCTATTCACTCCATGACATAGAAAGTACATACAAGAATGGTGTTTGTACCACTACTGAGACTCCCCAATATTCAGCTGTATTCTGCAGGGGAACATGATAAGAAATGTCCATTCTCCTGCATCACTATCATAGGAAAATGAAGCAGTAGATCAGCATTTCCCAAACATTTTGAGTCAAGGAGCGCTATTCGGCACTATTCGGGACAGAAATTCTGTAGGGAGCACTTAACATATTTTACCTAAAACCTACATAGATGCCAAAGATAACGCACAATATTAATGATGGGGAAGGGGGGGATTTCTAACGAATTGATATTAGATATTACATTTTCTATTAACTATGGTCAAAAAAAATTCTTTTTGAGTCATAGTTAAAAAAAAATAAGGAACTTAACTACATATAACGAAAACCAATAATCCTGAAAACACAGATCCTATTTCTGAAGTCTTAAAAAACTTAATGTCTTCATTTTAATGTGAAGAATGAGGCTGCTTTGATTTGCACAATTTAGCAATATCTGGTTGAATTTGGGATAACTGCAGAAGAAGAACTAGTACTAGGCAGTTCGTTCAACACTTCTGGCACATTTTGCATCACTAACTCTTTCACAAACTCTTCAGCCTGTTGGATTATTTCAGCATCAGTAAACTGGTATCACCCAAATCTGGTTCTGAATAATCACAATATCCATATTTTAAAGAGGACCTTTCACCACTTTTGGGCACATGCAGTGTTATATACTGCCAGAAAGCTGACAGTGCGCTGAATTCAGCGCACTGTCGGCTTTCCCGATCCGTGCCCGGTGTAAAGCGCTATTGGTCCCGGTACCGTAGCGCTTTACAGTCAGAAGGGCGTTTCTGACCATTAGCCAGAGACGTCCTTCTGCCTTGCGGCGCCAATCGCGCTGTACTGTGGAGCGGGGAGGAACGCCCCCTCCCTCTCCTGCTAATGCTCGTCTACGGACAAGCTGTGTGAGCAGAGGGAGGGGGCGTTCCTCCCCGCTCCACAGCACAGCGCGATTGGCGCCGCGAGGCAGAAGGACGTCTCTGGCTAATGGTCAGAAACGCCCTTCTGACCATAGAAGAGCTACGGTACCGGACCGTAAGCTCTTCACACCGGGCACAGATCGGGAAAGCCGACAGTGCGCTGAATTCAGCGCACTGTCAGCTTTCTGGCAGTATATAACACTGCATGTGCCCAAAAGTGGTGAAAGGTCCTCTTTAACTTTTTAACATATTTGAACATACCTGTTGGATGTTGAAGCTGCTTCCTCCTGGAGGGTCTGTGTCAGTGGCATTAAATGCTTTTTTGAAGGATCTAGTCTTCAACCAGTGATCCATTGTGGAACAACCAAATTAGGAATGGTTTTCGAATAACATGGTGAATAACTGCAAATACTGCGCGAACTAAAGTGACACAGCAAGGATCGAGTGACCACCCAATACGAGCATATAAGATGACTAAAATACTTCCGTCGGTAGGTAAAGTTTGTTTGTCGAATATACTAGATTGGTGTATTAAGCCGAAAAGGGCAGTCTAAGACCAGTTTGGAAGTGCCGTCCAACCGTGAAACGTTAATCTGCCGGCCTCGTATATGCGGCAAACAAACCGTAGTGTCACTCCGGTAAAATATTAGGAGTGCATGTAAACCAGTATTTTAATTTTGAAACCATTTACATTTCTTTTTTTCTTTTTTTTTTTTTTTTTTTATTGTTAACAGTTTATTATCGCCATATTGTGGAGCACCTGTAGATGGTTCGTGGAGCACTTGGTACTCCACGGAGCACAGTTTGAGAAACGCTGCAGTGGATGGTGTCTATTAAAACCAATGAGCTGTCTAAGTAGTGATCAGATGGAAATCAGTTTTCCACTTACCACATATTGGAAGGCAGCACTCTAAAGGACATGTCCGTCGTTCAAGTAGCCTTGTGACATGATTTAGGATATAGGCCAAGCCAGAAAGTTTTCCAGAAGGTAAAAACACCAAAACTTACATAAACGGCTTATTCGGGCTTCTGATACACTGGTACCTTCTTTTGGGGAAAGTACCTTCCCTTTATGGACATGACATCTCCCAAACTAAGAAGTCCTATATGTAGTGTGAGGTGACAGGCAGGGTGCTGGAATCTCGCCATATCTCCCCCAGGTTTTTAACTTGTATGTGGTCCAGTGCGGGTCTTCAGTAGGCCTCAGCTCCAGATGTGAGTCCTGGCCTAGAAAAAGGCTGCACATTCTGCACTCCAATGGGGATCCATGGAGTGCAAGGAGGCGTCTAGGTCTGTCTTGTAACTCTGAGTACAAAGTTGTACTTGTTTTATTCGTGTGGCTGCTAGTAAGCCACACGTATAGTTAGGTTACCATTATTGTTTTGTTGCTCAGATGAGCATGTTTTTATTTTGTTTTTGCCAGAAGTCAAGGTTTATTTTCCTGTTTTGTTTTTATTTTCAAAATAAAACTGGTTTGCTGCATATTTTGTGTCTTTGTGTCCCTGTCTTGACTGTTTGGGTCCATTAGAGATGAGCGAGTAGTATTCGATCGAATACGACTATTCGATCGAATACTCATATCGGTCAAATACCACGCGGGAAAATTCCATTGAATTCAATGCAAAAACCTCCTTATGCTCCTCATCTTGCTACTTCCGGAACTTGGAGGATCCAATGTGTCGAACTTTGGTTTCCATGGAAACCGGAACACAACATTCCTGTTTTTTTCCCATAGACCATAATGTTATTCGATCGAATACTACTCACTCATCTCTAGTCCGCATCACTACTTCTACTGGACTACCTTCCCCACAGTATCTACAATCTGCTCTCGCTCATTCATGCATGTCACAAACATGTGAAATTCATGTATTAACTCAGAATTACCTATCAGAGCATTTAAGGATAGGATTATAAACCAGACATTCCCCTTCAATGGCATCTAGTATCAACAGAAGTCCTAGGAATGGCTGGGACAACAGTTCTGATATTGTAAAACCATATTATATTGTTAAAAACCATATTATGGGAAAATGGGGCACATGGTATAAGAAATTCATGTTTCTTCTGTCTTAAAAAAACCTCAAGAGTTCACAAACCCATCCTGTGTGATGTTCTATTAGGTCAGGCCCCACATGGCTTAAACACCACAGTTTTGCCACAGTGGAAACGCCATTGCAAAACCTGTGGCATTTTACAGTCTCTGTAAAGTATATGGGATGCTAGCAAATCCCAACCATACATTTCAGAAAAATATGCCCAGCGGAAATTCCAAGACAGTTGCAGTTTAGAAATCGTAGCATGTGAATTTTACCTGCGGAGACGCCAGCAGTTTCCCTATAGGTATGAACAGAAAGCCTTCAAGGGAAACCTCAGTGGACTATCTGTGAAAAGCGCTGCGGAAGAAACTGTGATGTGATTCCACCATGGTTTTTCCTGCAGGTTTTTCGCTGTGTGGGGCCTTAGCCTAAGTGGGAAAAACTCCCCAACTACAGTAAGTTCAATTACCGTTTCTCTTATTAAAACTCTACGGCGACCTGGCGGTAACATCAGATTTCTAAATAAATTCTACACTTATTTGCATTAACAAAACCATGTTTCTATTTTATGTCTCAGTTTCCTTGGTAAAGTGGAAAGGGAAATATTTCTGTACATATTGATATAATATTTCTGCTACTTGTTACTGAAGTTGGTACAATGTAGGTCTTCCCGTTCTTGTGAAGAGTTATTTTCTAGAGCAGCACTGTGGTTTTTCCAACCTAACTGTCCTGTAGCTGTAGTTATCTCTTCCTCTGACCCATTGGAAACTAAGTACATCTAATGATAGTGTTCCATTTTTATCTGGTCGGTCGCTGTTCCAATCTCACTTCACAACATAAAATGTCTATATAAGAGAGAATGTTATAGTGTTTGAAGCTAGCTAGGACAGGACAAGCCAGTAAAACTTCTCCATTACAGAGAACACATGTAGATAGCATCAGGCATCTGACTCTAGTGGAATGGTCAAAAATTGAGGCCAAACACTTCCAATATTTCAGTCTGATTGTGTCCCTGAGCTTTTACCATTCATCCTTTTTCCACGGTCACTCAGACAGCAGAAAGTACAAAAAAAAAAAAAAATCCAAACAGACGAGGCTTCAGTGCACTCATGGTACTATAAATAAACCGAGAGTTGAGGCTGCAAATAGCGCACAGGTACAGATAGGGAACCAGCAGGAGCCGAGCATCTGCTATACTAAGGAGCTGAATTTAAACCTCTGCTCTTGAAAACATCTGATCCCCTGCACAGAAGGCTGATTGTTCACGAATTATCTTTTTGTGGCACTGACACAAATGTTTACTCTACTCAATGCTGAGCACACATATGTACCCTGTCTTTCCTGCCATTTATACACTGATGACTATGGGGCACTGTACAAGGGGGGCACAGGTACCTCATTGTCTTTAGAAGACATCTGACATCTGAACAAAGTGGCTATTTAAAGCTTCATGATTGCAATCACAGATCTGATGAAGAACAGTCAAGGAGTGGATTCCCAGGGCGAGCAGCAGGGGAGCTGGGATCACTTCAATAGCTGAAGAATCAGGCAGTGAAAGGGTAAAATATATTACATTTGAGAATGGCTGTTGGGTGGATAACTCCTCTACTTCACAGCACACAACATGGCCGTGTATGCCGAAAAAGTTGTACTTATGTACTGTATGTTCAATGACTTTGGTCCATAATTCTGCACTTGCAAAAAATCCGGCGTTGTTGGATTATGCAATATGTGGATATGCTATGCAGTTTTGTGCTCTGATCTTCAATGAAAAATGAAAAAAACATTGCAAATGACATTTGGAACCCCAGACTAAAGGAGGAGAGTGAGTTACAGATCTTGTACTGGGGACTGGAAGCATTGAAGCTATACCTCTGATCAGGAAAGATTTACAGAAAATGGTGAGAAATATAAAATAGTTTCACCATACAATAATTACATTTTATTATGAAAAGCTATTTAATGATAGGGCACCACGGGACATCCCGCAGCGGGAAAAATAGAAAGTTTTCGGAGTTCTCCTCCGCGGACTTTCTGTTACAATTATAGTTATGGGGAAACCACTGGCATTTCCATAGATATAATTGACAGGCTGTGATTTCCAAAACAGCCCTGTTCATCGGCAGGTGTGTCCGCACAGAGGTATTTACCACAAAGTGGGCATGGGATATGCTAGAATCTCATCCTTTTTTGCCCATACTGTAAAATACAGAGATGTCTCCTGCGGCGTTTCGGTCCCAGCCCAAGGCTAAAGCCCCATGTAGTAAAAGCACAGCATTTTCCAGTACCTGCAAAGGGATTGAGATTCGGGTTTATCCCATCCAGACATTGCAGAAAAAAATCCACTGCAGAAATGCTGCCCGTGTCTTTGAAAATTGCAACATATCAATTATAACTCCAATAATGCTGCCACTTTCCCTATGGATTTAATAAGGGAGCAAAATATGCATCAAAAGACTCCCAAAAAAGACAATTCAAAATGCTGCATAAAAATCGCAATTTTTTTTTTCTTTTTTTGTAATGCTTTAATGTTTTTCAAAAACACAGCTTCTCCGCATCGATTCCCCCCCCCCGCATTGTGTGGATGGGATTAGCTAGAATTTTATTCACTTGGATGATAAAATGCAACTTTTTTTTTTTCTTTTTCTACAGCAACCAAAAATGCATATGGAGGAAAATGGCGCTGAATTTGGTGTGGAATCCGTGTCACATTCAGTGTTGGGGGAAAAAAAAGCCTCCCATTGACTTCAATGGGTTCCTTTTTCTGCTAGAAGGAAACCATTGAAGTCAATGGGAGGCTTTTTTTTCAGTGCTGAATCTGAGGCGGATTCCATACCAAATTCAAATTTTCCTCCATGTGAATGCACTCTAAGGGTTCATGCACAGCTTGCTATAAGCTCCTGCTTTATAATTATGTGCCTCAGATTTATGCCAAAGCACAAAGTATATGGCATGTGCTATTGTAAGTAGGTGTCTCCCTCCACATGGGTGCCACGTAGCAGTTCATGCAAGACCCAAGAGTCTGTCATCTGGAACCATAGGTGGGCCGCCATTTAGTCCACTTAACTGTGTTCTTAAACCCTAAAGCATTGTCTGTCCTAGATCAAAATGTTCCACATTCATTTTTTAAGACAATACAAAGCCTGTTATGATAGAATTGAAATAGATTATATATAAAGGATAGGAACATTGATTTCAGTTGAACTTCTTGCAGAATCCCATTATATGCATATCCATTTCAGAGTATATAAAATTGGATACAGGTGCACAAGTAAATTGAATAAAGAGACAGAACACACAGAAATACAAAATGAACTGAGGAAAAATGTTTTTGCCTACAGCCTTGGCCAAGCCTGCAGATGCTACAGCATTCTAGTGTTGATCCATATTAAAGCCGGGGCCCCACGGGAGGTAAACGTGGCGATTTGAATTTACGCCGCGGGAAAAAATCGCCAAGTTTTACAGTAAGGGCAAAGTGGTGGTAAAAAGCGTGGTGCGGACACGCTGTGATTTAAAAAAACGGTTCGGTTTTCGAAATTGCAGCATGTCAATTATATCTATGGGAACGCCAGTGGTTTCTCTATGGGTATAATTGTAACAGAAAGTCTGCAGAGGAAAACTTCACAAACTTTGTCTAAAGCGCTGCGGGAAGAACAGTGCTTTTTCCATCTAGGTATAATAGGGGCAGAAAGTCCATGGTGGAAAACTCATCATGGTCTTTTTTCCACGTGTGTTTTTTTTTTTTGTTGCTGTGCTTCGTTACGTGCAGCCCCAGACTAAAGTGGTTTTCATGGAAACAGGAAAATCCGGGTGGATTAAAATATAAAAAGAAACAATACTCACCAACCCCTCTGTTCCAGCATCAGGTACCCCATTTCCTATCGTGCCCAGGTTAGCTGCAGTCACTTTCTGGTCTCAGCAATTACATGCCGAGTACTGGTAACTAGAGATGAGCGAACAGTGTTCTATCGAACACATGTTCGATCGGATATCAGGGTGTTCGCCATGTTCGAATCGAATCGAACACCACGTGGTAAAGTGCGCCAAAATTCGATTCCCCTCCCACCTTCCCTGGCGCCTTTTTTGCACCAATAACAGCGCAGGGGAGGTGGGACAGGAACTACGACACTGGGGGCATTGAAAAAAATTGGAAAAAGTCATTGGCTGCCGAAATCAGGTGACCTCCATTTTAGACGAATAGTGGATTTCAAATCCGGGTCATATGAGAATGTGAACTTTGTGACTATGAGACAGGGATAGCTGTACAGGCAGGGATAGCTAGGGATAACCTTTATTTAGGGGGGAATGTTATTAAAAATAACTTTTTGGGGCTCTATCGGGTGTGTAATTGTGATTTTTGTGAGATAAACTTTTTCCCATAGGGATGCATTGGCCAGCGCTGATTGGCCGAATTCCGTACTCTGGCCAATCAGTGCTGGCCAATGCATTCTATTAGCTTGATGAAGCAGAGTGTGCACAAGGGTTCAAGCGCACCCTCGGCTCTGATGTAGGAGAGCCGAGGGTGCACTTGAACCCTTGTGCACCCTCAGCTCTGCTACATCAGAGCCGAGGGTGCGCTTGAACCCTTGTGCACACTCTGCTTCATCAAGCTAATAGAATGCATTGGCCAGCGCTGATTGGCCAATGTATTCTATTAGCCTGATGAAGTAGAGCTGAATGTGTGTGCTAAGCACACACATTCAGCTCTACTTCATCGGGCTAATAGAATGCATTGGCCAGCGCTGATTGGCCAGAGTACGGAACTCGACCAATCAGCGCTGGCTCTGCTGGAGGAGGCGGAGTCTAAGATCGCTCCACACCAGTCTCCATTCAGGTCCGACCTTAGACTCCGCCTCCTCCAGCAGAGCCAGCGCTGATTGGCCGAATTCCGTACTCTGGCCAATCAGCACTGGCTAATGCATTGTATTGGCTTGATGAAGCAGTGCTGAATGTGTGTGCTTAGCACACACATTCAGCTCTACTTCATCGGGCTAATAGAATGCATTGGCCAATCAGCGCTGGCCAATGCATTCTATTAGCGTGAACTGAGTTTGCACAGGGGTTCTAGTGCACCCTCGGCTCTGCTACATCAGATTGCTACATCTGATGTAGCAGTGCCGAGTGTGCATCAGATGTGTAGTTGAGCAAAACTGACTCAGCACTGCTAAGTCTGCATTCGCATAGGAATGCATTGGCCAGCCTTCGGCCAATCAGCGCTGGCTCTGCCGGAGGAGGCGGAGTCTAAGGTCGGACCTGAATGGAGACTGGTGTGGAGCGATCTTAGACTCCGCCTCCTCCAGCAGAGCCAGCGCTGATTGGCCGAATTCCGTACTCTGGCCAATCAGCACTGGCTAATGCATTGTATTGGCTTGATGAAGCAGTGCTGAATGTGTGTGCTTAGCACACACATTCAGCTCTACTTCATCGGGCTAATAGAATGCATTGGCCAGCGCTGATTGGCCGAATTCCGTACTCTGGCCAATCAGCACTGGCTAATGCATTGTATTGGCTTGATGAAGCAGTGCTGAATGTGTGTGCTTAGCACACACATTCAGCTCTACTTCATCGGGCTAATAGAATGCATTGGCCAATCAGCGCTGGCCAATGCATTCTATTAGCGTGAACTGAGTTTGCACAGGGGTTCTAGTGCACCCTCGGCTCTGCTACATCAGATTGCTACATCTGATGTAGCAGTGCCGAGTGTGCATCAGATGTGTAGTTGAGCAAAACTGACTCAGCACTGCTAAGTCTGCATTCGCATAGGAATGCATTGGCCAGCCTTCGGCCAATCAGCGCTGGCTCTGCCGGAGGAGGCGGAGTCTAAGGTCGGACCTGAATGGAGACTGGTGTGGAGCGATCTTAGACTCCGCCTCCTCCAGCAGAGCCAGCGCTGATTGGCCGAATTCCGTACTCTGGCCAATCAGCACTGGCCAATGCATTTCTATGGGGAAAAGTTAGCTTGCGAAAATCGCAAACTGACAGGGATTTCCATGAAATAAAGTGACTTTTATGCCCCCAGACATGCTTCCCCTGCTGTCCCAGTGTCATTCCAGGGTGTTGGTATCATTTCCTGGGGTGTCATAGTGGACTTGGTGACCCTCCAGACACGAATTTGGGTTTCCCCCTTAACGAGTTTATGTTCCCCATAGACTATAATGGGGTTCGAAACCCATTCGAACACTCGAACAGTGAGCGGCTGTTCGAATCGAATTTCGAACCTCGAACATTTTAGTGTTCGCTCATCTCTACTGGTAACATCACTACTAATATATATTCAATATGTGGCCACCTGAGCTACTTCCAGTCACAACCACTTTAGGCTGGGGGCTCACGTGGCATAAATGCCATGTTACTGTAAAGTGAATCCTATCCACACATTGTAGAAAAATATGTGCAGTGGAAGCAATGTGTTTTCCAAAACCATTGTGGCATGTCAATTATACTTATAGAGGACCTTTCACCACTTGGGGCACATGCGTTTTTATATACCGCTAGAATGCCTGACAGTGCGCTGAATTCAGCGCACTATTGGCTTTCCCTTTCGGTGCCCCCGTTAAAGATCCAATGGTGCTGGTACCGTAGCTTTTCACTGTAAGGAAGGCGTTTTTGACAGTCAGGAACGCCCTTCCTCACAGTAACGTCTATAGCGCTGTACTGTGATAGCGGTGAGGAACACCCCCTCCCCTCCTGATAGTACTCATCTATAGACGAGTACTGGGGGCATTCCTCACCGCTCAGCGTCATTGCCGGGCGGTAAGCAACGATCCCCCTCAGTACAAGCACTATAGACGCTACTGTGAGGAGAGGCGTTCCTGACTGACTGACCGATTAGCTCTTCACCGGGGGCACAGAAAGGGTAAACTGATATTGCACTGAATTCAGCGCACTGTCGGCTTTCTAGCAGTGGATTAGACTGCATGTGCTCCAGGAGGTGAAAGGTCCTCTTTAAGGAAATGTCGATGGTTTCCCTATAGTTTCCTTTCCCTTTCTGTGAAAAGCTCCACTGGAAAACATGCGATACGTTTCTTCTGCGTTTTTTCCCTGCATCGCTTTTTTTTACTGCAGATTACTACATGGGGCTTTAGCCTATGTTTGTAAATCAGAATATTTACTGTATGGAACTTATGGACAGGTAAACGTGCTAGCACATAAAAATGACTTCATGGATATATGATATTAACAAATCACCACGTGTATTTTTTCTCATCGCATAGCAATTCCAGTAATATAGTAAGACACGCACATTCTGACATTTCTAATATCACAAAGTCACTTCTTGTTTTTGCAGCTGTTTGCAATTACATAGAATAAAAATGACAAATGATTCAAATAGCAGAAAAGTCATTTAAATAAAATAAATGAACAAACAGAGTTATCTGTGTAATGTGTTAATAACCATCCATGTACATTTCATTTAACATATAAAACGGAAAATATATCTTATAGCAATAATGGAGAAATCTTAATTTAATTTGATATGTATAAGAATTAAATCATGGTAGTATGAGACAGATGGCAAATCATGAGGCATACTATATGTATTGGTCCCAAACTCTTAGGACGGGTTCACACAGGGTTTTTTGGTCTGGAAACTGAGGTAGAGGCTGCCTCAGGTTCCAGACCAAAATACAGGTAACTGCGACTAGATGCCACTCCAGTGCACAGGCATCCAGTCACGTGCTCCGCTCCGGATTAGGCCCAAATGAATGGGCCTAGTCGGGAGGGAGTGTCTTCAGGCGGATGTCGCGAGGCAAATCCGCCTGAAAGAATGAGCATGTTGCTTCTTTATTTTCTGGGAGCCGGAACAAACTGCTCCGGGAAAGAAGAACTGATCGGCTCCCATTGAAATCAATGGTCAGGATTTTAAGATAAGATAAGATAATCCTTTAATAGTCCCACAATGGGGAAATTTCAGTGATACAGTTTCATAGATGTTACAGTAGTATATAACAGGAGAGAAACACATACAAGTTCATGGCAGATAGAGAAATCCTAGGAATCATAGCAACTAAAATGAAAAAATACAAAGACACACTGCAGGATCATTTAGTTCTCTGTGCGAAGTGATGTTGATAATATGGCCTGACCGTGTTTGGAGGACACGAGTAGGGAGTCACAGCATGTAGCTATAACAGGCAGAAACATTGTTTTGCAGAGGTGGGGGACATAGGCAGCTATCACGATAACATGTGGTAGTTCCTTTGGTAGGTGGTGAGAGCTCATGCTCACAGCTGATGGTTCGGTATCTTGCACCAGCACTATTGTTCCTTAACCACAAAAAATGCCCCAAATGTCCTTCATCACAAGCCATCCTCCTTTCTTCTTACCACTGTGTTCTACTGCCCAAAGAAGTCTGAAGCCATCCAGGTAGACAGGGTGCTGCTCTCTTGCCAAACTTCCATAAACTCATGGGGTAGGTGGGTGATGGTAGGTTCCCAGGCTGTAACACAGTCCCACATGTTCACAGTAAAAGCAAGAAATACCAGTCAGCTGTAGGCATCTTCACACATCAGCAATGGACGCCAAAAATCATCTCCTTCAAAGAAGAAGTCCACACTTCCATGCAGGTTTCTCCTCTAGCTTTGTCTGCTTCATGGTGACCATGCTGTCCTTAGCTCGTGGGGGGATGGTAACAGGCACATGTTCACACAGGAAATTCCAGGTCTTGAGGTTTTGAGGCGGATACAGCCTTAAAATCCTGACCAAAATACCCTATGTGACCTTACCCTTAAATCCCTGAATTTGGATGTTTTACCTAGTCCATTGCGGCAGGTGTATAAAATTTAAAAATAGCACATCAAGTTGATCAAGAATGGTGAAGACTAGAGAGAAAATTCCAACTGCGTTGGAGTCCGTGGAGCAGTGCCTATTAACTGATCCTAAGAACTGGAATTGGTGGAGGTGATGGAAGGTTCTCTTTAAGAACATACTATATTCATTACACATTAAACAGTAGTATCAAAGTTATGGGTAATACAATAAGACTTTCTCTAATGGATTCTGTGAATCTCGACTGGAGTAAATGGTAATGAGTCATTCTTCCTTCTACACATTGCATCTACAGTGCCACATGAAGGCATCATACAGTCACACACAGCAATCACTTAGGTCTATAATGTGTGCTGCCATATATGGTTTATGCACACAGAATTGTCATGTTCATAAAACCGAGGGCATGGAACACTCATAATGGCCATAGCTAAGCTTCAACCAAAAGCCCCAAGTTGGTGGGGTTTGCAAGTAAATTCATTATTAACTGATGGTTGATTGTTAATATCCACATGGTTTTATGTATTGTAAACCCAATGGCCATTAAAATAATCAATTACATATTGCTCTGTTCACTTAGTAACTGTGTCAGCTCAAGAGTTTTGGCTACAATGTGGGGGTACTATGTATGGACCCCACTCTCTAAATTAAAAATCAAGTAAAAGCATATATAATACTTAGGGGTGCACAACTAAAAATGTATGACGAGCCAATCATATCTTCCACCCAGTCATCCATGACGTAGTAGGATGTCTGAGCCTGTGCTATGAGTAACTTCTCTACTTTCCATAAGCAGTAATGTGCCTTGTGGCCAAGATATTGTAGGGCAAAATTGTCTGTGGTTTTATTGGAACTTGCCACGGTTTTTGTTTGCATACCTTGTGCAGGTGAATTTTACAGTTTTGTGGGAACACAAAAGGTAGAATCTGTTGCTATGGGTAACTTCTCTACATTCCATAATCACAAGTTTTGCAAATTCCTCTCCCCATACATCAATTAGTTACCCAAAAATAGTAACAGGACAATTTGGAGATATTTTTGCCTCAATCCTAGTTTCTCTAGCTTAGATTTGTATGTTTGATGCATTATGTGGGAGAGTTTAGCTTTTGGCTGAATTCTACAATTACAAATTTGAAGCATCATCTCTTTATTTTGTCTACAAAGAATCTTGAAAAATGCTTTTCTAACCACATAAATGTTTTACTGTGTTCTGTGGATGAGAGGCTGAAATATATTCACAAAAAGGGAGTGGGGGAATTTATCAAAAAGATGTAGCAAAACATGTTTCTGTACTTTTTTAAATTTCTATCTAGTAAATATTACATTTTTTTATTTTTATTTTTTTTATTTTGCTTTACTCACTCCACTTTAGAAAAGTTCCCCTCTGCAAAATTTTTAATAGGGCCTGTGGGGAAGGTAGCTCGGTGTAGACCCAACCAGTCAGTCAGGGACACAAAATCTGTAGCAAACAGGTTTATTTAGAAAAAAAACAAAAAAAAACCCCAAAACATCAAAATAAATAAACCTTTAATTCAGGCATAAAAGTAGCAAAATAAAACACAGCTTTAACTTCAGGCAAAAGAATGTGAAACAGAACCCTGCTCGTCTGAGCACTAGCTAGACAATAAGTACAAACTGTACGGGTGGCTTACTATCTGCCACATAAATGAACAAAAAGAGTGCAATGCAGTCTTTACCAGACTCACAGTGCCAGGTCAGACCCAGGCACTTCCTCTCGCTCCCAGGATCGGCCCTGAAGTGCAGGCTCTGCAGCCTTTTGTGGCCTAGTAAGAAGTCTAGGACCCACACCTGGGCTGAAAACTATTCCAGACCCACATAGGACCTCATGTGTGTCAGAAATCTGGTGCTGATATAGCAGGACTCCAGTACTCTGCATGTTACCTTCTCACAGGCCCCATTCCTACATTGTACCATTTAGAATAGTGGTATATTTTATGTGTCTGAGGGACTCTTGAAGCCCCTCAGGATACAGGGCCAGTAGAAACTACTACTGCTGCATCCCCTATGTCTACGAACCTGAAAATCAATAAGAGATCAGAGAGAAGAATCAACTTTGGTGTGGTGAGGGTAACCTGTGGGTCTCCCTGGCTTATGGGCGAGCTAAAAGCTACAATCTACTGATGCCAGTACTTATGTGCCTTCAAAGGCTCTCTTGGACCCGGGTGAGACTGAGCCCTCTGCACCCCCTCAAGTTACACCCCTGACTGACGCATGCTGTCTAAACAGCAGCACAATCTGCATTGGAGGGGGTACGTTACGAAAGAGGCAATTATAGGTGCACTTTGTCTAAACAGCGGCACCAGTGCACTCCAGAGAGGGATTAAAATGTGAAGGTATCATGTTCATCAAAAATCTGCACGCCATAACATCTGTAGAGGGAGAGGTCTGGTAATAGGTTTTCTGGGCTTATTGAAACCGAAGAGTTTTGAATGTGTTTTTCTTATTCTGTATGGTTGCGGATGTATAAGACTTTACAACAGCACACAGCTCAACGGTAACCTACAGCTAGTGAGCAAACAGCTCAGTACATATAGGCAGCTAGATGTTTACTTGTAAATGTGCTTTTCCTAAACTGTAATCTTGGAATAGGAGATGTGCATTTTTTTGTAGCTTAGGCAGTTAGCATTATTGAATCCCCTGAAGGGGCCCCTATTTGCTTACCAATCACCACTCCTGCCCATGGCCATCTCCACTCCTCCTTCAGCACTCCAGGGGAGGCCATGGATCCCACATCATGTTGCTGAGCATCATCAGTACGTTGTTGGCGCTATTCATTGAGGCTAATGAAGTAGAGGTGGCCATAAGCAGAAGTGGTAGTGGTACCGTGCAGTGCCAAAATATACTAGATAGGAAAAGTGGTACTATGCATTGGTAATACATGCAAGAGAAGTAGTTATACAGTCTATAACTAGACACTGTACATCTCCATGTCTAACCCCTGTCTTACCTTCTCTGTTATTCAGGTCCCCTGTGGACTCAGTATAACACTTATCTATCACTTTACAAAATGAACTGTGCAGCCTGAGATACCCCTGATTTTTTAACTCCTGGGACCCATAAATAAACACCCACAGCTACTTCATGACTTCTGTGTGAGCGTCGGATGAATGTGAGCACTTGCTGTGCCTTCTTATTTGCTCAGAAATGTATCTCTCCGTAAAATGTGCCAATGTTTGGAGGCTTCCACCTTTAGATCAGACTATGCTTTTTCAGCATCTGAGAATGGCATTGTATATTTGTAATGTCTTTGCTTTCAAAATCCATTGTATCAGAAATCCAAAAACAAATATTGAAAAATCCAAAATCTCAAGCATTCCACTTCAGTTCATTACATTTTTTTTTTTTTTAAATGTAGATTGTGAGCCCCACATAGAGCTCACAATGTACATTTTTCCCTATCAGTATGTCTTTGGAATATGGGATGGAAATCCATGCAAACACGGGGAGAACATACAAACTCCTTGCAGATGGTTTTATGCCCTTGGCGGGATTTGAACACCAGGACTCCAGCGCTGCAAGGCTGCAGTGCTAACCAGTGAGCCACCGTGTGGCCCCCAGTTCATTACATTTAACCCATATGGTGTCATTAAAATAATTCAAATCATCCTGAAAAATACAAATGTTATCATCTGCATTGCTAAGACTAAAATAGGCCTAAGGGGTTAAGTCCAGGACTATATGACACGGGTTACGATGTACGACACACATGTAATTATGCATTCTGAAGCTGATTTTCTTCTGCTGATACATGTTTTTATTGCCATATTTGTTGTATTTCTCAGCAACTCATTTCCACTACTTCATTTCAGCAAGGGGAATGTTTTGCAGAGATACATTCTGTGCAAAATCACTGAAGCATACTTATTAATATTATATTAAATGCATCAGTTCTGCATATTCCTGCTTTTTCCAGTAATGTATCAAAGGACCAGGCTTTATTTTCTGTTAAATTGAGATTTCATGGAACAAATATTTGGAACATTACTTTGTGATAAAAGCAGGATTATAAGGTAAAGGATCATTAGAATTTAAGAAGCAAAATGCAAGAATTTGACTGGAGAATTTCTCACACTGATCAATAGATTTCTGTATGGATGACCTACCACTGGTTTACCGGTACACTGTTCGAATACAAAAGCTTGCGGTAAACCACAAACTCCGAACCTTCAAAGCTTCTTTACATGCCCAAGCATAAGGCAGGATTATCATTAGGCCTGGCATGTAGGTGGCACAAGTTACTCTATTCCTTTGCAGTTTGTGTCTAATTTCTTTCTTTGGGTATAGAGTAGTACTGCAAATGTGTAATATAAGATGAAAGAATGCAATCCAGGGTGAAGAAGTACTACCAAGTTTCTCTGAAAATAAGACAGGGTCTTATATGTCTTTCTCCGAAAAAAGGAATAGGGCTTATTTTAGGGGTAGGTCTTATTTTTCAGGCACTGGAGCAAATCCAAAATTTTTTTTTTTTACTCGCTGCGAACGCATCTTATAAAATGGTTAGGGTTAGTAATCCTAACTTACAGTCACAATCTTAAACTTACTGGCACTTTCTCTCCCTATTCACATTTTGTGGCAGTGGCACCGTACTCTCTCTATCACCTCTCCTTTATGCCCTCTTTAACGCTATGTGGTAGGTGCCATAGTGGAGTGGCTGTGTTTGATGTCTGGTCACGTAGGTAATCAAGCCCATAGCATAGTAGCAGCCAGAAGGCTGACTTGGGAGGCAGGAGGTGGTACTATGGAGTGGGACTTGGCAATGGGTGAGTGGCTTTTGTCCTGCCGTAGCGGAAGATAGCTGGGCACATGTCCTGCACAGTTGGGAGCTATGGTATTCCTGTTCTTTGTCTCTGTGACATCATATGACATAACCTAGTGCTGGAGGCATTGACTGACTAGGGCTTATATTATTTTTGAAATAAGGCGTATATTTCAAGCCTACTCCAAAACCCTGAAAAAAATCAAGCTAGGGCTTATTATAAAATTTGCTCCATATTTTAGGTCTTTGTTCTATAGCCTGGACGCATATCAGCAAAAACTACATCTAATAATAATAATACATTTTATTTATATAGCACCAACATATTCCACAGCACTGTACAAGTTGTAGGGTTCAAGTACACACAAAAAGATACATTACAAATAAAGGTCCTGCAAGCAGCACTTTTCTCTCTGCATGTTTTCCCAGGTAACTGCATTTTTATGCGTATAGGTTTCCATTCGGGGGGTCGCCAATTGGACTCCTTGAACAGAATTCCGAATACAGATGTGAACCAGGGTCTCAGTTGTTCGGCTTATTTATTCATAAATGTCTAGGAGGAATAATAGAGCAATGGTTTAACGCCGGGTTAAGAGGAAAGATGAGTCAGATCTGTTAGATTATAGGAAATGCAAGTATTTATGAAAACAGACGTGTCTGGAAGGGTGGCAGATCCTATTTTAAGTTGCATTGTGATCGTGGAATAACCAGCTGTGTTTGTCCAGACATGGATGCAAATCTGTGTCTAGAAAAAATAAATCATCTTTAAATGTGCCTATTGTTTGCCAGCATGTAGTAGCAAACCACCCAGTAACCCCAACACATTCAAGCCTTAGAACTCATAAATTAAGTTACCAGGTGAATAGCAAAGGTGGACGTGAACAAAATGGATTAGAAAAGGCATTAGAGACTAATATATGAAAATATATATTATATTATAAGTGTTCAAGCCAGCAGCAATAAAAATGAGAAAATAAGGTACAAAGAAATGAAGAACATACAGAGAATAAAAAGTGAGATGCATACAAAAATTGTTGCATTGAAAGCAGAAAACAACAAGCTGAGAGGGGAAAGGAAGAAAGATCGGCCTGTGCCGAGGTAAACAAATTCCCAGCCAATTATCCCAGCAGAATCTCTGCACAGGAGAACAGGTCGGCCAAATAAAACCGATTAAAAAGGAACAATATTTAACAAGCCCTAGGTAATAGCGGCTGTATGAGAGCAGCCAGGCTGAGCCTCCGAGCGTTCGCTGCTTTCCTACTTATGCCCCTTCTTAGTCCTTATTGATTAGCTCTGCACCTCTCCGAAAATAAACCTTAAACTGAAGGCTTGATCTCTGTGATAGGTTTCTTTTAGGAACAAGAGAGCTCTTTGGGTCCAGGCCACCTCTAGATAACCTGTTAAAAGGTGCCCTGGGTACCACGCCGGCCAATTAATTACCTTTTTCTCACCTATTACACAAAGGGGTGAAGGTCCCAGAGGGTCACCAGGTTCTTAGTTCCTTGGGTGATAAAGGGGAAAAAAGATGCTTTGTCCTGAGTCTCCTCACTCAGCCAAGTGGAAATTTCATTACACTGCAGAGAATAGCACAAGACACAAATCTTCCGTGTCAGAGAATCATGTGTATACTGACACACAAGGAAGGTTTCTTAATGTATAGGGATTACTCTTTTGGCTTGCATGTCACATAGCAGGTGCACTTTATATGTGAATGTCACAAAGGAGCAGTCCCATTTATCAATATTTCAGACATGGACTATTCTGTGCGGGGAGAGCTTTTAGAGAGTCCTTTGTAATGACTGTCCTTGGTTTAATCTCTTTCAAGTTAACTGTTTGTGAACTATAAAAATACATCAAGTATTATATTCACGGTAACGGATGAATAACAGTATTATTGTCTACTTTTTGATTTCCTGACATTTTGTACAATTTACAGGTCTTAAGCTTGACATCCCTGTGGTATGGGAGATATTCATACTCAATGATGCAGTTGCAAAAATCTTCAGAACTGAAGGACTTATGGTCATGCTGTGTTGCATTTACTTATCATTGTTGTCTGAGAGTGCACTCATTACCATAAGGCTCCTTGAACAGTCAACTTGGCAGAAATATCTAAGTATACCTGATCTTACCTACATCTCCTTTCCACTTAAAATGCTCCATCCCTTACAAGTCTCATTCTTATGCCCTAATATAATCCACAGTATATGTTACATATCCTTAAAGGGTTTGCCCATCTCAGTGTTTCAGCAGTTTGCATGCTGTCTCTTCTTCTCACTTCCTGTATTCCCCCCCCCCTCCCTTGCTGAGCAGGCCTGACAAGTATCACAACATATGCAAATCAGATATTATGCTTGTAGAGAAGTGCTCAGTGTTATCTGTGTGTTTAAACAGAGAGACAACAGACTTGGCTTTATCAACAAACTGCAATTTGCTGAACTGATTGTCCTACTGGCAGAGCAGTGAGTGAATGATGTCACTTGTCCTATCTCACAGGTCTGTGGGTATGGTAACACTGTGTAAACAATGGGAGGAATAAGTTCACATTACAGGCAACCAAAGCAGCATTTCTAAAGCAATGTATTTAGGAAAAGCTTTCAATTTACATAGACTACCAATATAGATAGGATCCTTGAGATGTGACAACCCTTTTAATAAAATGCCCACATTGTAGCATTGCTAAGGTCCACAAGCACATTGCATAAAAATAGATTGTAGAATTGATGTAATTTTTCATTAAGCTACATGACAGTGGCCATTAGTGGTTGCTTATAGAAAGGCATATTATACATGATTGTTGCAGTGCCCTCTAGGTGGAGCAAGTAAATGTGATCATTGTTGGGCACTCCAGAGAGTATAGAACAAGTAAATATTTTAGAACATGGCTTAACAAGGTTATAAAACAATGGCTGTTTTCTTATTTTCAGGATGTGACATCATATCTGTTGGTTACATGAAAATGCAACATCTCAGTATCATTAAAATGAAAGGGACTGAGCTGCAACAGGGCCGTGTGATCAACAGACATGAAATCACTTTCTGAGAAGAAGAAAGCAGCCATATTTTCTAATCCTGCAAAGTCCAGCACGACCCCTTTAAATTGTTTTAACAAACAACTACTATCTTGGAGAGGTCAATGTAAAAGTTTCAGACCAATATCGAGAGACAAATGTTACTTTTTTGTATAATAAAAAGTTCCACAATTTTCCAATATAATTTATGTATCAATTACTCATGGTTTTCTAGATCTCTGCTCGCTGTCATTCATTCTGTTATGTCTAATTAATAAAAATCATTCCATGGTCATGTGATATACAGTCCATGGTCATGTGATATACAGTCCATGGTTATGTGATATACAGTCCATGGTCATGTGATGTACAGTCCATGGTCATGTGATATACAGTCCATGGTTATGTGATATACAGTCCATGGTCATGTGATGTACAGTCCATGGTCATGTGATGAACACAAAGCATAGATCATTACCAGGCAAGTGTTTGGTCACTGTGCTGTGACCATAATGAGCTGTGCAACTGTGTGTCCATCACAGGACCATGCACTGCATATCACATGGACTGATTTGTATCCACTGGTATTAAGCAGAGTGAATAATAGTAAGCAGATATCTGGAAAACCATCAGGAATTGACACAGAAAGGATTTTGGAAAATTGTACAACTTTTTTATTATACAAATAACATTGTCATTGTATCTGAACTTAAAGGGGTTGTCCAGTTTCAGAACAATATTAGGAGGCAATGTTCACACTGTCCATTGCACCTTAGTTGATAGGAATTACACTCTTCATGCATTTTGTTTTATTCCAATGAGCCTTATCATCAATTATTCCTACAACTCTCTTTATCCCACTAAAGTCCAGGGAATTAATTCAGGTCATGTTACATATGACTAGGTAGACAATCTGCCACCATATGCTGGTCACTAAACTCTATGTTGAAGTTCAACTCCATCTCTTACTGACCTTCTCTTACTGACCTAACTATATCTATAAGCAAGCTTTGGTTATAGATATCCACTGGACTGAAGTTGACCATCCCAGCCAATGCAGACCTCCCAGTGCTAGCCTCCCACAGGTCTAAAGACTCTTCCTTTCCCAGGGCTAAATGTACACCTACTATTACTTATTTATATTGCCAGCTCTTCATCTGACCCTGTGACAGTACATTAACCTTGCTATGTGGCAATGTATGAGCATATTGATTCTTTGAGCCCATGCAGAACCTCATGAACATTCTCTGTACAGTATTTTTTCATGTTGAAATTATAACCATTGCCAACATTTAGCCCACCAATACTCTCAAGAGGAACAAGCCTCTAAAGCCTCCAGCCCAAAGACACTTTCAGAATGGACAAACCAAGGACTAGCAGTTATATAATATCAGGTTTTTCACGTACTGCACTTCTCCAATACTTTGCAGTTAGGGCTTATCAGGGTTGTAGTGCAAGCACTTAAGAGCTACAATGCATAAACTTATGTCAATGTCAAGGTCTTTATGTGTCCTTACTGGTGCTCACATCTACTGCTAGTTGCCACCAAGGAAGGTTAAATTAATGAGATTTTTATTTTTTTTTCCTATATATTTTGTTTAAACCTGGGGTGCATATGCAGGTTATCATCTGAAAAATATGGTAAATACTGGACATATTCAGCTACTGTCAGCTCAGACCTTCACGTTAACTCCCCAGCCAGTGGACCTAGTTAATTACAAGGCAAAAACAATACAAAAAAATCAGTCTTCAAAGTATTTCACAGTCTTTTACCCTACTATAATGTTTATCCTCATTACAAGTAAAACATTTGCTCTCAAGGTGACATGGCCCCCTGACCTACCAGTCCTTTGCTCTATACCACATGCTGCACATATGGCATTCCACCTTCAGGTCCCCGGCATGTAATACATGTTTTACTTGTTCATGTCATAGCATTTCAGTCTTCATAAGGGATTAGAATGAATTGAAGAGGCAAGGAGAAATACAACATGTTGACTAATGGCCTCCAGTTTCTCCTTCATGACCTTATTACCTTCTCTTCTACAATGATCCATAAGGCATACTGTTTGGGTGAATATCCTCCTACAGCTGAAGCCAGATTTCCAGAGCAGGTCGTGTATATTATCAGTGATTATATTGCAGTTATGTAATTGTTCATAAATATTGGACTCTCGGATGCTCTTACGCTGTATGTTTAATGCCACTTATACTAAACTGCTATAGGGTAAGCAGTAGAGTCTGTACAGGTGGAAGGGAGTGGTGGAGACGCCATAGAAGAGGCAGGAGCTGTCCAAGGTCCTGAAATAATCCACTTACAAGGCAGTAATGTAGCTTTAGAGACCCTTCTATGCCAGCAAATAGGGAGGGCTGCCTGGAAATCAGCTTTAGATACACACACTGCTGCTGGTCCATAGGAGAAGCAAGCAATTACTCAGCCTGCAGGCATTTGTCATGTTTGTAGAAAACAGGAAAATAAGATTTCACTTGTTTTCCTATGCTACAGTGCATTTAAATTCTGTTCACTAGTAAGAGTCAGCAGATACAACCTTTTAACCTTTCACTGGGCAGCACATTTTAGTAAGTGTCCTACTTTATGACATATTTATAAATATGTATGAAAGCAATTCACTATGTAAAAAGCATTTTTTGTTTAACCCTTTCTTGCTTGGGTATAAGTTTCTTCGTGCCTGCCTTTTGGCATAGCATTTACTTTAGTTATTTCAGTGACACCTTCATGTAAGGTAATAGATTTTCTAGCCTCTCTGACAATAGAGACAACATGAAGCCTGTGATATGACTTGTTTTCCACCCAGATTCATTAACACATAATGCAGACTGACATTTTAATACTGCAGGGAAATCTAAGCTGGGGCATTGTCTTATATTCACTGTTTAAGTATTCATTAGTCTTTAGGGTGCTCACTGGTTAATGCTCATGAAATCTTCAGTCATCCCTCTGGACCTTAAGTCTCCTTCAGAACAAGTGGAATGAAATTCTAAAGAAAGATCATACCCACAACAAATATTATGTTATATGATATAATAGTGATGTCATAACCTTATAGGACAGAAATACCACTTTGATCAAATAACATGTTTCCATTAAACTTGTCTGGTGCCCCCATCATGTGTAGGATGTAGTGATTCCCTTTTATTAATGTCCTTCTGTAATTTTTCTGTAATAGTCACAGTGGGCAGGGAGGAGCTTCAGCTTACTCATAATGTCTTCTTTCTACTTGCGTATCTTGGGCATGATTAATATCTTTCCCTGTGGTGCCAGGGAGTGAGGGTGCTGCCTGGAAGATGTCAATGACATCCAGGAGGTGTGATTAGCAAGGGGCAGCATGACGAGGCTGAAGCTGCTCCACCCCTATGACTACTTAGGGTAATTTGCATTAGCTTTCAAACATTTAAAACTTTGCTTTACAGAGCTATTACAGAAGGCACCAATGGAAAGGGAATTACTTCATCCTGCAAATGATAGGGACAGCTTATGGTGGAAAAAAAACAAAAAACACCTAATATGTTCCCATTAATGCTGTTCTCCTGAGAATGAGTTACGTATCTAATAGTATCTTAAAGTATAGTTTAATACAGAAACTCAAACCTAACACAAATGTATTTCAAACAATGTTTACAGCAATGTGTTCAAAATGTGCACAAACATATAAGTTTACAGTTAGTCAAAAACCTTCCCCAAAATATTTTCAAGGGCCTCCATCAAATGATTATTGCAGCAAAATATAGGAGAAGTAGCCACACATAGGAATGGTATTCTGCACTGAAATCTAAGGTAGTTATGGGGACAGTTGAGCTAGTCACTCCCTTGGACATTCAGAGTCTTCTTCTCCTCTTGCTACAATCCTCTACTGGTTATTAGTAAGGATGGGCGGAACCCTAAATAGTTCCTTAATGTTCTAGAGGCCCAGTCTCATAGTTGACAAGAAGACTCCACCATTCTTAAAACAACACATTTGCAACTTTTAACCATTTACAGCAGGGAAAAAACAACTTTGTTATAATGTAGAATAGACTTTTATAGAGCTCTGCTGTAATTCTGTATGCATATACAGTATGTGTAACCAGTTTACCGGTCTACTTCAAAACTGTTACAAGCTCCGTTGTAAGCCATATTATCAAGGTATTCATTCTTAGAAGCCATGCTTATAGGCACCATATTGAGTACTTTGAATTAGCACTTCCATTGACTTTGTGTGCATTAGACTAAATGGCTGCAGCCATGTTTCATTTTTCAATTTTTGCTTTTCCACCTTTTAAATTTCTATACATTCTTTTTCTGTATGCAGAGCCATATGAGGGCTTCATTTTTGTGGGGCAAATTTTACTTTGTACTTTGATACCATTTAATATTCTGTGCAATGTCCTGGGAAGCTGTAAAAATTCAGAATGGGGTGGAATTATAACAAAACTGCATTTGTGCAATGTTCTTACAGACTTTGTTTTTACAGTGTTAACTGTAAAGCCAAAATGGTATGTCCCATGTATTCTATGGATCAGTCCGATTATGTCGATACCAAATTTATATTGTTTTTTTGTTTGTTTGTTTTTTTTTCTTTACAGTTTAACCCCTTAAAATATATAAAACTTTGCACATAAAATTTCTTGCAGTCACCGTATTCTGAAATCTGTAACTTTAATAACTTCTTTAGTAGGGCCAGTTTTTCTTTTTATTGATACCCTTTTTGAGGACTGTCTATTGTTTTGATTCCTTTTAATCCAAATTTTTATGGCAGGCGAAAGATCGAAAAAACAATAGTTCTGCTGTTTTGATTTGTTTTTCTGCTACAACATTTACCATATGGGAAAAATATTTAAGTTTGTAGAATGGGCTACCTAATGTTTCACTTTATTCACTCATTTATTTATGGATATATGTCTTCTAGAGTAAGGGATTTTAATTTAATTTTTTTTTTTTTTTACTTTTATATTTAGAACCCCAGGGGGTCTCATCACTTATGCAATCCATTGCAATACTAATGCATTGCAATGAATTGAGAAATACTGGTGCTACAATTATAGCCTTTAATATTTGGATTGACATTTAGCATTATTTCCATCATTGTATTGGAGTATTCTAAAGATGGAATCGACTGTATCCTATTAAATAAAACCTTCTTTTCAGCTGTATTGTACTTGTTACCCTATCAAGACTTTTCTTTCATCTAGGCGATAAACTTAGCCACTACTACATGAAAGAAATACAAAGCAGTCTCGCTGTCATAAACCACAAGGGTCACCTATGACACTGATCATTTGTGGCGCGCGACTGTAAATCCATTGCTCTGATCACTCTACTATTTCAGTATAACAAATCTTGTCTGCGTTATTCTGTATAACTAGATTCATTCCGTGTTTTTTTTCATACTTCTGGTGACATATGCTTCCCTTTCTGACTTCTCTAATGTAAATGATGAAAGGTTGTCTCAGCCATTTCATATTTAAGCAATCAAGGATCAATTATATATATGTAGAATAAAATGTTAAAGAATTGCAATTATCTCGGTCTGACAAACAGACATCAAACGACATTGATTTGACATTAACATTTTGCGGCATAAAAATAGGGTTTTGAATATATGAATCACAAGGGTTAAAATAAGAAAGCGTGTGCAATCTGCACGAGAGTCTGAAAATAACCTGGGATATTATGCCGCAATTTTCTGAATGCAATTCAAATCAAACATTCAAGTGTGTAAGTCCTGTAATGTAAAATGGATAAGTGGATGAGAGTTATGCGCACAAAGAAAGGGTGATTTAAAGCAGGCAAATGTCGATGGAGTGATAACGATAAGACAAACCTGAGAGAGTAGGGAATTAGTATTCCTTATCTGTGGATATTAGGCTAGGTTCACATAGGGTGATATTAATGCAGTTCAGAATTAATATTAAAAAAAAAAAAACCCTCTATAGGATTAGCTGTGAAAGTGGATAGATAAAAACTCACTTTTGAGACCCTACAACAAGATCACTAGATTGCGCAAGGGAGTATGTACACTACCTTAAAATATACCGCCTCCCCTCATCTCCCATTTATCCCACATGGCTAAAGACTTTTTAGGCGGAGACCCCACATTTTATTTTTGTTGCAGATTTTGCTGCAGTTTTTTGAGACAAACTCAGGGGTGACCGCAATATGAATGGAAAATATATACGGAGTTCATATCCTTCTCCCTACTGTTCAATCCAATCAGCTCAAAAAAACGCAACAAAATATGCACCAACAAAAAAAAGTTTGTGTAATGTGGGGCCTTAGCCTTAAACAAAATGAAAAATGTTGAGGAATATGATGAGTTTCCGCTGTGTTTATCTTTTGTTCACAAGGGCCCCAAATAGTGAAACGCAGTTAAAAACTGCAACAAAAAAAGCTGGATTTCCGCAATATGGGCGCTAAGCCTAAGGCTCCATTCCCACAGAGTAACACGACGCTCATTCTGACACGTAAACACGTGTCAGAGTGAGCGCATCAAACCAGAATCCCGTTGACTTCAATGGGTTCCATCTTACGCGCACTACACATTGAAATCAATGGGAGGCTTTTTAACCCATTGATTTCAATGTGTAGCACGCATAAGACACCACCCATTGAAATCAATGGGATCTGTTTTGAAGCGCTCACTCTGACACGTGTTTACGTGTCAGAATGAGCGGTGTGTTACTCCGTGGGAACGGAGCCTTAGGCTGAGGCCCCACATTGCGGAAACGCAGCTTTTGTTGTTGCAGATTTTGCTGCAGTTTTTTGAGCCACAGTCAGAAGTGGATTGAACAGAAGGTAGAAGTATAAGAACTTCCTATATATTTCCCATTCCTTTTGTAGCCATCCTTGGCTTTGGCTACAACAAAATCTGGAACAAAAAAATTGCGTCTTTTACAGTACTTGCAAAGTGGATGGGATTCATGTGAATCCCATGCCCACTTTGTGGAAAAAATCGCAACGCAGACACGCTGCAATTTTCCAAAACATTGCGGTTTTGAAAAATGCAGCATGTCAATTATATCTACGGAAACACCGGTGGCTTTTCATAGATATAATTGTAACAAGAAGTCTGTGGAGGAAAACTTTGTGAACTTTCTGTTCAAAGCACTGCAGGAAGAACGCAATGCATTCACGCCGTGGTTGGTCCCACAGCACTTTAGCACGACGTTTCTGGTCTGTTGTTGTTGTTGTTATTATTATTATTATTATTATTATTATTATTATTATTTTTGCCTGTTATCTCTACATGCTGTGACCCCCCCCCCCCCCCATGTCCTCCAACCACATTCGGCTGTATTATTAACATCACTTCGCACAGAGAACTAAATGATCCTGCAGTGTGTCTGTGTTTCTTTCTTTTTTAGTTGCTATGATTCCTAGTATTTCTCTATCTGCCATGAGCTTGTATGTGTTTCTCTCTTGTTATATACTACTGTACATCTATGAAACTGTATCACTGAAATTTACCCATTGTGGGACTATTAAAGGATTATCTTATCTTATTTTATTATTTATTATTATTATTTACATTTATTATATGCTAATTTTCTAGACGCACCCTACGCCACCGCTTAACAATAACCATACAAATCTAGAGCCATGAGTAAGAAATTGTGCAAGTTAAAGATGTAATAACTTAATAACTCTAGTATGGGTGGGGGGGATTCAAGTTAAGGGCAGGTTTTCCAACATCATTGCAGCATTTTGACCTACATTAAAAAATGGTAATGTTTCGGTGACATTCAAATATTGCTAAACCAGATTGTAGCTACAATGTGTGAAGCCAGCCTTATAGTAATATATTGCTTACCGATACAAGCAGTTGTTGGCTGTGAAAGATTGAGCTGTAGCCTAATGCAGGCGTGCCCATGTTAATATTTTCCTACAGCTGTTTAATTCTAATTAGATTGCAATTCAAAATGCCATAAATCAATTTTTACTAAATTATGAAACATTTTTGTTCTAAATGGCAGAAAACTACCTAACAGTTTTCATCATTAATAGGGGAGGATAGTGTATTGAAAGGTCTGGATAATCTCCAGCATCTCTGCATAAACAATTACAATATCAATTTGAGTGATAATAAGGAAATTCATTAAAGCAATTCGGGAATGACAACAAGGTCCACTGTGCCCGCACCAACATAGAGGTCAACGCTGATTTCAAAAGAGTGTAGATGACGGCACTTTCATTGTTACCTTTCTGTTACTCTAGAAGAAGTTTGAGGGTCCATTCACACACAGTTTTTTGGTGAGGATTTTGGCGCTGAATCCGTGTCAGAGTCCACGTGGAAAAAAACGCCTCCCCATAGAGTTCTATGGGTTCCGCTAGCTTTTTTTTTTTTTTTTTAAATTAAAAAAGCTTCTTTCAGGCAAAAACCAACGCAGCCAGTGGGAGGCATAAAATCCAAGTGGATTTAGCAAAAACTGTGTGAAAGACCACTAGCGTTTTTTTCAAGGGTCATACACTGTGCTGGATGAAAAAAAAAAAAAAATTTCCTAATTCCTGAAGCTGATTTTATTTTTTCCTCGCCAAAATCCTCACCAGAAAACTCTGTGTGAATGGACCCTAATGCTGAGGGTCAGTGCACACAGAGTTTTTTGGCACTGATTTTGACACTGAATCTGCCTCAAGAGTTCTATTGGGAGGCTTTTTTTTTTTTGGAGGCTGATTTTGAGGTGGATTCAGTGTCAAAATCAGTGCCAAAAAAATCTGTGTGCAATGACCCTAAGGCTCATCTTGGAAAATAGAGTGACTAATGCATTGAATTGTATTGTGGAATCCACAGGTTCTATTACAGACTGTCTAGCACAGTCTGTAATAGAACCACATTAATGATAAACCTGAGACCATTCAATAGGCTCCTGGCTGTCTAGGTAACAAATCTCCACCTAAATGGGGACAGCAATTGTTATCAGTGGGAAAAAAATGCTTCTGTCACAATTAATTGTGGTATCTGTAAGGTTAATATCCACAATCCGTGCGGGCACTGATTTCTGGCATTGTCACCAGATCTCCACTGTATAATAGAGCTTAGAACCAGTGTCTATGGCAGACCCTTAGCATCTGCATGACTGCCATGTTTAAAGACCCAACATAGCATGTTGGATATCAGGAAAGGGTTAATGAAGTGAATGAAGTTGCACTGTGAAAAAATGTCCCTCTTTCTGAACCTGCTCGCTACATTTTAACAAATATTTGCAGAGATGGGTGGAGACCAAAATGGCCTGGGGCTTATGAGTTAGGCTGCCTACACACGGAGTAACGCCGTGCTTGTAAAAATCCTCATTCTCAGCCGTACACGCGAGAGCTGCGGAAGGCTCCTGAACACTTCCCATTCACTTCAATGGGAGCGCTCGTAAAGCCGGCGTTACGAGCACTCCCATTGAAGTGAATGGGATGTGTTCGTAAGCCTTCCGCAGCGCTCGCGTGTACGGCTGTGAATGAGGATTTTCACAAGCCCGGCATTACTCCGTGTGAAGGCAGCCTTCACACTGAGTAAACGCTAGCTTATTTTGTAGAGTAAAATTACACTTGTAAATTTTGCTATCCCATTGACTTCAATGATATTTTTTTACATGTGTAAAAATACGCTTGTAAAAATACGCCTGTAAAATGTCATTGAAGTCAATGGGAGTCTTAGGGTGCATGCACACTACGTAACGCCGGGCGTGTATGAGAGCCGTACACGCCGGCGTTACAGCAGGGCTGCCGAGCACTTCCCATTCACTTCAATGGGAGCGCTCGTAAACGCCGCTGTTACGAGCGCTCCCATTGAAGTGAATGGGAAGTGTTCGGCAGTCTGCTGTAATGCCGGCGTGTACGGCTCTCATACACGCCCGGCGTTACTCAGTGTGAATGTACCCTTATTTTTACACGTGTATTTAGCAAAAATACATGCGCGTTTACTCAGTGTGAATGCACCAGGAATTTCACCAGTTCTTGACTGAGTATAGTTTGCCACGTAACACCACAGCAGAAAAATGTTGGGGGGGAAACGTGACAGAAACGCAGACTTTCTGCCCTATACACATATGGAAAACATCAGCGTTTCTGTAAGTATAATTGACATAGCTGCAAATTTTTCCACTGCTAATTTTTTTCCACAAAGTGTGAATGGGATTTAGCCAGTATCCTATACACTTTACAGAGAATGTAAAATGCAATGAGGGGCCCGGGCCTGTGGTAGATTTCCATTCTGGAGCATGGAAGTTTTCCTGAATTATTATGAGGCCAGAACCACTTTTGACGTACAAAAAGACAGTCTTAATAAATTCCACCCATTATTTGTCTTCAGCCTATAAGGAAAAAGAAATTTCTGTGACTGAAAACAAGTTCTTTGCAATTGAATAGGGTTGATTCAGTAGGAAGCACATAGGTCTGTGCGAGACCCATTCAGATGAATGAGACAGTTACAAAAATGTCAGCAAAAATCTGCTGTATGTGACTATACTCTTTCAGCCTAGTTTCATATAGAGCCATAATATAGAAGTAGTGTCTGTATAATTCACTGAAAGGACTTCATAAAATATTAATGAAAATAGGCCATAGTTACCCGATAAAAAGTGAAGCAATGGTTCTCTGCACTGCTGCCATGATATAAGTCAGCCAGGTTGTCTAGCACCTCTATATGTACATGCCCCGAAGTACTTGCACCCTGTTTTACCCCACTGCCTGATCTAATACCATGGGCATCACCAATAACCTGTTGGTCAACATGTTGCACCACATGTAGCCATGTGACTGCCACCTTATATGTTTACATTTGCTATACTAAGCATGTATCCCTGTCATGGATTGTAGGCATGAGTTAATGCTCAATACTATTTAATGCCTATGCTGCCTCTGCCAGATTCCATAGGGCCTGTCTGCATCCTATGTTAACTATTGCTTCACCTATAGGCATACTGTACATAAGATCTCATCTGTGCCTCAAATTACATAATAAGGCACATATTTTTTTTTCTGTCCAATTCAATACAAATTCAACAGAAGAATGATAACATGTTCCATCAAAGGGTGTACTAAGGAGTCATACAGCCTCTGTGTACATTAGCCTAGAGGCGAAAAATTCATAACACATGAGCCAATCTGCTCTAAAAGGGAAAAAAATCCTTTGTAACCCAAAATTCCCTCCTGCTCTGTACTGTTTGTTTGAAGGAAAAAAAAATCTCTTCTCGTGGCTGCTGCTGTGTTGCTGCCATTGTTTACACTTGTGGAGACGTTAAAGGTGATTTGGAATGTATAGTATGATTGACAGATGTAGTGTGAGACTACAGGTATATATGGAAGATCACACATCATCTGTCTAATAATCTTACAGCTATATGTGTAAAAATGAGGTTTCAATTCCTGCACAGCATCACCAAAGATTATAAGATCTATAGGGTAAAACAATCCCCTTTTGGATACTAGAAAAAAAATTATGTCTATATTCTTAAAGAGGATCTTTCAGTACCTCCCCAAGCTCCAGTCCTTTGCATCATTTAATAGGTACTTTATCACTGATTCCAGTTGGGATGTTTTTACTCTTGCTCATAGATATAACCATGAATTACAAGTTCACGTGTGTGGGCTGACAGTCTGGGAAACAAAATATAGAACAGACCTATTCCTGTCCTATTTTGTGGCCCTCCTTCTTTGGCTCCTAGTGATTTAATGAAAGGGTCTGCGGAAGCTCAGCTGGTGCAAGGGTGGCCCATCGGTGATATCCACTTTCCCCTGTGCTCCGCCCTTGCCTTTAATTCACGACCAACTGGAAGCACATAGTCATGTGCAACCGGCCTTTAAACCACCAATCTGACATTATAGAGTCCAGTTAGAAAATCAGACACCAAAAGTAACTGAACCGATTGCTTGGGAACGATGGGAGCTCGAAAAAAAACTCCAACTGGAATCAATGCAGATGCACCTATTCCCATTTAAGAAATGGTGAAGGTGGTGAAAGGTCCTCATTGAAGCAACTGCTCTGAAAAACAAAACTTCTTTAAGCTAAGGTCCCCTGGAGCGGGCTTCAGCAAAAAAGCATTGTTGGATAAAACATGGTGGCAACGTATTGTGGTTTCTCCTGTAGCACTTTCCATAGAAAGTTTCTACAGACAAACTGCGACGTTTACACTACATGAGGACCCGGCCTTATTTTGTTCCCATCATGCTGCCTATTTAATTTAGTAAAACTCAAAGAATCCCATAATATGGATACAACAAGTATTAAAGAAAACTAAAAACAAGACCTGGTCAGACCCCTAGCAATCCGACACTTATATCCTATCCACATAGACCTCATTAATTTGGCACACTGACCAATATTACCCTTTAAAGAATCTGCTCTCTGACAAACTCTCCTGCTCTCTTGGCCGACCTCCCATATGAAATATTTAGGAAAATCCTTAAAATCCCTCAGGGCTAGAGATGGGTGAATGTTCCACATTCATTTCATTTTGTGTTTGGGTAGCTCGGGTCAAATGAGTTTGTCATTATAGGGAGTTTAAGGAGGCTTAAATATAGTGTATGACACTGTCCGGGCTCCTAGGACGCGATCTGACCCATTTCTAACTCTCTAAGGCAAACTCAGCCGAAGTTATGTCAAACTAAAAGTGACATGTATGTCTATGGAAAAATGGATGGTAGGCAGGGATTACAAACTGCTAGTTTAACCATATGCTGCACTGTTACTTTCCTTTACACTTTTTAACATTTAAAATGCTCCAACATTTTGGGGGAAGATGATTGCTAGTGTTTTTTCATACACAAATGGTTGTTACAATGGGAAAAACAATGATTTTATACAGGAGTTAGCTCATTTTGGGGATTTGTAAATGCAAAAAAAAATGGTGGCACTATAACTGGTGGAAAGTGATGAAGACGTGGCTTTCCAGAAAAAAACGTCAAAACTTATCCCTTTATAGGAGCAGAATGCTGCACCAAATTGCATTTGTATTGTTTTTTTATTATTATACCAATAGAAATGGGCATACTGATTCATCATGGACCGATATTGACCCGAATGTTCCAAATTGTTTGGTTTTTAGTAGAGCTGAGCGAACACTGTTCGGATCAGCCGTTCCGAACAGCACGCTCCCATAGAAACGAATGGAAGCAGCTGGCACGTACACTTTGCCGGAGGCTGGTCGCTTAACCCCCCGCGTGCCGGCTACGTCCATTCATTTCTATGGGAGCATGCTGTTCGGAACGGCTGTTCATCTCTAGTTTTTAGCAAACTGTATAAATGGTGATTAGTCTCAGATAAAATAAATTGGCCACTGTCAGATGTAGAAGACACGTGTCTGTGAGTCATTGATGTTCTGGTATCCCCTGACTTCAACTAACAGCTTCTCAGCCAATAGTCAGTGGTAAGGGGACACCTTACAGTGCTGATGTCATTTACAGTATATAAGGTGCTATGAAATGGGCTGGAACACAAGACATTTCAGTGTTTTTAGAAGTAGGGGATGGATGTATTATTCAACACTACATTATGCAGAGCACTGAGTTCTGCAAAGCTTGCAATACAGCTAGAGAATCTTAGGAGTAGAAAAGCACAATTTAGTCAAATGTAATTGCCACAATGGACCATTTCCTACCCCCAGCTTTGCCACGGCAAGCCATTGCTTATACTCCTCTTCCCTCATTTTATGGCTATAAGATAAAACGCACATTATGTGGCGCACTGACACATGCTGGAGTGTCAGTTTGAGCAGCAGTATATAGTGAAAGCAAGTGGCAGCACAGTGTATGGTTAAACGCGACCCAAAATTAATCTTTCACCCAAACCTGATGCTAATTTAATCTTGAGAGGTGTGTCAGCTACAGTATTTGCAGAAAGTTGTGGCAGACTGTCAGTGTGCCTGCATTGCCTGCCAGTATAAACAAGTAAAAACAAGCAAAAATGATCCCAGTACTGGAGCAGATGCCACAGCACATAACATTGGAGATGGAGGAGTGACACAGAATTTCAAGAAAAATTTGTGGCACACTGTCAGGGTGTCTGGCATGCAAGCTGAAAAAGCTGACCTGGAACATCTTCTTTGATGATGATGATAACAACAACAACCAGAAGAGAAACAGGACTACTGTGCCATCTTCCCTTTATGGGAGCAAATACTGCAGCTGCATATCATTGATGGTATGGCAATTTACAGAATTTCATGAAAAAAATTCTAGCCCGCTGTCAGTGTCTGGAGAGCCAGCTGAAAAAGCTAGAACATCTTCTCTTATGAGAACAACAATTGAGGAGCCAAAAGAGAAC
Organism: Leptodactylus fuscus; assembly: GCF_031893055.1. NCBI lineage: Eukaryota > Metazoa > Chordata > Amphibia > Anura > Leptodactylidae > Leptodactylus > Leptodactylus fuscus. The sequence goes on along the minus strand of NC_134269.1, from coordinate 162,637,540 downwards.
CTGGACAATCCCATCATCCCTTTATTGACGTAAATGTCACAGCAAAGTGGTGTTAGTGGAGTGACAATTTCAATAAGAGTCAACCTCCCCGCTGGCTGTGAAATAGGAAGCCCCCACTGCATCCAAAGGAAAGTATTCCTCCTCCTCCAGTCTAGAGTCTCAGGTTCACCACCATGACCCAGATCCAGTTCTTCATCCTTCCCCAGACTCTCTTCTACCACTCAGGGGGGTAACAGTGACAAAAGGGTAGAAGTTATCATTTTTCTTCAAAGTCATGACATCACTGACGCTGTAGTTGTCCCTACTACTGACACATTTGGTGGCCTGAGCCTCCTGAAAGGGCTTTTGAAACCGAAACACTTCCCTCAGGAGCTACCAATGCAGGATTTCAAAATAACACATTGCTCATGAGGTTTGCTGCTTTCATAGCTTGCTGCTGTTCAAACCGATGTTCCAGTGCATGTCATTATGCCGTGAAATGCGCTTCACCTTACAGCCATGAAATGAGGGAGTGGGAGTAGAGTCAATGGCTTGCCATGGTGAAATTTAGGGTGGGATTTGAGAAGGATTGAGGAGGAACTGCAGGAGGCAGATGGGTCCTGCCTGGTGTCAGTACTAGCACCTGGTTTGCTGTGCTTCAGGGTGGTGACTTCTACTGTTCAAAACACTGACACAGTGGGTTTTAATAGTATCTATTGTTTCTGCCCCCTAACTGCTGCTCCACATGTCTATATTGGCGTGATCTTTCTTCACATGGAAGTATCCAAGGAGAGGCCTACATAGTGATATCAAGCAGGAACAGCTATTCTAGAGAAATAATCATGACTACGTATTCTCCATAGACACAGACTACCATCAGTTGGCAAAATGTAGTGGAATCCAGGACGTGGTACGGCAACGATTGTACCACTAATAACTTGTTCTGGTGTAAGTTGCAGACCATCCAGATGACTGAGCACATTTTGCTGTTTCCTGGACATACATTCCCTTATGGATAAGTAATTATAACATGGAGACAGAGGAGAAGCAGACAAAGGTGATGAAGATAATGGCACTGACTATGAACTAGGCTTGGATGTGGCCTGCATACAAAGAAGATCATGGGAAGAAGGAGTAGGACAGTCTTTCTCACTTTGCTTTTTTGTTTAGAAAAATAAGTCTGGCAATGCTGTTTTATGTGAGTAGGTGAGTCCTACTGTCTACACGTGTGCCTGCACGGCCATGGCTTATGTTATGCTTGTTATGCTTGCCTCTCTGTCGACAATTGATTAAATCTAACTAATCCGTGTCTCAGAGTTTTCTTTGACTGTAATACTGTAGTACTATTACAATATTGGTATTGTTTTTTTTTTTTAGCTATCAATATATTAGCTGCAATTGGTTTCCTCCAGTTTGACTGGGGAAATGGCTCTACATCTTCCTCTGCAGCAGCCCAGATTCTGATGTGACATCTACCCTGTAACTTCTCCACCTACCACTCATGACTGGCTGATGTCATAAAAACAACCTAGATCACAGAGACCATGTAATCCCCCTCCTCTGCTCTCCTCCTATATACTACCTTGTATAGCATGTGGCGACGGGCTTTAGTTCACCCAAGGTAAATTGCAAATGTTTCGTTTTCATCAAAAAACACAACTTTTGGGAAATTGATTTACTCATCTCTACTCAGAGCCCTTCCAATCTTTTTTGTTCTGGATTATTAGTCTCTTCTTGCAGGAGAAAACTCAATTAACTAATTTTACAGACCCTTTGCTTTCCTGGATGGGTAGGAAACGTTGCCTTACTACATAAATTATGCCTAAATTCTTATATAGTCTATATGCTGCACCCTATATGCTAAACCATATACATTAATATAGAGACTAGCATATAGGGTGCAGCATAAAGATATATACGTTTATAGTCTATCTGCTGTATAATGCTGTGCCCTATAAACTGATCTCTATGCAATGTACCCTATATATTGATGACTATAATAAAGATAAGTTTATAGGGTGAAGTATGTAGAGATCAGTATATAGGCTGCATACTGTAAATTGATCTTTGTATACTCTGCTCTATATACTATTCCCTTTGTATTGATATTGAAATTAAAATATAAAATAGATGGCTCTTGCCAGGCAAGTGGCCAGGCGTGTGTGACTGTCTTCTTTCACTTCTTTGAGAGTTCCAAAAACAATCAAGCTAACGGGGCGCTCATTTATTTGAATGGGTTTTAAAATCAAACCACTGGTGTCCATATGCAGCATCTCTGCAGGGAAACCATTTTTATTTTGGCCGGAGACAGTTGTACATGCAGAACTTTGTGCCCGGCCAAAAAAAAGAGGCTTTAGAGGCTGCATATGGACACCGGCGGGTGGACAAATGAATGGGTTTTAAAACTGTCCATAGGGAAGCCGCCCCCTATCTAGTTTTTCTGGGAAATAGGACAGAGACCCGGCGGGCAGACACAAGCGTAAGTGTGAATGCCCCCTTACTTGCTTTGCTGTCTCTGTATTCACAGCAGCAACAGCATCTCGCTGGACAGTGGGTCTTGGTTTCCTTGTTCTGGTGTTCAAAGTAGGATCTGCATATTCTGAGGATATGCCATAAATGGCTAGGATGGGAACACCTCTTTAATCTTGAATGGAACTGAGCTGAATGAGTGGTCCTCAAGGAAAAGACACATGAGGATTGGGGTTGAGCCGATCTTGAGATTTCAAGATCGATTTTAAAATCCAATTTCTGATCATTTTCCAGCCGATCACGATCGTGAAATTTGCTCGATCGCTGATCGGGATCCAATTTTTCCCGATCCCAATCGCTCAACCCTAATTATATATTATATATACAGTGGGGTTGAGCCGATCTTGAGATTTCAAAATCCAATTTTTGATAATTTTCCAGCCGATCACGATCGTAAAATTTGCTCGATCGGGATCCTATCTTTTCTGATCCCGATTGCTCGACCCTAATGAAGATATAACTTCTGAGATAGTAATAATTATTTGTTATTTCTTTTTATTCTTTATGTAAGCTGCTAAATATTACAAAAAAAACTAGAACTCACATCCTAAAAAAATAATAATCTCTTAATTTTTGTAATTTTTGTTCTATTTGCAGCTTTTTCAACAATAACTGTAAAAATATACCTCTTATGAATTCCTCCTCCTTATGTGCCTAAGGGCATAACACTGCTGAGACAATGACGACACTCCGAGAGGACATTTTACAATATATCTTCACTGAGTAATAATGAGAACTCCTCAATGTGATTTATATTTATTATTAATATTATTATTATTAATTAGTAGAGATGAGCGAACAGCGTTCAATCAAGTACATGTTCGATCGGATATCAGGGTGATCGAGATGATCGATTCGAGTCAAACACCAGGTGGCAAACTCACTATAAATTTGATTCCCCTCCCACCTTCCCTGGTGCCTTTTTTGCACCAATAACTGCTATGGAGAGGTGGGACAGCAACTACGACAATGGAGGCATCGAAAAAAATCGGAAAAAGTAATTGGATGGCTAAGTGACCTCCACTTTATACGAATAGTGGATTTAATATCCGGTTCATGAGAGACTCTGAACTATGTGACTGTGAGACAGGGATAGATGTACTGGCAGGGTTAGCTAGGGATTAGCTTTATTTAGGGGAGAATGTTACTCACACAGCTCTTTGGGGCTCTATCTGGTTGGGATCCCTGTCAGCTTGCGATATGCGTGAGTTGACTTTTTCCCCTAGGAATGCATTGATCAGCGTTGATTGGCCGAATGCCGTACAGAGTACAGCATTTGGCCAATCAACGCTGGTTCTGCCGGAGGCTCGTCTGTGAGGAGGCGGAGTCTAAGATCAGACCACAATGGAGACTGCTGTGGACCGATCTTAGACTCCGTCTCCTCCGGCAGAACCAGCGTTGATTGGCAGAATGCTGTACTCTGTATGGCATTTGGCCCATCAACGCTGGTCAATGCATTCCTATGCCAAGATGTAGCAGTGCTGGCCGTGCGCTCAGCACTGCTACACTGGAGATGAAGCAGAGTTGAGTGTGCGCTGAACCCTGCTGCACACTCAGCTCTGCTGGGAAAAAGTCAGCTCCCGCATATCGCAAGCTGACAGGGATCCCGACATAATACAGTGACTTGGGCATGGTAGACGCCCCCAGACATGCTTCCCCTGCTGTCCCAGTTGCATTCCAGGGTGTTGGAATCATTTCCTGGGGTATCATAGTGGACTTGGTGACCTTCCTGAGTTGAATAGTGGTTTCCCCCTAAACGAGTATTTATTCCCCATAGACTATAATGGGGTTCGATGTTCGATCGAACAGTCGAGTATTGAGTAGCTACTCGAATCGAACTTCGAACATTTCACTGTTCGCTCATCTCTATTAATTAGCAATCCCTTATTTGTTTGCACATGATAAGTGATTGCATGGTGTACGAGATATTTCATGTCACGAGGCAGTGTCATGCCTATTACTTGTCTCAATAATATTTGTGTTTCTAGATAAGATATTTTTGGAGTTCTATGGGGGGGTCCTCGGCACATTCACATCACAGGTCTCCTGCGCACTCTGCCCAGTCATGTCAGGTGGCTTTCCTATAAAGGAGAGGATTGTTTTTGTGGTTTTCTGCCCCTGCAGTGCTGAACCTGTTCCTTAAGGCTAGCATTGCCAAATCCGCTGTGAACCTGAGACCTAGTCATTGTGAGAGTTGAGTGCAAATCCCTGTGTGTTTAATGCTGAAGTGGCTCTTTGTTACTGCCGAACAAATTACATTAACCTGTGTAAAGATGAATTCTCAGAAAACGCTGGTGAGAATATTCCTGTGTGCTCATAGAGCAAGGTGTCCATCTTTAATCTTTTCCTTCTTCCCAATACTAATTCTCTATTTTCCTGTACCCACTCTTGAGCACATAAGGAGCTGTTTACCGTTTCTATTCAGGTAAATGGCAGCTGTATTAATTTCTATGCACTGAGCGCCCTCTAGTGGTGGCTGTAGGCAGAATGTTTTATAACTCAGAGCTGTCTAGATGATATTGATTGTATTTATACAAGTTGTCTTGTGTAAATACTGTGAAAAATATGGAGGTTAATTTGTACAAGGTATGCAAAAGTATTTTTGGCATGCAGCCATAAAATTGTTATATCCCCTGGTTGGCCCCTGAGCCTGGCTTGCCCCCAGCTCATCCTGTAATGTCACAATACAATCATTGTGTTTTATACAAATACTTGTATAACATAGCATATTGTATAGTATCTCAGCTATGTTATGTGTCGGTATATTATACAGGCTAGATTTAAGAAACTGCTCAGTTTATTTTTATATACTGTATAGACATGGGGTTGGGAGTGGGATGCAGAGTCGGGCCAACTAGTATCCCTTCTTCCTGGACCCCATCTTTTCAGTCACATTGCAGGGGCCCCCTACAATCAATTATCTTGTAGCATCTTTCTGCTGTTTGAGACTGAGCTTACATATTCATCGCACATGGAGCTAATAAGACTAGAGATGAGCGAGTAGTATTCGATCGAGTAGGTATTTAATCGAATACTACGGTATTCGAAATACTCATACTCGATCGAGTACCACTCGCTATTCGAATGGAAATGTTCGATACAGAGCCAGCATTGATTGGCCGAATGCTATACAGTTGGCTGGTTCTTCTCCTACCTTTAGAAGTCTTCTCCGTGCAGCTTCCCCGCGGCGTCTTCCAGCTCTGAATTCACTCTGCCAGGCATCGGGCCTGGGCAGAGCCGACTGCGCATGTTCGCTTGTAGTGCGGACATGCGCAGTCGGCTCTGCCCAGGCCTGATGCCTGGCAGAGTGAATTCAGAGCCGGAAGATGCTGCGGTGACGCTGCACGGAGAAAACTTCTCAGAGGATCCAGCCAGACCCTCACTCATGGACTTGGTAAGTATAATTTGATCGAATGTTACCTACCTATGAAACGAGCATTTTACTCCCATAGACTATAATAGGGTTCGATATTCAATTCGAGTAGTCGAATATTGAGGGGCTACTCGAAACGAATATCGAATCTCAAACATTTTACTGTTCACTCATCTCTAAATAAGACCGTAGTTCAAGGCAAAAGTCAATCAGTAGGAAACTAACGGGATCCCAGAATGGAAACAAACAGATAAAAGTACAAGGTAACAGAATACTACTGAAAAATACTGCCATTGTTGCCGGCATTTTAGGAATTTGTGAACAAGTGTCAGGTAATATTAGCATGTAGCTGGGTAGTGGCCCCCAAAATGAGTTTCACTGTTGAGCACTATATATTCAGACTAAAACTGGCTGTCTATGTAATTTATTGGTCCATTTGGACTAATAGATGTACAAACTTGAGCCTATGCTATTCCTCATTTACAATGGAGAGCATAGACTGATCCATGATAAGTAGGTTTTATATAGAGAGCATTTTTATTGAATTGACTTCTTAATATACTTTGTATACACATGTTTTATGGGGGGGGTTTGTTTGTTTTTTAGGCAGAGCTAGTTCAGGTTAGGCTTTCTGTCTGTTCCTATCCATTGACAAGCATATCCTCCCAGCAGATTCATACCATATATTCAACAGTTGTACATAAAATGCGCACAGGTCTTGCAAAGTCAGTGGGTTAAAAACTTTTCAAACCATATGGCTTTTTTCTGGGAGGTCTCTTTTATGTAACTGATATTACTATATCAGAATCTTATAAACTTCTTATGAAAACGCACCATAAAATCACTGGTAATATCATGGCAAAGTTGTATCAAGATTAGCACAACCTTATTATGCACACGAACAACCCCGTGGAGTTATAGAAATCCATCTATAGAACTATTAGCACCATGTCAGTGTTGTTAGACTTCAAACCTCTGAACTATTCGGAACGTTTCAATGTGAGCTCGGAGGTTATGTTGCAATTTAGCACTCAGCAGCAACTTGTTTTATACAATGAGCGTAAAGACTTGTATAATAGAAGTGATACTTCTAAGAATTCATAATGAGGCAAAAGTGGCTGCTTGGCTTACTTTAAACTACTACTTCATAGATATTTTGCACTTGAAATAATACTTTTGCAAGTAACCCAACTTCAACAATAGAAATACAATGAAACGGCCATTTTCTCTTGGCTGTAAGGTCATTTTTAAATGGATATAAAACTGTATTTGTGACTTGGGAATATCCTCTATTATTTCATAATAAAATTCAACATCAGTCTTTAGTTTTCATATTTATTATCCGGCTATCATCTTTTATTCCAGAGTTCAGCACGCCACTTAATTTGGTTCTTCGTCTCTGTCCTTGGTGCTAGTCATATGAAGAATAACACTTAACCAGGGCCATTTTTGCCATGAGGACCATGAGGAGGTGCAGTGCCTAGGGCATTCAGTGTGGGGAAATGGAGTAGCCACAGATGTGAGAATTTGGATGTTTTGGGTTTTTTTTAATAATTTTTTAAAATCTTCCTACCCTGTCAAAGATGTGGGTGAGGAGGAGGGTGTGTTGAGACTTAGTTTACTGCAATGCATGCTACCCAATGTGCCCCCACCCACCCATATCTTTCAAACTGTTTCTGTGTTGCTGTAACTAAATACATGGAGCTTGGCAATCGGGACAGATGTAAATATTCACAATACTTAGTCTTACTGCCTGAAAAACGTATTCCATGATATCTACGGCAAAAGCATGTAAATACATGTCTATCTACTTGCCTATACCTCATAGCTACTATCTATCTATCTATCTATCTTTCTATCTATGAGTGGGTGCTAAGACATATGCAAACATTAAGTATATGAAGTTTAAACATATTACTGCTATAGCTATGTGAAGGTCTTAGCCTACTATTGGATCAAATCGTGTGAACCTACACTATAGACTTATTTCTCTTGGATCTTGGTAGAAACCTACAAAGTGAACTCAGGTAGGATCTAAATATACTCCATTCTAATTAAAGTAGGTAATAAGCTCTCATTTAGATACTTAGATAATGGTTATAGCCCTTCCCATTATCTGCACGCCATAGCTCTATTACATTTTTTTTTTTATTATCTGCCCCCCATAGAGCTCACAATGTACATTTTTTCCCTATCAGTATGTCTTTGGAATATGGGATGGAAATCCATGCAAACACGGGGAGAACATACAAACTCCATGCAGATGGTTTTTTGCCCTTGGCAGGATTTGAACACCAGGACTCCAGCGCTGCAAGGCTGCAGTGCTAACCACTGAGCCACCGTGTGGCCCCTTATAGCTCTATTACATTTTCAGCCTACAGTGTCCAGGGTGGACTGTCCTTACCAGCAAGTAAGTGACTATCTGCATTTCCCAGATATACTTCCTATCTGCACACTGGCCATTCCCCCTAATAGGAACGTCAAAATAAAAAGTGCCAAATCGCCGTTTTTTTCATGGTTTCGCCTCTGGAAATTCCCCAAAATGGTATAACAAAATCTGGCAAAAAAAAAAACAAAACGGTTTCCAGGCAGAGAGGCCGAATATGGACACCAGCGGTTTTCTTTACAACCCATTCAAATGAGTGGGATGTAAAGCAGACTGCCGACAAGCCGTCGCCTGTCCAGTTTCTCCGGGGTTTAGGATGGAAATCTCGGGGTGGACAGCGGCGGTAGTGTGAATCCTCTTTTACAGAAAAGATGATTCAGGACTGGAAATCAAATAAAAAAGCATTAGAATATGGCAAGGGGTAAGTGTGCATTGAGAAGAGGTACCCTATAGAAGAGGGGTAGTCTTACATGGCGAGTATTTCCCAAACTCCATATTTTAATTGGAAAAGTTGGGAGTTATCTTATACACCGAAAAATATGGTACCCCTTATTACTTTCTCTCCCAAAAGAAAAAAAAAAAAATTAACAATAAATTATGTATACCCCAAAAAAACAAGTCCCCATATAGCCAGGTCAATGGAATAATAAAAAAAAGTTATGAAAAAAAAAATGAATCTTCAAGTTACACCTTTTATAATCATCAAGGTATTTTGCAACAGGCAAACAGATATTTTTTGAAAACAAATATTTGCCTTTTAATTATGTAACAGAGATAAAATTTTAACGCATTTCATAATTGAAATATTTTCTGCTTTATCCCTTTAGTTCCAAACACTACATGACAACTCGGGAGGCAGCACAGAACAGAAGGCAGGTCAGGGACAACAAGACATGCGATGGCATCTAGCCAGCAAACAGGTGTCTTGTAGTATGCTCAGACATATTTGCATCCCCCCAGAAGGTCTACCATTGACCTGAGGCTTGAGCCAGGGAAAAGTGTAGCGAGGAGGGGGGCAGACTGATACAATGTGAAGACGCACAGTTGAAGGCAGCCCTTCTGGGCTTCTATCAGCAAGCACACTTTGTACTACAATGTTCTAATCAAAAGGCAATTAATTTAGTGTTATTGCAGGAGAGTGGCGGGTCAGCCTGTCAGAGAAAGGAGCGCCGAGGAGGGGGTGAGCTAATCGATCTCAGAATAAAAGCCAAGGCACAAGCGGAGAGAAAAAGCACATATTGAAATATGAAGATAGACACGTCTTCATGCACTCCACATGATAAATAAAGCGTGATAGCGATAGTAAATGTTATATATTCTGTAAGGATATGTAACGTCTGCACATGACATCACGTAAAGGTTATATCCTCACACACGGCTGTGCTTTTTACAAATCATCTACGTGTGCTGTGACAGATGTACTTTAGAGATAGATTAAAGCCATAGCCTCCTGTAACACAGAACTCATTTATAGGAAGCACTAAAACCCACATACATTAATACTAAGATAAATACCATGCAGAGGCGATAACACAGAAATATACATATACACATTTTTCACGGCAACACAGCAGAAACTACAGGGAGATATTGCAGGTATGCTGTGACAGAGATGTATAATACTCATAGGTACATTCATCACACAGGAATGAAACTGTTATTTTATCCAGCCTTCCAGAAGTATATAGAGATCTAATGCTTGCCAGGCATGCAGCTTGTAGTGCATACGTACAGTCCTTTCATTCCCAATACTCGGAAAGGCCAAAGAGTATAAGCACTTGGTGCTAAATGTAGACAAAGTTGACATATATTGAACTTACACTAGGTGCACACTAGTTTTGGGGTTTCCATTATTTGGGTGCACTTGGGTCCCAAAAAATGGAAACCATTTCTGCTTAAAAAGCAGTTACCTGCATAAACCCACAGATCCCATAGACTATAGTTGGGTCCTCTGGATTTCTGTGCAGTTTCCACCTGAAATTGGCAGAGATCTCCGCATATTTTAAGCAGAGTGGATGATGGAGTCCCGAATGGTCACACAATGCTATTGTGACTGCAGCATTAGGTAGGGTTCACACTACCATTGGTGTCCGCTCAGGAGGTGTCTGTTTTTTTTGTTTGTTTTTTGTTTTTTTTTAAACGGACACCTAACAGACAGTAACTCATGGCTATCAGTTACTGTCTGTTGCCCATAGACCTCAATGTAAAAAAAAAAAAAAAAAAAAAGGATTTTTTTGTCTGCTTGAAAAAATGGACATGTTTGTAAATGGACACTAAAGAATAACAGATAAAATCCCATTGAAATTGTAGCTGACACAGCTAATGTCCGTTGCTAAAATTTTGAACAGACAGTAGCTACGGACACTGCTGATGGACACCAAAGGTAGTGTGAACGCCCCACTAAAGGAATGTTCCAGATCCAATTTTAACATCTCTAGATAATAAAAAGAATAAACACCATATACGATGTACTCACCTCTTTCCATTTGACTAGGGATCCAGTGGACAGTCTCAGCTTGGGTCTTTGCTGTTCCTGACCTTTGGCCCACACATGAATGTTGCAGCCATTCGATGGCTGAGAAATCATGTGCTTTGCAAATGGAATATTGCCACTCAACCACTGACTCTGACATGTCTCTCTGATTACACCCATTGTGTTTTCCCTGGACTCTTGTAACTCCACCTGCTCTTCCAAGACAGATAGGGTAGCCTTTTGTGGTTGTCTGTCTGGAGCTCTTGTGACTTGTGTCCTCTACTGGCTTTGTGGAGCACCAACACTACAGCTGCACCAGACACAGTGACACCTGGTGAGACACCAGAGTATAATAATTTCACTTCTTATTCAAATTCAGTTCCACTTCAAATTTGGATCAAAAAGAAGCCAAGAATTGCTGCGTCCGAAACCGAGATGAAACAAAACTTCAGAGGTTCCATCTCTAGGTTCCAGAGACCTCTCTGAGACATCTCTAGTCTCTACAATAGTATTCTAGCATTTTGCCCTTTAAAGACAGACCTGAACATATTTAACTTCAGACCATTTATTTCTCATTCCTCTTCTCTTCATTCTGTTCTCTATCGGATATACTGTATTGTACTACTAACTGTAATATGCCATCTCTGCTCTTACTGTCAGTGGATTGGCGAAGCCAGTTCACTCCTGATTTGTATATATGTTATGTATAATGAACTGCTGAGGGTCTCACTCACTTTAATTGGTTATCTACATCAGTCCCATAGCAATTGAATGTGTATGCAGGACGACACCCTCCATTGACATAGGGGATGTAGGACTCCTTCGTCTTATGATCAGTGGGTCTCCCAGTAGTAAAGTCTCAACAATCAGAGACCTATCATCTATTCTGCGGAGTCTGGGAAACTATTTTAATTAACTGTACAGCAATAGCAGATTTTTCATTATTTTTTGCATTTTGTTCTTCTGGGGTTCACTTAAAAAGTCATTTTTCAAAAATGAGCACTTTTCCTGGGGTCACCCTGATCTGATGCCTATAATTTTTTTTACTGCTTTGTTGATGCAGATTTCTAAGGGCTTTTAATTTGCTGGGCAAGTTGTAGTTTTTTTATTGGTACCCATTTATGGTATGTATTTTTGATCTTTTTATTGCTATTTTTTGAGGAAAACGAAGTGATCAAAATTCACTAATTTGTGCATTGCGGTGGTTTTTTTTTTATGGTGTTCACTGTACAGGATGAACAACACTATTTTTGGATAATACAGTGGGCTTACAGTATATGCACATGGGGGTACCTATTAATTGTTTATTTTTCTACTTTTTAAACTTTATTTTATTTTTATTTTACCTGTTTCCTGTCCCACAAGGTAAATGAACCTGGGATCTGCTAATCCCCAGTGTACTGTACTCATTGCTATTGATCACGATATTTTGGGGGGGGGACTCTTAGGGCAGATAGTCTTGGGTTTCAGCTGCGTAATACAGCCTAGACCCGGAAGTAATGCTGCAGATGTACATTTATGTCGCTAAGTGTTAAATATAAGCTTAGCGCCACGTAATAATATGGCGCAGAGCAGGAAGGGATTAATACTGATGAAATTCTAGTTGACTGGTTACACTAGGTTCACACTAGCGTTCGGGTCTCCATTCTGTGGCAGAAGGCGGAAAGCTGTCAGAGCGGGTCCGGCTGTGAGCGGCGGTGAGCGTTTTATGCTCTCCGCCGTGAAACCGTTTTTTTTTAAACCAGACACAGAGTACTGTATGTCCGACTCTGTGTCCGATTTTAAAAACCGGTTTCGCAGCGGAGAGCATAAAACGCTCACCGCCACTCACGGCTGGAAATCTTTCAAACCCATTCAAATGAATGGGTATGAAAGAGTCCTGCAGGTTTCCGTCTCCTGCCTCTGTTTTGTGCAGGAAACGGAAACCTGCAGAATGGAGACCGGGTGCAGATGTGAACGAGCCCTTACTTATGTATAGGAATATTTGGTGCACAATGTGGGGAATGTATTCAGACTGGCATTTCCTACATCAGTCGCGGATTAGTGTGAGGCTCGCCAGAATTAAGAGGTTATGTAGGCTGGTATAGATGAGATAATAAATCCCCCCCCCCCCAATATTTACATGAATATTTTGACTCCTGATTAGAGATGAGCGAACACTAAAATGTTCGAGGCTCGAAATTCGAATCGAACAGCCGCTCACTGTTCGTGTGTTCGAACGGGTTTCGAACCCCATTATAGTCTATGGGGAACATATACTCATTAAGGGGGAAACCCAAATCCCTGTCTGGAGGGTCACCAAGTCCACTATGACACCACAGGAAATGATGCCAACACCTCTGGAATGACACTGGGACAGCAGGGGAAGCATGTCTGGGGGCATCTAACACACCAAAGACCCTCTATTACCCCAACATCACAGCCTAACAACTACACACTTTACACACTCAATACCACCTCTCTGACAGTAGGAAAACACCTTGAAACATGTGTATTTGGCACTTGCAGTGAGGAGAGCTTGTCACCAGCAGTGAATTTGGCCCTTGTAGTAAGTTGAGGTTGGCACCAACATTTGTTTTGAAAATCAGGGTGGATTGAGCCTCTAACCAGCAGAGTTGGGGCAAATTCATGGTGGAGGGAACCTCTAAAAACCCCAGTTTGGACCAATTCATGGTGGAGGGAGCCTCTAAACAGCCCAGTTTGGGCAAATTCATGGTGGAGGGAGCCTCTAACCAGCCCAGTTTGGACCAATTCATGGTGGAGGGAGCCTCTAACCAGCCCAGTTTGGGCAAATTCATGGTGGAGGGAGCCTCTAAAAACCCCAGTTTGGACCAATTCATGGTGGAGGGAGCCTCTAAAAACCCCAGTTTGGACCAATTCATGGTGGAGGGAGCCTCTAAACAGCCCAGTTTGGGCAAATTCATGGTGGAGGGAGCCTCTAAAAACCCCAGTTTGGACCAATTCATGGTGGAGGGAGCCTCTAAAAACCCCAGTTTGGACCAATTCATGGTGGAGGGAGCCTCTAAAAACCCCAGTTTGGGCAAATTCATGGTGGAGGGAGCCTCTAAAAACCCCAGTTTGGACCAATTCATGGTGGAGGGAGCCTCTAAAAAACCCAGTTTGGACCAATTCATGGTGGAGGGAGCCTCTAAAAACCCCAGTTTGGACCAATTCATGGTGGAGGGAGCCTCTAAAAACCCCAGTTTGGACCAATTCATGGTGGAGGGAGCCTCTAAAAACCCCAGTTTGGACCAATTCATGGTGGAGGGAGCCTCTAAAAACCCCAGTTTGGACCAATTCATGGTGGAGGGAGCCTCTAAACAGCCCAGTTTGGACCAATTCATGGTGGAGGGAGCCTCTAACCAGCCCAGTTTGGGCAAATTCATGGTGGAGGGAGCCTCTAAAAACCCCAGTTTGGACCAATTCATGGTGGAGGGAGCCTCTAAACAGCCCAGTTTGGGCAAATTCATGGTGGAGGGAGCCTCTAAAAACCCCAGTTTGGACCAATTCATGGTGGAGGGAGCCTCTAAAAACCCCAGTTTGGACCAATTCATGGTGGAGGGAGCCTCTAAACAGCCCAGTTTGGGCAAATTCATGGTGGAGGGAGCCTCTAACCAGCCCAGTTTGGACCAATTCATGGTGGAGGGAGCCTCTAACCAGCCCAGTTTGGGCAAATTCATGGTGGAGGGAGCCTCTAAAAACCCCAGTTTGGACCAATTCATGGTGGAGGGAGCCTCTAAACAGCCCAGTTTGGGCAAATTCATGGTGGAGGGAGCCTCTAAAAAACCCAGTTTGGACCAATTCATGGTGGAGGGAGCCTCTAAAAACCCCAGTTTGGACCAATTCATGGTGGAGGGAGCCTCTAAAAAACCCAGTTTGGACCAATTCATGGTGGAGGGAGCCTCTAAAAACCCCAGTTTGGACCAATTCATGGTGGAGGGAGCCTCTAAAAACCCCAGTTTGGACCAATTCATGGTGGAGGGAGCCTCTAAAAACCCCAGTTTGGACCAATTCATGGTGGAGGGAGCCTCTAAAAACCCCAGTTTGGACCAATTCATGGTGGAGGGAGCCTCTAAAAACCCCAGTTTGGACCAATTCATGGTGGAGGGAGCCTCTAAAAAACCCAGTTTGGACCAATTCATGGTGGAGGGAGCCTCTAAACAGCCCAGTTTGGGCAAATTCATGGTGGAGGGAACCTCTAACCAGCCCAGTTTGGACCAATTCATGGTGGAGGGAGCCTCTAACCAGCCCAGTTTGGGCAAATTCATGGTGGAGGGAGCCTCTAAAAACCCCAGTTTGGACCAATTCATGGTGGAGGGAGCCTCTAAAAACCCCAGTTTGGACCAATTCATGGTGGAGGGAGCCTCTAAAAAACCCAGTTTGGGCCAATTCATGGTGGAGGGAGCCTCTAAAAACCCCAGTTTGGACCAATTCATGGTGGAGGGAGCCTCTAAAAACCCCAGTTTGGACCAATTCATGGTGGAGGGAGCCTCTAAAAACCCCAGTTTGGACCAATTCATGGTGGAGGGAGCCTCTAACCAGCCCAGTTTGGGCAAATTCATGGTGGAGGGAGCCTCTAAAAACCCCAATTTGGACCAATTCATGGTGGAGGGAGCCTCTAAAAACCCCAGTTTGGACCAATTCATGGTGGAGGGAGCCTCTAAAAAACCCAGTTTGGACCAATTCATGGTGGAGGGAGCCTCTAAAAACCCCAGTTTGGACCAATTCATGGTGGAGGGAGCCTCTAAAAACCCCAGTTTGGACCAATTCATGGTGGAGGGAGCCTCTAACCAGCCCAGTTTGGACCAATTCATGGTGGAGGGAGCCTCTAAAAACCCCAGTTTGGACCAATTTATGGTGGAGGGAGCCTCTAACCAGCAGAGTTGGGGGAAATCATGGTGGAGGGAGCCTAGTATTAGCAGAATTGTGCAACACTTATGGTGGATGAGTATGAGGATGCGGAGGAATTGGAGAGGTTGAGCACAGACATGGAGTTTCATGTTGGGGTGCTTTACACAGGTGGACACAAAAATGAAGGCTCTATCCAGTGGTGGTTCATTTTTATCAAAGTGAGCCGGTCGGCACTCTCAGCTGACAGACGGGTGCGCTTGTCAGTGATGATGCCACCGGCTGCACTGAACACCCTCTCAGATAGGACGCTGGCGGCAGGACAGGACAGCACCTCCAAGGCATATAGGGCAAGTTCAAGCCACAGGTCCAACTTCGACACCCAATACGTGTAGGGCGCAGAGGGGTCGGAGAGGACAGGGCTGTGGTCGGAAAGGTATTCCCGCAACATGTGCCTATACTTCTCATGCCTGGTGACACTAGGACCCTCCGTGGCGGCACTTTGGTGAGGGGGTGCCATCAAGTTGTCCCAGACCTTAGACAGTGTGCCCCTTGTTTGTGTGGAGCGGTGAGAACTTGGTCGCCTACTGGAGGAACTGCCCTCCCTGCTGCCAACGTCACATGCTGGAAACATCTCCATCATATTCTGCACCAATTGCTTGTGGCAAGCATTGATGCGATTGGCCCTCCCCTCTACCGGAATAAAAGAGGAGATGTTGTTTTTATACCGGGGGTCAAGGATAGCAAAGATCCAGTACTGGTTGTCCTCCATGATTTTGACAATATGCTTGTCGGTTGTAAAGCACCCCAACATGAACTCAGCCATGTCTGCCACAGTGTTAGTTGGCATGACTCCTCTGGCCCCACCAGAAAGTTCAATCTCCATTTCCTCCTCATCGTCCATGTCTACCCATCCGCGCTGCAACAATGGGACGATTCGAAGTTGCCCGGAAGCCTCCTGTATCACCATCACATCATCGGACAACTCTTCTTCCTCCTCCTCCTCCTCCATTAAACGCGATGAAGCGGACAGATGTGTGGACCTACTCTCCAGCTGTGACGGATCGGATGCTATCCCTAACTCCTCTGTGTGATCTGAGTTATCCCTGATGTCAATCAGGGATTCTCTCAGAACACACAAGAGCGGGATTGTAAGGCTCACCATCGCATCCTCAGAGCTCACCCTCCTTGTGGACTCCTCAAACACCCGTAGGATGTCACAAAGGTCTCTCATCCATGGCCACTCATGGATGAGAAACTGAGGCAGCTGACTTTGTGGCACCCTAGGGTTTTGTAGCTGGTATTCCATCAAAGGTCTCTGCTGCTCAACCACTCTATTCAACATCTGAAACGTTGAGTTCCAGCGTGTGGGGACGTCGCACAAAAGCCGGTGTTGTGGCACATGCAGGCGTTGCTGGAGAGATTTTAAGCTAGCAGCGGCTACTGTCGACTTGCAAAAGTGGGCACACATGCGCCGCACTTTCACCAGTAGCTCTGGAACATTGGGGTAGCTCTTTAGGAAACGTTGCACCACTAGGTTGAAGACGTGGGCCAGGCATGGAACATGTTGGAGTCCGGCAAGCTCCAGAGCTGCTACCAGGTTCCGGCCGTTATCACAAACGACCATGCCTGGGCCCAGGTGCAGCGGCTCAAACCATATTGCCGTCTCATCGAGGAGGGCATCCCTCACCTCGGAGGCAGTGTGCTGTCTGTCCCCCAAGCTGATCAGCTTCAGCACGGCCTGCTGACGTCTACCAACGCCAGTGCTGCAACGTTTCCAACTCGTAGCTGGGGTCAATCTAACAGCGGAGGAGGAGGCGGTGGCGGAGGAGGAGGCGGTGGAGGAGGAGGAGGAGGGGGGTGTTCTTCTCGTGTCCCTGCCAGGAATGTTAGGCGGGGAGACGAGGTACACCGGGCCAGTTTGGGAAGCAGTCCCAGCCTCAACTACATTCACCCAGTGTGCCGTCAGTGAAATGTAGCGTCCCTGTCCGCATGCACTTGTCCACGCGTCGGTGGTCAAGTGGACCTTTGTGCAAAGCGCGGAACTAAGGGCCCGCCTGATGTTGAGTGACACGTGCTGGTGCAAGGCGGGGACGGCACACCAGGAGAAGTAGTGACGGCTAGGGACGGCATAGCGAGGTGCCGCAGTTGCCATCAGGTCCAGGAAGGCGGGAGTTTCAACAAGCCGGAACGCCAACATCTCCTGGGCCAGCAGTTTAGCGATGTTGGCGTTCAAGGCTTGCGCGTGTGGGTGGTTAGCAGTGTATTTCTGCCGCCGCTCCAATGTCTGAGAGATGGTGGGTTGTTGTAAAGAAGCGCCTGATGGTGCCTTTGATGGTGCAGGAGAAGGAGATAAGACAGGAACAGGGGAGGATGAGGAAGAAGTCAACAAAGTGGCGGAGGCAGATGAAGTGGTGTCCTGGCTCGTCCTCTGGAGTGCATCGCCAGCACAGTCAGCAGTGGCAGTGGCAGAGGCAGAGGCAGAGGCAGTGGCAGTGGCATGAACGGCAGGCGGCCTTTGTCCTGCCATTGCTGCCTGCCACTGATTCCAGTGCTTGGATTCCAAATGATGGCGCATTGAAGTGGTGGACAGGTTGCTCTTCTCAGAGCCCCTAATTAATTTCAAGAGGCAAATTGTGCAGACAACACTATATCTGTCCTCGGCGCATTCCTTGAAAAAACTCCACACCTTCGAGAAACGTGCCCTCGAGGTGGGAGTTTTTCGGGGCTGGGTACGAACTGGAACATCTTGGGAGATTCCGGGTGTGGCCTGGCTTCGCCTAAGCTGCTGACCTCTGCCTCTGCCTCTAGCTACCCTTTTTGGTGCTGCACCTGCCTCAACATCCACACTACTTTCCCCGCTTGACATCCCCCCTGTCCAGGTCGGGTCAGTGTCCTCATCATCCACCAGTTCCTCTTCCAACTCCTGTCTCATCTCCTCCTCCCGCACAATGCGCAGGTCAACTGGATGCCCTGATGGCAACTGCGTCACATCATCGTCGATGAGGGTGGGTTGCTGGTCATCCACCACCAAATCGAACGGAGATGGAGGAGACTCTAGTGTTTGAACATCTGGACACAGATGCTCCTCTGTTAGGTTCGTGGAATCGCGACGTGGAGGGGCAGGTTGAAGGACAATGAAAGGAGCGGAGAACAGCTCTGGGGAGCAGGGACAGTTGGGGTTATTGTTCTGTGAAGCTTGGGAATTTTGGGAGGAAGGAGGACAAGACTGTTGGGTAATAGGAGGAGAGGAGGCAGAGTCTGACTGGCTGCTGGACAATGTGCTATAAGCATTATCCGACAGCCATTGCAAGACCTGTTCCTGGTTCTCGGGCCTACTAAGGTTTGTACCCTGCAGTTTAGTTAATGTGGCAAGCAACCCTGGCACTGTGGAGTGGCGCAATGCTTGCTGCCCCACAGGAGTAGGCACGGGACGCCCTGTGGCTTCACTGCTACCTTGCTCCCCAGAACCATTCCCCCGACCTCGCCCACGGCCTCGTCCACGTCCCTTTCCGGGAGCCTTGCGCATTTTGAATTCCCAGTCAGAAACTGGCACTGTATAGCAGTAGCAAGAAATGAGGGTATTTGTAACCCCAATATATTCTTTGAATTCCCAGTCAGACAATGGCACTATATGGCAGTAGCAAAAATAGTGGGTGTATATAGCCCCAATCCTATTGCTAGGGGACTTGCAGGGTATTTCTGAGGTGAAGGTGGGGGGGGCACACCGTTGGAACGGGGATTTGTGGTGTATATATGGGGTATACGGGAATACACTGTCAGTGTATTCCATTCAGGATCCTGGGAAAGCTGGGTTGCGGCGATTGAGCCCGTCAGTGCCACGTTACAGTAGCAAGAAATGAGGGTATTTGTAAACCCAATATATTCTTTGAATTCCCAGTCAGACAATGGCACTATATGGCAGTAGCAAGAAATGAGGGTATTTGTAACCCCAATATATTCTTTGAATTCCCAGTCAGAAACTGGCACTATATGGCAGTAGCAAGAAATGAGGGTATTTGTAACCCCAATATATTCTTTGAATTCCCAGTCAGACAATGGCACTATATAGCAGTAACAAAAATTGTGGGTGCACGTAACCCCAATATATTCTTTGAATTCCCAGTCAGAAACTGGCACTATATGGCAGTAGCAAGAAATAAGGGTAATTTGTAACCCCAATATATTCTTTGAATTCCCAGTCAGACAATGGCACTATATGGCAGTAGCAAAAATAGTGGGTGTATATAGCCCCAATCCTATTGCTAGGGGACTTGCAGGGTATTTCTGAGGTGAAGGTGGGGGGGGGGGCACACCGTTGGAACGGGGATTTGTGGTGTATATATGGGGTATACGGAAATACACTGTCAGTGTATTCCATTCAGGATCCTGGGAAAGCTGGGTTGCGGCGATTGAGCCCGTCAGTGCCACGTTACACTGACAAGCTTCTCCCTGGAATTTAGCTCTTATAAGAGCTGTTGGTTGTCTTCTCCTTCCTATCCTAGCCTGTCCCTGCCTACCCAGAATCTAAGCCCTAGCTAACTGGACGGAAACCTCCGTCCCCGGCGAATTGCAAGCTCAGAATGACGCGAACCTGGGCGTCGCTGTTCTTTTAAATTAGAGGTCACATGTTTTCGGCAGCCAATGGGTTTTGCCTACTTTTTTCAACGTCACCGGTGTCGTAGTTCCTGTCCCACCTACCCTGCGCTGTTATTGGAGCAAAAAAGGCGCCAGGGAAGGTGGGAGGGGAATCGAGTAATGGCGCACTTTACCACGCGGTGTTCGATTCGATTCGAACATGCCGAACAGCCTAATATCCGATCGAACATGAGTTCGATAGAACACTGTTCGCTCATCTCTACTCCTGATACATTACCACTATTATCTAAAAATGTGAATATTGTAAAAATATCTAAATTCTGCTGCATTAAAAAAAAGCAAATTTTCACTATATACAGTAGACAATTGAAAATCTGCAAGCACTTGACACAGCCATAAAAAATACAGACATTGTTATATTGCATACTTTGTACTGATTATATGGTGGGAATATTGCTAGGAGCTTGGATCACTGCCTCAAGTGCAATGCAGAATGTAAAATTGGTTGAAATTCAGTCAGGGTGTTTTACAAAGAACAAAGGGAAATAAAAATGCAGCTTAAATTTTTTACAACACTGAGTTGTTGTCTTGTCTGTTGAAGCGTGTTCATTGGGTGCAGGCTGAGGGAATGGAGCTGGGGAGGGTGAATGAAAGAAGAGTGATAGAAGAGGCCGAGAATGCTACCGAATATTGTTGGACATTGTGTGCAATAGAGGAGAGAATGAAGAAGTGTGATAGAGGAGAGAGGGAGGAGCGGTGTGATGAAGAAGAAATGATCGAAGACGGGACATGATTACAAGAATGTTATTGTGAACCAGGAGAAAGATGATAGGGGAGAGAGGAAAGCAAATGTGTGCAAGAGGAAAATATTGTCACTTGGCTGAGTGTCTTATGTAAAAGGCAGGTGAGCGTATCATAGGAAACACTTAGAGGATGAAAAAATAATGGAGGAAAGAAGACAGGGATGAGAATGGACTAAAAAAGAAGAATATTCGTGTGACTATTAGTGCTAAAAGTGAGAGGAAAGAAGACTGGAATGAGAATGGACTAAAAAAGAAGAATATACGTGTGACTACTAGTGCCAAAGGTGAGGGTTAAGAGGTTAAGGCAGGTGAGCGTATCATGGGAAACACTTAGAGGACGAAAAAATAATGGAGGAAAGAAGACTGGGATGAGAATGGACTAAAAAAGAAGAATGTACGTGTGACTATTAGTGCTAAACGTGAGAGGTCCAGATTTCAAAAAAGATCTGGGATAGATAACTTGAGTTGTAAAGATGTTTTCTGGAAAACTGTAGATAAAAGAGCTTAAAAGAGACAAAAGATTGCTAATCCATCCACAGTTCCCTGTTTTCTCCAGTCCACAGGCTGCACAGATCCAAGCTGACCTCCATTTCTGAGTAACCTCCAGCACCACAGAAACTGTTCCATCTGTTACCCATCTAGTCAGTCAATGGACAAACTAATAACCTGCCCCAAGCGGTGATTGACTAAACAGACATCTCCAATGGTATTGGAAGACCAGGCAGCCTGTAGACTGGAGCAATGGAGAATTAGGGAGAGGTGAGTATGCTTATGTGAATGAGGTTAGGTATGAAAGGGAATGCAAGGAGGAAGACTGCAATAAATATAAATGAGAACAAGTGTGAGGACATGGTAGTAAGATGAGATTATGATGGCAATAGCACAGAGTGGAAACAAGTAAGAGCTCATTTAAATGAGCCGGGAAGCAGGATAATGAATTGGAACTGAACTTCCTAGGAAAGATTATTCCAGATCATTGCCAATGGCTGCATTTACATACAGAAATCATTGCTGCTGAATGGGTAGAACAACTTGTGTATACCCATACAGTTATCACTGGGCAGCAGCACATTGCCTTGTCTTATATGGGGTAATGTGCTACCGATCGACAATTTTTGGTGTCACATGACAAAATCAATCACCAGGCAAGATGACATCTGTTTGTCTGTCCTCAGGCCACTGGTACCTTTACATGGGTCAAATATTAAGAAGAACTGTTCCTAGAAGCAGAAGTTCTCAATATTACACTGGTCTGATACCTAATATGGTGCTAAATATGGATATAAAATGTCTATAGGTTTTGTGGTCTTATGATGGCAATCCCTGGCCATTTGCTCTATGGGGGTAAGTCCACACAGAGGATGTTGGATCTGATTGTTGGATCCAAATTCTGTCCGGAAGCAGAACACTGAAAAATAGGCGTCCTGCTTGAACTTGCCATGGATTCAAAGGCTGATACATTTGTAGACTGTACAATTGGATTCTCCCTTCTGAACTCCTATTATAGACCAAAATGGAGAGTGGTATATATGTATGTGTAGCTCCTGCTCTCACATAACCAACTTATCTATGCATTACATGGCAGGTCATTCATGTGAAAGGCTGACATGTAATGCTACATTTACGTGTCTGAATATGGAGTGCAGATAATAGCTCATTGCTGGAGGATACATAAGCCAAATCCATCAGATGGCCAGCTTCTATTAAGAAGAGGTTGACTTTCACCTTTTCTGTTTTGTTTCAATGTCTTTCATCTATAAATTGTATTGCCCTCAGTATTCTCATCAATATTGCAGATACAAATATTGATCCATAATATGGAAGACATGTACATGAGAAATACAAAGCTTTTCTCAGGCTTTATTGACTTCTAACAGAAGAATATCACTGTCTAGTGATTCCAGTGGACCAGTGAAAAATAGAACTGCGGAGATAAAGAAATATAGATGTGAATGGCTCCAGAGACTAATATTCGCTTCATACTGAGAACTTATTCTATATGCATATGGAAAACTTATTGTATATAAAAAAAACCTCAGGAATAGGGAAGTGTGAATGGAACATTATAAAATGGGAGTAAGGATAAAAATATACATTTTATAGGGGAAAGAAGAAGAAACAAGTATATAGGAATTGAGACATACTATGGTATGACTATTCAAAGAACATTGACTAGAGAGAGAAGAGAAGAGCTGTAGAGATAAGTATATGGTCTTCACAGTATAAAGGAGAAGAGGACAAGAATGAACAAGGATAACGTTTGAATTTATCCTGGCAGAAAAGCACCTTCGGAAAATCTAGTAGCAGCTCTATTGTAAGGAAACATTACTAGATAGGTTATAACTACTCATAGGTTATAGCTGATTCTATGAGCAAATTGTCAGCATGCTGGGCTAAAAAGGTATTTCCACAAACCAATGAAGAACTAAAACAATGTAGAGTTTGCACTTCAAAGAAAACCCTTGTCTATATGTCATATGAGGCCGTATTGATGTCACATAGGAGTTGTCACCTATCTTTTTTTTTGTAGATTGTGAGTCCCATATAGGGCTCACAATGTACATTTCTCCCTATTAGTATGTCTTTGTATGTTTTACCCATACTACAAACTCCTTGCAGATGTTGTTCCTGGCAGGATTCGAACCCGGGACTCCAGTGCTGCAAGGCAGCAGTGCTAACCACTGAGCCACTGTGTTGGCCCAGTTGTCACCCATTTGACAGTCCCCTTGATGAATAAAAGTGTAGAGTCCCTCTGAATAGCAGACATTTAATTCTACATTTCTCCTGGCCACTACATGGAAAACTGTAGAGTCAGAAATGGCTACCCCACTGATTATAATTGATCATCAGGTATTGGCAAAGCCAGATCTATGGTTGTCCATTAACACATTCCTACCTTATATAACAATGGATAAAGAGAGCTGCAACAGCATACCAGTCAAGACAGCTGCTGAGACATCTTTCAGCAACCCAATAAAGGAAGTCATGGAGGTTGGGAGTAGCAGTCAGTCACAGATGAGCGTTCCATGGCTTTAGTTAGCTTGACTAACCTCCAGAACCCCTCAGGCCTGGAGCAGTGAGGTCCTGTAGTGTGGAAGATGATAGTAGTTAGATGCATAATTTGAAGTTTCTGTGCCCCAAAGTAGGTAATGGGGCCCTTACCTTGTGCCATTATTTAGAATAGTTGTATATTTTATGGGGACCCTTGAGGCCCCTGCAGGGTTCAGGGCCCAGTATCAACTGCCACCTCTGTACCCTCTATAGCTATGCCCTTGGTGGTAGTAGTATGAACCAGGACAATTCCCTGTAGTGAACCTTCAATGAGCCAGATGGTGGCTGGAGTGCCCTCTATGGTGAATACAGAACAGAGGGATCAGTTGAACAGTGGAACAAGTCATAGTCTACTCTGAGTGAGGCAGGTGACATTTCCATTAAATGGAGGCTCAACTCTTAGCAACACCACAAGGCTGGAGCTAAGGCTGAGTGATGATACCCCCTGAGATCAGTCAGTGTCTTCTTACTATGGTAGTTTTCTTCTCAAAAAGTGTTCTTCAGGTCTCCATTAATATACCATAAAAATATCTGCATTTCCCAGGTTGTAGGATGTTGATTACATAAACGTGACCAATCTGACCTGTGGCTAATACGTTGGAGCATAAGTATGTGAGG
This sequence comes from Leptodactylus fuscus, assembly GCF_031893055.1. NCBI lineage: Eukaryota > Metazoa > Chordata > Amphibia > Anura > Leptodactylidae > Leptodactylus > Leptodactylus fuscus. Next base: position 162,612,881 of record NC_134269.1, on the reverse strand, counting down.
TCTGTCGAAAATTATCCTCAGTCTTTGTTGTGCACACTGGTTCCATAAAAGTGAGCAGGGCTATTGCCCATCTCCTGAAAGCAGAATAACTCTTCAACTGGCAGTAGCGGCCAATTGGGGCTAGTCTGACCAGAATAGTCCAACATGTACTTCACATATTACATACTAAAAAATGACGGCAGATACACTGTAAATAACATAGAGCAGTACTCAGGCATGCACTGAGCAGTAATTATTGGTAGGCGAGAACAATGGATTTGGGGTATGGGTCAGTCTATTTATTACTATAAGTAAGCAATGACACGATTTTGATATTGCGGTGACACAAGGCTGTTTTCTACGCTTGCGGTATAAGGACTATGAGTCATTTGATTGTGTTTTTTGCAGCAATCCACGTACAGCTGTGGTAAGGGGGCATTAAAAATCTAAAGCCTTATAAATGCTTAAATGTTATTAAAAATCATTTACGGAGAAGAGGAAAAACCTCTTACGCGAGGTGCTTTTTTTCAGAGAACTCCATGTTATATTGCCTACCCCAGTTAGGGAGCGTGCTTTAATCTCTCAGTCTCGGCTTTAGCTTGTCATTAATGAACTGTCATACCATAAAAAGGTTCTGGACACTTTAACTGCTGCATTTAAAGAGCATTGATTAAAATGCCACCGAAGGAAAAGAAATGGAAAAACTTTCAAAAATGCCAGTGAGTAAAAAGTGCCTTAACCCTAATAGTGTGTAAAAGACAGAGGAGCTTAGGTGACAGAGTATGGCAGTAGTTTTGATGAGTATGTTAACGGTAAATGAAGACAAAAGTGTCTGGAGGATAAATTTGGGTAATATCATATGTTATCAAGAAGACAGAAAGTGAAACTTGTTTAATGGCGAGAAGGTAAATCTAAGCGTACCATGGTGGAACAAGAGTTTAATGAGATAGTAGAAGTACGAGTAATGGACTACACACTGTCTATTAGAATGAAGCATTACCTACATTTTAGAAAACTAAATAGCAACATTATTGCAAAGTGAGATTAGTAGAAATCTGGGGTTTGTTGTATAAATTTCCGTAAGACCACACATAGCGAAACATAACTAATAACGCTGTGGAAAAAATGAAGCAAAAACACATTTTCAGTTTTGTCTTCCCCTATTTTTGAGTATTGCTTTCAATGTGATACGCGCGTATCACATTGAAAGCAATAAAAAAGCCTCCCATTGAGTTCAATGGGTAGCGCACGTAAGACCAAACAAATTGAAGTCAATGGGATTCTGTTTTACATCACGCACTCTGACAAGTGTTTACATGTGAAAGCAGCTTCAATGTTCTAGCACACCTTAGAAAATGTTCTGTTTTCTTTCACAGGAGGGGAATGGGATCACCCCAATACAGGGAAAAGCTGAAGAGACCTCATCCCTCCGTATTATGTCATAACGTCTTAAAGAGGATCTTTCATGTCCTCGGGCACATACGGTTTTACATACCACTAGAAAGCCAACAGTGCCCTGAATTCAGCGCACTCTCAGCTTTCTCATTATGTGCCCCGGGGCAAGAGCTATCGGTGCCATTACCGATAGCTCTTCACTGTCAGAAGGGCATTTCTGACAGTCTAGCTGGGCTGTTAGGTACACCCCTCCTGACAATACTCTCTGTAACCTTGAACAGTCTGAGGGGAGTTCCTTACTGCCCATCCATGATGCTAAGATGTGAGGAACGCCCATCCCTGACAGTACTCGTCCATAGACTAACACGGGGGGATTCCTCACAGCTCAGCATCATGGCTGGGCGGTAAAGAATGCCCCCTGAGACAGTACAATGCTATGGACTCTACGGTCAGGAGGGGCATTCCTCACAGCTCAGTTAGACTGTCAGGGACAGTGAGCAGACATTGGTAATGGCACTGATAGCTCTTGCCCCAGAGCACAAAATGGGAAAGCTGAATTCTGTGAACTGTCCGCTTTCTAGTGGTATGTAAAAGCACATGTGCCGATAACATAAAAGGTCCTCTTAAACTGAGAGTAACTTTTTTTGACGACTTGTGTAGACGTTTAATATAAAATAATAATGGGTTGAGTATCATTGTATTTAAATGTTTGCAATTTGGTAATTTTTACAGATTACATTTACAATAAGTATTCTCTCTTATGATCCATGTTGGTGACCTTGTGCACCTTGATAGAATCTATTCATTGGGATTAATGTTTTTTGCTACAATTAGACACTATCAAATACCTAACCGCAAATCATAGACTTCTGCTAAAAGCTGTATTATCGTGTGTGTACACCTATAGTATATAGCATTTGATGTACAGTAGACTGCTTGTTTAAGTGTAGAAAGTCTACAAAGGATTTAGCTGCCCCGCTCCGTGTTGGGATTGTCATAACCATTGATTCTCCATTATAAAATCAATCTCATCTGCTGATCAAGCTGATTCTCATAAATCAATCCGACCATCTCTACTCATGATTTAATTGCTTTATATTTTAGTTAAAGCACCTCATAAACTCTTTCACCTCTTCATGACTGTGACTCAGAATGTAAATACATTGTAGATACTTATTCTCTATTATAGACCAGAGCTGAATTTACAGATCTTCTAGTTGCTACTGGAAACAGTCAGCAAGCGGTCAAATTTTATTACATCTGCACTTCCCAGAATGTGAGAGTCAGCAAGTAAGATGTGAGATTTGAACTCCATAGCTGTATAACTATGAACACTATGAGCCTTGGGCTCTAATATAGACAGTAGTCAGGATCAATACCAGAAAAGTAATGTAATATATCAACTGGCATATAGTCTAAGAGTAACCAGAGAGCTCCATTTACCCAATGAAGGCCAAATAATTGTATACACTTATACACCAACTAAATCCCCGTGCACACATAACACTATTTTAGAACAACGGGAGCCAATGGGTACATACAGATGTCCGTTTTGTTAATAGACCATTTCAATGGGCAGACAAATACAGGTCAAGTCATGTGCATGTAGCCTTATACATGAAGTATTTGTATGCTCATAATACATGGTTTACAGCGACATGCAGTAGCCTGAGAGAGGATTTTGTATCACCTGATTGATATTCTTGGCTTTAGTGGCTGGAAGTGAAAATAATAAACAATTTAAGTTCACGTAATGTTAAGAGTCATTTTGGCCTCTGTTGGAACATTATATGTCTGCCACAAAAAAAGAAGCAGACAATGATAACATACAGTAAAACGTAGACGGAGTTTTGCTACAATGGCAACCTATGGGCGACGTATTCATACAGTAGGATACCCCACAGTCTTCTGTAAAAAGTATACATTAGGGAGCCTTCACACAATGTAACGCTGCGCTCATTCTGATCGTAAAAACACGTTCAGAATGAGCGCGTAAAAAGCAGCTCCCATTGACTTGAATGGGAGCCGGCATACGTGCACTCCCCATCGTTACATCGTGTGAAGGCTCCCTTAGTTGGTTTTCCTATTGCATGCATCAAAAGGAGGCTGAAAATGTGATGTGAATGGGACCTTAACTGCATCATAACAATCATGTATAAGGATAAGAAATTCCATAAATAGGCCATGCTAGACGTTTCTGCAGTGTCTGCAAATATCTATAGGTGTCCTAGAGGAAATACTAAATAAATGATTAATGTATTAGTCGAACTGCAAAGAAATGAAAAAACAAAGCATGAGGTCTATACTTAGAAGGGATTCAGACGGACGGAAGGGCAAAGAGTGGGGAGACATGATAACTGAAATGTGAAGAAACGCAAGGTAAAAAACAAATTGATGCATTAAGGCAATGTGTGATAAATGAGGACAAAGAGAATTATAGGCTGGAGAGGAATGTGAGAAATGAGTTTTCAAGATAAATAGAATGCATATATTCAGCGTAGTGCTGCTTGTGAATAGTTTCCTAAACACTGATAACTACAGTACCTGTTTCACCTCTTCACTAAATGACTTGAAACATTTTGCTTGATATAGCTCTATTATGTGGGAATCTGCCTATGGAGGACAAAGTACCCATTAACTTGTCTGAAACATGGCTAAAACTAGAAGAAAAGTGGAAGACAAAAAATAACTGAAATGGAATGAAAAATGCAATATACCTGTCTGCTTAGGAGGCTGAGGGTCTTTGAAGTCCAGGGGACACTTCTTTAAAGCTTTTTACAACTCGGAGTGGCCTGCTGGGGGAGTAGTATACCATCCAGGGACAGGAATAGACTTGACAGGCTGATTAGAAGGGCCAGCTCTGTCCTGGGGAGACCCTGGACCCAGTACAGGTGGTGGGTGACAGATGGATACTGTCTGTGGTGACCTCCATGCTGGAGAATAACTCCCATCCCATGTATGAGACTGTGACAGCACTGGACAGTACTGTAAGTGACCAACTGCTTCACCCCAAGTGTGAGAAGGAACGCTATCGGAGATCCTTCCTCCCAACTTTGGTCAGGCTGTATAATTAACATCAGGCTAAGGGCCCCTTCACAAGGCGTAAGTGCTTGGCTCATTCCGAGCCATACACGCAAGCCGGCTTTACGAGTGCTCCCATTGAAGTGAATGGGAAGTGTTTAGAAGCGCTCGCGTGTATGGCTCGGAATGAGCCGAGCGCTTACGCCGTGTGAAGGGGCCCTAAGAGGAGAGCACTCCATATAGAGAACTATATTCTTCCCTTTATCTTTTATCTGAGATTTTTGTATGTTGTATTTTTGTATTATTATTGTATTATCTATGCTACTGTAACACACTGAATTTCTCCATAGTGGGACTAGTAAAGAATTATCTTACCTTAGCTTACAAAAAGTGTGTGGAGATGTTGAGCAGGGTCTTTACGTTGTCACCAATGATCTATTTCACTTTTTCCTATAGGATTATAATTGAATTCTGCCAGACTATGAATGAATTCTCTGTTATTTCGGAACCTCTAGGGGTCATTATAGTGTCATAGACTTGTATAGTGGCACATTAAAGGAGCTGTTCCAAAATTGGACAAGCCCCTTTGGAAGTTAGGAGAAGTATAACATTTCTAATAATGCATACACACCACCTCCAGTGTCCATCGGATCTCACGGCGGTCAGCGCACCACACTCACATATGTCGTTGGTTCCTTACCAAGGACTGCTGAGGCCCTGGCTGGTCTCAGTGGGCACCTGGTGTGCAGGACTTCCAACATGAGACCAAATGGATGCAGACAACTGAGCAGCAGTGAAAGACTGGCGTGCTTTATTTAATTTTACACCTCCCCTGCTTCCATGGGGGATTGTCCAACCCTTTAACTATTGGACAAAACAAGACTATTGACCTGTAGGTTAGTCTGAGCACTGCTTTATTAAGCTGGGTGAAAAGAATTACCGTGTCCATTAGTTCTCAGGCCTTAACTTTCACCTGGATCTTTTATATATAAGTCTACTGCTGATTTACAGGCCCTCCTATGCATCCAGATGGCAGAATCACTTAAGAAGACAAACTGAGTCCTTGTACCATAAATAAACAATATCAAGGATGGCATAGAATGTAATAAGCAGACTGCACCACCGTAATGGATAGTCTCAAACAACCAATATTTTGTACCACAACCACAAACATTTTAACAAGAATAGTGTAGTTTATTCGCAGCATAGGGAAATGAAGGAACAAAGATTGAACGGTAAATTCTTCATGGATCAAGCAGAATTGTGTTGTAAACATTGTATTATTCCACTGTACCGATAGCACTGTGTCACAGATACTCTATAAGGAATAACAAAAAGTCTCTTTTCTTCTATGTTTAGAATGTCATTATTTGAAAACAAAGAAGTTCTATATATGACACAGTATGATCCTGTTCTGTTACTGTCCTCCAAATATAATACCTTTCAATGGAGTAACAAGATACCATTTGTCCCCATAGCAAACCTGTAATTGGCCCCTGTTCAACCATGACCACCATCAACATCGAGTGAGGTCAAGAAATGATGATCTTCATTATATCCCGTGTGTCTTCTCCTTCCATCCCTGACCTCACAAAGCTCTGTACTCTGTTATATTTTGCTTTTCTTCCCTTTCTTCTTTCCTGTCAATTTCTTTATCCTCCATAAGATTCCTTTTCATTTCCAGTTCCAGTGGTAAATACCTGCCTCCTAATTTCGAGATTGCTTTAAGAGTTCCCAGTTACTATACATCAGCTACTCTTGAAGTTATATGCTTGATGCCTTCACAATTTTATAGTTCTTTGATATCTTTGCAGGCTAATAATTCCTATTTCCAGGCAGAGCTGAGTGCAAGCCCCTGTGCAAAACCTTCCATCGGAGCTCAATCTCAATAAAACATTGCATGCATGCTGTATACTTTTATGATACCTTGTAAATAATTGTTGTACCTCATCCAATTTTCTTTCCTGCCAAATATTCTTATTACTAGAAATAGTTATTGAAGTATGACACAATTATTTGTCGCATATGAAGTTGTATTGCTATCTTTGTTGAGGTTATTCCTCTGCTGTCAATCTTCTTTGGCTCTAAGCCTGAGTTTAGAAGGGGTTTTATGGTCAGGATTTTGATTCAGAATCCACGTCAAAATCCTGACCAAAAAGTGTCTCCCATTGAAATGAGTCAGGTCATTTCCACTTGTAGAAAAAAGAAGCGACACTCCCGACTAGTCCCATTCATTTGGACCTAATCCGGAGCGGAGTGCCGCGGCTAACTTTTTTTTTGTATGGAATATGAGGCGGCCTCCGTGTCAAATTCCTGACCAAAACCCTCCGTCTGAACTCAGCTTAACAATTTGTCATCACTTCTAAGAATAGGAATATCCCACATAGCAAAAGCAGCATTTTGGTTGCTGTGTAAATGCAGCAAGAAAAAAAATTCTGTGATTTAGGCTAAGGATCCATTCGCATGGAGAAAAGTGGTGAGGGATTTGGTGTGGAATTTCAGCGCAGAAAAAAAGCCTCCCATTGACTTCAATGGGTTCCTTTTTCTGCTAGATGGTTTTGCAAATCGCAGCAAGTCCACAGCAAATCTTTTTTCGCAAGGTGTGGATGGGATTTGCTAAAATCCCATCTACTTTGCAGTGACTGTAAAATGCCACAGTTTATGCCACCTGGGGCCCCGGACTTACAGTACAATGAAGTCAATGAGAATTTATTTCATCTTATCCACACCACCCGATAGTGGGCATTAACCATTCTGGCGCCGGTGATCGCCGGCACCTGGAGCATGCTCCAGGGCCGACGTCACGTTGGCATGACAGCCGGGAGCCTTGTAAATGCTCCCCGGCCTGTCTGCAGTGCTTTTCTTTTGCAGGCTGCTCTATGCAGCCTGCAAAAGAAATGACGATTTTTTTGCAATGCAATGCAATTACAAAGGTCTGATCACTAATGCATTGCATTGCATTAGTGATCAGACCTTTGCAATTGCATTGCAAAAAATCGTCATTTCTTTTGAAGGCAGGTTGCCTGTCTGTAATGTATTACAGGGGGTTAATAAATGCAAAAAAAAACAAAAAAAAAACTATATATATATATATATATATATATATATATATATATATATATATAAAATTAATTAATTATATATATATATATATATATATATATATATATATATATATATATACAGTGTATATATATATATATATATATATGTATATATATATATATATATATATATATATATATATATATATATAATTAAAAATTCAAATCAACCCATTTCCCTAGAACACATATAAAAGTATGTAAATACTGTGAAACTCATACTGTACCGTACATGTTAGGTATCCCTGTGTCCAAAATCGCCTGCTCTACAAATCTATAAAAATATTTTTATACTGTACAGTATTTAATAAATGTTAATTTTTATATTTAGCAATATATGTGAATTCTTCTTTGAAAAAAAATAAGACACCCCCTGAAAATAAGACATGGCGCATCTTTTGGAGCAAAAATTAATATAAGACACTTATTTTCAGGGAAACAGGGTATAGATGAGTACTATCAGGAGTAGGGGAGGTGTTGCTCACCGCTCAGCGTCATCGCTGGATAGTAAGGAATTGCCCTCTCACAGTATAGCACAATAGACGCTGGTGTGAGGAGGGGCGTTCCTGACTGACTGTCAGAAACGCCCTTCTGACCCTGAAGAACTACAGTACCGGCAACGATGGCTCTTTAGTGGGGGCACAGAACGGTAAAGCCGATAGTGAATTCAGTGCACAGTCTGCTTTCTAGAGGTGTATTACACCACATGTGCCCGAGGATGTGAAAAGTCCTCTTTAATAGGCAGAATGGAATTACACCCAAGGATCCGTTCAAATTGAGGAGATTTCTCTCCATTTTCCTATTCTCTGTCTCTCCAGGGTGGACACCTGAAGCAGAGCTTCCATTTTCCACCATGACTTTAACTTGTTGATCAAGCAAGCTGCAGAATTTGTATCGTGAGCTGCAGGTTTTCCATAATCCATGTCAAGATCAAGCAGGATCCCTATTTTTTTCCATTGTGTTTATCTTTTTTGAGAGCTGTTTGCTCCATCCATAGCATAAACCCAGGGAAAACCACTTTCACTATTTGTACAACTGTATCAATTAGCAAAGCGATCCGTTACTGTAACCATAAATAACCCTTTCCTATATTGATAATTAAAACTTTTTTAATGCACATTTAAATGGTCCCTGGTATATTGTACAGATCTTGGAATAAATAATTCAAGTACCAATTCTTTGTAATGTCCTTGTAGGCATTTATACATATTGATTCACAAAATCTCCATTGATTCTCAAAAGCTTGAATCAATCTGGTTCACTGCAAACCTTGGATCTATATAATCAGTTCTGCCATCTATAGTGATAGTAGTTATAGATGTATTAGTAATATGTTTTATTAATAGATTTTTCTTTTATATTTTCCATTTCTCTGTCATTTCCTTCATTTGACTCTCTCTATATACACAGTATATGATATGTAACATTTTTGTATGCTTTTCTCTTTTTGCCTCTTTTCACAAAAAGGTCAAATGGTCAGGTTTGGCTTTTTTCTGAGCCTCAAAAGAGACAATGAAGTGAAGGAGAGCTAAATGCAATAGATGTTCTTCTTGGTACATTAGAAAGCATGGTATATAATTTACTTTCCTTTACAATACCGGCAGTATCTTTCAGATATGATTCCTATTTGTCGCTGAATAGCACCAGTTATGTGTAAACCATCCAGCAGTGCTTTTAGTACGGGAAAGGGCCCGCACTTCCCCAACCGGTTTGTGTGCTAACAGGCCATTCTACTTTGTTAATTCTGTTGAGGTGGTGTGACAATGACAAGGAGGGCAGACAAGGACAAGGAAAAAGCAAGACAAATCCATCAGCTGTTAAACCTTGTGCAACTTCTTTAGTGACCAACGATATACACGTCTGACTATAAAATGATTGGAATGGGTTAAATGCAAGGTTGATAAAAGTAGGATTTATTGATATGTATGTCAAGGCAATGGAAAATGTCTACATTGTGCTCATATGAGACAGATCTAACACAATGCAGCTAAAAGAGGACATAATGATAGTGAAAAAGACAGAGGCGATGGATTACCATAGGCAGCAAAGGGAGGGTAGTCAGTGATGGGGTGACTGAAGGCAGGCAGAAGGACACAGGCCCCTGAGCACTGACCTGTACTGTGTGACATTCAGGCAGAGATAAAAACAAATCAGTGAGGTGTCAGCATGTTCTTTAGGAGGAGGGAGTGAGGACACTGCCGGGCAGGGAAAGGAATAGAGGAGGGGACCAGCGCTATACTTGCTACTATGAATTTTTATTTCATATTTGCTTTGCCTTACTTTATCAAGGCACAGCAGCAGCATGACACGTCCAGGATCCTTGTGTGTAGGAACTGTAATTGTCTAATATTTAGGTAGGACTTCTCCTAAAAATAACTGTACAAGAGAAGTGTCCATTGTGAATATGTAGCTGCCCTCCGGCACTGAAAAAGGCTCAGCCATGAATTCACTTACTTCACTTCTAAAAGTTATCTAAATACTAAGGCTAAGGTCATCCTCCAAGACCTGGCCTGCAGCTTGCCTAGCTTTTCCAGTACACATATTAGATGTGGGATTTTTCAGAAGTCTTAAACAGTCTACCACCCACATGGATTAACAGGCTGGCTCCATGCTTTCAGAATTTAGGCCAAAAACACACACCAATACTCAGAGGTCATGGTTTCAGCAGGCATTTAGTGGGAGTACGGCATCCAGAGCAATGCTGATGTATGTTTGGTGTTTGTTACATGTACCCCAGGGTTGTCTTGTTTGTATATGTGTCTATGGTAAAAGCAATATGTCTGTCATTTTACTGTACATACGCACTTTCATTAAATGCCGTATTACCTCATGACCAATCACAGACCACAGGGCGGGGTTTTAGGAAAGGGTTTATATTCTCCAGTAGCTGTAGCAGAGTTAGTCCAGTGGTTCAGAAGTTTAGATGTTCGGAGATCCAGAGGGATAAAGGTCCAGTTCAGTCCAGGTCTATCCCAGAACCGGTCCAGTTGCAGAGAGCAGCGTTCCAGCATCAGCAACCTTAGTCCAAGGTACAACAGAGGCTGCCTGAAGTTAGTGAGAGAACTTTGGGGTTCCCGAGAGACACTTGTGTCCATACTGTGGGGAATCGCTCAGGTAGATGCTCGGTAGCAGTGCAGGAAACAGAGACACAGACACTGGATTGCACACGAGTTCAGGCTTTATTCACATGCAACGCATACACTGCTTTTGCAAAGCCACAGGATAAACAAAACAAAACCCTTCTCGGTTGAGAAAACTAACTTAAATGTAAGGAAACTTTTCCCTGACTATACAGGAGACTGACTACCAGTCTCCCATCTTGGCAACAACGGGTGGCACAGTACCTGCTTTGGAGGTCCAGTCTGGGCAGTTCAACGCTGTCCGTGTGGTGCCACCGTGCTAGTTTTCACACTCGGACTGTTATTAGGGCCTGACTAGTCAGCTGACCTCCCTGGTGTGGGTCTCACCACACACCCCTTAGGTGCCTGGCTGGAATATACTTGTCTTCTTAGACTACACCCTTCACTCTCTCACATTGCCAATAGGAGCTACAGAGGTACCTTACCGGAGTGTTCCATTTCAGTAATCATAGCCCCGCTACAGTCCCCTATCTGCTGAGTTAGGGAGTGGTAAGAGAGGAGGAGAGGAGGGAAGTACATCAAGTACTACAGTATCTATATTGCCGTGGCTAAACACTTAAGTCTTGGACATTGTGCATTGAACTGTTTGATGTACCCAGCTCGCAAAGCTCCTGGAGCATCTGTTGTCATTGTTCAATAAAAGTTATTTGGTTTACTCTACAGCGGCTGGAGTCCTGAGTCGTTGCCTGCATCAACAACTGAGCAGCTCCTGAACAACATCCACATGGCTCAGTATTGAGAGGTCCTCTCTCCTACAAGGAGTGCCCTGGGGGAAGACAATAACACTACTGCATCAAATAGGTAGAATTGCAGAACCCCCTTTTTTGCACAACCTCGTGGAGGGTTCAGGGTGTGTGAGTAGCGTACCAGGCCTAGTAGGCGTTGTCTTGTTCCACACTCTCCATTCTCTACCTCTGGGTTGCTGCAAGAGGTAGATGAGTTGTTGGTTACAGCGGGGCTTCAGTGCAGATTCATTGTGCAGGTTAAGGATTTTTCAGACAGCTTTGGTGTACTCCTGATCTCACACTGGTTGTGCTCAGCTCATAGATAAGGGTCTGCTGTTGATTCATCCTCCTTTTTAGGAAAAGACCAGTTTCCATTATGGACTCTGTCCTGATGAGTAACCGCACTGATCGCATTGAACTTTCAGACTAAACTCCCAAAAGGTGCAGGAAACTCCTATTATACGGTGACTTTCCTGCTCCAGTGTGACTGCAGTGACAGACAACATGCATAGACAGTAGCACAAAGCCAATGCCCACTGCACAGTCAATAGCTGAAACAAAGCTTTGAGTGCTTAGGGAACCATTGCACTGTCTACTATCCAGAAAATATCCAAATAGTATTATTAGGTTAAATGAATGACTCAAATGCCCCGGTGCTTGTGGAGTTATAACATTCAAGATAAATAGAGAATTTCACCACACTCACAATCTTCATATGAAACTATCAAACTTTATTAAATACCAATAATAACATAATAAAATTCTGTACAGTTGCATTAGTGGGTTAGTCATGTAAGTTTCATGTCAAGTGATCATTTCAGTCCTAAAAGGACCTTTCTGAACAGACATGCCAGAAGTGTATATCACATTGTGTTCCTTGTGATATACGCATATCAATGCAGCATTAAAGATAGAGAGGTTAGGGTCACATGAATAAAATGGTGTTTTCACATGGTGAATTTGTGCCTCCTTTATTGAATTATAGTTGTTTTTGTCAAAATGCAAATACAATTTTGGAGCAATGACAATGACTTTATCGCTCCCTACAGCTATTTTGCATATTGCATTTTGGCAATGGAAGCACCAATGCACAAGGTGAAAAAGCTGTTTGATTCAGGTGACCCTAACTTTTCTCTCTCCAGCGCTGAATTGATATGATGGGTTCTTGTGACAGACTCCCTTTAACGCTGTTATTGTAGAAAAGGAAGATTTTCAACAAGTTTCATTATTTTGCAGTAGAAAGACATGACGTTATTGATTCTGAAAACCCAAATGGCTCATAAAGATATTGTGAGGGTCCCAACCGTGCAATACCTAACACACTAATATGTATGCACATGTGGCTGTGGCTGGTACTACAATTTGGTCCAATAAAATGAACATATAGTAGCTGAGCTGCTATACTAGAAGCTACACCATAAACATATACATGGGTACTACAGAGAAGGGGCTGAAGCTTTGTAACAAGTGCCATTGCCCCTTTGAAGAGCTTATTAGTGGTGGTCCCGTGGACATTCTCTTTTTTGGCAGTGTAATATGTTAACATTGTTTGCTCACCCTCTGCACGCCCTTAAGTTACCCCTCTGGAGCATATCACGTGGAGACCTTTCTGATAACATTGAGATTGTCCTAAGCATGCAGAACCTTTAAGTTGATTTTCTATTTTAGTATATGCTATAGCTTATTGTGACACTGCTGAGAAAAAGAATAATGACAGGCCAGCAAGTTGACCTGGAAATGTGAACTACATATTTGGTAAATGCTGATTTTCAATGAATATACCATCTGCATTTGACAAGTTGGTCTGCTATGTTCAAGCAAGTTCTAGATAGAACTGTGCTCCTTCTTGCCATATAGCATTTCCAACCCTCTCACACATCACATTAGTCACATTTCCAAACCAGCACCTAATTGATGCCCAGAGCACCAGAAGTCATCCAAATGCAATCCCCCATAGATGTAGTTCTCCCATCAATCTACCAGCATACACCCTTGTGTGGAACAGCATTGAAAACTGCCTAAGGAAAGCCTTGAGGCTGAGAACACGCAGTTCCCTAAAGACACAGTGCTGCATTGTAAATGTAGCACTGAGAACAGCTCCCATGAGTAGGCAGTATGTGCAGGTAGACTATTAGAGGAGTGTACAGACAGCAAACGTACAGGTGGCCAAAGATGCAGAAAGAAAAAACAAGAAGTCTTGATGAGAAGCCGAAAAAGAAAGCTTTAACTATTTGTAGAACGGTCTGTGTATGGTACATGGAGTGTGTGCACCATGAAAGAAATACTCCTAGCACATAGACGGAATAGATTCTTTTTGCATCTTTACACTTGGTTAACACAAAAGAACAACAGAGGCAGTAAACTTGTAACTCAAATAAATGGGACTGAGTTGTATGCCTGACCATGTTACCAATGGATGTGATGCCACTGGCCGAGAAAAGGAAGTGAAGTGGATAACAGGGGTTGGTAAAAATACATGCCATAGGATTTCTATAATACTACGTGTAGTTTACCATCTTAGGCCTAAAAGATGCTTGGATGCGAGCAGTAACAGTGCATTAGTCACCAATCTACTCCACAACCATGCCTGAGTGGAGAAAGAGCACAGCCAGGCAGCAGAACAGTAAGTAATGAGTTAATACTCACTGCTTCCTTCTAGGAGTGTGGAGGCACTGAAGGGGTGATTAAACTCTGTGGGATCATTGAATGTGGAATTAATACCATTTGGGGCAACAAGCGGGAATTATCATGTATGGGAGCACTGAGGGGAGCATTATACTGCATGGGACAATTGAAAAAATAGTAAATGGGTTATCCACCTATCTAATATTGGCAGCCCTCACAAACTAGGCGTTCCTGAGCAACTCGGCTACCAGTAAGGTTGGCATTCTAGGAGTCAAATTTCTCACATCATATGATGTATAGCAGTGGGTTTAGGCAGGGCTGTTTTAACACATTAGTGGGCCCAGGGCAAAGGTTTTATAAGTGTACCCCCCATCACCACCATTTAGACATACCTCCCATCCTTAGGATGCTCACATAGATGGGTGCATTATATCATTGAATCGCTGCCCTACCCCTGATAGGATAACTTGATAAAACTCACTGCTCAGATAGTTTCCCAGGAGTAAGGTGCAAGTACATTACTGAGTGGGGAACCAGGATCATTGTTTCTGAAGGGCAGAAAGGAAACCAGTGACCTCTCTTAGGATCAAAGTCACCTAGGGACAGGTGCAGTACTGTTCCTGGAAGAAAATAGTCAGGTTTGTTATTCTAGACAACTTGTTTGGCTTCTCAGCCCAGTCTGGTAGCACCCAATACAGGACCACCGTGCAGCTCAAAATACCACCTTGGAAACGTCATATACTCAGCAAACTCAGAAAAGGATATTTCTTGAACCACACCAAGCAAATATAATCTTTCAGTGCAAAATACCTCCCCAGAAGTATCAAAAAAATACCATTGTATAGCACATTAAATTACCAAATACTTCAGTTCAACTCCAAACCTGCAGTGCCAAAAAATGACAGTACAGCAGAAAATACCTCCCTAAAAGTCTCAAATACCCCAAGACAGTACAAAATACTTCCCAAGGAGTGCAAAATACCACAGTGCTGCCAAAAATATCCCATCAGATGCATAAACAAATATTACAGTTCAGCCCCACTAACATTGTATTCTCTCCCACTGGTAACACCACTGTTTCCGATCCCACTATCCTTCCCACCAGAAGCAGCTTGGTCCCATTTCTCACCCTTTAAACCATGCACTAGATAACATAATGTACTGTTCCTCTTAGCAGGGTGAAACTTAAATACAGAGCTTGTAGACACTTTGCCTTTATGTGAGCCATTGTTACTGCACATTCGTATACTGTAGATGTCCATTTTGTGACTATAGAGCACTGTTCTTGCATTTCACTCCTATTCAGACAATAAGAGCTATATCCCGGACTATACAGATAAGGGCCCTTGTGCTAGAAGCATATGGTAGAGATTTATACAAGTAACTGTGTGGATTGTGCTCTGTAGAAAAGAACCTAAGCACGGAAAGATGCTTCTGTTTGTTAGGAAGATACGGATAATTTCAGTAAAAATAAAACCTGATATCTGGCATTAACAGAACTTGTTAGGGATATGATAATGACATATTCTGGATTACTAATCATAGAAAAGTGCATAAAATATACATTATAGAACCTGATGGAAACAATCAAATATAAAATGCTCATAAAGAATCTATTACTATTACTTTTTGTTGTTTGGTTTACTCACTGGTATTATATGTTCTCTCTGCTCTGTCTTTTCATTCTGATCTAATGAAATCCAAGAATAAAGAGATTGTTGAAATCTAGAAAACTTCCAAAAATACTACACCTGTCCATGAGTTGTCTAGTATTGTATCTCTGACCCCTGGTTCACACTAGTGTATGTATTCCGTCCGGATAAAGTCCGCATGGAGACCCCCCCGGACGGAATACAATTGCAAGCGCTGTGCTGTCAAAGTGCACAGACCCCATAGACTATAACTGGGTCCATGTGCTTGCTGAGCACTGCCGCACAAATGATTTGTGCCATGTTTTTCTAATCCTCCACAACCACTTTATCTCCTTCTCAATACTCCACTACTACCAGGCTGTTGTCCTTGGTCTTCTTTGTGCTCCACTTCCTACTCCCAGCCCTGAAAACAATGGCAGGGAATGTGGGTTTGATCCATCACTGGTTGGTCCATCAATGATGGACTTAGTAGGCATCTCCTGCCACTTCCTGCTGTGCCAGGTTGTAGTCAGAAAGGTAAACACAGCAGGGCCCAAGGCAACATCAGACAAACTGGCGAGGTAAGTACAGTGAAGGAAATAAGTATTTGATCCCTGATTTTCTAAGTTTGCCCACTGACAAAGACATGAAAGAGTCTATTATTTTAAGGTTAGTTTAATTTTAACAGTAAGAGATGAAATATCAAAAATAAAATCCAGAAAATCACATTGTAAAAATGTATAAATTTGTTTGTATTTTGCATTAAGAAATAAGTATTTTATCCCTCTGGCAGGCACACAAGACTTAATACTTAGTGCCAAAAACCTTGTTGGTGCAAACAGCAGTCAGACATTTTGTGTAGTTGATGATATTTGCACACGTCTGGAGGAATTTTGGTCCACTCTGTGATTTTGTTATAAGTATGTTCTGCTCTGCTTACTTATTCTGCTTTGTCTGCCTAGCAACAGTGAGGGCCCCTTCACACGGCGTAAGCGCTTGGCTCATTCCGAGTCGTACAGGCGAGCGCTTCTAAACACTTCCCATTCACTTCAATGGGAGCGCGCGTAAAGCCAGCTTTACGAGCGCTCCCATTGAAGTGAATGGGAAGTGTTTAGAAGCGCTCGCTTGTACGGCTCGGAATGAGCCAAGCGCTTACGCCGTGTGAAGGGGCCCTGAGGTAGTAATGGAGGAGGAGCTGAGCTTAGGGGGAGGAGTTGTTAGACAGGGAGCCATGATGGAAGCATGGAATAAAGTGTTCTGATCTACAAAAGTAACCATCTCATAGTGGACTTATTCCAGAAGACCTGCCTCCTCACTACAACACTACACTCTCCTCTTTGCAGATTATCTCTAAATCATTAAGATTTTGAGGCTGTCACTCAGCAACTCAGAGCTTCAGCTCCCTCTATAAGTTTTCTATGGGATTAAGGTCTGGAGACTCGCTAGGCCCCTTCATGACCTTAATGTGCTTCTTTTCAGCTGTTTTGAGCATATTAAGGTCATGGAGTGGCCTAACCAGTCTGTAGACCTTAATCCCATAGAAAATTTATAGCGGAAAAAAAGAAGCGAGCTGGCCTATCTTTAGGCTGATTCTGGCTTTGAAGTCAATGGGAGACGGAAAAACTGCTTCAAAGACTGCTAGCACTTTTTTCCAGGTCCATACACTGTGCTGGAGCAAAGAAAACCAAAAACTAAAAAAACCTCAAAAAACAGTCCAAAAACCGCTCCAAAAATGCCTCATGTAAAAAAAAAAAAAAAAAAAAAAAAAAAGTGTCAAAAAACCATTTCCTAATTCCTGAAGTAGATTTTTTTCCTCTTCAAAATACTCTAAAAAAAAAACAAAAAACTGTGTGAACATACCCTTTAGCATCTACATCATGGGATTTTTTTTTATGTGCCCTAATCTGGCTTAACGTCATAGGTTCTGGGTTAACGTCATAGGTTTTACTTGATGGACTTGCATCCTTGTCCAACTATGTTACTATGCTACTGTAAATGTTCATGCAAAGTAAATGGGAAATATGGAACTATAGTAGTCAAACAAACTTATTTGGTTCTTGGAGGGAGACTAAAAAACAGCGTTTTACAGTATCTGCAAAGTGGATGGGATACTGGATAATATCATTTACACATTGCAGAAAAATATCCATAGCGGACATGCTGTGATTCAAAAACAATTGCATTTTTGTAAATCGCAGCATGGCAATTACATCAACGGAGGAAAACTGTGATAGGTGCTGAAAAACGTTGGTGTGTTTCCACTGCATTTTTTTTCCCACATCGCTTTTTGGCTGTGGCTTGCTACATGGGGCATAGCCTAAAGTCAATGATATAAGAGCAAAGCTCTATGCACATTGGTGCAATATGCCTCTGAATTTCCTGGGTGGGATTGAATACTACCCAGTGACATCACAAAGCTTTTTTCATATTTAGGTACTCACTGCACCATATTAGTAAAGTAATTGCATTAGTAATATACACCCTAATCCCCCACCATTCCAATTTTTAGATTTTCATAGGGCGGCAAGGGGCAGAAATCTTATCTCTTTACCTCCATTGCTGACTTTGCGTCATGTGACCGACTATACTCTACTCCATGTGCAAACAGCAGGAGGAGAGCTGGGGCTTGGTCAGGGGACACAGAGTCGGTAACCAGTAGAGGAGGGAAAGAGATGGAAGAGACAAGACTTATACAGTATACTCTGCAGTGCGGTGAAATTTTAAAAATCGGTGTGGTATGCCACCCCCAAAAATATTGTTCCCTACATAAATCCTTTATGAAGGAGCCTACCATCTGTGCTTTCAAGTTTCAGAATGAATATGGATTAAATAGGAATTACGTCCAAGACAGAGAGGTCTACACCTCCCTGCTATACATTGACAGACATGTCAAAGAGCATGTGATTAGAGGTGACAAACTGTGGTGGCATCTAATCCTCCGTAGATTACTAGAACTAGGGAGGCATCACTAGAGCGTGGCCTTTATTGACTTTGACAGTATCCATTTAAGGGCTCAAGTTCATTATATGCACCATTGTTATATATGTACTATATAATTATGGGCGCTTAATGGTGGCTTTTCACTGTAATATGGTTCCGATTCCTCTTCACTGTAACATTTGTGGGAGTAAGGTCATCTTACATTTGCCTACTTAAAAGCCAGAACTATTTCGAAACGGACAGTTCTAATTGACTAAAATATCCTGCGCGCATTATTTTCCCATACGTCTTACTGGAAATGGGAAATAATAAAGTTTACCTATAAATAGTAGAAAAGTTTCCATCTTCCAGTCTTCTATCTGATGATAATTCCCCGACCTATTAAATACTTATCAATGTTAATTGCCTTTTAAATATACTTTGATATTGAAAGCGTTCTTATCGTTCATAGCTCTTGTAAGTGAAGTATGAACGATCCGGCCTGTTTATTTCCATTCTGCGTGCCACAATACATATTAATTAAGAGCAGCCGGCAGTCCAAAATCATTTGCGAAGCAGCAGAGCCGGTACTGCATGGGTGATTTCATTCACTCGGTTGCAAATTCAATGTGTTTTTTGATGTGGGAATGAACCTTTAACCTCTCCTCCGCTTTCGATAATAAAGAGCCCTCTGGCAGTAAGTCTGATATTAAGTAGGAGTTAAGGCAGGTGGAAGCTTTGCTCACAGAGGGCACAGGTGTCACCCTCTTCACATAATTAGCAAACATCCATCCCCAGCAAGACATAGGACATCAATCAAAGCCATTACCAGGCAGACTTACAGAACATTGCTGTGGCTGTCCAGTGCAGAGGTAATGAGTACGTCTGCCTACCCATTTATCAGCATCCACTTTCATTATTCTTACAGAGAAAGGGCCACAGAATTGAGTTTCCCTTGTAGATTTTTTTTAAACTATATCGTACCCGTAACTTGAAATAATTGTACTTGAAATATGTTCTTAAGTAAAGCAATAAAGTATGGTCTCCCCATGCCAACTAGCAACCACCCATATGGGTTAGTAGAAAGGACAATTTCAATTCTAATGAAAAGTGATTTTCCAGGAGAGTGGTTTTCTAGCCTTCTGTACTGTTAACTAAAAGAAGTAGGCATGGTTTTCATTGATATACACAGTGTGCAAGTCTTCTGGCAATGCCAACCTGGATATATACAACACCTCATAGGCCAATTACCCATGAACATAGGGTAATACTGGCCATATCACAGTCGCAAATCCCAGTCTGACTACATCTCTGATCAGGTCTACAGTCAGACTGAGGTTTACACTTGTAATATGGATGCATGACTTGGGGAGGAGGAATATAGATCCACTCCAAGTTACTTACCCACCTCTGAAGTAGCCTTTCTTCTGCTAAGCAATTCCCACCCTCACCCCAATAATGACCAGGACACCTGCATTGGCTTTAAATTTGGCCTGTACAAGCCGATTTATTACACGTAGTAACAACAACAATTAAACAAGAATCACATATAAACAACCACCGTAAACAGGCGGTGCATTAACATACATAAAATACTATACATAATATTAAATACCCCACCTATTCTATCTTAAAGTGCAATAAAACTAAATAGCAAATCAATGGTGGGAAGCTCTGCCCCCAAGTACCCAGGCACATGAAACACCACCTCCCGTAAACCTTTACCTTGAGTAACGTGAAGCCTACCCCCCCAAGGGATCCTAGCCCAACTAGGGGATTTCAGAGGCCTTCACACTCCACCCCAGGATTCCCATACCACTGATACTAACCCCGGCAACACGCCCTTAAAACCTCACAATAAGTGGTGGGTGGGCAGGCCACTTCTGACTCGTGACTAACCTAAGTTACCCGGCACTCACCCCTACACTGCCTGGTACTATTCCGTTATCGGGCCAGCAGCAGCGCAGTTCAGCAGCAGCTTTCGGGACAGCAGTTCAGCAGCGGGAATTACAATGACATCCGAGGACTGCTGGCCCGATGCTTGTGCCCAGTAACCAGTACATCGATGACCCCCCTCCCCCATCCTTCTCCTCCTGCCAGTGCTGCCCCCCAGCTCTCCTTACATCTTCCCCGTACCCTCTCCCCGCCACACGACTAGGCCTCACCTCAGCGCTAGTACCGAGACCGAAAGGAAAGACACCGGGGCTCAATCCAGGCCCTGACAAGAAACACGCCGACTATAGGAACGGTGAGCTACAGCGAGCCGGAGGGACAAACTTTCTGCAGCGTCCGGCGGCTATCTAGTAGCATTCATTGCTCAAGATTTACGGTGAGGCCTATTACAGGGAGAGGGTACGGGGCAGATGTAAGAAGAGCTGGGGGGCAGCACTGGAAGGAAGAGGAGGATGAGGGCATCGATCGATGTACTGCCTACTACACACAAGCACGGCCTCTATCATCGGGCCAGCATCGGCTTAGTCATGTGGCGGGGAGAGGGTACGGGGTAGATGTAAGGAGAGCTGGGGGGCAGCACTGGAAGGAGGAGGAGATGGAGGGGGGGTCATTGATGTACTGGCTACTGGGCACAAGCATCGGGCCAGCAGTCCTCGGATGTCATTGTAATTCCCGCTGCTGAACTGAACTGCTGTCCCGAAAGCTGGTGCTGAAATGCACTGCTGCTGGCCCGATAACGGAATAGTACCCACTGCCTTATAACACCTCCGACTCCACCCCATTTTTTTTGCTCAACTCGTGCTTTCTGTTAACCCCTTTGTGTCCTGATCCCCCCTCCCCCATCATGTGGGCCCTATCCCTTAGTGTCTAGGGCCTTGTCTGAAATGCAAATGTAAAATTAGCCTCAAACTCATGGGTCCATAAACATATTAGTCTGCAATGTGTCTTGCATTGGTCAGACCAGACCCTCTATGTGGCTAAGGCCTCACATAGCATGCCGCTTTGCACAGAAATTTCACAGAGGGTTCCTTTGTGGACTTTCTACTTCAGTTATGCCTATAGGCAGTGGTTAAATTGGGCCAGAACGCACCGTAACTCAGTTCCGGCATAACTACAAAATTACTTTAAGCGTGTTTGAAGCGGAATGTGTGGAACATAAAAAACACAATTACTTACCTCTCCTGGCTCCAGAAGGCTTCAGGCCTACTTGGTGATGTCCCAGACATCACACAGGCCGGGGCTTGCGTCCTTATGCCCCTGCTCACATGATGTCCAGCATCCCGTACATCATTGAAGATGGACGACATCTGCAGGGAGAGCGCTGGAGCCAGGGAGAGGTAAGTAACAGTGTCTTTTGTATCCTCCCTGAGACCTGGGTCTCTGATTATTATACTCTGGGGTCTGAAAAGACCCCAGAGTATAATAATTGTCCATGGGTGTCCACAATGGGTCATAATACTGTGTGCAGGGGCCACTATGGGTCATAATACTATGTACAGGGACCACTATAGGGGGGGGGAGGGAGCATTCCACCTGAAAAAAATTCCCAATTTAAGCAATGCCTATAGGGAAACGGTTAGCTTTTCTGTAGGCATGTTTGATTTTTGAAACCACTGCGTGACCACTACGTTTATTTTACCGAAAAGTGTGGATGGTATTTGCAAGTTACTTTGCTGTGACTGTAAAACGCTGTTTTACCCCAGCCTTAAACAGGTTTACCCTTTAGCTGCTGCATAGGCTGTGAAGATGCTATGCAGTTTCACATATCCTAGAATAAGCAGAAGATGTTATACAACGTCATACTCTTCCAAGGTTCAATATATTCAACCTTGGAGAAGACATGGTTCAGTTTATAAAACAAAACCAAATAAAAGAGAGACAAAAGAATTGCAATAACCAAGGACACAAATGCAAATCCATTAAGCAATTGTTATAAGTTATAGGAACAACACTCGAGTAAAAAGGAAGAAGTAGAACATCATATACTCCATAATAAGACCTCACACCGATGCATAATGTCCACCCATAACATTCAATGACTACCAGATCTCACAATAGATAACAGTAAATATTGAAATAAATAACCATTTCCTACAGTTTAGTTAAGCTCATAGATAATCAAAAATATACATCTATAATGTGTAAAAGGACAGGTAAAGTACAGCTATAGGTAAAGGTATCACAAAGCCTAATCTTATGATAGATAACCAGTGCAACCACAGACTTCATGGCATACTGTCCTCTAAGAAGATTCTAACAAATAGTGTCCCATGTCAGCATGGGTTATGGAGATACTAAGAAAACATCTGGAGGCTATACTGCTTACTAGAGTTGAGCCGATCTTGAGATTTCAGGATCGATTTTAAAATCTGATTTCCGATCATTTTCCAGCCAATCTCAATCGCGATCGCTCAACCCTGCTGCTTACGTTCAAAGGGACAAGTGCAGCTCAATAAATTAGAATATCAAAAAGTTTTTTGTTTTTTTTTACTAATTCAATTGAAAAAGTGATTCCCATATATTATATTGAGTCATTAGAGTGAACTTTTTCAAGTGTTTATTTCTGTTAATGTAGATGATTATGGCTTACAGCCAAGGAAAACCTAAACGTCATTATCTCAGAAAATGAGAATATTATATAAGACCAACTGTATAAAAATTAACACAGAAATGCTGGCCAAATGAGAAGTCTGTCCAGTAAATGCTCTCAATACTTGGTGGGGGCTCCTTTTGCATGAATAACGGCATCAATGTGGCAATGTGGCATGGAGGGGTAAGCCTGTGGCACTGCAGAGGTGTTATGGAAGCCCAGGTTGTATTATAGCAGCCTTCAGCTCGCCTGCATTTTTGGGTCTGGGGTCTCTCATCTTCCTCTTGACAATATTCCATAGATTCTCTGAGGTTTAGGTCAGGAGAGTTTGCTGGCCAACCAAGCACAGTGATACTGTGGTTATTAAACCAGGTCTTGGTACTTTGGCAGTGTGGACAGGCGCCAAGTCCTGTTGGAAAATCCAAATTCCATCTCCAGAAAGCTTGTGGGCAGAAGGAAGCATGAAGTGCTCTAGAATTTCCTGGTAGACAGCTGCGCTGACTTTGGTCTTGATAAAACACAGTGGACCTACACCAGCAGATGACATGGCTCCCCAAACCATCACTGATTGTGGAAACTTCACACTAGACCTCAAGCAGCTTGGATTGTGTACAGTCTCTCCACTCTTCTTCCAGACTATGGGACCTTGACTTCCAAATGAAATGCAAAATTTACTTTCATCTGAAAAAACCTTTGACCACTGAGCAACAGTCCAGGTCTTTCTCTCCTTGGCCCAGGTAAGACGCTTCTTGTGTTGTCTATTGGTCATGAGTGGCTTGACACATAGAATGCGACACTTGTAGCCCACGTCCTATATGTGTCTCTGTGTGTGGTGGCTCTTGAAGCACTGACTCCGGTGGCAGTCCACTCCTTGTGAATCTCCCCCAAATTTTTGAATGGCCTTTTCTTAGCAATCCTATCAAGGTTGTGGTTATCCCGGTCGCTTCTGCACCTTTTTACACCACACTTTTTCCTTCCACTCAACTTTCCATTAATATGCTTTAATACAGCACTCACTCCCCATAATTGTGTTGCCTACTGCACCAGACTAAGGGTGCATTCACACTGAGTAAACGCTAGCTTATTCTGAACGTAAAACACGTTCAGAATAAGCGGCGTCTAAAGCAGCTCCATTCATTTCTATGGGAGCGGGGATACGAGCGCTCCCCATAGAAATGAATGGGCTGCTTCTTTCACTCCGTGCAGTCCCATTGAAGTGAATGGGGAGTGCCGGCGTGTACGGCTCGGCATGAGCAGAGCTTGCCGTATACGCCGGCACTCCCCATTCACTTCAATGGGACTGCACGGAGTGAAAGAAGCAGCCCATTCATTTCTATGGGGAGCGCTCATATCCCCGCTCCCATAGAAATGAATGGAGCTGCTTTAGACGCCGCTTATTCTGAACGTGTTTTACGTTCAGAATAAGCTAGCGTTTACTCAGTGTGAATGCACCCTAAGGGATATTTTTAAACACTTAGGAAGGCTTTGCAGCTGTTTTGGGTTAATTATTCAAATTTTCTGAGATAATGACTTTTGGGTTTTCCTTTGCTGGAAGCCATCATCCTCCACATTAACATCAATAAACACTTGAAAAATCTGTTTGTAATGACTCAATATAATATATGGGTTTCACCTATTCAATTGAATTGCTAAAAAAAAACAAAAAAAACTTTTTGATGATATTCTAATTTATTGACATGCTCTTGTAGTCATTTTGTATTTCCAAAGCAAAATCATATTTCAAAAATGTGAATCATAAATGTCTATATAGATTCTAAGTTAAATTTAATCAATCATAATCTGCAGACTTTCTGTCACAATCTCTGTGGGAAGAACAGCAATGCATTGCCAATGAGGTTTTTCTGCAGCACTTTTTTGCTGCGGCCTATTACATGGGGCTTTAGCCTAATACTGTTTTGTTGTTAAAACTAAGGCCGAGCACCACGTTGCAAAATCAAACTGGTTGTGGCAAAAAAATGTTGTGACTTACCTTACATTTTATTACATTTTGGCTCAGGCATATCAAACATGCGGCCCGCGGGCTGCATGCGGCCCTTTACAGGCATATCTGTGGCCCGCACAAAAGTCTAAAACTTTGTCTCTAAACTTTAGAGACAAAGTTCGAGACTTTTGTGCGGGCCGCAGATGTACAAAACTCACGATCAGCATTGTTCGGCATTTTTTGACCTAAGCCAGTCCAGGACAAACTGTCCAGTCCAGGACAAACTGTCCTGGACTGGCTTAGTGTCACCGTCTCGACAGGGAAAGTGAGCGGTGGATCGGGGCGGCCCTGCTGGACGCAGAGCTGCTCCAGCAGCCGCCCCTCACCCTTCGCAGAGAGCAAGTCTCCCTGCCTGCTCTTTGCCTGCTCCGCATCCTCCTCCCTCCTCTCCGCCCCCTCCACTCCGCCCCCTCCTCCCCACACGCCGGGTGACGTGGCCACGTAATCAGGCCCACACCCGACGTGTGCCTGCGTCCTACGCGGTCTCACAAGACCGCTGCGCAGGCTGAAGAGCAGAAGCAGGTAAGCTTCTGCAGAAAAAGTTGTGATTTTTCAAGTATTTAACCCCTATCCTATCCCACCCACCTTGTAATTCTATCACTTGGGGGTTAATTGGAGCATTACAGTCTGTAGTGCTCCTATTAACCTCCAAGTGCAAGAATTGCAAGTGGGTGGGAAAAAAAAGTCCTCAGGCCCAAGGAAGGGCCAGACATCCAGAAGCGCCCCTCCCCCCCCCCCCCCCCAGCACTCCAACACAATAATGGTGTCTGCCAGCTTTAACTGAGGTGCCATTTTACCGGCAATCACAGGCACCCGGAGCAAGATTCAGGACCTGCGTGCATTTTTATGGCAGCCGGGAGCCTTGTGAGACTCCAGCCTGTCATTCTATACTTTCTATTGTAATCAATAGAAATGCCGGATTTTTGCGATGCATGGTATTAGTGATCAGTCCCCTAGGCCCTAGCCATTAGCTGCTTTGTGCGGCCCTCGTAACAACCTCTTGTTACTCATGTGGCCCTCGTGGTACCCTGAGTTTGACATGCCTGTTCTGGCTGATCCTATCCACACATTGCAAAAAAAATCAACAACTTATGTTTTTGTAAATCGCAAGATGTTAATTATACCTACGGAAACTCTGACATTTTCTGTGTAGGTATAATAGAGGCTAAAAACTCGGTGGACTTTCTGTGAAAAATGCTGTGGAAAAAAAACACACTGTGGTCTTTTCCACAGTGCTGTTTGGCTGCAGCTTGCTACGAGGGGCTTTAGCCTAAAGAAGGAAATTGAGTCTAATGTGTGCCAAGGATACACTAAAACTATCCAACAATATATTCCACTGCAATTTGGCACATGCTTTGACTTGCAGTTGATGATGTCTAAATTTAAGAAAACATTAGTAAATCCGCCCTGTTGAAGATTTGTTTAGCAGTTAAATAACTACAGTTTAGACATTTACTAAATAAACCTAGACTGCTATTTTCTGTTTTTTCGTTCTTACTTCTTCCTCTTCGTCTTCCAAAAGTGGTTGCATAATTATTAGAGATGAGCGAGTAGTATTCGATCGAGTAGGTATTCGATCGAATACTACGGTATTCAAAATACTCGTATTTAGAGATGAGCGAACACTAAAATGTTCGAGGTTCGAAATTCGATTCGAACAGCCGCTCAATGTTCGTGTGTTCGAACGGGTTTCGAACCCCATTATAGTCTATGGGGAACAGATACTCGTTAAGGGGGAAACCCAAATCCGTGTCTGGAGGGTCACCAAGTCCACTATGACACCCCAGGAAATGATGCCAACACCTCTGGAATGACACTGGGACAGCAGGGGAAGCATGCCTGGGGGCATCTAACACACCAAAGACCCTCTATTACCCCAACATCACTGCCTAACAACTACACACTTTCCACATTCAAAAAAACCTCTATCAAAGTGGGAAAATACCTGGAAACCTTCTTTACTCCCCAAATGGATGGACACAAACCCCAATTTAAGCTCAACAAACAGTAACAACCACCCCTTTAAATCACGTTCCCCATGACAACCACAAATGGAATAGGCAATGGGAATTCCAAAAGCCCTCACCCTTAACTGTCATTTTGAGTGTGTGTGTGTGTGTGTGTGTGTGTGTGTGTGTGTGTGTGTGTGTGTGTGTGATGTGGTAAGACCTTCCAAAATTCACTTTTCTAGCCCTTAACATGAGCCCTTCCAAACAAAGTTACATGACCTTAAGCTGAGCTACCAGCAGAGATTGAGGCCCTTGGCATGAGTAGAGCCTTGCACCAGCAGTGTTTTTGGCACTTAGGGTGAGTTGAGCCTTGTACCAGCGTGTGTCCCTTAACATCAGGCGGGCCCTAAGTTCTGCGCTTTGCACAAAAGTTCCACATTAACTAGGCTGAATGGTACAAAGATTAGTAGGCCCGAGAACCAGGAACAGGTCTTGCAATGGCTGTCGGATAACGCTTAAAGCACATTGTCCACCAGCCAGTCAGCCTCTACCTCCTCTTACCCAACAGTCTTGTCCTCCTTCCACCCAAAATTCCCAATCTTCTCAGAACAATAACCCCAACTGTCCCTGCTCCCCAGAGCTGTTCTCCCTTCCTTTGACTGTACCGCAACCTGCCCCTCCATTTCGCGATTCCACGGACCTAACAGACGAGTATCTGTGTCCAGATGCTCAAACACTAGAGTCTCCTCCATTCCATCTCCGGTCGATTTGGTGGCGGATGACCAGCAACCCACCCTCATCGACGACGATGAGACGCAGTTGCTGTCAGGGCAGCCAGTTGACATGCGCATTGTGCAGGAGGAGGAGGCGAGACAGGAGTTGGAAGAGGAGGTGGTGGACGACGAGGACACCGACCCCACCTGGACAAGGCAGATGTCAAGCTGGGAAAGTAGTGTGGATGTTGAGGCAGGTGCAGCACCAAAAAGGGTAGCTAGAGGCAGAGACATGTCCAGAGGCAGAGGTCAGCTGCTTTGCCGAAGCCAGGCCAGACCCGGAATGTCCGAAGATGTTCCCTTTTGTACCCAGCCCAGAAAAACTCCCCCATCGAGGGCACGTTTCTTGAAGGTGTAGAGTTTTTTCAAGGAATGCGCCGAGGACAGATATAGTGTCGTCTACACAATTTGCCTCTCGAAATCGAGTAGGGGCCCTGAGAAGAGCAACCTGTCCACCACTTCAATGCACCGTCATTTGGAATCCAAGCAATGGAATCAGTGGCAGGCAGCAACGGCAGGACAAACGTCGCCCGCCGTTCATGCCACTGCCTCTGCTCACAGTGCTGGCGATGCACTCCAGAGGACGAGCCAGGACATCACTTCATCTGCCTCCGCCACTTTGTTGACTTCTCCCTCATCCTCCCCTGTTTCTGTCTTATCTCCTTCTCCTGCACCATCAAAGGCACCATCAGGCGCTTCTTTACAACAACCCACCATCTCTCAGACATTGGAGCGCCGGCAGAAATACACCGCTAACCACCCACCCACGCAAGCCTAGAACGCCAACATCGCTAAACTGCTGGCCCAGGAGAGGTTGGCGTTCCGGCTTGTTGAAACTCCCGCCTTCCCGGACCTGATGGCAACTGTGGCACCTCACTATGCCGTCCCTAGCCGTCTCAACTTCTCCCGGTGTGGCGTCCCCGCCTTGCACCAGCACGTGTCACTCAACATCAGGTGGGCCCTTAGTTCCGCGCTTTGCTGACACTTGGACAAGCGCCTGTGGTCAGGGATGCTGCAGTGCTTATCTTTAATGACAGGCAGGGTGAATGTGGTGGAGTCTGTTCCCCGGGTGCAAACTGGGGTGGCCTATCTCCTCTCCCAGGCCAAAATTCATGGCAGGAGTAGACTGAAACCCTACGACGCTGCAACCTCCACCACAGCTACTAGCGGCAAACGCTAAAACACTGGTGTGGGGAGACGTCAGCAGGCGGTGCTGAAGCTCATCAGCTTGGGGGACAGACAGCACAGTGCCTCCGAGGTCAGGGATGCCATCCTGGCTGAGATGGCATTTTTTTTTCCCTGCTACACCTGGGGCCTGGCATTTTTACGCCTGTGATAATGGCTGGAACCTGGTAGCGGCTCTGGAGCTTGCCAGCCTCCAACACGTTCCATGTTTGGCCCACGTCTAACCTAGTGGTGCAAAGTTTTTTAAAAACATACCCAAATGTACCGAAGCTACTGTTGAAAATGCGGCGCTTGTGCGCCCACTTTTGCAAGTGCACAGGAGTCGCTGCTAGCCTAAAAACACTCTAGCAAGGCCTACATCTGTCCAAACACAGGCTGTTGTCCGTCATTCACACACGCTGAAACCCTACAATACCATATCTTGAGCAGGGTGTGTGAGCTGCACAGACCTTTGATGGAGTTCCATCTACAAAACCCAAGGGTTCCTCAAAGTCAGCAACCAAAGTTTCTGCACCATGAGTTTCCAGGGGTGGCAGAGTTATGGCTAGGGGAAGAGGCATGGATAGGGATGATGTCTAGGGGCAAAAGCAGTGTGGATGTGGAGGCAAGCTAAGCAGGAAAAACTGGGGGTACAAGCTAAGGCATGGACTGGGGTGATGTCTAGGGGCAAAAGCAGTGTGGATGTGGAGGCAAGCTAAGCAGGAAAAACTGGGGATACAAGCTAAGGCATGGACTGGGGTGATGTCTAGGGGCAAAAGCAGTGTGGATGTGGAGGCAAGCTAAGCAGGAAAAACTGGGGGTACAAGCTAAGGCATGGACTGGGGTGATGTCTAGGGGCAAAAGCAGTGTGGATGTGGAGGCAAGCTAAGCAGGAAAAACTGGGGGTACAAGCTAAGGCATGGACTGGGGTGATGTCTAGGGGCAAAAGCAGTGTGGATGTGGAGGCAAGCTAAGCAGGAAAAACTGGGGGTACAAGCTAAGGCATGGACTGGGGTGATGTCTAGGGGCAAAAGCAGTGTGGATGTGGAGGCAAGCAAAGCAGGGAAAATGGTGGCTAGAGGCAAAGGGATGTCCATAGGCAGCAAGGGCAAAGATGCAAAACTCTCCCGTTTCAAGAATTTTCCTGACTTGTTTCCCCACAAAACATTCCTGGGAGGAGGGCTGAAACACCACCCTCCTCCTCCTCCGCTGTTAGATTTACCCCAGCTACGAGCTGAAAACGCTGCAACACTGGTGTGGGGAGACGTCAGCAGGCTGGGCTGAAGCTCATCAGCTTGGGAGACGGACAGCACACTGCCTCTGAGGTCAGGGATGCCATCCTGGATGAGATGGCAATTTGTTTATCCCCGCTGCCCCTGGGGCCAGGTTTTTTAGCTTGTTGGAGGGCTCTGGAGCTTGCCAGCCTCCAACACGTTCCATGCCTGGCCCACATGTTCAATGTAGTGGTGCAATGATTTTTAAAAACATACCCCAAATTAGCTGAGCTAAGGGTGAAAGTGCGGCACTTGGACACCCACTTTCCCAAGTCTACAGTACCTGGAGCTAGCCGCAATACACTCCAGCAAGGCCTACATCTGCCTGAAGCACCTACTGTTGTGCGAGGTCACCACACGCTCTAACCCTAGATACCGTATGTTCAGCAGGGTGTGTGAGCAGCAGAGACCTTTGATGGAGTACCAGCTACAAAACCCAAGGGTTCCTCAGAGTCAGCTCCCTCACTTTCTGCACCATGAGTTTCCATGGGTGGCAGACTTATGGCTAGAGGCACAGGCATGGATAGGGGTGATGTGTAGGGGCAAAAGCAGTGTGGATGTGGAGGCAAGCTAAGCAGCAAAAACTGGGGGTACAAGCAGCCGGTGACATCATCACTGACAAGCACAGCTGTCTGTCAGCTGACAGGCTGACTTTCACCAAAATGAACAGACAATGGATAGACTCATCATATACATGTCAGTTACATGACAAATTTAGTGCAATTTGCAAGTCCAAGATGGTTTGGAGATCTGCGGAGAGGAATCTCACCACCTCTTGCGGGTGCCATCATTTGGAAGGCAAGCCCTGGGCTCAGTGGGTGAGAGCAAGCGCAGGATAATCGTCGTTTGGCCTGGCGGCCACTGCCTCTTCCACTGTTGACAGGGCTGGCGCTGCAGTCCAGACCAGGAGCCAGGACACCTCCACATCTGCCTCTGACACTTTGGGGAGTTCACCCTTATCCTCACCTTTTCCTGCCATTTCTCCTTTTGCCCGCGCCATCATGCGCCTCTTCCCAGCAACTCCCCATCTCCCAAGCCTTTCATTTCATGCTAAAGTACAGCGCAACCCACCCACATGCCCAAGGCTTCAACGGCCTCATCTCAAGAAATCTGGCCCAGGAGATGTTGGAATCCCGGCTGGGGGACACTCTGCCCTTTTTGGGCAGAGTGTCTACTGCGCCACCGCACTGTGCCGTCCACACCAGCACTTTCCCCCAAACATGAGGCGGTCCCTAAATTCAGCGCTTAGCCCTAAAGTTCCATGTGACCAGTTACGAATGGACAAGTGCATGCGGACAGGGACGCTACCTTTCAATTTGGGCACAGTGGTTGAATGTAGTTGAGGCGTGGACCGGGTCGCAAAATGTGGTGGCCTGACTTGTCTCCCCACACAACATTCCTGGGAGGAGGGCTGAAACACCACCCTCCTCCGCTGTTAAATTGACCCCAGCTACGAGCTGGAAACGCTGCAACACTGGTGTGGGGAGACGTCAGCGGGCCGTGCTGAAGCTCATCAGCTTGGGGGCCAGACAGCACACTGCCTACAAAGTGAGTCATGCCATCCTCGATGAGACGGCAATGTGGTTTTTGCCACTGCACCTGGGCCCAGGCATGTTGTCATGTGTGATAATGGCCGTAACCTGGGATTGGCTCTGTAGCTTGGCAGCCTGCAACATATTCCATGCCTGGGCCACGTTTTTAACTCATTGCTGCTAATCTTTTGAAAAAGGTACCCCAATGTTCCTGAGCTACTGGTGAAAGTGTGGCGCTTGTGCGGATAGTTTTTAAAGTGTATAGTTGCCGCTGCTAGCCTCTATGCACTCCTACAACGCCTGTACCTGCTGGAACAACGGCTGTTGTGCGACGTCTCCACACTGCTGGCACTAAACATATCATGTGTTGAGCAGAGTGTGTGAGCAGCACAGACCTTTGATGTAGTTCCAACTCCAAAACCCTCGGGTTCGTCAAAGTCAACTCCCTCAGTTGCTCAACCATGAGTGGCCATGGGTGGCAGACTTATGTGAAATCCCATCCCATCCATTGCACTGGACACGAAACATTAGCATGCGCTCAGCACAACTTCGGATATGGCAGATGCGTTAAGCAGGGTGCAGGGTACAACACAGACCAGGCCCGAGCACCAGGAACAGGTGTTAGAAATACTGCAGCATCTGCCATTTCCTTCCAATTTTGGGGTTTTGGACCCGCCACCGACTTGTCTGGACCTAAGTGGGGATCATGAGACACAGTTGCCATCAAGGCAAGCTGTGGTCATGTGCGGTTTGCAGTAAGGGGGCAGTGCGCAATTGGAAGAGGAGTTGGTGGATGACGAGGCCACCGACCCCACATGGACAGGGGTGATGTCTAGGGGCTAAAGCAGTGTAGATGTAGAGGGAAGCTAAATCAACAAAAAACCTGGGTAGAAGCAAAGGCATAAACTGGGGTGATGTTTAGGGGTGAAAGCAGAGTAGATGTGGAGGGAAGCTAAGTAGCAAAAACAGTGGGTAGAAGCAAAGGCATGCAAAACTCTACCCTGTTGGAAGACTTATTCCTAGGTCTGGAACACGTTAATGGCCCCCCTGGACAAATTACTGCCACTCAGGGGCCTAGTGTCACCAGGAGGGACAAGTATAGGCGCATGTTGTGGGAATACCTGGCCGACACCAGCTCTGTCCTCTCCGATCCCTCTGTGCTCTACAGCCTAAACTTATTTTCTC
Organism: Leptodactylus fuscus; assembly: GCF_031893055.1. Taxonomy (NCBI): domain Eukaryota; kingdom Metazoa; phylum Chordata; class Amphibia; order Anura; family Leptodactylidae; genus Leptodactylus; species Leptodactylus fuscus. Next base: position 162,579,920 of record NC_134269.1, on the reverse strand, counting down.
ATCTTTTTTTCTGAACTGCACATCTCTTGCCTGCTTCCTTTGGGATCTTAGAAATGGTGGTCCACTTCCACAGATGGTAACTTCAATAGACAGTGTAACGGGAGTAGCTGAGGGATCGCTGTCTTAACCACTTTTTGGCACAAAATTAACTTCCAAAGCCAAATATGGTGCAAGTATATGATGCAAGGACACCTACACACCTATCTCTGACACATTGGGGAGTTCACCCTCATGCGCCCTTTTGGCCTGCACCATCATGCGCCTCTTCCCAGCCACTCCACATTTCCCAAGCTTTTCATTGCAGGCAGAAGTACAATACAACCCACCCCCATGCCCAAGCCTGTAACAGCCTCATCGATAAACTGCTGGCCCTGGAGATGTTGGTGTTTGTTTATGCTTCTGGAGACCCAGGCCTTCCGTCAGCAGATGGCAGCTGGGGCACCTCCCTATGCTGGGCCTAGCCGTTACTACTTCTCTTGGTGTGCTGTCTCTGCCTTGCGCCTGCATGTGTCCCATAACATCAGTCGGGCCCAGAGCTCTGCGCTTTGCTGCAAGGTCCACTTGACCACCGACACATGGACAAGCGCCTGTGGTCAGGGATGCTGCAGTGCTTATCTTTAATGACAGGCAGGGTGAATGTGGTGGAGTCTGTTCCCCGGGTGCAAACTGGGGTGGCCTATCTCCTCTCCCAGGCCAAAATTCATGGCAGGAGTAGACTGAAACCCTACGAAGCTGCAACCTCCACCCCAGCTACTAGCGGAAAACACTGTAACACTGGCATGGGGAGATGTCAGTAGGCCGTGCTGAAACTGATCAGCTTGGGGGACAGACAGCACAGTGCCTCCGAGGTCAGGGATGCCATCCTGGCTGAGATGGCATTTTTTTTTCCCTGCTACACCTGGGGCCTGGCATTTTTGCGCCTGTGATAATGGCTGGAACCTGGTAGCAGATCTGGAGCTTGCCAGACTCAAACACGGTCCACGCATGGCCCACGTTTTCCAACTTGTTGGTGCCATGTTTCTTTGAAACCTACACCATTGTGCCTGATATACAGGTCAAAGTGGGGCCATTTTCGTAAGTGAGAACTAGCCTCTGCTAGGCAGAAAACATTCAGAGCACACTCCTCTCATCTTCGCACCGTTGGCTGGCGGAGGAAGACGAGGGGGTTGGAGTGGCATCTGATGTCCCTATCCCACACGAGGCTAGAGGGTGCACTTCAGTGCATCCCATTGCTTCACCACAAATGGTGTGAAGGGGAGTGGAAAATGGAGGAAATGGAGAGTGACCCTTACAGTTGGGGCCAGCAAAGGCATGCCAAGTAACACACTGGCACACATGGCTGACTTCATCTTGGGTTGCTTTTCAACACATATTTCACATCATGAAGAACAAATAATACTGGATTTTTTCAAGCCTCGAACCCCGGTCTAGGTCTAATGTCTGTTCCTTTCTTATATTAGGGGAGAGGGAAAAAAAATTACTTCAGTGATACGTTTAGCGTACATAGACTGACTATTAATGTGTATCCCACTTAGTGTTGTTAGGGTTACACACCGTCACAACCTGGCTAAAGCTTCTATAGCTGTTAATAAAGTCAACATAACTTTACGGTATCCAAAAAGACAGCTGGTACCGACAGAGAGCAAGACAAATGTCACCCAAAGCTGTGAGCTCTGAACACCCACAGTGACTTTGGCGTCATCATCATTATAAGGGAGCGGGTGGTAATAAATAACTTGGCAGTGCCTAAAACCCAAAAAGCTTATACAACTATATTTACATTAAGATACACAAATGAAACTTTTCAGTAGCATGTCATGAGACAAGCTGATAAGCTCTTCCTTTGTGCAGTGCTATTTGAAAGTTAAACGCTGCCTTTATTTTAATTCTGGAGAAGGTGCAGACATTAGATTTAGAACATGTTGTCTTCATTGTCCAAATCCTCTATATAGGTAACGCGTTTTTCGGGCCGAGCTGTCTGGGAACGAGCTGGTGCAGCACTGACAACCTGGGTGAATATGGCAAGAGCCTGAGATGTAGGGTGAATGAATCCCCAAATTATTTGTGGAATTCCCAGTGAGACAATGGCACTGTATACCAGTATTAAAAATTGTGGGTGCACATAACCCCCATATATTCTTTGAATTCCCAGTCAGACAATGGCACTGTATAGCAGTATTAAAAATTGTGGGTGCACGTAACCCCCATATATTCTTTGAATTCCCAGTCAGACAATGGCACTGTATACCAGTATTAAAAATTGTGGGTGCACATAACCCCCATATATTCTTTGAATTCCCAGTGAGACAATGGAACTGTATAGCAGTAGCAAAAATTGTGGGTGCACGTAACCCCCATATATTCTTTGAATTCCCAGTCAGACAATGGCACTGTATACCAGTAGTAAAAATTGTGGGTGCACATAACCCCAATATATTCTTTGAATTCCCAGTCAGACAATGGCACTGTATACCAGTATTAAAAATTGTGGGTGCACATAACCCCCATATATTCTTTGAATTCCCAGTCAGACAATGGCACTATATACCAGTATTAAAAATTGTGGGTGCACATAACCCCCATATATTCTTTGAATTCCCAGTGAGACAAAGGAACTGTATAGCAGTATTAAAAATTGTGGGTGCACGTAACCCCCATATATTCTTTGAATTCCCAGTCAGACAATGGCACTGTATACCAGTATTAAAAATTGTGGGTGCACATAACCCCCATATATTCTTTGAATTCCCAGTGAGACAATGGAACTGTATAGCAGTAGCAAAAATTGTGGGTGCACGTAACCCCCATATATTCTTTGAATTCCCAGTCAGACAATGGCACTATATACCAGTATTAAAAATTGTGGGTGCACATAACCCCCATATATTCTTTGAATTCCCAGTCAGACAATGGCACTGTATACCAGTATTAAAAATTGTGGGTGCACATAACCCCCATATATTCTTTGAATTCCCAGTCAGACAATGGCACTGTATAGCAGTATTAAAAATTGTGGGTGCACGTAACCCCCATATATTCTTTGAATTCCCAGTCAGACAATGGCACTGTATACCAGTATTAAAAATTGTGGGTGCACATAACCCCCATATATTCTTTGAATTCCCAGTGAGACAATGGAACTGTATAGCAGTAGCAAAAATTGTGGGTGCACGTAACCCCCATATATTCTTTGAATTCCCAGTCAGACAATGGCACTGTATACCAGTAGTAAAAATTGTGGGTGCACATAACCCCAATATATTCTTTGAATTCCCAGTCAGACAATGGCACTGTATACCAGTATTAAAAATTGTGGGTGCACATAACCCCCATATATTCTTTGAATTCCCAGTCAAACAATGGCACTATATACCAGTATTAAAAATTGTGGGTGCACATAACCCCCATATATTCTTTGAATTCCCAGTGAGACAAAGGAACTGTATAGCAGTATTAAAAATTGTGGGTGCACGTAACCCCCATATATTCTTTGAATTCCCAGTCAGACAATGGCACTGTATACCAGTATTAAAAATTGTGGGTGCACATAACCCCCATATATTCTTTGAATTCCCAGTGAGACAATGGAACTGTATAGCAGTAGCAAAAATTGTGGGTGCGCGTAACCCCCATATATTCTTTGAATTCCCAGTCAGACAATGGCACTATATACCAGTATTAAAAATTGTGGGTGCACATAACCCCCATATATTCTTTGAATTCCCAGTCAGACAATGGCACTGTATACCAGTATTAAAAATTGTGGGTGCACATAACCCCCATATATTCTTTGAATTCCCAGTGAGACAATGGCACTGTATAGCAGTAGCAAAAATTGTGGGTGCACGTCACCCCAATATATTCTTTGAATTCCCAGTCAGACAATGGCACTATATACCAGTAGCAAAAATTGTGGGTGTATATAGCCCCAATTCTATTGCTAGGGGACTTGCAGGGTATTTCTGAGGTGAAGGTGGGGGGGCACACCGTTGGAACGGGGATTTGGGGTGTATATATGGGGTATACGGGAATACACTGACAGTGTATTCCATTCAGGATCCTGGGAAAGCTGGGTTGCGGCGATTGAGCCCGTCAGTGCCACGTTACACTGACAAGCTTCTCCCTGGAATTGAAGTTATATGTAACCCCAATATATTCTTTGAATTCCCAGTGAGACAATGGCACTATATGGCAGTAGCAAAAATAGTGGGTGTATATAGCCCCAATTCTATTGCTAGGGGACTTGCAGGGTATTTCTGGGGTGAAGGTGGGGGGGCACACCGTTGGAACGGGTATCGGGGGTATATATCGGGTATACGGGAATACACTGACAGTGTATTCCATTCAGGATCCTGGGAAAGCTGGGTTGCGGCGATTGAGCCCGTCAGTGCCACGTTACACTGACAAGCTTCTCCCTGGAATTTAGCTCTTATAAGAGCTGTTGGTTGTCTTCTCCTTCCTATCCTAGCCTGTCCCTGCCTACCCAGAATCTAACCCCTAGCTAACTGGACGGAAACCTCCGTCCTCGGTGAATTGCAAGCTCAGAATGACGCGAAGCTGGGCGGCGCTGTTCTTTTAAATTAGAGGTCACATGTTTTCGGCAGCCAATGGGTTTTGCCTACTTTTTTCAACGTCACCGGTGTCGTAGTTCCTGTCCCACCTACCCTGCGCTGTTATTGGAGCAAAAAAGGCGCCAGGGAAGGTGGGAGGGGAATCGAGTAATGGCGCACTTTACCACGCGGTGTTCGATTCGATTCGAACATGCCGAACAGCCTAATATCCGATCGAACATGAGTTCGATAGAACACTGTTCGCTCATCTCTACTCGTATTCGATCGAGTACCACTCGCTATTCGAATGGAAAAGTTCGATGTAGAAGCAGCATTGATTGGCTGACTGCTATACAGTCGGCCAATCAACGCTGGTTCTTCTCCTACCTTTAGAAGTCTTCTCCGTGCAGCTTCCCCGCGGTGTCTTCCGGTTCTGAATTCACTCTGCCAGGCATCGGTCCTGGGCAGAGCCGACTGCGCTTGCCCGCTTGTAGTGCGGGCATGCGCAGTCGGCTCTGCCCAGGCCCGATGCCGGGCAGAGTAAATTCAGAGCCGGGGGACGCTGCACGGAGAAGACTTCTCGGAGGATCCAGCCCGACCCTCACTCGTGGACTTGGTAAGTATAATTTGATCGAACATTGCCTACCCCTGAAACGAGCATTTTCCCCCCATAGACTATAATAGGGTTCGATATTCGATTTGAGTAGTCGAATATTGAGGGGCTACTCGAAACGAATATCGAATCTCGAACATTTTACTGTTCGCTCATGTCTAATAATTATATAAGGGCTTGTTTTTTGCAGGACAAATTGTTCTTCCTAATGGCTCTGTTTAAATTTCCATACAATCTACAAGAAAGCTGGATAAAAAAAAAACAGAATGGGTTGGAATTGGAAACAAATTCAACAGAACTATTTTCTAACCCTTGGTTTACATCTGCATTTGGTAATCCGTTCAGGGAGTCTGCGTGTAGACCAACTGAACGGACGACCAAACGCATTTGCTAGCGGTGTGTAGTGAAAGCACATGGACCCTATAGACTATAATGTTGTCCGTGCGCTTGCAGCAAGATCTCCACACGAGTCATGCAGACATGAAAGTAGATTGTGAAGTACTTTCCTGTCCGCATGTTCCCTGCGGAGATCTGTCGGCAAGCTCACGGACCCCATTATAGTCTATGGAGTCCGTGTGCTTTCACTGTACACCGCTTGCAAATGCATTCGGTAATCCATTCCGAGGGGTCCCCATGTGGACTTTCCCGAATGGATTACCGACGCAGATGTGAATGAGGTTTTGTTTTTACAGTATTAACTGTGCAGAAAAATGGCACATTAATTATATTCTGCAGGTCATACAATCATGATAATACCAAATCACATATATTTTTTTTATGTTTAAACACCTTTAAAAATAAATTTAAAACTTAGAAAAAAAAGCTTTGATTGCCTGGTCACTGATCTGTAAAAACTCTGAACGTGTGCAAAGGGCTCATGAACTTGAAAGATTCCATATGGGATCTGTAATTCATAAATGGGGACAATATACTGAAAACAACTACAGTTGTGTATGGGACCCGAGGCTTGTTTTTTGTGGGACACATTGTAGTTTTTAGTGATAAAATTTTGGGTATGATTCATTTTTTGACCGACAAAAAAGGTTGATTTTTGCAATTTGATGGGATAAATATTTTCATATTACTATAGTTCAGGTATTTTTGGACATTACAGCACCCAAAATGTTTACTTTTCTTTATTTTTAGATGATATATTAGGAAAGGTGGTGATTTAAATGTGTACATTTTTTGCATATATATATATATATATATATATATATATATATATATATATATATTTTCTCCTGTTTCTAGTCATATTTTATAAGTAAAGCTTACAGAATTCTTACATAAATATTAAAAGATCTCCGATTTAAAATAATAAAAAAGTCCAAAGAAAATTAAAGTAGAAAGAAAATTAAAGTAGAATAATGAATAAAACCCCTCAGCAGTCTATCCAATATAGTGACCAACGGTTCAGGGCTGTAGCACTCTCTCGCTCTGGAGATGCAATAATATAACAGGCTATTATACCGATTCTTATATGGCTCATTAACTTCACTTTTGCTGGAACAAATTGTAATCTGCAGATTCTGCACAGATTTTCAATTGCACAGCTCACAAATAGCAAGTCTCTTTACAAAGCACAGTCTGTACAGTATATACTTCACTAGGGCTGCCAAATCCAGTTGACTTGTACAGTCTATTAGGTAACACACAAACTCTATGGTGTTGAATTGGTAACCACTGGAGTAGGTAACTAGCAACATGAGGCACGCAGTCTCTCATACAACATAAATGTTTCCTCAAAAGAATGATGCATCCTGTACAAGGCACAACGGTGATGGACCCTGTTTGTGATGCCACTAGAGGTTACATCAACCCATTGGGAGATGCCACCAAACTGGGAGTAGTAGTAGTAGTAGGTGCAATGGTCACAGTGGAAAGAAATTCTGCCAAATCCTCAAACTCTGTTTTAGATAAAGTATCAAGAGGGCCTGCAGAGTACTGGATGGTAGTGGTAGTAGTATTGTAGTAGTAGTGGATGATGGTGGTGGTAAGTCCGAATGATTGTAAACCTCCCTGAGCCTGATGGTGGTTGGTAGAGATGGGCTAACTGATCTGTCACAAGCCATGTTCGACCTAAATATTCCAAATTGTTAGATTTTAATTAAACCAAATAAATGGTGAATCATTTCAGTTTTGTTTTTATACCACTTGGCAGGTTCTCAGCCAATGAACAGTGATAGGTGGACATCTTATAGTGCTGATGTCATATACAGTATATGAGGTTTTGTTGGCTGGAACATGAGACATTTCAGAGATGGTAGAAGTATGAGATGGCTGTGTTACTCATCACTGCATGATATAGAGCACTGAGTGGTAAAAACTTTGCAATACAGCTACACAATTTTAGGCATAGGAGAATTATGACACAGATTATAGGGAAATTAATAGTAGAAATCATAGTTAGAAGGGAGGACATATGTGCTGTGTATGTCGCACGGCAGCACTAATACAGACCTTTCATTACTCATAATCTAATTTTGTTTAAGTCCATCAAAAATTTCTAAACTTTACTGTCTGGCGCTCAACTACCACCTCTCAGCCAGACGTGTCCTGTGGCCTGATCCATCATATTATTCTATGCTGTGCTACCACTCAAGTTTCTGCAGCTACCATCATTCAGGCAGACATGTCCTGCTGCAGTCTGCTCTATTATATATCAATCCATATTTTACTGCCTGCCATTCATGCTGACACAGCTACCACCACTGCGACCACCTAGCCATCCTGTGGCCTGGTCCATGAAATTATTCCATGCCACACTGTCACGCTTGTTATCACAGCTACCAGCACTACCACCACTGGTCCATTACTTTATTCTATGCCAAAATGCCACTCATGTTGTCACAGCTACCATCACTCAGTCAGGCATGTTCGGCTACCTTGTCCATCACATTCCACTATACCACAAACAAAGCCATTTTGATTTCACATCTGTTCCCATTTTTTTAGAAGCCAATTTTTTATCACTTTTCACTTGGCATACAGCCACAATTTTTTTCTCCCAAATAACAAGCCTATAGCACTCACAATTCATCACTTAAAAGTCAATTTTACCACAAAAAACTGGGAAAATTTATTGACTCGAGTATTTTTCCATAGATGTCACTCTTACATAACGTCAGCTTTGTTTGCCTTAGGGTGTTAGAAATTGGATAGATATGCTCCTAGAAGCCCTGACAGTGTTATACACTAACTTTTAAGCCAATTTAAGATGTGGTTTGTACTAAACTTGTTCAAAAAACTAAACAAATCTTGAGTGTTGCCCATCTCTAGTGGCTAGAGTTCACATAATGATCATGCAGTGATGGAGAGAACTAGAGGATTGGAGTAGTAGTCATCAACGGTAGGCCAAAACTCAACCAAACTCCTCTAGCCCATCTCCAGGAGTGGGACTGTAGTGTACCTGAAGGTAGCTTCCCCAGGGTATTTCCAGTTGGAGAAAGGTCCTCTCTTACAATAAGCCATATGATGGTGTGCTATACTCTCAAAATCCACAAAATCTCTCCAGGTTCCCAAGCTGCAGGGTATAGATTCTTAAGGTTGCTTTGTCTGACCTGAAACTGTAGGCAGCATCCATACTTGAGGTTCATATAATTTTATCATCATATCCTGATCACTCTTTCCAGGCACGCTTTCTCTTCCACAGGATGAGCAGGGATAAATTCCATCTCCTGACCACTGAATACACCAGCATCTGAGCTGGTTTTCTTCTAGTCAGGGCTCTGGCCCAGTCACCCAACCTCTCGTCACACTTCCACTCTCAACTCAGTACAGATACACATTATGCATACAAAAGGTGCCTGGACATAAACCTTTTTATGAGCTTCCAGTTGAAAATGACTTTAGCTGCCAGCAAGTTTGTGGCAGCTGACCAGCTTTGGGTACAACCCATGTGTCCGCGGACTAAGGCTGGTTAAACGCACATCATATTCATTAGAAACATGTTGCTGGTGCTACTTTTGGTGCACTTTTATGCAGCTATATTTAAAAGTGGATTAAAAAGGAATGGAAAATATAAAGGAAGGACTAATATGTATCCTTCCTGTTGGATCAATTTCTGGCTTTGGCTCAAAAGAATGTTTTTTGTTTTTTTTCAAAAAACTTCTGTGCATGAAACCATAGTAACAGCAGAACAACATCTTAGCTGCGTGTTTGTTCAAAGTATCTAACATTTCTAACATTGTGTACTACACATACAGTGCTCGGCCATAGTTTGATCACATGGGTATTTAGACATTTCCAGGACATAGTACTGGCTTATAATGCTTTTAATAATTCTGGCACATCTTGGAGGTGTTTCATTGATCTCGCACCATGAAGGTTAAAATCCAATATCTTTATTGCACATATATAAAAGCGTATTGGTACAAGGCAGCCTATATATTGCTCATAATCATGGTCCGCACGCCTTACAATATGCTGGACTGACGACAACCTGGACAAATAAATCTCAGAGATTCCTCTGTGCCGGAATTGAAATTTATGCCAGCCTAGTATAGCTTGTGTCAATTTTCTGGTGTGAGTTATGGAAAATCATATGGGCTGAGGTGTCCCTGCTCTTGCCCCCTTTGATCCCAATCCACTTTCTTAAAACATGTAAGCAGTAGAGATGAGCGAGTACTATTCGAAACAGCCGTTTCGAAATGGCACGCACCCATAGGAATGAATGGAAGCGGCCGGCACGCAGACTTTCGCCGCTTAACCCCCTGCGTGCTGGCTGTGTCCATTCATTCCTATGGGTGTGTGCGATTCGAAACGGCCATTTCGAATAGTACTCGCTCATCTCTAGTAAGCAGAGAACAAAGTATGTCAAAGTGGTGCGTGCCTTGCTCCAAAGTTGCGCTACTTCTAGCCCTTTTGTCTGGTGAAAAGGCCTTAGTATATTCCCTTATCCCTTAAATCTAAAAGTATTGAGGTTCTAATAGTCTTAGAATGAAGTTCGTCTAGCAGTGCCAACTATGTGAGTGCCCAGGAGCCGGCCAAAAGTCACAAAGCAAAAACGAGCCCATAAAGAAGTTTTCTTTGCTGTTAGTAAGTTAAAACAGCTTGTGTATACTATTAAACGGTCCGTTTTCCTGTGTGTTTCTCCATAAAATATCTTACAGTCCATTTATTTGAACAGCCTGTTTTTAATGCCGCTCAGTAATACTGGCCATATATCATAATACGCTTGTGTGAGTCCAAGGCTGCAATAAAAATGGGCGCACATTATTGGCAGCCGGCTGGGAAGAGGTTAATGCAGGCGCACTAAGGTCTGATGGTCCAAATACCCATTTATAATTCTCATCTGCACAAGCCTCAAGTGATGCTCTATGGATCTCTCCAGGTCTGGCACGGGATGTGACATTAGCTGTTCCCTGATGTGACAGCTCCAGGGCTGGCCCGTGTTATTTATGTCTCTTTTGCAGCAGGGATGATCATTTTCGCCTGAGAAGTAATACACGCAAATTTAATTAGCCCCCCATTTCGGCTGCCTGGCTCGTTAACATCTCTGCGGGTACAGGCGGTGAGATTTAATGTGATCTCCGCTGCACACAATCTCCAAGCTATCTGAACAATGCCGCTCCCCACAATGATGCCTCATCAGACTCAGAGCATTAACCCTCTACCATGGGAGGGGGTCGGGGAGGCCTATTCTGGATTTAATTATATGGTAACAGTAGTCCCTGCTGTTTTGTGGTAGGTTCTAAAGCGACACCCGAGGTCTGTTCTAATAAAGAGATGATTAACCCATCCCTCCCCCTGCTTGTAATATAAAAACAAGAGCAATTGTATTATCCTTACATAATCTGTTAGCTAATCCGAACATTGTGTGATAATAGGCCATACATCCAAGGCTCATAAGTGTCATTATGGTTTACCCGGGCAGGAAAAGGGCCACATAATAAGTATTGAACCAGCTGGAAACGTATACTAAGTCTGTTATACTTTATTTATAGTAATGCGCTTGGCTGTCACTGCTACTTGCTGTCAGATGCTAATAAACTTGGATTAGTATATAAACATCTTAATATTAAAGTGTCGGGATTATATTTTACGCTTAATCCATTAGTCATAACAAAGACAATTTGGTAGTCTGTAATAAAAAGTTTCTGGGCTGTATTTTAGGGCAGTTCATCTGTCGTGGTTAAGTTGCAGTGTTTGATTCAGTTTGGACAAAATCATATTAAGCCAAGGCCCCACGTAGCGTTTACACCACTTGGGGCCCAACCCCCAAGGATTGGGGAACCACATTGTAAAAAAATTATTTGCAAAGTGGATGGGATTTTGGATTCTGTGAAAAACACTGTGGGAAAAAATGTGTTTCCTCCGTGGTCTTTCCACTGTGTTTTTTGGCTGTGGCTTGCTACGTGGGGACTGGTCTAAAAGGGTAATATCTTGCTCAAATGATGGCAAAAATAAAGAAAATGTCTTCACTGCAACCTGTGAACTTTGAACTACAGGTGTGCACTGAGGAAGGCAAACTCCTGTATTCTATTACTAGTCTTGGCAATAATTCACGCCTCTTAGAACCATATGCCTATCTCAATATACCTAATAGTATACAGTCATGAAAAGTGGTAAAGGTATTTGCCAACCAAAAAATGTGTTTTAGGCTGGGCCCTCCCCATCTAGCAAAGCCCATTCCCACTGTGCAGGAAAATGCACGCTGTGGGCCAGCTGCAATTTCCAAAACCATTGCGTGTCAGCATGTCAATTTTATCTACAGAATTACTTGCTGTTTCCTTATAGGTATAATGGAAGCAGAAAACACTGCAAGAAAAACTGTGATGCATTGCCCTGGTTTTTCCCACAGCGCTTTTTTGCTGCAGGACATTATGTGGAGTCTAATTCTTATTGTATTTAACTGCTGTTTGCCCACATTGATCCAATATATATGCAGATAACTTGAATCACCTGCATATGTTATTGCACCAAAAACTTTGTGCACACTAGTGTGCAGTCCGAGGGTGTTCCGATTTTTAATGGAAGGCACGCAAAACTCAGAAGACATCCAAATGCCTTCGGTCTAAGGCCCCACATAGCAAAATACAGCTAAAAAACACCGTTGAAAGAACTACAGTGGAAACACATTGCCTTTTTCTTCCACAGTGTTCTTCATTGCGTTTTCTCTGACTTTCTCTCTGCGGATATTCTTGCCTTATTAAACCTACTTGGAAAACATTAGCGTTGCCGCAGGTATAATTGACTTATTGCTATTTTCAAAACGTAGGCGATTTCATGGGGCCACACGGTGGCTCAGTGGTTAAGCACTGCAGCCTTGCAGCACTGGAGTACCCGGTCCAAAGGCAAAAAAACATGTGCAAGGAGTTTGTATGTTCTCCCTGTGTTTGCGTGGATTTCCATACCATACTCCAAAGACATACTGATAGGGGGAAAAAAAAACGTAGGCGATTTCAAAACACAGCAAATTTTCTGCAATGTGTTGATGAGATTAGCCAAAATCTCATACCCTTTGCTGGTACTGGAAAAACGCGATTCGGCAAAAGTGGGGCATTAGACTGATTTGCATATCCATAAAATGGTAATTATTAGAGATGAGCGAACAGTGAAATGTTCGAAGTTCGATATTCGATTCGAGTAGCCCCTCAAAACTCGACTGTTTGAACGAAAATCGAACCCCATTATAGTCTATGGGGAAAAAATACTCGTTTAGGGGGAAACCAATATTCAACTCAGGAGGGTCACCAAGTTCACTGTGACACCTCAGCAAATGATGACAACACCTCTGGAATGCAACTGGGACAGCAGGGGAAGCATGCCTGGGGGCATCTAACACGCCAAAGTCCCTGTATTACGCCACTAATAATGTGGGAGCTGACTTTTCCCCATAGGAAAGCATTGGCCAACGTTGATTGGCCAAATGCCGTACAGTGTACAGCATTCGGCCAATCAACGCTGGTTCTGCCGGAGGAGGCGGAGTCCAAGATCGGTCCACAGCAGTCTCCATTGTGGTCCAATCTCAGATGTAGCAGTGTTGACCGCACAGCACTGCTACATCTCAGGAATAGCAGAGTTGACAGAGCTCTGTACATCTCAGATCTAGCAGTATTGACCGCACAGCACTGCTACATCTCCGGAATAGCACAGTTGAGTGGGAGCTGACTTTTCCCCATAGGAAAGCATTAGCTAGCGTTGATTGGTCGAATGCCGTACAATGTACGCTGGTTCTGCCGGTGGAGGTGGAGTTTCAGATCTGTCCACAGCAGTCTCCATTGTGGTCCGATCTCAGATGTAGCTGCTACATCTGAGATATAGCAAATCTCTGTCAACCCTGCTACATCTGAGATCGGACCACAATGGAGACTGCTGTTGACCGATCTTGGACTCCGCCTCCTCCCGCAGAACCAGCATTGATTGGCCGAATGCTGTACACTGTACGGCATTCGGCCAATCAATGCTGGCCAATGCTTTCCTATGGGGAAAAGTCAGCTCCCGCATTACACAAGCTGACAGGGATCCCTACGAGATAGAGCCCCAAAGAGCTGGGTGAGTGACATTCCTACCTAAATAAAGGTAATCCTTAGATAAACCTGCCTGTACATCTATCCCTGTCTCACAGTCACATACTTCACAGTCTGATATGAACCGGATCTGAAATCCACTATTCGTCTAAAGTGGAGATCACCTGATTTCGGCAGCCAATGGCTTTTTCCGATTTTTTTTTTTCAATGCCCCCGTTGTTGTAGTTCCTGTCCCACCTCCCCTGCGCAGTTATTGGTGCAAAAAAAGCGCCAGGGAAGGTGAGAGGGGAATCAAATTTTTAGTGAGTTTGCCACGTGGTGTTCGACTGAAATCGAACATCTCGAACAGCCTGATATCCGATAGAACACTGTTCACTCATCTCTAGTAATTATATCTGCATTGCTTAAGATTATTTCTGTATTAGTTTGTGTTCATAAAGATATGTTCCTGCTCGTATAGAAGGTCTCTACATGCCACTATTATTGCTTTGGGAGGTATTTTGGACTTAACAGATTCCCTTGATGATGCTAGAAGTCCAGGTCGCCCCTAAGTTTTCAGCCATATTTCCTGGACTGAACATTGCCATCTGAAATTAGCTTTATATGTAATTTTATACAGAATATTGTCCCAGTGCCTTTGTGATATGAGTCCTTACAATTTCTATGCAGCTCTTTACAATATGTTCGTGCTATGTGAAAGTGGAAAAAAAAATCTTACTATGAGAACCAAATAAAATACCTCTACAATGTATAACGCTTCTGATATGACATTTCAGAATTATTTCTGAGTCTGAGCCTGAACTGGAGAAGGATTCATGCATGTGTAGATTTCTTTGGGGAGTTAATGGTAAATCTAGCACACTAAAAATGTCTTATTTTATGTAGAAGTAGTAATCGATAGACAAAATTGGTACTGAGGCTATGATAACAGGTGACGCTCCTTGCAATTTACAGAAATCAATGAACGGTCTCTAGGGTACTGATTCTCAAGGAAAGTGCCGTAACACCTTGACGTGTCATAGCCAGGAGCAACAGGTGTCACAACTACAGTATATATAGGTAGCGCGATTTATGGGAATCTTTTCAGAGATCTCTTAAAATATGTCTTAAAAGGTGTTTTCCAGGAAACTCAACTATATCATAAGAAAAATAAAAACCGAGCCTGTAAATTATCCCAATAAAAGCTATATGAATAAATCTAAAATGCCATGTACAATGTTGGGGAACTTTTGACCTTAGTTAGGCTAAGGCCACACGAGGTGGGCCACAGCAAAAATTGCTGTGGAAAAAAATGTGGTGTAAATTCATTACGTTTTTTTCCCGTAGCGCTTTTTTCAAAGTCCACTGAGTTTTCCTCTGCAGACTTTCTGCTTCAATTATACCTATATATAATATAGTATATACCTATGACATGCTACGATTTTGGAAAATTCAGAATTACTATTACGCGTATTTTTCTTAAAGGGCTGTAAAATACTGCGGTTTTTGCTGTATTTCCACCGTGGCCAAACTGTAGTGTTTGCACCACATAAGGCCCTCACCTTAGAAGGAAAACTTTTTCTGGTCCTCAGTTACAATAGTAGATTCAGTGTTCGTATGCATGATTACAATGGCTGAAGTACATGAAACACATCTTTCGTATAGGGTATTCCCATATGGGACATTTATGGCCTATCCACCAGATATACTATAAATGTGCAATAGATGTGAGTCTTGAACAGTAGTAGCCTATTAGCTGAAGGGAGCAGAGAGTTGGCCATGCACTTCTACTCTCCATAGAAGTATATGAAGAAAGCCACTGATATACGGCTATTTCTCCACCCACTGTGACAGTAAGAAGTGACAATGATGGAAACACCTCTTTAAATCTTACTACCCAAGGCTAATGTCAAAATTGGCTTTTGCAATAACTTTCAACTACAATTCCCAGTCAAGAGTAACCTATCTTTTTACCTTTCCATTGCCATGGCCAAACACAGAGCAATAACTGACATGTCTTGTGATTTGGTTTTCAACGCACACCACTTTTTGCTACAGTTTTCTTCTTTTGCAGTAAGGGAATGTAATTTATTAAAAATTTATCCATCATACTGCTACTGTACATCACAGCTCATAGGTCCCTGAACACTGCAAGTTTGTCCCAAGCGATTGTGTTGTGTCCCCAATCTAAAATATTAGACCAAATACTTAACTACAAATTCCCTTTCGTTATAGCACCACGGCTTTGGTGTTTTTTTGCCAGTTACTGTATTAGTTAGAAATAGACTGAATAGTACTAATAAAAATACTGCCACACTATGATATGGTAAAGTCAAAACCTGCACCACATACATTTAGTTCTTATACAGTTTGGATGCTGTTTTATCTGTCTCGACAGCAAAATAAGCCACAGTTGAATCCAATGAATCACAGTTGATGTCTTGTATGACGGTATAGTAATTGTCTTTATGTTCCAGCTAGCCTCGAATGTCAAGACTTCTTCAAATGATAACTTTTCTCTGAAGGATATCTCCACTTTTTGCAAGAAAAAAATTCCAACCTGCACAATTTCACCCGTTCAGCACATTGCCCCCATGCACTAGTATAACTATTGAGGTTGTGGTGGTTGTAGCTGTGACCAGGCACTTCTTTACGATACTTTCTGATTTTTTGTTGTTGATTGAAGCATATAGTCAAGGAGAGTTTCAGTTGGGGATGCAGCAGCCGAAAAGTGGGGATGATTACTATGTGGGGGGCACCAACAGGGAATGTGTATGATGGGGAACCGGTGTCTTCTCATAGTGGTCTGGCCCCTGATAGAAAAGGAACCTAAAGGGCTCGTTCACACGGGTCAAGAGGGGGTGGATTTTTGCACTGAATCCACGTCAGAATCCGCCCCCTCACAATAGAGGTCTATGTAGACCACTATCTTCCTTTTTTCAGTGAGTGGTATGTTCCCGCTCATGGAAAAAAGAAGCTACCCTTTCTTCAGGCGGATTCCATGGCTGATTCAGCCGCAGCGTCCGCCTCACGGCAGTCACTCTCCAGACTAGGCTCTTTGATTTGGGCCTACTCCGGAGCGGGAAGCCAAAGGACCAGGACCAAAATGTGCGGCGCTTATCCCCGTGTGAACTAGTCCTTAGGCTGCTAAAATGTAAAGATGAGACAGTGCTGATGGTTGTGAGGATAAGTTGCATGGCAGGCCCAAGCAGAGCGTCTGCTACTGGGCCCATGTGCCTGCAGTTACGCCCCCTACCCCATAACAGCCACAGATGTTCTCCATGACAACTGCATGAGAGACTGGGGATAGATTGCCCATGGTGCAGCACTGAATGTTCTCAATCATTCATAGTTAACAATTAGAGATAAGCGAACAGTGTTCTATCGAACACATGTTCGATCGGATATCAGGGTGTTCGCCATGTTCGAATCGAATCGAACACCGCGTGGTAAAGTGCGCCAAAATTCGATTCCCCTCCCACCTTCCCTGGCGCCTTTTTTGCACCAATAACAGCGCAGGGGAGGTGGGACAGGAACTACGACACCGGGGGCATTGAAAAAAATTGGAAAAAGTCATTGGCTGCCGAAATCAGGTGACCTCTATTTTAGACGAATAGTGGATTTCAAATCCGGGTCATATGAGAATGTGAACTTTGTGACTATGAGACAGGGATAGCTGTACAGGCAGGGATAGTTAGGGATAACCTTTATTTAGGGGGGAATGTTATTAAAAATAACTTTTTGGGGATCTATCGGGTGTGTAATTGTGATTTTTGTGAGATAAACTTTTTCCCATAGGGATGCATTGGCCAGCGCTGATTGGCCGAATTCCATACTCTGGCCATTCAGTGCTGGCCAATGCATTCTGTTGGCGTGATGAAGCAGTGCTGAATGTGTGTGTTTAGCTCAACTACACCGGTGGAGTAGTTGAGCTAAGCACACAGATTCAGCTCTGCTTCAATCAGCGCTGGCCAATGCATTCTATTAGCTTGATGAAGCAGAGTGTGCACAAGGGTTCAAGCGCACCCTCGGCTCTGATGTAGCAGTGCCGAGGCTGCACAAGGGTTCAAGCGCACCCTCGGCTCTGATGTAGCAGAGCCGAGGGTGCACTTGAACCCTTGTGCACCCTCGGCTCTGCTACATCAGAGCCGAGGGTGCGCTTGAACCCTTGTGCAGCCTCGGCTCTGCTACATCAGAGCCGAGGGTGCGCTTGAACCCTTGTGCACCCTCGGCTCTGCTACATCAGAGCCGAGGGTGCGCTTGAACCCTTGTGCACACTCTGCTTCATCAAGCTAATAGAATGCATTGGCCAGCGCTGATTGAAGCAGAGCTGAATCTGTGTGCTTAGCTCAACTACTCCACCGGTGTAGTTGAGCTAAACACACACATTCAGCACTGCTTCATCACGCCAACAGAATGCATTGGCCAGCACTGATTGGCCAGAGTACGGAATTCGGCCAATCAGCGCTGGCTCTGCTGGAGGAGGCGGAGTCTAAGGTCGGACCTGAATGGAGACTGGTGTGGAGCAATCTTAGACTCCGCCTCCTCCAGCAGAGCCAGCGCTGATTGGTCGAGTTCCGTACTCTGGCCAATCAGCGCTGGCCAATGCATTCTATTAGCCCGATGAAGTAGAGCTGAATGTGTGTGCTTAGCACACACATTCAGCTCTACTTCATCGGGCTAATAGAATGCATTGGCCAATCAGCGCTGGCCAATGCATTCTATTAGCGTGAACTGAGTTTGCACAGGGGTTCTAGTGCACCCTCGGCTCTGCTACATCAGATTGCTACATCTGATGTAGCAGTGCCGAGTGTGCATCAGATGTGTAGTTGAGCAGAACTGGCTCAGCACTGCTAAGTCTCTGCATTCGCATAGGAATGCATTGGCCAGCCTTCGGCCAATCAGCGCTGGCTCTGCCGGAGGAGGCGGAGTCTAAGGTCGGACCTGAATGGAGACTGGTGTGGAGCGATCTAGACTCCGCCTCCTCCAGCAGAGCCAGCGCTGATTGGTCGAGTTCCGTACTCTGGCCAATCAGCACTGGCCAATGCATTTCTATGGGGAAAAGTTAGCTTGCGAAAATCGCAAGCTGACAGGGATTTCCATGAAATAAAGTGACTTTTATGCCCCCAGACATGCTTCCCCTGCTGTCCCAGTGTCATTCCAGGGTGTTGGTATCATTTCCTGGGGTGTCATAGTGGACTTGGTGACCCTCCAGACACGAATTTGGGTTTCCCCCTTAACGAGTATATATTCCCCATAGACTATAATGGGGTTCGAAACCCATTCGAACACTCGAACAGTGAGCGGCTGTTCGAATCGAATTTCAAACCTCGAACATTTTAGTGTTCGCTCATCTCTATTAACAATATTGCAAATTTTAAATACAAACACAAATTAGATTAGAAAGCGGCACAATTCCATTATACAGTGAATTATTTATATGAAACCCCTTTTAACAAACTAGTTTTATGTCAGTCATTGCAAATGCCAGTTTTACACAAGCAGGAACACAAGTGTAGCTTGTTATATGTGCTTGCAGTTCTTGACTGATCAAAGCTTGTGACTGGGGATACATCAGAAAAGTATGGCAGTGAACAAGATCAGAAATCTAGTACTAGTTTACCATCCTAAAGCTATTTATATTACTACTGTATATTTGTTCTATATGCTTAATATTAAACCTGCACTTCACTTTAACTTTAGAAGAACTCTTCAGCTAATGACTATGTATGGGTGACTCACGGAGTCTGCTTTCATGCCGAAAACACAGAAGAGCAGGCTCATAAAATGCTAAAATGTGATCATTTTGCCATCTGGTGTCAAGAGATGAACTGGCCTCCAACCTAGTCAGAGTGGAATAAAGTCACTGGTGACCCTCTCGAGTCAGCAGGACTTGATAAGCTTTCTTAGTCTTTTGGGACATTATGGAAGGTTCATTAAAGACTTTTTCAAGGCATCTGGTTCATTCTGCTCATGCCTCTACCAACCAATTCTGCAGGAACAGAAGGATTCTAGCTCCAAGTGAGACTTCATCTAGACAAAGAGATAGCATGCAGGGCTAGTACAAAATCTCAGAGGGAATCTGTTGAATGTCATGGGGAAAGTGATCTAATTTAACAATGATGCAGCTAGAATGTGTATACTGTATCTATCTCTGAAAGTCTAGGAGGTTCCTGCAAAATGAAGTAACCTCCTGGAATCCCAAATGCAGGCAAATCTCCTATGCACTTTACTTGGCTCATGTCACATGGTCAATCGTGCTGGCCACGTCTGAAAAAGGAATGTGGCCAGCACGTTTTGAGCCCACATCCCAATACAGGGGATGTGATGAGATAAAAAAAAAAGAGGGCCCCTGCATATCATCACATTTCCTACTTTCTTTTTTACTGATCTTGGCAAATTTTGACTTTAAAGTTTTTTCCTCATTTACTGTGCTAATATTGCATACTTTGGTAATGCAGCAACCTATTCATAGTGACCTGGATAGTCAAGTACTAGCAACCACTTATAAACATGCAAAGAATCAATTATAGGACAACCAACCATGCTTAAAGTGTACCTGGGATTTCACATAGCTTAGATTGTTATATAACTTATATTTAGTAGTTTTTAGAAATTATCCCTTTCTCTGTTGTGCCTAGAAACTGAAGTCGTCTCAATGGTGCTGGGTGAAAGGTAACTGATATATACTGCACACAGAGAGTAGAGGAGAATCTGCTCTATAACTGTCTCACTCACTCACTCAGAAGTAGCCCCAGAATCGTGCAGAGCATATGTAGAGATTACTGACCTGTACTAACGTGAATGTAAAGGTGAAAATTTGCAATGTCTTTGGAGATCTCTGAACCACGGTTTCTGCAAACGCCTATACTTATCAGTTTTTCATGTATAGTAGAGCCACTCAAACTGGTTTTTGCATGCTGGCAAGCCAGCTATGAGATTATAGAGACTTGCTTTCAGGAAAGTTAAAATTGTATTACTCCAAGATTTCCAGTCTCTTTAATCAGGAGGAATTGCTACTTTTACTTCAGCATTCTACTCCAGAGAACTGTAATTCTCTAATATTATTGTTGATTTTATGAAGAACTTAATTAGTTTTCAGCTCTTTGTATACCAGAACTGTAACTCTCTCATATTACTGTTGAATTTATAAAGAACTTAATTAGAACTAAGAACATATACATTAGTATGAGCTAAGAAAGTAATTCCCCCCACAAGCAACAGTGGTTGAAATGGCTGAAAGAAATTCTATAGTGTACTAAAAGTAATTTATGCTTAGAGGTGGGGGCCAATTTATTAAGACCAGTGCTTTGTGCTTCAGTCTGCTTCCCTTTGTGCCCTGGTCCTGTGTTCCAAGATTATAGCTTATTTCAGTGATAATTTCCTCCAATTTTCTTAAATATGTTACAATAGGCTTGTCTGGCCAAGGCATCCCCATCTTAATCCACCTCTGTCTCTACCCTGCTCCACCCACATTTTGAAAAGTAGCCAGGGAAAGGAAAATTAACAAAAAGTCTCAATTTTGTGCGCAAAAATTAGTACCGCCAATAAAATTGAGAGTTTTTTTATGCCTTGTGTGCCAGAATCAGTGGCATAACTAGGAAGGGCGGGTCCCCAAGGCGAACATTGGACATGGGGGGCCCCCCTGACCCCCCTCGACCTACTGCTGCACAAACTGCATTTCTGTGCCCCATAGTGGCTCTACACACACAATATTATGCCCCATAGTGTCCCCTGCACACAGTATTATGACCCATAGTGGCCCCTGTACACATTATTATGCCCCATTGTGGACCATCCATGAACAGTTATTATTCTCTGAGGTCTTTTCAGACCCCAGAGTATAATGATTGGAGACCCAGAGGAGGATGCAAACCTAAAAAACATTTACTTACCTCTCCTGGGCTTCAGCACACTCTCTGCATATCCCTTCAATGATGGACCAGACGTCACCTGACCCAGGCTGGCATCGCAATGCATAATGAAGCAGGACTTGGCTATGTGACATCACCAAGCAGGCCCAAAGCCTGCTGGAGCACAGGACAGGTCAGTAATAATGTTTGTTATGTTCCCTCACTTCCCATGGCCCAACAATCATTTTATAACGGGATTTGAAAGACCCCAGAGCATAATGATCCAGTCTTTGTAGGGTTCGCGGGTTTGCGGCCTCACTTACCGATCCCCTTTCCTGATCACAGCTGCATCCGTAGAAGGGGAAGCGCAGGTGGCCGTGAGCAGGAGCGAGGATCGGTAAGTAAATATGGCCCGTAAACTGCGCAGATAGCAGCCTATTAAAAAAAAAAAAAAAACACATCACGGGCCCTCCGGGCCCCCTAATATCCAGGGTCCTGTGGCAGCTGCTACCACTGTTACCCCATTAGTTACGCTCCTGGCCAGAACACTGTCACACAAGGTAGTAAATTAGCTTCATTGTTCTTCAGACCATTAGCAGACACAGTACACCTACTGTATAACAATTGCTTAACCTTTTCTCTGTTATTTATTCATTTCCATTAACACATTCCACAATACCCTTTGGGGTTAACAATATTACTGCCTAACTCAGACAATAATCCTAATGTTGTTCTTGTTTGTTTTGAAATTCAAGCTATTGGAGCTTCAAGGCAAGTAGGCAAGTAGTGGTAACCATTCACTCAATACAAACATAAAGACATAAACATGTATGCTTGCCTTACACAATCAATCATAATTATAGGGAAAGAGAATGTGGAACTAGTTATTAGATATTTTTAAAGGGTAATGCAGAAAACACACTGAAATGGTCATCACTGCCAAACAATGGGAACAAACAATAGTGTATATTGCCGTTGCTACAATAGAAATAGAAACACAAGATGTTGTAAAGTTCTTGCTTAACATTTTGGTCAGATTGTGTAAGCGACAAATTAACCTCGTATAGATAGGACCCTATTGGTTTTCCCTATAAGGCTGTGCTAGTGCCAAGAGACTTCAAATGCCGCCTAGTCTTGTTTTGCCGCTTGACACAATGAGTGACCTTCCCTGTCCTATACACTCTCCTTCATCTTGAATGGGTTTAAAACTGAGCACTGGGAAGCCATTCCCTATCCAGTTTGTCTGGGGAATAGGACGGAGACCTTGCGGGTGGACAGGGACACAAGTGTGAACGCCCCCTTAGAGGGAACAATCGACCTTAGGCTATAAGGACTCTTCTTTCTTTGGGCCTTGGCCTCCAAAGAATTAAGCACAAGTGTATTTCAGCCAGATTATACTTACCATACACCACAAAGGCTTTTCTCACTGCACATAAACCTCTAAATGGATTAAAGGTGAATGTAGATCAAATACATCATTATCTAATTAAAATTATAATATGACGGACAGATGGGCTTAAACAATTTGATCAAAATGTTAACTAGGAACCTCCCGTTCATGCATTTGTGTATACGGTAGGTATCAGCAGTAATGTTCTTAGTGTTAGCAGAATAATGTTGCAACTTTGTGTTTGCATTTGTAAAGTACAAGTCCAGCATTAATCTCTCTTATTTTAACATAACAACCTACAGAGAAAAAAAACATAAGTGAAGTAATATTAGCAAAAATATTGAGATTATTGGGTAAATTTAGCAATCATCAAACAGTAAAAGTACATAATTACAGTGTAGCAAGCTTCGTATTTCTCAAGATGCATAAACTCCTTGAAGAATGCAGCACAATTACCATGCTATGGGAATTACATAGAAAATGTGCTGAAATAAATGTGGAGAAAAATTCTAACCCAGAAGGAAAACTAATGCTACATCAAATGCCCCCCCAAAAAAATTAACCAGATGCATTAGAATACAACAGATTAGGTATAAAACCCTCTCTACATGGTAAATATCACCACCCTGCTGCAGGTGTAAAGAAGCTTCTGCCACATATTTCCATTTCTCCCCCATTATACAACTATTCTAGGGACAGAATCAAGGTAAACTCCAGAAGGACTGTAAAATACATATTCCTTACCTACTAAACTCATTCCCAAGAAACATTAACAGTTTGGGTTTGGGAAAACAGCTTCGTCATTAGCCAATTTCAACCCCAATATTCCAAAAAGATGAGGGAAAATGAGTACAAATGTTTGTTTGTCTTTTGTTTTTTTTAAACTTCCCTTTGGCCTACACCTATTATAATCTGGGGTGTGAAGAGTATAGTATAATTTATTGGAAATTACATTGCAGCAACCACTTTTTCGTCGAAGCTGAGTCCCAAATTTTTAGGTAAAAAAAAAACAATTTAGAAAATTATCGTTGCGAGCCAATTGGCCCAACATTGGTGGACACCTTTACAGTGCAGATGTAAAAGGTTGGGAGGGCAAAATCCCCCAATTTTATAATAGCTCGTTTTCTGAGGTTAAGGGCTATACTTCAGGATATAGAGTGGGGAGCGGGGAGGAACGTCCCCTCCCTCTGCTCACAGTGCTCGTCCATAGACGAGTATTATCAGGAGGGGAGGGGGCGTTCCTCCCTGGTCTCAGAGCACAGCGCTATTGGCGCTGCTTGTACAGAAGGATGTTCCTGACAGAGTGTCAGAAACGCCCTTCTGACTGTGAAGAGCTACGGTACCGGGACCGCTAGCTCTTCACCTACCGGAACCGCTAGCTCTTCACCTGGGGCACAGATCAGGAAAGCCGGCTTTCCAGCAGTATATAGAACTGCATGTACCCCTGGAAGGGCTCATGTTAAGGGCCAGAAAAGTGAATTGTTGAAGGTCTTACCACATCACACATACACACACACACATACACAATGACAGTTAAGGGTGGGTACTGTTGGATTTCACATTGCCTATTCCATCTGTGGTTGTCATGGGCAACATGATTTAATGGGGTGCTTGGTAATGTTTCTTTAGCTTAAAATTTGGGTTTCTGTCCATCCAATTGGGGAGGAAAGAAGGTTTCCAGGTATTTTTCCACTTTCATAGTGTTTTTTTTTTTGAGTGTGGAAAGTGTGTAGTTGATAGGCTGTGATGGTGGGGTAAAACAGTGACTTGGGCTTGTTAGATACCCCCAGGCATGCTTCCCCTGCTGTCCCAGTTGCATTCCAGAGGTGTTGTCATCATTTGCTGAGGTGTCATAGTGGACTTGGTGACCCTCCTGAGTCGAATTTGGGTTTCCCCTGAAACAAACGTTTTTTCTCCATAGACTATAATGGGGTTCGATATTCGTTCGAATAGTCGAATATTGAGGGGCTATTTGAAACGAATATCGAATATTTCACTGTTCGCTCATCTCTATTAACCACCTCATAAGGTAGCAACCTGGTGGACTCTTTGCAGTAAAGTCCAAATCCCCGTATGTGAGGGGGGGGGGGATTAAGGGGGGTATCCCACTCTGTGACTATTGTTGTGTCTGTGCATGCCTGTGTCATGTAAGCATGACTGTATCATATCACCCTGAATTTAATTTACAATTCTTTGCAGGTATGTCTGGGATGGTAGCTGATATCTCCTTGGTCCACCATTCTATTCAACTGTATGAGCATCTGGAGGATGGTTGAAAGGTACAAAAGGGTGATTGTAACCATGTAGCCTTGCTATGCTCCTGTTCATAAAGGTGAGTGTTCATAAAACCCCAAACCAGCCCAAATGTTCAGATTATGAATAAATGGCTTTCAATTCAATGCAAACATCTGATATCTAAGAAGATTGGCCTGTTTTATTCATGTGCTTATCCAGCAAAGCCTCATCGCAATAATGTTTGCAACGGCTGCTCACAGTCTATAAAAGTATATGAATGTTGACACATTACTTACCCATTCATTTCCTAATTTCTTTTTATTCTATCACAATTCATTTTCTTTCTTTTTTTGCAAATAATACATTTTTGCATGGAAGGAATTTGATTTCTACTCAAGTTATCTCCAGAATGTGGAATGCAAAATGAAGGATGTTATTCGGAGCTTTTATGCTCATCAATCTAGGCCATTTTGTTTTTAATTCTGTGATCACGGGTAATCTTTTATTGCGAATACTTTATCATACCTTTTACATGCTGTCATCTTTAGGTATAGTATAAAATTGTGTATATATATATATATATATATATATATATATATATATATATATATATCACCAATGGACTCAAAGCTCAGGAAAGCCTCTTGGAGCTGCCATATAGTTGCTCATCTCTAAGACATACAAGGATCAGAAAATTTATCTCAGTATATTTTTGGATGAAACATACAGACTCCTTGCAGATGTTGCCCTTCGAACCTCGTATCCCAATGCTGCGAGGTAACAGCACCAATCACTGAGCCACCATGCTATCAAGAGGATTTGCTCACACTAATGGGTTTAGTTTTCTAGGATTCATGACAGATTTGATAGATCTATTATAATCCATTATGATTCATTTGATAGATCTATTATGTTCCATTATCATGCACTTTCTCTCATTGATTTACAGCGGATTTACCAAGGTTTTTGTGCTGGATAGAATACCACAGCATGCTACTGCACGCTATTCTTAAAAAAACGGAAAGAAGGAACACGCAGTGTGGACAAAATCTGTAGTTATAATTCCTATCAAAAATATATTAGTGGGTACTCTGCTGGAATTATCATAAAGGAGCTCTCTAGGCCAATGGCGTAACTAAAGTCTTGTAGGCTCCGGTGTAATCTTTTGTCCGGGGCCCCCTAATTCATCCCTACAGCAAATTAACCATCTTAAAAAAGATGGCTACAGGTGCTAAAGAGTTTAATTTTCCTTAGTATGGTTAGGGTAATTTGTGGGTCACCTTGGATTATGGGCCAGATGGAAGTTTCATTCTCAATTTTGATGCCAGTGCTTATGGGCCCCCTAAAGCTTCTGGGTCCCAATAAAACTGCACCCTATGAAGTTACACTCCTGCTCTAGGCCCTAGGTTTTCTTTTGGTATATCGCAAGGTAATGTTCTTCCTGTAATGTTCTTCTGCTGTATTTTTAAGGGCCCCTTCACAAGGAGTATACACTGGCTGATTCTGAACGTGATTCTCTATAGCTTTCAATGTGATATTGAAAGCTATAGAGAAAAAAGCAGCCCATTCATTTCTATGGGGAGCGCAAATATGCCGGCTACCATAGAAAGCAATGGGTTCTGTTTTAAACGCCGCTGATTCGGAATGTTAACACGTTAGGAGTCAGTGAGCTTATACTCCATGTGAAGGGGCCCTAATAGTTACCAAAGTCTTATGATCATAGGCTTGGGGTCACTTTGATGACGTTTGTTTAAGTAGTGTGTGCGTGGCTTACAAACTTTTAAGAAACCCTGGTTTATTCCAACTTCCATCTAAACAGGTTCAGTAATGACTTAGCAAAAAACTAGAAAAAATGAGAGCACTCACCACGGGGCAAATTTCTTCTAAAAACACAGTCCTTTATTTAGGTGCATTAAAAACATCTCCTGGGAGGGAGTGATGACATAACAGGCAACGATGACATAACAGGCAACAGCCGTTTTGCACAAAACGGCTGTTGCCTCATTGCCTGTTATGTCATTGCTCCTCCCAGGAGATGTTTTTAATACACCTGAATAAAGGACTGTGTTTTTAGAAGAAATTTGCCCCGTAGTGAGTGCTCTTTTTTGTTATTTTTATATGCGCTTTGGGATGTTGAGCAACGCCCTACACAATGGCAGGATTACGTTGAAGGTCCATACTTCTGTTGGTCGATATTCCTAACCAGGAAATATTGAGCACTTAGTTTGAGGAACGAGCAGTGCCACCGCGTTCTTTTTTGTGCGTAGTGTCAGTAATGACTTACACTAGGTTTATATTTGTCCCAAAGTCTTCATTAGAGGCTCTGCCACAGAAACCGCCAAAAATTGTCAGAGAGAAAAGTTTTGCATGGAGGACCTTTCTCTCTGGCGGTTTCAGTATATAAATGGAGGAACCCAACGGATGCCCGGCAGACCCCTCTATAGTCTGTTGGGTACGTGAGTGTCCGCGAATGACCTCTGTCCAACAGACACGAGTCTTTAGGCAGTGCAGAAATGTGAGAGTCTCATTTTACCGTATCTCTGTACGTTACAGGCACTAACAAACAACATGTAACAGAGTGACAAAGTCATATACCTAGCGATTTACATCTAGTAGCATACTAAATAGAAAGCAGCAGAATCTAAGTATAGCGGTGCTGTAATGAACTTGTAATTTCTTGAAAAACGAAAGAAATGGAAAATAAAATTTGCACATAAAAATACAGAATACAGATTTTTTATATGCCTAAATTATGCTGCAATTTATATTTCTAAAAACTATCATCTAAATTGTATTCTATAGGGATAATGACATAAAAAGCTCTGAAAAGATAAAATGTAGCATATCACAAATCATCAAACAATGCATGCGGGTGCACCCTAGGCCATTCTCAAGCAGTATTAACAATGTGCGGTGACCTAAGGTGCCACGTCTATCATTCTATAGTCATGGCTTTGCTCTATACTGTTCACCTACAGTACATTAAGGTGTGGATCACCAGGAAACAGATCTCTGTCTAGGTGGTACAGCATGGGAACTGACCAAGGTTGAACTCCAAAGTTCCTACACTCATAGATAATGAGAATGGGGACCATGTTCTTTATGGATAGACCCATCTCCAGTCCTGCGGACACTTCAATGTTACTGAAGATAGCACACAGTTTGATTGTTAGGCCTTGTTCCCATGAAGTAACGCGCTGCTTATTTAGACACGTAAGCACGTGTCACAGCAAGGTGCTTCAAAACAGATCCCATTGACTTCAATGGGTGCCAACTTACGTGCGCTATCCATTGAACTCAATGGGAGGCTTTATAACCCATTGAGTTCAATGTGTAGCGCGCGCAAGTCGGCACCCATTGAAGTCAATGGGATCTGTTTTGAAGCTCCTCGCTGTGACACGTGTTTATGTGTCTAAGTGAGTGGCGCATTACTCCGTGGGAACGGGGCAAAAATATTGTAAGACTTCACTCTATGTTATGTTCCATGGTATACCTACAACATGGAGAGGTCAAGGAAAGGATTTTTCCATGCAATGGTAAAGAGAGACAAATTCCCTGTTGTTTGACTGCTGCTTATCACTGGCCATTCAGCCAATAGTAAAGAGGTCACTGCTGAGGCCTGTGATTGACTGCAGCGGTCATCTGACACAAATGGGACATCATTGCTGACAAAACCGGGATATCGTTGTTGATGCTGAAAAAGGAGGACCGGTGTTTTGTTTTTTTTTTCTTTTCGGGCTCCTATTTGCGGTACACATCAACCTTGTCAAAAAGAGTTGAATCCTAATTTACAATAAATTAGCAAAAACTCTATTATAATATAATAATAAAGAATAGTCAAATCATTATTCCATTAAGGTTTTATAATCCTGTCGTAGTGTTCGTGCAGACCCCCGGCCTTGGCATCTGTCAGTCCACCACAAGTCCCATTCATGAAATCACTATTGTTTCAGATAGGGAAATGGAT
The DNA here is from genome assembly GCF_031893055.1 of Leptodactylus fuscus. Taxonomy (NCBI): domain Eukaryota; kingdom Metazoa; phylum Chordata; class Amphibia; order Anura; family Leptodactylidae; genus Leptodactylus; species Leptodactylus fuscus. The sequence continues at coordinate 162,550,859 of NC_134269.1, read as the reverse complement.
AGAAAAGAGTTTTTCATCCTGATCCACAGGTCGGTTTTTCATGACTACCTTGTGATTTTGTGTCCAGAACTATTCCCTTCATGCTGTTTAATTCTAAACTTATCTCATCTCAGAGCTATTGTGTGTCTTGCTATCTCTGGTTTTCAACTGCTTAAGCGCCTGGGGATTTGTAGTTCTGTACTTAATATAGACAGAGACAGGAGCACAAATCACTGGTAGCTTATGTTAATAGCTACAACCGACCCAAATCATGTTGGACCAAGTTGACAGGTATGAAATCATCCATTCTTTGAGTTGGAGGTTGCTATCAACCAGCGGGAGATAAATGAAGCCACAAAACAGTACATCAGAGCTTGTTTGTTCAATATAATGACACGGGGAGAATCCTTGGCCAGTCTTATCCCTGGCTTTAAATAACAGACAGCATGGCTGACAATACGCCGGAGCTTCAAACTCACAGCCAACTGGAGAGATCAGAGGGAGGATCCATGGGAATTACAGGGACCAGAATCAAACTGCAGCTTTGGAAAAACCAATAACTTACGGAAGACTGATGAGGTCTATTAATCCAAGTAATGGAGAGCCAAGAGGAAATGTGCATCGATGAACATTCATTTGTTTGGATCTTTTCACTTAAAATCCATCATAATGATCAGCATACATCCATGTGAAATCACAAAAGCAATTATTTTAGTAAATTTATTAGGAAATTGGGTTTGCCTGCCATTTTGAACTTGCACCAACCTTGGTTTTACCAATCTTTTCACACAACTGTTACATTTGTGCAAAACCGAGAAACTGCAAAGTTTTACTTGGCACTGACACTTGGCATTAGTGCAACAAAAGCCATTGAAAATCTATTGAAAAAGTCAACTAAAAAATGTTTTTGTTAAATTCTATTTAATGTAATTTTCTATAACTTTATAATGTATGTTATGCATGTTTATGAGTTATAATTAAGTTTATTTGCTATGAGATTGACATTTTATGTACATATGTAAAAACTTATTAGCTCATATTCTTCTTTCATATTCTACCGTTTCCCCACCTCCTGCACTGATAATTCATTCTCAAGGTACTAACAAAAGCCATACTGAATTTAGAGTTGCTGTCCATAAAAGTAAATGGAGAGGGTAAGGTGTAGAGTAAAAGAGAGACACATAGGTGCTATTGATGCCTCTACTTGCTAATCCTAGTGCTGAATTCACAAGAGCGCTGCTCAGCACTGCTGTATAGTGTTCTCTATGCTGATGCTGCTTCTGTGTATTTAAGAGAGGGAGGGAACAGGGTCTCCTCTTTTACGTGTGCAGTGTGTGGGAGACATCATAGCAACTAGTCTTCACTCATTGTGAAGCTCAGCTCTGGTAAGACTGACAATTACAAATAGATCCCTACTATCCACCTGAATGGGTCTTTAAATAGGATTGGTTGCCCCCAAATATAATAAGGTGATATACACTGGATATTTTTACTCCATTTAGGGTAGTTTTATTAATCTACTGCCTATGATGAATACAGGAAGATTTTGTCTTAACAGATTGGTGTGTCGTATAGCAATTACATGTTCTTCGGGTTATATGTTTCAATCTTTAGTGTAATAGACTCTCCTCTATACAAAAGGAGGACAGGGAACACCAAAATTTAGGAACTGGTCATTGACATGTAAATTGTTCTATGACATTGTATACTACAAGACACAGAGATGTATCTTTAAAGCTGGTGTATGTATCCATGCCACATTTTATAAGCTGTTATGAATGACAACAAGTAATCACTATACCATTAGAGATGATCGAGTAGTACTCGATCGAGTAGGTGTTCGATCGAATATTACGGTATTCGAAATACTCGTACTCGATCGAGTACTACTAGCTGTTTGAAGTTAAGATTCGATGCAGAACCAGTGTTGATTGACAGAATGCTATACATTGCCAATCAACGCTGGTTCTTCTCTTACCTTTAGAAGTCTTCTCCCTGCGCAGCTTCCCCGCATCCTCTTCCGGCTCTGAATTCACTCTGCCAGGCATCGGGCCTGGGCAGAGCCGACTGCGCATGTCCGCTTGTAGTGCCCGATGCCTAGCAGAGTGAATTCAAGGTCGGAAGAGGACGCGGGGATGCTGCGCAGGGAGAAGAATCCAGCCCGACCCTCACTTATGGACTTGGTAAGTAGAATTTTATCGAATGTTGCGTACCCCTGAAACGAGCATTTCCCCCCATAGTCTATAATGGGGTTCGAAACCCGTTCGAACAGTCGTACTGTCCTGCAGAATAAAGCTCATGGCATTTTTACTGCAGAGTGGAAGCTGTAAAAACAAAACCCATAAGAAAACGGCAGTAATGCATTTTTTTTTTTTCTCAATTCCACCTCATTCTGAATTTTTTTTCCCACTTCCTGGTACATTGTACAAAATAATAAATAGTAGCATTTTGAATTATAACTCGTCATGCAAAAAAAAAGCCCCCATCGGATTACAGTGGGGCAAAAAAGTATTTAGTTAGTCACCAATAGTGCAAGTTCCACCACTTAAAAAGATGAGAGGCGTCTGTAATTTACATCATAGGTAGACCTCAACTATGAGAGACAAAATGAGAAAACAAATCCAGAAAATCACATTGTCTGATTTTGTAAGAATTTATTTGCAAATTATGGTGGAAAATAAGTATTTGGTCAGTAACAAAATTTCATCTCAATACTTTGTTATTAGAGATGAGCGAACACTAAAATGTTCGAGGTTCGAAATTCGATTCGAACAGCCGCTCAATGTTCGTGTGTTCGAATGGGTTTCGAACCCCATTATAGTCTATGGGGAACAGATACTCGTTAAGGGGGAAACCCAAATCCGTGTCTGGAGAGTCACCAAGTCCACTATGACACCCCAGGAAATGATGCCAACACCTCTGGAATGACACTGGGACAGCAGGGGAAGCATGTCTGGGGGCATCGAACACACCAAAGACCCTCTATTACCCCAACATCACAGCCTAACAACTACACACTTTACACACTCAATACCACCTCTCTGACAGTAGGAAAACACCTTGAAACATGTGTATTTGGCACTTGCAGTGAGGAGAGCTTGTCACCAGCAGTGAATTTGGCCCTTGTAGTAAGTTGAGGTTGGCACCAACATTTGTTTTGAAAATCAGGGTGGATTGAGCCTCTAACCAGCAGAGTTTGGGCCAATTCATGGTGGAGGGAGCCTCTAAAAACCCCAGTTTGGACCAATTCATGGTGGAGGGAGCCTCTAAACAGCCCAGTTTGGGCAAATTCATGGTGGAGGGAGCCTCTAAACAGCCCAGTTTGGGCAAATTCATGGTGGAGGGAGCCTCTAAAAACCCCCAGTTTGGACCAATTCATGGTGGAGGGAGCCTCTAAAAACCCCAGTTTGGACCAATTCATGGTGGAGGGAGCCTCTAAACAGCTCAGTTTGGGCAAATTCATGGTGGAGGGAGCCTCTAAACAGCCCAGTTTGGGCAAATTCATGGTGGAGGGAGCCTCTAAAAACCCCAGTTTGGACCAATTCATGGTGGAGGGAGCCTCTAAACAGCCCAGTTTGGACCAATTCATGGTGGAGGGAGCCTCTAAAAACCCCAGTTTGGACCAATTCATGGTGGAGGGAGCCTCTAAACAGCCCAGTTTGGACCAATTCATGGTGGAGGGAGCCTCTAAAAACCCCAGTTTGGACCAATTCATGGTGGAGGGAGCCTCTAAACAGCCCAGTTTGGGCAAATTCATGGTGGAGGGAGCCTCTAAACAGCCCAGTTTGGGCAAATTCATGGTGGAGGGAGCCTCTAAAAACCCCAGTTTGGACCAATTCATGGTGGAGGGAGCCTCTAAACAGCCCAGTTTGGACCAATTCATGGTGGAGGGAGCCTCTAAAAACCCCAGTTTGGACCAATTCATGGTGGAGGGAGCCTCTAAACAGCCCAGTTTGGACCAATTCATGGTGGAGGGAGCCTCTAAAAACCCCAGTTTGGACCAATTCATGGTGGAGGGAGCCTCTAAACAGCCCAGTTTGGGCAAATTCATGGTGGAGGGAGCCTCTAAACAGCCCAGTTTGGGCAAATTCATGGTGGAGGGAGCCTCTAAAAACCCCCAGTTTGGACCAATTCATGGTGGAGGGAGCCTCTAAAAACCCCAGTTTGGACCAATTCATGGTGGAGGGAGCCTCTAAAAACCCCAGTTTGGACCAATTCATGGTGGAGGGAGCCTCTAAACAGCCCAGTTTGGGCAAATTCATGGTGGAGGGAGCCTCTAAAAACCCCAGTTTGGACCAATTCATGGTGGAGGGAGCCTCTAAACAGCCCAGTTTGGACCAATTCATGGTGGAGGGAGCCTCTAAAAACCCCAGTTTGGACCAATTCATGGTGGAGGGAGCCTCTAAACAGCCCAGTTTGGACCAATTCATGGTGGAGGGAGCCTCTAAAAACCCCAGTTTGGACCAATTCATGGTGGAGGGAGCCTCTAAACAGCCCAGTTTGGGCAAATTCATGGTGGAGGGAGCCTCTAAACAGCCCAGTTTGGGCAAATTCATGGTGGAGGGAGCCTCTAAAAACCCCAGTTTGGACCAATTCATGGTGGAGGGAGCCTCTAAACAGCCCAGTTTGGACCAATTCATGGTGGAGGGAGCCTCTAAAAACCCCAGTTTGGACCAATTCATGGTGGAGGGAGCCTCTAAACAGCCCAGTTTGGACCAATTCATGGTGGAGGGAGCCTCTAAAAACCCCAGTTTGGACCAATTCATGGTGGAGGGAGCCTCTAAACAGCCCAGTTTGGACCAATTCATGGTGGAGGGAGCCTCTAAAAACCCCAGTTTGGACCAATTCATGGTGGAGGGAGCCTCTAAAAACCCCAGTTTGGACCAATTCATGGTGGAGGGAGCCTCTAAAAACCCCAGTTTGGACCAATTCATGGTGGAGGGAGCCTCTAAAAACCCCAGTTTGGACCAATTCATGATGGAGGGAGCCTCTAAAAACCCCAGTTTGGACCAATTCATGATGGAGGGAGCCTCTAAACAGCCCAGTTTGGGCAAATTCATGGTGGAGGGAGCCACTAAAAACCCCCAGTTTGGACCAATTCATGGTGGAGGGAGCCTCTAAAAACCCCAGTTTGGACCAATTCATGGTGGAGGGAGCCTCTAAACAGCCCAGTTTGGACCAATTCATGGTGGAGGGAACCTCTAAAAACCCCAGTTTGGACCAATTCATGGTGGAGGGAGCCTCTAAAAACCCCAGTTTGGACCAATTCATGGTGGAGGGAGCCTCTAAAAACTCCAGTTTGGACCAATTCATGATGGAGGGAGCCTCTAAACAGCCCAGTTTGGGCAAATTCATGGTGGAGGGAGCCTCTAAAAACCCCCAGTTTGGACCAATTCATGGTGGAGGGAGCCTCTAAACAGCCCAGTTTGGACCAATTCATGGTGGAGGGAGCCTCTAACCAGCAGAGTTGGTGGAAATCAGGGTGGAGGGAGCCTCTAACCAGCAGAGTTGGTGGAAATCAGGGTGGAGGGAGCCTAGTATTAGCAGAATTGTGCAACGCTTATGGTGGATGAGTATGAGGATGCGGAGGAATTGGAGAGGTTGAGTACAGACATGGAGTTTCATGTTGGGATGCTTTACACAGGTGGGCCCAAAAATGAAGGCTCTATCCAGTGGTGGTTCATTTTTATCAAAGTGAGCCGGTCGGCACTCTCAGCTGACAGACGGGTGCGCTTGTCAGTGATGATGCCACCGGCTGCACTGAACACCCTCTCAGATAGGACGCTGGCGGCAGGACAGGACAGCACCTCCAAGGCATATAGGGCAAGTTCAAGCCACAGGTCCAACTTCGACACCCAATACGTGTAGGGCGCAGAGGGGTCGGAGAGGACAGGGCTGTGGTCGGAAAGGTATTCCCGCAACATGCGCCTATACTTCTCACGCCTGGTGACACTAGGACCCTCCGTGGCGGCACTTTGGCGAGGGGGTGCCATCAAGGTGTCCCAGACCTTAGACAGTGTGCCCCTCGTTTGTGTGGACCGGTGAGAACTTGGTTGCCTACTGGAGGAACTGCCCTCCCTGCCGCCAACGTCACATGCTGGAAACATCTCCATCATATTCTGCACCAATTGCCTGTGGCAAGCATTGATGCGATTGGCCCTCCCCTCTACCGGAATAAAAGACGAGATGTTGTTTTTATACCGGGGGTCAAGGATAGCAAAGATCCAGTACTGGTTGTCCTCCATGATTTTGACAATACGCTTGTCGGTTGTAAAACACCCCAACATGAACTCAGCCATGTCTGCCACAGTGTTAGTTGGCATGACTCCTCTGGCCCCACCGGAAAGTTCAATCTCCATTTCCTCCTCATCCTCCATGTCTACCCATCCGCGCTGCAACAATGGGACGATTCGAAGTTGCCCGGAAGCCTCCTGTATCACCATCACATCATCGGACAACTCTTCCTCCTCCTCCTCCTCCTCCATTAAACGCAGTGAAGCGGACAGATGTGTGGACCTACTCTCCAGCTGTGACGGATCGGATGCTATCCCTAACTCCTCTGTGTGATCTGAGTTATCCCTGATGTCAATCAGGGATTCTCTCAGAACACACAAGAGAGGGATTGTAAAGCTCACCATCGCATCCTCAGAGCTCACCCTCCTTGTGGACTCCTCAAAGACCCGTAGGATGTCACAAAGGTCTCTCATCCATGGCCACTCATGGATGTGAAACTGAGGCAGCTGACTTTGTGGCACCCTAGGGTTTTGTAGCTAGTATTCCATCAAAGGTCTCTGCTGCTCAACCACTCTATTCAACATCTGAAACGTTGAGTTCCAGCGTGTGGGGACGTCGCACAAAAGCCGGTGTTGTGGCACATGCAGGCGTTGCTGGAGAGATTTTAAGCTAGCAGCGGCTACTGTCGACTTGCGAAAGTGGGCGCACATGCGCCGCACTTTCACCAGTAGCTCTGGAACATTGGGGTAGCTCTTTAGGAAACGTTGCACCACTAGGTTGAAGACGTGGGCCAGGCATGGAACATGTTGGAGTCCGGCAAGCTCCAGAGCTGCTACCAGGTTCCGGCCGTTATCACAAACGACCATGCCTGGGCCCAGGTGCAGCGGCTCAAACCATATTGCCGTCTCATCGAGGAGGGCATCCCTCACCTCGGAGGCAGTGTGCTGTCTGTCCCCCAAGCTGATCAGCTTCAGCACAGCCTGCTGACGTCTACCAACGCCAGTGCTGCAACGTTTCCAACTCGTAGCTGGGGTCAATCTAACAGCGGAGGAGGAGGCGGTGGCGGAGGAGGAGGCGGTGGCGGAGGAGGAGGCGGTAGAGGAGGAGGAGGAGGGGGGTGTTCTTCTCGTGTCCCTGCCAGGAATGTTAGGCGGGGAGACGAGGTACACCGGGCCAGTTTGGGAAGCAGTCCCAGCCTCAACTACATTCACCCAGTGTGCCGTTAGTGAAATGTAGCGTCCCTGTCCGCATGCACTTGTCCACGCGTCGGTGGTCAAGTGGACCTTTGTGCAAAGCGCGGAACTAAGGGCCCGCCTGATGTTGAGTGACACGTGCTGGTGCAAGGCGGGGACGGCACACCGGGAGAAGTAGTGACGGCTAGGGACGGCATAGCGAGGTGCCGCAGTTGCCATCAGGTCCAGGAAGGCGGGAGTTTCAACAAGCCAGAACGCCAACATCTCCTGGGCCAGCAGTTTAGCGATGTTGGCGTTCAAGGCGTGTGTGGGTGGTTAGCAGTGTATTTCTGCCGCCGCTCCAATGTCTGAGAGATGGTGGGTTGTTGTAAAGAAGCGCCTGATGGTGCCTTTGATGGTGCAGGAGAAGGAGATAAGACAGGAACAGGGGAGGATGAGGGAGAAGTCAACAAAGTGGCGGAGGCAGATGAAGTGGTGTCCTGGCTCGTCCTCTGGAGTGCATCGCCAGCACAGTCAGCAGTGGCAGTGGCAGAGGCAGAGGCAGTGGCAGAGGCAGTGGCAGTGGCGTGAACGGCAGGCGGCCTTTGTCCTGCCGTTGCTGCCTGCCACTGATTCCAGTGCTTGGATTCCAAATGACGGTGCATTGAAGTGGTGGACAGGTTGCTCTTCTCAGAGCCCCTAATCAATTTCGAGAGGCAAATTGTGCAGACAACACTATATCTGTCCTCGGCGCATTCCTTGAAAAAACTCCACATCTTCGAGAAACGTGCCCTCGAGGTGGGAGTTTTTCGGGGCTGGGTACGAACTGGAACATCTTGGGAGATTCCGGGTGTGGCCTGGCTTCGCCTAAGCTGCTGACCTCTGCCTCTGCCTCTAGCTACCCTTTTTGGTGCTGCACCTGCCTCAACATCCACACTACTTTCCCCGCTTGACATCCCCCCTGTCCAGGTCGGGTCAGTGTCATCATCATCCACCACTTCCTCTTCCAACTCCTGTCTCATCTCCTCCTCCCGCACAATGCGCCGGTCAACTGGATGCCCTGACGGCAACTGCGTCACATCATCGTCGATGAGGGTGGGTTGCTGGTCATCCACCACCAAATCGAACAGAGATGGAGGAGACTCTAGTGTTTGAGCATCTGGACACAGATGCTCCTCTGTTACGTTCGTGGAATCGTGACGTGGAGAGGCAGGTTGAGGGACAATGAAAGGAGCGGAGAACAGCTCTGGGGAGCAGGGACAGTTGGGGTTATTGTTCTGTGAAGCTTGGGAATTTTGGGAGGAAGGAGGACAAGACTGTTGGGTAATAGGAGGAGAGGAGGCAGAGTCTGACTGGCTGCTGGACAATGTGCTGTAAGCGTTCTCTGACAGCCATTGCAAGACCTGTTCCTGGTTCTCGGGCCTACTAAGGTTTGTACCCTGCAGTTTAGTTAATGTGGCAAGCAACCCTGGCACTGTGGAGTGGCGCAATGCTTGCTGCCCCACAGGAGTAGGCACGGGACGCCCTGTGGCTTCACTGCTACCTTGCTCCCCAGAACCATTCCCCCGACCTCGCCCACGGCCTCGTCCACGTCCCTTTCCGGGAGCCTTGCGCATTTTGAATTCCCAGTTAGAAATTGGCACTATATACCAGTAGCAAAAATTGTGGGTGCACGTAACCCCAATATATTCTTTGAATTCCCAGTCAGACAATGGCACTATATACCAGTAGCAAGAAATGAGGGTATTTATAACCCCAATATATTCTTTGAATTCCCAGTCAGACAATGGCACTATATACCAGTAGCAAGAAATGAGGGTATTTATAACCCCAATATATTCTTTGAATTACCAGTCAGAAACTGGCACTATATGGCAGTAGCAAGAAATGAGGGTATTTGTAACCCTAATATATTCTTTGAATTCCCAGTCAGACAATGGCACTATATACCAGTAGCAAAAATTGTGGGTGCACGTAACCCCAATATATTCTTTGAATTACCAGTCAGACAATGGCACTATATACCAGTAGCAAAAATTGTGGGTGCACGTAACCCCAATATATTCTTTGAATTCCCAGTCAGACAATGGCACTATATACCAGTAGCAAGAAATGAGGGTATTTATAACCCCAATATATTCTTTGAATTCCCAGTCAGACAATGGCACTATATACCAGTAGCAAGAAATGAGGGTATTTATAACCCCAATATATTCTTTGAATTCCCAGTCAGACAATGGCACTATATACCAGTAGCAAGAAATGAGGGTATTTATAACACCAATATATTCTTTGAATTACCAGTCAGAAACTGGCACTATATGGCAGTAGCAAGAAATGAGGGTATTTGTAACCCCAATATATTCTTTGAATTCCCAGTCAGACAATGGCACTATATACCAGTAGCAAAAATTGTGGGTGCACGTAACCCCAATATATTCTTTGAATTCCCAGTCAGACAATGGCACTATATACCAGTAGCAAAAATTGTGGGTGCACGTAACCCCAATATATTCTTTGAATTCCCAGTCAGACAATGGCACTATATACCAGTAGCAAAAATTGTGGGTGCACGTAACCCCAATATATTCTTTGAATTCCCAGTGAGACAATGGCACTATATACCAGTAGCAAAAATTGTGGGTGCACGTAACCCCAATATATTCTTTGAATTCCCAGTCAGACAATGGCACTATATACCAGTAGCAAAAATAGTGGGTGTATATAGCCCCAATTCTATTGCTAGGGGACTTGCAGGGTATTTCTGAGGTGAAGGTGGGGGGGCACACCGTTGGAACGGGGATTTGGGGTGTATATATGGGGTATACGGGAATACACTGTCAGTGTGTTCCATTCAGGATCCTGGGAAAGCTGGGTTGCGGCGATTGAGCCCGTCAGTGCCACGTTACACTGACAAGCTTCTCCCTGGAATTGAAGTTATATGTAAGCCCAATATATTCTTTGAATTCCCAGTGAGACAATGGCACTATATAGCAGTAGCAAAAATAGTGGGTGTATATAGCCCCAATTCTATTGCTAGGGGACTTGCAGGGTATTTCTGGGGTGAAGGTGGGGGGGCACACCGTTGGAACGGGTATCGGGGGTATATATCGGGTATACGGGAATACACTGTCAGTGTATTCCATTCAGGATCCGCGGAAAGCTGGGTTGCGGCGATTGAGCCCGTCAGTGCCACGTTACACTGACAAGCTACTCCCTGGAATTTAGCTCTTACAAGAGCTGTTGGTTGTCTTCTCCTTCCTATCCTAGCCTGTCCCTGCCTACCCAGAATCTAAGCCCTAGCTAACTGGATGGAAACCTCCGTCCCCGGTGAATTGCAAGCTCAGAATGACGCGAAGCTGGGCGTCGCTGTTCTTTTAAATTAGAGGTCACATGTTTTCGGCAGCCAATGGGTTTTGCCTACTTTTTTCAACGTCACCGGTGTCGTAGTTCCTGTCCCACCTACCCTGCGCTGTTATTGGAGCAAAAAAGGCGCCAGGGAAGGTGGGAGGGGAATCGAGTAATGGCGCACTTTACCACGCGGTGTTCGATTCGATTCGAACATGCCGAACAGCCTAATATCCGATCGAACATGAGTTCGATAAAACACTGTTCGCTCATCTCTATTTGTTATATATCCTTTGTTGGCAATGACAGAGGTCAATCGTTTTCTGTAAGTCTTCACAAGGTTGGCACACAGTGTTGTTGGTATGTTGGCCCATTCCTCCATGCAGATCTCCTCTAGAGCAGTGATGTTTTGGGGCTGTCGCTTGGCAACACAGACTTTCAACTCCCTCCAAAGGTTTTCTATAGGGTTGAGATCTGGAGACTGGCTAGGCCACTCCAGGACCTTGAAATGCTTCTTACAAAGCCACTCCTTCGTTTCCCTGGCGGTGTGCTTTGGATCATTGTCATGTTGAAAGACCCAGCCACATTTCATCTTCAATGCCCTTGCTGATGGAAGGAGGTTTGCACTCAAAATCTTACGATACATGGCCCCATTCATTCTTTCATGTACCCGGATCAGTCGTCCTGGCCCCTTTGCAGAGAAACAGCCCCAAAGCATGATGTTTCCACCCCCATGCTTTACAGTAGGTATGGTGTTTGATGGATGCAACTCAGTATTCTTTTTCCTCCAAATACGAAAAGTTGTGTTTCTACCAAACAGTTCTACTTTGGTTTCATCAGACCATAGGACATTCTCCCAATACTCTTCTGGATCATCCAAATGCTCTCTAGCAAACTTCAGACGGGCCCGGACACGTACTGGCTTAAGCAGTGGGACACGTCTGGCACTGCAGGATCTGAGTCCCTGGCGGCGTAGTGTGTTACTGATGGTAGGCTTTGTAACATTGGTCCCAGCTCTCTGCAGTTCATTCACTAGGTCCCCCCGCGTGGTTCTGGGATTTTTGCTCACTGTTCTTGTGATCATTTTAACCCCACGGGGTGAGATTTTGCGTGGAGCCCCAGATCGAGGGAGATTATCAGTGGTCTTGTATGTCTTCCATTTTCTAATTATTGCTCCCACAGTTGATTTCTTCAATCCAAGCTGGTTGCCTATTGCAGATTCAGTCTTCCCAGCCTGGTGCAGGGCTACAATTTTGTTTCTGGTGTCCTTTGACAGCTCTTTGGTCTTCACCATAGTGGAGTTTGGAGTCTGACTGTTTGAGGGTGTGCACAGGTGTCTTTTTATACTGATAACAAGTTTAAACAGGTGCCATTACTACAGGTAATGAGTGGAGGAAAGAGGAGACTCTTAAAGAAGAAGTTACAGGCCAGAAATCTTGATTGTTTGTAGGTGACCAAATACTTATTTTCCACCATAATTTGCAAATAAATTCTTACAAAATCAGACAATGTGATTTTCTGGATTTGTTTTCTCATTTTGTCTCTCATAGTTGAGGTCTACCTATGATGTAAATTACAGACGCCTCTCATCTTTTTAAGTGGTGGAACTTGCACTATTGGTGACTGACTAAATACTTTTTTGCCCCACTGTATGTAGAAAGAAAAATGAGAACATTATGGCTTTTGGAATTTAAACAAAAACATAAAAATGAAAAATGTTTGCGTCTCCTAAGGGTTAAGTCAATGTTAATGAACCTTTCCAAGAGAAATATCTCCTAGTGAGAAAACGTCCCAACTGAGTACATACAAAGTAGGGATCCCTTATAAATGTTGACAATATAAGGATTCATTTGGAGCCTCTTTCATCAGTTATATAATGGCCCACTCAGTGCCCCTATATGTAGAATACTAGTTCCCTCAGCACCCCCACATATAGTATATGAGCACTTCACACTGTTCCCACATGTTATATAATGGTCAATGGTTCCTCTACAGCACCCCCACATGTAAAATATTGACTCTCCACAAAGCCCCCACGTAAAATAATGGCTCAATGTTAGAGCAAGAGATAAGCAGAAGAGAGAAGTGGAGAGTACAGTGGTGAGAACTGAACACAACTTCCCATGCGTTTCCTAGTGCGGCAATAGCTGTAATGAGGGCCTCCAGCATACTGAAAAGTAAGGATGTCAGTGCATCCTATCCTTGGTAGGGGGCAAAATTCCAAATGACAAGGATCCAAGTAACAAGGATAAGACAGTAAATTAGCTTACGTATTTCAGGGTAGGCCTGTACGACCCCTTAGTCATAGAATTTTATGCCATTTTTTCCATATCCATTGCATATTGGTCCAAGGTTTGTTTGTTTGTGCATTTTTTTTTTCATGTTTCATACTCCCTAATATTTTGGTTGTAGCAGTGATTTGTTTAAACTCTTGGTGCATGGAAACGCCCACCGGCAGCTCCTGGACATCTGGAAGGATGTTTATTATAGTGAGAATGACCTCTAGGTCATTCTGATAATTGGAAATTCATTATTTTTTATTTGGAGAAACTAATTTTCTAGGCCTATATGACAAATTGCCAGACCTTGATTAATATTAGAATTATTGTCAATGAATAGATACACCACAATATTGCAACACATTATAATGAATGGCGTCTTAGGGGACAGATATGTACAACCTAAATTTATGTGTATGGCCTAAAAAGGCTGATTTGTGATGTCAAAATGCAGGTCACATTGTGCCGGTCCGATCTGCTGTTCTGTGAAATAAATGACCCTCCTAGTGTGAATTATACATTCAGAGCACACCGGATTCAGAATAATTCAGAATAATTTTAAGAGCAATACCCCATTAAACAAATATGGAACTGATAGTGCTAGAATTATGCAGCCTATGAGAAAATAAATATCAATTTTACTGTTTGACACATTTATATGGGCTTAATGAGTGAAAAATGTGTGCATCAAAAATGTACATTTTCCATTAGCAAGACAGTGATGGATGAGTCTTCAGTCTTTCCATATTATCCAGATAAAGAATGATTAGGATTATTATTCTATACGTGAAAAGTGGGGAGATGGCAACTTGGCCAATGGAAATAGAAAAAACAGCAGCATCCAATTACTTGCTGATTGTCGTTAGAGATGTGCACTCTTGTGACCCCTTCAACTGTTCTCTATTGGAAATTCATTAGCAGATGTCACTTGTGCCTCTGTTATTTGTGTGCATTTAGTATAGTTAAGTGCACAGATATTACAGCGCCATTGTTAATATAAGGACTGCAGTGAACACAAGTCATTGTTATCCCTAACATCGTCCTCCTCCACAATCGCCCTCCCTATCTCCTCTGCAATAACCACAGACATGTCTCATCTCTGACATGTATGACCACAGCTTTAATTAAATGGAATTATCGTTGAGTTAACTCTTAAATCACTTTACGTTGAGCAACTACCACAGTGTGCTAAGCTCTGACAACTCGGTGGTCATATAGTCAGTCTCCATTTGCTAGAAGTTTTACTAAATTGACCACCATACTGTACATGGCAAAAGCCAACGAAGAGCGTACATGTAGTATGTTCAGTACAGCAATAATACGGTACTTGATAAGAATTACAAGAACTATTTGATATTGTATTGTAATAGTAATCACCCCTAGAAGCATTTCTTATATTAAAGAATTATTCCACAACGTGGTCCCATACAGCGTGCCATATAGTACATATAGTAAACACAGAATTCGCACAGCTCCATGGTATATGAGTACTCAATACGTAAAAACAAGTTTATTCTTTTTCTGGTTTAACAATGCCCTCATCGAGGTTGGTCTCACTATCCCCAGAGTGGTCTGGTTTTGTTCCATTGGGTCTGGTCTCACCGTGGTCTTTATTTCCCATTGTTGCAGGTTAATGGTATACATCCACTTGGCCACTGTGGATAAGTCCCACACCCTCAGTCTGTTTTCTAGCCATCTTTAGCATGGTACTCCTTTTCATACTCTTCAGATTTCTCAGTTTACAGATTCTGGCTATTGTTGTCTGCTAGTGGATGCACCCCTTGTTACGGAAGAAGGGTGGGATTATTCTAGCAACTACATTGCAGGATGGAGCTACTCAGGGACCCTATTGGAGCCCTTAGGTGGTGCACTGAAAAGGCAAGGGCCACTCAATCCCACTTGCTAACTATTTACCCAGCAGTTAAGATGGTTATATGCTTCTCTATTTCCTGCACTCTGACCCCCTAGTGGCACCATCGCTCTTCCAAATATACTTTTTATGATGTCCATAAGAATATCCTTGTTATGTATGTACCCTGACTATACATTCATTCATCCATTGATATGTTACTGCCACAATTTGGTTGGTGAAGGATATGCAAATAATGGAAAAAAAGGAAACTATTTATCTTGTGCCACTGCGGCATGACCTATAATGTAAGGTAGTCAATGACCAACTTTCATAAGAGAAAGTTTTGACAGACCCGAAGAATGGAAAGGTGAATGTAGTATAACTCTTTATGACCATACAAGGATCGGAAACCCTTCTTGTATCTTGATCTGATTTTTTTTTAAAAGTTAAAGTTGTCAGTGTGCCATGCAATAATTGTAAGGATGTCGACCCCTACATCCCTACATCATAGCTATATAATGCACACCTAAACAGGAACCAAAAAACTGGTTGATTAAACTTCCATTTTAATGTGATCCTTGTCCATGACTTTTTTGGGCAAAGATGATCCTTATCTGGTGAACTTTTTGGATGATCATAGTACTAAGAGTGATCTGCAGTAAGCCAGCTTTGTGAGGGCAGAGGATATCGGTAACATCGCCCAGTGTTTTTTGTTGCATACACCCATACAGATCTGTACAGCCTTGTTGACTGGACTGTTTTCAGCCTTGAACGTCTACTTTAGCGTTTTCATACTTTACTTTTACACTTCCTTCAAGGTACAAAAATGAATTGCACAGGCAATTGATGCCCTCTGGCTTGTTTAGCTCACTAGGGCGCCATGCCTCATGTGTTCCCCTTTAGGGCTTCCTTCCCTCTGGATGTTTTTACATGGTCTGTGAAAGAGAAGGATTAACTGGAGCATCAGAGTTTAAAAATGAGAGAAATCCTTGTGCCAAGTAGATGTGGTTGAGTTAAAATTGGCACATTTTGTTGTATTTAAACCCCAACACGTTTCTAGAAAATTGGGAAAAAAATTGAACTCCAACTAAATTATCTCATGACACATTTTGGTGTATTATTTTGCCCAAATCTAGTCATAACCACAATAGTAAATTTGCTCCACTGAGTGCACGTCTTTTGGGAAATCTCTCCTGCCCCATCTACCTGATGTCCAGTCTGTCCAAAATGAACCGCCTGAATTTTCCTTCTTCTTTTATACTTGATATCTCTGCAGCTGCTTCTGTTATTCCTCAGTCAAATGTTTTCTATTTTGACATTATTTTGGAGCATTATTTATCTGACACTTTCAGATACTTGTTGATTTATGTCTAACTCATAACGAAAACCCTCTTTGAAATGCAAACTACAGTAGCTTTTCTATCAGCTGTTATCACTGGAAGAAGACACAATATACCTGTAGGATGCTCTACCCAGACAATAAAGCAATCTTTCATTGATTTTGCTCAGATTTTTTCATGACTGTGAAGGAAATTAAATATTTTCTTGTTTAGAATAATACAGTCACACTTGTTACATTACATTGCTACCAGCCGTCACAAGTATTGTAATATCCTATCTCCCATTGTGCTCCTCCCCCCGATTGTCAGCACACTGTGTCTTCCTCCAGTATTTCTTCCTGCTATGTGTGCGCATAGCTATACGTGAGTATCCTATAAGACAAGTTACTTCATACACTGAGTAGTTCATACATCGAGTACTATGGGTATTATTCAAAACATTGTGACGCTGGGTTCACACCAGCGCCTGAACTCTCTTTTCAGGAAACCTGTCAGGCCGTTGTCCGGCCGTGAGCGCCGGTGAGCGTATTATGCGCTCCACGGCTAAACCATTTTTTTTTTTTAAACCGGACACAGAGTACTGCATGTCCGACTATGTGTCCGGTTTAAAAAAAACGATTTTGTCCGCAGAGAGCATAAAACGCTCACCAGAGCTCACGGCCAGACACTTTTCAAGCCCATAGGCTTGAAACATGCCGGCAGGTTTCCGTCTCCTGCCCCTGTTTTGTGCAGGAAACGGAAACCTGCAGAACGGAGTACGGGCGCAGATGTGAACGAGCCCTGACCCCTTTGCTCATGAGTCTACATCTACATCTTAGAATAATTTCCCTATTATTGGTATAAATCTACCAGATTGTATACATTATGGGACGATAGGTTCAGTGGTAGTAGCAACCAACCCAGACAGTCAGAGACAGACACAAAAAGCCAGGTGCAAACAACTTTTACCCTATACGTTTATTATGCAGAAACGGCAAAACAAAATAAGCCTTAACTTCAGGCAAAAAAAAAAATAACAAATCCTGCTTATCTCAGCTACTAACTATACAGAGAATACCCTAACTGTACATGTGACTTGCTTCAGCCACACGGTCACCACACAGGGCAAAAACAATGGCAGCTGTGCACACTGGACTCTCACCAGTTTTGAGAGTGTTGAGACAGAACCTGGCTCCTCCTCTCTCCCCCAGGAACTGCCCAGAACTGAGTCTTGACAACCTCAACTCCCACCTGTGCTTGAAGGATCCCTCCTGCTGTAGGGCCAGAAATGGTTAACAGAAAGGCCTTCTCAAAGCTGAGGTTTTGTTAAAGATTTATGTTGTGACCTCGCTCACCATACATAAGTGGGGAATCTGGGGGTATATAGTGACCTTCCAAAACTTCATCTGTCACCTTCTCACAACATATAAATACTGGAAATGACTAAGAATGCATGTTAAAGATCCATATGTATCCATATACTATGCAGAGTAAAATTAGTAACTAGGAATCTTCTTTAGATCATTGGTAAGAGTCTTCATGGATAAAAGTGACTATTTTCATCACGACCTGTTGACTGTTGGGTTAATGTGTATATTGTGTACTGATTTCTCATGAAATAGAGAACATCGACTGTGACAAGGCCAGGAAATATGTAGGGAATCTCTAAACAAGATTAAAAAGCAAACCCTTTCATGTGCACAGAGACAACCTCCCTGAATGTTACAGGCTATCGCCACTTAACTCTTAACTCCATACATCTTATATAATCCTGCAAGGATACAGAACACTGTAAATGTCAGCTCACAAGGGTTAAACATAGGTGCAGTGGCTCTGCCAGGTCCATTCCCCTCCTCTCATCCCCCATTTTCCCTGCTATGCTTTGCCCGCCTGTCACTTTGCACGACACTCTTCCTCACTGATGGATTGAGCAGATCTGACAGGTCACCAGCTAGGTCTGTTTATTCCTGAAACAAGTGCTTTGGGATCTGTGTCCTGGGCAGCCCGCTCCAAATGTTGCATATTCACAGTAGTTTCCACTTACAGCTCTGTATTTATGAAGCTTCATTTCATTGCTAGATTTTATGACCCCTGAACCAAGTGCACTAATATTCTCATAAGGCTCCGAAATCTTTGCATCGTGGGGTTTGGTAAAACAATTGGGGTATTTGTCCTATTAATTGTACAAAGGATTTACGGTACCTGATCCATGGCAATCTAATATGTGGAGAAGCAAGTCACTGGCTATTGGTCTATTAAAGTTTTATAAAAGAAGACCTTTGCTGATGTTAAATATATAACTTTGCTTGGCTACACAAAACACTAAAAGCCAAAGAAAAAAAGAAACGGCTCGTAATACATTCCACTACAATATATTCAGAGATTCCTTACCAGCAGTTTTTTTGTCACTTCTCAAGTAGCGTTTACGTTTTTTCTGCCGTTGGCTGTGTCAGATCTACGAGATTTATTAATCAGGCTTCTTGCATTAGCGTTTATTGTTAGACAGTAGAGATGAGCGAACAGTGTTCTATCGAACTCATGTTCGATCGGATATTAGGCTGTTCGGCATGTTCGAATCGAATCGAACACCGCGTGGTAAAGTGCGCCATTACTCGATTCCCCTCCCACCTTCCCTGGCGCCTTTTTTGCTCCAATAACAGCGCTGGGTAGGTGGGACAGGAACTACGACACCGGTGACGTTGAAAAAAGTAGGCAAAACCCATTGGCTGCCGAAAACATGTGACCTCTAATTTAAAAGAACAGCGACGCCCAGCTTCGCGTCATTCTGAGCTTGCAATTCACCGAGGACGGAGGTTTCCGTCCAGCTAGCTAGGGCTTAGATTCTGGGTAGGCAGGGACAGGCTAGGATAGGAAGGAGAAGACAACCAACAGCTCTTGTAAGAGCTAAATTCCAGGGAGAAGCTTGTCAGTGTAACGTGGCACTGACGGGCTCAATCGCCGCAACCCAGCTTTCCCAGGATCCTGAATGGAATACACTGTCAGTGTATTCCCGTATACCCGATATATACCCCGATACCCGTTCCAACGGTGTGCCCCCCCCACCTTCACCCCAGAAATACCCTGCAAGTCCCCTAGCAATAGAATTGGGGCTATATACACCCACAATTTTTACTACTGGTATACAGTGCCATTGTCTGACTGGGAATTCAAAGAATATATTGGGAATACAAATACCCTCATTTCTTGCTACTGCCATATAGTGCCAGTTTCTGACTGGTAATTCAAAGAATATATTGGGGTTACGTGCACCCACAATTTTTACTACTGGTATACAGTGCCATTGTCTGACTGGGAATTCAAAGAATATATTGGGAATACAAATACCCTCATTTCTTGCTACTGCCATATAGTGCCAGTGTCTGACTGGGAATTCAAAGAATATATTGGGGTTACGTGCACCCACAATTTTTACTACTGGTATACAGTGCCATTGTCTGACTGGGAATTCAAAGAGTATATTGGGAATACAAATACCCTCATTTCTTGCTACTGCCATATAGTGCCAGTTTCTGACTGGGAATTCAAAGAATATATTGGGGTTACGTGCACCCACAATTTTTACTACTGGTATACAGTGCCATTGTCTGACTGGGAATTCAAAGAGTATATTGGGAATACAAATACCCTCATTTCTTGCTACTGCCATATAGTGCCAGTTTCTGACTGGGAATTCAAAGAATATATTGGGGTTACGTGCACCCACAATTTTTACTACTGGTATACAGTGCCATTGTCTGACTGGGAATTCAAAGAGTATATTGGGAATACAAATACCCTCATTTCTTGCTACTGCCATATAGTGCCAGTTTCTGACTGGGAATTCAAAGAATATATTGGGGTTACGTGCACCCACAATTTTTACTACTGGTATACAGTGCCATTGTCTGACTGGGAATTCAAAGAATATATTGGGGTTATAAATACCCTCATTTCTTGCTACTGCCATATAGTGCCAGTTTCTGACTGGGAATTCAAAGAATATATTGGGGTTACGTGCACCCACAATTTTTACTACTGGTATACAGTGCCATTGTCTGACTGGGAATTCAAAGAATATATTGGGGTTATAAATACCCTCATTTCTTGCTACTGCCATATAGTGCCAGTTTCTGACTGGTAATTCAAAGAATATATTGGGGTTACGTGCACCCACAATTTTTACTACTGGTATACAGTGCCATTGTCTGACTGGGAATTCAAAGAGTATATTGGGAATACAAATACCCTCATTTCTTGCTACTGCCATATAGTGCCAGTGTCTGACTGGGAATTCAAAGAATATATTGGGGTTACGTGCACCCACAATTTTTACTACTGGTATACAGTGCCATTGTCTGACTGGGAATTCAAAGAGTATATTGGGAATACAAATACCCTCATTTCTTGCTACTGCCATATAGTGCCAGTTTCTGACTGGGAATTCAAAGAATATATTGGGGTTACGTGCACCCACAATTTTTACTACTGGTATACAGTGCCATTGTCTGACTGGGAATTCAAAGAGTATATTGGGAATACAAATACCCTCATTTCTTGCTACTGCCATATAGTGCCAGTGTCTGACTGGGAATTCAAAGAATATATTGGGGTTACGTGCACCCACAATTTTTACTACTGGTATACAGTGCCAATTTCTAACTAGGAATTCAAAATGCGCAAGGCTCCCGGAAAGGGACGTGGACGAGGCCGTGGGCGAGGTCGGGGGAATGGTTCTGGGGAGCAAGGTAGCAGTGAAGCCACAGGGCGTCCCGTGCCTACTCCTGTGGGGCAGCAAGCATTGTGCCACTCCACAGTGCCAGGGTTGCTTGCCACATTAACTAAACTGCAGGGTACAAACCTTAGTAGGCCCGAGAACCAGGAACAGGTCTTGCAATGGCTGTCAGAGAACGCTTACAGCACATTGTCCAGCAGCCAGTCAGACTCTGCCTCCTCTCCTCCTATTACCCAACAGTCTTGTCTTCCTTCCTCCCAAAATTCCGAAGCTTTACAGAACAATAACCCAAACTGTCCCTGCTCCCCAGAGCTGTTCTCCGCTCCTTTCATTGTCCCTCAACCTGCCTCTCCACGTCACGATTCCACGAACCTAACAGAGGAGCATCTGTATCCAGATGCTCAAACACTAGAGTCTCCTCCATCTCCGTTCGATTTGGTGGTGGATGACCAGCAACCCACCCTCATCGACGATGATGTGACGCAGTTGCCGTCAGGGCATCCAGTTGACCGGCGCATTGTGCGGGAGGAGGAGATGAGACAGGAGTTGGAAGAGGAAGTGGTGGATGATGAGGACACTGACCCGACCTGGACAGGGGGGATGTCAAGCGGGGAAAGTAGTGTGGATGTTGAGGCAGGTGCAGCACCAAAAAGGGTAGCTAGAGGCAGAGGCAGAGGTCAGCAGCTTAGGCGAAGCCAGGCCACACCCGGAATCTCCCAAGATGTTCCAGTTCGTACCCAGCCCCGAAAAACTCCCACCTCGAGGGCACGTTTCTCGAAGGTGTGGAGTTTTTTCAAGGAATGCGCCGAGGACAGATATAGTGTTGTCTGCACAATTTGCCTCTCGAAATTGATTAGGGGCTCTGAGAAGAGCAACCTGTCCACCACTTCAATGCGCCGTCATTTGGAATCCAAGCACTGGAATCAGTGGCAGGCAGCAACGGCAGGACAAAGGCCGACTGCCGTTCACGCCACTGCCACTGCCTCTGCCTCTGCCTCTGCCACTGCCACTGCTGACTGTGCTGGCGATGCACTCCAGAGGACGAGCCAGGACACCACTTCATCTGCCTCCGCCACTTTGTTGACTTCTACCTCATCCTCCCCTGGTCCTGTCTTATCTCCTTCTCCTGCACCATCAAAGGCACCATCAGGCGTTTCTTTACAACAACCCACCATCTCTCAGACATTGGAGCGGCGGCAGAAATACACTGCTAACCACCCACACGCGCAAGCCTTGAACGCCAACATCGCTAAACTGCTGGCCCAGGAGATGTTGGCGTTCCGGCTTGTTGAAACTCCCGCCTTCCTGGACCTGATGGCAACTGCGGCACCTCGCTATGCCGTCCCTAGCCGTCACTACTTCTCCCGGTGTGCCGTCCCCGCCTTGCACCAGCACGTGTCACTCAACATCAGGCGGGCCCTTAGTTCCGCGCTTTGCACAAAGGTCCACTTGACCACCGACGCGTGGACAAGTGCATGCGGACAGGGACGCTACATTTCACTGACGGCACACTGGGTGAATGTAGTTGAGGCTGGGACTGCTTCCCAAACTGGCCCGGTGTACCTCGTCTCCCCGCCTAACATTCCTGGCAGGGACACGAGAAGAACACCCCCCTCCTCCTCCTCCTCCTCTACCGCCTCCTCCTCCGCCACCGCCTCCTCCTCCGCCACCGCCTCCTCCTCCGCTGTTAGATTGACCCCAGCTACGAGTTGGAAACGTTGCAGCACTGGCGTTGGTAGACGTCAGCAGGCTGTGCTGAAGCTGATCAGCTTGGGGGACAGACAGCACACTGCCTCCGAGGTGAGGGATGCCCTCCTCGATGAGACGGCAATATGGTTTGAGCCGCTGCACCTGGGCCCAGGCATGGTCGTTTGTGATAACGGCCGGAACCTGGTAGCAGCTCTGGAGCTTGCCGGACTCCAACATGTTCCATGCCTGGCCCACGTCTTCAACCTAGTGGTGCAACGTTTCCTAAAGAGCTACCCCAATGTTCCAGAGCTACTGGTGAAAGTGCGGCGCATGTGCGCCCACTTTCGCAAGTCGACAGTAGCCGCTGCTAGCTTAAAATCTCTCCAGCAACGCCTGCATGTGCCACAACACCGGCTTTTGTGCGACGTCCCCACACGCTGGAACTCAACGTTTCAGATGTTGAATAGAGTGGTTGAGCAGCAGAGACCTTTGATGGAATACCAGCTACAAAACCCTAGGGTGCCACAAAGTCAGCTGCCTCAGTTTCACATCCATGAGTGGCCATGGATGAGAGACCTTTGTGACATCCTACGGGTCTTTGAGGAGTCCACAAGGAGGGTGAGCTCTGAGGATGCGATGGTGAGCCTTACAATCCCGCTCTTGTGTGTTCTGAGAGAATCCCTGATTGACATCAGGGATAACTCAGATCACACAGAGGAGTTAGGCATAGCATCCGATCCGTCACAGCTGGAGAGTAGGTCCACACATCTGTCCGCTTCACTGCGTTTAATGGAGGAGGAGGAGGAGGAGGAGGAGGAAGAAGAGTTGTCCGATGATGTGATGGTGATACAGGAGGCTTCCGGGCAACTTCGAATCGTCCCATTGTTGCAGCGCGGATGGGTAGACATGGAGGATGAGGAGGAAATGGAGATTGAACTTTCCGGTGGGGCCAGAGGAGTCATGCCAACTAACACTGTGGCAGACATGGCTGAGTTCATGTTGGGGTGCTTTACAACCGACAAGCGTATTGTCAAAATCATGGAGGACAACCAGTACTGGATCTTTGCTATCCTTGACCCCCGGTATAAAAACAACATCTCGTCTTTTATTCCGGTAGAGGGGAGGGCCAATCGCATCAATGCTTGCCACAGGCAATTGGTGCAGAATATGATGGAGATGTTTCCAGCATGTGACGTTGGCGGCAGGGAGGGCAGTTCCTCCAGTAGGCAACCAAGTTCTCACCGGTCCACACAAACGAAGGGCACACTGTCTAAGGTCTGGGACACCTTGATGGCACCCCCTCGCCAAAGTGCCGCCACGGAGGGTCCTAGTGTCACCAGGCGTGAGAAGTATAGGCGCATGTTGCGGGAATACCTTTCCGACCACAGCCCTGTCCTCTCCGACCCCTCTGCGCCCTACACGTATTGGGTGTCGAAGTTGGACCTGTGGCTTGAACTTGCCCTATATGCCTTGGAGGTGCTGTCCTGTCCTGCCGCCAGCGTCCTATCTGAGAGGGTGTTCAGTGCAGCCGGTGGCATCATCACTGACAAGCGCACCCGTCTGTCAGCTGAGAGTGCCGACCGGCTCACTTTGATAAAAATGAACCACCACTGGGTAGAGCCGTCATTTTTGTGCCCACCTGTGTAAAGCACCCCAACATGAAACTCCATGTCTGTACTCAACCTCTCCAATTCCTCCGCATCCTCATACTCATCCACCATAAGCGTTGCACAATTCTGCTAATACTAGGCTCCCTCCACCCTGATTTCCCCCAACTCTGCTGGTTAGAGGCTCCCTCCACCATGAATTTGCCCAAACTGGGCTGTTTAGAGGCTCCCTCCACCATGAATTGGTCCAAACTGGGTTTTTTAGAGGCTCCCTCCACCATGAATTTGCCCAAACTGGGCTGTTTAGAGGCTCCCTCCACCATGAATTGGTCCAAACTGGGCTGGTTAGAGGCTCCCTCCACCATGAATTTCCCAAAACTTGGCTGTTTAGAGGCTCCCTCCACCATGAATTTGCCCAAACTGGGCTGTTTAGAGGCTCCCTCCACCATTAATTGGTCCAAACTGGGCTGGTTAGAGGCTCCCTCCACCATGAATTTGCCCAAACTGGGGTGGTTAGAGGCTCCCTCCACCATTAATTGGTCCAAACTGGGCTGGTTAGAGGCTCCCTCCACCATGAATTTCCCAAAACTTGGCTGTTTAGAGGCTCCCTCCACCATTAATTGGTCCAAACTGGGCTGGTTAGAGGCTCCCTCCACCATGAATTTGCCCAAACTGGGCTGTTTAGAGGCTCCCTCCACCATTAATTGGTCCAAACTGGGCTGGTTAGAGGCTCCCTCCACCATGAATTTGCCCAAACTGGGCTGTTTAGAGGCTCCCTCCACCATGAATTGGTCCAAACTGGGGTGGTTAGAGGCTCCCTCCACCATGAATTGGTCCAAACTGGGGTGGTTAGAGGCTCCCTCCACCATTAATTGGTCCAAACTGGGCTGGTTAGAGGCTCCCTCCACAATTAATTGGTCCAAACTGGGCTAATTAGAGGCTCCCTCCACCATGAATTGGTCCAAACTGGGTTTTTTAGAGGCTCCCTCCACCATTAATTGGTCCAAACTGGGCTGGTTAGAGGCTCCCTCCACAATTAATTGGTCCAAACTGGGCTAATTAGAGGCTCCCTCCACCATGAATTGGTCCAAACTGGGTTTTTTAGAGGCTCCCTCCACCATGAATTTGCCCAAACTGGGCTGTTTAGAGGCTCCCTCCACCATGAATTGGTCCAAACTGGGCTGGTTAGAGGCTCCCTCCACCATGAATTGGTCCAAACTGGGGTGGTTAGAGGCTCCCTCCACCATTAATTGGTCCAAACTGGGCTGGTTAGAGGCTCCCTCCACCATTAATTGGTCCAAACTGGGCTGGTTAGAGGCTCCCTCCACCATGAATTTGCCCAAACTGGGGTGGTTAGAGGCTCCCTCCACCATTAATTGGTCCAAACTGGGCTGGTTAGAGGCTCCCTCCACAATTAATTGGTCCAAACTGGGCTAATTAGAGGCTCCCTCCACCATGAATTGGTCCAAACTGGGTTTTTTAGAGGCTCCCTCCACCATGAATTTGCCCAAACTGGGCTGTTTAGAGGCTCCCTCCACCATGAATTGGTCCAAACTGGGCTGGTTAGAGGCTCCCTCCACCATGAATTTCCCAAAACTTGGCTGTTTAGAGGCTCCCTCCACCATGAATTTGCCCAAACTGGGCTGTTTAGAGGCTCCCTCCACCATTAATTGGTCCAAACTGGGCTGGTTAGAGGCTCCCTCCACCATGAATTTGCCCAAACTGGGGTGGTTAGAGGCTCCCTCCACCATTAATTGGTCCAAACTGGGCTGGTTAGAGGCTCCCTCCACCATGAATTTCCCAAAACTTGGCTGTTTAGAGGCTCCCTCCACCATTAATTGGTCCAAACTGGGCTGGTTAGAGGCTCCCTCCACCATGAATTTGCCCAAACTGGGCTGTTTAGAGGCTCCCTCCACCATTAATTGGTCCAAACTGGGCTGGTTAGAGGCTCCCTCCACCATGAATTTGCCCAAACTGGGCTGTTTAGAGGCTCCCTCCACCATGAATTGGTCCAAACTGGGGTGGTTAGAGGCTCCCTCCACCATGAATTGGTCCAAACTGGGGTGGTTAGAGGCTCCCTCCACCATTAATTGGTCCAAACTGGGCTGGTTAGAGGCTCCCTCCACAATTAATTGGTCCAAACTGGGCTAATTAGAGGCTCCCTCCACCATGAATTGGTCCAAACTGGGTTTTTTAGAGGCTCCCTCCACCATTAATTGGTCCAAACTGGGCTGGTTAGAGGCTCCCTCCACAATTAATTGGTCCAAACTGGGCTAATTAGAGGCTCCCTCCACCATGAATTGGTCCAAACTGGGTTTTTTAGAGGCTCCCTCCACCATGA
The DNA here is from genome assembly GCF_031893055.1 of Leptodactylus fuscus. Taxonomy (NCBI): domain Eukaryota; kingdom Metazoa; phylum Chordata; class Amphibia; order Anura; family Leptodactylidae; genus Leptodactylus; species Leptodactylus fuscus. The sequence goes on along the minus strand of NC_134269.1, from coordinate 162,524,307 downwards.
ATTTGCCCAAACTGGGCTGTTTAGAGGCTCCCTCCACCATGAATTGGTCCAAACTGGGCTGGTTAGAGGCTCCCTCCACCATGAATTTCCCAAAACTTGGCTGTTTAGAGGCTCCCTCCACCATTAATTGGTCCAAACTGGGCTGGTTAGAGGCTCCCTCCACCATTAATTGGTCCAAACTGGGCTGGTTAGAGGCTCCCTCCACCATTAATTGGTCCAAACTGGGCTGGTTAGAGGCTCCCTCCACCATGAATTTCCCAAAACTTGGCTGTTTAGAGGCTCCCTCCACCATTAATTGGTCCAAACTGGGCTGGTTAGAGGCTCCCTCCACCATGAATTTGCCCAAACTGGGCTGTTTAGAGGCTCCCTCCACCATGAATTGGTCCAAACTGGGCTGGTTAGAGGCTCCCTCCACCATGAATTTCCCAAAACTTGGCTGTTTAGAGGCTCCCTCCACCATGAATTGGTCCAAACTGGGCTGGTTAGAGGCTCCCTCCACTATGAATTGGTCCAAACTGGGGTGGTTAGAGGCTCCCTCCACCATTAATTGGTCCAAACTGGGCTGGTTAGAGGCTCCCTCCACAATTAATTGGTCCAAACTGGGCTAATTAGAGGCTCCCTCCACCATGAATTGGTCCAAACTGGGTTTTTTAGAGGCTCCCTCCACCATGAATTTGCCCAAACTGGGCTGTTTAGAGGCTCCCTCCACCATGAATTGGTCCAAACTGGGCTGGTTAGAGGCTCCCTCCACCATGAATTTCCCAAAACTTGGCTGTTTAGAGGCTCCCTCCACCATTAATTGGTCCAAACTGGGCTGGTTAGAGGCTCCCTCCACCATTAATTGGTCCAAACTGGGCTGGTTAGAGGCTCCCTCCACCATTAATTGGTCCAAACTGGGCTGGTTAGAGGCTCCCTCCACCATTAATTGGTCCAAACTGGGCTGGTTAGAGGCTCCCTCCACCATTAATTGGTCCAAACTGGGCTGGTTAGAGGCTCCCTCCACCATGAATTTGCCCAAACTGGGCTGTTTAGAGGCTCCCTCCACCATGAATTGGTCCAAACTGGGCTGGTTAGAGGCTCCCTCCACCATGAATTTCCCAAAACTTGGCTGTTTAGAGGCTCCCTCCACCATTAATTGGTCCAAACTGGGCTGGTTAGAGGCTCCCTCCACCATGAATTGGTCCAAACTGGGGTTTTTAGAGGCTCCCTCCACCATGAATTGGTCCAAACTGGGGTTTTTAGAGTCTCCCTCCACCATGAATTGGTCCAAACTGGGGTTTTTAGAGTCTCCCTCCACCATGAATTGGTCCAAACTGGGGTTTTTAGAGGCTCCCTCCACCATGAATTTGCCCAAACTCTGCTGGTTAGAGGCTCAATCCACCCTGATTTTCAAAACAAATGTTGGTGCCAACCTCAACTTACTACAAGGGCCAAATTCACTGCTGGTGACAAGCTCTCCTCACTGCAAGTGCCAAATACACATGTTTCAAGGTGTTTTCCTACTGTCAGAGAGGTGGTATTGAGTGTGTAAAGTGTGTAGTTGTTAGGCTGTGATGTTGGGGTAATAGAGGGTCTTTGGTGTGTTAGATGCCCCCAGACATGCTTCCCCTGCTGTCCCAGTGTCATTCCAGAGGTGTTGGCATCATTTCCTGGGGTGTCATAGTGGACTTGGTGACCCTCCAGACACGGATTTGGGTTTCCCCCTTAACGAGTATCTGTTCCCCATAGACTATAATGGGGTTCGAAACCCGTTCGAACACACGAACATTGAGCGGCTGTTCGAATCGAATTTCGAACCTCGAACATTTTAGTGTTCGCTCATCTCTATTAGACAGTTAACCTTAGTCACCTCAAATGCACAAAATTCCTTAAGCAGTTCTCTATTTCTTATATATTTATTTCATATATACACTACAATACTACAATATCAAATATGGCTTGTAGAAAATGAATAAAATAAAATAATCTATATAGTATTTGCTGCGTCATATGGAAGCAAAAGCCAACATTTAGATATATATCAGTATTTGTTTTTCCACTTTTGCTTTTATTATGAATCCCATTGATAGAATCTGATCGCAGGTCTCAACAAAAATGCGAGACCCCTATAGCAAGTGATTTTCAGTTTTTAAAGCCCTGGTTTTGCAGTGCCGAGTTGTATTAGAAGAGACTATGGTGTTATGGTGCTAGTCAAGAGATGAAGGTTTTATTGGAGGAACTGAAACAGGTTATTATAGAGATTTAACTTTGGAGTGTACCAAATAACCATTGCACTCCATAGGTTAACAAAAGTGAGTACACTCCCTCACATTTTTGTAATTATTTTGTTATATATAGAGATGAGGGAGTACTATTCGAAATGGCTGTTTCGAATAGCACGCACCCATCGGAATGAATGGAAGCGGCTGGCACGCGGACTTTGCCGGAGGCCGGCTGCTTAACCCTCTGCGTGCCGGCTGCGTCCATTCATTCCTATGGGTGCCTGCTAATCAAAACGGCCATTTCGAATAGTACTCGCTCATCTTTAGTTATATATTTTCATAGGACATCAACTTTATACTCTCAATCTAACAGATGACACTAACCCGCTCATATTAAGGCTAAGGCCCAAAGTAGCATCCCACATCCCTGCTTTTGCCGCAGGGCTTTTCCCTGCATCTCTTTTCTGCTTCAATTATACCTTTAGGGAAATCGCCGGCATTTCTGTAGGTATAATTGACATGCTGCGATTTCCAAAACCATAACGGTTTTGTAAATTGCAGTGTGTCTGCTGTGCATATTTTTTCGCAAAGTGGGGATGGGATTTGCTAGAATCCCATCCACTTTGCTCTGACTGTAAAGCGCTGTGGTTTTCTCCATGGTGTTTATGCCACATGGGGCCCAGACCTGACTGTCTCTCTACACCCAATAACTAGATAGCAGTGGCTGGATACACCACCACATTCCAGGGTCGCTAAGCCCTATTCTCCTTTATCTCTACTGTCCTGTTAGCTCTTCCCCAATGACTGATGCTGATCTGTATCTGTCTGGTTGGCCTTAGCTATTGCTAGGATCACTAAGACATAAGTGATGGTGATGTCCTCCAGTAGTAGAGGGTGTATAGTATAGGTAGTCATACTGGTAGGAGCATTGCATTGGACGTTATCCCATGGTCATGTTGAGTCAGAATAAAGTGGGGAAGACAATGATATTGTCAATGAAGATTCTTTTGTGAATAAGACCTGGCAACTGGGTCAGAGGTTTGAATGCAACGAAATGAGACTTGTTAGTATACCAGGGACTGCTGTTAGGTTATCATTAACCTGCACACCAATAATGAAACTCCAATATACATTATAAACACTTTTATGTTCTAAATGGTGATTCAGAAGGCACAGTACGCGTACTGGGAGTACTTATAACTCTCCCCAGAGGTACGCATGGTAGTTTGTGGGGTTTGTCACTCGTGAACTATAATTATACTCTGTGGTTTCTTCAGAACCCAGAGTATAATAAGTAGCGGCCCTGGGGAGGTGATCAAAGACAACAAACGGTGTTACTAACCTATAATAGACCTCTACAATATACTCCGCTTCCCTTACCTCTCCTGGTCTCCCTCATGGAGCCCAATACTCACTCAGGGATCCCTTAAAATGGTTTGAAGTCACCATGTCCCAGGCCCAATCACAGCCGGCAATGGTCACCTGTGGCCGGTGATGGGCACCCAGAGACCAGAAGAGTGCCCAGAGGTAGTGCCTTCACTCGTTATACTCTGGGGTTTAAAGAGACCCCACATTATGGTAATAGCACTTCCAGTTTAGGCTGAAATGTGAAACAAATATTGCAAGGTTCACTCATCTCTATTTCTAAAATCTGTCCTTTGGAAAAAAAAATGAATGTAGCAATTATAATATAAAGTATAAGCGCATATAGAGTTCTCATAAGACTAAATGAGTTACACAGTAACTTGACCCTGTTTTATCTCATTCTGAGAACATACCTCCTAAATGGGTTCTACTTTTTGCCAAATCAACAGTTTGTATGTCCTAGACATAAGAGAGTTTTGAAAGTCTTCTTTGTACTTATATTTTGCCATCCAATATTCAGAATGTATGTTCACTGTGTCATCTCTTAATTCATTCTGATAATGTTTCTGAAATCACTAGCTGACACACATGGGGGATGGCATGTGCAAGTATTGTTGGCAGTTAGAGCTGCTGAATAAAAATTCCTAAGTTAGCATCAAGTTAATGCCAAAATTTCAGTGATACATAGACCCCATGGTGAATTTTTTATGGTCTTTTTTATGCCAATATGGTCTTTGTGGGAGTTTGATTCATACAGCTGATGGAGTCATGGAATGGATTCTCGGCAAGAACTCATGATTCAAAACATAGCACAATCTGCTGCTCACCAAGGAGGGTTCTCATGAATAACTAATAGGTGCAGGGAATCTCCTAGAGTAACCGAGTATTAATTTATTTTATGTAGTGCTGGCAGTCAGGAGCAGAGTAGAATAACAAAGATGCAATATAAGAAGGTCTCCATATAAAAGCAGAGAAATATAGTCTGTGCAGTGTAACAAACTTTGCTTTGATGCAGTCCGGTGTTTCATTTTTATTTCATTGCTTTACAGCGTACACGCGCAGACGACGTATAATCAACATTTCATTAAGTACAACATTAATTTAACATCTGACAAGATATTAAATTGCGTAGTTTACTATATCTCTGGCCCAGTGGCTTCTGGATCAGTCATGCTCAGCTCTTCATGATGTGAACCATCACTAATGCAAATTAAAAGCACCAGTGTTTTGGAACATCGCAAGTCGTACATGAGGAAACCGTGTACAAACATTATGAAAATCAAAGCCAAACTAAACAGGATCTGTTTGTCCATTTAAACAATTTTCCATACAAGACCAAACAAATAAGTGGTTATAGAAACCAACTACAGCAGGCGTTCTCTCAAAGCAAATGTCATTGAAAACACACGCAGAGTATAACTAATTAAAATATAATGGTTATTGTGATTCACAGAATCCTGACTTCATTAATGGCTATGCTGTTTTGAAGTATATCAAGGGACCTTCAAAGACAGAATCATGGCTCACTTGGCTGAAGCTTCACAGAAATTAAATGCCTTTCCGTTTCCACCTATTTATATAGGAAATTTACATATTTACATTCTTAAACAATTATAAACTTAGATCATGGAATACAGAAAGGGACTTTCAAGTTTTGTATCAAAGCGTATGCAGCGTTCCACCCAAGGATGTTCATAGCTTGTGGCTTTGGTTGGTAAATATTGGGGGGACAACAACAGGGACCAGGGCCATTTGAACACACTGGTGGGCCCAGTGCAAAGGTTTCATAAGTGGGCCCCCATTATACTCTGGGGATTTGTATCCATATGCCAAAAACTGGTATTTTATATGGTAACATTCAATGGGTGAAAATGTGTTATCTTTAAAGGGAGTCTATCATTGGGATTTTTAATTTTAACTAAACCTATCTTCATGTAGGCTTTAGAAAAGCTATTGTAGGTATATCTTTTGTTTTCAATTATGTTGCTGGCATTTTCATTAAAAAGCTGCTTTCTTCTTATGCAAATTTAGTATTTACGGAGCACAGGGGGCATTCCCATCTTCCAAGCACAAACAATAGACGCCAAAAAATTTCCTTGAAAGAAGAAGTCCGCAATTTCATGCAGGTTTCTCCCCCATGTTTTGTCTGCCTCATGTTTTCCATGCTTTCTTAGCTTGTGGAGGAATGGTAACAAGGCACATTTACACAGGAAATCCCAGCCGACTGCCAGCATCTTCCAAGAATAAACAATAGACACAAAGAAAATAGTCTGCAGGTTCTTCCATTCAAGATAGTTAGCTAATTCATAGTGCAAGGTTACTTGAGTAGAGGATTCTTGAAGATAAGACAAAAAGAGTGAAAAAGGAAAGATAAAGGTCACTCTCAGCTTGGTTCTCTGTATCAAAGTTGCCACTCATGCGGCGCCATCTTGGAAAAATTAAAAAAAAAAAACCCAAGCCTATGACCCACACCTGGGCTGATGCCTATTCCAGACCCGCGCTGGGCCACATATAAGTCAAGAATCTGGGGCTGATATAGCGGGACTCCAGCACTCTGCCTGTCACCTTCTCACACCTCACACAAGGAATAAACCCTCATATAGTTATGTCAATAGTTATGAATTTTGGAAGGCAGAGATGAAAAATTTGAAAAAAAACAGTCACCAAGCTTTAATACCCAAACTACACTATGCCATCAAAGAGTTAATATTGACTTTTGATGAGTATGAACATTGTTAGACTCTTAAATAGAGACATGGTACAATAGATCGCAAACAAAAGATGTATAATATAAGTTACTAAAAAATAAAATTCTCTCCAGTAAGCCCCATTAGCCACTTCAGCAGTTAATGAGCCTTCAATGGATTGCTAAGCACTAAGAGAGCTGAGGCTGTTGGAGATTGCGCTGTGTGATGAGTATTGACTCCCTACTCCGCATGGCTCTCGTATAAGTAGGTTTTGCCTTGTCAAGTATCTCTGCCCAGCTCTTTTGTGATTGACACAGCTCTATTAAAGGTTTCTCTCCAGATACCCAAGGCGTTGCTGTGGTTACGCTTCTCTGTTCCACTTTAGACTCTCATTGCCTACAGCCAGGCTCTCATTAGCAGAATATAGTTTTTGGGTCCCAAAATACCCCACAAAGGTTTATGCAGAAAAGAAAAATGTTAAGAAAAGCAAGCAAGCTTTAACTTCTTTCCCAAACTCCACGTGTGCGGTAGATTATTAGTTTTGTGAACTTTCTGCATGTGAGACGGTTATTAAAAAAGTAATTTTCTATATTTTATAGTGCAGTTAAGACACATTGTGAATACATATCAGCAACTACTGAGCTGATATTCTGTAAATTCCAAGAAAGTTTTTTCATGTTCTGTAATTAAAACCCAGGTGGATTTCGATCTGCTAACCGCCATTCTGGACATTTTACATTTAATATAGAGGCGCCAGGCTCTGATGTCTGCCGAAATAAAATGACTTTCTATTCATTTTTCTACAAAATATTCTTTAACTGTATATGAAAAATACACCAACAATGACAAATTGTGTATATCAATTCTCTTAGTTGATTTATGTGAAATATACCCTAAAGAATAGTGTGTTACATCCTCAATTCTATTCAAGAGTTTGTAAATAGAAAAACCGCCATCCCAGAGAAAGAAAATATTCATACCTTCAGCTTGGCCAGTATTTCACAATGTATGGTATGGTCTTTGCAGCATTCGCTTTGTGACTGAGAGACTCTTCTCCCTGGCAATGAATGGGGCAGTTCTCTCGGCCTCTCTCAGCACAATCTATCCAACTGGATTCCTACCACCAAATCCTTACTCTTCTTTAACACTAAAGCTGGAGATGAGAGATGACATTTCAAATGGTAAAATATTTTTATAAACGGGAAAATCCCCAGGGTGGAGTGTGGAGGTGGTGAAGATGGAGGAGGCCCAGGAAGGTGGCTACTCTCTCCTTTCCATGTTCTGGTTGTTTCAGTATGAAATCCTCTTAAAGGCGTTGAGGCAACACAGGCTTGTAGTGGCGTAACAGGTGTCTTATGGGTACGGATACAAACTTATATGCATTGTCTTCCCCCAAAAATGCCCAGTAGTGTCTCCCCCCCCCCCCCCCCACACACACACACACAAACTCACACAGTATTACATGCCCAGCAGGGTCCCCCCCCACACACAGAATTACATGCCCAGCAGTGCCCCCCCCCCCCCAAGTATTATATGCTCCCAACAGCCCCCTCCGCTCTAAGGCTATTATTAGACTCTGGGGTCTCCCAGAGTATATTAATTGGAGGCCCAGGGAAGGTGAATAAAAATAACAAGCATTAATACTCATTTTGCCTCACCTTTCGTGGGCATCCTGGCTCCAGCTGTCTTCAGCATCTTCGGCCATCTTCCCGACATTTCTGCTGAGGCCTGTGATTGGTCCTCAGTGGTCACGTGAGAGCATACTGACATCATTACTAGAGATGAGCGAACACTATTCGAAACAGCCATTTCGAATAGCATGCTCCCGTAGAAATGAATGGACGTAGCTGGCACACGGGTGGTTAAGCAGCCGGCTGCCGGCAAAGTCTGCGTGCCAGCCGCTTCCATTCATTTCTATGGGAGCGTGCTATTCCAAATGGCTGTTTCGAATAGTGTTTGCTCATCTCTAATCATTACACCACTGTGCTCCATGTGATCACTGGGGCCTAATCACAGGCCTCAGTCACATGACTGAAGACGCCGGAAAAGACGTAGACCCCAGGAGATGTAAGAATAACTATTATTTTAAGTCACCTCCTCTGGGTTAGTAGCTCTTGAAAAGGGGCCCCTTCTCATTTACAATATGTATAGCGGTTGTGGAACCAGGCTTTTCCCAACCGCTGTCATGGTATCGGGCTCTGCCCATCTCCAGCTGGCCACGGGCCCTTTACTTTGCCGGTCGTGGTTGCAAAGATAATTACACCACTGTCTGTAGGGTCTACACTTGTGGGATAGCAGAGGGTTCCTCCATGGCATTTTGGTTCAAGGGTTCCCCTCGATTGTTGGTGCAACAGAAACTCAAGATATTTAATTGCAGCTGAACAGGAAATGCACTGGCACCATTTAGATAGTAGGTTTCTTCCAGTCACAGAGTAGCATGAAGACATAATTCATTTACAGCCATCTGTAGGCACACTTTAGGGTACTCTACAAACAGAGATGGAAGTGGCATCTGCTCTTCACTCCTCTCTCTAGTACTCTGTTCCTGTACACTGTGCCAATCTCCGGCAACCTCTGAGACTTGGTCTTGTCTTTCTGCTACTTTTGGGAAAACATTAACGTTATTGCCTCTCATTAGTGCAAAGAAGGGTATAGGCTGGGTCAGACGTGGGTTTGAAGGCGTACTATGTCTCTTTAACCGGTTAAGGACCAGGCCCAAAAGTATGTTAAAGACCAGGCCTTTTTTTTCAAAACTGACATGTGTCACTTTAAATGGCAATAACTTTGAGACGGTTTAACTTACACAAGTGGTTTTGAGACTGTTTTTTTCGTAACACATTATACTTCATGTTAGTGGTAAATATTAATCAATATTTGTGTATTTATTTATAAAAAAAAACTAGGAAATTTGATGGAAATTTGGAAAAAATTGCAATTTTCAAAATGTGAAATTCTCTGCTTTTCAGGCAGATAGTCATACCACCCAAATACATAAATAAATATTATCTCCCATATCTCTGCTTTATATCGGCATCATCTTTTGATTGTCTTTTAATTTATTTTGGACGTTACAAGGCTTACAAGTGTAACAGCGATTTTCTAGATTTGCAAGAAAATTCCCCAAACCAATTTTTTAGGGACCGCTTCAGTTCTGTAAGGAATTATAAAGGCCTGTATAATAGAAACCCCCATAAATCACCCCATTTTCAAAACTACACCCCTCAAATTATTCAAAACAGCATTTGGGATGTTTGTTAACCCTTTAAGTTTTTCATAAGAATAAAAATAATATGGCAGTGAAATTTAGACATTTTATTTTTTTTCATTAATACATTCATTTAGACCTAAAATTAACACATTCACAAAGGGTTAAAGGAGAAAATGCATCTCACATTTTGTTATGCAATTTCTCCCGTGCACAGAAATACCCCACATGTGGGCGTAAACTGATTTTTGGGTACACAGCAGTGCATGGAAGGGAAGGAGCGACACTGGGTGTGTGAACAGCAGATTTTGCTGGAATAATTTTCAGGCGCCATGCCTCATTTGCAGAGCCCCTAGAGTACCAAAACAATGGAAACCCCCCAAAAGTGACCCCATTTTAGAATCTACACCCCTCACAGAATTCATCAAGGGGTATAGTCAGCATTTTGACCCTACAGTTGTTTCACAGATTTTACTAACATTGGGATGTGTAAATGAAAAATTACTAAAATGTCACTTTATCCCCAAAGTTTTAATTTTCACAAGGGGATAAAGGACTAAAAGCCCCCCACAGTTTGTTACACAATTTCTCCTGAACACGGCAATACCCCATGTGTGGCCATATTCTGCTGTATGGGTACATGGCGGGGCTTGGAATGGAAGGAGCGCTATTTGGCTTTTGGATGGCAGATTTTGCTGGAATAATTTTAGGTGCCATGTCTCATTTGCAGAGCCCCTAGAGTACCAATACAGTGGAAACCCCCTAAAAGTGACCCCATTTTGGAAACTACACCCCCCACAGAACATATTAAAGGGTAGAGTGAGCATTTTGACCCTACAGCTGTTTCACAGATTTTATTAACATTGGGGCATGAAAATGAAAAATTACTTTTTTTCCAATAAACTGTCAATTTAGCCCCAAATTTTTCATTTTCACAAGAGGATAAAGGAGAAAAAGCTCCATAAAGTTCGTTACACAAATTCTGCTGAACACAGAAATGCCCCATATGTGGTCATAATCTGCTGTATGGGAACATGGCGGGGCTCAGAATGGAAAGAGGGCTATTTGGCTTTTGGAGGGCAGATTTTGCTGGAATATTTTTCAAGTCCCATGTCGCATTTGCAGAGCCCCTAAAGTACCAATACAGTGGAAACCCCCTAAAAGTGACCCCATTTTGGAAACTACACCACTCATAGAATTTATCTAGGGGTATACTGAGCATTTTGGCCTCACAGCTGTTTCACAGATTTTATTAACATTGGGATGTAAAAATGAAAAATTACTTTTTTTCCCAATGAATCGTCCATTTAGCGCCATATTTTTAATTTTGCAAGTAGTTAAAGAATTAAAAGCCCCCCACAGTTTGTTACAAAATTTCTCCTGAACACGGCAATACCCCATATGTGGCCATAATCTGCTGTATGGGTACATGGTGGGGCTCAGAATGGAAAGAGAGCTATTTGGATTTTGGAGGGCAGATGTGGCTGGAATAGTTTTGAGGTGCCATGTCGCATTTGCTGAGCCCCTAAAGTATCAATACAATGGAAACCCCCCATTGTGACCCCATTTTAGAAACTACACCTGTCAAGGAATGAATCAAGGGGTATTATCATTTTGTGCCTAAAATGCTTCCAAAAAATGAATGTCCAAAATGAAAATTTAAATTTTGAAAGAAATATGCCATTTCGGTGCCCCATACATTGCACCCACTTTGTGTTGTCAGAGACCTGCACTCCTAAAACTATTAAGGGGCCATCCCGAGGGGCAAAAAATATATATATGTGGGTGTAAACTGCTGCTTGGGCACACAGGAGGGTTCAGAAGGGAAGGAGCACTGCGCTTTTTAGCTTTTGGGGTACAGATTTAGAGGGACTTTCTGGGGGCCATGTTCCTTTTGGAGAGACCTGGAGGTAACTGTAAACCCCATTTTGTAGGGGCAAGTTTAGGGTCTCTGCAAAAGTGTCATGGCATCCAAAAACCAAACCGTCTGTGCTCCAAAAACCCAATAACCCTTCTTCCCTTCTGTGTCCGGCTGTGCCCTAATATCAGTTTATACCCACATATGACATTACGTCCGTTATCCCGGGTACACCAGTGTCATACATGTGTCATACATGTGGCATAAACTGCAGTTTGGGCGCACAGCAGGGCGCAGAAGGGAAGGAGCGCGATGAGGCTTTTGGAGTACAGATTCAGATGTTTGGTATCTGGACGCCATGCCATGTTTGTAGAGCCTGTAAGGTACCAGAAAAGTGGATTCCCCAAAGGAGTGACCCCATTTTGAAAACTGCACCCCTCAAAGAATTTCTCAGGGGGTGTAGTGAGTATTAGTATCCCGGACATGACTGCACAGCGGATGGCGAAGAGGGAATGTGTAAGCGGTGCGGAGTACATTGCAGACACCAAATTCCCTACTATGTCCCAGTAGCTCCTATGATTGGGGGAGTCACTCTGGGGCTCATTTTGGGGGTCACTTCTGGTGTCTTTCCCTTGTAAACTGTAAATCTGGGGTGTCTCCTGAAGTACAGTGACACAGCTTATACATTCCCTTCCTGACGCCGCCAGTTGTATTCTAATAATTTGGCGATTTTGGGTTTTTTTGTCTTCACATTGGTAGATGCTATATTTTCTTTATTCTTTTGGTGACGCGGCCATATAAGGGCTTGTTGTTTGCGGGATGTGATATATTTTGTAATGACACCATTTTTGGGTGCCTACAACATACTGAATACATTTTATTAACTCTTTCTTGCTGGATTTAAAAAAAAATAAAATCCTGGCATTGAGTTGTACCCTTTAAATTTTTCGCCATGCAGCGCACAGTAAAAGTAACATGTTCCCTTTATTCTGCGGGTCGGTACGGTTACGGCGATACCTCATTTATACTATTTTTTTATGCGATACTAATTCTGCAGAACAAAAACACATTTGGGGACATAAATCAGTGATTTTTGCATCGCCATCTTATGAGAGGCGTAACATTTTTATTTTTCGGTTGACAGTGTTGGTTGAGGGCTTATTTTTTGCGGGACAACCTGCGCTTTTTATTGGTACTGTTGTGGGGTGCATATGATTTTTTGATCACTTTTTATAGCATATTTTGTAAGGTGATATGGTGAAAAATCACTACTTCTGGCGGGTTTTTTCCGTTTTTTTTTTTCAGATGTACACCGTATACATTAAATATTATTTCAGTTTTATTGTACAGGTTGTTACGGACGCGGCGATACCAAATATGCATTGTTTTTATTAATTTTTAGTACTTTTTTATATAGTTCATTTTGTATAGAGAAAAAGGGATTTTTGGGCTTTATAACTTTATTACTTTTTTCATACACTTTACTTTTTTTTTAACTTTTTTTTTTTAACTTTTTCATGTGTCCCTTTAGGACACTTGAATCAGTTGATGCTTTCATGAAAGCATCAACTGATTTTGTATAGTAGCTTGCAGGACACGAGCAGGACATGAGCCTGCTCGTGTCCTGCAAGCAGCAGAGGAAGTGAGACACATCGATCACTTCCTCCATCGGTCGGCAGGATCAACCAGGTATGTGGGGGCTCCGGTAGTCTGGGGTCACTGGCCAGACCCCAGACTACCTTTTACTGACATCGGCACCCCCCGATCTCGCCGCGGGGGGTGCCGATCAGCTTCAATATGCGGCGGATCCCTTTCGATCGCGCCGTGATGTTTCACGGCGCGATCGAAAGGGTTAAAACGTTCAGTCGGAACTGAGTCCGACTGAATGTTGTTGAGGGGGTGGTTAGGTGTCAGTAACACCTAACCCCTGCCCTCCCCCCGCCCCACCCCCTGCCTAGTGAGTCTCTGAAGACCGGCCGTAAATTTACAATCGGCTGGTCTTAGAGACCAGGACTGCTGGCCGTAAATTTACGGCCAGCGGTCCTTAACCGGTTAAACAGACATCTTTGCAGTATACAGGGACATATTTGACCATGTCCTACTAAATTTTTTGGGAAAGTAATATGCAAATACACGCAAAAACTTGCTCTAGCACCATCTTTTGGAAATTATATATCTACTAGCTGGTACCCGCGACTTCGTCTGCGGTGATTGTAGAAGTGGGTATATACAGGCGCAGGTAAGGTTTTCGTAGTGTGTATAAGGTATGGGATATGAAATTCAGAGAATACGTGAGACTTTTGTGTTGAAGTTAACCTGTATTTGAGCCGCTATACAGTGTTGTGAGAAACTTTACATAGTGACTTTGGGACAGAAGTATTTGAAGTTAACCCTTTCCTGCCGATGGCATTTTTTGATTTTTGTTTTTGACTCCCCTCCTTCTAAACCCCATAACTTTTTTATTTCTCCGCTCCCAGAGTCATATGAGGTCTTAATTTTTCCTAGGACAAATTTTTCTTCATGATGCCACCATTATTTATTCTATATAATGTACTGGGAAGCAGGGAAAAAATTCAGAATGGGGTGGATTTGAAGAAAAAATGCATTTCTGTGACTTTCTTACGGGCTTTGGTTTTACGGCGTTCACTGTGCAACCAAAATGACATGTCCCCTGTATTCTGTGTTTCGTTATGATTCCAGGGATACCAAATTTATATGGTTTTATTTACATTTTGACCCCTTAAAAAAAATCCAAAACTGTTTTAAAAAATTATTTTTTGAAAAGTCGCCATATTCCGACAGCCGTAACTTTTTTATACGTGCGTGTATGGGGATGTATAGGGTGTCTTTTTTTGCGGGACCGGGTGTACTTTGTAATTCTACCATTTTCGGGAAATGTTATTGCTTTGATCACTTTTTATTCAAATTTTTATCAGAATCAAAACAGTGAAAAAATGGCGGTTTGGCACTTTTGACCATTTTTACCGCTACGGCGTTTAGCGAACAGGAAAAATATTTGTGTAGCTTTGTAGAGCGGGTGATTTCGGACGTGGGGATACCTAACATGTATGTGTTTCACAGTTTTTAACTACTTTTATATGTGTTCTAGGGAAAGGGGGGTGATTTGAATTTTTAATCCTTTTTATTTATTTTTTTTATATTTTTTTTACTTTTTTTAAACTTTTTTTTTTTGCATTTATTAGACCGCCTAGGGGTATTGACATGGGTGGGTGGTGTCGCGGATTTTCAGAGCGGTGGGGGTCGGCAAACATGGCTGCTCCGGAGCGTTAAAGAGAGTCTCCTGGAGTATCGTTAAGGTGAGGGGCAAAGTGGTAAAGTATATGTATATGTGATTGTGTGGGGTTAGGGGCGAGGCTGTAGAGGGCAATATGAATTTTGTGGCTTGCTATGGTCCAAAGTGTGTGAGATTGCAGAGATGGTGGTGTGAGTTTGGGTTTTGTGGGGGTCCTGGCACAAACGTATATGCGCTATTGTGACGAAAAGTAGCCTATTGTTTAATCAGGTGTATTAACTATGTTTGTGGAAAATTTCAGCCAAATCGGTGGAGCGCTTTTTCCGTGATTGAGGAACAAACATCCGAACATGCAAACATCCAAACACACAAACCCACAAACTCACAAACTTTCACATTTATAATATTAATAGGATAATCAATGCCTGTTTTCCCTGAATTGATGCCAGGGTTTCCTCACTGATGAAGCAGTGGAGATATTAAGTTACATAGAAGACTTTTACTGCAAACAATATGTTCTGTTGGCATGAGACCTCTTGTTGTGGCCTATCTACCACTAACTAGCCTAGAGAGTTGAAGGTGCTTTCTCACAAATTACTGTCCTCAATTACAGATAACTGCTAACTCACTGAGACCAAACACTGGTTAAAGCCTAGGACTGTCCAGCAAAAGCTAGCTTTTAGACCAACTGGGATGTGAAGCAGAAGTCTAAGTGTTGCACAGTCTCAGGCCTTGTAGACCAACATATAAAGTAGCTCAACTTGTATTTATGGGCCCAGGTCAGTCCAACAGAGTAAAACACAGTTTTCAGTTCCTCAAGTCTTTTGTACTCTTGAAAGCTCAACAGAAGGCTAGTGCAAACATAGGAAGGAGCTTGCCTGCCGAACTGGGAATAACTCTTTAGCTTAGGCAATAGCAGGTCCTAAGCCTTGAATCCTGGGCTGACTAAATACAATATTCTATTCTAAATGGCACAAGATAAGCAGGGACCCCCATTACAGATTTTGCACTAGGGCCCAGGAGGTTCAAGTTACTGTTCAGCACCTGTCCATATGTCAAGGATGAGGAGTCCTCTCAGGATGGTACTGCTTTGCAATGGCAAACTCTGCCCACATTCTAGAAAACTCAAAGGGGAGCCACTGCTGTTTATGTAGCAGCATAGCAATGGCTTGTTAACTGCTTAGTGACCATCTGGAAAAATGCAAAACCCAGTATAAAACGCTATAAAACACAATGTAATATATTATACATCAATAAAGTAATTAAACATAACTCTATATTAGCAGTGACCATTGGTGTATACTGCATGGTCATGTAACATGTCAGAGTCGTTAGTTTATCTTTTACTTGAGTCCCTAAAATGCAAGTTTAAGATGCTCTGTACATTATAGGAAAATTATAACAATGACGCCACTACTGGGACATCATTTAAAGTAAGGATACTATGAACTAAGGCTGCACCACTTTGTTTTTGTGCACTGTCCACTACTAACTGTACTCTCATAAAATATTGCTAGTAAAGAGACCTCTCTGAGTGGACCAAATCCTCATTCCCTTGCGTCCCACCAGCGGCACAATATGGGGTATTTTCTGCCCCTGTGTGCTGGTAGGACAGGCGGAATTTTTAATTAGCCAGACTTAACACCTGGCTGGACCCTATATGAGGGCACCACACCCCTCCCCCTGCGTGTTTTTTTCTGTCCTGTGTGTGGACAGGTGGGGAGGACTTGGTGTCCTCCTATAGGGCTCTGTGGATCACTTACCTGATCCTGAGTCCTGTCCCTCGCTGGGGCTCCTGACCTGGAAGAGAAGGCAGGGGTGTCAGCAGGGTCTTTCTCCTTCCCCCCCTCCCCGTCCACTGACACTTACTTGCAGGGTCGGCGCTTCATGCGGAAGCTTCGGCTTCTGCCGTCGGCTCTGCGAACGGGTAGGGGCCGGAACCTTCGGCCGGCTCCCTCGTTCCTGGACGGGGAGGGAAAACTTGCGACACACTTCCGGCGCCGCACTTCCGGTTCGCGGCGGCCGAAATTTTTTTACTATAGCTCCGGAAAGGAGCTAGTCTGGGGCAGGGTAAGGCAGTCCCCTGGCCCCAATACCCCCTTTCCCCCCCTCTAGATAGAACAATTCTTTGTTCAGGGGCCTTGGGGGGGTGGGAAGCGGGAAGGGGGCGGGGTTTCGGGCGGACCCGCCCCCTTTTTTTCGGCGGCCAGCTCAAAAAGGAGGGCAGGACACTCAGTCCTTGCCTTCCTAGTTTCCCACTAGTGGGACTTATGTTTGGTGCAGTTTGCAGTTGCAGTTGGTTTGCACTTCGCTGCTGGCAGCTGAGCTTTTGACAAATCCTGGTCTAAGCCGTTCTTCCAACGCCTGGTAAGAAACCATTATTGTGTTTCATGTATGTTACTCCTCTCATACACTAAATCTATTTAGGTGAACATAGCGGTCACTATATTCCGCTACCATGTCCTCTTCCACCACTCCTCCTGGGGACCAGGAGAGGAGGAAATCCTCGGCCAAAAGAAAGCATTTTTACTGCCAGGATTGCGATATTCCCTTACCTGAT
Organism: Leptodactylus fuscus; assembly: GCF_031893055.1. Taxonomy (NCBI): domain Eukaryota; kingdom Metazoa; phylum Chordata; class Amphibia; order Anura; family Leptodactylidae; genus Leptodactylus; species Leptodactylus fuscus. Next base: position 162,507,178 of record NC_134269.1, on the reverse strand, counting down.
GGTAAGTGTGATCTGGGGTAGGGGCTCTCTGCAGTAGGAGGTTGCTAATTAACCTCTATATTCCAGGATACGATTGGTCACGTTGTCGGTCCTGCAGAGGGCCTCCTGCTGATGAGCCCTCCCCCAGGGACATGGTAATATGGATGAAGGAGTATATGGTGATTACGGTGCAGAGAACAAGAGGAAAGATGGTTTCCCCACTTCTGGTAAGCTCCTCCTCCCTTTTTTGTAGGAGGAGTCGCTAAAGGACATCCGCGTGTCCATCACCCAGCTCTCCAAGAAGCAGCGGACAGAAGGGCGCTCTGCTTCTCCCCCCTCCCTGGAAAGACTGCAGATGGAGGATGACTCCTGCCCATCCATGGTGCAGTCGAGCGTGGCCAGCAAACCCATTTTTTCATGGGACAAAACAACCAGTTTGCTGAAGGCCATCCGGTCAAGGGGCCTGGATGACTTGGGGGAAGCCTCCACTTCTACCGCTGAAGGGCAGAGGGCCTTTCAGGTAGATGCGGCATTAATGGCCATTATGGAGCAGGAGTGGAAATTTCCTGAGAAGACTCATGTGGCCTCCAGGGTATTTAAGAATTTGTATCCGGTGGATCCTGTCCAGCTGTCCTCCTGGGGGCCACCCCCAAAAGTAGATCTGGCGGTAGCCAGGATGTCCAAGCGTACCATTGTGCCTCTTGAAGACGGCTCTAACTTACAGGACCTCTTGGATAGAAGAATAGACTCCACACTTAAAAAAGCGTATTCTTCAGTTACGTCTGTCAGCAAAAACCATGGCTCAGACCACAGCCGCAAGAAGACCACTGTGGCTCCGTCCCTGGAGGGCGGACTTACCATCCAAATACGCCCTGTGCGGTCTACCCTTCCAGCCGGGCAAGGTGTTCGGGCGCAGCCTCGACGATCTAATGGAGGGTCTGGCCGAAGACAAGGGCAGAACCTTGCCGCAGGCCTCCAGAAGCAGAAGGCCTCCTCCAGGTAGGGGGCGAGGAGCTCAATCCAGGCAACCTCAGAGGAGGTCCAGAATACGACCTAGAGGTATGGGCAGGGGGCGCGCCAGGGATGATTCAAAAGGTAAACCTACCTTTTGAGGGTGCGCAGCTCTCTGCGGCCAATCTTGCGGTAGGTGGGCGTCTGGCCCACTTTGCCGGTGTGTGGGATCAGATCATCAGAGATCCTTGGGCTTTGCGGGTGATGGCCCAGGGCTACGCCTTGGAATTCAAGCAGCCTCCCCGCGATCATTTCACCAGCACTCGTATCCTGCCTGCTGCCCAGCAGTCTATCCTAGAGGCAGCCGTCTTGGAATACAGGACAAAGGGGGCCCTGGAGAGGGTCCCCCCTCGGGAGGAAGGCCTCGGTATCTACACTCCAGTTTTCCTCGTCCCCAAACCATCTGGGGACTGGAGGATGATAGTAGATTTAAGGTATCTCAATCGGTTTCTAAGGGGAAAACCATTCCGTATGGAAACCGTAGATTCTGTAACATCCTTCCTCCAGCAGGACGAAGTAATGGTGACCCTAGATCTCAGGGATGCCTACCTGCATGTCCCTATTTTTTGCCCACACAGGAAATATCTAAGAATAGCTATTCAAATAGCTGGCCGCAGAGAGCATTTTCAGTTTACCGCCCTCCCCTTTGGCATATCGTCAGCCCCGTACATCTTCACCAAGACGGTCGCCCCCATCGCCGCCGCTCTAAGATTAGAGGGGCTCTTCGTGGTTCCGTATTTAGACGACTGGCTCATAAAAGCTCAGTCTACTTCTCTACTCCGCCAACATCTTCAGATCGCTGTATCCCTCCTTCAGAAACTAGGATGGGTGATCAACTGGGAGAAATCTGAGACGGTGCCGTCCACCCGGAGGAAGTTTCTCGGATTTATTCTGGATTCCCAGAAGATGCAGATCTACCTTTCCGGCCCAAGGAAACTCAAGATAGAGGCAGCTGCCCGCTTTCTGTTTGGAACTCGGCGAATAACCATCCGGACCGCCATGAGAGTTCTAGGCCTGATGTCTTCTTCAGTCAGGGCGGTTCCTTGGGCCTTATGGCATTTGCGCCCCCTTCAGAGGGAAGTGCTGAGCGCCTGGAACAGGTCGCCACGGGGACTGCAAAAGAAGATCTGCCTTTCTCCCGCTACCCGTCTTTCCCTCAGATGGTGGATACACCTGAAAGACGGAAGGTCTACGGCCCCTCCACAGTGGGTCCTGCTGACAACGGATGCATCCCATCAGGGATGGGGAGCCCACTTGGACGACAAAACTATACACGGCGTTTGGGCACATCCGGAACAGGGGTCATCCAACCTGAAGGAACTTCAGGCAGTGTACCTTGCCTTGTGTCACTTCGCCCCCCTCTTCAAGGGGAAGGCGGTCATCTATATAAACAAACAAGGCGGTACCAGATCCCGGGCCCTTCAAAGAACCACGAATCTAATCTTCTCATGGGCAGAAAAAAAACCTGTCCCATCTATCCGCTGTTCACATCAGAGGCTCCCTGAACATAGTAGCGGATCAGTTGAGTCGGGGTATTTCCATATCCGGAGAATGGTCGCTTCATCCAGGAATATTCCAGCAGATCGTCCAAAGATGGGGTCTCCCAGAGGTCGATCTTATGGCAACCCGACTCAACGCCAAGGTACAGACCTTCTGTTCCCTGTATCAGGAGGACAACCCCTTGGCAGTGGATGCCCTGTCCATCCCATGGAGGTTCAGGCTGATTTACATCTTCCCTCCAGTTCCCATCATACCCAGGGTATTGATGAAGATAAGACAGGACCAAGTCTCGGGCATCGCCATAATCCCGTTCTGGCCAAAAAGGACTTGGTTTGCCCAGCTCATGAGGATGAGTCAAGGCATCTATTGGAGGCTTCCCCCCCTCCCAGACCTGGTAACTCAAGGAGATCTACTCTGCCAGGATCTGAGGAGGTTCAACTTGACAGCCTGGAAGTTAACCAGTCCCTATTAAGGAATAGAGGACTTTCAAAGGCCGTCCTAAAGACGATTTCCTGTGCCTGTTCAGAAGCTACAAATAGAAATTACCAGAGGATTGGTAACATCTTTAAAACTTGGTGCCAGGAGCACGAAGTGGACTCCGTGGATCCTCCAGTAGGTGTGATCTTGGACTTTCTTCAGGACGGCCTTGACAGGGGCCTCTCGGTTGCCACCTTGAAGGTGCATATGGCCGCCCTGTCCGCCTGTCTGGGGAGGCGGTTATCTCAAGACCCCCTAGTAAGTTCCTTCCTTAAAGGGGCGGGGAGGTTGAGACCAGCAGTATCTGCTCCAGTCCACAAGTGGGATCTCAGCACGGTCCTTTCGGCGCTATGTGGTAAACCCTTTGAACCTCTGGAGTCGGTAGAGCTGAAGTTCCTCTCCTACAAGGTAGCATTCCTCTTGGCAATAACATCAGCCAAGAGGGTAGGAGAATTACAGGCGTTCTCCTGTGAAGAACCGTACATCAGCTTCTACGAGGACAGAGTCCAGTTAAGATATCTACCGGGATTTACCCCCAAGGTTCCCTCTGTGACCAACAGATGCCAGCTGGTCACACTTCCAGTATTCTATCCAACACCCTCCACTCCGGAGGAGGTTAAACTTCATTCACTTGATTTGTCAAGGTGTTTAAGGATTTATCTAGAGCGCACGTGCTCTTTTAGAAGATCAGAAAACCTCTTTGTAAACTTTTTCGGGAAGTTAAAGGGCCTGGCGGCCTTGAAACCCACCATTTCTAGGTGGGTGAAGGAGACTATTAAAATTGCTTTTGAGATACAGGACTTATCTCCTCCGGCCTTCTTAACAGCGCACTCCACGAGGGCAGTCTCTACCTCATGGGCAGAAAGGTGCGCCTTGCCGCTTGACCAGATCTATGCGGCGGCGGCGTGGAGCTCAGACTCCACATTTGTAAAGCATTATAGACTGGCTACCCAGTCTGCGGAAGCTTCGGCTTTCGGCCGTACAGTATTGAGTTCTGTAGAACGCCCACCCTAATAAAGGGACTATGCTTGCTATCTCCCCATATTGTGCCGCTGGTGGGACGCAAGGGAATGATGGGTTATGTAGATAACCTGTTTTCCCTAAGTCCCAACAGCGGCACAAGTCTCCCTCCCTATAATTTGGTAGAGGAAAACAGACTAAAATGTGTAAAAGTTGCTTGTATGCACTTGTAGAGATTGTATGTATGTGGAAAATACCAATATCTTTACTGTAAACATATTGTATTGTACAGAGCCTATTATAGGTTACTTAATATTAACACGCAGGGGGAGGGGTGTGGTGCCCTCATATAGGGTCCAGCCAGGTGTTAAGTCTGGCTAATTAAAAATTCCGCCTGTCCTACCAGCACACAGGGGCAGAAAATACCCCATATTGTGCCGCTGTTGGGACTTAGGGAAAACAGGTTATCTACATAACCCATCATTCTCAGGCAGAGAGCAGCGAAATTATGTGATGTTTGTCTCCAAATAGATGAATGCAAGCAACATCAATAGGTGATCTGATTCTGATGGCCTGATTCATATAAATAGAAATGATGGAAATAACCATGCAGGCACACTTTACTGTTTTCATTAGTCTCTCTTCTCTGTGGGGAGAAACATTGCATACACCTTAGATTTGAGGCGCCTTGTTCTTGAAAACAGTGGGGTTTCCAGTGGTCAAACCCTAATCTAATTTACTCTTATAATCTGATGGAATCCTATTAATATTATAAATGTGAAAGCTTGTATTTTTGGTTGCTTGTGTGTTTGTTACTTGATCATGCAAAAACGGCTGAACGGATTTGGATAAAATTTGGCACATAGTTTGTAACCTGGATTAACACGTGCTACTTTTTATCCCAGTAAATGACATGGCTTCATGACTTATGAATTTATGTTCATATACTATATTAAACTGCAGCACTATCTCAGCTAATTGCATTTTGCTGATAAAAGCTGGTCTGTTATCTCTCTATGTAAACACACAGATAACAGAGTCCTTTGTATACAAGCATCAGCATATTATCTGATCTGCATAAGTGTTCTGTGTCCTCTAGGCAGCGTGCTGAGACACTGAGATGGAAAAATCCCTTTAATCTAAATTGGCAGTTTCCCAATTTTAAACATGCCAGGAAAAAGAAAATCTAGTTTGTCGCAAAATTCGAAAAAAAAAATTGATATCTATGAAGATAGCTAGAAGTTAAGAGAGTTCTCCTCAAGCGGAGCTGAGGAGGATTGAGCAAGCTAGGCGTCAAGCGGCTCTTAGAGTTACCGAAACACCGGAGCAGGCGGATCATCTACGCCAACAACACACTCATTATATGGTGTCCCAACAAGCTGCTGAGATGTCAATAATCACAGGCATGGTGTGAGGAACAAGTTCAGCACCAGGGAAGCTTGAGAGCTGCAGAAACACTGGAGCAGATGGATCTTAAACTCCAACAACACCCTCATTATATGGCATCCCAGTGAGCTGCTGAGACTTCAGGACAATCACGGGCACTGCGCGAGGAATGAGTTCAGTGGCAGACCAGCTTGAGAGTTGTCAAACACTGGAGCAGATGGATCATCGATGCCAACAACACGTTCATTATATGGCATCCCAGTGAGCTGCTGAGATGCCGAAACAATCACAGGCACGGTGTGAGGAACAAGTTCATCAGCAAGACAGCTTGAAAGCTGCTGAAACGCTGCAGCTGGTGAACTATCGACGGCAGCAATTTGCTGAATATAGGCGGATCATTGATGCCAACAACACGCTCATTATATGGCATCCCAGCGAGCTCCTGAGATGCGGGAATCTAAAGCGTATGTGAACTTTAAGATAATATTCAAAATGAAATCTACATTTGAAGCTAGTCATACATAATATAACTGTCTGAAAACATTCAGCAATCACTTTATATATTGTTCGCCTGAAATTATTGTAAGTTGTTAGGATCAGGCAATTATGTGATTTTTCTTAACAGAAATTATTTTATTTATTTTTTTACTGGTGATTTACTGCATCCTCCAGCATAATGTGCAAGAAACATGTACAATACCCCCTGCCCACGATGGAAAAACAATTATATGATCTGACAAGATCTGCCTCGGATGACTGCAATTAAAATGATTTTCCAACACATTAGAAAATCATTTCTACAGATATTTTCTATTTCTCAGCTCAGTAAGGTCAAATCTTCACTGAACCTTCTATTGTATAACACTATTTATGGTTTAGGATATGTTGGAATAGTTTATTCTCAGTGGTGGAACTACAGTTACCATAGAGCCATTGACTTTTGTTGGCCCCTTGCTCCTTTTTTTTTTTTTTTTCTTAAATAAGGCCTAACCTGCTGGATTAAGCCACTACTTAACAGCTGCTATTTTCTTAATGATTCTTAGTTCTGCCCATGGCCACTTCTGCTTACAGAAGGGGCATAACTTGAGGGGGTGCAGAGGGTGCAATCGCACCCAGGCCCAGGAGCTTTAGGGGGCCCATAAACACTGGCATAACTTTGGTTCAAAGTGGTCTAATCTAGGACTGGGTTTATTCACAGGGGGTCCATAAATCACCATCACCATACAAAGGGTGATTAAACTGCTTTGATCACCTTTCTGAGTCCCTCTGATTACTGGCAGTTTGCACATTTTAAATGTATTGCCCCTGTACTCTAGTGAACTAGAGTGAGAAAAGGTATGACACTTAAAGGAGTTTTTATTTTTTTTATTTTTTATAAAAGTGTGTTTGTGCTAGTGATGGATTAATAAGTACACCCATATACCTTTATCAGTTTTTGGAGTGATTTCTGAGTGTCTCTGGTTGCTACTGCATCATCTGTGTTTGTTTATATGTTGTTATCTTCTTGCTGTGAAGCTTCCTGTGTAAGCTGCTGCACTAACTCCCTTTCACTCAACTCCCCCTCCTCCCTTCTCACTCAGTTTCAAAACCCACCATCTGACTTAAACCTAGCCCCTTACACCCTCACTGACTAGCAATCCCACCCATTACTAGAATCTCCTACCCTGCACTGTCTCTCTTTAGCCTAGCGATCCCACCCATTACGAGCCCCTCCCACTCTCCTTATCTCCTAGCTAAGCTATTCCGCCCACTACCAGAAGAAAGGAAGAGGGGGAGGAGTTATCTCCCAGACACAGGAAGGCTTGGTACGTATTGCAGGGATAGGAGAGGGGGAAGTGTGATGGTGACACTCTGTTTCAGAAGCAGTGAAACAGAACGTCCCCAGATTATTAGAAAGTATCCCTGGAGTGGTCACATGACTGCTCCAGGGATATGGGTAATCATACATTTTTATTTTTTTTAATTGAAGTAAATTAGAAATTAGGTGGGAGGATTTTAATTATCAGTTTATCCTGGACAACCCCTTTAACCCTCCACTGCCAAAGAAAAGAAAATTAACTTTTTCACGTCAAATGGAGCAACTGCTCTGAATATAGTCAAGGAGAGATTCTGTAGGCGAGGTTGTACCAAAAAAGGGGAGAAAATTGCTGTGGGGGTAGGGGAGGGTCCAAGCTGGACTTTTGCACCAGGGCCCTTAAGACTCTACTTATGCTACTGAATCTAGATATTTTTTTCTAACTTTACATCACCTTTGGGTTAGTTTACTTTATGCCCGGGATGTAACAAGTAGCCATGGGCCCCATTCTACCATGGCCATATTAGGCAGCAAGTTCAGAACTTGTAGGGTATGAGTATATTGGTCTGGACACAGTGATTTCACTTTATTGTTATATGAGACATAATATCACAGTATATAAATAATGTACACAGAAATTTACAGTACAGATAATGCATACAGTGATATCACAGCTCCATGATAATTCAGTAGAGGGATAATAAACACAGTGATGTCTCAGTATAGGGATAATAAGCAAAGTGATATCACAGTATGGGGAAAATAAACACAGTGCTGTTGCACTATAGGCATAATAAACACAGTGATGTCCCTTTACTGTTATATGAGACACAATGTCACAGTATATAAATAATGCACATAGAAATTTACAGTAAGATAATACATACAGAGATATCACAGTACCAGGATAATGCAGTAGAGGGATAATAAACACAGTGATGTCACAGTACATGGACAATACCCACAGTATGACTTGGCACAAGGCTAATGTACAGACAAAAAGATCACTGTGTAAACTGTGACATCAGAGCATATGCAAAAATTAATTACAAATATGTCACATCTAGGCATTATAATGTCCCAGTATAGTAATGGAGGTGGATTCATTTTTCTACATCCCCTCCCATGAACCATAGTTATCACTAATTGTACCCTACATATCAGTGGAAATGCCCCCCCACCCCAGTTGTTGAGCCCCATAATAACCCGTACTGGTAGTTGCACCATGCTTTCTGCTAAACTTTTGTTGCTATGTTGAAATATAATGTCACATTTTAAGCCATGCCCCTCCGACTATGCTACATGGTGATTAAGCCACAAGTGTGTATAAAACACGTAATATATGTTATGTAAGATATGTATGCCTGTTATATCTATGCCTGTTTTATTCTTGCAAATTTTGTCACAATTTTGGCACATTTAGCTTAGTAAATCTCCCAAATAATAGTAAAGAAAGGATCAAAGGATTACATGACTTGGAATAAGTACTTGTCACTTGAGATTAATTAAAATATATATATATATATATATATATATATATATATATATATATATATATATATCCTGAAAAACAGAAGCAACTAACTACATCATTTTATTCAACATGAACCCTTGTGAGCGTTGTTTTATGTATATTGACAAGTACTCTGTCTCCATCCAGGACATTGTCTCCTCAATACTTGCAGTCACCGGACAGCTGTAGACTGTGATGGATTGTGGGAACACACACTAAACAATAGAGGCCTTTACTCTACAAACCCTAATCTATCTCCTATTGAGGAGGCTGACAGTGCAGTCCCATTAGCCAATTAAAATCAACACAAGAGTGCATCTCTATGATGCTCCTACCTCAATTTGTTACCAAAGAGATGAAGATGGAAGTGTTCAGAGGCTCATACAAAAGCTGACTTTAGCACTTGTATAAACATTGAAACCTATATTTGCTGAGAAAAGAAAATCTAGATGCATTTTTCGATCCCTTGTTGAATTAATCATCCAGTAATGTACCTACACAGAAATTATATTAATGCCGCTGGAAATAAGATGCATAAAAACATACACTGTGCAATTTTCAGAAGGTATAAATATTACCGCCATATAAAACGAATTAGAAAGCTGTGTGTTATAAAAATTAGAGAGAAAAAGAAAAATGGACAAAACACATTCTAATTGGGAGTTTTTGTGCCGAACATTATGGCGAGTATATGTAATATGCAAATAAGCACATTCAATTACACATGTGTATTCTATTTAATTAGCATCACACTCAGATAAATTACAGTGCTTTGTGTTAACTGCCATTCTCCCTTATGGAGCTCAGCTATGTAATAGACTAAACATTAAATAAGGAATCATCAATTTAACATAATTATTATGCAAATTCCACATACAGTATATTAGGAGTTAGGTTTAAGCATACTGTACCACTATCGTGATTTGTGATTAAACCACTTTGAAGTTGGTATTAAATGTGTGTTCCTTTTAAGTATCCGTACAAAAGACTGGTGATTTGTTTTTAAAGTAATGAAAAAGTTAATTACTTCAAAGTGAGAACATTTATTTTTGTATCAAAATCCCCCGAAAAGGCAAATCGTGAATATTATTCAGAATATTACAGATTAGGGTATCTATTTTTGAAACCTCATTTAGGCTAAGACCACACATAGCATATCACAGGTTAAAAAAAAAAAATGAAAAAATTACAAGGACAATGCATATTACACATACTGTATAGGAAATGCAGATAACCTACTGAGCCAGTGACTAGCTGAGCGGGTATTTCCTGATTCTCGAGAGACGTAGCTGCAATATTATAGAGTTTGCTTTGCCATAGATTTTTATTCAAGACTGTAAAAAAAAAAGTTATTTTATTTTCTTTAGGTGTAGTAAAGCAAATTTGCTGAAAAGTTGTATATAAACTTGAAATCCATAGCTCTTCTTTAAAGGGATTCTACAATTTAGAAACCCTTTTTATACTAAATACACTTAAAGGAGCGCTATCAGCAAAATTATGCTAATAGAGCCCCACATATGCGTGAATAGCCTTTAAAAAGGCTATTCAGGCATCGTAAATGTTATATTAAATCCCAGTCCCGTTTTTAAAAAAACCATTAAAACATATATTTAAAACTCACCGAATGTGCACCATGGGTGGGGATAAACGATGCGTCGTCCGCTTTGGGCATGCCTGCCTCTTCTGTCTTCTTGGAGTAACACCCTCTGGTTCCATGTCTTCCGCCTTCTTCTCTTCAAATCCCGTGTCTGTGTAGTTTGCTGATAGAGCCCCTTTAAGAAAATCCTTAAGAAAGGCTATTCTCCTCTTACCTTTATTATTCGGATCTGCGCCGCCATTCCTTAGAAATATCTTCTTTCTTCCTCATGTAAATGAGTTCTCTTGCAGCACTGGTGGCATTCCCCACTGTTGCTTGAAAACTCTCCAGTGACGGTCTCTGTCTTCTTCTCCGCCTCCTCTTTCTTCTTACATGATCCTCTTTTCAGGGTCCAAAAGCTCCGACTGCGCCTGTCCATCAGGCATTTTCCTGTGCGCCAAATGGGAGAGGCCACAGGAAAATTTCCAATGGACATGCGCAGTCGAACATTTTCCTGTGGCCTCTTCCATTCAGCACACGGGAAAATGGCCGATGGACGTGCACAGTCGGCACTTTTTGACCCAGAGAAGAGTATCGTGTGACAAGAAGGTGGAGAAGAAGACAGATACCTGTCGCTGGAGAGTTTTCAAGTAGCACCGGGGCTTCCCTAGTGCTGCGAGAAATCTCATTTACATAAAGGAGAAAGAAGATATTCCTAAGGAACGGCTGCGTGGATCAGAATAACAAAGGTAAGAGAAGAATAGCCTTTCTTAAGGCTATTCCTACTTGTATTTACTGTAAAAAGGGTTTCTAATGATAGAATCCCTTTAAGGCAAGGCTGGAGGAATGAATTCTATTTGTAGATATCTATTGTATCTATCTGTCTAGTGTTGCCCTACATAACCAAGAGCGGTAATGAGGTTGCAGCGCTTTTCAGACCCATGAGAATTTATTCACACAACCATGTTCCATCCATGTGCCAGCCACATTTCCCAGACTAACCATGGTGTATGACTGGACTCACTGCGTAATATTGAGTTATGATGCAGTGACCTTCAAAATTGCCAAATCACTACCATACCAGACTCGCAGCTTTATGATAATTCAATGTCGTTTTAGGTGTTTTGGAGCTCACTGTATCTCCACTCACTATAATGCAGTGAGCGCTATTTACATGGTTGTGGTCAATCCAGAAAACGTGGTGTTTCACAGACAAAACATGGTTGTGTGAATACACTCTTCAGGGGAATTATGAAGGCTGGCATATTCAATATCAATCTTCCTATCCCCTATACCAATGGAAGGTGCAGCTCATATATAAGGGAAAACGTGCCTCTTCATAAACCAGGCGCACCCTGCACTGAAATCTATGGCAGCTCGTAGCTGCCGTACGTTTTTGTTTTAGACAGTTTAATAAATCTACCCCAATATATTTTAGGAACCTTGGCCAACCAAAATAGTCTCTGGCACCAAGGATTACTGAAAAGATACTGGTTACAAATCTCGCAAGCATTGTATACGTAATATAATGTTCAGCTTCCTAATGGTTATTTCCATGGTCACAAACTATTTCTCCGAGGGAATGTATTCTGGCAGAGAACAGCATCTAATATAATGCCGTGATTAGGAACTTATTAGGTATTAGAGATGATAAGTAATCCTCTTTTTATTATATTTGTTATTAAGAGTCAATTACAGTTATTAGAGTTGTAGTCATGCATTCATTTCCTCACTGACAATAGAGATGGATGCAGAATGCAGATGCCAGTGACCACAGATACAGGAAGATACAGTATGGCCACCATTGTGATCACATACAGATTCCAGTGTCACTTCACTACAAATTATTTACTTTGGTTACATATAGTTTTGAAAAAGATTACTAGAAAATATGCATCTATCCTATATTATTTGTGTCTTCACAATCTATGCATGTAGTCATTGAATAGGAACTTTCATTGGTTACTTCCCATGGTTGTTATTACAGTAGCAGATATTTCTAAAGACCTAGATTATTCAGTCCTACAATGTCATAGCTATTGCCAACATCTCTTGAAACCTTTTAAGACCATAACCCAGGTCTCTGATTTCCTCAATATGCAGTGCATCAAAGGCAGGGTATTAGGCAATATGGTTTGAACTCTGGGTGGAAATTGACACCAATTATAATATAATATGCAACAGCAACCAATACAACTTCCAATGAAGTGCAGCAATACAGGTCTCAATGGGAGTTCCATTATAGGATGGGGATGAGCCAGGTGATGGTTCTAGATAGTGCCAGATAATCTCGAACTTAACACCTGCTCTCTCTCTCTCTATGGATCTGTATAAACTATTCCCAGGATGAACCTGCTTAGGTATATAGTCTAAGACTCTGAGTGCCTAGTGCCACACCTCTAGTGGTCTAGGCGTTCTCCAATCTCCTCTCAGGTGCCAGCAACATCTCCCATGTCTCAGGGTTGCAACAACACACATGGGATAAGATGTCTCTTTCCCTCTTGCACAGCAGATCTCCAAGCATATCGTTCCTGCTTGGCTGCTTGCTGAGGACTCACACACAGAGACTTAGGGTAAGTTCACACAGAGATTTTTGGTCAGGATTTTGAGGCCGTATCCACCTCAAAATCCTGACCAAAAAGGCGGCTTCCATTGAAGTCAATGGGAGCTGCTCAGGAGTTTTTTCCAGGAGCCGTTTCTTCCAGATCCCGGTAAAAAGAAGTGAGATGCTCATTCTTCAGGCCGAGTCACCTCGCAATTCGGCCTAAGACACTTCCTTCCCTGGACTAGGCCCATTCATTGGGCCTTATTCAGAGTGGAGTACACGGCTAGATGCCGCTGCAGTGCACTGGCTTTCAGTCGGGGCTACCCAGTTTTTGGTCCGGAACTTGAGGTGGTACCATTATTTCTTGCTGTATATGAGATCAGCCATAAAAGCTGTCTGGTCTCGCCTGGTACTGACACCCCCACCCTAGCCTGGCATTCACAGTGAGGCAGGGGGCCCTTGCTACTGATCGAGTCCCAGCATATAAGGCTAGGATCTCAACAGCTTTATTTACTGTATTCTTCTGTTCCATCATAAGAGCAGAAAAATTGACTAACCAGTAACGATAGATCCATCTGATGACAGACAACAAATCCTGAAGGACCCCATTAAGTATAATGGAGTTCGTTGGGTAACCATTATTTTAGCAGTCATTTTGGCAGTTAAAAAAGTCACGCTTTGGGCAACACGGTGGCTCAGTGGTTAGCAATGTAGCGCTGGAGTCCTGGATTCAAATCCCACCAGGAACAACATCTGCAAGGAGTATGTATGTTCTCCCCGTGTTTGCATGGATTTCCTCCCATTCTACAAGACATACTGATAGGAAAAAATAAATGTACACTCTGATCCCTGTATGAGGTTCACAATCTCCATTAAAAAAGTCACGCTTGTAGGACTTTTTAGACCTCAACTTTAGGAGCCACTGATATAGATGTGGACATAGCCTACCAGAAAGCAAACACAATATAGTACTCGAGCTCTGAGCCTGCTCAACATCACAACTGCTGCTGGGCAATTACACTGAGCAGCGCTGTTACAGCCATATATGAGAGCCTTTTACTTCCTACTGGTTATAATCTAGCCATTAGGTGCTCGGTATTATTGTGGAAATAACAGGATAACACAGTACAGCAGTAAAGACTAACAAAAACCGAGGTACCGCTGCTGTGACTGTGATGATGCGCGGCAATAAGGCCTAGGCATCACATTCCCTTAATAGAGGTTGAGATGATGTCATAGGGTTTCTCTTGCCATAGAGTTAATATCCCAAACATTAGTCATTTTTGTTAGGGGACTTCAGATGGGGACTATCCATTAAAATCAAGCTCATAGAGTGGTCAATAAAATGTATGTATTATACTATAAACTAGCACACTTCTCCTTCTTCTCCATTCTTTACCCTACTTCAAGTCTATATGTCCCAATTTCAGTTGTATCTGGGTCCTTATGATCTATAAGGGCACTGTAACTGTATGGGGGCGCAAAAAGGGATTAGGTGGGGACAAACGTCCCTCTTTGTGTTCTTTAAATGTCAGTGGGTACAATAAAAAGGAATTGGTTAAGTAAATTCAGACTTTGTAGAACTACACACCTTCACTATGAGCGCATCTTAATACATCGATGCTAATTCCTGCCTGACATCTTGTGTACTATATGAATAGAGGAATGCTACTATGGGTATATTATGGAAAATAGAGGTATTGCTAATCTGTATGATGATGAGCTCATCAAATTAAGTTTTATATCAAAGGCATGTTTACTAAATAGTCCTGACAGATTTAGCAAGTGAGCCATAACAATTGAGGAGATTGTCTTTTCTGGAGATCCCGCTCTCACAGCAGCACTTGGCACAGAACTGCAGGTACATATTCAGATAGAAGAGAATTGATTGCTCTGTCTTGTTTAATAGTTCATCTGAGGAGCATGACTGAATTATTCTCAGTTAAAAGAATGCTGCATACTGTATTGACTTTTATACTAAATAATAGCAAATTGCTACAATCGCTATTTAAATTGCGCTAAAAACAAAGTTTGCTTCCCTGAACACATCAACTAAGAATAGGTGTGTATGACAAGTCCTGTCTAGAGATTCATTACAGGGTTGTCAGGTTTGAGGAAATGGAAAAGGATCGGGCTGCAGTACCGGTCACATCCATTACTGTGTCTGGTAAACAATGAAGGCCATGGTCCTGTGTTGCCACATTGTGCTTACATTATGCTCTGGATATATATTCTCTGTTGCACATACTGTACACCTTTGCCTACAGCCTGCATTTGGACTAGTGCATATGTATGTGATACTGATTAGAGATGAGCGAGTAGTGTTTGTTCGAAGTTTAAGGTTCGATGCAGAACCAGCGTTGATTGGCAGAATGCTATACATTCTGCCAATCAACCCTGGTTCTTCTCTTACCTTTCCGAAGTCTTCTCCGTGCTGCGTACCCGCGTCTTATTCCGGGTGGAATTCACTCTGCCTAGGCATCCGGCCTAGGCAGAGCCGACTGCACACATGTGCAGTCGGCTCTGATCAGGCGTCGGGCCTGGGCAGAGCCGACTGCGCGTGCGCGTGCATGCCCGCGCATGCGCAGTCGGCTCTGCCTAGGCCGGAAGCCTAGGCAGAGTGAATTCCACCCGGAAGAAGACGCGGGGACCCTGCGCCGGGAGAAGACTTCAAGCAGAATCCAGCCCAACCTTCACTCGTGGACTTGGTAAGTATGATTTTATTGAATTTTGCGTACCCCTGAAACGAGCATTTCCCCCCATAGACTATAATGGGGTTCGAAATCTGTTTGAACAGTCGAACAGTGTGCGGCTGTTCGAATCGGATTTCAAACCTCGGACATTTTAGTGTTCGCTCATCTCTAATACTGATGATTCCAATTTCTGTGCCTCGTAACTTTCTTCAGTTTTAGGCTGGGGCCTCATGGGACGAAAACGCTGCAATTTGCCCTTGGTGGAAACGTCATGTGAAAAATCACAGCGTTTTACAGTCAGGGCAAAGTGGATGGGATTCTATTTAATCCTATGCCCAATTTGCGGTAAAAACCACATGCAGACACACCACGATTTCCAAAACCAACACAGTTTTGGAAATTGCAGCATATCAGTTATACCTATGGAAATGCCAGTGGTTTCCTTATAAGTATAATTGAAACAGAAACCTCTGCAAACCTTCTGTCTAAAGCGCTGCAGGAAGAAGTGCATTTTTGCTTCGAGACGTCCCATGAAGCCTTAGACTCACAGTTCCCTTCTTGTCTGCGTCAACTTTCTAATTATACACATGCATTTTATACATATAATAAAGTTTTTCTTTAGGCTTGTACCTATCCTCAAACATAGCATTTTGCCATATTATGTTTGACATCCCATAACTACCTGTTATTTTGATCATATATCTTCTATCCTTATCATACACTTTACCAACCTATCCCCCTTTAACATACATGATATTATATTTGCATTTTGTATTTTTTTAAGTTCTATTCAGATAAAGTTTTTTACATCCATTAAGTGGATGCAAAAAAACTGATGCAAACAGATGGCCATCTGATTACATAGACATCAATGTTAAAAAAGACAAATCAGTTTCTGTCTGTTTGTGTCCATTTTTTGCATCCATTAAACATATATATATATATATATATATATATATATATATATATATATATATATATATATATAAACTTGATCTGAATAGAATCTTATTTTGCTAGATTACTTGAAGAATGTCTAAGGGAACACCAAAACCTTGTAATTATTTGGATTGCAAATAAAGGCGCTTAAGTGATTCTTACTTCTGAGTGCTGGTTTCCATTTTCTACTAAACTAAGAAGTGGGACCTTATCTTGGCACCGAGACTGGATTAGGAGTGCCGTGTCTATAGCTTATGTTCTCTCTGTAGCAAGACATGGATGTTTAAAGACAGTATCTACTTTCTAATATTGATGACTTACTCTTAGGATACTCCATCAATGTTAGATCTACTAGGGTCCAACACCCAGAACCCCCACATGGCTCCGCACTATGTGGCTAGTGGATAGGTATGTGGCTAAAGATGCAAAGGCACACGGACACAAAGTTAGACATGCAGGACTTTGTGTCCATGCAGAAAAATCAGTTTCACGGCCAAACCTCCCAATGATAACGTTTTTTTTCACAAACTAAAAAATCTAAATCCATTGTTCTAAATTGTTATACATTATTATGAATTTGCAGTATTAAAGGGGTTGTCCCATCTCAAGGATCCTATCTATACTGCAAATTTATGTGGATTTAAGACTTTTCCTAAATGCATTGCTTTATTAAAACTGCTTTGTTTGGCCGCTATCTTAATTTATTCAGAGGTCCTTACTGTTGGCCAATCAATTGATATCTAAAACTTAAACTTTAATAAATAAATATTTAAAAGCTTGAGATCCCCCCTAAATACCCAAATTATCTTAAGGTTAAGTTTTAGATATCAATTGATTGCCCAACAGTAAGGACCTTAGTGTCTGATTGCATAGTTTCCTTACACCCTGTGAATTAAATATCTTAATTTATTCACTTCATTGTTTACACTGTTTTTCCATACCACCATCACCACGGGCCTGGTGATGAGCTTATCTCCTTGGTTGACAAGTGATGTAGCTCCCTGCTCTCAGGGAGGGAGGGGTACCTGAGTGCATGGGAGCGACCTTGTATTTCTGAGCTGTTTATCTCTCTGCACCACACAAGTGATGTAGCTTCCTGCTCTCAGATAGGGCAGGGGGGAGCAGAGTGCTCAAAGCTTGTATTTCTGAGCTCTTTATCTCCTGCTCTTCCAATTATCAGTCCGTTAATTGAATTTGGCTTATAAGGGCTGAGATAGGGAGTCTGTTACTTCTGTATGTATGCACAGACCTTAAATGGAGTTTATTCTAAACTGATTCAAATCCAGCTCTGCTACATCAGCTTCATATTATCTTCCAGTGATACTGTGCTAATTTATTTACAACCATCCCTCATTATTACCTGCAAACATGAACTGCTATGAAGAGAGATAGCAGAGCTTTGCCTGGGAGACAGCATGTGAAACCCTGCCCACCAATGTACCAAGAAAACCAGGAAGTGAACAGAGCAGATAGCATGCAGGTTGTTGAACAAACCAGTTGGGAATACCCATTTAAGACGTCACATTTACTGATATGAAAAGCTATTTCAATTTAAAAAAAAATCTACAGGTTAAGTTACATGTTAACATAGGACTCCGTAGATTTCACCTTCACAATTCTTTTATCCCTTGAACATGTGAGTTTTTGGATAGTTTCTGCTTGAATTTCTTTTGCAGGATGTCAGAATAACCTTACAGAGCTGCTGTTTTCATGGGAACTTTCTCCCACCCTCATAGATTTTACAGGTGTTTGACATTTGATTTCAGTGACCCATAGAGCCCTGAGACACAATATCATACATAAGTTTAACTGAAAAACAAAAAATGTAATCTTTATGACACAAATCCGATTTGCATAATACTTTGGATCATGGTGTAATGCATCCTTTTGTGGTCCGCAAACTTGTAATGCCTATTGTACTGGTTTGTGTCACTACACAGTAAAATTGTGCCCCCTCAAAACAATTTATGTCCCCAAAGTAATAAGCATCCTGGGTGCCCCCCCATGTAATAATGTAACTTTTATAGTCATGTCTAATATATAGATGCTATATACAGTATGTATATATATATATATATATATATATATATATATATATATACATACACTCCACTATGTAGTCAGACAGGACAGGTTGTGTTATTCAACAAAGAGCTGAGCTTGCAGCCATAAGATGTTTAAAGGGAACCTGTGAGTTGTTTTCTCCACCATAAACTGGCCCCACCATGTGCAGGATGAAGTAGTGACATTTCCATTGGTGTCCTTGGTGATCTTTCTGTTGCAGCAAAGGAAAGTTATACATGTTTGAAAACACAAAATGCTTTATGTAAATTTCCTTAGTAGTCACGGTGGACGGGAGCAGATTCAGCCTAGTCATACTGTCCCCTTGCTACTCATCCCTCCTGGGCATGATTGACATCTTCCTTGTGACATCGGGGAGGGACTGCCTAAGAGATATCAATCATACTAGGAGTTGTGCTTGGCAAGCGCAGCATGTGACTAGTCTGGAGTGACCTCTGCCCACAGTGACTACTTAGTCCATATGACTTTCTATATTTTCAAACATTTATAAGGCTGAGTTCACATGAAGGTTTTTCAGTCAGGATTTAGACGTGGAATTTCGCGTCAAAATCCAGCTCAAAATACCGCCTCCCATTGATTTCAATGGGTTCCTTTTTCCATGAGCAGTTTGTTCCCGCTCGCAGAAAAAAGAGGCAACATACCCTTTCTTGACGCTGATTCAGCCGCGGATGTCCGTGGTGCGACACTCCCTCCCGACTAAGTCTATACATTTGGGCTAAATCCGGAGCGGAATGCCGCGACTGGATGCCGTTGTAATGCATCAGCATCCAGTCATGGCTAGCTGTCTATTGGACCGGATTCTGATTCAAAATCTGGTCCAAAAAACCCTGTGTGAACCCGGCTTAAAGGGGCTCTATCAGCAAAATCATGGCGATAGAGCCCCACATATGCGTGCATAGCCTTTAAAAATGCTATTCAGGCACCGTAAAAGTTATATTAATCTTCCCCCCCCCCCCCCCCGTTTTAAAATAGTAACCTAAAAAAAGAATGTGCTCTACTTACGGATCGTGCACGCTGGGCGGGCATTCTGGGTGTGTCTTCATCTTCTTCCCCGCCTCTTCTTCCTCCGATGTCCTCCGGTCCCGTCTTCCTCCGGCGCTTGCTCGCGGACACTGATAAAAAAAAAATAGCCTGGGCGCATGCGCAGTAGCCGTAGTAGAAGTTGCGTGCTACTGCACATGCGCCCAAGCTATTTATTTTTCAGTGTCCGCGAGCAAGCGCCGGAGGAGGACGGGACCCGAAGACATCGGAGGAAGAAGAGGCGGGGAAGAAGATGAAGACACACCCTGAATGCCCGCCCAGCGTGCACGATCCGTAAGTAGATCACATTCTTTTTTAGGTTATTATTTTAAAACGGGGGGGTAGTTTAATATAACTTTTACGGTGCCTGAATAGCCTTTTTAAAGGCTATGCATGCATATGTGGGGCTCTATCAGCATGATTTTGCTGATAGAGCCCCTTTAAGTTCACTTTTCTAAACCCGAAAGATCACAGTATGGCAGCAATAGAAAGGGAATGACTTCAACATTTCAATTACTGTAAGATTCCCTTTAATGTCACATTTACACTACAGCACATTTTGTCACCATACAGGTATATGTTATAGTATTCATAGGCTTTATTTGGTAGACGTATGCCAAAATAGTGTTCTATGACATACGTTTGACATATATACCTGTGAATACCTTTTATATTACAGTCTTGAAATGCATAGACTGTTATTATTAAAAAGATTGAGATATCTTCCTTTTTTTAGACTGAAACATGGCGAGAACGTTCTGTGCGTTTTTAGACATCTATATGTTGAATATCTGTTTTGGTTATGCATGCTTAAGTTTATATTTTATTGATTTATACTGATACATTGTAACACCACTGCATTGGCACAAATCAGCATGGACACAACTACAGTTACAATACACTCGTGTGTCATGGCTGGTACAAGCACAGGAGATGGCGGCACAAACAATGCTATAGGAACTACAGTGGTGTTTTCATTGCATTCAGCCTGTCACTGACAGCAGATCACAAAATACAACATTCCTCTCAATGTCTAAGAATATTTCAGAAACCAACTTCTCCATCATTACAGAAAAAATATGAAGCTGGAGATCAGCAGAGAGCAGCAGAACATGCTAAAAATACACACCATTTCTCAGTGGCTGTGACAACTCACAAAAGCAAAACTAGTGATGGGGGGGAGGCTGGAAGATGAACCAGCAGTTTTAACCCAAACAATGCTGATCTGTTAAGACTGGAAATTCAGGGGAAAGACATTGTTTATTATTTTTACTAGGTTTAAAAAAATTTTTTTTTTTCTATCAGATTATAGGATTAAATTTAAGCTACGTGAATAATAATTGTAGACAGATTGCAGTAGTCTGTAGTCTACGAAGACAAGACTTCCCCTCTTCATCATAACACGCCGAGGGTTAATAAATTGCCTCTTTATTTCCTCCTAGATGCTTGTACATACACCACACCTGCTCACACCAAGTATAAATAGCCCTGGGTAATAAATGGTGCCCGCCAGCATCTTGCAGTGCTCAGGTGTAACTATCTGGGTATTTTGGCACCTGCTCCCTGCCTTGATCAAGGGAGGTGAGAAGGGGGGGGCAGGATGACAGTGTCAAAGTGATTAATCCCTTCATTGCCAAAGTGACAGCAAAACAAAGACCATGACTGGCTGTAGACATGATGGTAATGCCTGTGTCTGGGATCCTTGCCCCAATTATTAGTTGCAGATAGCATCTCCATGTAATAAACTGCTGTTTATTTGCCCTTGCCCTTTCATTTGATTCAAATGAATTACAAAATCTCTGCAAATTTAGAGGATACATATCTAGAGAGACAAAGCAGCCTAGGAACAGAGACAGAGACATTACAATGCAGTTAGTTAAGCATTAGAGATGAGCGAACAGTGAAATGTTCGAAGTTCAATTCGAGTAGTCGCTCAATCTTGACTGTTCGATCGAACATAGAACCCCATTATAGTCTATGGGGAATAAATACTTGTTTAGGTGGAAACCACTGTTCAACTCAGGAGGGTCACCAAGTTCACTATGACACCTCAGAAAATGATGCCAACACCTCTGGAATGCAATTGGGACAGCAGGGGAAGCATGCCTGGGGGCATCTAACATGCCCAAGTCACTGTATTAAGTCGGGATCCAAGTCAGCTTGCAATATGCGTGAGATGACTTTTTCCCATAGGAATGCATTGACCAGCGTTGATTGGCCGAATGCCATACAGAGTACAGCATTCGGCCAATCAACGCTGGTTCTGCTGGAGGCTCGTCTGTCAGGAGGCGGAGTCTAATATCAGACCAGAATGGAGACTGCTGTGGACCGATCTTAGACTCCGCCTCCTCCAGCAGAACCAGCATTGATTGGCCGAATGCTGTACTCTGTATGGCGTTCGGCCAATCAAGGCTGGTCAATGCATTACTATGCCGAGATGTAGCAGTGCTGGCCGTGCACTCAGCTCGGCTACAACAGAGATGCTGCCGAGCTGAGCGCACGGCCAACACTGCTACACCGGAGATGTGAACCCTGCTGCACACTCAGCTCTGCTGCATCAGAGATGTAGCAGAACTGAGTGTGCGCTGAACCCTGCTGGACACTCAGCTCTGCTGCATCAGAGATGCGCTGAACCCTGCTGCACACTCAACTCTGCTGCATCAGAGATGCGCTGAACCCTTCTGCACACTCAGCTCTGCTGCATCAGAGATGTAGCAGAGCTGAATGTGCACTGAACCCTGCTGCACACTCAGCTCTGCTGCATCTCAGCAGAGCTGAGTGTCCAGCAGGGTTCAGCTCACACTCAGCTCTGCTTCATCTCCGGTGTAGCAGTGCTGAGCGCACGGCCAGCACTGCTACATCTCGGCATAGGAATGCATTGACCAGTGTTGATTGGCCGAATGCCATACAGAGTGCAACATTCAGCCAATCAACGCTGGTTCTGCCGGAGGAGGCAGAGTCTAAGATTGATCCACAGCAGTCTCCATTCTGGTCCGATCTTAGACTCCGCCTCCTCACAGATGAGTCTCCGGCAGAACCAGCGATGATTGGCCGAATGCTGTACTCTGTATGGCATTCGGCCAATCAATGCTGGCCAATGCATTCCTATGGGAAAAAGTCAGCTTGCGCATATCGCAAGGCATAACAAATCTGCCCCAAAGTGACAGAATATCACTAAATCATTCCCCCCCATATATGTTTAAAGAGGTTGTCCCATGAAAAGCATCCTTTCTATACTGTTAGTTTATGTGGATTTAAGGCTTTTCCTAAATACATTGCTTTATCAAAACTGCTTTGTTTGGCCGCTGTCTTAATTTATTCACTTCATTGCTGACACTGTGTTTCTATGGCCACTGGGCTTATCTGCTCATTTCCCAAGTGATGTAGCTGCCTGCTCTCAGGGAGGGAGGGAGGGAGGAGCTGACAAGCAATGGAGCTCCTCATATAGGGGAGGGGGGAGGTGAAAGGTGAGAGCTCCAGGATTACTGTGCTGTCTATCTTCAGCTTTTCCACTTATCACCCGGTTTAATTGAATTTGGCTGATAAGAGCTGAGATAAGGAGTCCGTTACCTCTGTAGGTAATGCAAGCTGACTCAAATCCATCTCTGTTACATCAGTTTCCACATCAGCTTTACACTGTGCTTATGCATTTACAACCAATCCCTCAATACTGACTACAAACATAGCAGATAGCAGAGCAAGTGAAACCCCGCCCACCATGGGCCGAGAAAACCAGGAAGTGAAGAGAGCACAGAGCCTGAAGACTCCAGAACAAGAGTTATGGGAATAACCCTTTAAGGTAATATTCACTAAGAATAGTGTCTGATCATTGGAGGTATGACCACTGGAACTCCTCAGTCCTCTTCCTCAAGTGAATTTAGCAGTATACATGCTTGGCCACCACTTTATTAACTTTTATGGGACTCCCAGAACAGCTATTGTAGTCCTATAGAAGTGTATGGAGTGGTGGTCAATCATATACACCACAGATCCATTAACATAGAACCCCAAACATTTACAGTTGTCCCATAATGAAATAGTGACCTTTATTTGTAACATAAAATAATCCTTTAATAGCCCACCATGGGGAAATTCAGTGTGTTACAGCAGCATGGATAATACAGTAATATAATTCAAGAAAAAACACATACAAGCTCAGAATAGCAGATAGAAAAATATACTAGGAGTCATAGCAACTAAGAAGAAAGGTTTCAGGATCATTTAGTTCTCTGTGCGGAGTGATCTTCGCTTAGCCTGATGTTGATTATACAGCCTGACCGCAGATAAGAGAAAGGATCTCCAATAACACTCCTTCTCACACTTGGGGTGAAGCAGTCGGTCACTGACAGTATTGCCCAGTACTGTCACGGTCTCATACATGGAATGTTCATTTTTCTTATGTTGAAGAACGGTATACATGGTATAATATGCTTAACATACTAAACTGTTGAAGACCAAAAGTTATTTTTGATGCTTTTATTTGTCCACTCTGTGAGTGCCCATGTAATGATACAACAAACAAGGTTTTTAGGCAAGTTTCCCTACGTGTTTTTGACCCCTTCTAAGAGATCAGCACCTGAAATGTTTATCATTATAATACCTAATAGGATACGTTGAACTCCTTTCATCATACACTTGGTATAGGTCATGTAGAAAATGCCAGAAAGAAGAAATTAGTTACAAAGTATAATCCTGATCAGTCAAGTGTAACATAGAGAGAATACAGTGAATATTTTGCCCTGCATGTCTCAAACAATTTTCTCAGATAAACTATACAGAATTTGATTCCTTATTCTGTGGCACAAAACTGAGAATTTGGTTGTAATTTGCTTTCAATTGGCATATTATTGGCATATTATGGCATATTTATTCTGCACCAAAATCCCTAGTTGTGCTGCCCATAAAGACTTGATGATTGGTTGACGTCAGGCCTCACCACCGCATGAGTCTCAGGCACTTTCTGATTATGTTTTTAATAGCTGGCAATGAAAGACAATTATGCAAGCGTGAGGCTGATTGTTGCTTTCATAGCGTATGCAATTGTAAGAGCTACCAATTAAGGCTGTGCTCTTATTGGTTTTAGGAGTGGAAATGTTTTTCTGAAAAATGAGAATTGGTAACCCGTTCCATGCCAAAAACGCAAACTCTTCAGCAAAGCTAATGGATAGACTGAAGTGTCAGGACAATGAACGTGCTTATATCATTTGGTATGGTGCCACCTCTATTTACTTGGTCATGTTTACTTTCTCTCCAACTGAATTCCTTACGGAAATCTCAACCAATGTTTTCGCGTATCAGCTCTGTCCTTTTTCCAAAAGCTAATGACCAGGACATACAGGATGAATCCTGACAATCTCGGCAGCTGCAGCAGAAGGATTGCTGGAGACATGGTGTGCTTATTTCCCCTGTGCCTCTACCTACTTACAAGGGAATTATCTCTAGTCAGTCAGGGTGGTGTTCATATAGAGGAGCCAAAATCAAAAATATTACTTATTACTATTGTTTTATTCATTGATTTTGTGCACCACTGTACAAAGATTGTTATCACTTATATCATTACCTGTCCCACATTCGGGTTCACAAACTTACATTGCTATTAATAGTCCAAATGTTTTAGGGCTTTCAGACTTGAATAATAAAATGATGTGGAATGTTATACTTTGACACTAAAACTGTGCAGTGTAAATAGGAATGATATTATATGACATTTTGGATAAGACTGAAAGACTACACTCACCGGCCACTTTATTAGGTACACCATGCTAGTAACGGGTTGGACCCCCTTTTGCCTTCAGAACTGCCTCAGTTCTTCGTGGCATAGATTCAACAAGGTGCTGGAAGCATTCCTCAGAGATTTTGGTCCATATTGACATGATGGCATCACACAGTTGCCGCAGATTTGTCGGCTGCACATCCATGATGCGAATCTCCCGTTCCACCACATCCCAAAGATGCTCTATTGGATTGAGATCTGGTGACTGTGGAGGCCATTGGAGTACAGTGAACTCATTGTCATGTTCAAGAAACCAGTCTGAGATGATTCCAGCTTTATCACATGGCGCATTATCCTGCTGAAAGTAGCCATCAGATGTTGGGTACATTGTGGTCATAAAGGGATGGACATGGTCAGTAACAATACTCAGGTAGGCTTTGGCGTTGCAACGATGCTCAATTGGTACCAAGGGGCCCAAAGAGTGCCAAGAAAATATTCCCCACACCATGACACCACCACCACCACCAGCCTGAACCGTTGATACAAGGCAGGATGGATCCATGCTTTCATGTTGTTGACGCCAAATTCTGACCCTACCATCCGAATGTCGCAGCAGAAATCGAGACTCATCAGACCAGGCAACGTTTTTCCAATCTTCAATTGTCCAATTTCGATGAGCTTGTGCAAATTGTAGCCTCAGTTTCCTGTTCTTAGCTGAAAGGAGTGGCACCCGGTGTGGTCTTCTGCTGCTGTAGCCCATCTGCCTCAAAGTTCGACGTACTGTGCGTTCAGAGATGCTCTTCTGGCTACCTTGGTTGTAACGGGTGGCTATTTGAGTCACTTTTGCCTTTCTATCAGCTCGAACCAGTCTGGCCATTCTCCTCTGACCTCTGGCATCAACAACGCATTTCCGCCCACAGAACTGCCGCTCACTGGATGTTTTTTCTTTTTCGGACCATTCTCTGTAAACTCTAGAGATGGTTGTGCGTGAAAATCCCAGTAGATCAGCAGTTTCTGAAATACTCAGACCAGCCCTTCTGGCACCAACAACCATGCCACGTTCAAAGGCACTCAAATCACCTTTCTTCCCCATACTGATGCTCGGTTTGAACTGCAGGAGATTGTCTTGACCATGTCTACATGCCTAAATGCACTGAGTTGCCGCCATGTGATTGGCTGATTAGAAATTAAGTGTTAACGAGCAGTTGGACAGGTGTACCTAATAGAGTGGCCGGTGAGTGTATGTAGAGTTACTGTACGTCTCTTATAGGATGAATAATTGAATTATCATTCAAGTTGCAAACAGAAAAAAAAATAAGCTTACTTGGAGTCATGTATTTTATATTTTACTTCACCACCTCCACCAACTTCAATTCATTGCATCCTTCAATAGGTTCTGCTGCAATGATTCTGGCAAAGTTGTAATTTAGCCTTTCACCCCGCCGTTCCTGAGCAATCGTTTGTAGTATTTTTACCACAATTATGCTCTCTATTCTCAGGTAAGTGATCCCGGGTTGGAGCAGAGAGACAGGGACTACCCACCTGACAGCAGAGAGCAAGGTTGTGGTGTCCAGGACAATTGAGAGCTTTGGTATACCTATTCTCCATCTCTGTGATGTCAGTGACGTCATGTGACATAACCAAAAATATGCTCTATCCCAAAAATAAGCCCTAGCTTGATTTTGCAGGGTTTTTGGAGCAGGATTGAAATATAAACCCTATTCCAAAGATAAGTCCTAGTTATAGTTCTGTAAAAATAGGGTAGTAAGCCTCACTCAGAAGGATAAGGTGAGTGGTTTGCATCAGTTTTTATGAGCCATAGCCAATAGTGAAGTGTAAACAGCAGCAGTAGTAGTAGTAGTTGTAGAATTAGTTGTAGTAGTAGTAGTTGTAGAATTAGTTGTAGTAGTAGTAGTTGTAGAATTAGTTGTAGTAGTAGTAGTATAAGAAGTAGTAGTAGTAGTAGTAGTAGTAGTAGTCGTCATCGTCGTCGTCGTCGTCGTCGTAGTAGTTTAGTAATAGTAGTAGTTGTTGTTGTTTTTGTAGTAGTAGTTGTTATAGTTGTAGAATTAGTTGTAGTAGTAGTTGTAGTTGAAGAATTAGTAGTAGTAGTTGTAGTAGTAGTGGTTGTAGTAGTAGTAGTAGTAGTAGTAGTAGTAGTAGTAGTAGTTTAGTAATAGTAGTAGTAGTTGTTGTTTTTGTAGTAGTAATTGTAGTTGTAGAATTAGTAGTAGTAGTAGTAAGTTGAGGAATTAGTAGTAGTAGTTGTAGTATTAGTAGTTGTAGTAGTAGTGGTTGTAGTAGTAGTTTAGTAATAGTAGTAGTTGTTGTTTTTGTAGTAGTAGTTGTTGTAGTTGTAGAATTAGTTGTAGTAGTAGTAGTAGTAGTTGTTGTTGTAGTAGTAGTTGTTGTAGTAGTAGTAGTGGTTGTAGTAGTGGTAGTTTAAGTAGTAGTAGTAATTGTAGTAGTAGTTTAGTAATAGTAGTCGTTATTGTAGTTGTAGAATTAGTTGTAGTAGTAGTAGTTGTTGTAGTTGAAGAATTGGTAGTAGTAGTAGTTGTAGTAGTAGTAGTAGTAGTTGTTGTAGTGGTTGTATTAGTAGTACTTTAGTAGTAGTTGTAGTAGTAGTAGTAGAAGTAGAAAATGGGGGGGGGGGGGGAAGTATGAAAACATTTTGATGTATTTCTCTTTTTTGCGTTCAGTCTTGACTGTAACCTGTTTACCTTCCACAAATTTTATGCATTCCAGACATGCCTGCATCAATTTACTAGACATTTACCTGCAGATTATTCCAGATTTCCATTTACTATTTAATGTCCTTGCTCTGAAAATCCGTACTGTGGAGAAGCATTCTTGACCATTGTTGGCATTCATTATGTCATTTAATGATTAAGCTGCATCTATTGTTTCCCCACATGTCTAATCCTTGACAAGGCTATTGTTATCGGTTTATCTGACCTTTCCAGAATGCACGCCATGTTGCAGATATTAGTATCGTCAGCGAATGTATAGCTCATCATTTAAGGGATAGAGGCTGATACAGAATGACTCATTTTATATAGCAGGTATATAATCAGTTGTGGAGAGGGGCTCCTCCATCAAATAAATAAAATGAGCTGGAAATGCAAAGAGATAAGATTTGCTGGCAGTTTCTTAAGCATCTATAGTATGTCACAGCTGCTGTAATGTTCCTTTGCCTCTAAACCATAATAAATGTAGCATGGAGGAACCTGGGACCTACCTGTTCCGTTCTCTGTACATTAGTCTTTAGTGTGCTACATGAAAGCAGCTACAGCTGTTCCACTTAATTGGTGGCCAAACGCATTGTCCTAGTTGTGAGCAATATGTGCTGCATTACGCTTTCCTTTGCAAGCCATAAAAAGTAATTGCATATATGTGTGCAATTATGGATAGAAAACTACTAAAAATGGGTTCCTGGATCACTGCATAGCTTAATCACAGCCTCCGCCTGACACTGAATAGAGAAAAATCACTATATAATAATCTGAATATGGCCATATTTCTTATCCTAGAGGAACATGCATCTTTACAAGAAGAGAATTTGCCATTTCTAGTTGAGGATTTCGATTGAGGCTCCCTGTGTTTTAACCATTGTATATGACCATTCTTCATATACACTGGGAGGGAATGGTGCACTTCATGATACTATCACATGGATGAATATTCTTCTTGTGTTACAGAAAATATAGCTTAATATTCTTACATCGTCTGTTCGCACATAGGAGATATAATATGGGGGAGAATATTCTGAGGGATTTCATATTCTAGTCATAAATATGCAGGGGTACAAGAGCAAAATATATTACGAGGCACGGGCATTATAATCTTTGGACTGTCCATCCACTGGAATAGCAAATATATTCTGAAGAACATAGAATTAGATATACAGAATTGTAAAATGTTATTGTTCCGTCTGCAACGTTTATATCCTTTTAGTAGGCTTATTGGTATGTATAATAAGGGAAGAAGAATGCAACAAAGACGGACAGAAAAATGCTGCGGGGAAAAAAAATATGCGTTTCTGCAGTGTTTTTTTTTTTCTGCAATGTTTTTTATCTGCATTCTACAATGTGGGGCCATAATAATAATAATTAGAGATGAGCGAGTAGTATTCGATCGAGTAGGTATTCGATCGAATATTACGGTATTCGAAATACTCGTACTCGATCGAGTACCACTCGCTATTTGAATGGAAAAGTTCGATGCAGAACCAGCATTGATTGGCCGAATGCTATACAGTCGTCCAATCAACGCTGGTTCTTCTCCTACCTTTAGAAGTCTTCTCCGTGCAGCTTCCCCACGGTGTCTTCCGGCTCTGAATTCACTCTGCCAGGCATCGGGCCTGGGCAGAGCCGACTGCGCATGTCCGCTTGTAGTGCGGGGACGCTGCAAGGAGAAGACTTCTCGGAGGATCCAGCCAGACCCTCACTCGTGGACTTGGTAAGTATAATTTGATCGAACGTTGCCTACCCCTGAAACGAGCATTTTCCCCCCATAGACTATAATAAGGTTCGATATTCGATTCGAGTAGTCAAATATTGAGGGGCTACTCAAAACAAATATCGAATCTCGAACATTTTACTGTTCGCTCATCTCTAATAATAATGATATAAGACATTTTATTTATATAGCGGCAACATATTCCGCAGCACTGTACAATTTGTAGGGTTCAAGTACAGACAATGAAATAGTCATTTCACACAATAGAACTGAGGGCCCTGCTCACAAAAGCTTACAATTAGGGTTGAGCAATCGGGATCGGAAAAGATCAGATTTCGATCAGATTTCGATCGGCGATCGAGTAAATTTCACTATCACGATAGGAATTTCGATCCCAATCTTTTTAGGCAGGATCGAGGTCGGAGGTTATTTCCCACAATGCTTGGCCAGTAGCAAAGCTAACAATGTTAGCTAGGTCCCATAGGACCAGCCTGTGCCGGCCTCTGGCCGCTTAACCCCCTGCACGCTGGCTGCGTCCATTCATTCTAATGGGAGACTAGCTAACATCTCTAGCTAGTAGCTAACCCTTACCTGCACAGATAGCTGGTCTGGTCCCCGCTCCTCTTCTCGCTTCGCTGCCTCCGCCTCCCAGGTTAATGTTACAGACCTAGGAAGAAGGCGGGTCTTGTGGCTTAGGAGAGTGTGGGCAGGTACTGGGAGGGGAGACGTGAGTGATGCACTCACATCTCCCTGCCCTGTACCCGCCCACACTCTCCTAAGCTACAAGCCCCACCTTCTTCCTAGGTCTGTAACTCTAACCTGGGAGGCGGGGACAGCGAGGCGAGAAGAGGACCGAGAACAGCGCGGACCGGACCAGCGGCAGCTGATCTGTGCAGGTAAGTGGACACCAGGGGGGAATAAGTAGCCAGAGGATTTTTTTTAGTCACTACACAGCGTGGAGTCTAACAATTAAAGTGTTCAATTTTTAGACTCCATGCTATGCAGTGAATAGGATCGTTTTTAGAAGCCGATCTTCAATTATTAAAAAAATCCCATTGACTTGCATTGGGATCGGGTTCGAATGGAAAATGATCGGAAATCGGATTTTAAAAACAATCCTGAAATCTCAAGATCGGATCAACCCTACTTACAATCTATCAGGTAGAAGGGGTGACACAAGAGGTAGCAGGGGCGGCATTGTTTATACAGTGGTCAGACACTTTTGTAATAGAGATTACTGTGATTACACAAACATAAAGCTGTATGAGCCGTTACCAGTCGTGTCCTTTAACATGTGGATGGTGCCTGAAACTGCATCAAATCATGTGGGGTAATGTGGGAGCATGGACAGAGGAAGGTGTTAGGGATTCTACGTAAGGGTTTAAATTAGGAATTGTGATAGGAATTGGGCCTTAGCCCTATATTGTGAAAACGCGGTTCCTTCAAAGTAGATGAGATTCGGGCTAATCCCTTCCACACATTGCAGAAAAAAATCTGTAGCGGAAAAGCTGAAGCCTGTCACTTATACCTGAAATGCTGCCATTTTCCACATAAGTATAATGGGGACAGAAAATCTACAAAGGTAAACTCTGCAAAATTACAATAAAGAACAAAGTGGAAAAATAAACGCTATACATTTCCACCATTTTTTATTTTTTTTTGCAGCATTTCGCTACGTGGTTCCTTATCCTAAAACATATTTTATGGGAAATATACAGTAATTAGTATAACTAAAGCAATTACACCAGGTACTTTAATTGATATTACAATACTGCTATATAAGCTTGTACAACCGCGAACATCATATTTGAGAACAATTATGACAAGTGAATTGCAAACATATTTCTTACACATGTAGAGAAAATATACTTAAGACTATTCCATATGAACCTTTAATCTGTAGCTTTGGAAAACATAACCTTGGCTTAGAAAATAAAGGTCTGCATGCTTTGTGCTCTCATATAGTCACATAATTAAATGTACTGAAATATTATCACCTTACATTGCTATACAATTGTTTTCATTTCCTGAAGAGTCTTGAAGTAGCATTTCAGCTGTCTTCATGGGAAGTCAGATTTATCTAAGCTCCCTTCTCCATTCAAAAATATTGTGGCAATAAAAAATGGAGACCCGACAAATCATGGGTGACAATATAATAGAACTGTATCCGTGTCCACTTTAACATGAACATCCAATTCACTTAACACGTAGACACTTCTATAGTACCAAATGTAATATGGTGTTAAAGTCATTAAAAATATGT
Source organism: Leptodactylus fuscus (assembly GCF_031893055.1). Classification (NCBI taxonomy): domain Eukaryota; kingdom Metazoa; phylum Chordata; class Amphibia; order Anura; family Leptodactylidae; genus Leptodactylus; species Leptodactylus fuscus. The sequence continues at coordinate 162,475,265 of NC_134269.1, read as the reverse complement.
ATTTTTGCAAAACAGCCCCTTTATTATTGATGGGAGGAATAAATCTTGAGATTATGATGAAACTCATTATTACTCCGTGATGGAGTGACAAATATTACAGCTCCCCATTCATCAACCAGACCAAGATCACAATCTTACTGGAAATGGTATTTTATGTGACCATGTAAAACAGAATAATTAAGATCAAACAATAAACCCTTGTATTAAGCTAAATTCATTGACAAATACAATTGTACTTAGAGGCGTTAAAGGTAAAAAATGAATAGATGCAAAGTAATAATGTATATAATAAAACCTTGGCCTATGAAAAAGTTCAGAGACTCTAACCGATGGCAAGTCATTCTGCAGGAACACTATTACATTGAGCAGAGATATTGGACTTGATGGGGACTTAATGTTGAAAGCTCTAGCTATGGTATCTATTAGAGATGAGCGAACACTATTCAGAACAGCCGTTCCGAATAGCACGCTCCCATAGAAATGAATGGAACCCCCCGCGTGCCGGCTATGTCCATTCATTTCTATGGGAGCGTGCTATTCGAAACAGCTGTTTCGAATAGTGTTCGCTCATCTCTAGTATCTATCTTTAAGATTTGGCACTTTGTGATAATAGACTGATTGTGATGGCTAATAGGACCGGATGCTCTTATCCTATTGTTTGGATCTATATACCAGCAGCATAGATATTGATACTGAGGTAATGTGTATATAAAAGGAATACTAGATCTAGAAATGTATACTAAAAGTAAATATAAAATATTGCTGCCCTTGCTGTTTGGCAGTCCACAGCATGGTCTCTACTGACACAGTCTTAGGCCCGGTTCACATCAGTGTTTGGGTTTCCGTTTGGGGAATCCGCTTGGCCCCCCCCTCTGAACACAAACCTATAAGCATTAAAAAGTGGTTAGCTAAGAAACCACATGGACCCATAGACTATATGCTGCCTATATGCTTCTTGCAGGACTTTTCTGTCCGCATGTTTCGTGCAGACACCAAGTGGAAACCGCACTGACTCCATAATAGTCTATGGGGTCTGCATGTTTTCCCAAGTAACCACTTTTTAATGCATATAGGTTTCTGTTTGCCGTGGTTCCCAAGCAGAAATCCGAACGCTGATGTGAACCAGGCCTAATAGAAATACAGGGTGCTAATCCGCCAACTGGTTTGCTCTATTTTCAGATGAAGAATGAATCAGGGCTTAGGCAAGGAGCAAAGCTTAACAATCCTTTTTACCTACTACAGATGCTGCAACTTATCAAAACAAATCCAAAAAGCTTTATTGGCATGTCTGAATATACAGTACATTTGGCATTGACAAAGCAAAGAGAGTGGATGGTGAGGGGGTTGGGTTATGGTGTACGGGGGGGGGGTGATTAGTAGCGGGGTTGGGACATACAGGGGTGCATGGGTGATTAGAGGGGGCAGTAAGGGGTTACAATAGTCCATAAGGTTTCATCTTCCCCTCAATTGGTGGCAGGTGGATACATATTGGACAGTGATCTCCACAGTAGACTCCTCTTCTCCCACTAGGATGTAGAGATTCTTCTTCTCATCTACAGAGGATGTGGGCAGAGAGTCTTTGGAAGTAAACAGCCCTCACCGCTGAGTATTTGGTGCAGTGTAGCAGGAAGTGGGCCTCGTCTTCTAGGGCCCCCTGGGCACAGTGCTGGCACAATCTGAAAACTGAATGCCTGGGACACACAAAGCTTTTTATATCTATGGTATTTCTCAGTGCATTCCCTATGTTTGATGAGCTTTATTCATGTCCAGGTCCCCAAGAGCCTCTATTATTAGTTAGGCAGATTGCATTGGGGGAAGGCTGTAAGTCTCATTACTCTGCCTCTCCTGATGAGATTCAAGCTCTCCGTCACCTGACTGACCCCGCTCTACTCTGTGGATGTGTAGCCAAAGTAGAGCAGAGTTGTTGACGTCACAAAGAGCTGAAGCTTCAGTAATGGAGAGAGTCTTTTGGCATACTGCTGTTCTTTGCAGAGGTATTCACTGAGGGTCCATGGAACCAACTTATATGTTAGTAATAAAACTTATCCGGTGCAGGGATTGCAGTGTACGCTTTATTTCTCCCTGTCTAACTCCTTTAAAGGAACACTAAACCTAGGAATGAATAATAAACTAAACAAGGAGATAAACCTGCCTTAAAGGGGTGTACTCAGATGTCCTACAGCCATGCACAGGTTTGTGGGGAAGAGTATGGGGATATGACTGATATCATTACTAAACGGAAACCCCGGGATAGTCAGTATATTCCAGTTTCGACTGAGCTGGAATTGCCATCTGGACTATACTATGATAATAGATTATCTACAAGTTTAACAAAAAAATATTAAAAAAGAAAGTATTCCATCAAAAACGCTTAAACAAACACAAGTTCATTTCTGTCTTCAAATGATCTTTTATTTTATTTTTATGTTTTGAAAGGTAATGAAACTCCTAGAAGGTGTGTAATGAAGATTCTGTGGGAAATGATGATTTCTTAACTGTTCAGATAGTGGTGAAAGTACTCGGGGGGCCCATTATGGTATCCGGGAGTGTATTGTAAAAAAAAACGAAATTATTAGCATAAATCAACATGATTTTATGAGGCTTACCAACTAACCTCCTGGGCAACCATGAAGATGAGCGTTGTAACTTAAATGGACAAATTTTTTAAAGCCCTCTTGGTCCTACACTTGGGACCATGGTCAGTCTGTAAAATAAGTGAACTGTGCCTGAGAGAAATCATTTGTTCATGGATCTGAAGGCAAAAGCCGGAAAACAAGCAGATATTTACAAAAACGCTGAAAGATGAATCCTCTAGGGTTCAATATCGGATTTATTGCTTTAACAATGTTCAATATAAAGACAACATATATTGAGTTCAACAAAATATTAACCTACTATCTAGAATAATTCCTATCTGTGTATCCCATTTGCTAAGCACACACCCCTATCCCCTAAAAAGGTACTACCACAAATGTTTTACAATCAGAAACCAAACTAAAGAAAGCTAAAGAATGTAGAAAAAGAAAGAAAATGGATTGAAATGCTGATTTATGAAGAGCAATATTGTAAATTTTATTATACTGTGTATACACTGTCAGGGTCTGGGGTTGCTAGGTGGGGTGGCATAGATACAACAGTCCAGTTTCTTTTAGTCCAAAACAAAGGTAGAGTTTATTTTTAGAGATGAGCGAGTAGTACTCGATCGAGTAGGTATTGTAGTGCGGAAATGCGCAGTCAGCTCTGCCCAGGCCCGATGCCTGGTAGAGTGAATGAAGAGCCGGAGGATGCCGCGGGGACGCTGCAAGGAGAAGACTGCTCAGAGGATCCAGCCCGACCCTCACTCGTGAACTTGGTAAGTATAATTTGATCAAACGTTGCCTACCACTGAAACGAGCATTTTCCCCCCATAGACTATAATAGGGTTCGATATTCAATTTCAGTAGTCGAATATTGAGGGGCTACTCGAAACGAATATCGAACCTCGAACATTTTACTGTTCGCTCATCTCTATTTATTTTCTCTCAAAAAGGTAGTGCATCAACAAAATGAAACAATACAAAAATAAATCCCTGCCCGGGTAGGCTCTAACTAAACATAGAATAGGTTACCTCACCTAGAATAACAGAAATCCAAAAAAGCCAGTAGAATCATTCAGGACACAGCTCCAAAAATATGACCTCTCTGTTTGCTCTCCAGCCAAGCTCTGCCAAAGTCTGCTGCTGGAGCTGACTTCTTAAGCCTCCTTGACGAGGAGACTCTGCAACTGAGTCGCTGCTGGAACATCCCCAAAGTGTAGACTGGAGGGGGGGTGGAATAACAGATCCCACTATCAACCTACCTGCCATTCCTAAAAATCCAACCCAGTAACCAGAACTTTGAAATAACACTCAACAGACAGAATTATCTGCTGAGAAACATTCTTTCTGGAGTTTTCTCATCTCACCCACCTTAGCAACTGGGTGAGATATACACCCCCTCCATTACCTGACCAGCCATCGGCTTACAACACCAATTTACTTACATTTTTAACATGACGGGTATTATTTTTAGGAAGGAGGCCAGCGGCTAGAGATGGACGTCTGTGCTCTCTGGTCCACAGATTGGAGTGTCGACAAGGTGAATAAAATATATGACCTTTATGTGACACATATGACCTCACCTGGCAAGTAATAGTGCAACTGCAGAAGAGATTATGGAGCTCGAAATGAGTTGTGCAGTACGTTCTTGTCCAATAAAGGTCATATATTTTATTCACCCTGTCGACATTCCAATCTGTGGACCAGAGAGCGCAGACGTCCGATTCTAGCTGCTGGCCTCCTTCCTTCCTTTACCGTCTGGTCCTCGGTGACCAGTCTGTGGATTCTGCAGCCACCTCAACCTCTGCTTCCATTGGTGTTGTGACTCATTCACAACACCTGAAGGTGAGGAACCAACTGGTCCATTTCTTTGTACATTTTTATTTCCAACATCCATTGCAAACTCATCTACACTATTAGCACGCTCAGTGTTCTCCCCCTTTTTTGTTCTCGCAGGTATTATTTTTAGTTATTTATATAATGCCATCATTGCACAATATCAGGATAACACATTGACGGAATTAAGAACAGCCAAATAAAACAATTGTTACAATATACCCAAAATAAAACCTCAAGTAATATAATTTTTACAGTCTTCAAGTAATAGGGAATACATGTAAGAGATATGTTAGGCGGCGATGGTGGTGTAGGGAGACTTTTTGGGCCAGATCGGAATCCTTGTAATCCTCGCACTAGAGTATATGCAATGGAATTACAGAGGAAGGTCCAGAAGAAAGAGGAAGCACAAGAAAAGAGAATGATAACATAGGACACTATTGGGTAGGACTTTATAGATTAGCACGAGAGGATTTTGAAAAGAGTTTTTTGCTTTCTGTAGCCTAAAGGACTGATTGATAAACCTGGTTAGCATTAGCTGAACTCAAGGAAAGGTGTACAGGTTAAAGGAAACTGGTTACTTGATCTCAAACGAGCCACATTGTATTGTAGTGTTTTTAGAAATATGCAAATACGACTGAATTGTAATGGGAGAGTGCTTTGGCGTGTGCCATTAAACTTGTCTCATTTGCACATTTATAAAATATGTCACAGTAATATAAGAAGTCATTGACATCATCGAAGAAATCAGAGAGTGTTAAAGAGGACAGGAGCCCAACTGATGCAACAGTAGGAAGAAAGACAAATGAGTAACGATTTATTTTATACCATTTCATACTTAGTTTTCTCCTTAAAGGGGTTGTCCCATAACAAGGATCCTATCTATACTGCTAGTTTTTGTGGATATAAGACTTTTCCTAAATACATTGCTTTATCAAAACTGCTTTGTTTGGCCGCTATCTTCATTTATTCACTTCATTGCTGACTCTGGCCCTTGGGATTATCTGCTCATTTGTCAAGTAGCTGTCTGCTCTCAGGAGGGAAGGGAGGGACTGACAAGCAACGGAGCTCCTCATATAGGGGAGGGGGAGGTGAGAGCTTTGGGATTACTGTGCTGTCTATCTTCAGCTTTTCCACTTATCAGCCGGTTTAATTTAATTTGGCTGATAAGGGCTGAGATAAGGAGTCCGTTACCTCTGTATGTAATGCAATATGACTCAAATCCAGATCTGCTACATCAGTTTCCACATCAGCATAATACTGTGGATCATAGCAGATGGCAGAGCAAATTAAACCCCTCCCACCAATGTGCGAGAAATTCAGGAAGTGAAGAGAGTACAGAGCCTTCAGGCCGCAGGGCAAGAGTTATGGGAATACCCCTTTAATAATATCTTTATATCAAATTATTGGAGCAAACCGTCCTGTACGGGTACAAAGAACCACAATTTGGCCTTATCAAAGTCCTCAATATAGCATAAGGCATTAGTTTACTTTACATAGTTGAGCATAACTTGGCCCCAATGTTAAATCTGTAATGGACCCCTACCTCCTTTGTGCCATTCAACATAGTATGTGAGAAGGTGACAGGCAGAGTGCTGTAGTCCTGATATATCAGCCCCTGGGTTTCTTACATATGTGTGGTCCAGAGCAGGTCTTGAGTAGGCCTCGGCCTAGGTGTGGGTCCTGGGCTAAATACTGGGCCATAAAAGGCTGCAGAGTGTATACTTCAGGGCAGATCTTGGGAGCAGGAGGCGGCACCTGGGTCTGTCCTGACACTCTGAGAGTCTGGTGAGACCTTATTGTGCTATGAGTGTTTGGTAGTAAGCCACACGTACAGTTACTACTTTATTATTGTTTAGTTAGTGCTCAGACCAGCAGTGTTATGTTTTCACATTCTTTTGCCTGAAGTTAAGGCTGTATTTTATTTTGCTTATTTTTTGCCTGAAGTCAAGGATTATTTATATTGTTGTTTTTGTAAATCTGTTTGCTAAAAATTTTGTGTCGCTGTCTCTGACTGGTTGGGTCCGCACCGTTGCTGCTACTGAGCTACCTTCCCCACAAGTGGTATATTTTGTGTGACAGAGGGACTTTTGGGGCCTTCTCAGGATCCCAGAACTGGGAGCTACTACTATGCATCCTCTATAGCTATGATGATGATGATGATACATCACACAGCAAGTTGGAGCTTATTACAGTTTCCTCTTCTTATTGAGCTTTGCATGGAAGACATCACAGCAGCTTGTCTCCATTCACTAACTCAGCAGAAACTGTGAACTATAGAAAGAGCCTGCGAATAGCAACCTAATATTATACACAGAGCACCTGAATGCATCAGTCACCTGATAGATGTCCCACCTGGGACTTTAAAGCCACAAGATCACTTCCTAATATAATAACATCTTGTTTTGCACCCTTCCTAGGATTCACCCATATATGTTATGTATATTTGTTTGTGCCTTGGACTGTTTATTACTGTATATGTTTATTGTACTGTATGATGTAACACTGTTAGTATAACTGGAGTCATTGCACCTATTTCGGCCTAGTACTTTCTGGAATGAAGGTGGTACACTGATTGATTTATCCATATATATATATATATATATATATATATATATATATATATATATATATATATATATATATATATATATATGGAACCCCATTGTGACTATTGGCTGTGCCAGTGGTGGTGTCCTATTTGTCCAATCCATGGTACAGCCTATACATGCTACAGCCTGATACCCTGTGGACATGTCAGACAGGAAACGTCTTACATAAAAGGGAGGCTTTCCTGCTCCTTCAACACTGTTGTTACCTTTGCATATGTGCAATGCAATCTCGGAAGTTGAGTTTGACTGTATCCGAAGGCAAGTACAATGAACCAAGTGTGTGTCTGAGAAGCGGGACCCATAGAAGCTGAGCACAAGTTCCTATGAGGACCAGGTAATTGCTGTGTATTTCAGCAGGTCCGCTGCCCACATGCTGACAGAGGTTGCCGAGTATTGACAGTATCTACTACTGAGTTGTACTACTGCCATTGCTGCAACTGAGCAACTGCTGTTAGCTACTTTGTGGTTGGACAACTGCTACTTCATTATAGCAGCAATGAGTGACAACCGTGGAAGATGAGTGTGTCTTTTGGCCATGTCTCTACGAACACCTAAGCAGCAGGACCCAGCCTCCCTGTCTTCGATAAATCTGCGTAACAGAACATGTCTATGGCATAGTCAGCTGCCATGCCCAATACAGAAATATAAATACCCATTACTATTAAAGCCTACTCTTTAGTTCCAAATTCTGCCGCACTAGTGATTCATTTCTATAATGTTCGCCATGACTTCTAATATAGAACACACAAAGGCTAGAATAGTAAAGCATTGATCGATCCGGTCCCTTTAGCCCCATTGCAATTTATGTATTTTACCTTTCAACATTTAGATGCCTAGAAAGAACGGAAACAAACAAGAACTCAGTTTCGTCTCACTTCAACTATGGATCCTTTTCAGCAATGTTTTCATGGTTCCATACTATTTCTGTTTATCTCATCGCTGCTCAGTCTGGCATAAGGCACACAAAGACTGTGATGTTCCCATTGGCACTCACTCTGCAGGCCCAGTTAAACTTAAGAGCTACTGTGGTTCGTCACAAGATGACAGTGTGTGAGACGTCTCTCCATCACAGATGGTACATTTATAACATGCTGCTATTTGGGGAGCATAAAATACACAAGCAGCTATCTCAACAATCTTACCCCTCATCAGCCAAGGAGTAACAGCATCAAAGCTCCCAGCAGTACAGAGGTTATCCCTAGCTGCAGGCCCTTCAGCTGTGATTGCCTAAGCTATCGAATTCAGAGGTTAATGTAAACATCCTAGCTTGAAATCCAAGTGTTATCTCTTTATTTCCTCTCCGATAGCAGAAATAACCAAATCTTGTATCAGCTTTTACAACTGCCATAAATTCACCCTTTTCCTATGTGTATTTCCCTAATCCCTGTGATCAATGCAGACTAGCTAGCTGCAAGCCAGGGCTTGGGCCTCCCACATTCAATGCAGCAAAGCGTATTGATCTTTCTAAACAGATTTGTTCATCTCACGTCACATAGCCAGAGAACTTTTGTACATTTAATTCTGTCTTTCATTGAAAGGGATCCTGCAAACTGGGACAGAAAGGCTGATGAGCAACAAAACTCTATCTGTTGAGTCGAAAGAGGAACAAAGATCTACGGCCCATTAAAGCGTGCTATTTCCAGAAAAGTGTTACATTGCCAAAGAAAAGGGTTCTAATGCTTATCAAGGCTATTCTAGTAAAAGCAGAGTGACACAATGACAGAGACAAAAAGAGCCAATAGCCCATCAGAGCTCTTTGTAACGTCTCTTTGTTACTTAAATTGTTCTGTATCAGATGTAAAGGACATGCAGGGGATGAAGGGACATTCTATTCTGTCATTTTCTTGGTTCCTATTATACAGTCCTTAGAGTCTGCCAACCTTGTGTTACTGGCTGAAGGAAGTTATTATAATCAAGGTCACATGGAGATCTCCAATGCTCTCCATCCTGTTAGAAATGTGCCGTGTCCTTACAGCATCCCTAGCGCTGTCTTGGATTAGTTTGAATGAACTTGTCAAGATCTATAAGATAATCTTCAGTATATAATTACTCTTTCCAGAAAAACTCAACTCATATTTATCCACAGCAAAACAAGATATTATTTATTATCCTAATACTTACAGTATTGATTCAAGGAAATGATTTATAGGATTTTTACATTTTAAGTCATTTTTAATCTCATTAAAACAAATGAGTCTAAATAATCCCATTATTATTCTATTTATTTTAATATTATAAGTTTTATTTCGCTGTACAATATTGTGAATTAAATTACAGTATGGCAGTTTAGCATGCAATAAGATTGGACAAATGTGTAAATTTTCTTACAAGGTATAAGTAGAAGAAAAAAGATAAGGTGGCACTGCTACAATCTATTTGTATATATTAATGTGCTCAACTTATCACAGAAGGAGCAAAACTATGGAATGCTCACAGAAAGTGATGCTCACACCCCAAGGAAAAACCATACAGCGGCTCATTGTAAGGAAGAAATAATCGGGGCACTCGCCAAAGCATAGTTTTATTCTAAAAATGTCCTTTAATTCAGTCCTAGATGAAAACATATTCAGGGCAGCACGGTGGCTCAGTGGTTAGCCTTGCAGTGCTGGAGTCCTGAGTTCAAATCCTGTCAAGGACAACATCTGCAAGGAGTTTGTATGTTCTCACCGCGTTTGCGTAGATTTCCTCCCATACTCCAAAGATATATTGATAAGGAAAAATGTAGATTGTGAGCCCTATATGGGCTCACAATTTACATTAAAAAAAAAAACAAAAAAAAAAACATATCCATAGGAAAAGTATGGGAGAGAGAGACTGCACATAGGATGGCTAGGCGCAACGTCTGTTTCATGCTGGGCATACTCATTCAAGCCTCACAACTTGCTCTTCAATCAGGAAAAGAAGAAATTGCTATATACATAAGTTCTTCAATCAAAAATAGGTAGACCTGAAGGAGAACTGCGCATTTTAAAATATCCAATTCAATAGTCCATTTCTTAAATGGGTTATCCAAAGTGTGAAAAATTTACATCAGTCATGTACAGATGTGTCCTTTCTTACGTTTTCTTTTGTCTGGACATCTTTGGATTTGCATTTGATCAGAATAACAGCTTTTCAAAACAACAAAATATTCTGGCAGACTAAGGCCCCACGCACCGTCCCGCCGCAAAAAAAAGCACTGTGGTAAAAACCATCATAGTTCTTCCTGCAGCATTTACACAGAAAGCTTATAGAGGTTTCCTAGCCGTTCTTTATGCTTCAGTTACACCGATAGGAAAAATGCCGGCATTTCTGTAGGTATAATTGACATTTAAATTCACGGTTTTCATATTTTACCTACAATCCCATCCACTTTGTTGTGACTGTAATCTGCTCTGGTATTTTTCTGCACCGTTTATGTCGTAGGCAAACCATGGCATATATGCCACATGGGGATCCGACCTAGCAAGGCATTTAGCCTGTATGCATTACTTGCAAATAATAATGTATTCATGAATCTGCCTTGCCGAATGTATATGGCCAGTTGGCTACCTAGTTTTGAATTGCTTTGGTGAGAATTTGGAATAATGAACAAAATTCAAGTGACATCTACATGATCTTTACATAGTATGCTGAACTAAAAACATGTTACAGTTCCATTTTTTTTTTTTTTTTTTTGCTGTTGTTTTTACCTTTCATCATTCCGATCCACCACATTTCTTTCACTTCCTGTGGTTGGTGATCATGTCCAGGCTCCAACAGAGAACCTGGAGCTCCAATTCACACAAGAATTTGTGTTTTCTGTCCACAGCAGTGTAGTAATGGTGAGCTACACATCTCATCTAAAAAAGTTGTATGTGACTTGTAGGTCTCAGAGACTACAGAGGCAAGGAAGCATGGACCACGAGGCTCATGCACAGTCTCCAATATCAATGCATTCACTATAAATATGCTGCTCTAGACCCAGACCACCATGTGTAGTCATTACTGACAAATGAACATTGAGAACTGTCACTTGCGAATGTTTGGCACTTGATCTACAAGGAAAACATTGACAGTACAACAGGGTGATGTGGCACTACACGGGATGACAAGAATGGTAAGGATTTTGGAACGTCAATATATTACAAATGTTTGTAATATTTATATTTGGTCCAGATTATAGTTCCAGAAAATACACTCTTGCATCTATATAACATTGAGGGAATAGGAGAAGTGGAAGACAATTGGGTTAAAAGTTTAAATAATGTTCAGGGAGAGGTGTTCCAATATGAAAGCAAAACGAATCTGAAATTTGTTGGGAGTGTTACACGCTCACGTAGTACTGGTAGTGTTGTGTAGTTGGGTATTGCCGCCCAGCTGAAAGACTCTCTTTGATACTGGAACTGAAGCTTTACTTACCTTGTGCACAGATATTAAAGCAGCAGTAGGAACACTCAGGAGATTGTACATTTAGAAACAATCCAAGCATTGAGATGGTTATCACTCCTATTTGCACAGATGACACTCCTTGTCATACTCATGGACTTGGACTCTGTCTTGACCATTCCTAACAAATGGGATCTGTTTACCTACTCCAAGGAAAGATGCAAAGACTTCTCTTAATAAAATGCACCTTCACCCCGCTGTAACTCCAGTGTCACATTGTAGCCAGTGTGAGTTTACAGTACAGGGCATCTCCATGAACTTCCCCTATAGTGAAACTCCTAGACCCAACAAACATTCTGTGCTCACCCATTCACCTACAATGAAGCACAATACACATCACTTTGCATTGCAATATCTAGGAAATGGTCATAAACTTGCATAACATCAAAGACACACTGTTACAAAGGGGCTCTGTCTTAGTGTATGCATGGTCATTTACGGGTCCCCACCTATGGTTGTTTACTAAGGAGGTTAACCCTGTACATCCTTACCGGGGAAGATAAGAAGTAATGTCAGAAAATATTACGATATAAAAGCCAGTATAGAGTAAATGTGGTAGGAAAATAACCAGTAAATGGATTCAAACCTGCCAGGTATAAACATATATCTATCCTAAGATAAAAATAAAAGGAAACATTATAAGGGCAAAACTAGATAGATCATATGTTTTTTTTCTGCCATCAGTCTTCTCTGCTTCTGTCTTCTGATCAGGGTATGAATATCTAATGGAATATCTTTTCTTTAAAACTAAACATTGAAGGGTTCTTCACCATCTGAGATGAAATAACGGCTTAAGATTGTTATAATACAGTTTGAGTACCTGGATGCCTGAAGAATACTTATGAGATTGTATACTGCAGTGCCATCTTAAGATGCTGTGATTGTGGTAGTGCTAGGAGTTTTATTGTCTTCTTACGTAATAGAGTGGGGACCCTTATCTATTAGCCACAGTGGAAAGAAGCTACAAAGAGCTTCTGTGTCTCTTGAGGACATAGCAGATCCATCAATACATGAACAGCCCATTGATTTCAATGCGTAGTACTTCATTTCTTCTGTGGTTGCAGTGCACTTGCTGCCAAGTTCTCCAACAGGTTGCAGCTAGTCATTGTGAGTGCTAGTAGTAGTAGGATACTCTTTCATCATCTTATTATACGCGGGTCCCTTGTAACAAAAATGTATTGTCAAATGCAGGCCATCTTTGTAGAGAAAAAAACTTGACCTTGTCTCTTTTTTTTTTTTTTTTTTTTATTATACTCAAAAGTCTGGAAAAGGTGATTAGCAACCAAGATCAGCATTTGCATAGAGCTGTATGTAGTCTCATGATGGAGTGGGTCTGTAATATGGGTGGTATGAGAGGAATGCACTTTGAAGACACTATTGTTAATTTTAAAAAAAAATCACTTACTTAAACATTTATTGTAAAGAATGCAATGCCAGATAAATACAATGTAGTTCAATGATAGACTATAGTTCAACGGCTGAAATAACTGCAGAACCACCCCGTCTTCAGCAGTGCACTAGCGGGGGAGGGAGATTCCTCCACTATGCTGCCTTTCATAGTTTTCTGAACCACATATCTTATTACAAACAAGTATACTTTAGCAATAAGCAACATCTATTGTGGTATAATGTACTTATAGTATTTCACAAAAGTAGCTCTACAGACATGCTACTGTCTCAGGACTGGCAAACTCTAGTCCTGTTGGCCTCTGGGTTCAAATGAAATTATTTGTACACCCCTTACTAACTGAGTGCCTCTTGCCCCCAACTCTCACAGGCCCATTAATCCTGCTCAGGAGTTATATCTTCTCTACAAAGCCAACAATTAGGATTTTCCTCTTTCTACAACACTAACTACTTGGACACTCTCTGACCCAACTTGCATGCAGGCTACAGATCAAGAACAGTACCTGAACCCGAAGAGCTACTTTACATGTTGCACTGGCAGTACATTCATAACTCACCGCTACATAAGGACACTGAGACTATTACACCTCAGTTGTCACCTGACACAGGACCCTTATCGCTTACTCATCACAAAGCGACCTTCTGCACAGTGACATCATAGAGGGTCTTATCTTATCTAGAGGGGCAAACCTCTCAAGGTTTGTATTGTTTTATGTTGTGATGGCTCAGCCCAAAGATTCATTCTAAGCCGGTGAAATTATTATACTCTGGGGCCTCCTCAAACCCCTCAGAGTAATAGGTAGAAGGGGGAAGTGTAAAAAAAAAAAAAAAAAAACAGTTATATTTATCTTTCTCACCTCTTCTGGCCCCTTCCTGACTCTGGGGTCATCAATGTGGCCTGTGATTGGGCTTCAATGGTCACATGGAATGTATGACATTACCCAGGAGACCATTAGAGTACACAGAGAGTGCACTAGATGCTGCAAGGAGGCCTAAAAGAGACCCTAAAGTATAATATTTTCACTTCTGAACCACACAAATTTTTGGGTTCAAGTCAAGCCCAAAACTTTTTGAAAATTCAGGTCAGATCTGGTTTGATCCAAACCAATTTGTTCATCTGTAGTCTGATCCCTTCCAGCTTGGATAAGCCATACAGGACGTCTCTAGGAGAGGGTAGCAATCTTCCTTGTGCTTGTCAGTGAAGTCTCACACACCAACTGTGCTCCCTGTTCCTAACTGTGCTCCCTGGTCCTAACAGTGCTCGTGCTCACAGAACTAGACAGGGACACTTTCTTGACATAATAAAAACAAGTTACATTTGTCAAACCTTAACTCTTCTATTACTAAGAACAGTAAACCTAGGTAATGTGCTTACATACAAAATAGAACAGCCTATCATGCTACTTAGGGCTGCAATGTTAAGGGGGTGACTTCTATCATCCTACAGGTCATCACTGGATGCTGTACACTTCAAAAACATATTGGCAGGTGAAACGGCCACTACAAAGGGTCTGTCACCTTATATACTTACTACCAGAGGAGTAACCTGAATCTCCTGGGCCCCAATGTAAAATATGTAATGGGCAACAACTTACCATGTGATATCTATTTATCCATACAATCTATCAATTAAACAAATGATATTTTGATACAATTATCACAGTATTCATTTACACATTGTATTGTCGTGATGCTCACATATATTGCTGTATTTGGCTCTTCCCTTGGATGGATCCATAAAGCTTTGACTTCATATTGAACTCCTGTTGAGCACCAATCTCTTTCTGTGTATTACTATGGGATTATCCAGTTTACTGCACCCCACTGATAGTCTGAGTGGGGCCCATTCCTACAGAGACTCCAAATGCCTAGACAGGTCACTTGGTAAAGCACGGTAGGCATTTCTACTAATATAAAACATCTAAAACTATGATCATTTCTTTAAAACACTAAGCTGTGTCTCATAAACATTGTCCATATGGCTGAATTCTGCCATACATTGCAGATGTTTATTATTCTTATTCTTATGGTAGAGTTGGAAGGGACCTCAAGGGCCATCGGGTCCAACCCCCTGCGAGTGCAGGTTTTCCTAAATCATCCCAGCATATGTTTATCCAGATTCTGCTTGAAGATTTCCATTGATGGAGCGCCCACCACCTCCCGTGGCAGCCTATTCCACTCTCTCACTACCCTCACTGTCAGAAAGTTTTTCCTAATGTCTAATCTGTATCTCTTTCCCTTTAGTTTCATCCCATTGCTTCTTGTACTTCCTTGTGCTAATGAGAATAGGGTAGATCCCTCTGCACTGTGACTACCTTTCAGATATTTGTAGACTGCTATTAAATCTCCCCTCAGCCTTCTCTTCTGCAAACTAAACAGTCCCAGTTCTTTTAGCCGCTCCTCATAGGACATGGTTTGCAGACCTTCCACCATTTTGGTTGCTCTTCTCTGGACTTGCTCCAATATATTGATGTCTTTCTTGAATTGAGGCGCCCAGAACTGTACACAGTATTCCAGGTGTGGTCTGACCAGGGAAGAGTACAGTGGAATAATGACCTCTCTTGATCTAGATTCAATGCTTGTCTTAAAGAGGACCTTTCACCACTTTTGGGCACATGCAGTGTTATATACTGCTGGAAAGCTGACAGTGCGCTGAATTCAGCACACTGTCGGCTTTCCCGATCTGTGCCCGCTGTAAAGAGCTTACGGTGCCGGTACCGTAGTGCTCTATGGTCAGAAGGGCGTTTCTGACCATTAGCCAGAGACGTCCTTCTGCCTCGCGGCGCCTATCGCGCTGTGCTGTGGAGCGGGGAGGAACTCCCCCTCCCGCTCCTGATAATACTCGTCTATGGACGAGCTGTGTGAGCAGAGGGAGGGGGCGTTCCTCCCCGCTCCACAGCACAGCGCGCTAGGCGCCGCGAGGCAGAAGGACGTCTCTGGCTAATGGTCAGAAACGCCCTTCTGACCATAGAGCACTACGGTACCGGCACCGTAAGCTCTTTACAGCGGGCACAGATCGGGAAAGCAGACAGTGTGCTGAATTCAGTGCACTGTCAGCATTCCAGCAGTATATAACACTGCATGTGCCCAAAAGTGGTGAAAGGTCCTCTTTAATACATCCCAGAATTTTATTCGCCTTTTTTGCAGCAGCACCGCACTGTTGGCTCATGTTGAATTTGTGATCTACTATTATGCCCAAGTCCTTTTCCCCTATGCTATCACTTAGTTCTATTCCTCCCATACTATATATGTTTTTTACATTTCTGTTACCCAGATGTAGAACTTTGCATTTGTCCCTGTTAAATACCATTTTGTTCGCCTCAGCCCATTGTTCCAGTGTGTCTAAGTCCTTTTGAATACACTCTCTCTCCTCTCTAGTGTTGGCTATTCCTCCTATTCCTCCTATTCTTAAGTAAGTCATCTCTATATTTATTGCTGTGGATTGCAACCTTGAACTCATAACATTATTGTTTTACAGTAAGTATTATATTTTGTTTGTTCTGTTGTATTAGCTTTATATGTTGTATTTTCACATTCACAGGCTGACTATACGGCTTCATCTGGCCTTGCAATTCTCTTCTCTGGTAGCATGCACTAGTATACAGAACTTCTTTTGAAATAAAGATTTAAAAACTAATATTTTTCAAGCCTAATTTATTTATTGTGTTTTTTTAACTGCAGTTCATCATCTAGTTCAAGCACATACTCTCCTTAAGGAGGTATCCCTGTTTTCATGACTTGACTTCATGACGTCCATTCTCAGGTTTCCGTCTTCTGCCGGCAGAAGACGGAAACCTGTCAGAATGTGTCCGGCCGTGAGCGCCGGTGAGCGTTTTGTGCTGTCCACGGTGAAACCGTTTTGTTTAAACCTGACACAAAGTCCTGCATGTCCGACTTTGTGTCTGTTTTTAAAAAAAAAAAAAAAAAAAAAAAAAAAAAAACGGTTTCACTGTGGAGAGCACAAAACGCTCACCGGCGCTCAACGGCTGGACACTTTTCAAACCCATTTATTTGAATTTTGTTTGAAAATGCCTGCAGGTTTCAGTTTTCTGCCCAGTTTCGAGCAGGAAACGGAAACCTGCATAACGTAGACCCGGGCACAGATGTGAACGAGCCCTTAGTCAATTATCAACATGAGAGACAGACAGCCATATAAATACACACATAGTGAGGTAGGTATATGGATCTGTTTCAATCATTAGCCCTATTTAGTTTTACCATAGATGTGTCCTTTGTGCCAAGTGAACACATGTATGGAACCCAGTTACTTACTAAATGCCAAGGGTTCTATCTGTTAGCCTATGGATGTATCACGCAGAATTGTTCTATTCCTAAAGGGGTCTGCACTGATGCAATAAATACATGTAAACGGAATTTAAATAATAAATAAATGTATGCACATTTGAAAATTGTATAATATTATACAATTTTACAATATATTATACAATATATGGTTTTATAGACAAATTAAAAAATAAAGTCGGCCATACTATACATCATTTTTGGATGCCACTGTCTGCCAACCATTGGCACCTTTCAAAAATGTTGACTGAAGACAGATATTCGTCAATAAAGTGTTGGGTGATTTTACACACTTGTTAGTGGTGGAGTTGAAAGTAGCTCATGCCAAACAACAAATTTGCTTTCAATCATTAGAAGGCCGTATATCACAGTAGAGATTGATCAGCAATTTCTTATTTTAACTTATGAAATTTCATCAAAAACAACAACCCTTGCAGACCAACTGTGAACGACAAGTCATTCATAAAAAATGGTCACTTGGATTTTCCCAATGTGTGGTTTTAGCTTTAAAGAGGGCCTTTCATGTCCTCTAATATAGGGAGCTTTATATACAGTTGCAAAATTGACAATGCGCAGGATTCATTGCACTTTGTTTTGTCTGTATTTTCCCTGGTTCCAAAGACATTGGTGCCAGTAGTTCAGTATTCAGGGTCTTTGTTGGACAGTGAAGAATGCCCCCATGATGGTACTCTTCTATAGTCTTGTCCTGTGAAGGGGAGTGTTTCACATGACCCTGATGGTGAACTGTGAGGCTGGTCTCTGAATTCACACACAGTCAGCTTTGCAAAAGTGTATAAGGCTGAGTACCCACGTTGTGCAAATGCAGCTTTTTTCTGTTGCCAGTTTTGTTGCAGTTTTTGGAACCAAAGCCAGGAATTTGCCAGATTGTCTGTCCATTTACACAGAGTTTTCTGGCGTGGATTCTGATGCAGAATTTGCATCAGAATCCATGAGGAAAAAAAGCCTCCCATTGATATCAATGGGTTCCTTTTTCCACAGGCGGAAAAAAGTCAATGAGAAGCTTCTTTTCCACACTGATTCTGATGCAAATTCAGTGTCAGAATACGCAACAGGAAAATCCATGCGAATGGACCCTAAGGCTAAGTTCACATTGGGGGCGGTACAGCAGACTTTGGCACCGAGAGTGATGTGGGGAGCCACATCACTCTCGGGTCAAACCCACCTGCCATGACTGTCATGACTTCCGACAGTCACGGCTTCTCCCTCCGGAGCAGGCTTAAATGAATGGGCTGATTCCAGAGGTTGCTGACGCCAGGCGGACGCCACAGCTCAACAAGCTGCGGAAGCCACGCGAAAAAAGGGCAGCCCGCTTATTTTTTCCGTGAGCAGCAGCATGCCGCTCACGGAAAAAAGTAGCCTGCTGGTCTACATAAACCACCATTGTGAGGGGTGGATTATGATGTAGCTTTTGCGCCATAATCCACCCACTTAGTGCCCATGTGAACGAGCTCTAAGATCTTTCTATACATTTCCTATTCCTTATGGAGCAGTTCTTAACTTTAGCTCAAAAAAAACAAAGTAAAATCTGCAACAGAAAAAGCTGCATTTTTGCAAAGTGGGGCCTCAACCTAACAATCCTTTTCTTAGACGACATGAAAGACCTACTTAACTGGCGACTAAAAAATCTTTTCCATGACAGCTTCTTGCACCATGGATGGTTCTTCCCTAACCTGTTCTATCCTAGGGCTCATTGAATTTTCGTCTATGACCACCACAGTTAAACCTGTTTGAAACAATAACGTTTTTTTCTTTTTTACTTTACATTTCTTTGTTCATGCTTTCAACATCAAGGTTTGTATGAGAGCAGTGCTCTTTCCTACCTTGCTTACTACAATTGTTTTTGAAGGATACAAATTCCCATAATAATCATATTCATAAAACAAAGATGGCCTTGCCTTAATACACACCTTAAGAATTGTTGTGCCAATTTATCAAGGGTTTTTATTTATCTTACTCATCTAGAATATCTCACATAGACACCTAAGAACATTTTATGAATATATCCCATAATTCCTGATAATATTTCAAAGTGTTATTTGCATATTTTTATAGCCAACTTTACAGGCATTGCAAATCAGAGTCATACATCAAAGTGTAGTCAGCATCTGAATTTTTCTATAGAGCAAGGGCCTCTAAAATAGTACCAGTTGACCTCCTTTGACTTCACTTGCCCTTGCGATGCCTCAATAATGTATCACATTTATAATAAGTCATTGTAGAATGGCTAAAACTTAATGTTCTATGTATGACATTGTTCTTCAAGAATGAGCTTTGTAGCCTCTCATTTATTAAGTTATACCCATGTCAGATGACTCGAGATGATGATCCTAAATGTTTCTGCTGCACTCAATGGAGATTATTCTCTATGTACAAAGACTACAAGGTAACAAAGATAAAGGTATATAATGTATGGTTCTGAAGTGTACAATATTGTGCAAAAAAAGTGTTAGTTTATTTTCTAAATTAACAAAATTAAGTGAATGAATAAAAGAAACCTACATCATATCAGTATTTGGTGTGACTATTTGTTGCCTTCAAAATAGCTTCAATTCTTCTAGGTACACTTGCGCACAGTATTTGAAGAAACTTGGCAGGAAGATTGTTCCAAACATAGCGAAGAACTAAGCACAGATCATAGTTATATAGTAGATGAGTTTGGATGAAAGCATTAGTCCATGAAGTCCAACCTATAACCCTATAATCCCCTCTAGTGTTGACCCAGGGGAAGGCAACTCCCCCCCCTCCCATGAGGCTCATGCCGATTTTCCCATTTCAGGGAAAAATTTCCTTCCCGACTCCAATCTGGCAGTCAGTATAAGATCAAACAGACTATGATTTTGAGATCAGAGATCTACGGGGGCCATATTATCACTGCCAGGACCCTTCCTCCAAAGGGACAAATATTGATTAGATTTAATAATAATTGCAAGAAAATTTATAAAAAAAATAGAAAAATTGTTTGTTTTGTTTGGTAATTGTGCCTCCCAAAAATGGAATAAAAAGTTGAATACACTCATAACATTTGAGTACAGATGAAAACTACAGCTTATCCCACAACAAAAATCCCCTTACACAGCTTGATTGATAAAAAAAAATTGATTTATAGCTCTTAGAATATGGCATTGTAAAAAGAAAATATTTATTTAAAAAAAAAAAGTATTTATATTGGGCAAAAGATATTTTACAAACTTTATAAAGTGCATATCACTATAATTGTATGTACTGTGATAACTGGGGGTAGTATAGCAGCAAAAGTAGCAGTTTTCTGTACTAAAAGGTGCTGCTCCAGTGATTTCAGTAATGTTGGAAATTTTTCTGTAGGTACTCTTTAATGATAGGTTCACACTCGCGTTCGGCTTTCCGTTTTTTGGTTCCGCTTGGGGACCCAAAATATGGAAAACCTATCCGCTTAAAAAGTGGTTACCCACAGAATATGTACAGTAAGTCCCATGAGGTCTGCCAGGTTTCTGCCCAGTTTCCACCGATTTTATACTGAAATTGGCAGAGAGAACAGCATTCTCTTCTACTATGCGCTCTCCCTTTGGTGTTGAGCCAGGGATGAGTGTGGTCAGCGTCCTTTCAACCTGGTTTTAGGTTTCTATCCAGTGCCTTCTAATTTCACACCCTCCCAAGACCCACAGAAAAAGTTAAGATATTCATACTGAATTGTGAACAATGGTCTGGGGCCCTATGTGGCGTAAATGCCACGATTTGCCCACGGCAGAATCGCTGCAGAAAAAAATCACAGCATTTTGTAGTCAGAGCAGAGTGGATGAGATTCTAGCGAATCCCATGCCTACTTTGTGGTAAAATCCGCAATGTGGACGTGCCACAGATTCCAAAACTGGCACAGTTTTGGAAATTACAACAAGTCAATTATATCTACAGAAACACCAGCGATTTCCCCATTTCTATAATTGAAACAGTAAGTCCGCAAAGGAAATCCCTGCAAACTTTCTGTTTAAAGAGTTGCGGGAAGAACCACGATGTGTTGCAGCCGCTGTTTTTCCCACAGTACTTTTTTGCTGTGGGACACCACGTGGGGCCTTAGCCTACGAATCAAAACATAACTCCAAAAATTGAAGAACTGCTATTGTTTATTATCCTCCAAAAAAAAGTTTTTTAAATGCATAATATGTTCTCCAAAATTGTTTCATTTAAAAATACAACTTGTCTTGAAAAATTAAGCCATCATGTGGCTATGTCAATGGAAACATAAAAAAGGTACGGCTCTCCGAAGACACGGAGGAAAAAAGCAAAAAAATAAATATGCCTCATAGATTGTAAGCCCTTGCGGGCAGGGCCCTCTACCCCACTGTGCCAGTCGGTCATTGTTAGTATTATATCTACCTGTATATTCTGTGTATTGTATGTAACCCCCAAATTGTATGTAACCCCCAAATGTAAAGCACCATGGAATTAATGGTGCTATATAAATAAATAATAATAATAATAATAATAATAATAATAATAATAATATACCTCATCCTGAAGGCCAAAGTACTCCATGTCATTAAGGGGTAAATGGTAGATCCTTTGGTAGGCCAGTCAAGCCCTGTAAATTAAAAAATGTCAATCGCAGCATGTCAATTATACCTACGCAAACGCCAGAGGTTTCCCTATAGCTATAATGAAAGCAGAAAGTCTGCTCCGTATAAAACCACAATGCATTGCCACTGTGTTTTCTACCGCAGCGCTTTTTTGCTGTGGCCAGCCACGTGAAATTGTTAGAGCTAGTGAAGAGCGACAGCAGAGGAATCACCTGCAGAAACAGGATTGCTGGTTAGACCCCAAAAAAGATAGGAATACAACTTGATATGCGACAAATAATTGTGTCATACTTCAATATTTCTGGTAATAAGAATATTTGGAATAACAAATAATTTACAAGGTATCATAAAAAGTATACAGCATGCATGCAATGTTTTGAGATTGAGCTCCGATGGAAGATTTTGCACTCAGTTTTGCATCGATATAGGAATTATTAGCCTGCAAAGAACTATAAAAATATTCCCTTAAGAAACTTTGGGATCCTTGGTTAGGAAATCAGAAAATGTATAATTAAACCAGTTACTTTTATTATTATTTATTTCTGGGTTTTTTTTGCTTTTCTGTTAGCTGAATGCAGGAAATTTGGGTGGGATGGTGGGGGAGATGTCAGACTTTTAAAAGAATATTACATTGAGTTAGGGGATAGTCACAGTACTGTTATGGACATCTTTTGGTGTTATCTGTCATAAAATGCGCTCAATTAATAGTAAGAGTAGCAGAGTGACAGATACAGACAGAGCCCCCTGCATCTGTGTCTGTTCCCATTGACTCTAATATAAAAAACATGATGGACACTTTCTTTCGTCGTGATTCTTTACCTTGGTAATGGAAGAAAAAGTCCTGCATGTATAACTTTTTCTTCTGTCAGACGACAGATGAAAGCTTCTGTCGTTTTTTTTTTTTTTTTTTTTACATGCGGGTGAATGGAGATGGACAACGGACAGGTATCACAGACAGTACATCATTGATCGTAACGTAAAAGGGGTTATCAGGTTTCTAGTACTGATGGCTTTTCCTCAAGATGATTTTATCACAAGCAGAACAGTAAATTAAAAAAGTAAAAATTAGTTTGCGAGTCATTAAATTAAGTGGTTTCGGTAAGAAAGCTTTAGAGGTGTCTTAGCGCCGAAGTTAATGTCATGGTAGTGGAATCACCCCAGAAGAATCGGAGGATTCTAACAACTAGTAATAGAGTATTAATGTTAAGAAAACTTCTGTCACTTTTCTTGTTTTGTATATTTCAGCTAAGAGAATCCATATGAAAAATTTATTCTCTGTATTGTTGATGATTTCTATGGTTAGATCGTTGTATACTATGTCTCCAGCAAGTTCGGTCCAAGATAAGATTAAAAGTCTTTGCTAAGACCAAAGTTCAATGGCATTAATGCTTTTCCTGCTATACTTTACATCAAAGGCACCGAATGTCATAGCCCTGAGAAGTCCGATCTTTGTTTTCACAGTTACTTTTGAACATATGGTTGAGGTCTTTCATCCTTGCCCGTCCAAATACCAGTCCATGAGATATTTCTAGTTTTCACTATCAATCTAACATCATTTTCCTCTATCAGTAACTATAATCTTTGTTTCTTCATATTCACCATTTTAGGCTGAGACCCCAAGCTTTTTTTTTGTTGCAGATTTTGTTGTGACTTTTTAAGCCAAAGCCAGGAGTGGATTGAGCAGACACTAGAAGTATATAATCTTAATACTTAGAGAAGGGCAAACCTTGTGAGATTTAGTCTGTGAATATTTACAATGTTCGCCCATAAATTTTGTAATAAACCGCGTTTATCATAAAAAGTGGAGGCCGAGGAGAGCATCATGATGTTGGAGTACTCCATGTGACTGCTAAGGCCCAATGAACATCCAACATTATGTCATTTCCTAAGAGGAAGAAATCAGCCATGTTTTCTAATCCTGCACAACCCCTTTAAGTTCAGTTTCTTTGTACTAAAAGTTGATCTGTTTAAATATATTAACTGTTGAATGGCGGTAGCATGGTGACTGATTCTTCTTCAATTTCTCGTTTACATTTGGATGATCTTAGTGGTTTGCCTTAAATTGTGAAGATGCAACCCAACTAACTTCCCTGAATGTTCCTTGGTGATCTGAATCTCCCACTGCTGTCAGGAAATGTCTATTGTCAGACACTTGTATTGTGACAGACAATCTTCTACTGTGTGTAGTGTCTCTTTTAATGTGTGTAGTCTCTCTGGCTGGCTGTAATGACACAAACCCTTTAAGCCACTGTCAGACAACTCGGTATTCAAAATACATGCACACACTTAATAGTGCATGTGTATAGGGGGATTGGCTGAATGGTCAGTCAGCCAACAACTATTGAAGGTATATGACCATATACTTAGGAGGGCTGAAGATGTCAACAACTGTAACTTGACATAAATCCTTACAGCAGATTTAGTCCTGTGTTAAGGTTATCAGAAATTGCTTTGAATTTACCTTCTCAGATGTTCATGTGTCTAAGATACGACCTTTTAATATAATAACTTTAATGCACTGGGGGGAATATAACACTGGCGTTTCCTTAGTGTTAGGATTGTGCAGTAATTGCGGCCATGGTATGGGCGTCGCTGCCTGTTCTTCTGCATGATCCAGGGTTGAAAGGGTTGATCTGCCTTACAGCAGCTGGGCGTGGTCGACTGGTTGATCGATATAGGTGTTGACCAATGGACGCTCGGATTGGGCAGCTGGGCTATTTGCTGGTGACCGCCCCTTGCCTATATAAGGGGGCTGGTCTGGACGCCCGGCGCGCTAAGATCAAATTCAAATCCTAACTTCTAACTTGAATTGATGTGTGTGTGGTGCTTGGGTTCCAGCCTGTAAATACTTAGTGGCCCTAGTTAGTAAAGATCCCCAGAGACAGCAATGCCATTTATAGTTGGGCAGCATGCTGCCTTGTGTGTGTGAGTGTGTCAATCAGTATTCACACTGACCAGTTGTTAGGCTGTAGCTGCATTGGGGGTTGGGTGGCTGGAAGCACACAGGGTTTGTTGGTCTCTGGCTAGTCCAGGAGTGCTGGCTAGCCAGTTTATTTGTGCGGCTGCGCTGACTGCACAGGACTCTGTGAATGTTAACAGAGCGCACCTGGTCCTTTATTTAGCTGGCAGTGACAGTAACTGTCAGACAGTGTTCACACCAGGTCTTTAGCAGTCAGTAGCCCAGAGGGCTCCGCTGGATTTTTCAGTTGTTTAGTTTTTTTTAATAAACTCTGCTGACCATAACACTTAGTCAGTCTTAATCAGTTCCCCCACTGATGCAGAATGGATTCTAGACCAGTCAAACATTGGCATAGACTTCTAGTATAACAAAGCCAGTGGGGGTGAATGATAGTAAATTTGCTAGGCCAAGGCATTCCCATGCTGGTCCTCCTTGGTCTCGGCCCTCTATTCTTACTTTCTTAAAAGTGGTGAATGGGGTACAGAGCCAATAAGGTGATGCATTTTGGTGCATAGCAAGAAAACTGAAGAAGATGGGTTACTAAATTTTCCCCAGTATGTACGGTATAATGTTGCTTCCTGGGCTAAAAAACTGCCTAGCTATTAGTAAAGGTGTCTTTTGTCCATCATATTTGATAGGCTCATGGTGGAATGAAATTCATTGTTTTATTAGTTTTGAGTCAGTTCAGATTTTTAGGGTATAATTTATATAGTGTATATAGGACAAGGGTATCTAAGGGAGGATGCCAAAATGCTACTTTTCATTTTTACTGTAAAAAGGTTGGCATATTGTGGTGCCATTTTATTGTCCATGGTGATGCCTAAATGCTGAAGACATATTTCTTTACCAATTCATCAAGATACATTTTTGAACTGTTCCTCTATAGCAGGGGTAGGGAACCTTGGCCCTCCAGCTGCTGTGAAACTACAACTCCCAACATGCTCCATTCACTTCCATGGGAGCTCCAAGAACAGCAGAGCAAATATGCATGCTGGGAGTTGTAGTTTTGCAACAGCTGGAGAGCTGAGATTCCCTACCCCTGCTCTATAGTATCAAATTCTTTATCTTTTTCACCTAAACCACCCTTTGTTGAAGGAGCATATGATAGGCTGATGGGACCCCTTACATTTTGGATGAAGGACGCCACTGGCACACAACCTCTTCAAAAGACTGTAGGGTGGGGGAATAAAAGAACATTTCCATTAGAGACATATTGCAGAAGGTAATAGGACTGTGCACACCTATCACTAGCTATCTGTTCTGTATAGACATTGTGGCAGAATTGCATGAAATGTGCAGAGAAAGGAGGAGGGGAGAGAAGAAACATCAACTGGAGTTCTATGGGAAACGTACTGACAATTTCAGGACAGCTTGATTCTGTTAATTAAAAAAGGAGTTGGGAGACGTTGCGACAGATAGAAACGTGATTGTATGTCTCCGCCAGCAGCATGTGCAATAGCTACTTTATTATTTTGTGTGATGCACTATTGTGCTGTTCTGCACAATTTGTTGCTGGTTTATAGAAGCCACACAGTCATTCCAATATGTAAGAAAGAACACCCGAAAGGTGGAAAAAAGAAAATGGAAAGCCAGTAATGAGCAGTGTCTATACGCAATGTGAGGGAGCTGAACACTCCAGGTACATGCTGTGCCTTTTCTGTGTTGGGTTCAGCTTCTATTAGAAACAAACTATTTTAAGTTAGCAGGTGTTGAGCATCTTTTAACAGTTTTAAAACACCAATTTACAGTTCAGTGCTGCATTTTTCAGTCCCTGGGGGGGGCCGTAACATCTCTGCTCCTGCTGAGGGCACACAATTGGAGGGGAATTAATGAATGCCACAGGTCAGTGGTGGGTATAGAGTTTGCGGTTTTGTGCCAATGACCCTCTAATTCCTTTATTCTATATATCCTGCCTGAAAAAACGCAAACACACTTGATATTTGTACTACATGGTCAACAGTTAAATGACAGCTGGATATGTTACTTATTTTCCTGTGATTTTATCACACTGCATTATTAATGCATCAAATAATAGGCAATGGATAGATGGTATACTGAGTAAACAATGGAACCATTTAAGTCATTCAATCCACCTAGGAAAAGAGCAAAAAGACCAGAATGGGCCAAAAGAGAAAGATTACAGATTTAAGGTATTACAACCTTCCTATATATTTTCTATTCTGACTATATGCATTGTAGAGGTGGTCAACCCTGTGTTGTATCTGGATCCATACAGACAAATGGTAAAATCCATTGAGTTTGTTTCTAGATTTTCTTTTGGATTTTGGGTCAATATAGTCCTTTTCCAGCCACTATCATAAACAGTGACACATGGATTGTACAATATGATGTACCTATATGATGAATTTGGTATTTCACTAGGAAAGAGATAATGATACATATGCAGCATTCGTTAACATTATAGGCAGATCAGGTTAGTCGATCTACTCTAGCAAATTCATCAGAATAGCCAGGGTGTCCCTACCTATATTTACACATTTACATTGCAGGACCTACACAGCAATTCACATGAATTACTAGGCAGAGCTTTCCTCTTCCTTTCCCTTCTACCACAATCACACCCCCTTCTGTGCAGTGTACAATGAAAAATCATTGGCGGCAGGGTAAAAAAAAGTGACCAAACTCATAGTGGAGCCACAACTGGTGTTAGCTGCTGAGACCCCAGAAGAGTCGTTGCTGCTGTTGAGTTCTATTATGACAATCGGATAGTCTGTGATATTGAGACCAGTGCAAGTAACAGCGGTGGCGTCCCCACTATGATATATCCCTGTACTATGACACTATAATGTCGCATTGGAGGAATAGTTAAAACACTAGTGGCAGTGGTTAAAAAAAGCAAAAAAAAAAAAAACAAAATCACAGTGGAGCTGTGAAACTACTCTATTGTCTAATCCTGGTCCTTCATTTGAATTGCCAGGCAGCTCTTGCTGCTAAGAGCATTGCTGGCACAATATTGCACCAGTTATGATAAAAAGATTAAGTAAGGCCTGTCTACTTACAATACAGAGTATTTTTTAGGTCTACTTTGAGAATTACTCATTACATCCAATGATAGTATGACCATTTCTGGGGGGTTTTAAGCAACTCTGGCATTTATATATTTGTATATGGGTATACATGATTTTGCAAAATTTACCAGTGTATGTAGACCAAAATAATAAAATCCAGTTTTCTGTTATTCTTTAATTTCACGAAAGGCAAAGTCTCACATCCAGCAAATTAATTTTCCCTGTGCATCTAAATGGGTGACATATTGCAAATCATTCATAAATTAATGAAACTTGTATTTGCTGAAAAAAATCTTTCCTTTTCCATAAATTCATTTAGTTTTCTTTAAAAAAAAAAAAATGTTTCAAACATACACATATAGTACTGCCTACTTAATGTTTCTAGGAAAAAATATCTGTAATACAGTGCCGTATGGGGGCACCATATGGCATCACATACACTGCCTACAGCTCTGTAGTATTAGAGTAGTAGAGACTCTGTGCGCCTAAATACAGGCTGTGTATATATAATTGTACTGTGTCCATGAGGTCCAGTGTTGAACCTAGCCTATCTGCTGCCTGAGGCGGGACAATCAAAAGACACCCCCCCCCCCCCCCCGACTGAATACAGGAAGGGGGATGCTAGTGGTGACATTACAGTGAATATGTTGCATAAATATTTTGCTACTTACAGGAGACGTTTCTTATCTCTTCCCTTTGGACTGCCATGACCACTTCATCCAGCTGTGACTTATCTCTATAAAGTTTGCAACTCAGACATCTTTGACTCTTCGCTTCTCCATTCACCCGATCTCTCTCTCTCTCATATATATATATATATATATATATATATATATATATATATATATATATATATATATATATTGGGGCCGGGAGCGTGAAGAAGTGAGTATATATATTACCCCTTATATTCATAATATCCCCTAATGATCTAGTGTTACTCCTAGCACAGGCTTCGGATCTTTATGGTAATGTCCCAGGTGTCACGTGGACATTCCACGTGATGTCTGGGACATTACCATACATGTCCAAAGCTTGCTAGGAGTAACATCGGATCCAGGAGAGGGAAGTAACAGTTCCCTCCCCTGTGACTCCGATTATTATACGCCGGGGTCTGAAAAAACCCCAGAGTATAATAATAGCAGTAGTTGTTGGAGTTCACAGCCTGGGCGTGCTCACAGTTGCTTCTGCTCCCATCTTCTGTGTCCTATAGCAGAAGGGGAAGTGGGAGGTGGCCATTGGCAGGCCCAGGGAGGTAGGTAAATAGGCCACTACCTGCTGGGGATATTAAAATTAAAAAAAAAGTATGCTTACTCACCTACCTTGCGATCCCTTTCTGGAGCCACGCTGCTGCTGCTGCTGTCTCTTCACCCGGCAATAAGACATCTGCTTCTCGGCGCTGACGCAGAGGTCTAACTCAGCCGAGGACAGGGTCGCTCAGATTTGTTTCCAGAGCCGCCTGTCTTGGGCTAGTTTAGGGGGGAAAAAAAGTAAATAAATAAATAAATAAAATGGTCGATTTTTGCCGCCCACTCAAAGTGCTGCCTGAGGCGGCCACCACACCTCGCCTCATTAGCGGTGTGGCCGTGATGAGGTCTTATACAACAGCTTTAGACAATAAACCTTCACACATGCATATGATTCAGATGAAGTGAAATACTCAAGGGGCCAAGGATTTGACTCCATTACAAGACATAGGTAGAACTCAATATCATTGCCTAGCAGCGTCTATGAAGGAAGATATCTCACTACTTCCCAATGACAATGAGACACCTGTCTTCCTATAGCAACTGTCATACATCTATATAAGCTGCTCAGCCCGCTTATACTCTTTATGTAGAAACATTGAGGTTTGAAGCCTCCAAGCAACAAAGATTATTGTGACTAAGAATTCAGAACAACTTAAAATAAAGATGACTGTATTAGTATGATAACTGGTGAAAACCTTATCCAAAGCATCCATACCTACAATAGGGAAATTGAGTTCTGTTATCACTGCTGAACTACCAAAGAGATGCATAGCACCAATTTGTGGGAAGTCCATGGAGATCAGAGACTCTGTTGGAATAAGGAATGACAACTTAATGTGACTAATAGAGGATTCAATTAAAGGGTAATGAAAAAAAAAAACCTGTTGTTAGACTAGGCTCAGTAATAGCTTGAATCAGTTTAATTGTTAACTAAGCTGTACAATTCTGGCTTAGCCTAAAAAAAGAAAAAAAAGCAGTATTTATAGTAGTTTTTTTCTGCAATTTTTGAGTCAGAAGTTTCAAAAGGAATGGGAAAGACGGCTACTGCATTTTATTCCAGAGTTTTGGAGCGTTTTTTCCCCTATTAAATATATGGGGGAAATGTTCACGATTTCTCAGCTAAAATTAGCATATTTTTGTAAATCCAGCTTTTATGCTGCTTTTTTTTCCAAATGTTTTGATGAGATTAACCAGAATTTCATTGACTTTGCTGGTACTTTAAAATGCAGCTTTTTTTCTTCTATGTTTTCAGTTGCCAAAAACCTTGCGCTTCCGTAATGTGGCGCCTTACCCTAAATGTGAGTGCTTTACCTAGTTGATTAAATGTTACTTTTCCACAATTCCAGGTCTTAGTGACTTCCCATTGCTTTGTTTTATTGAATATTATTGAAAAACCTCCCATATACTCCCAAGTACTGCTACCCAAGTACCCCCAGACCTGCACTTCTGATATTTAGGAACTCTGTTCATAACAAGTAGGTTTAATTACAAACATCCAGGACTCTCATTAGGAAACTTAATTATATTATTCCTATTTTTAGTATACAATTGTAAATAGAAATAAATCTGATCACCGCATTTATTAAGAACCAGGCCTCCTATGGTACATTTATTAGTCATCTCAGCAATGACAAGATGAATATTTTTTGTCTTCTGCGATTGTTGTCGTTTCTTGGTGACAGTGACAGCGGAAGTGAGTGTTTTATCATATTGATGAAAAAGACATTACTGCGTAATGAGCAGTGTCAGCACGTATAATTTTTTCTCAATGCCAAATATGATAACCCCGGTGAACATAGTTTCCCATGCTTTACAGTAAGTGTCACATCAAGAGATTTAAAGGTACAGAACCACTTAGATGATAAATGATCATAGTAGATTCCCACTCCTTTGCTATATTCCATTTTAATAAGGCGAGCACATCAGCTGCAGGGGACGGAGCAGTAATTGGGTTAAGTGCGGTGCAATATGCATTTTACATTGCTATGAGTGATAAGTATGCTCTTATTGTTACTGTTGTGATTGACATCCATTGTGCTATTTTTACTCATATCTGCTTTAATTGCATAATGCATTTACCATTAACCCTTTGATAATCACTGCAACGGTAATAATTAGCAATTCAATAACATTTGTTTTGTCACTTTGAATTTTCTTTGAATACTAAAATTTTGCATTCTCAAAGGCCTTCTATATGTGTACTACTAGGGCGTCTCGATAAATTAGAATATCATCAACAAGTTCTGGACTGTCACTCACTGGTCAAAGGTGTTTTCAGATGAAAGTAAATTTTGCATTTCATTTGGAAGGTCCCAGAGTCTGGAGGGAGATGGTAGAGGCTGCTGTACACAATCCAAGCTGTTTGGGGTTTAGTGTGAAGTTTCCACAACCGGTGATGGTTTGGGGAGCCATGTCATCTGCTGGTGTAGCTCCACTGTGTTTTATCAAGACCAAAGTCAGTGCAGCCAGCTACCAGGAAATTCTACAGCACTTCATGCTTCTCTCTGCTGACAAGTTTTGTGGAGATGGATTTTGCATTTTCCAACAGGACTTGGCACCTGTCCACACTGCCAAAGTACCAAGACCTGGTTTAATAACCACATCACTGTGTTTGACTGGCCAGCAAACTCGCCTGAGCTGAACCCTATAGAAAATCTATGGGGTATTGGCAAGAGGAAGATGAGAAACCCCAGACCCAACAATGCAGACGAGCTGTAGGCTTCTATTATACAAAAACCACCATAGAGAAAAAAAATGGCCACAAAATATGCAAGAAAATATCTATAAAATATATGAATTTTATTTAATAAATAGTAAAAAGTTATTTTCTTTTACAGCAGGGCAGATGGTCATAGCTAAAGAACATACAGAAAACACAAGACATAAAATGGGAACAAGGGGACAATGTATAGCTATGATATGATAGATAAATCAATAGCATAAATAATACATATCTCCAATTTATATCTACACATCAATATAGAAGCATGAGCAATAGATACTAAATAAGAGGGTATAAAACTGATCCATCAACACTTAATATACCAAGATTGAGTCACATAGATATATACGGACCTGACCCATATATAAGTAGGGGATCCCACAATCATAATATGCACAGTTGCCATAAACCAAATTGTTGCTGGTAAAGATAAATTAGACAGTTTATGGTAAAATACAAACACTCTATTCAGCAACTGCGCCAAAAAATAATGGTGATATATCCCCTTTAAATAACAAAAATTCACTACATGCTATAACCACAAGCAGCAAATATACCTGTAGCCATGGTGTGCAGAGCAAGCCAAGTCCCAACCACAGTTTTGAACTCTGGAAAGACGCCTCTACGCGTTTCGCCTGATTTCAGGCTTCCTCCTGATAAAATAAAATATTTTATTTTTATTTTTTTTTTATTTTTTTTTTTTACAGTTGGTCTTATATAATCTATTTTTCTGAGATAATGACTTTTGGGTTTTCCTTGGCTGTAAGCCATATACATCAACATTAACAGAAAGAAACACTTGGAAAAGTTCGCTCTGTAATGACTCAATATAATATATGGGAATCACTTTTTCAATTGAATTACTAAAAAAAATACAAAAAAACTTTATGATGATATTCTAATTTATTGAGATCCACTAGTACTTTAAGGGAATTTGTGTGGTGCTTTTTTTTCATCTGGTGACTATAATCTGGCCGCATCATGTGCAGGATCCAGTAATACCCTTTACATTGGATTATTATTATTATTATTATTTATATAGCACCATTAATTCCACGGTGCTTTACATTTGGGGGTTTAAATACAGTACACAAAATATACAGACAAATATAATACTAACAATGACCGACTGGCACGGTGGGATAGAGGGCCCTGCCCACAAGGGTTTACAATCTATGAGGGAAGGGGGGTAGAGGCAAAAGGTGAGGGGAGAGGCTGTACAGATGGTGATGTGGTGACAGTAGTGTTATTGGAGGTTAGAGGCCTTCCTGAATAGGTGAGTCTTCAGGACCTTCTTGAAGCCTGTGATTGTGGACGTCAGTCTTATGTGTCTTGGTAAGGCATTCCAGAGTATGGGGGATGCACGGAAGAAATCTTGGAGACGGTTGTGTGAGGAGCGGATGAGGGCAGAGCGGAGTAGGAGGTCATTGGAGGATCTGAGGTTACGTGTGGGCAGGTAGCGGTAGATTAGTTCGGAGATATATGGAGGGGACAGGTTGTGGATGGCTTTGTATGTTAACATTAATAGCTTGAATTCTATTCGATGGGCAATGGGTAGCCAGTGGAGGGACTGGTAGAGGGGAGCAGCCGACGAAGAACGGGGGGTGAGGTGGATTAAGCGAGCAGCACAGTTTAAGGTGGACTGGAGGGGGGCGAGGGTGTTAGCTGGGAGTCCATGGAGAAGGGTGTTGCAGTAATTTAAGCAGGAGATTGTGAGGGCATGGACGAGCTGCTTAGTAGTTTCTGGGGTGAAGAAGGAGCCGGTTCGATGGATGTTCTTGAGTTGGAGGCGTCAGGAAGTGTTGAGGGTGTGAACGTGTGACTTGAAAGATAGGTCGGAGTCCAGGGTTATCCCAAGGTATCAGACCTGTGGCACAGGGGCAAGAGTGGTTCCCTTCTGTAATGTTTCTGTTGCAGCAATGCAAAGTTATAAATATCTTATAGGATAATATACATATGACTTTTTATGCTAAGTGGTCACAGTGGGCAGGGAGCAGCTTTAGACTAGTCACACTGTGTCAGGATTTGAACCTAGGGACTGCAGTGTCCCAGGCGGTAGCTCTGCAAACTGAGCTATTCAGCCTTCTGGACAGCTCCAGTGCTGATCCGAGCCTAGTTCCCGCTGGCTCTAATTCTAGTTCCTGCCTCTCTGGTTTGCTCCACCCTGTTCTCTGATTCTGCATCCTATTTAAGCCCAGCCTTGCACTTCCTGCTTTGCAAGATTACTGTGCTCTGCATATGATCAAGCTGCCTTACTGCCCTGCTATCAACCCAGACGCTCATCTCATCTCGTGTACTGACTACTGGCTTGTCCCTGACCACGGTATTTGCTCTCTCCTCAAACTCTGACGCTCACCTCGTGTACCGACCTCTGGCTTTCCCTTCTGACGATTCCTTGGACTTTGATTTGGCACCTCACTGCTCAACTGTTACCGAACCCTTGGCTAGCTCCCGACCACGTTTCCAGCCTTACAAGTAAGTCTCCATCCAGGTGGTAGCAACCTTAGACTCCAAACCAGACCCAAAACTGTTACAGAATAATCTTGCCCAAAAATGGAGTCTGTTGTGACTACCTTGAGGCAGCAAGTGGCTGAGCTTCAAGAATTTGGTTCTACTTACCAAGAAAAATTTTGTAAGTTACAAACCCTTGTGCTGGATCAACAACGAGATATCATGGAACTGCAAAAACAACTCCTGGAAATGCGCAATTCAGGCTCAGATTTAAATACTCGTATGCCTCTGCCATCAAAGTTCAGTGGGGACCGTCACCATTACCGAGGATTTCTTAACCAATGCCGTATCTACTTCCAAATGCAACCTGCTCCTTTTACTAGTGACAGGAAAAAAGTGCTATTTATCATTAACCTGCTGTCAGATGAAGCTCTAGCATGGGCATCCCCTTATGTGGAAAAGAACTCTGAGCTCCTCAATGATTTTGAAAACTTTATCACTGCTATGGATCAAGTCTTTGATGACCCAAATCGTTGCGCCACAGCTGAGACCAAATTGCATAACCTGCGTCAAGGACGTCGCTCAGTTGCTGAATACACAGCGGAATTTCGACGTTGGGTAGCTGACACCACATGGAATCTAGCAGCCCAAAAGAGTCAATTTCGACGAGGTTTATCAGAGCTTGTAAAGGATGAGCTTGCCAGATTTGAGGCTCCTGATGGTCTGGAGGATTTTATACAATTGAGTATCCGGATTGATCAGAGACTTACTGAATGTAGAAAAGAGAGACTGCGTATATTTGGAAACCAACCCACCTATTCTTTCAGTCACTCAGAATTGAACACTCAGCAAAAGACTGAACCCTTACCAGAACCTATGCAGATTGATGTAATCCGAAAACCTCTTAGTGCCGTTGAGAAAGAGAGGCGCCGTACAGCAAATCTGTGCCTCTATTGTGGGGGATCAGGACATTATGCCATCAAGTGTCCCAACAAGTTTCAAAGGTCTATAGCCTGCACCAGTGCTAAGGCAGACAGCAATCTTGAACTTTCTGAACTGCCGGATTCAGTTATGCAGACCATCTCATCTGTGACCCAAAATGAAAACAAAATGTATTCAGCATCCTCTCATTTTGTCATTCCAATTCAGGTCATGGTTGGGAGCCATAAAATACAGTGTTCTGCCATGTTAGATTCCGGCGCGGGGGGAAATTGTATGGACTTACAATTTGCGCTTGACAATAACATTGCACGTAGAATAAAATCCGTGCCAATTGATATGGAAACTGTTGACGGTTCACCTTTGTCATCTGGACCTGTAACTCATGAAACAATGGAACTTGGAATCTGTATAGAACCTGCTCATCATGAAACTATTAGTTTTCATTTGATTTCTTCTCCCAAGTTTCCCGTGATTTTAGGAATTCCATGGTTTGCTGTCCATAATCCTTCTATCAACTGGGAATCACGGACTGTTACTTTTCCTTCTGAATACTGTAAGGACAATTGTTATATGTGTTTAGCCATCCAAGAGCAAACAAAATTTTCCAACATTCCTCACCAGAATTATGAGTTGCCACCACAGTACCAACAGTTTAGTGATGTCTGCAGCAAGAAAAAAGCTGATCAACTACCTCCTCATCATCCTTACGATTGTCCCATTGAATTGCTGCCTGGAGCTACTATTCCTTTTGGCAGAATTTACAATCTCTCTGAACCAGAATTAAAAGGGCTCAGAGAATACTTGGATGAGAATTTAAAGAAAGGCTTCATTCGAACCTCCTCATCCCCAGCTGGGGCACCTTTGTTCTTTGTGGAGAAGAAAGACTCAACTTTGAGACCATGTATTGACTACAGAGAACTGAATAAGATGACTATTAAAAACCGTTACCCTCTTCCTCTAATTCCGGAGTTGCTGGAAAGACTCCGTTCTGCTAACATTTTTACCAAACTAGATTTAAGAGGCGCCTACAATCTTGTACGCATTCGTCCAGGGGATGAGTGGAAGACTGCTTTCAGAACCAGATATGGACATTTTGAATACCTGGTTATGCCTTTCGGTCTCTGTAACGCCCCTGCAACCTTTCAACATTTTGTGAACGATGTGTTTCGGGATTGCTTGGACCAATTTGTTGTTGTGTACCTTGATGACATCCTTATATTTTCAGAAACCTTGGAGGAACATCGCAGACATGTTCAATTAGTCTTGGAACGTCTATTGGAGAATAACCTTTATATCAAACTTGAAAAATGTGAATTCGAACAAACAAAGATCCAATTTCTTGGATATATCATCTCTCCAAAAGGTTTGAGTATGGATCCTAGTAAAATCAAAGCTGTAATGGATTGGCCCACTCCAAGAAATCTTAAAGATATCCAGCGATTTATAAGGTTTGCGAATTTCTACAGGAGATTCATAAAAGACTTTTCTAAAATCATCTTACCAATCACTTTACTCACAAAGAAAAGACAAGTATTTTCATGGTCTCCAGAGGCACAAGTTGCTTTTGACAAACTAAAAACTCTCTTCACTTCGGCGCCCATACTGGTCCATCCAAACCCTGAATTACCTTTTGTGGTTGAAGTGGACGCCTCAGATTATGCTGTGGGAGCTGTCCTGTCTCAACGAGTTGGAGACAAGATGCAACTCCATCCATGTGCTTTTCTTTCTCATACCATGACATCAGCAGAAAGAAATTATGACATAGGAAACAAAGAACTATTGGCTATTAAAGTTGCGTTCACTGAATGGAGACATCTTTTGGAAGGAGCTAATCATCCAGTAACTGTCCTTACTGACCACAAAAATTTAGAGTTCATCCGTACAGCTAAAAGATTGTCGGCAAGACAAGCAAGATGGGCCTTGTTTTTCTCTAGATTCAAATTCATCATTTCTTATCGTCCAGGTTCAAGAAATGGCAAGGCTGATGCCTTGTCCAGGAATCTTGCCGAACCAGAGGAGGGGGTCTAAACCAGAGTCTACTATTTTATCTTCCAAAAATTTTGTAGGAATACTGGACTCCAAAGATCTTTTAACCATGCTCAGAGAAGGATATCAGAATGACTCCTTCCTCAACCATCCTTCTAAAGATGTGGACCTTTGTTTTAAAGAGGGGTTTTGGAAGCAGGAACACAGAATATATGTTCCTGAAACTGCTCGACTTGAAGTCCTCAAATTGGTCCATGATTCTAAACTTGCAGGGCATCTTGGAGTGATGAAAACTTGTGACTTGTTGCTTCGTTCATTTTGGTGGCCTAACTGTAAGAATGATGTTAAAAAATATGTATCCTCCTGTTTAACATGTGCACGAAATAAGACACCGCGATCTTCTCCTCTAGGTCTTCTTCAACCACTTCCAGTTCCATCTAGGCCTTGGGGATCAATTTCCATGGATTTTATTGTAGACCTTCCCTCATCTAAGGAAATGACTACCATTCTTGTTGTTGTAGACCAACTCACAAAGATGGCCCATTTCATTCCAGTCAGAGGAATTCCTACTGCAAAACAAACTGCAGAATTAATGATTAAGGAGATATTCAGGTTGCATGGAATTCCTGACAATGTAATTTCAGATAGAGGTGTTCAATTCACATCAAGGTTTTGGAAGAACTTCTGTACAGCCTTAGGAGTAACAATAAATTTGTCTTCTGCTTTTCACCCTCAGTCTAATGGCCAGACGGAAAGGACAAACCAAACTCTTGAACAATACCTCCGCTGTTTTGTTTCTTACCTACAAGATGACTGGGTGGACTATTTACCAACAGCAGAATTTGCCTACAACAACTCCAAACACAGTGCTACATCTCAAAGTCCATTTTTTGCTAATGTTGGCCTACATCCAGTATTTATTCCTAACCTCCCTCTTAGTATTCCTATTCCTGCTGTTACTGACAGATTAACAAAATTGCAAGAAACCCAGAGGAAACTGAGAGATGCTACAAGAAGCTCAAGAAGTCTATAAGAAAGCAGCGGATAAACGTCGTAAAGTACCTCCTACCTATAAAATTGGTGATAAGGTTTGGCTATCTACTAGAAATCTGAAAACACATGTTCCATCTCCAAAATTGGGCCAAAAATTCATAGGACCATTCCAGATTACTGCACAAGTCAACCAAGTTGCTTTCCGGCTCAAAATCCCTAATAGATTGAAAATACACCCTGTATTCCACGTATCATTGCTCAAGCCATTCAATGAAAACCCGTTTCCAGGGAGAAATCAGCCACCTCCTGCCCCAGTAAAAGTTCAAGGGGAGGAAGAATATGTTGTTGAACAAATCTTGGACTGCAGACTTTTCAGAGGTCAACTACAATATCTGGTGCAATGGAAGGGTTATGGACCAGAAGAGAACTCATGGGAACCAGAAAGCAATGTTCACGCCCCTAGGTTTACAAGGGCATTTCATCTAAGGTATCCTGAGAAACCAGCTCCTAAGATGTCCAGAGGCCATCCTGAAAGGAGGGGACTGTCAGGATTTGAACCTAGGGACTGCAGTGTCCCAGGCGGTAGCTCTGCAAACTGAGCTATTCAGCTTTCTGGACAGCTCCAGTGCTGATCCGAGCCTAGTTCCCGCTGGCTCTAATTCTAGTTCCTGCCTCTCTGGTTTGCTCCACCCTGTTCTCTGATTCTGCATCCTATTTAAGCCCAGCCTTGCACTTCCTGCTTTGCAAGATTATTGTACTCTGCATATGATCAAGCTGCCTTACTGCCCTGCTATCAACCCAGACGCTCATCTCATCTCGTGTACTGACTACTGGCTTGTCCCTGACCACGGTATTTGCTCTCTCCTCAAACTCTGACGCTCACCTCGTGTACCGACCTCTGGCTTTCCCTTCTGACGATTCCTTGGACTTTGATTTGGCACCTCACCGCTCAACTGTTACCGAACCCTTGGCTAGCTCCCGACCACGTTTCCAGCCTTACAAGTAAGTCTCCATCCAGGTGGTAGCAACCTTAGACTCCAAACCAGACCCAAAACCGTTACACACTGACACCTTGCCACTCGCACCTCCTGGGCATGATTGACATCTCCCTCACAGTCCCCTCGCTCCTTGACAGCACAAGAGGACAGTGTGACTAGTCTGAAATGTTCCCCGCCCCCTTGACCATTTAGGCTAATTTACATATGACTTTTTAATCTATCAAATATTTATAACTTCACATTGCTATAACAGAAAGATTACAATTGAGAACCAATGAGAAGATCATTACCTAATTCTGTACATGATGTGGCCAATCTATAATGACAGGTTCCCTTTACTAACATGGGCTCGAAGTACATTGTGTTTGATTCAGCATTTCACGTGTGGCCCTCAAAATCCAATTTCAAGAAAGTATCAGAAATGTTGCTGGATGGCGGCATACCTGATGATAGCAGAGGAAATAAGACAGCTGAAAACTAGAACTTTGTAGGCGTCCAGATGAAGTGATGACACAAGACTTAGGAAGTATTCATTGTAAAACACATACAACTGATCTGCATGTTATTTAGGTGTCGCAGTTACTGTGGACGTCCCCTGCTGTTTCCTAGCTCTGACACAGGGGTGTCATATACAAACTGCGATGTGAAGATTTCAAATCAGTCTGAATGTACTAGAAATAGATCAGGGTGACAAGAGCGTGGAGATAGGGTTTTATATTATGCTTAGACTTATGCTTGCATTGAAGTAGCATCTGTATACTTTGTGGTATAATTAGACATTTCCGCATATTTACTCTTTTTATGAGCACTCAAACGGGTCTCATTTATTCACAGAATATACTGTATATGTTGTACTGTACTGCATTGGTATATAGGACATCATGGCAGATACCTAATACCCACAAAAAAGAAGCTAATACTGCGATACTGTCATTCTATGTTAGTGCCGCAGACACGATGACAGCTAAATCTTCCGTAGCACAAATCTGTACTAGTGCATAGGCCTCATAAGGTTGACATAACGTAGTTACATGTCTGTACTACAAAGCGACAGGCATGTATGGTGCTTGATATCGGAGCATATTACATGGATATTCTGCCTTATAAGAAATACTAATGAAGCCCTATAGGGTGACCCACTTTTAGAAGTCTATGGGTAACATATTGTAGATCCGTACAAGTCAGAGTATGTACGAACCCTTAATATAGCATCCACGTACATGAGACAGGTCTCACATGGCTTCATATTTGTATTCATATTTTTGCCATATTATCAAACATTACCACACTTCATATACAGTCCTATGAAAAAGTTTGGGCACCCCTATTAATCTTAATCATTTTTTGTTCTAAATATTTTGGTGTTTGCAACAGCCATTTCAGTTTGATATATCTAATAACTGATGGACACAGTAATATTTCAGGATTGAAATGAGGTTTATTGTACTAACAGAAAATGTGCAATATGCATTAAACCAAAATTTGACCGGTGCAAAAGTATGGGCACCTCAACAGAAAAGTGACATTAATATTTAGTAGATCCTCCTTTTGCAAAGATAACAGCCTCTAGTCGCTTCCTGTAGCTTTTAATCAGTTCCTGGATCCTGGATAAAGGTATTTTGGACAAACAATTCAAGTTCAGTTAAGTTAGATGGTCGCCGAGCATGGACAGCCCGCTTCAAATCATCCACCAAACCTCCACCAAATTTTACAGTGGGTAGCATGTGTTTTTCTTGGAATGCTGTTTCTTTTTGGACGCCATGCATAACGCCTTTTTTTATAACCAAACAACTCAATTTTTGTTTCCAAAATGAAGCTGCCTTGTCCAAATGTGCTTTTTCATACCTCAGGCAACTCTATTTGTGGCGTACGTGCAGAAACGGCTTCTTTCTCATCACTCTCCCATACAGCTTCTATTTGTGCAAAGTGCGCTGTATAGTTGACCGATGCACAGTGACACCATCTGCAGCCAGATGATGCTGCAGCTCTTTGGAGGTGGTCTGTGGATTGTCCTTGACTGTTCTCACCATTCTTCTTCTCTGCCTTTCTGATATTTTTCTTGGCCTGCCACTTCTGGGCTTAACAAGAACTGTCCCTGTGGTCTTCCATTTCCTTACTATGTTCCTCACAGTGGAAACTGACAGGTTAAATCTCTGAGACAACTTTTTGTATCCTTCCCCTGAACAACTATGTTGAACAATCTTTGTTTTCAGATCATTTGAGAGTTGTTTTGAGTAGCCCATGATGCCACTCTTCAGAGGAGATTCAAATAGGAGATCAACTTGCAATTGGCCACCTTAAATACCTTTCTTATGATTGGATACATCTGGCTATGAAGTTCAAAGCTCACTGAGGTTACAAAACCAATTTTGTGCTTCAGTAAGTCAGTAAAAAGTAGTTAGGGGAATTCAAATCAATAAAATGATAAGGGTGCCCATACTTTTGCACCGGTCAAATTTTGGTTTAATGCATATTGCACATTTTCTGTTAGTACAATAAACCTCATTTCAATCCTGAAATATTACTGTGTCCATCAGTTATTAGATATATCAAACTGAAATGGCTGTTGCAAACACCAAAATATTTAGAACAAAAAATGATTAAGATTAATAGGGGTGCCCAAACTTTTTCATAGGACTGTAGATGATAACCGGCAATGCTTCTAAGAGTGACTCCTGAATATGGTGTCTAATAAAATATCCATTGTTTTAAATCTGTTGGATACTTAAAGAATCTG
The DNA here is from genome assembly GCF_031893055.1 of Leptodactylus fuscus. Classification (NCBI taxonomy): domain Eukaryota; kingdom Metazoa; phylum Chordata; class Amphibia; order Anura; family Leptodactylidae; genus Leptodactylus; species Leptodactylus fuscus. The sequence continues at coordinate 162,433,487 of NC_134269.1, read as the reverse complement.
ACAGGAAAAAATTCTCTGTATCCCAAAGTAAAAAAATCAGGTCACATAAAACTACTGTATGGCCTATATTAAAGAAGCAATCCACTAAAAAAAAAAATTAAAAAAAAGCTTCCATCTCTGCACCCCTTACCTGATTGTCTTTCATACTCTGCACTTCTTTCTTGTATATTGGGCTCATATTCTTGCAGTTCAGCCTCTTATCTTCTCATCTTATCAGGTACCATCTTGGTTTTTAGATTTCTTCATGCTCTTCTATCAATCTCATGATGGAACAGAGGAAAGTGTAATTATTCCTTTCTCCATATTCCCTTGAACAAGTTAAGGCTACATTCACATCTGCGTTGACGTTTCTGTAAGAGACTATGCTGCAAATTCTGCCTAAAATTGGCGGAGAGAAAAGTCCTGCAAGGAGGACTTTCTCTCCTCCAGTTTCAGTATAAAACTGGTGGAACCCACTTTCTACAGAGCATAGCCCTGAGACAGGGAAGACTCAACAGTCTTCTTCACATGACTGTGAGAGTGCCTACAAGGAGGATAGAAGTTGTGCTTCTCTAGAAGCTGTATTCCAGAACCCATTTGGCATATAGGTATTTGGACCCCTGGGACTTTATTGTGCTCAGCCACCAGATCTCAACACTTGGAGAGGTGAAGTACTTATTTGGAGTGGAGTAAAGGCATCCCTCATCCCAAGCCTGGTGGAGACTACTACCCCTATTAGGAATCTCCACAAGTTCACAAGTTCACTGTTCGGAGTTCCATGAATAAAGTTTACTTTGGTTCAAGTGCACCGCTGCCTCCTTAGTCATTCCTGTGTGTACCATCAGAGCCCTTTCAAATACTACCCCACGGTTTAGGGTGAGAGAGGACCCCTCTCCAACTGGAATCACTCCAGTGGAACAACTACAACCACCATAAGGTACCACTCAGGTCCCTCTCATCTGTGTCCAGCCTAGGAGGTGGGCTCTAGGAGTTTGGTTGAGTGTACTCTGCCTACCCTGTGACATCACCACCATCACAACTACTCCCATCCTCTGGTTGCCTTCATTTCCATAGACGTCTATTTTTTTCTGCATTGCAGCTTAATGTCCATAAAAAATAGTGTTTTATTCTTATGCAAATTAGCTGAAAAGGGCTTTAGGGGAATTTCTTCTCCTGCTGGGGCTTCACTCTCTACTTTAGATAAACACTCCTAGCTATCACTCAGCTCAATCCCCCATTGCTTGAATGACATCTTCCACTTTGTCACACTTTGTCTGCGGTTGGGGACAGTTATCTAGAGTGGAGAGCGAAGCCTTGGCAGGAGAAGAAAATAGCCGTAAAGCCCTTTTTAGCTAATTTGCATAAGGATAAAACCCCATTTTTTTTGAAAATGTAATGCAGAATAACAAAGACATCCATGGCAAGTATAGAAGCTTCTCTACAAGGTGCTGCCATTAGTTTGATACAGATATTTCTGCTGACAGACTCCCTTTACATCTCATACTACTATCGTATCTATTTCTGCATTAAAGTTTGGTACCCTTGTGTCCTTCTCATCTGGACGTTTGCCTCATCTGGCTCTCTCCGGACCTGTATAACATCACATTGTGGCAAACATGATGCTCTTAACCCGTGAACTAATTTCTTCAATTTATTTTTTCAAATTTAACATTTTTATTTTTCTGTCTTGACGGGGTTAGTATATAATGCTTATTATTCATACAGCCTAGCACCTTATTTACATGAGGCTGGCAAGAGGTGAGCAGTCTAAAAAAAATTCCCTGTAATGACAGGCCGCGGTGCCGCATTTGGGTGATTACTCTAAGTGAGTGTGTGGGTGAACCTGTTCCAGGGGGATTTAAGTGGCACACAAAGTGACACCTCTGATTTCATAGTAGCCCAGGACTCGCATGACAATTTGTAAGAGCTGACCTATAGAAGGGAAATAGCATTTGGAGAAGGATTTATGCAATTTTCATTCAATTACACCTCAGAGTCTTGGCTGTACACCTGCATCACAGCATCCATACCTTCCTCCCCCACACCTCATACAATGCAGGATAATACTGCCTGTACTCGTCAACACGGTGCCTGGGAATTAGTCAATGCATTGCAGAAATTCGCCATCGCAATCATGTGCTGAAAATCTGTTCTTGGCATTTAAAAAAAAAAAAAAATCACAATTTGATTTAAAGTTGAAAATGTGTTTTCTTTACCTCCTGGTTATAACCACGTGCTGCATGAAAACACTAAAATGCAATGAAGCCCAATAATCTCATGTCATTGTACAAGATTGTTTCCACTTAACGGGCCATTTATTATTATTACTTGATTGGTGATTTTATACACTGTCCATTAAATATTGTTCTACATTTGTTGTAATGTGGTCTTATATGGCGTTATAGTGACGTCATGAACATATCTTTTGTGCACCTAGCATTCTTGTTGGCAAGGAAAGGCTAAAGCGCCACATTGTGGAAAAGCTGCCTTTTTTATTGCACATTTTACTGCAGTTTTTTGAGCCAAAGCCAGCAATGGATTGAGTAGAAGGGAGAGGTATAAGAGATTCCTTTAATTTCCCACTCATTGCAAATCCTCTCCTGGTTTTGACTCAAAAAACTGCAGCAAAATCTACAACAAAAAAAGCTGTTTTTCCGCAACGTGGGGCCAACGTGGAGCATCATTTCATAACAGTTATCGCAGGTCCTAATATGTAGCAACCACAGGCAAAAAAGGGGTGCTGCAGCAGAAGCGGCCACCCTCCATTGCATCAAGCAGGTCATAGACCTATAGACATTCATTGGTTTTAAGGCTTAAGCCCAACATAGTGGGGCTTACAGTCAAAGCGGCCATTTTCTTGTAGCGCGGGCATGCGCAGTCGGCACTGCCCAGGCCCGATGCCTGGAAGAGTGAATTCAGAGCCAGAAGACGCCGCGGGGAAGCTGCACGGAGAAGACTTCAAAAGGTAGGAGAAGAACCAGCGTTGATTGAACTGTATAGCATTCGGGCAATCAATGCTGGTTCTGCATCGAACTTTTCCATTCGAATAGCGAGTGGTACTCGATTGAGTACAAGTATTTCGAATACCGTAGTATTCGATCGAATACCTACTCGATCGAATACTACTCGCTCATCTCTAGTAGCAGCTCCTCTGAGAGTGGATTCCCGGATATAGATATACAGCTGAGGGAATGCAGGTTTTGGTGAAACTTGAGCTATCGATGGCACCAGTGGGAGTTTTGACCATTAGCAGCAAAAGATACTAATAGTGATTTCATTTGGTATCAGTGGCAGTAGTCTTAATTTCCTTGGTAGAGAAAAGCGTTTAGTAGGACTATTTTATGGAGACTACATTGGTAGAAATAAATGTGAGCACTTCTATGTGATTGGAACTAAAAGTACTGCTATATAACTAACCAATGGACAACTCAAAACAGGATGTATAGATGGGGTACTTTTCACTTTGTGAGGGGGCAATAAATTGATTCTGTCCTGGATGAATAAAAGCCGAGCTTCATGCCTGATTTAGGCTCTCTTCGCGCAGTTTTCCAGTGGTATTTTTTTCTAGAAAACCAGGAGGAATTGATACAGAAAGTATATTTAAAATTGTATAACTTTTTATTATACAAAACGATAACATTTGTCTATCAATATTGGTCTGAAAGTAGCCGACCCCTTCAAGACTAAATTAAGGCTTCCTTTACATGCATATTTTTCTATCAGTATATATTATCATATTACCCTTAGGTGTTTTTTTTACCACAGAAATCTAGTTTACAGATCCTGTGAGAGCTGTAATGGCAGCCATATTTGTTGTCTCTCAGTTTTCACATAAACATACAGTAGAAGCAGCTGAGGCAAATTTATAATACTGTGGAAAGAAGAAACTCAAGACGATACTGTATTTTACATGTAGGTTAGTTTTCTAGTCCACTGTTATGATGAGTCTAGTCACACTGCTGATGGTATATGTTGGGAGGAACTTCAGTCCGACACTGTCTCTGAAGTATATTTTTCAGTCGGGGTTACCATCTCATTTTGGTTACACCAAGCAAATTTATGTCTGGGGGGCCCTAATCAAAATTTGTATGTCACGCCCCTATTTACCGCTCAAAACATACTTCTTTATTGACCCCAACTTACTATAACATCCCTTTTACTACCCTCCATACATTATATTGCCCCTTTATTGGCCTCCACGTAGTACATCACCCCACACAATATATTGATGGTTTTTTTTCACACAAAGTATATTACCCCCACACATAATATCGCCCTCTTTTTATTGGCCCCCCTGCATAAATTGCCACTTTTCTTGATCCCCATACAATAACTGACTCCTTTTTTAGCACCTTCCACAGTGACACAGTAGATCGCTACCTATCAGATTATTCCAGCATGTACCAACCAATATTTTATTCATCCTCACTCAGCCTCCAGAGGGCACTCTACATTATGCCCCAATGGTGAAAAATATCCAAATGTTGTTTCCTGACTGAGCTTTCCTGGTGTATGTGGAAAATGGACACTGCAAACAACAAGTGAATTCAGGCTTATGCAAACATAGGTGTACAGTCACCAGGGCCAGCAATGGTGGGGGAGGGAGCAGTGGGGCAAGCTAGACAAGTTACCAGGATCCCAACCTCAAGAGGACCATCTAGGGATCTGAATTTCTGCCCTGGTGATCTGAATCCACTGGCAAGTATTTCAACAGTATATGAATTTGCAGAATGCAGATACAGTTGCAACCTATGTAGGATCCATAGGATTGTTGCTCTGGCATTATCAAGGCTGGTACATGCTGTGATGTACGGGGGATTCAGAAGCTCTGGTTTCTTTCCCAACAGCAGTCTTTATTGCAGCAGACAAGGTTAAAGGTACAGGTAGTGCTGCTCAGCATGTCAAAACAAACAAATGAAAATAAAGACCTATGCCTGTCCAGCAGCTTACTAAACGAGTTCTCCCCTCACTAACCAGGGGGTCAGCCTACTGCTGACCTCCTACCAAAACAGGGTTTACAAGTAAACAAGGGGTGCACATACCCGGCACTTTAACAGCATCCGTTTTGTCAGAGCTTTCTCAGGCTGGTTGACTGTGTCAGTCTTTCAGTCTCTCTCCTCTCTCTCTCACTAACCAGCACACCTGTGCTACTTACAGGGCTCTGCTGGTCGGTTCCCAAGACTGGAATGGATTGCCCTGCAGGACTGGCCCGAACTTTTACTCCAGTCTGGGAGCTACAAGCTAAACACCTGTGCATACTGCAACAGTCTTGGGGAAAAATAGCGATTCTCTCACACTATACCCCTCTCCACTTCACAATGCATACATTAGAAAGGACCATAGCCTTACCACTCAAGGGATCTGGGTAGATGACTAGAACTTTAATTATTTGTGGAGATTTCTGGTTATGTAGGGATGCTATTTAGCTCTAAACGTGCATTATGTGGCACTTATTTTTAATAAGGCATACTTATCAACACTACCGGGAATGTTTCTGAGAGAAAGGGATAACCTACAAGACTCCCAGAAGAATAGGCAAATATCCCAGCCCCATCATTTTATGTGTAACTTGGGAACTTTTTGTTAAAGGAGTAGTGACCAGCACATTTTGTGTCTATTTCAAAAGAAAGGGGAATTGGGCATTGTAATATCCAGAAGGGGGGAACTATTTAGTAACACGGAGCCTTGTTTGGCTATATTTATCTATAGGGGTGCACCATGTTCTTATTAAGGAAAAATTATTTTTCTATTAGGGGACGCAAAGGTGGGGACATAAAATAAGTTACTACTGTTTTAGGACAGTGCAATGATCAGCTGTTCAGGACTTACCACCTGAATCCAAAACAATAAATGTGTCCTCCTTAATTATTTCCTAGGGGGCACAAAAGGGGTCATTATTACCGTGCTGGAGGCAAAATGGTGAGGGAAGGACGGGATACAAAAAAGATACACAAATAATTGCTACTGTTACACTCTGCTATTCTGAACTCTATAAAAACTATACTATATTCTATATATCACACCATATTCACTACAGGACAGTATGTTGCTAAGATGCAGGTACTCCTAGTATCATCGATAACTATAATGGTAGGAGACCCTATCCCTGCACACTGTTCAGACCTGGAAATCTAGCACTTACACAGGCATACAAATCTAGACTTAAAAAGGACCTTCCATGTCCTCAAGTACATATGGTTTTATATACCGCTAGAAAGCCGACAGTGCGCTGAATTCAGCGCACTGTTGGCTTTCCTGTTATGTTCCCGGGGGCTATCTCTTCACTGTCAGAAGGTTGTTCCTGACAGTCTAGCTGGGCTGTGAGGAATGCCCCACCCCCGACAGTACTTGTCCATAGCTCTGTACTGTCAGAGGGGGCGTTCCTTACTACCCAGCAATGACGCTGAGCTGTGAGGAACACCCCCCAGTACTAGTTTATAGATGAGTACTGTCAGGAGGACACACAGCTTAGTTTCATAACTAAGTGGTAAGGAACGCTGCTTCAGACAGTATAGAGCTACAGACAATACTGTCAGGAGGGGCGTTCCCAGCTAGACTGTCAGGAACGCCCTTCTGACAGTGAAGAGATAACAATAACAACACCGATATCTCTTGACCTGGGGCATATAATGGGAAAGCCAACAGTGCATTGAATCCAGCACACTTTCTGTCAGCTTTCTGGCGGTATATAAAACGCATGTGCCTGAGTACATGTAAGGTCCTCTTTTAAGTGTTTGTCTTGTTTAGTATTCTGTTGCGAATCAATGTTATATCTCTAATAACTCCTATATACTGTATGACATAACAATGCCGGATATTTTTTTTTTTACATTTTGTTTCGCATGCCATATACAGTAGAGTACAGTATACTATGACATGACATGTTACGCATATCCAGATGAATTTGGCTAATGTATATTCCGAGATATGGCAGGTAGATGAGAGTGGTATAGTTTCTGGATAAGAAGCAGTCTCTCTTTTTCTGTTCTGAAGCAAACCCCCCTTCCGCTTCTGTCTTCAGAACCTAGCAGCATGTTTCGGGCTCCAGCTTTGCATGGTCCATTTTATTGTTTGCTGAACTGTAGATTATTAACAGATACCCCAATTTCCTGCTGCAGGATTTGTTGTTTTTTAGTTCATTGCTCTCTCAATGACTGCGAACCTACCAGCTATGATGGTTGCTAAGAAACACAATCTTTTATGCTTTTTGCTACGATGCTATTTTGTTGGTATCTGGCTCTTTTGTTGATAAAGTATTTTATTCCGTACAAATTATATTTCTTTTCATCAAAAAGCCCACCTTTTCTCTTGTATTTTTACAGAATACACTTTCAGCAGCCCTTACGGTCATCATCCTTTTTGTAAACTTCTTGGCTCCTTCCAGTGTATACCGCTATTGTTAAGGGATTTGTTCCTAATGGACTTCAAGATCATCTTCCTGAAAATGTATTTATGCTGGATGACCACTCACAAGGAAATCACATTAAACTATGGACAATTCCTTTTTATTTATCTCCAAGCTAAAGCAATGCACGGTTCTATGGTCCATGTAACAACATCTCCTATTTCACTAAACGTTCAGGCCTAAAGGAAGAGGGCTTCATATCACAAACTGTGGGGTGTTCTGTATAGTGCTAGGTCTTGTTTACTGTACGATAAAGAAGACACAATGGATAACATAATTCTAAGACCTTACACATTATTATCACACGTACATTGGACAATAAGGACACTGCAATATTACAGCTAGTATCGGGCACCTGGTATACTGTATATACAGTAACTTTGTATATATACTGTATATATATGAACTCAAAATAACAATATGAACCTTGATGTTATATAGAAATATGTCAATAACCTATAGGCTGCAGTAGGCAAATGTTGACACAGCACATCATATATCCCAGAATGTAAAAAAAAGGCGTTCAAGGGGAATATAAGATCACCTCAGCGGTGGGGGGATTTAAAGGAATTCTATCATTAGAATTCCCTTTTTTTAACTAAGTACACATAGGAATAGCCTGAAGAAATTAGAGAAATTTCTTCTATATGTAAAAGTTTTCAGACCGCACTGGGGGTGTTCCTTTGCCCTCAAACAGCACAGGGGGCGTCCCCTGTGCTGTTCGATAACTCTGCAACAATGCCTTCATATCTTCATCCAAAAGCATCGACTGTGCATCGACGTCGGCTATTTTCCTGTGGCCTCTCCCGTTCCACCACAGGAAAATGACCGACGGACATACACAGGCAGCACTTTTGGACGAAGACATGAAGGTGATGCGGGAGAAGAGGCAGTCCGGAGAAGAAGATGGAGACATTGCTGCAGAGTTTTTGAATAGCACAGGGGATGCCCTCAATACTGTTTGAGCGCAAGGGAACGCCGCCACTGCTTTCTGAAAACTCATTTACATATGGAAAAAAGAAGAAATTTCTCAGGAACGACAGTGCAGATTAGTATACTAAAGATAAGAGAAAAATAGCCTTTCTTAAAGGGGCTCTATCATTAGATTTTCGTAAATTGAGATAAATATATGCCTGAATAGGCTATTCAGGTGCTGCTAATCCTTTTTAAAAAGACCCCCCCCTCGTTTTTATGAATTACCGTTAAAATTGATATGCTAATTAGCCCCTTCGTGCACCCCCCAGCATCATACCTGATTCACGTTCAACTCTCTTTCTTGTGCTTCTCAGCCCTCCTCCTCCCTGTAATTCACCACCTCCAGCATCAGTTTTCCCGGCGGTTTCGATCAAAGTCTCATGCATGCGCAGTAGCGCTCCCTCCGGAGTGCTAGTGCGTGCACTCCTGCACCATCTTCGTGTAGAGAACTTCGCGACTGTACTACACATGCGTAGCACGCTCGCATTGTTCTCAGGGGAACTGAGCATACCAAGCATACTCAGTATGCTCAGTTCCCCTGAGAACGACGCAAGTGTGCTGCACATGAGCAATACGGTTGCAAAGTTTTCTAAACGAAAATGGGTGTGCTACTGCACATGAGCCAGATTTCGATCAAAACCGATGGTCATACAGATAATGGAGGCGGTGAATCGCAGGGAGGAGGAGGGCTGAGAAGCACAAGCAATAGAGGTGGGTGTGAATCAGGTATGCCACCAAAGGGGTGCACAGACCGCCTAGGGTGCAAAAAGGGGCTAATTAGCATATCAATTTTAATAGTAATTAATAAAAACGTCTTTTTGAAAACAATTAGCAACACCTGAATAGCCTTAATGTCCATGGCATATGTTTATCTCAATTTACGAAAATCTAATGATAGAGCCCCCTTAAAGCTATTCTTACGTGTACTTCATTAAAGAAGACCTTTCATCAGATTGGGCACAGGCAGCTCTATATACTGCTGGAAAGCTGACAGTGCACTGAATTCAGCGTTCCTCCCCGCTCACACAGCACAGTGCGATAGGCACTGCTGTGGAGAAGGACGTACTTGACAGACTGTCAGAAACGCCCTTCTGACTGTAAAGAGCTACGGTACCGGCACCGATAGCGCTTTACCCGGGGCACAGATCGGGAAAGCCGATAGTGCACTGAATTCAGTGCACTGTCGGCTTTCCAGTAGTATATAGAACTGCCTGTGCCCAATCTTTAAAAAAGGACTCTAATGATAATCCCTTTAAGAGGCACATTTTTTTTTTTTTTTAATTAAAAAATGGCAAGATGTATTAAAAGGTCTGATATATTCGCATATACTTTTTATTTATGAAAAACGTAACAACTATTGTACTATTGTGTGAAAGAGAAACGCGTTACTGATCTTACATAGATGATAACAATGACATACTGCCATATCTTTTCCATTTATTCCAAGTGTGTCATCTCCTAAACATAGTCATTTCTATATATTCTATATTCATTTCTTTTATCTATAGCAGGGAATGTGCTTTCATATGTTAGCCATCATTTTGATCTTTCTGAGCAAGCTTGGCTGATTTGTTCTCACAGGCTGAGATGAATGACTGTATAGGAGAAAGAAGAGAAATTAACTTTTATTGATGTAGAACAAGGAGTACAAACCACCATTTCCAGCTCAAGCTATGGTGTAGTGTACCTATTATGTGCCTGCACCTCAGTATAGCATTCAGCTGGGACTTATTACGCCATGTTGGCATACCCCTAAGTCTGCAGAAATACACTTTGATATTCGGTAAATTTACAAAAGTTGTTGTGTACAAGAGACTGAAGACAGTGATGAAAAGATCATTATGAGGAAGCATATACTCTAACACAGTTTCCTCTGCTTTTCGGTCTGTAGCATTTGAAAAGAAATACTGTCAGTATTGTCAATACGTTTCTCCGAAAGGTTATATAACGATTGCTATTTTATGTTCTTACATGCTGCAGTGCACACTATACAAGGCAATGCACCAGCAGAAACTACATACATGCAGACGCCTGTGTACGCCGCTTCCTGGAATTGAGATTCTTGTAAGAAGCAGCGAATACGGAGTCTTATTATTAAGTAACAATTGTAAAGGTTATTGTAGACTACGTGTCATATTCAACATGCCATTATCTTACACAAAGGCAAAACCAAACCCATATAATATCAGAAGACATCATACAGTGATTTATAATCCAATTGATCCTCTACCTGTATCTTTCATTCTATAAATAGACTTCTGTGTTAGGCATGTATGCCAGCAATCTCATTCCAATGTACCCAGGTTTTCTACTCCATATTCCTGCACCTAGTTCTCATTTTCCTCTGGCTCTGCTCTGACATATGTTCTCGCTGACTTTTAATAATCCTCGCCTCTATTTTGTTAAAGTGATCAATGACTTGTAATGCTTTCACTTAGTAAAAGGGAGACTTGAATAAAATGGAATCAAGGAAGAACAATTCAGCTCATAGACATCATTCAGGGTTATACAATTTCTGTATCTTAATAGAAAATTCACCTTCCTATCCTGTGTGGTCAGGATGCACTGGAGCAGATCTACTAATACTGTCTGAGTAATACAGAACAAATTACACATTTGTAAAATGTGCCAGTTTTATCACAGTGACTAATGCTGTATGGTATACCTGGCACATTGTTACTGACTGACATATTTTCCAAGCAAACAATATGCTCAAATCTTAAGTCCCGTCTCTTTTCCTGGCCTAGGACCACATCTGGAAGGTACATTGGGGTGCATCTTTGGAGCAAGAAAGGGCTGTGCATGAAACATGTGCCACATTTACACCCATCTGCATCAGAAAACTTGTATAGACAGGTTAGTAAATTCCGATCATTGTATCAGTCTCAGTTTCATTATTCCACTGGCCTCAATGCTTTAATGCATATGCCTTATTTTCATGTATTTGTTTTTGATGAATTTTATTTCTTAATAATCACAGCAATAGTTCCCAACTATCTTTGTCACCCACTAGCTAAACAAAGCTACACTGCACACCTCCGAGCTCCTGGATCTATAATACTGCTCTGAACATGGTTGTCCCATACACCAGATGTAGACTGCAGTGATATCCCATACACAAAGTATAAGTATTAATAAAAGTAATCAGATTATGGGGATAATGTCCATCCTTAGGGAGAGACCACCTTTTCAGGTGTGTGGAGACTTATACAGCCATAGTTGCTCCACTGCAAGGGAACATGGGAAGAATATGCAAATCTGTCTCCCAAGATGTAAACAGGAAGACAGTGCCTCTGTTATGCCGCCCTCTATGGGAAGCACCCTGAACAACATGCCCGACTTCCCAGAAGTCTTCACTGCATAATGCAGGGTTAGCTGAGAAATTGATTTGGTTATAACCCCGCATTATGCAGTAAAGACTTCTGGAAAGTCGGGCATGATGTTCAGGGTGCTTCCCATAGAGGACGGCATAACAGAGGCACTGTCTCCCTGTTTACATCTTGGGAGACAGATTTGCATATTCTTCCCATGTTCCCTTGCAGTGGGGCAACTATGGCTGTATAAATCTCCACACACCTGAGAAGGTGGTCTCTCCCTAAGGATGGACGTCATCCCCATAATCTGATCTCTCAGCCTCTCACTTCTACCAAATCAATTCTCTCTAGGCTGCGCTTATGAAGTCCAACCACACAGAAACGGTGCCATCCGTAGCTGAGAAATTGATTTGGTTATAACCACGCATTATGCAGTAAAGACTTCTGGAAAGTCTGGCATGATGTTCAGGGTGCTTCCCATAGAGGGCAGCATAACAGAGGCACTGTTTCCCTGTTTACATCTTGGGAGACGGATTTGCATATTCTTCCCATATAAGTAATCAAACAGTTTTATCCAGATGAAAGGATGTTGACATTTTAAATAGGGAAATATAGGTGGCCCATAATTTGGTGATCTTTAGGCCCGACGCTGTGGAAAAAAACATGCCAGAAACACACTTTCTGCCCCTATTATACATGTTTTTGAAAACGCAAATTTTCCGCTGCAATGTGTGGATGGGATTAGCCAGAATCACATCCACTTTGCAGGTACTGTAAAATGCAGCATTGCCGTGGCGTTTCTGTTGCGGTCTAAAGGCTGTGTTTTTACAACATGGGGCCCCGGCCTAAATAAGACCAATGTGTCTCTCCTTGCGATCAGGAATCCAAACTTAACGCCGTTATTATGGCACTGTGGTTTGGACTGTTCAATGACAACATCCTACACAGTATGTTCACAAATCCAGCGCTCCAACAAAAAGTCCAATACAAAAAATGGCTTAATGAATTCCCATATAAAAATACTGCAGTGTGTAGACGTAGTATGTTAACTCTGCGAACAGATCTGAAAATCATCTTTTATTAGCTCTCTAAAGTAATTTCTCAGGTAGACCAGAATAACAATGACCTTATATAACTCTGCAAGTCTGTATTCTGTGCTGCTGGATGCTAGAAACTGAATTGAACGCTACCTGTGTTCTTATATTTAAAGCAATATATGAACTCTTACAATCAAAGACAAAACAGTGTCTCCAACATGCACGGCCGGCTGGCTCAAACAGGGCGGCAACAAGGGACGCTTCCTCTTCACTAGAATCTTCTGGGACCGTAGATGCATAAGTAGTGGAGCTGGTAAAGCTTCTCCCTGGTAATGCAGAGCCAGATGGTCACCCTGGGTTGCACAGCCCTCAAATGATCAGCTGTTCCAAAATTGCTCCTACATACACACACACACCATTACATTACCAGTGTGCATTCTTTAGCTTCCCAGCTTGCTTCCCTCTCTTTTCTCTCTCCACCAGCATCCCTCGCTGTGACAAGTGATTGGAGCTCTTGGGGACAGGGGGAGAGCTGGGATCATTCTGCTTTTTTCACTTAAGAAAAAGCTGTAATCAGGGCCCGGGGGGCAGAATTGATTAGGTCGCTGCGGCCTTTAAAAGAGAGAAGGGAGGGAGAAAAATCGAATTATTGGACAGGCGCCTTTTAAGAGCCGCAGTTTTAATTTATTTTCTTATATTCAGTCAATAGATGTGTGTTTTTTTTTTTTTTTAACAAGTCCCGCGGTTTATAAATTGATTCCGTGCATGGAGAAAAACAAACAAAACCATTTAACTTCTCTGCCTTCACATTCATTTATTTCTTTGGGGTATTTTTTTATTTTACTTATTAATTTAAATTCTTGACATTTATCTAAAAATACATTAAAGTAAGGGCAGTCAAGTAAATGCAAGGACACCCCTTAGTCTAGTTCGATAGGAATTATTATGCCTCTCAATGATTAATAGTGGATATGTTGAGTACAGTATATTTAGGCTCAGGCTTTGCTGTGAAAGTTAATACAGCCCCACAGTGGTGAATTTCTCCCATGGAAGTGTGTAATAGATTTGATCAGCAGTTGTTTAACAAAGTAATGGCTTTTAATACATCAATTTACACATGCGCTAAATCAATGATTGATCGCTGCTGTTATGTACGAATAGCAAACAATATGCCCTGTTTTGGTTAAAAATATGCAGTAATCTCTACCCATAGAACACGCATTTTATGTCATTAGCGTTTGGTAATTCCCTGTATGTTACACTGTGATTTGGTAATGTTCTCTGAAGTTAATTATTGGTATATGCAAAGCATTCATTTTATATAGTAATACCCACTTGAGGCTAAGGCGGAAATACATCTCGTTTTTTCCCACAGCGCTTTTCACAGAAAGTCTGCAGAGTTTTCCTCTGCGGACTTTCTGCTTCGATTATACCTATAGGGAAACCGCCACCATTTCTGTAGGTATAATTGACATTGTTGTGATTTCCAAAAATGTAATGGTATTAGAAATCACAGCATTTCCGTTTCAGGTATTTTCTGTTTGAATGAGATTCGCTAGAATCCACTTTGCAAGGACTGTAAATCGCAACGGTTATTGCCATGTCAGCACAAGGCCCAAAGACTTCAAACTTATCTTCTTTGTTGTGTTCAAAGAAATATGCTGCAATTGGATACCAGATGACTGGTATGGGGGACTTGGAGAGAGGGGTTCAACACTCAACTCCCTTCCCTTCTGCTACCAGTACTCACACCCTGTGCATAACAGTGTTTACACTGATACGTAGACGTCTGAACCAATGCATGGAGAGCGAGTAAAAAAAGAAGAGAAAAAAAAAACCGCCCAGGCTGCCGCCGCCATTGCAGCGCTGGGTCCGGGCGGTTGCCCTGGATCCGCCCCTGCTCTCCTCTCTATGGGAACTGTGAACGCACTTCATGCGAAATGCAAACAAGGGTGGAGTATTGGCCAGTGGGTCATAGAAAGCATATTAGCGGGAACACAGCCATTTAAGTTGGGTGGCAAAACCCAACATAATGTGGGGATTTTTGATCTTTCTATGGACTTTTCTTCATAAATCTTTAGATTATATTCTGTACTAGCTTCTGCCCAGCACCTTCGTCTATGTGTTGTTGACGTTAATGATGCACCTGCTCCAGCATTTCAGAAGCTCTCAAGCTGGCCTGCTGCTGAACTTGTTCCTCGCACCGTGCCTGTCATTATTCTGGCATTTTAGTAGCTGCTGGGATGCCATATAATGAGTGTGTTGTTGGCGTCAATGATCCACATGCTGCAGCGTTTTGGTAGCTGTCAAGCTGGCCTGCCGCTGAACTTGTTCCTTATGCCGTACCTGTGAATATTCCCGCATCTCAGCAGCTTGCTGCGACGCTATATAATGAGTGTGTTAGCGTCGATGATCCGCCTGCTGCTGCGTTTCGTCTGTTCTAAAAGCCACTTGACACCTAGCTTTCTCAATCCTCCTCAGCTCCATTTGAGGAGAAGTCTGTTGACTTCTGGTTACCTTCACAGCTCTCGTTGTTTGAAAACTTTGTGACAAATTAGATTTTCACTTTACCGACATGTTTAAAATTGGGAACCTGCCAATTTGAATTAAAGGGGTTTTCCCATCTTAGTGTCTCAGCACACTGCCTGCAGTGTCTGCTTCTCACTTTCTGTATTTGTCTCCCCCTCCTCCCTCTGGCTGAACAGGAAATAAAACACTTATGCAGATCAGATAATATGCAGATACTTGTACAGAATGGACTCAGTGTTATTTGTGTGTTTACATAGAGAGATAACAGACCTGTCTTTATCAGCAAACTGCAATTAGCTGAATTGTCCTTCTGGCAAGAGCAGTTTAATATAGTATATTAATATAAATTCATAACAGTCGTGAAGCCATAACATTTACAGGGATAAAATGTAGCCTATGTGTTAATCGAAGTTACAAACTATCTATGTGCCAAATTTCATCAAAATCCGTTCAGCCGTTTTTGCATGATCGAGTAACAAACATCAAAACTTTCACATTTATAATAATATTAGTAGGATAGGATTTGTAATGCAGAAGAACATTGGGACAGATTTATCATACCTTGTACAGCTATTTCTGGCATAAAATGGTTGCACTTTTTTTGAGCAAGTTGGGTATTTGAACAATTAACTCTTCATCTTTTAAGTGAAGGGTGTATTGAGTCCATGGATACAACCCCCACAGGATTGATGATTATTTCCATTAGTTTACTGGTATAAATGATGCCTAAAATCTACACCAGCTATGAGCTAGCATGGATTTCAGTGCAGGTACACAGTCCGGCTGGGGGATACACCCGTTTTATAACATGGTTGATCATTATCACCATAATTAAGGCACATTCTCTTGTAGTCCCAACCTGATCTATTTAGACTTTAAAAGGTATATATGAAGGTATACAAGACAATTGCTGCCATCAGTCTCATGGTACAGTCTTATTGACCCTCTAAAGGTTACATACAGTACTTTAACCTGTCCTATCTTACATGTAAGCATCATGTATGTTTGTCAGAGCTATGTGAGGCATTTAGACTGGAATACTTATTTTAAATTAAGATATCATTTGTAGAATTTGAGGAAATAAACCAACACTCTCTTGTCTTCTTTAGCAGTATAAGAGCTGTCAAGGCCATTAACAGTTGCTCACAGACTCCACTATATCCAGCAGTCTGCATCAGGAATACTCCGAAAATTTAGACCCAGAAGTCACAAATGTAATTGTACCAAAACGTAAAAGTATTTCATATGCATCCACCAAATATAAAACGCTGTTTCACTGTAGAAAATGTACAGCAGGAGCTTACTGTGTGCTACATTATTATTGTGGTCAATGTAAGCAGAAGGCTCCTATGCGCCATCTGGTGGTGGGTAACAGAATAGGGAATTTAAGCATTCAAATCTATGTCTGTGTGGTATCCGTAAAATGGAGCTACAATAAAAATTCATAGGGAAATGGATATCATAGGTTTGGATATGTATTTCTTTATGTATTATTGCCCTGTAACCCAGTTGGGTGTGTTTGCATTTTGTTTGTTAAATGAGATGATAGCTGAAATTAATCTTCACTATAAGTGATAATGATATAAGCAACTGGATGTGTATTATCTCAATTGTTGTACATATATTCTCTAAAAGATGTGCCTAGTTGCATACCATCATTGTGCGGTATACCTGGGGCCCCACTCAAGGATGCTGTAAGCAACCTTAAAGGGGAAAAGAGCAGAAGAACTGAACAAGATGAATTGTAATGGTTATAAAGTGTCTTACTAGAGGCAACTGGCCTTGTGGTTACAGAGTTTAACAAGAAGCAAGACGTTTGTTTCTGTAAGTCTCTATTAAGAACATAGTTACATAGTTCTTGCAATGGTTACATGGTTTTGCAGAGGCGCTCAGTTACACAAACAGAACACAGCCTGCCTGAAGCACATTTTTCCAAAGCGCACATGTAATACTTGTAATCCAACAGGCAGACGTCCAAATACCCACATACACACAGTAATCCAAAGAACTGGTGACCATTCACTGGAAATCCACGCTTACAATATAGGATTCACACAGTCGTCCACGTTATCCCATTACAGCAGCAATAGTCCTTCAGTGTACCCCCTTCTGTCACTCAGCAGCAGGTTTGCAGATGGCGCCACAACACATCTTAATGCCACTTCAGCCTTGTCCATTATTTGTACATTCTCTTTCCCATGGCAACACTTTGAGTATTGGATCTTCAATCTGTGGCATCTTAAGGTTACAGGCTGGCCATACCTTACTTTTGGGCATTATTTACATCGCATAGGACACAGTCTCTTTATCTCTCCAATGCAAGCAGTTTTATCACCTAGGGTAGCTGGGACATGGTCTCACGTCTGGTCAATCTAGTACTCATGTGGTCGGATTGGGATCAACCCTCTTACATTCTTCCCCAATTATTCTACTCTCAAAAGAGGCTACTACCATCACTCTGTATACGACTAAAGCCCCCCGTAGCGTCCTACAGCAAAAACGTGCTGCGGGAAAAACTTCAGTGGCAATACATCGCGGTTTTTCTTGCAGCGCTTTTCACAGAAAACTGGAAACGGAGAGTAAACAGGATGGCACTGCTAAATATACGGATGTGAGTCCTGGTAAACTGGAGGTATATATGAGGAATAAAACCTTTTGTATTGAGAGCCGTGGGGGTGCTCAACAACCAGAAATAGAGCACTGTGGCAATAACAAAATAGTAGAAAAATTGGAAGGGCACTCACCCACATCGAGGCTCGTCTTTGTAAAAAACTTCTTTATTTGATGCGATACATATCTAAAAGCAATAAGTGCAGGGAGGGAAGAACAGCATGCAAAGGCAAAAGGCTTTTTTCCTTTGCATGCTGTTCTTCCCTCCCTGCACTTATTGCTTTTAGATATGTATCGCATCAAATAAAGAAGTTTTTTACAAAGACGAGCCTCGATGTGGGTGAGTGCTTTTCACAGAAAGACTATCTGTTTCAATTATACCTATATGGAAATGGCTGGCGTTTCTGTTGGTATAATTGACATACTGCGATTTCCAAAACCACAATGGTTTTGGAAATCGCAGTGTTTCTGCTGAGCGTATTTTACTGCACTATTTTACTGCACTGTGGGAATGGGATTCACTAGAATCCCATCCTCTAGATAATATCTGTAAAACGCCGCTGTATTTTCATTACACCACGTGAATCCCCCGCCTTAGAGGTAGCCAGTTCACAAGTCACTTAATGCACCTTTCAGGAGCCTCAATCATGGAAGCAATCTTAGCACTACATTTTTCAGACATAGAGCCACTTTTCTCATATTACCCTTGTCATACCTATATATGGAAT
Source organism: Leptodactylus fuscus (assembly GCF_031893055.1). Taxonomy (NCBI): domain Eukaryota; kingdom Metazoa; phylum Chordata; class Amphibia; order Anura; family Leptodactylidae; genus Leptodactylus; species Leptodactylus fuscus. The sequence goes on along the minus strand of NC_134269.1, from coordinate 162,414,910 downwards.
CACTCCGGTCATAGGATTCGTATTACTTATGTCCTTGGAAGCAGGTAGCTTTGTGACCATTTCAGGTATGTGTCATACAATGTAATGACCTTTACGTAAATCTGGCAAGTTACTGCACCAGGTAGTATGTAAATGAAAAGCTGTGGCGCAGAGGTTATCTTGCTGTTACTCTTTATGAAAATCCTTACTGTTTAAAGGGTAGGATATATTTAAGATTCCTTCTACATTCAGCTCCAGCAGAGACTGAAGCACCATGGGGTCTGTTACATCTATGTATAAATGTCTGAAAATATAACACTTTTCTATGATGAAGTATTCTTCAAAGTTTACCATAATGATTGATACCTAAAAGGTCATTTAACTCCTAAGTACGTTTTCAGTTTCCAGTATGGCTAGCCTATCGCTATTTCCTCCTATGTGTGACTGAATTTATATACAAAATGAGTACATGGTTATAGTGAATGAATAGTACTGTAGTTAGGGTGGAGGTGGCAGGACAGGGGCTGTATATGAATGACCAGGCCAGGGGGCTTATTTGAATCCCTTGCTTATGCGTGCCAACAACAATGGACTGGGATTCCTTAGGCTTGATTAGGGTTGAGCGATCGGGATCGGATTCCGATCGGCGATAGGGTAAATTTCACAATCGTGATCAGAATTCCGCTCTCGATCTTTTCCAGTGGGATCGAGGTCGGAGGTTATCTCAAGATCGGCTCAACCTTAAAAATGACTTTTCCCATAGAGAAGCATTGACTAGGGTTCAGCGATTGGGATTGGAAAAGATTCGATTCCGATTGGCAATCGAGCACATTTCACAATCGCCATCGGGATCGGCTGGAAAATGATCAGAAATCAGATTTTAAAATCAAGCCTGAAATCTCAATATCGGCTCAACCCTATGCCTGATTGTTTCTGTACATCGGCCCATTGGAAGATCCTTTTAATACCTATAAGGAAAATGTTTGTTCTTATACCGTGTTAGGAAGTGGGTAGGAAATATAAAAAACAAAAAACTTGAGAGTCTTCAGTAGATGATACCTTTTTTAATGGCTAACTCATAATGATGACAGAATATAACGTTTCGGAGCTCTTGGCTTCTTCAGATATATCTAAAAACAATTTCTGAAGGCTGCATATTTATGTACAACAGGACACTAGGAATAGAATTTTAGGAGGGAGGGGGGAAGAGGGGAAGAGGCTTATTGGTATATACACGTAAACAATTCCACAGTTCCCAGGTTCTTATCTTTATGGCTGTCTCAGTTCAGTGATTTCTGTAGGATGCCATGAAACCATGTGAGAGGTTCATCTCTTTCTGAAGAGTGTCATATAAGGTCATCATCTTGTACTCATAAATCCGTCTGTTCTTCCTGGATTTAAAATTCCCTCTTAGAACCAAAATGTTCATGTCATTGGTGATATGATCATTGCATAAATGTTTTGGCACGGGAAGGTCCATTCTTTGTTCTCTAATTGTATGGCGATGTGCGTCTCCCGTGCCATAGCATTTCTGCAATGAAGATCATAATATCACCAATGACATGAAAATTTTGAAACGTTATATTCTGTCATCATTATGAGTTAGCCATTAAAAAAAGGTATCAACTACTGAAGACTCTTAAGTTTTTTGTTTTTTATATTTCTTAATACCTAGATAGTCTGGATGTCAACTTGTCTCCTTTGAACTTTCAGCATTTGTTAGACCAGTATAATCCAGAGACAATTGAATAGCATATTAAATGACTTCACACAAAAAAGACCAATATATAATAATAGAACTCAGGGATTTATAATAAATGTATCTTTTATATTGCAGGAATTGCTTAGTTAATGATATAGTATATCACTACTTGTCTTAGTATGTCACCACTGGAGATCCACCAATGTCAGACATGTAGCCAATGGCACAGCTTCTCATTTACCTAATACATCCATACTTGTACCATTCAATCTCTACTATATAGTGGTAAAATATGACAAATCAGTTAGGAGGAGGCCAGTGATTAACCGTGGGTTGTAGATTTGGTCCTCATATTTATAAGTAGATAACAGGTTCTGGATTCTTAAGAATCCACCATATATTTCCTTTTGTTCTCTCAGCTGTTGAGCCTATGAGCACATAACAACTGCATAACAGATCAGTCTGGCATTCATCTGACTCCCCTATTGTGTCAGTAGTGTGCAGCACTCCAGGGTGTTTTCTCTATTGGATGTGTAGTCAAGTATCTCTACGTTGTAATTCTTAAACATACAAATGAAATCAGCATCTGGGTTTATTGTTTCAAGATATTCCGCTGAGCTTGAACCTCCCGGTGGTACTTTTGTTTAAACAACCGGTCTAATAGATCCATAGCTGTCTGTACTATATTTTATTATATTCCGCACTTTTTATGCAACCGTTCTTTACACATGTGCTTATGCATATTTTCTATTCTATTTGTAGTGCTCAAGGAGTAAACTGTAACTAAAGAGAGTTCAGTAAAGGCAGCCAAGGGCACAGTGGAAACAATTTTATATTGAGAAAGAAGACGAATACAGAATAAAGCAAGTTCTATTATGTACATAGCGTCAACATGGCTTGGGTCATATCACCACTTGTGCCCACCAAACTGGGTTCCTGTTAATATATAATACTAGCTTTTACCCGCGACTTCGTCTGCGGTGATTTGAGAATTGGGCGGACACAGACGTGTGAAACTGTAAAAGTGCTTTAAAAAGTTTGGTGGGCTAGCAAATGTGATGTGATGTGTTGTATTGTGTATGTCGTGATACAGACAATGTGATGTGTTGTATTGTGTCAGACACTGTGATGTGTTGTATTGTGTCAGACAATGTGATGTGTTGTATTGTGTATGTCGTGGTACAGACAATGTGATGTGTTGTATTGTGTCAGACAATGTGATGTGTTGTATTGTGTCAGACAATGTGATGTGTTGTATTGTGTCAGACAATGTGATGTGTTATATAGTGGAAAGCTATATGTAAATGTGAGTGAGTAGAGTGAGGGCTACTCCTGAGGTGACAGTAAGGAGTGTGCAGGCAGGTTGAGGCAGGAAATGCCAGGCAGTGTGTGTGAGTCTATAGCTGGGGCTAGGAGTCCTGCTTTTGTGAGTCTCCTGCTAGGAAGCCATGTTGTTTAGTGGCACCAAAAGTAGCCTGTGACTCAATCCTAAGGGAAAACTATGTTTGTGGAAAATTGCACGCAAATCCGTCCAGGCGTTTTAGCGTGATTAGGGAACAAACATCCAAACTCACAAACATCCAAACATCCAAACACACAAACTTTCACACTTATAATATTAGTAGGATGTGTGCTGTAGTGAAATGATAACAAGATACACTTATGCTGGGACCCCTGCAAATTGGATGGAATTAGCGAGAAGTGAAAAAAAATCTGCAGCGGAAATTCAGCAATTTCAAAATGATTGCGTTTTTCTAAATCGCAGCAAGTCAGTTATACCTGCTTATACGTTTTCCATATAGGTGTAATAGAGGCAGAAAGTTTGCAAAGGAAAACTCTGTAGACTTCCTGTGCAAAATGTTGTGGAAAATAACGCAATGCATTTCCTTTGCAGTCTGTTCTGCAGCATTTTTTTTTGGCTGCGGTTCACTTTGTACAGTCATAGCCTTAAGAGCAGTAGTTAACAGTTAATGTCACATGTGTTCCTTAAATTTTTACCCTTAGGCCTGTTTTACATCTGTGTTTGGTATTCCATTTGGGTAGTCCACATGGGGACCTCCTGAATGAAATACCGAACCAATTGACAAGTGGTGAGCACTGAATGCACACCAACTCTATAGACTATAATGGGGTCCATGTGTTTTCCGTGTGGTCTCCGCACAAGTCATGTGGAGAGGAAAGTAGTTCATGAAGTACTTTTCTCTCTGCATGACTCTTCAGAAAACACACATACCCTATTATATTTTATGGGGTCCGTGTGTTTTCATAAGCTCCCCACTTGTCTATGTGTTTGGCATTCCATTCTGGGGTGTCCCCATGCAGACTCCCCTAATGGAATACTTAATGCAGATGTGAACCAGGCCTTAAAGTGACCCTTCGGTCTCAACTCTACACACACTGTATGTTGGTAGTCTAAAATACTCCCCCCTGTTGTGGACTATCAAATCAGAGTGTGTGTAGCATAGTCTGAAAAGTTGCTGGCCATTTTACTGAAATTGAGAGGATTTAATAACTGTCACCAATTATTCTAGTCATTAGAGTTGAGCGAGTACTATTCGAAACTCCAGTTTCAAATAGCACGCACCCATAGGAATGAATGGACGCAGCCGGAATGCAGACTTTGCCGGCGGCCGGCTGCTTAACCCCCTGCGTGCCGGCCACTTCCATTCACCCCTATGGGTGCGTGCTATTCGAAACGACCATTTAGAATAGTACTCTCTCATCTCTACTAGTTATGAATTTATTGTAATATTTCTATCGTAACATGGTCACTTAGAGAATAACTTCCATATACACTCACCGGCCACTTTATTAGGTACACCTGTCCAACTGCTCGTTAACACTTAATTTCTAATCAGCCAATCACATGGCGGCAACTCAGTGCATTTAGGCATGTAGACATGGTCAAGACAATCTCCTGCAGTTCAAACCGAGAATCAGTATGGGGAAGAAAGGTGATTTGAGTGCCTTTGAACGTGGCATGGTTGTTGGTGCCAGAAGGGCTGGTCTGAGTATTTCAGAAACTGCTGATCTGCTGGGATTTTCACGCACAACCATCTCTAGGGTTTACAGAGAATGGTCCGAAAAAGAAAAAACATCCAGTGAGCGGCAGTTCTGTGGGCAGAAATGCATTGTTGATGCCAGAGGTCAGAGGAGAATAGCCAGACTGGTTCGAGCTGATAGAAAGGCAACAGTGACTCAAATAGCCACCCGTTACAACCAAGGTAGCCAGAAGAGCATCTCTGAACGCATAGTACGTCGAACTTTGAGGCAGATGGGCTACAGCAGCAGAAGACCACACCGGGTGCCACTCCTTTCAGCTAAGAACAGGAAACTGAGGCTACAATTTGCACAAGCTCATCGAAATTGGACAATTGAAGATTGGAAAAACGTTGCCTGGTCTGATGAGTCTCGATTTCTGCTGCGACATTCGGATGGTAGGGTCAGAATTTGGCGTCAACAACATGAAAGCATGGATCCATCCTGCCTTGTATCAACGGTTCAGGCTGGTGGTGGTGGTGTCATGGTGTGGGGAATATTTTCTTGGCACTCTTTGGGCCCCTTGGTACCAATTGAGCATCGTTGCAACGCCAAAGCCTACCTGAGTATTGTTGCTGACCATGTCCATCCCTTTATGACCACAATGTACCCAACATCTGATGGCTACTTTCAGCAGGATAATGCGCCATGTCATAAAGCTGGAATCATCTCAGACTGGTTTCTTGAACATGACAATGAGTTCACTGTACTCCAATGGCCTCCACAGTCACCAGATCTCAATCCAATAGAGCATCTTTGGGATGTGGTGGAACGGGAGATTCACATCATGGATGTGCAGCCGACAAATCTGCGGCAACTGTGTGATGCCATCATGTCAATATGGACCAAAATCTCTGAGGAATGCTTCCAGCACCTTGTTGAATCTATGCCACGAAGAATTGAGACAGTTCTGAAGGCAAAAGGGGGTCCAACCCGTTACTAGTATGGTGTACCTAATAAAGTGGCCGGTGAGTGTATATATACACAGTATATATATATATATATATATACCCCTGCTGGTCTGTTTTAAAGTCCAGAGTGGATTGACCTGCAGGACTGGCCCGAACTCCTACTCCATACTATATATATATATATATATATATATATATATATATATATATATATATATATATAGTGAGGTGGAGGAAGGTATGGTCTGGGAAAACCACTATAGTTCCCCCAGATTGTTGCAGTATGCTAAGGCATCTAGCTTTTAGGTCCTGGACTGGAGTAGGAGTTCGGGCCAGTCCTGCAGGGCAATCCACTCTGGACTTTAAAACAGACCAGCAGGGGTTTGTAAGTGGCATAGGTGTGCTGTTTAGTTGGAGAGAGACTGAAACACTGGGGCAGTCAACCAGTGTGGGAGGAAGCTCTGCCAAAGAGGATGCTACTAAAGTGCTGGGTATGTGTATCCCTTGTTTATTTGGAAACGTTGTTTATTAGGAGGCCAGCGGTAGGCTGACCCCCTGGTTAGTAAGGGAATAACTTGTATAGTTCGCTGCCAGAGAGGCGTAGGATTTTATTTTCCTGTGTATTGTTTTGACATGCTGAGCAACACAAAAGGTCCTGTGTGACTACTTGCTTTACGTCCTCTATATCCTACACTAATTAATTATTGTATACGTAAGGGTATATATATTTGGTATGTCTAAATGTATCTATCGTCCCTAGATTCCTACATCTAAGTGTTTTACAACATGTCCCATTGACGTGTCATGCCCATAAAACACTTACTCTGGAAAACCCATTTAAGATTTGAACATTTCTAAGTCCTTCTAGACTGGCAGACGGCTGGGGGATCTGGAGACAGAGGTGGCTACAAGGGTCACTATAACTAATGTTCACATTACTGCTACTGGAAGCCTATAAATGATAAATAATGACATGCCGTAATTGGACTTCCCTTTTAGGCTATGTATGGACACATTGTCAGTCAATTAGGGCTGATGTATGGGGTTACTGGTTTGTAGCAGTGTGGAAAGTCATTACGGATTTGTTTGTGTGCGTGCAGAGGCTCCTGGTATCTTCCTGGTCTATCAGCATACAAGTCCTCTTTCTGCCATTTGTTAAAGGGAGTTCCACTGCCTCCCCACAAGCATATTGAACTGCCACCACCATGTTACAGGGCATATTACAGTGAAAACAATAAACTTCATATATATAGCATATATTTATATAGCACCAACATATTCTGTAGCACTTTATAAATTGGCGTACACATGAACAGACAATATGAGACATTACAATGCGACATAGAAATAAATACAGCAAACAATAGGAGTGAGGGCCCGGCTCACAAGAGCTTACAGTCTATGAGGAGGTGGCTGACATGGATGCATGGTTATTAGCCACAGCATAGGTATATCTATTGTTGTCCAAATGAAACGAGACTTGTATAGAAAATACTTAGATTTTTACCTTCTGCTGTATCAAGTCCTGGCTCAAAAAAACTGCAGCAAAATCTGCAACAAAAAAAGCATTCCCAGTAGAAGTTTCATGAGCTGCCACCCTAGTAATGCAAATGGTGTAAATAGAAATGCCAAATTATTTGCTTTGTTCTGATCCAACATTATACCACTTTTCCTGCACACTGAATATATTGCTGTAAAGCAAGGGGAGGCGAGAAGGCATCAGGAGAAAGTTGGAGGTTGAGGGAGTGTTACAAGATTATCATATTGATCAGTAATTACTTTCAGGCACTCTGCACCCCCACTGCTCAGATCAGACGCTCATGCAGGTGCTGTGCTTCTTCAAGGTTAACCACAGTCCATCTAAACATATGCTATTGACGGTGTAGTTGTGGTGTATGGTAACACAGTTTCATTCCTGCACATGAGTTTGACAAAGTTGCAATCCCCTATCCTGTGTAAACAACAAACGGGAAGGTGGACTGCAGTGCTTGTATGGTGCCAGTGCCCGTACGGTGTCAATGGCTGATGTCATACTGATAGGGAATTTAGATTGCGAGCCCTATATGGGACAGTTAATGACAATGTCTGTAAAACACTGTAGAATGTGAAGGTGCTATACATGTGATGGTAGGTTCACAATAATGTTCAGGTTTCCATTCTTCGGGTCCGCTTAGGAACCCAAAAAAATGTAAGCCCAATCTGCTTAAAAATCAGTTACCCGCCAAATCCCATGAACCTCATAGACTATAATGGGGTCAGGAAGGTTTTCACCCAAAAATGTGGAGAGAAAAGCCCTACTTGCAGAGCTTTTCTCTCTACATTTTTCAGTGAATGGGAGACATACTGTAACTCCCAAACAGAGACCAAGCGATAGTGTGAACCTTGCCTTGCAGAAATAATTAAAAATTTCAATATGGGCCTAGAAAATCCTATGGACGGTGTCATTCCAATGTGTTTAACACCCGTTTATAACATGATCATGTCTTTTATCCCTAAGGTTTTCATTTTCTTATGTAGCTTGTTAATGTAATTAAACATATGGAAAAGAAGTAAGATAATTTTTTTGTATCACTGTGTAGCTTATAAAATATCCAAACTTCACTTACTCTCCCAATCCCCCAGCAAGAAGTCACAGAAGGAGTGTCAAAATCAGCTGCATATTTCTAAATGACCGTCTATGTGTATAAAGCTAAATAAAAGTCCTCTTTCAGTCCACTATATCTTTATAATGTAGTATTTATCGCTTTACAACCCTGTTTTGCACAGTATACACTCTACTTCTCCAGGGAACTGAAAAACACCAGGGACTAATAGTGCCCACTGATCTCAAAATTGTCAAGATAGCAGGATCCACCATAGACCACTGCAAAATATAAATATAGCCACAATTGATATAATCATATACCAATAGATAAAAACTGGACAGGTCTTACTGGTATTAACCTCAAAGTGTCTGGTTCTAAAGGGGTTTTACAGGATACAAATATTGATCATTTATCCAAGGAATAGGTATAGCTATATGGGACCTTGATAGGGGCAGTAGGCGGCCAGGGGTACTCTTATTTAGAAGTGTGCATCCGAGATTAGGTCCTTAAGCCATGATAGCCCAATTATAGTTTAATAGGGATAGTACATGTGCCCCTTTGTTGCCCTTTTTATGTCCATATGCTAACTATTGAACTTAGAATGTTGATTCTCCTCTCTGGACTTTAAGGGCTAGTTCACACGTGGGCAAAGGGGAGGTTTTTGACAGCGGAATTCGCTTCAAAAACCTCTCCTTTAACATGGTGGTCTATGTAGACCACTAGCTTTTTTTTTCCTCCTATTGTTTTCCGCCTGAAGAAGCGACATGACCTTTCTTCAGGCGGAAAACGCCTGAAGAATTGCATAGAAGTGAATGGGAGGCGAAAACCGCGCGGTAAAAAACCGCGCGGTTTTTTGCACACAAAACCGTGCGGTTTTTTGCAAAAAAACGCGCGGTTTTCGCCTGCAGTTTCTATAGCACATATAGGAAAAAAAAACCCTAGCGAAAACCGCGTCAAAAACCTCGTCAAAAACCTCGTGGAATGCAAAAAACAGCGTAAAAAAAACTCCTCGAGGTTTTTTACCTCGCACAAATAAGCTAGGCGGTTTTCACGTGTGAACTGACCCTTAGACGTTGTGAGCATCAGACATTTTAGGGTTAATACCGGTAAGACCACTCCAGTTTTATCACTTGGTGTACAATTATATCAATTGTGGCATCCTTTATATTCAGCAGTAATCTGAATGCATTGTAGTCTTTGGTTGAACGTTGCTATCTAATGCTATGTTTTGGGGATTTTGAGAACATTGGGCACTATTCACCCCTGCGTTAATTTTTGACTAGTTTGAATAAAGGTTACTTTTCATTGTACCTACATTTGGAGATTTTAGGTTTTTTATTTACTAGTTGCTTTTATGTCTCATGTGAACTCTTCTTTTTTGGATTATTACCTCCGGAGAACTATCAATAACCAACCTGCTTAAGACAAATATTAATCCGGTAATTGAGGCAGTGCGGTTTATTGCTTCTAAGTGAGTACCGTACAGCTCTCTGCAACACACATATTTAGCCTTGGTCAAAATATCATGCGTATATGGATTCAAGGAAAGTAAATTTTTAAATATCATAACTTTACTTTCATCCAGTTCTCATTTAAGTGGCAATATTACAGATTTCCTGGAATAAAAATGATGTGTTGTAGAGTTAAAATAACTTGTCTGAGCTTTGCTTTATTCCAAAGTTATTGCATTTTAAAGATCAGAGTTTTATCTTAATTAGATCTCATAGCTGGTGGCAGAGTTGCATTGGTGCCTATGGAAAGGATAGACTAGTGGTAGTCTGGTAAGAACTGGTACTGCAAGACCAAAGACTAAATAATCTTCGAGAAAAATGACAGACTCTCATTTACATTGGCAAGCAGATGGTGGTTAGATACAGTAATTCCCTGTAAGTAATTACCGTTCTTATATTTAACGCTCACACTTTCTAATAAACATGGTATCAGACGTCTTCTACCATTACTTGCTCGAATGTACGTGCAGCTGAAAGGGAAATGCAGAGAGGATTTAAAGTCACATACTTGACATGGCTCAGAACAGAGCTGTCAACATTGAGGAAGGACAGCGTTCCTTCTGCATCACCCTCATGGTCAGTCTCTTACGCCCTTAATGCACTCTAGCTCTTTATTTTTCACAGAATATATATATCTAATAGTATAATTATTAGGAACTTCATTAGATTTTATTACAGCCCCTTGCAAAAAAATGTCTCTGCACCCCGTAAGTCAATCTCTCTCTTACCCCTTTGCAGACATTATAGTAAGAATACGTGAAGGCTCTTGAGTTACAGCAGGACACCATAGCATATAGGTAACAGCAACATCTAGATATGGCGACATTTTTAAGAGATGAATATATTGAAAATAAATTACCGGTATATTTTGTGTGATCAAAGAAATGTAATATTTAACCATGGGCAAACTGTTTTAAGTGTTTTATATGGCACATTACCTGTACCACGACAGCGTGGCCCTCTGTAATGTTTACATACCACAAGCTGCTCTGCTCGCTCATATAAATTGTAACTGCAAGTGTAGAATCTGTAGCGCTGTCTCATAGACTTCAATGATGAGTTAGGTAAAGAAAGAAGACATATTTGTCTAAGGCATCCTGCAGATGACCGTGGCCATGATCAGTGTGTTTCATGGATAGCACACTGACCCATTCTTTTCTATGGGACCATACACACAACTGTGAATTACACAGTCCCATGTGCAATCTGACTGTCCGGGCTGCAAAATATAAAAGAATTCTGGTTCCTGTCCTATTTTGTGATCCTTGCTTCCATAGCTCCTATTCATTTAATGAAAGGAGCCGTGGAAACATGGGCCATGCACAGGTGGCACATGGGGAATATCTCTGTGTCCCCCTTGTGCCACCCGTGCTTTTAATTTACACCTGACCATTTGCAGCATGGTTGTTTGCAACTGGCCTAAGGCACAAGTACAACAGGGTTCCATACACATTGTCTAAGGGTTAGTAAAATGGGCATAAATTTCAACAGGGAACAATGCAAAGATTGTATCCAAGTTCAGAACCAATGTAAAGAAATATTGGCATTAATTGAAAATGGGGGTTAATGGGGGGCTTTTGGTGTATGGATCTCTTTCCCGCTTAGGGTTCAATTTGTTGCTACGATGTTTGTTCATCGTTCAGACTACTTTTCTAACTCGGAATAGCTTAGCTTTTGCTAGTCAGTCTCAGGTAGTAGGTTGATGACCTAAGGTAATTTGAAGGTTAGAAGAGTCAATCAGTTGTATTGTGAGGTGGGATGGTTCTCAGTAGGCTGATGATGGTTTGGTTCATTTTCTCATATGGGCTGTTACTTTATGGCTGGTAAGCTGTTTGCAGTTTATGGCAATCGTACCATGCACACAACTCCTGGAAAAGTTGTGATCGAAAGGTAGATTCTCCAAATCTTCTCAGGACATTTAATTTTTATTTATTTATTTTTAAATGTAGATTGTGAGCCCCATATAGGGATCACAATGTGCTTTTTTTCCCCCTATCAGTATGTTTTTGTAGAATGGGAGGAAATCCACACAAACATGGGAGAACATACAAACTCCCTGCAGATGTTGTACCTGGCGGGATCCGAACCCAGGATCTCAGGATGTTTATACAGTATTAGGAATGATTTCCAGAAGGCAGCTGCAGTTGACATGACAGACACTGACCGACATTGTAACTGTAAATTTAGTATAATTGCCAATGATGTTTATCGCATCTGTGTAGAAAGAAAGAGATAAAAATAAAGTTTAAAACAAACAAATAATACAAAGTTAAAACACATTTTAATTTAAAAAAACAAAAAAAAAATGTAAACAAAATAAAATAAACATGTCAGGTATTCCTATATATGTAGAAGTTTGCACTATATAAAAACAGCATTATTTACCCCAAACAGTTACCACCAGAAAAACACATAAACATATACCACAATTCCCAAATTATTGTATTTTGGCCACCTTACTTCCCCCAAAAAAAATAGCAATAAAAAGTGCTCAAAAAGTCATACATACCAAAAATTGGTACCAATAAAAACTACAAATTTGGTTGTAAATGCATTACCACAGTATAAAGCTGATGTAGCAGAGCTGGATTTGAGTCAGTTTGCATTACATACAGAGGTATGTAGGTAATGGACTCCCTATCTCAGCCCTTATCAGCCGGTTTATTTGAATTTGGCTGATAAGTGGAAGAGCTAAAGATAAAGAGTTTACTTGTCAGACAGGCACAGCTCAGAGCTACTGTCGAGCACTCAGCCCCTCGACATTATAATCCTCCCATCAACGGCCCTTGATAGTTTCAGATCCAAGAAACTTAGACCATTCCTATCAAATTCTGATGTAAAGGTTAAACCCAGTTCATTCCTGTTTAACTCTCCCACAAACGACTCAAACTCCTCCTTCGAACCACGCCAAAGGATCAGCACATCGTCAATAAATCTGAGCCAAAGCTCGATATTGGCTGTCCACAGCTGGTTATCCTCCGAGAATACCACGGTTTCCTCCCACCAGCCGAGGTACAGGTTAGCATAGGTGGGGGCCACAGGGCTCCCCATAGCTGTACCCCTCAGCTAGTGGAAGGACCGCCCCTCGAAGGTAAACACATTTCTTTGCAACACGAAGGAAAGGAGTCTTATTACAAAACTATTGTGTGGTTGTAACCCGACCCCTCTAGATCTGAGGTAGTACTGGACCGCCTTTATTCCTTGAGAATGGGGAATCGAGGAGTATAACGCCTCTACGTCCAAGCTAGCAAAATGCATGTCCTCCTCCATTACAATACCCTCCAATTTTTTAAGGACGTCCATTGTGTCCCTTATGTAAGATGATAGTCCCAACACGTATGGTCTCAAAACTTGATCGAGATAAATACTCGCATTCTGTGTTAGGCTCCCAATCTGGGACACAATAGGACGCCCTTTAAGAGGACTAGTCCCCTTATGCACTTTGGGGAGTGTGTAAAAACAAGCCATGATGGGATGTTGAGGTGTCAAAAATTCTTTTTCATTTTTATCAATTAGCTTGGATTCATAGGCCTCCTCCAGAATCCCCATTAGTTCCTGTTTGAATTTACCTAGAGTATCCCTTGGAACGATGGTATAACACTCTTTGTTTCTAAGAATTGACCAGCAGACCTCCAAATAGTGAGTTCTATCTAGGGCCACTATGTTGCCTCCCTTATCCGCAGGCTTCAGGATGAGATCCTGCCTTTTTTCTAGGGATAACAACGCTTCCAACTCATCCCTACTCAAATTGGGGTTGCCTCTATACCCCGATTCCAGATGTTTAAGATCTTCCGTCACTAATTTAATAAAGAGGTCGATGTGGGTAAAGTCACTATGAGGGGGTTGATATCTGTTGACCGGTTTGCATTGTGTAAAGGGACCAATGTTTGGATCGCGATCCGATTCCATGAGGAGACCTTCCAAAACCTTTATCCCCTCCAAGTCTGATAATTCTAACCCAAACTGTTCACACATGTCCCTGTTAACCTTCTGATGATGCTTATGCCATTTTAATTTCCTGGCAAATAAAGATATATCTTTTGTCCATACAAAGGGATTATATTTTACTGTCGGCACAAATGTCAACCCCTTGCTCAAAAGGGCCAATTCATTTGGGGTAAAGGAGTAAGATGACAGATTGATCACTTGTGTTTCCTCAATTTTTTGGGGGTCGGTGACTCCAACCCTCCCACCACTTATTCTCACATCCGTGATACAATCACCACCTCCACTATCCCCACAACACATCTTGGCCTCACTGTGACTAATGCAGTCTTTTCTTACTGTACCTCTTTCCTCCCTCTTAGTAAATAGTTGGAAATAGGGGGATTTTGATCTAAAAAAAATAGCCCTATCCCTAGATTGTTGTCTCGTTCCTCTCCTAGAGCGAGAGGGCCCCCTATTTGATGGCTTGAACTGAGAGACACGATCCCTGACACTTGGTAACTCTGAATCCGTAGTATCCCCTTCTGAGGACGAGGGTTCTGAACCTCTTCCACCACCTCTTTTAGGAACCACCGTATATGCCTTTTTCTCCTTAAACTCCTGAAGATCCCTAAGAAACTGGAAGTGCTTCCTTTCTTTAATTTGAGAATTAAACCTTTCTATAACTTGTTGAAGCTGTTTATCTTTATTCTCAAATCCTGAAACCTCCACCAATGTCTTAGCTCTTTCCCTTTCTGAGTTCAATTCGGACTCCAAAGTACTAAAAAAGGTTTGCACTTATATAGCAAGAAGTAACTGTTGTGGATTCCTGCTATTTTGTGGGGGACACCCCTAATAAAAGCTGGTTTGCACGTACAGTATATAGCAGGAGCTCACAATGTAAATTTTTTTTCCCTATCAGTATATCTTTGGAATACGGGATGGAAATCCATGCAAATACGAGGAGAACATACAAACTCCTTGCAGATGTTTTTTTGCCCTTGGTGGGATTTGAACACCAGGACTCCAGTGCTGCAGGGCTGCGGTGCTAACCACTGAGCCACCGTGTGGCCCCAGACCCCATTTTAGTCTATGGGGATCCGTGTGCTTTTACTGCACAGCATTTGCAATTGCATTTGGTATTCTGTTCAGGGGGTCCCCTTGTGGACTTCCCTGGACAGAATACAAATGCAAATTTGAACCTACCCTTACATGAATCTACCAGAATAACCGTTCTTAGGACCTCCTGCACAGATAAGGCAAAGTTTCTGAGGGACAGACCAGGTTGCTGTTGTTGGTATATATGCAACAGATATAGACTTATTTGTATTATACTGTGTTGGAGGAACTTACAGCTTCCGGACACTAGATGGCGATGTTATTATTGTTATGTGCTGAATACATGTAATGATATGCTATGGAGAGTTGTCTATATCTCAGAATGCTGCATCTATCTATGGTTAGTCCTTTCCAGTGTATTCCTTGTTATATTGCTGTATAGACATGCTGATGGATGTTACCTCATGTTCTGAGAAGTAAACTGAAGATTAACCCATATAATCTACTCTGAAGCTTTCTTCTGCGACTGCACTCTGCAACAGCTGTCTCTTCTCAAAAAGATGTGAATCACAAGCTTCTGAGCATACTTTTTCCGTTATAGCCATTAACCTCTCTTTGACTGGACCAAAGCACAGCCTCTAAGCACACTTTTTAGGTATTTATCGACGCTGCCATGCCTGTACATCAACTTCAGCTCACAGACCCTCTCTCCTTTAAACATCACCTTTTATCACGTTCACGTCAGATTTTTCCTCCCATTGCTTACTTGGTGCTCCAACTGAATGTGATAAGTCAGGTCGGAGGGATGATGCTCTCTGGTGTGGGGGGGGGAGGTTTTGGGGGGAGGGTGGTTGAATTCTCCCTTGCTCTGCAGTCAGGACAATCAGTTCAACATTGCAGTTTGCTGATAAAAGTTTGAACAGTGTGAGGATAACATTTGGTTTACTGCTATTTTATTCTCTGTAGAAACATGGTAAATTTTCTGTACAAATGTAATGTAATATATATATTTACTATGCATGTTATTTGATCTACATTTCTATTAGATTTCTTGTAATCACAAATAATCTCTCATTGTAAAGGCAAAGTCTATATCTATTGTGACACTTTATAGTGTTCTGTTCATCAAACTGTCAAAGCCCACTCACCAGAGTGTTGAAGAATACAGGAAGTGAGAAGAAGAGCGAGAAGGCAAACTTTTGAGTGAGAGAGATGGGAAAATCCCTTTAAGTTCTGTAATGTCAGTAGGGCCATGACAGTCAGGGGGTGTGATTCAGAGCTCCAATCAGAGACAGCTAGTGTTGGAGCTCAGATTCACACCCTTTATCTCCTCCTGCCTGATACTGCCCTCCTGACAGTACAGAGCCTAAACAGCATATCAGGCTCCACAAATGACAGCATTGATTTCTCAGGAATGGTGAAGATTAGAGAAAAATTCCAACTATTCCAGAATCAGTGGAGCAGTAGCTATTACTTGATGTAAAAAAAAAAACTGGACTTGTTGGAGGTGTTGAAGGGTCCTGTTTTTAATCAAATTCAAGTTACCATAAAATAACGTGGATATATCTGTACAGAAGACGACTTCAAAACAACACTAGAAATTTGATGTTCTATTTCACAAATCTGAAAATATTAAATTTTTTGATAAACATTGTTGGCAACCCAAGAAAACTACTAATTCCCAAATTCTCTTTTCAGTAGTCTCGGCTCATAGACACATGAACACAACTGATATTTATGTATGTGAACTTTGGCATAGAATGTGTTAAATTTGTGACTGCGAAAGACGGGTTACATTCTGCTTTATATTGCTTTTATAATTTAGAAGAGCAGGTGACAAAATAACCCACCATCTGGGGATGACAGGACAACTGTCATAGGAGTCTGATGCAGTCTGTTCCACTGTCATCCTGTCCCTTGTCACCTCCCCTTACTGCCCTCTTATCCCATCACCTAGCTGTCATGCCGGCTGCAGGTCAAATGGACATTTTGATATGAGGCAAAGCTTGGACTGCATGAGCAAACTAAAAAATCACCATGACCTGTGTTATATGAAATATCCCAAAATAACATCTGTAAACCTATAATACATTGTATGACCTCGAACTATGGCAGCAGCGGGGTCCATTGGTAATGTGTAATTAAGAATTTCTGTCTCGATTCTCAATTGATGTTTAAATTGGTTCTACTGCAGGACAAATCATGACTGATAAAGCTTAGCCTGTCGATTCTGTTTGCTGTGATAAAGCTAGCCCTGTCCCTGTATGATTCAATTATTGTAACATGCATACAAAGAGCTTTTAATAGCTCGACACAATAATGGCAGCCTTTAAAAGCAGGTTGCAGTTTCCAACTACCTCTGAATTGCTGTACAAATTTAATGTAATAACACTTATTGTTATCCCCCATGAAATCTACAGTAAGTGTCATATTTCTAGAATTTTACTAAAGATCAGAGCTACAAAAATCATTTGGAGCATCTTTTTGATAGTGCACACCTCAACTGGGGTGAATCTCAACTCTCTGCTGCCTGAGGCCTATAGAAAGACACCCGCACACCCCCTTTACTGGCCCCAACAGTATATTATCCCTTTTACTGACCTCCACACAGCACTATTATACTGTGGATCTCCTCAGAGCTGGTGATACCCGGATTCTTTTCATTCTTCTCTATGACGTTACAAGCTCTGGAGGGGGGGTCACCGCTGAGACCATTGGTTGGGCCTCACCAGTCATATGAGGTGCATCAAGTGTCATGACACTTCCGTATTCCCCACATGATCACTGAGGCCCAATTCTGTAATTGCCACTCCTTGGTGCTTTATCTGCCACCATAAAGGGATAATTTTTGAATTTGCCTGGGCCCAAGCAATCAGTGGCAATACCAGGGAGAATGTTGTGGCCTGGAACTTTAGGCTCTGTGCTCATGGAATAACGCACCACTCATTTAGACATGTATACACGTGTCAGAGCGTGGCGCTTCAAAACAGATCCCATTGATTTCGATGGGTGCTGGCTTACGCGCGTAACACATTGATATCAATGAGTTACAAAGCCTCCCATTGATTTCAATGTGTAGCATGCGTAAGCCGACACCCATTGAAATCAATGGGATCTGTTTTGTAGCGCCGCGCTCTGACACATGTATACATGTCTAAATGAGCGGAGCCTTAGACTTCCTGCTTCACCATTCTACTCAACTCTGCGTCCAAAGGATGAATGTAGAGTTGAAGCAGGGACACAACGCCTGTTGCTCAGCACTGTGGGATATCACCTGAAATCAGAGACTGTCCTGTTGAATCTATAAGAGTTGGGAGGCATGATATATATGTGTCTTATATTCCCCAGATATTCTTTTGATTTATGTGATTTTCTTATGTTTTTCTGTTGTCTTGGGTCACAGATACTGCTACTTGACTATTGCTGCGGCCACACTTGCACACTTAGCTGCCATCTTTCTAAACAGACCCTGGCTGGGTTCTCAGGAACTCTTTGACTGCTTGCAAACAGTAGCTCCATGCCTGGCTGCCTATTGATGTTCCTATAGCTCCGATTATTATCTTATTGCTGCTTCTTCTTAGGGCCTTTTTCAAATCTGTGGTCGCATCAGCCATCTTCTTCGGAGTGGCCTGTTGGGGGAGTAGCATATCAGCAGGGATAGAAATAGACTGGATAGGCTGATTAGAAGGGCCAGCTCTGTCCTGGGGAGACCTGGACCCAGGACAGGTGGTGGGTGACAGAAGGACACTGTCTGTGGTGAGAACAACTCCCACCCCATGTATAAGACCGTGACCGCACTGGGCAGTACTGTCAGTGACCGACTACTTCACCCCAAGTGTAAGAAGGAGCGTTATTGGAGGTCCTTCCTCCCAACCGTGGCCAGGCTACATAATCTACATCAAGCCAAGCAGAGATCACTTCACACAGAAAGAATTTTATTGAAGACAATGGGGATGGGAACAACTCTGTAATTATCCAAAGAGGTACATAAGAAATGGCAGCACTCACCAGCTTGCTAAAAAAAATCTTCCTTTATTCCAGCAAAATACAATTAGCCGGAGGGAGGATCACACAGTTTCCAGCCATGCCGCCCTAGGATGTGCCTCCTAATGTGAAACGGCTGTTGCCTACATGCCCTGGGCTACTGTTATTGAGATAAAATAAAGAAAGATTTTTGACAAACTGGTGAGAGCCCCCATCCGTTTTCTCCACATTTGGATGTTGATATGATGTTGTGACAGATACACCACAGGTACTTTTATATACTCTAATAACTTAGTCAGCGTTCTTGCTGAACAAGCAGTGCCGTCCTATTTCTATTGTCTCGAATAACCCTGTAATTATTCCAGAGTTATGTAAAATAAAAGGTGATACATTTTAAATATAATAAACTATGAATGCTAATATGGAATAAATGTTTCGAATAAGGTCAGCAGAGAAAATATTCCGCTCTGGTTGAGATGAAAGGACGGATATGCGTAGTTATATCGATGATTTAGAACAGACTGAAGGAGACCATCCAGGAGGACCTTCCATTTGTCTGCAATCTGTGTTAGCTCATAACAAGTACAGTATGTTACTACCAGTTAGTCTAATATGATTTTGCACTTTGCTTTTTAAAACATACGTTTTTCTTTTTGTGGTAAATTGTCCTGCAAGTTGGTCTACAAGGAGTAACCACACAACTCCAAGCTTTTATGAACTGCTCCTTATAGTGCACATTTCAGCATATCCTATCAGGACTTTTATAATAAACTGAAGAGCACTCTCTGTAACTTTAGAGGTTGAACAGCCTTTTTTTTTTTATATGGCTGAAGAAAGATGAAAAATATTTTAAAAATCATACTCGCCTGTCCCCTGTGTTTTAATGTCTACCAGCATAGACTGGGCCTGCTACTCCACTGTCTTGTTTTGCGGGATTTCTGCTGGAAGAAAACACTGGAGCAGCAGAACCAAACCACATTGGCACACACTGGAGTACCAGGGAAAGGTATCTTTTCTATTCTGTTCACCTTCCCTGGTCTAATATAAAAAATATATATTTTGGGTGCCTCCTTTAAGGTTACATAGTTAATATGCATAGATATCTGATGGGGGAGATTAACAGTTGGTCTAAGCAACAATCAGCAGTTTGGTGGTACATCCAGTACTATACACAGTATGGAGCCAGAAGCAATTGGTTTCATGTTCTGTATAGTGACTGGGCATCAATAATACAGCTCAGCATTCATTGTAGCCAATTACTTTTTCCGATTTCCGATGCCTACATTTTCCTACTTCCTATCCCACCTCCCCTGCACAGTTATTGGTGCAAAAAAAGCGCCAGGGAGGTTGGGAGGGGATACGAATTTATAGTGCATTTGCCGCGTGGTCTTCAGAATTGGAATCAAATACCTCAAACAGCCTGATATTCGATCGAACGCCGTTTGCTCATCTCTAATTGGGACTTTTTCCCACTAGGGGGTACTTCACTAGAAAAGGTTGAAAAACACTGGTGTACAGTAATACTATACCTTAATTGGTAAAAATGCTCAACAAGTTGGTAGGCATCCATCCATGACTATGTTATAAGATCATTTGAGTTGTAGTTACAGTACATCTCTTAACCAACAGAAAAACATAAAATGACAGATCAAATGAATAAACTCTAATTCAAACCAGCTGTATAGTACTTCTATAAGCGTTTAATACAATTGTAGGTCTAGAAGAAGCAGTACTATACAAGTATCCAATCAATGCTCCAGTTGCCATTTAGCAATTTCTTAAAAGTATTTCAACCTCAAATTATAAAGTGAATTTTCTTTTGTGGATATTTTTGGCTGTAATGTAAAACTGTCATAAGTACAATATTCAGCCTACAATATACAATAGCAGACTGTCAATGGGAGAGTATTTATTCCATACTAGAGATGAGCGAGTGGTGTTCGATCGAATACTATGGTATTCGAAATACTCGTACTTGATCGAACACTACTAGCTGTTCGAAGTTTAAGGTTCGATGCAGAACCAGCGTTGATTGGCAGAATGCTATACATTCTGCCAATCAACGCTGGTTCTTCTCTTACCTTTAGAAGTCTTCTCCGTGCAGCGTCTTCCGGCTGGAATTCACTCTGCCTAGGAATCCGGCCTAGGCAGAGCCGGCTGCGCATGTGCGGGCATGCCCTCGCATGCGCAGTCGGCTCTGCTCAGGCCCCGATGCCTAGGCAGAGTGAATTCCAGCCGGAAGACGTCGCGGGGGCGCTGCGCCAGGAGAAGACTTCAAGGAGAATTCAGCCCGACCGTCACTTGTGGACTTGGTAAGTATAATTTTATCGAATTTTGTGTACCCCTGAAACGAGCATTTCCCCCCATAGACTATAATGGGGTTTGAAATCCGTTCAAACAGTCAAACAGTGTGCGGCTGTTCGAATCGGATTTCGAACCTCGGACATTTTAGTGTTCGCTCATCTCTATTCCATACCAATTCATTATTTTTCAATATTGTCTATTCAACATACAAAGTATTGTTTTGTAATAAATGATCAGTTTTCCCTTATGACATGGGCACTTACTCTATTATGCTATACAGGGGTGAACCTACCCCTTTTGCCGCCTGAGGCGAACTACAGAAAGCCGCCCCCCCCCCCTGACCTGGGGTCCTGACATAGCGCCGCCTGAAGCGCTCACTTCAGGTCGCCTCATGGGAGTTGCGGCACTGATGCTATATATTATATATATATATACACTGAATTACTATATGTACTTTACACGTTTGAGAAGTGTATTCCATTTACACTATAAGGAAGATCTAATTATAGTTAAGGTGACAGAAAATGTACTAAAAGTAATTTAGGGCCTTGATCACACCTACTAACCAATAGGAGTGTGACATACCTACTAAAAGTGCTATATATAGGAATTTCCTTGCAGCAAACTGAACAACTTAAAGTCCAACAAATTTCTAGCTCCTCTTTTATTACTGGAAGATGTGTTGACGGCACATTTATGGGGTAAGCATCAATATTTGACTATTTTCCCAACACATTTATCAAGATTACAAGACTTGTGAAGCAACTGACCTTCAGTGCCAGAAACGAAGCCATAATATATAGCAATGGCCAAATAGCAAACTACGAGAGTAAGTAGAATTCATACAGTCCATAGATTTCTATGGGTACGGCATACTAGCTGTGTAGGATGGAGTGGTAATACGGCAGTGTGCTTGAGGCTTTTATGGGAGAATATGATGACATGATCCTTTACATCCTGATTGCTAATATGGCTATGCTTGTGCAGAGGAGGGAGCCTTTAACTTTACACAGCCCACAGCTAAGAGGAAATACTGTATGGCTTGTTTCAAATATCTGCTCAGAACATATAGTTAATAGATGTTTAAATGTGAACATTGACAAATGGGTATCAATCCAAATAAGCACAATGTGTAACGTTTCGGTCTGTAATCTTAGACCTTCATTAGGCTTGGCGCAGTAGTGTATGTTGGTATTAGTGATGTATTGGCTTAACATAGGGATTTTCATAAGCCTTAAATAAACTAAATAAAAATAAAGGATCTCAGCAGTTGAAGTACAATGTAGTAACAAAAACTCTGGGTGTCATACTCTCGATTCAGACCATTTTGGTGCAATGGAGTTCATTTTATAGATCTAAAATGCCTCTTTTAATTTAATTTTTGATCTTGTCGCTAACTCTTCTACATTGTTTTATATGCTCCAGAATCTGAAATCTCAATTGGGTTACTGTGTATGCCATGTTATTAAAATAGAAGAGTAAAGGTAATAGCAGTTTCTTTCAGTGGATATTAGATTTGTGTTGTGATATGTGGTCTCGGTTCACCAACATATATGAGACCACATGAGCATTTAATCAAATACAAAACAAATGATGTGTCCCAAGTATAATACACTCAGATGGAGATCCATTGTCTAACTCTTTCCTGACATCCACTGTAATAGTCCTCCCCCATAGCCACATGGTTCCCAGCTGTATTATACACCAGAGACCTGGTGCTAATGCCCGCGATCAGTGCCTGCACTGATTGCAGGCATTAACCCCTCCAGCATCTATTAATGACTCCCAGGCTTCTCTGCTTTTCACTTCTAATGCAGGACAATATTTTGTAATGCTTTGCATTAGTGATCAGAATCCCTGGAGTTCAAGATCCCTACTTGGTCTAATAAATGTAAAAAAAAAAATTAAGTTAAAAACAAATAAACAATATTAAAAATTCCAATCAAACTCCCTTTCTCTAGAAAACATTTAAAAGTAATTAAATACTGTGAAACACACACATGTTAAGTATCCCTTTAAGAGAAAAAAAAAACATTTTTGCATAGTTTTTGATCTTTGTTAACGGGTTAAAATGTAAATTTAAAGTATACAAATTTGGTATCCCTGGAATCATATCAAAATATGGAATACAGGTGACAAGTCATTTTGGCTTCAGAGTGAACACCGTAAGAAAGTCGCACAAATACAATTTTTCTCCAATTCCACCCTATTCTGAATTTTTTTTCAGCGTGCTAGCAGAATAAATGAACCCATTGAAGTTAATGGGAGGCTTTTTTTTTTTTTTTTCAGCGCCAAATTTCACACCAAATTCAGCACCATTTTCTCCTGTGTGAATGCACCCTAAGGCTTATACACATCCCTATACTGACATTCACTACTGCACAAGTGCATAGAATCACTTTTCCTATGATTGCAGAGAGCTGGAACGTCATTGGTGAACACCGGAAGTGACATAATGAGGGCACACCGTGGCCCCGGCAATCACAATTGGGTGACAGCGTTCTCTTATCTATTAGATGCCTTGCACTTGGTGATACAGAGTCTTTTTCTTGGCATTCTTCATTTTTTTTTACTTCTCTCCATATTTTCCTGGCAATCTGTTAGGAAGCAGTATCTGATGTTATCTGTTCCTATGTATGTGTATATGTATTCCTTTTATAGGAGATTTCTGTTATTTGTGACTTATTCGTTCAATTACCAAGACCTAATGTAAAGTATGTTATAAATATGGCAAACCTGTGGTCTCTGTTTTTATAAATACTATCCTTGTTTTCACCATTGTTACTCTACTATGAAGATCTGCAAATATTCTAAACGGGTCAGCAGATGAACCGTCACCTGTTTCCACTATGAACCATACAATGCAACCGTGTATAGTTTATGGCTTATAGCTTATATCATTTTATATGTCTTACATTATTATTTAATTGTGCCACGTTTTGGATACTTATCTCATGTGATATCTAATAAGATGCAATCCTTAGTTTTTTTTTTTGTCTGTTTGTAGCGTCTGATGAAGGTCTGAGATTACAGAACGAAACCGTTGCATATTGTGATTATTTGGATTGATACCTATCTATAAATCTCACATTTGACCACCTATTTACTTATAAGTGTGAATGCTCCCAGAGCACCGCACGCTTAGTGCATTGCATCCATGTTCAGTTGAGGAAATATGGCTAGCTTGAGTAAGACTCCCATTAACATTTTGTATTTTCACATCCTTTATTTTCTAATCCATTCATTATTGTGATTGTTATAGACACTTTACATTGCAGTGACCAAAAAATTTCAGCCCTTTTGTTCTTTGACCTGTAACGGTTAGATGCTTTATTCAGTATATTAGGTGTGTAGAAGCCTGCACCAGTGTTTTATATCCAGTAATGTTGTTTCATGGACATACAATAAAGTCTTGCTCTTCATTTCTCTTCTCTGAGCATGAAGAGCCATAATTCTTTCATGGCCGGGGGGGGTGGGGGGGCTGCAATGCACAATGGTTTGCTGCAAGCAATACAGTTTTACAGTTCAAGCTGTCATGTGATCAGTGACTTGAACCATCAAGTTCAGTACTTCGGGTGTATGTCAGCAGGTAATATACTTGTAATGACATAATCGTGGAAATGTCACTCTGCCCATGTAAACCGGAATTCATTCATTCTTAAAAATGTACACAGATAACTTGCAGCTCCTGGGCCCTAATGCAAAACTGGAAACAGGGCTCCCTATCTAACGTGCTATTTATAAACGTGTTTCTTTTTAATGGCTATAACAATTTCTCCTATGTGCTCAGTTTGCTGTCCAGACATCTTTGGCCTCTTACTTTTCAAGATCTCTAAATACAGATCTCAGACCCGTCCCTTAAATAAATTCAAATGCCAGCCCAGGCTCTTAAATGTTCTCTGACCCCAAAACAGACCACTAAAATAAATGAGACACTATCAATACATTTTGACCACAGATCAGACTGCTAAATTAATTCAGATCTCAAAAATATTCAGACCCAAAAGCAGATGATTTAATTAACCCAGACCTTTAGAATTCAGTACTAAGACCAGACCCCTAAGTTATTGAAACCCGACCCCTAAACTATATCACATGCCATACCAGACATGTAAATGAAATCAGCCCCCAGATGAGGCCCATTAATTAAATCACACCCCTAAATTCAAAACTCAGACCAGAACTCAAATGTATCCAAAACTAAAACTCCTATATAAATTCAAACACTGGAGGAAACCTCAAAGTACATTTAGATTGGAGACCAGGTCCCAGAATAAATACAAACCCAGACAAGTCCTGTAAATAAATTCAGACCCTAATGGTATCATTTAGAGTCTGTCTAAAAAAAATCAATATAACCCCTTTAAATTTCCAATTTTGCACATATGCTGTTCACATTGACAATATGCAATGGAAGAAATTGCTCATTTTGTAACTGCTACCCGGGGAAAAAAATAGACAACAATCTTACAGTAGATTTTAATTTGCAAATAACAATTGGCATAAATGTCAGGATGTGTGGTACGTGTGAAGGTAGTTAGTGCAGAGATTGACGTTGGATTCCATACAGATTCCTCTTTCTTACCATTCTTTGTCTTTTGTTCTACACCCCCTCCCTTCATGTCAGAGCCATGGAAGAGAAATCAATAGGTAAAAGAGCTGCCTGTCTTATCCCCCAAACTATTGCCGTTGTGAATCGATCACTCTCCGTGTGTTATTTATCTTGCAAGGAAGTGAAACACCTCACAGCCAAACACAAGAGCATGTGAATTTACTGCCACCCAGAATGAATACTACTAGGCAAGGGAACCTTGGCTATAGCAACTGACAATCACACTGCACTGCGGTTACATAGGCTTACTACAAACAGTAGAACGATTAAGAACATGGTTAAAACTAAAGACTGCATAAAATGACACAACCATGCAGTACTTTTCATCATATTTTTTGAATGGCATTCCAGCAAGAGGCAAATCAATTCAGAATGGAATATGGAATTTAAAGAGGTTTCCCATTTCCCTTTCAGCAACTTTTGCCTGCAGTCTCTTGTTTTCACATCCTGTATTCTTCAACAAGCTGGGGGGACAGATTTGACCATTTGATGAACAGGTTACTATGAACTATATAAGCATTGCCTTTACCATGAGAGATTATTTATTATGATTACTAGAAATATAATATAAATGCAGATCAAATAATATGCATAGTAAATATATAATATATTACATTTGTACAGAGCACTTATCATGCTTCCACAGAGAATGGACTTGCAGTAAACTCTATTATCTTTGTGTTTACATAGAGAATGAACACTGTCTGAGACTTTATCAGCAAAGTGTTAAACTGTTGGTGGTCTAATGTTCCATATCGACCTGACAGGTTCCCTTTAAATTGTCACTATAGAGAAAAATGTTCCTTCCCAGCTGTTTCCCTGTTCCTCCTCCATTTGCTAAACCGATTTTCACTTTGAAAATCTCTGCTATATCCATCTCAAGATGGACTATATGTACATTACTTGTCCATAGAAGTCAATGGAGGGGGGAAGGGGGAATGATCAGAGGCAGACAAATATTCACAAAAGTACAGGTCAGTGCTTCTGTAGAAATGTCCTACATGATACTTTGTATCTGGGAGAGAGAGAGACCGTTATGAAGCTGAACAGTATATGGCAACTAATTTACACCCACCAGTTCAAAGAAAAATGCAAACTACAGAGAACCAGTAGAAGAGAAAACTGCTAAAAATTGCATAATATTATCATATAAAATTGTCACATAATGGTCACAAATATTCCTCATGCATGCACTACATCAAAAGCTCATGACAAGCTTAAGTTTAGGTTCAATAGCATAGCAGAGGATCTGGGAGTTAACAAATAAAGCAGACAGTTTAACACTGGCATATTATTCTGTATTGCTGGGAATCAGATTCTTAATAGAGATGAGCGAACACTAAAATGTTCGAGGTTCGAAATTCGATTCGAACAGCCGCTCAATGTTCGTGTGTTCGAACGGGTTTCGAACCCCATTATAGTCTATGGGGAACAGATACTCGTTAAGGGGGAAACCCAAATCCGTGTCTGGAGGGTCACCAAGTCTACTATGACACCCCAGGAAATGATGCCAACACCTCTGGAATGACACTGGGACAGCAGGGGAAGCATGTCTGGGGGCATCTAACACACCAAAGACCCTCTATTACCCCAACATCACAGCCTAACAACTACACACTTTACACACTCAATACCACCTCTCTGACAGTAGGAAAACACCTTGAAACATGTGTATTTGGCACTTGCAGTGAGGAGAGCTTGTCACCAGCAGTGAATTTGGCCCTTGTAGTAAGTTGAGGTTGGCACCAACATTTGTTTTGAAAATCAGGGTGGATTGAGCCTCTAACCAGCAGAGTTTGGGCAAATTCATGGTGGAGGGAGCCTCTTAAAACCCCAGTTTGGACCAATTCATGGTGGAGGGAGCCTCTAAAAACCCCCAGTTTGGACCAATTCATGGTGGAGGGAGCCTCTAAAAACCCCAGTTTGGGCAAATTCATGGTGGAGGGAGTCTCTAAAAACCCCAGTTTGGACCAATTCATGGTGGAGGGAGCCTCTAAAAACCCCAGTTTGGACCAATTCATGATGGAGGGAGCCTCTAAACAGCCCAGTTTGGGCAAATTCATGGTGGAGGGAGCCTCTAAACAGCCCAGTTTGGGCAAATTCATGGTGGAGGGAGCCTCTAAACAGCCCAGTTTGGACCAATTCATGGTGGAGGGAGCCTCTAAAACCCCAGTTTGGACCAATTCATGGTGGAGGGAGCCTCTAACCAGCAGAGTTGGTGGAAATCAGGGTGGAGGGAGCCTCTAACCAGCAGAGTTGTGGGAAAGCAGGGTGGAGGGAGCCTCTAACCAGCAGAGTTGGTGGAAATCAGGGTGGAGGGAGCATCTAACCAGCAGAGTTGTGGGAAAGCAGGGTGGAGGGAGCCTCTAACCAGCAGAGTTGGGGGAAATCTGGGTGGAGGGAGCCTAGTATTAGCAGAATTGTGCAATGCTTATGGTAGATGAGTATGAGGATGCGGAGGAATTGGAGAGGTTGAGTACAGACATGGAGTTTCATGTTGGGGTGCTTTACACAGGTGGGCACAAAAATGAAGGCTCTATCCAGTGGTGGTTCATTTTTATCAAAGTGAGCCGGTCGGCACTCTCAGCTGACAGACGGGTACGCTTGTCAGTGATGATGCCACCGGCTGCACTGAACACCCTCTCAGATAGGACGCTGGCGGCAGGACAGGACAGCACCTCCAAGGCATATAGGGCAAGTTCAAGCCACAGGTCCAACTTCGACACCCAATACGTGTAGGGCGCAGAGGGGTCGGAGAGGACAGGGCTGTGGTCGGAAAGGTATTCCCGCAACATGCGCCTATACTTCTCACGCCTGGTGACACTAGGACCCTCCGTGGCGGCACTTTGGCGAGGGGGTGCCATCAAGGTGTCCCAGACCTTAGACAGTGTGCCCCTCGTTTGTGTGGACCGGTGAGAACTTGGTTGCCTACTGGAGGAACTGCCCTCCCTGCCGCCAACGTCACATGCTGGAAACATCTCCATCATATTCTGCACCAATTGCCTGTGGCAAGCATTGATGCGATTGGCCCTCCCCTCTACCGGAATAAAAGACGAGATGTTGTTTTTATACCGGGGGTCAAGGATAGCAAAGATCCAGTACTGGTTGTCCTCCATGATTTTGACAATACGCTTGTCGGTTGTAAAGCACCCCAACATAAACTCAGCCATGTCTGCCACAGTGTTAGTTGGCATGACTCCTCTGGCCCCACCGGAAAGTTCAATCTCCATTTCCTCCTCATCCTCCATGTCTACCCATCCGCGCTGCAACAATGGGACGATTCGAAGTTGCCCGGAAGCCTCCTGTATCACCATCACATCATCGGACAACTCTTCTTCCTCCTCCTCCTCCTCCATTAAACGCAGTGAAGCGGACAGATGTGTGGACCTACTCTCCAGCTGTGACGGATCGGATGCTATCCCTAACTCCTCTGTGTGATCTGAGTTATCCCTGATGTCAATCAGGGATTCTCTCAGAACACACAAGAGCGGGATTGTAAGGCTCACCATCGCATCCTCAGAGCTCACCCTCCTTGTGGACTCCTCAAAGACCCGTAGGATGTCACAAAGGTCTCTCATCCATGGCCACTCATGGATGTGAAACTGAGGCAGCTGACTTTGTGGCACCCTAGGGTTTTGTAGCTGGTATTCCATCAAAGGTCTCTGCTGCTCAACCACTCTATTCAACATCTGAAACGTTGAGTTCCAGCGTGTGGGGACGTCGCACAAAAGCCGGTGTTGTGGCACATGCAGGCGTTGCTGGAGAGATTTTAAGCTAGCAGCGGCTACTGTCGACTTGCGAAAGTGGGCGCACATGCGCCGCACTTTCACCAGTAGCTCTGGAACATTGGGGTAGCTCTTTAGGAAACGTTGCACCACTAGGTTGAAGACGTGGGCCAGGCATGGAACATGTTGGAGTCCGGCAAGCTCCAGAGCTGCTACCAGGTTCCGGCCGTTATCACAAACGACCATGCCTGGGCCCAGGTGCAGCGGCTCAAACCATATTGCCGTCTCATCGAGGAGGGCATCCCTCACCTCGAAGGCAGTGTGCTGTCTGTCCCCCAAGCTGATCAGCTTCAGCACAGCCTGCTGACGTCTACCAACGCCAGTGCTGCAACGTTTCCAACTCGTAGCTGGGGTCAATCTAACAGCGGAGGAGGAGGCGGTGGCGGAGGAGGAGGCGGTGGCGGAGGAGGAGGCGGTAGAGGAGGAGGAGGAGGGAGGTGTTCTTCTTGTGTCCCTGCCAGGAATGTTAGGCGGGGAGACGAGGTACACCGGGCCAGTTTGGGAAGCAGTCCCAGCCTCAACTACATTCACCCAGTGTGCCGTCAGTGAAATGTAGCGTCCCTGTCCGCATGCACTTGTCCACGCGTCCGTGGTCAAGTGGACCTTTGTGCAAAGCGCGGAACTAAGGGCCCACCTGATGTTGAGTGACACGTGCTGGTGCAAGGCGGGGACGGCACACCGGGAGAAGTAGTGACGGCTAGGGACGGCATAGCAAGGTGCCGCAGTTGCCATCAGGTCCAGGAAGGCGGGAGTTTCAACAAGCCGGAACGCCAACATCTCCTGGGCCAGCAGTTTAGCGATGTTGGCGTTCAAGGCTTGCGCGTGTGGGTGGTTAGCAGTGTATTTCTGCCGCCGCTCCAATGTCTGAGAGATGGTGGGTTGTTGTAAAGAAGCGCCTGATGGTGCCTTTGATGGTGCAGGAGAAGGAGATAAGACAGGAACAGGGGAGGATGAGGGAGAAGTCAACAAAGTGGCGGAGGCAGATGAAGTGGTGTCCTGGCTCGTCCTCTGGAGTGCATCGCCAGCACAGTCAGCAGTGGCAGTGGCAGAGGCAGAGGCAGTGGCAGTGGCGTGAACGGCAGGCGGCCTTTGTCCTGCCGTTGCTGCCTGCCACTGATTCCAGTGCTTGGATTCCAAATGACGGCGCATTGAAGTGGTGGACAGGTTGCTCTTCTCAGAGCCCCTAATCAATTTCAAGAGGCAAATTGTGCAGACAACACTATATCTGTCCTCGGCGCATTCCTTGAAAAAACTCCACACCTTCGAGAAACGTGCCCTCGAGGTGGGAGTTTTTCGGGGCTGGGTACGAACTGGAACATCTTGGGAGATTCCGGGTGTGGCCTGGCTTCGCCTAAACTGCTGACCTCTGCCTCTAGCTACCCTTTTTGGTGCTGCACCTGCCTCAACATCCACACTACTTTCCCCACTTGACATCCCCCCTGTCCAGGTCGGGTCAGTGTCCTCATCATCCACCACTTCCTCTTCCAACTCCTGTCTCATCTCCTCCTCCCGCACAATGCGCCGGTCAACTGGATGCCCTGACGGCAACTGCGTCACATCATCGTCGATGAGGGTGGGTTGCTGGTCATCCACCACCAAATCGAACGGAGATGGAGGAGACTCTAGTGTTTGAGCATCTGGACACAGATGCTCCTCTGTTAGGTTCGTGGAATCGTGACGTGGAGAGGCAGGTTGAGGGACAATGAAAGGAGCGGAGAACAGCTCTGGGGAGCAGGGACAGTTGGGGTTATTGTTCTGTGAAGCTTGGGAATTTTGGGAGGAAGGAGGACAAGACTGTTGGGTAATAGGAGGAGAGGAGGCAGAGTCTGACTGGCTGCTGGACAATGTGCTGTAAGCGTTCTCTGACAGCCATTGCAAGACCTGTTCCTGGTTCTCGGGTCTACTAAGGTTTGTACCCTGCAGTTTAGTTAATGTGGCAAGCAACCCTGGCACTGTGGAGTGGCGCAATGCTTGCTGCCCCACAGGAGTAGGCACGGGATCTCCCTGTGGCTTCACTGCTACCTTGCTCCCCAGAACCATTCCCCCGACCTCGCCCACGGCCTCGTCCACGTCCCTTTCCGGGAGCCTTGCGCATTTTGAATTCCCAGTTAGAAATTGGCACTATATACCAGTAGCAAAAATTGTGGGTGCACGTAACCCCAATATATTCTTTGAATTCCCAGTCAGAAACTGGCACTATATGGCAGTAGCAAGAAATGAGGGTATTTATAACCCCAATATATTCTTTGAATTACCAGTCAGAAACTGGCACTATATGGCAGTAGCAAGAAATGAGGGTATTTGTAACCCCAATATATTCTTTGAATTACCAGTCAGACAATGGCACTATATGGCAGTAGCAAGAAATGAGGGTATTTATAACCCCAATATATTCTTTGAATTCCCAGTCAGACAATGGCACTAAATACCAGTAGCAAGAAATGAGGGTATTTGTAACCCCAATATATTCTTTGAATTCCCAGTCAGACAATGGCACTATATACCAGTAGCAAAAATTGTGGGTGCACGTAACCCCAATATATTCTTTGAATTACCAGTCAGAAACTGGCACTATATGGCAGTAGCAAGAAATGAGGGTATTTGTAACCCCAATATATTCTTTGAATTCCCAGTCAGACAATGGCACTATATACCAGTAGCAAGAAATGAGGGTATTTATAACCCCAATATATTCTTTGAATTACCAGTCAGAAACTGGCACTATATGGCAGTAGCAAGAAATGAGGGTATTTGTAACCCCAATATATTCTTTGAATTCCCAGTCAGACAATGGCACTATAAACCAGTAGCAAGAAATGAGGGTATTTATAACCCCAATATATTCTTTGAATTCCCAGTCAGACAATGGCACTATATACCAGTAGCAAGAAATGAGGGTATTTGTAACCCCAATATATTCTTTGAATTCCCAGTCAGACAATGGCACTATATACCAGTAGCAAGAAATGAGGGTATTTGTAACCCCAATATATTCTTTGAATTCCCAGTCAGAAACTGGCACTATATGGCAGTAGCAAGAAATGAGGGTATTTATAACCCCAATATATTCTTTGAATTACCAGTCAGAAACTGGCACTATATGGCAGTAGCAAGAAATGAGGGTATTTGTAACCCCAATATATTCTTTGAATTCCCAGTCAGACAATGGCACTATATACCAGTAGCAAAAATTGTGGGTGCACGTAACCCCAATATATTCTTTGAATTCCCAGTCAGACAATGGCACTATATACCAGTAGCAAAAATTGTGGGTGCACGTAACCCCAATATATTCTTTGAATTCCCAGTCAGAAACTGGCACTGTATACCAGTAGTAAAAATTGTGGGTGCACGTAACCCCAATATATTCTTTGAATTCCCAGTGAGACAATGGCACTATATGGCAGTAGCAAAAATAGTGGGTGTATATATCCCCAATTCTATTGCTAGGGGACTTGCAGGGTATTTCTGGGGTGAAGGTGGGGGGGCACACCGTTGGAACGGGTATCGGGGGTATATATCGGGTATACGGGAATACACTGACAGTGTATTCCATTCAGGATCCTGGGAAAGCTGGGTTGCGGCGATTGAGCCCGTCAGTGCCACGTTACACTGACAAGCTTCTCCCTGGAATTTAGCTCTTATAAGAGCTGTTGGTTGTCTTCTCCTTCCTATCCTAGCCTGTCCCTGCCTACCCAGAATCTAACCCCTAGCTAACTGGACGGAAACCTCCGTCCCCGGTGAATTGCAAGCTCAGAATGACGCGAAGCTGGGCGTCGCTGTTCTTTTAAATTAGAGGTCACAGGTTTTCGGCAGCCAATGGGTTTTGCCTACTTTTTTCAACGTCACCGGTGTCGTAGTTCCTGTCCCACCTACCCTGCGCTGTTATTGGAGCAAAAAAGGCGCCAGGGAAAGTGGGAGGGGAATCGAGTAATGGCGCACTTTACCACGCGGTGTTCGATTCGAACATGCCGAACAGCCTAATATCTGATCGAACATGAGTTCGATAGAACACTGTTCGCTCATCTCTAATTCTTAACATAATTATTAATAATATGATAGGGCATCACATACCTTGCATATTGAAGACTCAATGGTTCCCTTATTATGAGCATGGGACATGGTACTGTTGCACTTTTGCAATTGTCAAAATCATCCCCTTGCTTCTGATGAGACATCCTGAAGTTTCTCAAAGGAGTTCTACCAATCTGCTTTTCTCGTCAGCTTCAGGGAAAAACTGATTAATATGACTGTGGCTTCTGCTTGGAGCAGCAATCAGGTGAACGTAACCTTCAAGTGCTAATTTCTAAGTCAGAAACTTTTAGGCCTTGTGAGTAGAAACATTCAAGTGCCTGAAGACTTGTGCCTCTAGGTGGCATGTCATATCATTTTACAAAGCTAAATTAAAGTACTTGAAGTCAGATTTAGGCTAAGACCCCACATTGCAAAATGCAGCCAGAAACACAAAGCCAAAAAAAACTGCGTTTTTTTCTGCAACTAAAATTAAAATGCATCAAAACTATATAATCCTGAGCACATGCAATGACAATCAATAGATTTTGTTGGTATTTCAATGTATTGTTATACAATCACACAGAATACAGTTGTAAGGGAATTGCTAGAGGAGCAATTCCCCAATAGCTGCTGATAAACCCTGGGGGAGGGGCACAATAGACAGTGAGCTCTAAGCTGAAACCCCTTGCTATCTCTTACTGCTTGGCAGTCCTATCCTAAGCAATAGGTGACTGGTCGATGAGCCCAACCTATATATGTGGCAAAACAGACAAAACAAACAACAACAACAAAGGGAGATCAGCTAGCCAAGAGTCCAGTAACAGTCGAGCAACGCAGCACAGAATCAGAATCCAAGAGAGTTGTCAAAGGGTGAGCCAGAGGTCAGTGAAACAATAGTAGCAGACAGAGGAGCTAACAGGGACAAGGTATAAGGACACAGTCTCAATAGCCAGCAAGCCTGAGTGGGTTGATGATCTGTATATAGGAAGCCGAAGACAGGCTGCCAGTCACACAGGCGAGGCTAGAATTAACCATTTGATGATCAGAGAGAAACAATGTGCAGGAGATGGTTGTGGTGTAAATTCAATTAAAGAGGAGTGGTAATAAAGCAGTATTCACACATTGCAATGAAAAACTCTAAGCAAAATATCTAAATGAGCCCGCCTCCTGTGCAGCAGCGTGTGTGTGGAGGGTGTTGCAAAGTCCCGAACAGGCAGAGACTTTACAACATCCTTTATTTAACATCCTTTATTTAAATCACAAGTCATAAAAATATATGAAGAGCTCAACGGAAAAATGGCCTAAGTCCACATTTTGTCATATTTCAAATTATTACCTAGAAAGCTTCTTTGTACCTCGTTCTATGCATTGGGTTTACAAGGTACCTAGGATTAATGACCTAAGTCCATATATTTCAATGCAGAAGAATTTACATTCAATGGAATAATGGCCTAAGTCCAATACAAACTTACTTCACTCTCGTTGGTCATTTTTTCATTGAAATCGTGACTTCCGGTCTGTTGTTTATATTTAGTGTAAAAACTTTGTCTTATTGTTTAAAAGGCTCTAAATCGACTTTTGCACATATTTAGCGCCGAAAAGGGAGGCAGGTAATTATTATTCTTCATTGTTTAATAATTTTTACGGTATATTTGACGATATTAGCATAAGATTGTACTTAAGCCGACTGCTGCGGCAACCATAAAGATACGTGTGCTGTAGCGCCTTCGATGTGTAAGCCATATTTAAGATGTGCCTTTATTTCTGTTATGCAATTATTATTTATTATTATTATTAATAATAGTAGTAATTAATTAATAATAAATAAATAAATAATATATATATATTTATACATGAAGCTGCAATTTTTTTAATAAATAATACAATTTATGATTAGGATTAACGGTGTTCATTAGCTGATTACATTGGATAGATATATTCCACAATAATGCTCGTTTGCTTTAGGCTAAAACTTTAAATTTCGTTTTTCTCACAATATTGATTTTTGGACTTAGGCCATTTTTCCGTTGAGCTCTTCATATATATTAATAAATGAGATGAGGGAGGACAATATGTAAAGATAAAAGTAGCCTATATATTAATCATCCTAGAATGCTCAGATAATAAAAGACCAAAATAAACAATTCTGCCGAAGATATACATGCAACAAGAAAAGCCAGACAGGTGAAATAGAGGAGGAAAACACAGACCACACCACTGAATCTTTTTTTGACATGTTGATGAGGTTTTACTTAGTCTCATCAACATCACTGCGTTGGTATTGTAAAACAGTGTTTTTTTGGGGGGGTTGCAGCAGCAGCCAAAAAATGCAGCATTTCTACATCTTGGGTCCATGGTCATCAAGGGGGATATTGAGAGCTGGTAACGAGGGTCTGTATTTCCCAGAAACAGAACCACTCTTCATTTAATGCCAAAAAACATTGACTGTTTAGCTCCATTCCAAGTAAATGGGGATGAGCAGCAATATCAGGCACAGGTAATGGACAAGAATGGGGCTATTTCTGAAAGCCATGGATCCATTTTGTCTAATCTTAGACAATCCTTTTAACTCAGAGTAGAGCAGGAAGGCATACAAGAAAAACAAGCAGAAAGAGGGTACTCATAGGGCAGTATATTAAGACCTGGTGATATAAGTTCAGGACAGATTTGTGGAATGGATGCTCACCTTGGATGGTTGTACAATGAGTCCCAACACTAGTTGGAGCTATTAAAATAAGACCAGGGGGTCTAATAAATGCATGAAAAAAGTTTTAAAAAAATGTAAAAAAAATAAAAATCACCCCCTTTCCCTAGAATGCGTATAAAAGTACTTAAAGGGATTCTACCATTAAACGAAATTTTTTCTAATGAACACGTCAGAATAGCCTTAAGAAAGGCTTTAGACGTGGTCTCCGCCACGCCGTTTCGTAGAAATACCGGTTTTAACCGGTATGCAAATGAGCTCTCCGGAGCAATGAGGGTGGGCCCCAGCGCTGAAACACCGATGAGCGCGTCCCCATTGCTGCCCAGAGCTCTTTCCTGCGCTGCCTCCTTTTTCTGCAGCAACTCCGCCTCTTCTGGCTTCTCTTGCTCTTGTAGTTCGATACAGGAGCATAGAGAGGCCACCCCAAAATGGCCGCCGGCCGGCTCCTGTATTGAACTGCAAGAGCGAAAACCCAAAAATGGCCGCCGGCTAAAGGTAGGAGACGAATAGCGTTTCTTAAGGCTATTCCGACGTGGTAATTAGAAAAAAAAAAGTAGTTTAATGGTAGAATCCCTTTAAATACTGTGAAACACATACACATTAGGTATCCCTGTGTACATTAGGTACCGCCCGGTCTACAAATCTATAAAAATATTTTTCCTGAACGGTAAACAACGGTAGCGGAAAACAAATTTGAAATTGCCAAACCGCTGTTTTTTCACTGTTTTGCCTCTAATAAAAATTTGAATAAAAAGTGATTAAAGCAATAGCAATTCCCAAAAATGGTAGAACTAAAAAAACGCCTGGCCCTGCAAACAAAGACCCTAGGCATCCCCGTACATGGAAGTATAAAAAACTTACGGGAGTGAAAATATGGTGACATTTAGAAAAAAAATTGGGGGGGCACAGTTTGGGATTTTTGTAAAGGGGATAAAATGTAAATAAAACCATATAAATTAGGTATCCATGGAATCGTACCGAAACATAGAATGCAGTTGAGGTGTCATTTTGGCTACACAGTGAACGTCGTAAAAACCAACCCCGTATGAAAATCGCACAAATGCACTTTTTCTTCAAATCCACTCCATTCTGATTTTTTTTTTTTTTTTTTTTCCAGCTTCTCAGTATGTTGTACAGGATAATTAATGGTGGCATCATGAAGAAAAATTTGTCCCACAAACATTAAGACCTCATATGGCTCTGAGAGTGGAAATATTAAAGTTATGGGCTTTGGAAGGGAGGGGGAGTCATAAATAGAAAATGAAAATAGAAAAATGCCCATGGCAGAAAGGAGTTAAAAGAATTTAAAAAAAAAAAAAAGAACAAAAATGGGAAGGGGTTATTAACGCATTCATATTATGTTCCATAACCTGTTCCCTTTAACATTGAGCATCTGTTACATCGCACCAATTGAAGCATTTGCGGTGAGAAATAATAGGGTAATGGCCACTATATGACTTTTATATTGTTGCATTTCTTAATTAGAATATGAAATAAAATAATACAAAATAAAGTATCACACGCCCGGGCGATTCGGTGCTCGCGATAATATGTTATGAAAGACAAATAAAGGAGAACATAGTCAATAGTATAATTGGGCAACGCTAGCTTGAATTGTATGTGTTTTTTTTTTTTTTTCATCACAAAAGATTGATGAAATGTGGTCAGTATTGAATGCTGCCGTCTGCTTGGCATATATTACTTGTCACACCGGGCTCATTAGCCCATTGGTAAAGCTAGTTAAATGCTTTGGATAGATATAATGCAGGAAGACACATTATGATGATGATTCAGAGATCTTTTTAGCCCTTGCAAAGCAAGAGGCCCTGCTACAAATCTTCTGACACCCTGTGTGTACAGCTCCCTATTTTATTGCCCAATGTCAAAATTTAGTTTGTGAGTTTTAGTGCCGCAATTCCCAGATGTTTAGTCTTTTGTTAGACTGAGAATTAATATATAATATAGGACACGGAATTAAGATACAAATGAAATAAATAATATATAAGGACATGTATACACAATAGAGTAATCGCAAAGATTAAAAGTCCTTGGCATCACTTCATGAATGCTTATATAATGAGGGAGGAGGAAAATCAATAGAAGGCTGATAAGACGAGACTTACCAAACACTTACTACGATATTGGTGCTTGTAAA
Source organism: Leptodactylus fuscus (assembly GCF_031893055.1). Taxonomy (NCBI): domain Eukaryota; kingdom Metazoa; phylum Chordata; class Amphibia; order Anura; family Leptodactylidae; genus Leptodactylus; species Leptodactylus fuscus. The sequence goes on along the minus strand of NC_134269.1, from coordinate 162,376,642 downwards.
GTTTACAGGCAGGGGTTTTATAAAAATGTATATAAAATGTTGGATGAGCCTGACCTATAAGTGACTATATTTCATATCAGCAGGGATAATCTGGTATGAGAAGACATCATTTACAAGAGGGAAGTGTCCGCAGTACAAGCCGCACCTGATCAGCTGTGAGACTCTTCAGATAAGTGGTCATTTGACCGCAGGCAAACAGAGTAAAACATTCCCTCTTACCCATTTATCTAATTACACAGCGGCAATGAGCTGTCAATTACAGCACCGTAAGGGAACGGGGTAAATGGCCTCAACATATGTTTTCAGCAAAAATGTTTCCAAAAGACAGTGACAAACTTTGTGGCAAGAGGATCTGCTCACACTCATGGCATGGCTTTTAGAGGACCCTTGACAAATATGTTGGAACTTTGCAGAGGTGCCACTTGAAGCTCCTGAATCCCAATATAAAATTTGTAATGGGACCCCCACTTACCATGTGATGTATGTGTGTGTGTGTGTATATATATATATATATATATATATATATATATATATATATATATATATATATATATATATATATATATATATCTCTATATATGTATATATATATATATATATATATCTCCAGGGCCCAGTAGTGATTGCTACATCTGCACCCCCACAACTACATCCCTGGACCTATGGAGGTCTCTTTGCCATGGATCTTAGCAACTTCAGTACCAGGCCAAATTCTCTGATTCAGGACCAGACACATTTTTGAGTTTTTTCCATATATATGGGGCTTTGAGGGCTATAACATTTATGTCATCTGTTATTCAACAAATGTTTTTCTATGACTTTATCTTTGTCATTTTTATTTTTGCATGCTTTTTAGATTTTTTTTTTTTTTTTTTTTTTTTATATATATCACGGACAATAAACTGTAATATGCTTTGGGGTTTTTATTGTTTTTTTGCCACGTTGGCCCCAGGCTTAAATAGTTTTCCCTCTCCATTAGTCATCTTTATTTTGTATTCTGACATCGGGGTAGGGCTAGAACCTGTGATATTGGTTTATTTATTTTTTTATTTTAACTGTTAAATTTAAGAAAAAAAATATTTTACTTTTAATTTTTCATCATTTATTTATTTTTACATTGTGTCCCCATAAGGTCATAATAGGCCTATGGGGGCATCAGAAAACTATATATATATTTTTTTTTTTGTGCCCCAGCTACAGGAGGAATGCAGCCTTCAGCAAGGACAAGAAAACAAAAAAGTCATTGGAAAAACATTTTTCTTCAATGCCTTTTCATTGGCTTTTGTTGTCTTTTGTGATAGGTTATCACTCTTCAGCAGTTTAACCAATTGTAGAAGTATGGGTTAACTCCAGAGTATTGGTTTTCAGGAATGACCCATACCCCAGAGACTGCATGGTGTACCCCCTGGGTTACACATGCCACAGATTGACCACCACTTCTCTAGACCACATTCAAAGAAATTCAGGCAATATACAGTCTATATTTTCCAAAAAACATTTGTCGCTTTGCATGAAGCCTAACGGATCTTGTTGATTTAATATGGGTCCTTCAGATTTTTGTGGATTTAATAGCGCATTCTGTTGTTCTGGCCATAAATTTGCCCAAGTGTGAATCTTAGCCTGCCCAAGCAGCTGCTACAACTGACTATTAATTTTACAAAAAAACAAAAAACTTGATAGTCTTCAGTAGTTGATGATAACTTTTTAATGGCTAACTAATGATGATGACAGATTACGTTTCGGAACTCTAGGGTCCTTTCTCAAGTAAATTTAAAACCATTTACTTGAGAAAGGACCCTAGAGTTCCGAAACGTTGTAATCTGTCATCATCATTAGTTAGCTATTAAAAAGGTATCAACTACTGAAGACTCTCAAGTTTTTTGTTTTTTTATATTTCCTACCCACTGGCTAACACGGTACGAGAACAAACGTTTTCCTTATATTAATTTTACTACTGCGTACCTTCATTTAGTCTTCTTCTGCTTTTCAGCTGTCACCGTTGTTGGACATCTCCAGGGGCCATAAACTGTGGAATTTTTTTCTAGAAGGTTAATTTACACTTCACACTAGTTTTTCAAGCATAAGCCTCAGGGAGACATGAAGGGCCCATCCTGGTATGTGATGACTTTACAGAAATCTAGATCCTTTTGCACAGTAACAGAATACATAGATAAGAGAAAAAAATATTACTCCGTTGGTTTATAATCACCAAGGTAAATAATGTTCTCAAGGATTCCCTTCTCGGACAAGACAAGGATTGTCTTGTTGGTAAAAGATCAAAAGTATTTTTACTGTTCCTCCTTAAATTCCTCAAGTGACTTCTTTCTTCTATCCTCCCTACAGTTTCATATGAATACTCATGAATCTGGGACGATATCAATGAATGTATATTTGCTTAGGGTATCCACTTTAGGCTAGGTTCACACTACTGTTGTATGTTCCTTGTTATGACCCATCAGTTTCCCTTATTGATGGATACAAACTAGCATTTCCATTTGTATCTGCTTTCATTGAAGTCTATGTTTGAATAATAATAAAAGTTCTCTTCCATTTGCTTTTGTGCTTTTTATGTAAAAATACAAAGCAGCATGCAGCAACAGTTTTTTTTTTTTTTTTTCCCCAGTGGGAAAAAGCAACCAGAAAGCAGATTGAAGGCTTCTTTGGTTTTTATTTCAACACTGAAGTGAAAGAGGCTAGACACAAATGAAAAGGTTTGTGTCTGTTTTTATGATCCTCCGATGGATCAGCATAATAGATGTTCCTGATTGTGAATGTAGGTTTAGGGATAAAGACAAGAACTAGCACAACATATAGGTATAGTACACAGTCCCTCCAACTTAGGCCACAATCGTGTGTACAGTCAGTGCTAACACACTGACTCATTCATTTCTATGGCCCTATATGCACCACCAGGTATGGCACCAGGCGCAAAACTCAGGACAGGTTCTATTCCCATCCAATTTTCAGCCCGCGCTCACTGGCCTCAATGTTTGGGGTTGTGGAGCCATGCTGGCATCCATGTTCCATCCTTGCTGTTCAATCATGGCCCGGTGGCATACACGGGGTCACATACATGTCGCTTTAACAGTGCACACAGTGTGCAGAGGTATAAACATGAACATGGGTACATGTAGCTGACAACTGTACAGCACTGACCGATGATATAGCAATGGCATCAAACACACAAAATTCACACTTTTTTAAAAAAAAATTCCCATCACTCCCCATCCCCTTGTGCTCAGAAGACCAGCCATGTCATCTCCCTCTTCCTGTATGACTATAAGACAACTAGATAGAGCAGCAGCCTTTCCCCTCTGTCCTGTTTTCAGTAGGACAAAAGACAATGTATCCTCTAGGCCAGACCTGGACAATGTGCAGCCCGCGGGCCACATCCAGCCCTCTGACTGCTTCTATGCAGCCCGCATAGGTAGTGGAAGTTTGTTCAAGGACCTGTGATGACATCATCACAGCCTATCACCAGGATAGGCTATGACTCGTTAGTGGGTGGAGCCACACAGGATTGTGTGCTTTCTGCAAGCTGCCAGCAATGGAGGCTGCTGGATGATGAAGAGAGAAGAGACGGCATGAGTGAGCAAGAGGGGGAACTAGGGGAAGATGTAGGGGGGCAGTTAAACTTAATGCATATGTAGGGGGGACATTAAACTGGGGCAGCTGGAGGAGGATATTAAACCATGGGGGGGTAGCTGGAGGGGGACATGTCTGCCTCTAGTTGCCACCAGTTTAATGTCCCCTCTAGTTTCTGCTAGTTTATACTGGGGCACCAGGAGAGGGACTTAATACTGTGGGACATTTGGAGGGAAACATTATAATGTGGTGTGGGGGGGGGGTATAATGTTAGGGTGACTGTAGGAGGATTTTACTTTGTGGGGCACATGGAAAAATGATTGAGAATGGGCGGAGTCAGCAGAGAAGTGGGTGGAGCTAAATGCCACGACTTGCATGGCCCTCTAGAACCATTACAATTTCTCATGTGGCCTCATAGGAAAATTAATTGCCCACCCCTGCTCTAGGCAGTCAACATCTGAAGATGGAGCAGATCAACAGGAGATTCTTAAGGCTTTCTACAAGACTGGTTCAGAATCCTGCGGAGACCTCTGCAGAGTGACAAGCAGTGAGGGTAACTATATTGTATCATTCACTTGTAGCTTTAGCTTTCCTTTAATGAATATTGATCTGCTTACTGCATTGTCTACTTTCCCATTGTGTTCTTTACTGCATTTCTGTCCACACAATGTCCAGTTCCTGTCGGATCAGTGTACCCATAAAGTCCAATATTAAAGTCCTGCCTCTGCACTTGGCTTTTCGCTCTCTTCTGCTTATTGTAGTAGATCTTTACTACAGCACATGATCATGAACAGCGGCAAGTACTATTCATTCTCTCCAGGTCACCTCTATTTCACTTTGCTGTTTTGTCAAATAACTTTCTGTCATTGATACGCCTTTATTAAAGAGCATCTGTCCTACAGCATCACCTCTCGTTGCGCTCATATTGTCTCAGACATTTTGTGTTTGGTGTTGCTGCTAGGAATACATTAGCTGAACACTTCAATGTATTATAGGACAGAGAATAAATAAAAGTACATGAGCGTCGCCTCTCGCTAATTGCCGCGGCACACTCACTGCTGGCTCTAATGTGCAGTAATACTCTCCAAATATATCCAGCTCAGAGCATCAAGTGCTCCTATAAACTGTTTGCTCGAGTTTGTGGAAAACACTTTGAATATTTACTTTCTGCTGCTGTGGGAAATGGCAAGGTGAGTGCTTGCCCAAATGAGATGTATTCATTCCAAAACATGGCACGTATTTAATCATTGGTGCCAGGCGATCTGTGCCAATGTACTATAAAACAATCAATTCTTTTATAGTACATCCATCAATTGTTTATGTATTATAGAGGAGCCCATTCTGCGTAGCCTTTATACAATAAGGTGCGGAACCGTGAAGATCAAAATGGGCAATAACATTGTCACAGCAAAGAGGGTAGTAGCACCCCTATGTATGTGGGCCACATTAGGAAACGTCAAAAAGAACTTCATTCATTTTTATGAATATGACTATACCACTCTCTATTGTCCTGTCAACATGGTAGGGTATGGTGTCATACAGTAAAACCCAGAGGTGTCAAATCTGCAACAAAATACACTACGTTTATGCAACGTGGGGCCTTTTCTTTAGGATAAGGACACATTTTCTAGAAAAGTTTTATATTTCTTACAGATTTTGCTGCATTATGTTCAGGCAGAAGCTAAGAGTGACTTCAAAATGAATGGTAAACATGAAGGACTCGATTATACTTCTCACTCCCGGCTTTGTCTCAAAACACTGTGGCAAAATACGCAACAAAAAATGCAGCTTTCGTAAGAGGCAAAAACCTTGAAACAGCTGTTTGTAAATGAGGAGTTATTCTGGTTTGGCAATTATTCCCAGATTATGCCCTTAGGTCTCTTTTGATCTATAGGAAGCCTCCTTCCAAAAGGTGGCGCTGCAAGCAAATCTCTCTATTTCCCCAATGAGGTCTTAGTTGCATAATACTTACCTTATAGGACCCTTGGCAGTAGTCACACTTACAAAAACTGCACAGCGACAGTAAATATAACTAAAATGTGGTGAGTGCATACCAGAAGTAATGGCACGGTATATATTCTAAAAAAGTATTTGCTATTTCTGCATAAAATTATTGCAGAACTGATTTTCTGCATCATTTATGCAATTTAGCTTCTATTGAGCAGAATGTTTAAAAAAATAAGAAACACAAGTAACCTACTTTTTAAAGAAAATAAAGGATAGCACAGCAGATACATTGCATTCACTCAGTTATAAACTTTCAGTTGAAGGTCACCACCATTACAGATGGCCTGTTGCAAGGATGTCCATTTCTTTGGGGGTCTGACTGCTGTGACCCCTACTGATCATTAGGACATTTTAGAAGCTGCCTAAGGAAACAGCCATACTACTCCGACTTCTAACAGTTTTGTTCAGCTTTTTGCACGTAATCGATTGCTGATTATACTGAGCTAACTGTGCAGCCTTTGGAAGAAGGCGAGTACAGTAGAAGCCTAGACAGAAGGACAGCTGTGTTTATGGCATTTGGCACCAGTTCATAGAAAGGAGGCACTGGAGTTGGGAATGGAATAAAGGAGAGCCACAAAACTGATGAGGGACATCTTCTCAAGCACAGCATTTATATCTGCATATATGATGCAGTATAATTTGCTGAATTACCGTATTTTTCGGACTATAAGATGCACTGGACTATAAGACGCACCTAGGTTTTAGAGGAGGAAAATAGGGGAAAAAAATTTTGAAGCAAAAACTGGTAAAATATTTAATATATGGGAGTTGTAGTTTTGCAACAGCTGCAAGGCCACATTGACAGGTGACCCTGCAGCTGTACGGGGATGCATAGGGTGGTTTTTTTTGCGGGTCCAGAAGTACTTTTTAGTTATACCATTTTGGGGAATATCTATTGCTTAGATCACCTTTTATTGAAAAAAAAACGGTGGTTTATGATATATGATTTTCTACTTTTATATATATATTCTAGGGACAGGAGGTGATTTAGAACTTTTATTTATTTCATATTTTTATTATATATTTTTAAAGCTTTTTTTTTTTTTTTTACTATTTTATTCCCCCCCCCCCCCCCCCCCCCCCCCCCCCCCCCCCCCGGGGCTTGAACCTGCGGTCACTTGATCGCAAGTCCCATAGACGGCAATAAAACTGTATTGCCGTCTATGGGACATTCTGTCTATTAGTATTACGGCCAGTCATAGAGACCGGCCGCAATACTAATACAGCAGTGACAGGCCTGGGAGCCTCATTAGGCTCCCGGCTGTCACCCGAACAGGTCGGCTCCTGCGATATCGCCGCGCAGGAGCCGGCCTGCATCTTTACAGGTACGGGGGAGGCACAGGTTCGGGGGAGAAGGGGCCGCTGATACTGACCCGGCATCCGCTGTACTAGAGAGGCGGATGCCGGGGAGGGATAGACGCCGGGGCCTGAGACATCGCTGCCCTGCCCTGCATGAAGCCAGCGGCGGGGGCACGGAGGAGCGGAATAGCATCACTCCTCCCGCCGCTGGCTTCATGAAGGGCAGGGCAGCGATGTCTCAGGCCCCGGCACCTGTAATGGCGTCTATCACTTGCCGGCTTCCGCCTCTCTATTACGGCGGGTGCCAGGCGCCACATTCGGCCTATAAGACGCACCCTTCTTTTCCCCCCAAATTTTGGGGAAAAAAAGTGCGTCTTATAGTCCGAAAAATACGGTATGTCATATGCTTTAAGGAAGTCAGATTTGCAGATTTGTGTATTCTAATCTTATCTAAAAACAGGTGCAAATCCTAAGCAGAGGGAAATTGATAAGGGGCATCTTGGTGATGAAGAAATAGTAAAACTGTTTGTATGTGGAGACTAAGCGCCTGCGAGCGTCTACTGTCTGGGACATGTCTGTGTTTCTATATATGTCAGGTTTAATAAGTGGGATTTCTTGCCTTATAAATGGAGTTTGGGACCATTAGTTGTGTTGTGCAGAAGTCAGGTGGATACACAGCTGATAATCCTACTGAATAGACTGTTAGAATTTGTATTATGGCAGGAAAAAAAGCAGCTAAGTAAATAAAAACGAGTGGCCATCATTACTTTAAGGAATGAAGGTCAGTCAGTCCGTAAAATTGGGAAAACTCTCTGACAGCATCTCTCTGACAGCAGGCAGGCCCCTGCTCCTACTAGCTGTATCTCAGCCTTGAGCCATCTCTTCCTCTACAGAACATGGGAGCAGCCATTAAATAGAAAGCCATCTACCAACTTGGATAGCAAGGGTAATGGCTGACATCAAACAGGCAGCACCACTGGATACTAAAATACAATGTGGACACAACTTAGTTCCTACATGGTAGTGGTTCCAAAACTTTCTGAAGGTAGGACCCACTTTTGGATAAGAATTTTTCTGAGGATTCCCCTCTACAGTACTTTGTATCTGTATTCTGCCTTTGGGTGCATTCACACTGAGTAAACGCTAGCTTATTCTGAACGTAAAACACGTTCAGAATAAGCGGCGTCTAAAGCAGCTCCATTCATTTCTATGGGAGCGGGGATACGAGCGCTCCCCATAGAAATGAATGGGCTGCTTCTTTCACTCCGTGCAGTCCCATTGAAGTGAATGGGGAGTGCCGGCGTATACGGCAAGCTCTGCTCATGCACTCCCCATTCACTTCAATGGGACTGCACGGAGTGAAAGAAGCAGCCCATTCATTTCTATGGGGAGCGCTCGTATCCCCGCTCCCATAGAAATGAATGGAGCTGCTTTAGACGCCGCTTATTCTGAACGTGTTTTACGTTCAGAATAAGCTAGCGTTTACTCAGTGTGAATTCACCCTTTTACTGTAATCTTCCTCTTATGCTGCCGTTAGGAATTTGGGGGCCATGCAAAATTTGTGGGCGGCCTCCTCCCCACTGTCTTAGTTTCCTATCATGTGACCCCCTACACAATAACACTATATACAGTGTTGGCCAAAAGTATTGGCACCCCTGCAATTCTGTCAGATAATACTCATTTTCTTCCGGAAAATGATTGCAAGCACAAACTCTTTGGTATTAATATCTTCATTTATTTTGCTTGCAATGAAAAAACACAAGAGAATGGAAAAAAAAAAGTCAAATCATTGATCATTTTACACAAAACTCCAAAAATGGGCCAGACAAAAGTATTGGCACCCTCAGCCTAATACTTGGTAGCACAACCTTTATACAAAATAACTGTGAACTACCACTTCCGGCTCTGCTGGAATTTTAGCCCATTCTTCTTTGGCAAACTGCTCCAGGTCCCTGAGTGTGAAGGGGGCCTTCTCCAAACTGCCATTTTGAGATCTCTCCACAGGTGTTCTATGGGATTCAGGTCTGGACTCAGTGCTGGCCATTTTAGAAGTCTCCAGTGCTTTCTCTCAAACCATTTTCTAGTGCTGACCTGAAGTGTGTTTTGGGTCATTGTCCTGCTGTAAGACCCATGACCTTTGAGGGAGACCCAGCTTTCTCACACTGGGCCCTACATTATGCTGCAAAATTTGTTGTTAGTAGAGATGAGCGAACAGTGTTCTATCGAACTCATGTTCGATCGGATATTAGGCTGTTCGGCATGTTCGAATCGAATCGAACACCGCGTGGTAAAGTGCGCCATTACTCGATTCCCCTCCCACCTTCCCTGGCGCCTTTTTTGCTCCAATAACAGCGCAGGGGAGGTGGGACAGGAACTACGACACCGGTGACGTTGAAAAAAGTAGGCAAAACCCATTGGCTGCCGAAAACATGTGACCTCTAATTTAAAAGAACAGCGACGCCCAGCTTCGCGTCATTCTGAGCTTGCAATTCACCGGGGACGGAGGTTTCCGTCCAGTTAGTTAGGGCTTAGATTCTGGGTAGGCAGGGACAGGCTAGGATAGGAAGGAGAAGACAACCACAACAGCTCTTGTAAGAGCTAAATTCCAGGGAGAAGCTTGTCAGTGTAACGTGGCACTGACGGGCTCAATCGCCGCAACCCAGCTTTCCCAGGATCCTGAATGGAACACACTGACAGTGTATTCCCGTATACCCAATATATACACCCCAAATCCCCGTTCCAACGGTGTGCCCCCCCACCTTCACTTCAGAAATACCCTGCAAGTCCCCTAGCAATAGAATTGGGGCTATATACACCCACTATTTTTGCTACTGCCATATAGTGCCATTGTCTCACTGGGAATTCAAAGAATATATTGGGCTTACATATAACTTCAATTCCAGGGAGAAGCTTGTCAGTGTAACGTGGCACTGACGGGCTCAATCGCCGCAACCCAGCTTTCCCAGGATCCTGAATGGAACACACTGACAGTGTATTCCCGTATACCCCATATATACACCCCAAATCCCCGTTCCAACGGTGTGCCCCCCCACCTTCACCTCAGAAATACCCTGCAAGTCCCCTAGCAATAGAATTGGGGCTATATACACCCACTATTTTTGCTACTGGTATATAGTGCCATTGTCTGACTGGGAATTCAAAGAATATATTGGGGTTACGTGCACCCACAATTTTTGCTACTGGTATATAGTGCCATTGTCTCACTGGGAATTCAAAGAATATATTGGGGTTACGTGCACCCACAATTTTTGCTACTGGTATATAGTGCCATTGTCTGACTGGGAATTCTTTTTTTTTTTATAACTCAAATTTTTATTGAAAATTTTTTAAACAATAAGAAAAGAAAAAACAATTACAAGTTACAAGGCGAACACCCACCCTGCGAACAGAAAAAGCACACAGTGCAACACAAAATACAATCAGAAGAATAAAATTAAAAAAAAATAAAAAAATAAAAAAAAAATTAAAGACAAAGAAAGCAACATAGAAAAAAAAGAAAAAGGAAAAAAAGGGGGGGAGGGAGGGGTTAGTGGGACAGATGAGTGGGGGAGAGGACTAAATGTGGGGGGTGAAAGGGTAGGTAGGGGTGAGTGTGAGCAGTCAGGAAACCAGTGAGAGCGCTCGCCAGGTCATCCATACCACAGCCAGTTGGGAAGGGCTCGGGAGCAACCACTGGTCAAATACCTGAGACGAACAACAAGAGTATCAATCAGAGGAGGGGTCAGAGCCCAGGAGCGTCCGGTACTCTGCAGACTGTTGGAACCTGAACCAGTAGAACCAGGTTTTGATGTACGCCTCAGTCGTACCATGCAGGAAAGACGTGAGATTTTCCTTGCGCATTATCTTGTTGACCTTCGAAATCCAGAGGGAGAGAGGAGGAGGATCCACTCGTTTCCAAAAAAGGGGGATACAAGCCCGGGCAGCGAGGATCAGGAATCTAAGTAGGGAGCGCTTAAAGACCTTTACAGAAGACTCACAATGATTAAGGAGGAACAGGGCAGGGCCCAAATGGTGAGAAGTTTCAGTAAGCTGGAGGGTTATCCGCTTGACCCCCTCCCAGAAGGACGAAAGGGCAGGACAGGACCAAAAAATGTGTAGCAGCGTGCCTTCCTCGTCGCCACAGCGCCAACATAATGGGGAGACCTGAGGAAACATAGCATGGAGTCTCGTAGGAACCCTATACCATCGGGACAAGATTTTGTAGCTGGCCTCCTGGTGGCGAGAGCCGATGGAAGCAGTATGAGAAAGGCGAAAAATGCGCTTACGCTGCTCCTGAGAGAGGGAAAGGGATAAGTCAGATTCCCATTTCAACAAGAACGGCGGAACAAAGTCCTCCGGAGGTTCAACCAGGATCCGGTAAGTGAGCGAGAGGGAGTGGCGAAGGGGGCCAGCACCAACAAAAATCTTCTCCAAGGGGGTAGGTTCGACGCGGAACTCTGCAGGAGCAGGGAGAGAATGTAAAAAGTGACGAAGTTGCATCCCCCGCCAAGCATCCAAAGGGGGCAGCTCAGGAGGGGCCTGGGAATTCAGAAGTGTAGTCCATCCCCCAGCGTCCTGGAAGTGACAGGCACGGAAAATCCCATGACGGCGCCAATTACGAAAAACTCGGTCAAACATTCCAGGTGGAAAGGCAGGATTGCCCAGCACTGGGAAAAGAGCGGAATCCTTAGGGAGGAGAGTGGAGCGAACAAGGCCCCTGGAGCAAATCCGAAGCGTGGGACCAAGGGTAGGGTGAGAAAAGAGAGATGACAATGAGGAGGAGTCCAGCCATGGGGCAACCTGCAAAGGGATCGGAGAGAATGCCTGTTCGATGTAGACCCAAGGTTTAGAAACAGCATGCCTACACCAGTCCACGACACGAGTTAGGTGGGTAGCCAAGTAATAGGACTTCAGGTCCGGAAGCGATAAACCACCGCAACTCTTGGGACGAAAGAGAAAAGCCTTGCTCACTCGGGCGGGTCTGCCCGACCAGATGAACTTCAGTTGGACGGAAGTGAGGGATCTAAGAAAAGACAGAGGGATGTGAATGGGAAGCGCCTGCATCAAGTAGAGAAGACGAGGGAGAATGTTCATTTTAAAAATCGCGCATCTCCCGAACCAAGTAAAGGCTCCAGCGGACCATCGAGTACAATCAGCCCTGATAGACGCCAGAAGTGGGGGGAAGTTGCAACGAAAGAGATCTTTCGGGTCCGGAGTAAGATGAACCCCCAAATATTTGAGAGAAGTGGGGGCCCAATGAAAAGGGAAAGATTGACTCAAGGAGGTGGCCGCCGAGGAGGAAAGGGTCACATTAAGGGCTTCTGATTTCGAAAAGTTGATTTTAAAATTCGAAAGGGTCGAGTAAACCTGAAAGGCAGACATCAGAGCTGGAAGAGAAACATGAGGGGAGGAAAGAAAAAATAGCAAGTCGTCTGCATAAGCCGCCACTTTGTATAAACAGGAAGAATGAGCAGCGCCTGAGATGTTCGGGTCGGCTCGAACCTGGCGGAGGAAGGGTTCAAGAGTCAGGACGAAAATGAGAGGCGAGAGGGGGCATCCTTGCCTAGTGCCATTTCGGATAGGGAAGGACTGGGACAATAAACCGTTCACCCTAACCATCGCTGTAGGGAGAGAGTATAGAGCCATGATCCAACTCATCATGCGATTTCCAAGACCAATATGTAACAGGGTCTCTTCCATGAACCGCCAGTTGACCCTGTCGAAGGCTTTCTCAGCGTCAGTTGAAAGAAGCATGAGAGGAGAGCCCGATTGTTTAGCCCCATACATGAGGTTGATAGCTTTGGTAGTATTATCTCGAGCCTCACGGCCGGGTAAAAATCCAGCTTGATCCGCGTGAACAATATTTCCTAGCAAGGGCGATAAACGGGTCGCCAGGATCTTGGCTAAAATTTTTAGGTCAACATTGATTAGCGAAATGGGGCGGTAGTTAGAGCACAGAAGAGGGTCCTTTCCGGGTTTGGGGATAACCGCTATGTGAGCACGCAGGGAGTCACGACAAAGGGCCGAGCCATCGGTGAGAGAATTGAAAACTTTCAACAGTCTGGGGCGGAGTTCAGGGCCAAGTTTCTTATAGTATACCAAGGTAAGGCCGTCTGGGCCTGGGGCCTTACCCGTTGCCATACTGGAGATAGCTAAAGAAATTTCCTCTTCAACAATAGGAGATTCCAAGGCCGTCAATTCCTCTAGAGACAACGACGGGAGACCAGAGGAGGAGAGATAAGAACGAATGCGATCTCGGAACTCCGCTTCAGGGAGAGGAGAAGGGCCAGAGTTTACATAATACAAAGAGGCATAGTAGTCCCGAAAGGCAGCTGCAATATCAAGGGGCATGTGTAATCGAGTACCCTGGGTGGAATTGATGCATGGAACGTAGGTGGAGGACTGCTGAACCCGAAGGGCCCTAGCTAGTGAACGCCCGCTCTTATTTCCAAACTCATAAAAATGACGTCTGCATTTAGCTAGAGTACCCTTCACCCTATCAGTGACGAGCGTACGCAATTCCTCTCGGGCGCTGGCAAGCTGGGAATAAACATCAGGAGTGATTTGGCGTTTATGAAGAAGTTCCAATGAGCGGATCCGCTGCAGCAGAGATTCAATACAAGCCCGGCGTTCCTTGTTTAAGCGGGAACCATGTTGCAACAGGATACCCCGGATAAAACATTTGTGAGCCTCCCACACCATTGGAGGAGCAATCCCCGACAATTCCTCCCTCTCAAAGTATTCCCCCAAACGGGTCTTAATGTCATCCAGGATGGTTAATTCATCAAGAAGTGATGCGTTAAGTTTCCACTGACGCTGGAAGGGAATAGGAGAGGACAAGGAAACAGACAAAGTAACCAAAGCATGGTCGGAGAAAGTAATGTTATCGACTTCCGCAGCCAACAAAGAGTGGAGATGTTGGTGACGGATAAAGAGGTAGTCGATACGAGAGTATCGGTGATGGACCGGAGAGTAATAGGAGTAATCCCTATCCAATGGGTGGAGTAACCTCCAGGAGTCCACAAGCTGGTGGAAATGAAGGTCCCTCTTAATCCTCCTGATGAGCGAGTAAGGGTGAGAAGAGACGCCAGCAGAAGAGTCCAATGAAGGGTCTAGGACCAGATTAAGATCACCCCCCGCCACCAGGAAGCCCTCCACAAAGCCGTCCAACAGCCCTAAGTAAGAACTAAGGGCACGACCCTGTCCCGAGTTAGGCAAATACAAAGAGGCAAAAGTAAAAAGCTGAGAGGAGATACGACCCTTGACCATAACAAGTCTCCCCTCAGAATCAGTGCGAGTCTCCAAATGTTCCCAAGGCAGGGAGCGAGAAATCAAGATACTAGTCCCTCTGGATTTCGGGTCAGGAGAAGAGCTATGATATGCATGAGGAAACCAAGCATTAGTCAACTTGTATGGCTTGGTAGAGCAATGGTGAGTTTCCTGCAAAAACACAACATGAAGGCGCTTACCTTTGAGCAGATTGAAGAGTACGGAGCGCTTCTCTGGACTATGAAGGCCTCTCACATTGAGGGAGCCCACGGCGATGGAGGAAAGGCGATCAAGCGGAGGCATGGAGGGAGACGGGCTTTCCCAGCTCACACCCTAGGAGCAGAGAGAGAAAAAAAAAAAAAAAAGGGGGGAGAGGGGGGGGAGGGAGGGGAGAGGGCGAAGAATTGAAGAGGGTAAAGGGGAGGGAAAGAAAAAAAAAGAGAGAAAAGTAACAGAGTAGAGGAAGGAGAGCAGTAAAGAATGAGGGGGGGGGGGAGAAAGGAAAGGGAAAAAGAACCAAGAGTAGAACAAATCTAACTACCCCTAGACAAATGGGCCAGGGGCACAACAACAGACAGGAAGGAGTGAGGGAGTAAGAAAAGATGGGGGGAGAAGTGGGCCCGCAAGCACCACGAGTGTACCTGGTAAGGAAGACCCTATGCCCCCACCCCCAACAAAGTGTAAAGGGATAGGAAGCACAGGGCTACAAAGTGACTCTAAGGTCCAAATAACAACATTGTATAAAAACACAGCAATACCAACAACAAGGGCCATCTATAAAGCCCAGCAGGAACAGGATCAAGAGGAACAGAGTAGTCACAAAACAAAATAAACATAGTGAAAATGTCCACCAACCGCGAAACAAGTCCAAGACCACTCAACATAAAAGGATATTAACACTGTCCTGTGGGCAGATCAAAGACCGGCGGCATGAGGGATCATGCTTCAATGGGAAGCTGAGCTGAGAGATCTGGTTGGCGGAGCGGAGACCCAGGCGGATCCGGTATTGGAAGACGTCGTGGAGATGAGTTTCGCCGAGGTCTCTCTCTGGAAGCAGCCGAAGAAGAACGCCTGGAACCGCGGCCGCGCCTGGATATAGTAGGGCGGGAGGAATCCAGAGCAAGCCAGTTCGGGACTGAGACAGGGCGCACATCCAGGGAGGCAAACAAATCAGGCAAGTCCGCCGGGGAACGGACAACAATCGAAGACGAGCCAACACGAACAATCAAATGGAAGGGATGACCCCACCTATAGGAACCTCCACAGTCCTTAATCAGAGTCAACACCGGCTGAAGGGCACGGCGCATAGCCAATGTGCGGGATGAGACGTCTGGGTAGAGCTTGACAGAGGCATTCTCAAAAGGCACCGATCCCATATCCCAGGCACACCTCAGGATGTGTTCCTTGTCCGTGAAGTAATGTAGTCTACACAGAACGTCTCTAGGATTAGCAGGGTCAAGCGGGCCAGAACGTTGGACTCTATGCACACGGTCCATCATGAAGGTAGCATCCAGCGGGCGTTGAGTCGCCATATTGAAGATGGTATTAATACGGCTGATCAGATCATCCTGAGGGCCTTTTTCTGGCACTCCTCGTAATCGAATATTATTTCTGCGACCCCGGTTCTCCTGGTCATCCAGGAGCAAGGCAATTTGTTGAAGGCAGGCCTCAGAGTGGGTTTGATTGCTCTCCACTGCAGACAGGCGTTGTTCCAAAGAGGACAGTGTTTGATCAGTAGCGTCAGCCCTAGTAGTAAGTTGAGACACATCAGACTGAATCGCACCGAGGGCCTGTGCCTGGGATTGTTCCATTCGGGAAACTACAGCATCCAGGTCCTGTTTAGTGGGCAGAGCTTGAATAAGGTCCCGAAGTAGCTGAAAGTCCGCAGAGGCAATATGGGCTGCCGAGCAGGGCAGGGAGGCCGAATCCATGGATTGCACGTCATGTCCAGGGAGGGTGGCAGACAGTGAAGGAGGTGGCTGCGATTGGCGAAGCGGAGGAGATGGAGGAGCCATGTCATCAGTGCCAGACCCAGTAGCCGAGGTTCCAGATCGGGACAGGAAGGTAGAGATTGACGGTGAGTGAGTAAGAGAGCGACTCGGCGTGCGGGAAGGAGCAGTAGAGGTGTTAGGACGTCTTCTGGACATATCACAATGAGAAGCGACCATAGAAGGTAATGAAGGTACACTCGCAGTATCACCAGGCCTTACATGAGGCGGTCACACAGGTCCATAATCAAACCTGGTACCCATGAGGTGCAAAAGGAGCAATGGGAGAAGTGCTAGTTCCGTGGGGATATACTGCAGAACGTGGAACACACAGCAAGTGGAGGAAGGTGAGGAGCCCCCCCTGATGGTGGAGTAGGGGCTCAGCACTCCCTTCACACCACTGCAGTGCACGACAACAACAAAAAAAAAAAAAAATTCCCTGCTAGAAAGGTCTCTGAAGAGGGTAAGAAAGTCCAAAAAACAGCAGGGAGTACTCACAGAGTTAGCAGAATGTCCCAGCAGAAAGTGTCAGGATAGGAGCCAAAACAGCAGGGGGGGGTGAGGTGTCTCCACTTCAGGCAATGCAGGGAGGCCAGGCAGCAGGTAGAGCAAGGGGTTCAGAGAGCAGAAGAGTTCCCTTACACACTGCATTAACCCCTTCACCAGTGGAAGTGTTGTCAGTTAGTCCCAAGGGACACTGTCTATGTGTGCCAGATGTAAAGGGAGGGGGAGGGAGGCTCACATCAATAGTGCAGACAGAGCAAGGGTTCTCAGACCTTCAGCTATGGCCCTCTAGTATAGCAAGTTTACTGTTGTCCTGAGTGGAGAAGTATCAGTCCGTACATCCAGGTTCCCCTCCCCCCTTAGGCTGTAGCTGCAGTGGCTCCTGGTGTCTGCTGCAGGTGACGTTTATGTAGCAGAGCCTTGTTAGTATACTATGCAGCCTGGGCGTCTGACTGGGAATTCAAAGAATATATTGGGGTTACAAATACCCTCATTTCTTGCTACTGCCATATAGTGCCAGTTTCTGACTGGTAATTCAAAGAATATATTGGAGTTACGTGCACCCACAATTTTTGCTACTGGTATATAGTGCCATTGTCTGACTGGGAATTCAAAGAATGTATTGGGGTTACAAATACCTTCATTTCTTGCTACTGGTATATAGTGCCATTGTCTGACTGGGAATTCAAAGAATATATTGGGGTTACAAATACCCTCATTTCTTGCTACTGCCATATAGTGCCATTGTCTGACTGATAATTCAAAGAATATATTGGGGTTATAAATACCCTCATTTCTTGCTACTGGTATATAGTGCCATTGTCTGACTGGGAATTCAAAGAATATATTGGGGTTACAAATACCCTCATTTCTTGCTACTGGTATATAGTGCCATTGTCTGACTGGGAATTCAAAGAATATATTGGGGTTACAAATACCCTCATTTCTTGCTACTGCCATATAGTGCCAGTTTCTGACTGGTAATTCAAAGAATATATTGGGGTTATAAATACCCTCATTTCTTGCTACTGGTATATAGTGCCATTGTCTGACTGGGAATTCAAAGAATATATTGGGGTTACGTGCACCCACAATTTTTGCTACTGGTATATAGTGCCATTGTCTCACTGGGAATTCAAAGAATATACTGGGGTTACGTGCACCCACAATTTTTGCTACTGGTATATAGTGCCATTGTCTGACTGGGAATTCAAAGAATATATTGGGGTTACAAATACCCTCATTTCTTGCTACTGCCATATAGTGCCAGTTTCTGACTGGTAATTCAAAGAATATATTGGGGTTACGTGCACCCACAATTTTTGCTACTGGTATATAGTGCCATTGTCTGACTGGGAATTCAAAGAATGTATTGGGGTTACAAATACCTTCATTTCTTGCTACTGGTATATAGTGCCATTGTCTGACTGGGAATTCAAAGAATATATTGGGGTTACAAATACCCTCATTTCTTGCTACTGCCGTATAGTGCCATTGTCTGACTGATAATTCAAAGAATATATTGGGGTTATAAATACCCTCATTTCTTGCTACTGGTATATAGTGCCATTGTCTGACTGGGAATTCAAAGAATATATTGGGGTTATAAATACCCTCATTTTTTGCTACTGGTATATAGTGCCATTGTCTGACTGGGAATTCAAAGAATATATTGGGGTTACAAATACCCTCATTTCTTGCTACTGCCATATAGTGCCAGTTTCTGACTGGTAATTCAAAGAATATATTGGGGTTACGTGCACCCACAATTTTTGCTACTGGTATATAGTGCCATTGTCTGACTGGGAATTCAAAGAATATATTGGGGTTACAAATACCCTCATTTCTTGCTACTGGTATATAGTGCCATTGTCTGACTGGGAATTCAAAGAATATATTGGGGTTACAAATACCCTCATTTCTTGCTACTGCCATATAGTGCCATTGTCTGACTGGGAATTCAAAGAATATATTGGGGTTATAAATACCCTCATTTCTTGCTACTGGTATATAGTGCCATTGTCTGACTGGGAATTCAAAGAATATATTGGGGTTATAAATACCCTCATTTCTTGCTACTGCCATATAGTGCCATTGTCTGACTGGTAATTCAAAGAATATATTGGGGTTATAAATACCCTCATTTCTTGCTACTGGTATATAGTGCCATTGTCTGACTGGGAATTCAAAGAATATATTGGGGTTATAAATACCCTCATTTCTTGCTACTGGTATATAGTGCCATTGTCTGACTGGGAATTCAAAGAATATATTGGGGTTACGTGCACCCACAATTTTTGCTACTGGTATATAGTGCCAATTTCTAACTGGGAATTCAAAATGCGCAAGGCTCCCGGAAAGGGACGTGGACGAGGCCGTGGGCGAGGTCGGGGGAATGGTTCTGGGGAGCAAGGTAGCAGTGAAGCCACAGGGCGTCCCGTGCCTACTCCTGTGGGGCAGCAAGCATTGCGCCACTCCACAGTGCCAGTGTTGCTTGCCACATTAACTAAACTGCAGGGTACAAACCTTAGTAGGCCCGAGAACCAGGAACAGGTCTTGCAATGGCTGTCAGAGAACGCTTACAGCACATTGTCCAGCAGCCAGTCAGACTCTGCCTCCTCTCCTCCTATTACCCAACAGTCTTGTCCTCCTTCCTCCCAAAATTCCCAAGCTTCACAGAACAATAACCCCAACTGTCCCTGCTCCCCAGAGCTGTTCTCCGCTCCTTTCATTGTCCCTCAACCTGCCTCTCCACGTCACGATTCCACGAACCTAACAGAGGAGCATCTGTGTCCAGATGCTCAAACACTAGAGTCTCCTCCATCTCTGTTCGATTTGGTGGTGGATGACCAGCAACCCACCCTCATCGACGATGATGTGACGCAGTTGCCGTCAGGGCATCCAGTTGACCGGCGCATTGTGCGGGAGGAGGAGATGAGACAGGAGTTGGAAGAGGAAGTGGTGGATGATGAGGACACTGACCCGACCTGGACAGGGGGGATGTCAAGCGGGGAAAGTAGTGTGGATGTTGAGGCAGGTGCAGCACCAAAAAGGGTAGCTAGAGGCAGAGGCAGAGGTCAGCAGCTTAGGCGAAGCCAGGCCACACCCGGAATCTCCCAAGATGTTCCAGTTCGTACCCAGCCCCGAAAAACTCCCACCTCGAGGGCACGTTTCTCGAAGGTGTGGAGTTTTTTCAAGGAATGCGCCGAGGACAGATATAGTGTTGTCTGCACAATTTGCCTCTCGAAATTGATTAGGGGCTCTGAGAAGAGCAACCTGTCCACCACTTCAATGCGCCGTCATTTGGAATCCAAGCACTGGAATCAGTGGCAGGCAGCAACGGCAGGACAAAGGCCGCCTGCCGTTCACGCCACTGCCACTGCCTCTGCCACTGCCACTGCTGACTGTGCTGGCGATGCACTCCAGAGGACGAGCCAGGATACCACTTCATCTGCCTCCGCCACTTTGTTGACTTCTCCCTCATCCTCCCCTGTTCCTGTCTTATCTCCTTCTCCTGCACCATCAAAGGCACCATCAGGCGCTTCTTTACAACAACCCACCATCTCTCAGACATTGGAGCGGCGGCAGAAATACACTGCTAACCACCCACACGCGCAAGCCTTGAACGCCAACATCGCTAAACTGCTGGCCCAGGAGATGTTGGCGTTCCGGCTTGTTGAAACTCCCGCCTTCCTGGACCTGATGGCAACTGCGGCACCTCGCTATGCCGTCCCTAGCCGTCACTACTTCTCCCGGTGTGCCGTCCCCGCCTTGCACCAGCACGTGTCACTCAACATCAGGCGGGCCCTTAGTTCCGCGCTTTGCACAAAGGTCCACTTGACCACCGACGCGTGGACAAGTGCATGCGGACAGGGACGCTACATTTCACTGACGGCACACTGGGTGAATGTAGTTGAGGCTGGGACTGCTTCCCAAACTGGCCCGGTGTACCTCGTCTCCCCGCCTAACATTCCTGGCAGGGACACGAGAAGAACACCTCCCTCCTCCTCCTCCTCCTCCGCCACCGCCTCCTCCTCCGCCACCGCCTCCTCCTCCGCTGTTAGATTGACCCCAGCTACGAGTTGGAAACGTTGCAGCACTGGCGTTGGTAGACGTCAGCAGGCTGTGCTGAAGCTGATCAGCTTGGGGGACAGACAGCACACTGCCTCCGAGGTGAGGGATGTCCTCCTCGATGAGACGGCAATATGGTTTGAGCCGCTGCACCTGGGCCCAGGCATGGTCGTTTGTGATAACGGCCGGAACCTGGTAGCAGCTCTGGAGCTTGCCGGACTCCAACATGTTCCATGCCTGGCCCACGTCTTCAACCTAGTGGTGCAACGTTTCCTAAAGAGCTACCCCAATGTTCCAGAGCTACTGGTGAAAGTGCGGCGCATGTGCGCCCACTTTCGCAAGTCGACAGTAGCCGCTGCTAGCTTAAAATCTCTCCAGCAACGCCTGCATGTGCCACAACACCGGCTTTTGTGCGACGTCCCCACACGCTGGAACTCAACGTTTCAGATGTTGAATAGAGTGGTTGAGCAGCAGAGACCTTTGATGGAATACCAGCTACAAAACCCTAGGGTGCCACAAAGTCAGCTGCCTCAGTTTCACATCCATGAGTGGCCATGGATGAGAGACCTGTGTGACATCCTACGGGTCTTTGAGGAGTCCACAAGGAGGGTGAGCTCTGAGGATGCGATGGTGAGCCTTACAATCCCGCTCTTGTGTGTTCTGAGAGAATCCCTGATTGACATCAGGGATAACTCAGATCACACAGAGGAGTTAGGGATAGCATCCGATCCGTCACAGCTGGAGAGTAGGTCCACACATCTGTCCGCTTCACTGCGTTTAATGGAGGAGGAGGAGGAGGAGGAAGAAGAGTTGTCCGATGATGTGATGGTGATACAGGAGGCTTCCGGGCAACTTCGAATCATCCCATTGTTGCAGCGCGGATGGGTAGACATGGAGGATGAGGAGGAAATGGAGATTTAACTTTCCAGTGGGGCCAGAGGAGTCATGCCAACTAACACTGTGGCAGACATGGCTGAGTTTATGTTGGGGTGCTTTACAACCGACAAGCGTATTGTCAAAATCATGGAGGACAACCAGTACTGGATCTTTGCTATCCTTGACCCCCGGTATAAAAACAACATCTCGTCTTTTATTCCGGTAGAGGGGAGGGCCAATCGCATCAATGCTTGCCACAGGCAATTGGTGCAGAATATGATGGAGATGTTTCCAGCATGTGACGTTGGCGGCAGGGAGGGCAGTTCCTCCAGTAGGCAACCAAGTTCTCACCGGTCCACACAAACGAGGGGCACACTGTCTAAGGTCTGGGACACCTTGATGGCACCCCCTCGCCAAAGTGCCACCACGGAGGGTCCTAGTGTCACCAGGTGTGAGAAGTATAGGCGCATGTTGCGGGAATACCTTTCCGACCACAGCCCTGTCCTCTCCGACCCCTCTGCGCCCTACACGTATTGGGTGTCGAAGTTGGACCTGTGGCTTGAACTTGCCCTATATGCCTTGGAGGTGCTGTCCTGTCCTGCCGCCAGCGTCCTATCTGAGAGGGTGTTCAGTGCAGCCGGTGGCATCATCACTGACAAGCGCACCCGTCTGTCAGCTGAGAGTGCCGACCGGCTCACTTTGATAAAAATGAACCACCACTCGATAGAGCCTTCATTTTTGTGCCCACCTGTGTAAAGCACCCCAACATGAAACTCCATGTCTGTACTCAACCTCTCCAATTCCTCCGCATCCTCATACTCATCCACCATAAGCGTTGCACAATTCTGCTAATACTAGGCTCCCTCCACCCTGATTTCCCCCAACTCTGCTGGTTAGAGGCTCCCTCCACCCTGATTTCCACCAACTCTGCTGGTTAGAGGCTCCCTCCACCCTGCTTTCCCACAACTCTGCTGGTTAGAGGCTCCCTCCACCCTGCTTTCCCACAACTCTGCTGGTTAGAGGCTCCCTCCACCCTGCTTTCCCACAACTCTGCTGGTTAGAGGCTCCCTCCACCCTGATTTCCACCAACTCTGCTGGTTAGAGGCTCCCTCCACCATGAATTTGCCCAAACTGGGCTGTTTAGAGGCTCCCTCTACCATGAATTTGCCCAAACTGAGCTGTTTAGAGGCTCCCTCCACCATGAATTGGTCCAAACTGGGGGTTTTTAGAGGCTCCCTCCACCATGAATTTGCCCAAACTGGGCTGTTTAGAGGCTCCCTCCATCATGAATTGGTCCAAACTGGGGTTTTTAGAGGCTCCCTCCACCATGAATTGGTCCAAACTGGGGTTTTTAGAGGCTCCCTCCACCATGAATTGGTCCAAACTGGGGTTTTTAGAGGCTCCCTCCACCATGAATTGGTCCAAACTGGGGTTTTTAGAGGCTCCCTCCACCATGAATTGGTCCAAACTGGGGTTTTTAGAGGCTCCCTCCACTATGAATTTGCCCAAACTGGGCTGTTTAGAGGCTCCCTCCATCATGGATTGGTCCAAACTGGGGTTTTTAGAGGTTCCCTCCACCATGAATTGGTCCAAACTGGGGTTTTTAGAGGCTCCCTCCACCATGAATTGGTCCAAACTGGGGTTTTTAGAGGCTCCCTCCACCATGAATTTGCCCAAACTCTGCTGGTTAGAGGCTCAATCCCCCCTGATTTTCAAAACAAATGTTGGTGCCAACCTCAACTTACTACAAGGGCCAAATTCACTGCTGGTGACAAGCTCTCCTCACTGCAAGTGCCAAATACACATGTTTCAAGGTGTTTTCCTACTGTCAGAGAGGTGGTATTGAGTGTGTAAAGTGTGTAGTTGTTAGGCTGTGATGTTGGGGTAATAGAGGGTCTTTGGTGTGTTAGATGCCCCCAGACATGCTTCCCCTGCTGTCCCAGTGTCATTCCAGAGGTGTTGGCATCATTTCCTGGGGTGTCATAGTGGACTTGGTGACCCTCCAGACACGGATTTGGGTTTCCCCCTTAACGAGTATCTGTTCCCCATAGACTATAATGGGGTTCGAAACCCGTTCGAACACACGAACATTGAGCGGCTGTTCGAATCGAATTTCGAACCTCGAACATTTTAGTGTTCGCTCATCTATAGTTGTTAGTCTTCAGACTTCATAATGCCATGCACACGGTCAAGCAGTCCAGTGCCAGAGGCAGCAAAGCAACCCCAAAACATCAGGGAACCTCCGCCATGTTTGACTGTAGGGACCGTGTTCTTTTCTTTGAAGGCCTCTTTTTTTTTTTTTCTTTTTTTTTTTTTTTTTTTCCCCTGTAAACTCTATGTTGATGCCTTTTCCCAAAAAGCTCTACTTTTGTCTCATCTGACCAGAGAACATTCTTCCAAAACGTTTTTAGCTTTCTCAGGTAAGTTTTGGCAAACTCCAGCCTGGCTTTTATATGTCTCTGGGTAAGAAGTGGGGTCTTCCTGGGTATCCTACCATACCCTTCCTTTTCATTCAGACGCCGATGGATAGTACGGGCTGACACTGTTGTACCCTCGGACTGCAGGGCAGCTTGAACTTGTTTGGATGTTAGTCGAGGTTCTTTATCCACCATCCGCACAATCTTGCGTTGAAATCTCTCGTCAATTTTCCTTTTCCGTCCACATCTAGGGAGGTTAGCTACAGTGCCATAGGCTTTAAACATCTTGATGACACTGCGCATGGTAGACACAGGAACATTCAGGTCTTTGGAGATGGACTTGTAGCCTTGAGATTGCTCATGCTTCCTCACAATTTTGCTTCTCAAGTCCTCAGACAGTTCTTTGGTCTTCTTTCTTTTCTCCATGCTCAATGTGGTACACAGAAGGACACAGGACAGAGGTTGAGTCAAGTTGAGTCAATCCATTTCAACTGGCTGCAAGTGTGATTTAGTTATTGCCACCACCTGTTAGGTGCCTCAGGTAAGTAACAGGTGCTGTTAATTACACAAATTAGAGAAGCATCACATGATTTTTCAAACAGTGCCAATACTTTTGTCCACCCCCCCTTTTATGTTTGGTGTGGAATTATATCCAATTTGGCTTTTTGACAATTCCTTTTGTGGTTTTCCATTGAAGACAAATTAAATGAGGATAATACCAAAGAATTTGTGATTGCAATCATTTTCTGGAAGAAAATGAGTATTACCTGGAAGAATTGCAGGGGTGCCAATACTTTTGGCCAACACAGACTATATATATATATATATATATATATATATAATGTGTGTGTGTGTTCCCCAGTGCCCCCCACACAGTATAATGCTCGGCAGTGTCTTCATATAGCATAACTCTCCCTAGCGCCTCCACTGTATAAATTGGCCGGGAGCCTCGGGCCACAAGATGTGCCTCTTTCATCTTGCCAGTATGTGCACCTAATTTAGTAAGGCATACTTGTCATAAATCTTGCATAAAGTTCACCACATGGAATTGTGATTTCAATCAGTTCTGACATGATAGGATTTTTACGTTGCTCATATACTGAAGTGCATTTGCACCTATTTTGCACCTTTTTAAAATAGACGCACGTTGTAAATGTGTCAAAAAAAAGTGACTCAAAATAAACCTTCTCCCGACAATCGCAAAGTGGAGAGAGGAATGATTTTGCTGAGAAATCAGATATAGTAAATAAATAGAAAATCTTGTGCAAGTCCCACAAACCAAGAAAAAAGTAAAAAAGTTAGAGTGAAAATAAAAGGAGCAAGTGCCATGATAAATATGCCCTGATGTGTCTGCATGGAAAAGTAGTTTTATGACCTGCAGTTACACTATTGTGAGTGCATTCGCTTTCCATTTGCAGTCTCTTGTAGACACAAATATTGGTGTGCATTATACCGCAAGCTAAGGTTCCACGTTGTTGAAAAGCTGCTTTATTTTGCTGCAGATTAATTTTATTTATAAAAAGTCAAAGCCAAGAGTGGCTACAACAGGAATGGAAGTAAGTAGCAGTCTTTTCCTCTCGCTGTTTTTTTTCCGGTGTAGGGTGAAAGGAACAACGTGACCTATCTATAGGCAGATTCCACCTTTAAAAACCAATGAAAATAAAAAAAGTAGAAAAAAGTTTCCTAATTCCTGAAGCAGATTTTTTCAGCCTGCAAAAAAATTCTGTGTGAACATACCCTTAGGCTAAGGCCCCACAGGCCGGAACCGCCACATTAAAGCGCTGTGGAAACAACCACGGCGTGAACGCACTGCGGTTCTTCCCGCAGCTCTTTGAACAGAAATTTCACTGAGTTTTCCTCCGCGGTCTTTCGGTTACAATTATATCTGTGGGAAAGTCCCCGGCGTATCCTTAGATATAATTGACATGCTGCGATTTTCAAAACCGCGACTGTTTTGGAAATCACAGCGTGTCCGCGCTGCGATTTTTTTTATTTTTTTTTTTATTTTTTTTTTTTTTATATCCCCCAAAGTGGGCATGGGATTCGCATGAATCCCATCCACTTTGCAAGTACTGTACAACAACGATTTTTCCCATGGTATTTCCACCGCGGGTAAATCATGGCATTTCCGGGCCGTGGGGCCCTGGCGTTATACTTCTCCCTTCTGCTCAATCTAGTCCTGGCTTTGGCTCTAAAACCACAGCAAAGGCAATGTGGGGCCTTATCATTAGTTTACAGTGCAGTTATGTAAAAAAAAATGCATGTACTTTTATTAAAAAAAAAAAAAAAAAAAAAAAAACACCACATGTGCATTTTTAAAATGGGCCTGCATTTTTTTAAAAAAATACATAAAAACTCATGGCTTTTTGCACGGCATGAACCTAGTCTTCTACTGCCTCTACCTTTATGACTCCTATATGGATTTGCTGAACATTTAGGCCGAGGCCCTACATTGCAAAAATGCAGCATTTTGCACAAAAACCTCTGCATTTTTATATGATCTGCAAAGTGGAAGGGATTCTAGCTAACCCTATCCACACATTGTATGGCAACCTATAGATATAATAGGGGCAGAAAGTCAGCAGAGGAAAGCTCTGCAGAAAAAAATGTAATGTGTTTCTGCCACTTCTTGCACAGTATGCCATTTTCTCGTCGCCTGTGGGCATGCACAGTCTGCTCTGCCCAAGGCCCGAGGCCTAGAAGTTGCAAGCCACCGCCGGAAGAAGAGGATGAAGAGGACGCTGCTGACTAAGATGGAGGCGGCGTTGGAGAGAGTTCTCTCACAGCATTGGGGACGCCCCCAGTGCTGCATAGAGAGCTAATTTGCATACTGAGAAAAAACGAGATTGTAGGCGAACGGCGGCGTGGAGAAGACGATGAAAGGTAGGAGAAGAATAGTCTTTCTTAAGGCTATTCCGATGTGGTACCTACAAAAAAATTGTGTGTGAGCGATAGGATCCCTTTTGATTCATCTTTGATCTCCATATCTTCTTCGCTATTAGTTTATTACTATTACTTTAAGATGATCTCATATTAATACTACGAGCAATTTTATCACTTTCAGATGGTCAGAACATCCAATTTGGAGCTAAAGATTTTGTTTTGTGTAGTCGGAGACCCCAGTAATAGGATTCCACCTCTGTATCCCAGTCTCGCTCAGTAACATTTGCGCTCTGAGATTATTTAAATATTGTATGTTATTAAAGCTATGATTCTTGCCATGTCTCCCAGTATTTCTCTCCCTCTCCCTCAGTGAACACAATGACGTGCTGCTTTCTGCTCAGTGGAAAAAGCTAAATCCTCTTTTGAATAATCCTTCAGATCACTTTGAGGAATTCGATAGAAGTCCGGAGTTTTGGCCATTACACTGAAATGTCATATTTGATCTACTTTTCTTTCATTCTCTTTGTAACTCAGCTTTCAACAATTTGTCGGTCTGCATTGGCGGAGATGAGGTTAACATTTTGGAATTTTAATCCAGGTACTCTCTCTCCCTCTGCTGGTTTCTCGCTGTCTGTCTCTCTCCTTCTTCTCCTCCCTCCCTTCTCCTCCATCTCTGCAGCTTTTTATTAGCCGTCTGGTACTGTTGCTCTATAATATTATCCGCCTCCGGGCACATTTCATGTTTCCATTTGCTACATTTACTAAGTCACAATCCCAAAACAAGAACCAAGGGGTGTCCCCTCCTTCCCCTTCTCCAAACTCTCCATGAATTATTGAACCACTTTATTGCATATTTTCTTAAAGAGCCTCATTCCCCCAGTGTGACGGTAAATATTGTATGAATTTAATTTAGGATCTGATATTTCATCCTTATCATGCCAAGCAACAGGCTTCCCGCACTTCTCTCTAGTCTCCGTAGCCGTCTTTCCCTGGTCTTGAGACCTGTACAATGGGCAATGAGATAGATGGCCCTGGCCCTCCATCACTCAATGCCTTTTATTCCTAGCTAACACTCCGTAGGATTTATGGGCTCTGGCAGGTCTGGGAAACAGAGAGGAACGAAGCCCAGGGAGTGAAGCCAGAAGACTGTGTGAGTGTCAGGTGTACAATCCAACCACAGCACACCGGGGACTGAACTGACAATTAACCTTTTCAACACATCACAGAGCAGGGGATTTATATATGAGGAGACGCACAAGCACAGGCCCCTGTAGCGGCACAGCTGAAATATTTCTCACTTAAATCCTAATACAGAAAACATAAAGCACTAAATAGCATCCCTTCCGTCGAATTTGTCCACATCCCTCACCATCTGTATGGCACATGTCATCAGTGTCACTCGCCGGGATGACAAGGCAGCTCTTACAGTGCATGAAACATGCATTATAAAACACCGGCGCATAGTTTGCTAAAATGACTGTGATCACAAATCTAGCACTAATGCCAGTTTACAAACGTTGTCAGTTTCAGCATCGCTTCCCCCCCCCCCCCCCCTCGCCCTCAGCCTTGGCCTCTCTGGGACTGTCATAAAATCATGAATCACATTGTGGTGTGACCTGACATCTGCAGACTCCATCAGTTTACAATGATGAGCCTGACATGATATAATGTAGAAAAAATGCACTTGTGATATTATTCATGGCCTAATCACGGCATGACAGGGTCAGACACACCTTCCAATGAATTGCGACTGTATGACAGCCTTTATTTAGCGCCATTTTCTCTCTATTTTGTTAACCGTTTACTTTCTAAACACTAGCCCGGAGTTTCCTGATACATGGATGATATAATACACTGAAAACTGTATCAAAATGTCTTTGGAATATTGCAGTCAGAAGACTTGTGCGTTGATGTTTTATGTACAGGTGCACAGTATAAACTTCCGATCTACACATCATTGCATGGGGTGTATAAAACTCATACTTATGCAAACCGCCTTACAAGATTTAGGAGACGTGCTGAGCCGCACGAAAACGGCAGGTTTAGTTAAGCAGCTCATGGTGGAAAGTAGTTCAGCATTTGCTGTAAAACAGATGCAGATAAAAGGGTAAAACTGTGTTCTGTAAAAGCCGGCAATAAAAGTAGTTAAAAAGGTGAAACTGCTAAAAGCAGATGATACCGGAAACGTCAAACCATCGACGGCTTCATTTCCATTTATTCAATAAAATTCTCTCTTTTTGGGGCTTTGATGTCAGAGAACTTACACTTTTTGATGCTTTGATTTATGACTATAAAACAAGTTTTACAGAATTTATATGCCTTTCCCATTTTTTTTTAAATTGATGTGCAAATTTAGTAGGGTTATTTTAAGCCACTGGTTGACCCCAGATAATATACAACATGAATGCCCCCTATCTAAACGCAGTGCCTGCTCTGGACTACCCTTAACCATACAGTAAAGGTGCTTTCCTACTACTAATGCTTATCCATTATTCACAACATAAGTGATGTCTGATCATAGGTGGTCGAACCGAGCTGGATCTAATGATGATAAAAATAATAATAAATTTTATTTAGCAGCAACCTATTCCACAGCACTGTACAAGTTGTAGGGTTCAAGTACAAGACAAAAAGATACATTACAAAGAAATAGTCACACAATGGGACTGAGGGCCTTGCTCACAAGAGCTTACAATCTATGAGGTAGAAGGGGTGACACAAGAGGTAGCAGGGGTGACATCGGAGGTGGCATTGCTTATACATTGGTCAGATAATTTTGTAATAGAGGTTACTGTCATTACACAAACATAAGACTGTATCAGTCGTCACCAGTTGTGTGATTTAACATGCAGATGGTGTCTTGATATATAAGGTTAGCCTCAAAAGGCATCATATCATGTGGGGTAATGTGGGAGCTGGAACAGAGAAGGGTTCAGTTTAGAGATTCTAATTACGGTACAAATGGGTTTACATTATGAATTGTGATAGGCTTGTCTGAAAAGATGTCTCTTGTTTGCGTTTGAAGCTGTAGAAATTAGGAGTTTATCTGATTGTCCATGATAGAGCATTCCAGAGAAGTGGTGCAACTTGGGAAAAGTCTTGTATACGAGCGTGGGAGGTTCTGATAATAGAGGATGTAAGCAGGGCCGCCGATAGGGCAGTATTACTGCTACTGGCGTCAGGGGCCCGGCCAAATTGAAAAGTGAGGGGGGCCCGGTTTTGGCCCGCCACCGTGTGCCGGGCCCTGGCGCCCGCAGCAGTCATTGTGCCCAGTGAGTCCGGACCTGGGGAGCCCTAGTTTCAAGCGTGGCCATTGACGTCTGTGATAGAACAGGACGTTGTAGTCTCTGCTCTACATAGGTGTCACTGCATAGAAAACGGCATAAGACCTGTGAGGGGGCGTGGTTAGTGACGTCATCACAGGTCCTTTGCCGAGGAAGAGAGACTTCAGCCCCAGGACACAGCAGGAGCCTGGGAAGGTGAGGGAAACTTTCATTATTTTTTTTTTTTTAGAAATGAAATGACTGTATTGTGGGGGTCAGATATTTACTAACAGGGATTAGTTTTAATAATTTCAGGGTAACATAAGGGGAGGGGGGGCTATTTATAAGGAGGGTTTATTGTTAATATCCCTAGGGGAGCTATTATATAATGATGGGGAGATAGGATATACACTCACTGGCCACTTTATTAGGTACACCATGCTAGTAACGGGTTGGACCCCCTTTTGCCTTCAGAACTGCCTCAATTCTTCGTGGCATAGATTTAACAAGGTGCTGGAAGCATTCCTCAGAGATTTTGGTCCATATTGACATGATGGCATCACACAGTTGCCGCAGATTTGTCGGCTGCACATCCATGATGCGAATCTCCCGTTCCACCACATCCCAAAGATGCTCTATTGGATTGAGATCTGGTGACTGTGGAGGCCATTTGAGTACAGTGAACTCATTGTCATGTTCAGGAAACCAGTCTGAGATGATTCCAGCTTTATGACATGGCTCATTATCCTGCTGAAAGTAGCCATCAGATGTTGGGTACATTGTGGTCATAAAGGGATGGACATGGTCAGCAACAATACTCAGGTAGGCTTTGGCGTTGCAACGATGCTCAATTGGTACCAAGGGGCCCAAAGAGTGCCAAGAAAATATTCCCCACACCATGACACCACCACCACCAGCCTGAACCGTTGATACAAGGCAGGATGGATCCATGCTGTCATGTTGTTGACGCCAAATTCTGACCCTACCATCCGAATGTCGCAGCAGAAATCGAGACTCATCAGACCAGGCAACGTTTTTCCAATCTTCAATTGTCCAATTTCGATGAGCTTGTGCAAATTGTAGCCTCAGTTTCCTGTTCTTAGCTGAAAGGAGTGGCACCCGGTGTGGTCTTCTGCTGCTGTAGCCCATCTGCCTCAAAGTTCGACGTACTGTGCGGCGTTCAGAGATGCTCTTCTGGCTACCTTGGTTGTAACGGGTGGCTATTTGAGTCACTGTTGCCTTTCTATCAGCTCAAACCAGTCTGGCCATTCTCCTCTGACCTCTGGCATCAACAACGCATTTCCGCCCACAGAACTGCCGCTCACTGGATGTTTTTTCTTTTTCGGACCATTCTCTGTAAACCCTAGAGATGGTTGTGCGTGAAAATCCCAGTAGATCAGCAGTTTCTGAAATACTCAGACCAGCCCTTCTGGCACCAACAACCATGCCACGTTCAAAGGCACTGACATCACCTTTCTTCCCCATACTGATGCTCGGTTTGAACTGCAGGAGATTGTCTTGACCATGTCTACATGCCTAAATGCATTGAGTTGCCGCCATGTGATTGGCTGATTAGAAATTAAGCGTTAACGAGCAGTTGGACAGGTGTACCTAATAAAGTGGCCGGTGAGTGTACATACCCCCTTATATAATAGTCCCCATAGACTAGCTTATATATATATATATATATATATATATATATATATATATATATATATATAATTATGTATGTGTATATATATATATATGGAAAAACTACTATTAATAAGTGTAGGGGGAGGAGAGAGAGAGAGAGAGAGAGAGAGAGAGACTATGATTAATAATTAGGAGGATATATTACCCCCAGCCTTATTAATATTATTATTAATAAGGAGGGTCTTATATTAGTAAGGTTGGTGGAACTATTATTTATTACAGGGAACTAATAATAATAAGGCGGGTGGGGAATATTAATGAGGGAGCTATATATAAAAGAAGGGACTATTATTAGGGGGCATTCACACGGAGTTACGCAGCGCTGAATCTGGCACAATAACTCGTGTAAGAATCAGCGCTGCAAGACAGAATCCCATTGAGTCCAATGGGTTCCGTTTTAACGCGCGTAACACATTGAAATCAATGGGAGGCCTTTTAACCCATTGCCTTCAATGTGTTACGTGCGTTAAATGGAATCCATTGAACTCAATGGGATTCTGTTTTGCAGCGCTGATTCTAACACGAGTTATAGTGCAGAATCAGTGCCGCGTTACTCCATGTGAATGCCCCCTTAATAAGGTTATGGGAACTATTATATATATATATATATAAGAGAGGCTATTTATAAGGAGGAACTATTAATAATAAGGTCAGCTGGGGAATTATAGTTCATATGGAGGGATTATTATTATTAATGAAGCTGATGAAATTATTATTTATAAGGGGGGATATTTGTAAGAAGGATCTATTACTTATAATGGGAAGCTATTCCTGATAGAGGAGGGGGTATTATTTATAAAGACAAACTATTATTTCTAAGGGGGAACTATTATTCATAATCGGGGACTATTATTTATAAGGGGGAGCTATAATAACTCATAAGGTGATACTAAAGGTGGTGATT
The DNA here is from genome assembly GCF_031893055.1 of Leptodactylus fuscus. Taxonomy (NCBI): domain Eukaryota; kingdom Metazoa; phylum Chordata; class Amphibia; order Anura; family Leptodactylidae; genus Leptodactylus; species Leptodactylus fuscus. The sequence continues at coordinate 162,343,881 of NC_134269.1, read as the reverse complement.
TCTATTGCATATGGGCAAAATGGGTTTTATTAATTTACTATTTTAAAAGGAGTTTTCTAGCCGCAAACTGATTTTTGATACTGATGATCTATCCACAGGACAGGACCTCAGTATGTGATCTGTCTGTCTGTTCTAGCGGCCTCCATGTGCTGACAGCTTATAGTGGACAGGATGCAGCACTGCTACTATTCAAGTAATAGGAATGGCACAGCAGCACCATCCTCTGTAAAGTGGTGTTTCTGGGTTTTTCAGCGCCGCTCCTATTACTTGAATAGTAACGTTGAGGCATCCTGTCCACAAGCAGCGTCTGGCACCAGGAAGCTGCTAGTACAGCTGATCTGTGTGGGGTTCGGGTGTCGAACCCTGTCAGATTACGGTATATACTGACATTCTGATGAGCCATTCTGTAGATAGATTATATACTGACATGCCGATGAGTTGTCCTGTGGATAGGTTATCAGTATAAAAGAATCAATTTGGGACAAGAAAACCCTTTAGTTGATGTGATGTTTATTAGGTTAGAAGTCTGTGTAGTGCTTGGCTATGGTCTTTGATTCACTATGCAATGTAGTGGAGGTTGTCACAGTGTGGAGGTCGTATACTATCTGGTCCCTGTATAGAGGTGTTGTTGGTCTATACATGATGTGTATTGTTTGGTAATTGTCTGTATAGTGGTAATAATTCTCCCCAGTATAGCGTTACACACATAGTAGTTTCACAACTATATATATCTTTACAATTTTTTTTGTATTCCTGATCTTTTGAGACTATATCAATTCCGCTGGAAGTGCAGCCCTGACTACTGAAATGACTGAATATGATGGTGTTGGTATGTCAGGATATGGGGCCCCTCTTTTAGTTTTTCCCAGGGCCCCACTTTGTCTAAAACCGGGCCTGGGGCCCGGTTTTGGCCCGCCACCGTGTGCCGGCCCCCGGGCGCCCACAGCAGTCATTGTGCCCAGTGAGCAGCGCCGAGCTCCAGCTCCTCGCACAGGCGCAGTACTACTCGTATTGAAGCCGGCGAGCGGGTAGTACTGCACCCATGCGAGGAGCTGGAGCTCGGCGCTGCTCACTGGGCACAATGACTGCTGCAGGCGCCAGGGGACATCATTTATAGGTACAGGGGGCAATGTTGCAAAATAAAGTAGTTTTAAAATTGTGTGTGTGTGTGTTGTGGGGGGTGGGCCCAGACACTTAGACTGTATGGGGCCCCAAAATTCCTGATGGCGGCCCTGGATGTAAGTGTTAGGTCATTGAGTGAGCGGATAGCAAGGGTTGGGCAATAGACAGAGATGAGGGAGGAAATGTATGGAGGTGCGGCATTATGGAGAGCCTTGTGGATGAGGGTGATAACTTTATATTGTATTCTGAAATAAATAGGCAGCCAATGTAGTTACTGGCACAGACCAGAGGCATCGCTGTAGCGTCTAGCCTGATAGATGAGCCTGGCCGCTGCATTCAGAATGGATTGAAGATTGTAGATCACGCAAAGAGGGGTCCCCAAGTCCCTGGAGTAAATGGAGCACGTTTAGAACCACTAAGACTCCGTTGCCATGGAGTAATGCGCTGCTCATTCTGACACGTAAACGTGTCAAGGTGAGCGCTGTAAAACAGAATCCCATTGACTTCAATGGGTGCCATCTTACGCGCGCTACACATTGAAACCAATGAGTTAAAAAGCCTCCCATTGATTTCAATGTGTAGTGCGTGTAAGACGGTACCCATTGAAGTCAATGGGATTCTGTTTTACAGCGCTCACTCTGACACGTGTTTACGTGTCAGAATGAGCGGCGCGTTACTCCATGGGAACGGAGCCTTATACATTCAGTGGGAGGCTGAGAGAGTGCTCAACTCTATCTTTGTCAGTCCCATAGAAGTGAATTGAGCAGTGATCCTGAATGTGCACTACTGCTCCATTGACAGAGAACTTAGGAACCCCCATTCTCATGATCACTGAATAAACATTGTGTATATAGTACCTAGATATACTGTATATATCTGTTAATATATATGTGTGCATAGTGCAGGAACAGTGCTACATGGAGCAGATAGCTTGTACTATGCCCATTGGCTATGCAATCTTAAAACTGAAGTTGTTTAGCAGGAGTGGGAACGGGTAAGAAAATAGGGTCCATTACCTGCTGGGGTAACAGCCTAACTTTTTTTAAAAAAAAAAAAAAAAAAAAAAGAGAGTCGAGCTCATTCCACTATGAAGATTGCATTTGAACAAAAAGGAAAAAAAAAAATACTTGGGTATCCCATATAAACTAGCAACAATTCATAACTAAAAACTAATTTTCTGAAAATGTTGCGTTGGAATGGAGAAGAATGGGAGTTTAACCCCTGTATTTCCCAAATGAATGGGAGTTTGTTGCATATTGTATATTGTGCTTATCCTAATGCTAGCAGTGGCTTATGAGAAGTATATAGGCAGCCTGCTGCAGGAGATGTATACCTCGGGAGACAGGTGAGGTAAGAGGATACAATTTAAATCTGTAATCCCCTCGAGAGACAATAATAAACTCGGAATACAGGCTACTAGTTTTATTGTTTTGATCTACTTCATTTCTCATTTTCCAAAAACCTTTACAGAAATTGCGACTTTTTATTTGTCTTGCTGCCGCTCTACTATGTTATTATAAAATGGCTTTCTGGAAGTGACCAATTTATTTTCCCTCAGTAATATCTTTAGAATACAATTGCAGAATTTATAAAGACAGGGAATGCAAAATGTCACAGCAAGAGAACATTTTAGGTAGTTACAATGTCTTTTTTAGTGACTATGGAGGATTACTGACTCAGTTAACCCCTACAGATCTTTCACCCCAATGGCAAAGAAAGACTACTCGGTTACCTGTGAAGAATGTACAGGGGGGCACACAAGACTTGCAACCCCTAGTTGTGAAATTGAGCATGGTTGCAAAAGGTTCCTGATCTATAGATAAGAAGGTTGAACATCCATCAGGGACATATTCACTATGGGAATTTCCTGGCCATACCATCCAGAATGAGTTATTTTCAGCCCTGCATGAACCTATGGTGGTGATTTTAAAAGATTCAAGCCTAAACTGCAAGCCTACAAATACTTTGACTCAACATAATCGCCGACTGTGAGGATTTCCATAGTCCTGATTATTTCTTATAGCAGTCGTGGAAGCAACCACGGGAAAGCGATAAAGCATTATTTCTGTTTACTCCAGATAATGCAGGGAATGCATAGTCATCAACTGAGCAAGTTTCTACAATCATGACCCAGTTTTCTTCTGGCCACTTTTACCTTTAAATGTATGCTCTTATTTTTCAACCCCATCTAGATTTATTGTAATAATTGAAAGCTTTAACCTGATTTACCATTTCTATACCTGTATAATGCAGTAGTATTCACTAAATATGGGTGAACTTCTCAGAATTTCATTGGTTTCGGCTTCGGGTGTAAACAACAGTGAAATTGTTATACTCTGGGGTCTCTTTAGGCCAGGGAATGTGCAAAAAATAAATAAATAAATAAAAAATCCCCTTCTGTCACCTCTCTTGGGCCTCTTCGGTTATGTCATGAGCCCAGGGTTACTGCTGGAGCCTGTGACATAGCTTCAGCAGTGACTCCTGGATATATAACATCACCAGGAAAGCACTGAATGCCCTATGGAGATAAGATAAACCTTTAATAGTCCCACCATGGGGAAATTCATTGTGTTACAGCATCATGGAAAGTACATTAGTATATTGCAAGAAAGAACACATACTAGCTCATGACAGATCGAAAAGATACTATGAGTGATAGCAACTAAAAAAAAAAAAAAAAAAGAAAATTCAAGATCATTTAGTTCTCTGTGCGAAGTAATGTTGATTATACATCCCAACCATGGTTGGGGGGCACAGCATGTAGACATAACAGGCAAAATCAGCTTTTTGCATAAGTGGGGTACATATGCAGCTATCACGATAACATGTGATAGTTCCTTTGGTAGGTAATAAGATCTCATGCTCACAGTTGATAGTTCAATATTCCTGCATCAGAATTTTTGTTCTTTAACCACAATATGCCCCAATATACACCATCTTTCATCGCAAGCCCTCATCCTTTCTTTTTACCACTGTCACGTGTTCTCTCCGCCTGAAGAAGTCTGAAGCCATCAAGACAAGGGTGCTGATTATTCCTCCATACTATCTTCCTCTCTTACCATGCTTCCCTTAACTCGTGATGGGATGGTAGATTCCTAGGCTGTAAAAAAGCCTTCCACGTGTACACAGGAAAAAAATTCCAGTCACCTGGCTACAGGCATCTTCCAAGGATAAACAAAAGACACAAAAAGGATTTGCTTTGAAAGAAAGAGTCTGCAATTTCATGTAAGTTTCTCGTCCATACTTATCTGCCTCTCTTTGTCCATGCTTCCATTAACTCATAGGGGTATGGTAGGTTCCTCAGCTGTAACAAAGTCCTCCACCTGTACACAAGAAATGCAGGCATCTTCAATGGACACAAAAAAGGATACTTTTGAAATGGACCGCAAGTTTTTCAAGTCTAAATAGTTAACTATTCATAGTGCAAAGGTACTTGAGTAGAGAATTTTTGTAGATACAGACAAAAAGAATGAAAAAGGAAAGATAAAGGTCGCTCTCAGCTTGGAGCTTCTGTAACAGGCAGCCATTCACGTGGCGCCATCTTGGTATACTGACGTCAGGAAGTTTAAGGCTAAAGCCACAGGTAGTGGGCTGCAGGAAAAAAGCGCTATGGGAAAAAAACGGGTTTGTGCTATGTTTAATTGTACTATAATTTACTGCAATGCGTGTTGTGGTGGCCATTTTAGTTCTTGTGGGATAACTGTCCCTTTTTTCACTTTTGTTGAAAACTAAACAATTTGGGACAGTCGGGTTGAACCCCGCTTAAAATGAAGCAGTTTGCCCATCTCTAGTATCCACATTTAAACTCAACATGAATCTACTGCTACGTGAAAGAGATGAGTATGTTTGCTGGTTCTCCCATGTATTTCTTAGTATATCGTGTAACTTTCTCCTGTCCCAGTATTTTCCACCTCTTTGGTGGAGCAAGGCTTACTGGGATGCCAAATGTCCAGACAATCACACAGAAGTGCTTCATACCATGTAACCAGAAGCATAGAATAAAGCTACTAGGCCCCAATGCAAAATCTGTAACTGGCCCCAAACGTATTGTTTGTAGTAACCGTAATCCAAACCTTCTGCACCCCTTCATATAATGACCCTGCCTATTCTTGCTCTTATTTTTGTCTACCACCTGTCTTTGATATAGATTATCTCACTTCAGTACTCTCAAATTTCTGACCATTTCAAGTTTCTATGTTTTGACCCAGAGGTCTAGCTTGAAGGTCCTTGGCCACAATGCAAAATATGTAATGGGGCCCCACTTACCATGGGCTCTCTCTAATAGGCCCCTGGGCTCAGTAGTGATTGCTACCTTTATACATCCTACAGCTATGCCCTTTGACCCGCGCTGTTTGATGGTACCTTTGTGATTAATCCGCTGGTTTGTTGCAATTTTCCATGTATGACCTTGTTATGACTTTGACCCTCACTGACCTTGTGACCACAGTGCTGCGTTTCCCTTAGATGTGGAAACCATGTTTTTCTTTAACTGCTTTAGGTGCTATAGGCAACAATTTTTATACAGTTCTTTTTTCGGCTCTCAGGTTACATATCTTATAAATTTGCCAGAAATATCAATTTTGTCTTCTTCTATTTTACTTCATTTTACAGATTATTTGTTTGCAGTGCGCTCTAGAATTTTGCTGGAAATAGCATTTATTTACAGATGGTTGAAATGTCAAAGCAAAGTGGATCCCATTCTCCTGACATTTTAATGGTAAAATTATTTTCTACAATCTGCTGTCATCATATTCATGGAGTATTGCCTCTACCTAGACGTGAGTGACCCACTGGACTGAAAAACTAAGCAGAACATCTGTAGATGCAGATTAAAGGCTTTCTTATATGAGTGTATTATAGGTCTCTATATGAGAGCCAAGGAAAAGATCTGAATCCATCCTGTGAGATCAGGCAAGCCTGCCTCAAAGAACAATTTGGAAAATGTTTTCCTGTTCTTCTAGGACATTAAAGGGATTTTCCCATGAACAGTACCATATTTAGATTTGTGCACAATTAACCCTTTCCTGCCACAATCATTTTTTGATTATTGTTTTTGATTCCCTGCCTTTCAACAGCAATGACCTTTTTATTTTTATGTTCACGAAGGAATATGAGGACTTTATTTTTGTGGGACAAATTATACTTCATAGTGGAACCGTTAATATTCCATATGATGTACTGGGGAGCTGAAAAAAAATTAGAATGGGGTGGAATTGGAGAAAAACTGCATTTGTGAGACTTTTTGTTTTTACAGTATTCACTATACACCCAAATGATATGTCACCTATACTGTATACCAAATTCACCCCAAATTCCACAAATTTCTTTCAATATTCTGGCTCTGATTCTGCATAAGGCATCTTTTTTTTTTGTTTGCATGGTTTAGTTACACTATTTTTGGGACAGTCTATTGCTTTGATCGCTTTTAAATTTATATGAGATGAAACAACTCCTGAGCAGCCATCACATTTATATACCCATAATAGTACGGCAGATGTTGGGCATGGGATAAATAACACAAAGTAAACAAAATTTTAGGTATCCACGTGTGTGTGTGTGTGTGTGTGTGTGTGTGTGTGTGTGTGTGTGTGTATAAGTCCCTACTATCCAAAAATACTGTTATTTATCCTGTACAGAGTAAAAATATATATAATGTAGTGTGCAAGCTAGTGTATTTTGGACACCTCCCTTTCCAGCAAAACAAAAGAAATTGTCATAAATCATGCATACCAAAAATTGGTAGAAATAAAAACTACAACTTGTCCTGCAAATGAAGAGCCCTTACATATGAAAATCTCAATTGTATGGAGAATCTGTGAAAACGGGTGTGAAAATTAGACATTCAGAAATTGAGATTTGCAGAATGTTAAGTTTTTGCACAGAGCAGTTTGATTTGAGAAGAATCAACTTCTCCCATCTGCATTCACTATATGAAGATGAAAAAGCACAGCCCTTCTCCATCTTGTATCTAGGGACGTGCCTCCCTAGTAACAAATGAGTCAAATACAAATTAGCTATAAAGGGAGGCACCTACTGGCAGGAACTTTAGAAGGGGTTTTCAGACAAAAAGTAGCCACATTTTTATTAAAAGCATATTTCATTTTGGTCCAGAATCATGTACTCTAAGAAATGAGACTAAGTTGTCCGAAAAGTTACCATTTAAATTCATTCTAGGCTTTGGCTAAAAAAAAAATGCAGCAAAATGTGCAACAAAAATAGCTTTTCTGCAATGTGAAGCCTCAGCTTTAAGGAGATCATTTGGGTTTTAGAGCTAAGCTATGGAAATAATACCTACTATAGCCTTAGGTTAATGAAATTTATACAGACAAAGCTTATCATGACATGTAAACCCAAGTGCTGGCAACTGTGTTGCTCATGTAGCATAATCCCTCCAGAGTAACATGTTGCAGAACAAAGAGGAAGGGCAATGTTCTTCTATTTGCATTTAGCAATAGGGCTGTAGGCTGGTTCGGTACCTGTAAGGTTTTTGCCTAGTAAACAGTGTTATGATGGGATTACCAACAGCTGTAACCTAGTCCCTGTCCCTGGACTGATGCACAGTCATTTATATCCAATAACCTGTATTCACAGGCAACCTTGCCTTCCAGGCATCTGTACAACACATCCGAATAATAATAACAATAAAACATACATTTATATGGTGCTTTGTACTGAGTGTGACTGTAAGGGATCAGTCATAACAGAAATTTACAGCCCTTCAAGAATCCAATCACAAGGTAAATGCACTTGATGTGCCTAAATATGGAAAGCCATTATGTTAAGCACAGGGATGGTTGTCACATAGTAATTAAAAAACAGGAAAACAAAATGAAACCATGTTCAGTGCTATGTAGCGGATAGTGTCAGACTGTAAGGGTAGCTACGCTAGTGAAGCTGATGAATTATTCATTGTCGTATGTCCTTCATCTGCAGAATGAAATGAATGTTCGAACCAAAGAAAAGATACCCAGGCAGTGGACGGCAATAATTGAGATATTTCTTGTGAAAAAATATCATGTGAGAGATACAAAGAAAACCATTTTATATTTTTTGGCAAAGATAGAGATGTATGACCAGATCCAGCTTTGTGTGGAGACTTGAGCAATAGAGTTTCAGTGGGCTCCCTGATGCTTCAACCCCATGCACCCCATATTAGGATGGTGCTACATGATGACTTCAGCAGCAACGCAAGTTGACATGTCACTGTGTAACAGCACAAGTAATACCGGTGAATGGGATTTAGGTGACCACCCCCGTGTCATAAACCTCAGGTAACATTGCAAAATAACCATGAAGCCCCAGCTTAATACACAGTTGGCACAGAGAGCATTTTTGTAACCGGTTTTGCTGTTTGTTTGCCCTATGCAAAAGTGATATAAATATATACAAACTGCCAAAGCCAAGAATCACTACTCTGTCCTCCTCCTCCTCCTTGACCCGTCCTCCACCTTTCACACAGTTCACCATCCCCTCTTGTTACAAATTCTCTCATCCCTTGGCATCACAGACTTGGCCCTCTCCAGGATCTCCTCATGCCTCACCAACCACACATTCAGCATTGCCAACTCGAACACCACCTCCTTGCCGCACCTCCTCAAGGCTCTGTCCTAGAACCCCTCCTGTTCTCCATCTACACCCTCAGTCTTGGCCAGTACATAGGATCTCGTGATTTTCAATACCCTTGCTACGGACTAGACATTACCACTCTGTTGTCCAGAGCACGAGTGTTTAGCAGCCATAGTTTACTTGACTCATCCAAACCCTCAACATTTTTGGAGTGCTGCTTATGTTTTTTGAGTCTACTTACATGGTCAATAAGCTTTTGACCTGAGGGATTTGTACAATTTAACTTTTGGTGCTGTGCTCTTGTATGGATAGATATAAAAAATCTTGTGTTTTGTATAGTATATGGTGAGTGTGGCCCCCTCTATTGGACTTGCACTCCTTCCATTTGCTCACAACTATTTAATTGGAATAGATCACACTCTTACCATGCCTTCACATGACCGAGTTTCAACTGATTATAATGCGGGACACTATGTCGCTGGTAGGCATGGACACTTAGCATTGTAGTTATCTATGATGCTAGGAGCCCCTCTCTCAACATACTATTCAGGCTGATAAATCCGCCAAAACATGGACTGAGTTTCATGGGTGAAACTTAGATGTGTGAATGCAAGGCTAGATTCAATTCAGACTTATTATTCTAATTGAAGAAGAGGATGGTTCTGGGTCCTACTTACCAGTGTTTAGTCTATAGACCTATTATGGGTCCAGGAGAGTTATATATTAGTGTAGGGTCCCATCTTGCTTAGAAATGAGCCATGAGATGTGTCTACAGTTTAGATATGACGTCTGCAGCTAGTGTGGCGTAGTCTAAGACACATCCCCAGTCTCTTCATTGGTCCATGTTGCTTCTCTCTCCCTCCCTTTTGCAGCTCAGATACTTAACAATGGTTGCAGTGTAATATATACCAGTAAGTCAAGAACTGATATATCTATATCAAAGACATTACTAAAAAAAAAACAGACAGCCTAGCCATGAGTGAGAAAAGATCAGGTTCAGTAATTCCCATATACTGTATATACCAAAGCAAATATTCTTGATCAGTGAAGAGCCCTGGAAGCCTCCTTAAGAAAAGTATTGTACGGTTTGTACTCTTTTGTGCTATGAACATTCATGTCTGCTGAAATTACATTTTTCTTGCTGGTATTTTTAAGGCGAGTATAGCATGGTTGACACGCGGTGATGTAAACAATGTTGACCTTTATGTCGGCTATTTAGACTTCTATTTGACGTATATTTCTGTATAAACAAGTGAACTTCCCCTTACTGTATTTTGATCTTGGTGAAAAGAATAATAAAAGGCAATGCTGATCAGAAAACAATGCATAGAAGTAACAGATTCATCTTCAAGGTACAGGGGAATATGTGTAGGCAAATTCTTCCAGACGTTCACACAATATCATCATTGTAAATCCAAAAAATGGGGGAATGACTACTGACGCCTGAAAGCTGAAATTGTGGTGTATCTTTGGTACACCACTCCTTTTAGCACTAAAGGTGTACCACTTTGACCTTTCTGCACCCTGTGTGCCACTTTTTATGGCAGAGACCACTTGATCACGCCAGAAAACTGAGGTCTAATATCTAAAAGCCAGAGTTTCCAATTAATTCGGGTGCATCCAAAACCAGCCAGGGAATTAGTTAACCTCATCTTCATCACCTGGTTGAACTTGATGGACATTTGTCTTTTGTCAGCCGCGCTGACTATGTAAGCCCTTGTTCACATCAGCATTTGGATTCCATCCGGGGAAATCTGCATGGGGACCCCCCTGAACGGATACCAAATGCAAGTGCAAGCGCTGGTGCAGTAAAAGCACATGGACCCCAAAGACTATAGTGGGGTCCGTGTGCTTACTTCCAGATCTCCGCAGGGATCATGCAGACAGGAAAGTACTTCACAATCTACTTTACTGTCCGCATTCGTGCAGGCAGCGCGCAGCAAGAACACGGACCCCATTATAGTCTATGGGGTCCGTGTGCTTTTACCTCACAGCACTTGCAATTGCATTTGTAATCCTTTCGGGGGGTCCCCATGCAGACTCCTCCGGACAGAATACAAAAGCAGATGTGAATGAGGGGTAACTATGTTGTACAAATTGCCAGTTTTAATAAATTCCCTTGAATAGTTGTTTTTGTATGTAGATTTAGAAGCAGCTTCAAATGGCGGTTTCCTACACTCATATGAGCCAGAGTCCCAATCCATGCAAATTCCACAAATAAAGAATTTTCGAAAAAAAATTCTGCATATTATGAGTGCTAAAAAAAAATTAAATTAAATGAATAAAATGTCCGTCCTTTTTATTGTGCAGATGTTTGCAGTCACGTACTGGCTGAACTTGTTCCTATCCTCAACAAGAAAATGTACACTATAATGTATCTAGACACATGGGTATCATATGGGATGGATGAATGAATGTTTACTTATCCCGTGCATTAGACCTCTGCTAGTGTCGCTTCACTTATAGTATAATCTTCACCTAAATCTGTTAACTCTTAACCTTCAGACATGTGTCAGCCATGTCTAGTGTAAGAAAGGTGTCTCATAGAAAAGTATTACTTCCTATTTGTTTAAAATCTCTATTTGTAGGGTATACCGTATCTAAATGGAAATTGTCTTATCTACATTTCGAGCTAGAAAACCCGTTTTGACCTTGTCTTAGAAACCTATGTGAGTTAAACACAGCAAGAGCACAAATCTCTGGACTCCAAGCTATGTGAGTAGGATTAGGCCAGGATGAGTTTGCAGCCTCTGAAAGTAATCAATGAATTTTTTCCTCACAGACAGCTAGTAGATATCTTAGTATGACATTGTGAGAAGTGGCGAGGAATAAAAACACCAGATAACTAAGAAAAGAAAGCAGGCGCTATTGTATTTCCAAGCCAGGAGTGGGTTAGAATATTTGGGCAGAGATGGTGGGTAGCAGCCCTCTAATACAGTACAAAAACACCAGTCTAAATTGGAAAAATAAAGCTTAATATGGAAGCCAAATAATACCACTATACAGTGCATAAATAATACCATTACACAGAGATCAAGTAATACAAACCACAATTATAATACTAATGTAGCAACCCATTGGATGGAGCCTGGAGGATTGGCACTACCAGTACTGGGAATAGGACTTGTCATGGTAGTTAAGTAACTCAACCAAATTCTTCTACCTCTCTTACTGGGCTGGTGCAGAATTGCACTGTACCTGATGGTGGTGGCAGTCTGTTCCTCATAGCATGATCTTCAGCCCTCTTGAGCCTCATAGAGGTAGAAGAGCCCATTATGGTGTTGCAGGAACAAAACTTAGGACTTGAGGTTGCAGGTAAACAGATAATACATAACTTTACTTGAAAGCGGAGTATTAAAACAACCAATGGAGGTACACGTCTTACAATAGAGGAGCACAGTGAGAATGGTGTAAGCCAGTATATAGTGGATTCCGAATAGCCTACAACTGACTCTCTCATATTCCTCAGGTGCTAATCTCTTACTCTGTCAATATACCGGGGTGGTCTTTCCATCGGATTAACCACTGAGCCATTATTGCACTTCTAGTAAAGGCACTTTGACTTGTAATGCTTCTCTCTCTGTGTCATAGGTAACTATATACCCCCTGTCTCCAAGCTGTAGCCCAATTGTCTCTGGCTTTAAACCTTCCCCTTCCACAACCTTCCATCTTGGAAGCTGCATGAACACTCTGTCTATTCCCTCATTGCAGAACTTAATGGCTGGAATAAATCAAGTCCCCCCCCCCCCTTACCAATAGAGGTCCAGCCCAGTTTATGGAAAAATACAGGTTGGAGCAGGTTCACACCTGCGCCCAGTCTCTGCTTTGCAGGTTTCCGTCTTCTGCCCGAGAAACTGGACAGGAAACGAAAACCGGCGTTCAGTTTTCAAACCCATTCAACCAATTCATTCAAAGTGACCGCCTGTGAGTGTCTTCTGCCTCTCTGTGTCCGGTTAAAAAAACTGTTTTGCAGCAAAGTCGGACATGCAGGACTTTGTGTCCAGTTAAAAAAAAAAAAACGGTTTTGCCACGGAGAGACACAAGATGCACACGGGCAGACACTGACTGCTGGGTTTCCGTCTCCTGTCCAGTTTCTCAGGCAGAAGACGGAAACCCACAAAGCGGAGAGCGGGCGCAGGTGTGAACCCGCCTTTATACGTAAACTTATACACAGTTGCATACTGATGGTATATATGCATTAGAAACACAGCATATATAACTTTGCAATCTCCAGGGCGTTGCTATAATACTACCACTAATCTATAGCCATAGAATGCCGCTAAATGCAAATGAAGATAGCAAAGACAAAGTAAAAAACGAATACAATACTAGTGGATACCTACTTGAGTCCTAGTAACTTTCAGTGATACAGGGTATAAGTGTAATGTCTTTAGTTGTGCTTGTACATAGCCATGCCAATAAAGAGTGTACTGTGAAATGTATAAGATGTATAACCTGTATTTCACATGTATGCAGTATATAAATTTGCCGCAGTATGTTCAGGATTATTTATAGATCAATCATGTATATAACTACCATGTTCTAGTATGCACGATTACTAGATATCTTTATCATCTGTTTACATGTATATATGTATGCTTCAACATCAAATCATCATAAAAGGATGGAACCCTGACTTCTGCGATTATGGGGCTTCCGCTTCTGGCCCCCGAATCAAATTCTCGAGGTAATTGCAAACTAGCTGTGTGTCTCCTCATACCGTGATAGATGCAACTCGTAAAACAGTATGAGAGATATGAAAGGTTGAGGCAAGCCAGATAAATGGGTCCCATTATTCTCCCAATCAAGTGAAATACCTCTTCTCCACGTCCTCATTTGAATGATAATATGAGCCGCACAATCCTTCCCTACTGCTATTGTCACAGAGTAGAGCTTCTCCCTGCGGCTAGCTGAAAGGTAACCTTGTCTGCTGCCATCACCGGGCACTGGACGGCTCGAAGCACCCCTTCACTGCTGGAATGGCTTCACCTTGTCAGAATTCTGTGTGTAGGTCATTGATTTGCATCTGCTGACTCACCAGTTTGGCCAGAATGCAGAATATAGGATAAAATCCGTACTGGATCATGAAGTAAACATGATATAATGTGAGTCTTACTCATTCACATCACCACAATTCAGAATATGCTCATCCTGTACATGACGGATTACCCGTGTCCCTGTTTTGTAACTTGACCATTCTTGACCCCGCACCTTTGTCCTGTGAGGCTGTGACTTGACTCTCCTATTACTGGCATGGCTCTTTACAGATAAGCTATGTGCATTATCCCTGTGTGTAAAGAAGACTAACTTTACCTTCTTAATGCCATACCTCCCAACTTTTGAAGAACCGAGACACAGGTCAGTTCCTCGCTTCAGCCGCATGTGTCAGCGAGAGAGAGACGCAGTGGCGAAGCGAGCACGCGAGCAGCTTCAGCCGCATGTGTCAGGGAGAGAGGCGGGCAGCGGCGAAGCGAGGAGCTGACCTGTGTCAGCTCCTTCCTTCAGCCGCATATGTGTTCAACTCAGATCTGCGTCCTCTGGACGCAGATCTGAGTTGAAATCGGGACATACCTCCCTCCAACCGGGACCGCGGGACATGTCACCCAAATCGTGACTGTCCCGCGGAAATCGGGACGGTTGGGAGGTATGCTAATGCATATATACGGCCCTTAGTTGTCATGCTACTATCACTAATACAGTTGTGCATGCTTCTTGCAAATCTGTAAGTAAAGACATGAACAGATCTGTACAGAGACCTAAGTGGTGGTTGGTATTGGGAACGCATATCAGAATGGAACCTTATTTTGAATTTTGCTATGGGGGCCAACTTCTATGGACATCTGAGTCCATTACCAATATATTATTAGAAGTAGGTCTTTTATTAGATGATAAAGTTGTGCTGAGATATTTATTTCACAATATGCAAATGAGCAGGCTGTAGCACCAAGGGCTGTTCCATTTGCTATGTATACCCCAGACCAAAATGGGCATTATTGGGGTGTTTCCAGGTGGGCTCATATTTTGCCCTATGAAATGTCAGCAAGTATGCTCAAGGACATGACATGAATCTGGGGGCAGAGATGTGGGGACATGAATCTGGGGGCAGAGATGGAGAGGACATGAATCTGAGGGCAGAGATGGGGGACATGAATCTGGGGGCAGAGATGGAGTGGACATGAAACTGGGGGCAGAGATGGAGAGGACATGAATCTGAGGGCAGAGATGGGGACATGAATCTGGGGCAGAGATGGGGGACATGAATCTGGGGGCAGAGATGGGGGACATGAATCTGGGGCAGAGATGGAGGGACATGAATCTGAGGGCAGAGATGGGGGACATGAATCTGGGGGCAGAGATGGAGAGGACATGAATCTGAGGGCAGAGATGGGGGACATGAATCTGGGGCAGAGATGGAGAGGACATGAATCTGAGGGCAGAGATGGGGGACATGAATCTGGGGGCAGAGATGGAGAGGACATGAATCTGAGGGCAGAGATGGGGGACATGAATCTGGGGGCAGAGATGGAGTGGACATGAAACTGGGGGCAGAGATGGAGAGGACATGAATCTGGGGGCAGATGAAGGGTGTATATGAAACTGGGGGAGAGATAGAGGGGGGGACATATAATTTACGGGTGACTGTAGGAGGATTATACTGTGTGCGGGCACATGAAAAATTAACGAGTGGGCGGAGTCAACACAAAAGTGGGCAGGGCTAAATTTGGCCCTCTTTCAGTTCTTCAAAAGTTGGGAGGTATGCATTGTGCATGTAATAAGGGGTTCAGTTGGGGGTACTCATGATGATATAGGATAACTTACTCTTGCTTGAATTTCCACCAGAGGGCAGAATTACTGACCAGTTAACTGAAAAGCCACAGGAAATATTCTCAGCTGGCTTGGATTTTCACGAATCAGAAAATGGCACCGCCTATAAACAAATAGATCCACCAGTGACATAAATAATAGCCATTATCAGCTGTCAGTTGACTTGGCTCTCCACCAATCAGAAAAGAGTCCCACCCACATTTCCACCAATCAGATGGGAGCACTGAGTATAAATAGCAGGCACCGCCACCTACTCCCCTCAGTCTTGGTTATTGTCTTGTACGGTATCCATTCTGTTCCTTGTGAGCATGTCTCATTAAAAAAAATGCAGCGGAATGAGCAGGACAAGCAGGACATCCAGCGCTGGTCTGAAGTTTCTAGCTGGCTGTATTCATTGCTTTCTGATGAAAAGGAACTATGCCAAACCCTTGCGTGCTAATGCTTCAGTATACCTGGCTGTGGTACATGCTGGCTTGACTCCATTAGATGTGTTATCCGGCATTCTGTGTTTTTCTCAATGAGAGGACCAGCCCTATAAAAGACAATCTTTCCAAATTTGGGGGAAAGGGGGAGGGGGGCTCAAACAGGTTTCAGATTACTGATATTGTGACACTATACATGGAAATCGCAGCATGTCTGTTATACTACGGAAACACTGGCAGTTTCCTTATAGGTATAATGGAAGCAGAAAGGTTTCCTCTGCAGACTTTCTGTGAAAGGAGGTTTTCCCTGGACGCTTCTTGCTGCAGCCCACTACATGGGGTCTGAGCCTTAAACAGTTTACTTGCTAGTAATAGCATATTTTACAGTATATCACTTGTTACATATAATAACTAAAGAGGCAAGCAGAGAACTGCATAAATAGACATGTGACATGTAAGGTAATAGTCAACATTTCCATATGTAAAATCTAAATATTAAAATGTGTCACCCATTGTATTGCTTTGTAGCCATGTTGGTGATGACGTTGCTCTTTCATACCTTGCACAGTTCTTTAGATGCGGTAAGATCCCGTTCCCATGTTGCCATATTTCTTCTTTCCTTTGCAGTATCACTGTGTTCATGTAAGCAGATATTGACTACGCTCATTCCTGTCAACCTCCATGATATTTCAAAGATATGTACATGAATAAGTGAGTATTCAAGATATTCTTCTATATAGATCTTTCATGAAAGAAGACGCTAGCTATTGATGATCTAAGAAGAATGAAGTAAAAAGGCCCTGCCTAACCCCAGGATTGATTTTAAGAGATTCCTTATTTACATAAGCATGAAGTCAATAATGTAAGAAGGTGTTATTAAGGACAATAGGATCTTAAGACTAGCAAAAATAATTAGCTTGGGTGCCATCAGAGATACCTTATTCTTTATAATGTAAAATAAAGGATTTCAGGTCTCATAATGCCTATTCACTGTACGCAGCCCCTTCCAGATCTGGATGTACGTGGATGAATTATTATTTTATTATATATCTAAAAAATGGTGGGGAGAAATAGTAGATAGCATTTTTATTGGATTTTGTAGCGTTTTCCCTATATATTAAACATATAGGGAAAACACTTGTGATCCTGAAGCTAAAATTAACATGTCGTGTTCTTTAAAAATGCACACATGAGTTTTTCTACATCTCACATGCCAGCACAATGAGCCCTTTTTATCTCTCTGGTCAGCATGAGGTTATTTGGGATTTTTCAATGATGTCCTTTAATTAGGCTACACCATCAATATAAGATTACTGGTGAGGTCCCAATGTAAGATAAGACCATCATCGATCAGCACAACAAAGGGGCCTTTATTGTTCATTCAGACACAATGATGTACTTGTGAGTACGGCTGTGCTTGATACCACAGCTTAGCGCAGTTCACATGAATGGGTTGGGCTGACATAGCAGAACCAACTACATGCATTTGTACACAGTGTCTGGATAAACAATAAATGGACCATGGTGCCACCGTCTGTTGAAGCTCATACATTAATGGCCTATCCTATGGCTGGTCCGCCAATCAAAAATATTGGCAAACCCTCCATAGGCTAAAGCCCCGCATTACAGAAAATCTGCTTTTTTTATGTCAAAGCCAAGAATAGCTACAAAAGGAATGGGAAATATCTAGGAAGCTCTTATACTTCTCCCTTCTGCTCAATCCAATTTTTTTAGCTTTGGCTAAAAAAAAACCTGAAATACAATCTACAACAAAAAAAAAAGCTGTATGGTTAAAGCATACCCATCATTTTGCTCAAAGCTGAAAAAATGGGCTTATTGCTTGCATCACTTCATAGTCATTTTACACTTAAACCTCCATCCACCCTTCATGGGACGCCAATACTTGCACTTCCGTTAGGTGTCCTATTCACTTTTGAGGGTATGTGGGAGAAGTATAGATGAAGTCCTAACATCTAGTCCTAAGGGTCCATTCACACGTGCTAGCTTTTTTTTTTTCCACTATCAGAATTTTCCACTGAAAACTTTTCCTCCGTGTGAATGGACCCTAACACATCTCCTCAGCCTGCACTGCACATTCATTGACCAGTGCCACACCCCTACTATTAACCCTTTCCTGCCCCACATTCAAAGCCATTTACAGTACACTGGTAAAATTGCAGCCACAACTATCCCAGGTCTCCTAAACATGTTGCCTGGAAACACACTAGTATGCAGTTTTATTCTCTTTGCTGTACCAATTTTCTGACACCAAGAGCCTGGGTCTTTTCTCAACAAAGCCCAACCTCCCTTAAATCAGGCTCTGGGGAAAACCTCAGGGATGCTTGACGCTAGATCCACACTAGTGTTAGGGAGAATCTGCCCAAGATTCCACTTCATTCGACTTTTCTCTCTACCGATTTCAGCATAAAATTGGTGGAAACCAAGCAGACCTCATTATAGTCCATGGGGTCCGTAGGTTTCCGCTTTTCCATGCGGACTCTAGGGATGGAAACCGAGTGCTAGTGTGAACCTAGCCTTAGACTCTACCCACCAGGTCTGTATTGGAGTGTAGGTAGCCTTTTTTCCTGCAGTGTATGTGAAAATTGCTTAAACAGCAATTCCATTACTAGTGAACTGCTTAAGAGGCAATTCCATTATGGGGTTGAGGGGCTATGAAATGAATTGCCCTCTAATTCTTAAAGGGATCCTATCATTCAGACGACAATTTTTCTAAGTACCACGTCGGATAGCCTTAAGAAAGGCTATTCTTCTTCTACCTTTCATTGTCTTCTCCGTGCCGCCATTCGCCTACAATCCCGGTTCTTGTTGTATGTAAATTAGCTCTCTCGCAGCACTGGGGGCGGGCCTCAACACTCAGAAAGCACTGGGGGAAGCCCCAATGCTGCGAGAGAACTCTTTCCAGCGCCGCCTCCATTTTCGTCAGGAATGGCCTCTTCATTCTCTTCTTCCGGCGGTGTCTTCTTATTTCTAGGCCTCGGGCAGAGCAGACTGCGCATGCCCACAGGCCCCAAGAAAAAAGCCTCTTACAATACTATGAAAGTGGCCACTTTCTCGTGGCCTATGGGCATGCACAGTCTGTTCTGCCCAAGGCCGGAGGATTAGAAGTTACAAGCCACCGCTGGAAGAAGAGGCTGAAGATGATGCTGCTGAAGAAGAGGAGGCGGCGGCGCTGGAGAGAGTTCTCTCGCAGCATTGGGGATGCCCCGGTGCTGTCTGAGCACTGGGGCCCACCCCCAGTGCTGCAAGAGAGCTAATTTACACACCGACAAGAACCGGGATTGTAGGCAAATGGCTGCGCGGAGAAGACAACGAGAAGGTAGGAGAAGAATAGCCTTTCTTAAGGCTATCCCGACGTGGTACTTAGAAAAAATGTGGTCTGAATGATAGGATCCCTTTAATGTATACTCTTTAAAGAGTCAAATTTTATAGATATTGCTTAGGTATGCTTATGGAAGAATAGGGCAAGGTGTGACTAAATGGTCCCTTATTCCATTCAATACAACTTAGTAGATATGGATCCTGTACTAGTTTTGAGTAGCTATTTGCGCTGTGAACGAGTATCTTTTATGAATTATTCTTTTCTCTAAGTCTATTTATGCAGTGCTGTGTAATTTACAATTAGAAAGAAAACATTTGTGCAGAAGCCCTAGAACAAATTGATTCAGCAAAACTTATAAAAGGAAAAGCCTAGTAAAATCTATCAATTCACCATGAAATACTTTCTTGAATATGGACCTTTTAAAGTCTTTTAAGGAGACCCAAATTCTCTTTTGTCACATAATAAGACTCTAGCATTATATATAAAGAATTACATAGAATGTGAGGGACCCTGTAAGAATTTGACACTGGGCCCCAGTAGCTTACACATCCACGTTCTCCCTCAAAATCAAAGCATAAATTGTCTTCCGGTATACACCACTAAGATTATTGCTACCAGACCAATGGGAGCTTTAGAGACTCATAAACTTCCCCTAGTGGCACATACAGACTGAGGGTGTTCGTAAACTAATTCCTGGTTGCATCCGTCATATACCTGTACGTTCCCATTTGAACCAATAGGAAGTACAGACGGAGTCGGGCAATGAGCAGGAATTACATGCACCCATTAATTGCCAGGCTGCACCTGCAATTGGTTCTTGTGCGTCCTGGCTACATCCAAGAGCAACCAAACAGAATTTTATCATATAACTTTATTGCCATGAGCAGGGCATTTGGAGCCTATATATATGCAATACATGGTGCACCACAAGCTGTTTTGAGCTTTGGTATATTATAAACTCTTTATATCGACCATGTGGACAGTATCCTCAGTGAGGTCACAGTAAAGTAAGAGCTAGGGCATGGACACTGGGGGATTCATCTTAGATATAGGTGTGGGTCCCAGAGGTGGAATTTGTTTCTATCGTTTATGGCTTTGTCTTTCATGTGAAAACCCTTTAAGGCTAAGACAACACGTAGCGGGCCGCAGCAGAAAAAACATGCAGGAAAAATGGATTGTGATTTTTTTCCCGCATTGCTTTCCACAGAAAGTCTACAGAGATTTCTTCTGCAAACTTTCTGCTTCCATTACAACTATAGGTAAACCAGTGGCATTTCCATAAGTATAATTGACATGCTGCAATTTCCAAAATCACACCCGCAAGAATCCCATCCACTTTGCAGTGACTGTAAAATGTTGCATTTTTTTTCCTTGTGTTACGCCACATAGGACCACAGCCTTAAGTCATTCCTTAAGATGGAAGAAATATTTTATTTTGAATATCCATTCACATAATATATGTGCAGCAACACCAGCAGACCACTTTATTTTGCATGATTTTTCATATGACAAAACGGTTAATGGTTTTCTGTACTTTTAATGAACGAACCATTGGTTTCAATTACAGAGAACAGATTAATTAATGATCTCATGCAGTTTAACGTGACCTTTAATTCCTAATGGGCCAACCCATCAGGTTATCAATAGTTAAGTTCATTAAATCTCCTGCAGATCGGACTAGAAACAAGAATTAAAGAGCTAATTACTATGAGACTGTGCATTTGCCATTATGTATATATTTTTTTCTTTTAATCATAAAAAACACTTGTAAGAGTATAAGTACAAGTAGATGAAGCGTAGCCACAGGAGGCTAAAGTACAGGATAATACAATTGAAATATAACATACATGTTTCTGATGTTGAATATGTTCAAGGAAATCATTGGGCAGATTTACCAATATGTTTTAATAGACCGTGTAAAATAAATTGTGCCCCAGTGGCTGATGATGGATGACAAAGACCGCCAATAAATTGGCATAGTTTAACAAATTTTGGTACATTTTACGATGTACATCTTTAACTACATCCTGGAGATCCAAGCTCCTTCCCACTAAGGTTGATGCGCAACGCTTTTTTTTTTTTGTTACAGATTTTGCTGGAGTTTTTTGAGCCAAAGCCAGGAATGGGTTAAACAAAATGGAGAAATAGAAGAACTTCTTATATATTTACCATTCCTTTTGCAGCCATACTTGGCTTTGCCTCAAAAAACTATAGGAAGTTCGGCAACAAAAAAGCTGCGTTTCCAATTCCAGTTCCAATTGTTTAGCTTTTCGATAGTGTTAGCAAATATGCTTCATTTTGCTGTAGATTTTTTGTCTGTAGTGTGTGGATGAGACTTATTTCAGCCCCTTCTACTACACTATGTATGTACTTTGCAGCAGGTTAGCTATTGGTGATTTTATAGTGGTTAATATAACCAAAGCAAGTGCTCCACATGTGTCATTGGCCAAAACAAGTCTGCCACCACCAAGATCAATTCTAAATCACTTATATAATGTTGTAGGGATGGCTACTAACATAGTGAACACATCTATTCAACGTGTTATCTTCCTGCCAAGAAAATCGACTTTTAATAAGTAAGGAAATTAGCTGTTCAGAGCATTGGGCATCTGACTGTATATGTATGTGCACCCACTTCCCCTATAGCCTCTGCATATTAGGAACTGATACAAAAAAGTTTTTTTGTTTAAACTGTTAGAGTTTTGCCACATTTTCCCACATACATCTGTTCCCCTATCTTCTTGTGGTTAATAAGTGGAGTGCTATTAGGCTAAGGCAACCCCTTGTGGTTTTGCGATTTGCGATAACAAGAGTGGCTACAAAAGGAATGGAAGTACTTCTCCCTTTTTTGGCTCAAAAACGCAACAACACTGGGCCCCCATCCTAAAACTTGAGGGGTTTTTTAAAACTTTTTTATGGAAATCTGGGAAACACTGAATATGGTCACCGCTGCTGCTCCCGCAGGAGTTGTACCCAATCCCAAATAATGTACATGTATTGCAAGACATGAGCATGTCATAAGCAGCCACAATACTGAAATTATTATGCACCGTATGCACGAAGCATTTGTTGCGCCATATAATGTCCCTACAACTCCGTACTATGGTGCAGTAGGCACTCCATATGTTGGCATTTTCCCAAAGAATCAATAATTCAAAGGTGAGAATTTCTTTGTAATACTACACTCTATAAAGCATAGATTATGTACAAACGTGGCAGAAAGAACTCAGTATGAAATCTGAGATTTACAGAATTACAGGCTCCTGACAATTCTATGCATGCTTTATAAAAAATGGCATTTTGAGACTAAAGGCCTCACACAGAAACTGCCATACTAGTGAGTGATATGGGAAGGATTTATAGAGCTGTAGTTCTGATTCTGAACTGAGGGACAAAGAATTCTCACAGATTCCATGACAATATGTAGAGAAAAAGTGGGACACATTTCACAGGTCATACTCAAGAAACGCTTCTATGTGGTAATTATGCGAGAACATACAGCAGCACACGGACTCCCCACAGTGTTTGGATATGGGCCCACAAACTCCGTGTCTATAGAATTACTATACACAATACGTTATCCCTTATTCCAAAATACAGTTCTAGTACATTCTGGTAAAAGAAAAAAAAAAAGCTCAGGAAGTAAAATACCGTATATACTCGAGTATAAGCCTAGTTTTTCAGCACTCAGATACCTTATATTCAGCAAGGCTGAATTCCAAGTGGGGGAAAAAAAACAGTCCTCAAGCTCAGGGAAGGGGCAGACAGACAACCAAAACACCCCCTCCCCTTCCCCAGCACCCAGCAACTACTGCACCCAAAAACTCCGACCATTTTCATTTTTTAAAATTTTCCAGTAGTTGCTGCATTTCCCCCCTCGGCTTACACTCGAGTCAATAAGTTTTCCCAGTTTTTTGTGGTAAAATTAGGGGCCTCGGCTTATATTCGGGTCGGCTTATACTCGAGTATATACGGTAGTCCTGAATGTTGACAGAATCCTTTCCATGGTAAAGAAAAACCCTTCAAAACATCTCCCAAGTGAAAAACCCTCAAAAAAGTAGCTGTATCAGTATCTAACTCTACTGTAGTGTGAAGACTTCATGAGATCAAATACAGAGGGTTCACCATGAGGTGCAAACTATTAGTCAGTCCCAAAAATAGAAAGAACAGACTATGTGATGGCATGGACAGGCATGGCTTCCAATGGCACTGGGTCACTAATGTTTATTGATGATGTGACAGAAGAAGCCGGATGAACTCTGAATTGTACAGGGATCTACTTTCTGCTTCGATTCAGCCAAATGCAACAAGGTTGACTGGACGGTGCTTTACATTACAGGCGGACAAAGACCCAAAACATACTGCAAAAGCAACCCAGGAGTTTAAGGCAAAGAAGTGGAATATTCTGCTACAGCTAAGTCAATCACCAGATCTCAACCTAATTGAGTGTGCCTTTAACCTGCTTATGGCCTCGTGCACATTGCACATCTGCGTTGGTATTCTGTCTCTGGGAGTCCGCATGAAGACACCCCCCCCCCCCCAAACGGAATACCAAACGCAACTCCCAGAGGTGTGCCAGTGAAAGCACATGGAACCCATAGACTATAATGGGGTCCGTGTGCTTGCTGCCAGATCTCCGCAGGGATCATGCGGAGAGGAAAGTAGTTCACAATCCTGTCTGCATGATTCGTGTGGGCAGCACATGGCAAGCACATGGACCCCATATAGTGCACCGGCCATGCTTCCACGGCAAAACCAGACAGGAATAGGACCTGTCCTAAGTTTTGCGGCCCTGACTATCATGTGCATGGGGCGACATAAATGTATGGGTCAATGTGGTATGGCAGAAAAACCCAGATAGCACACCTAACTACACCACGGCAGTCTGCAAGTGGACTAAGTCTGTCTTTGTTCTAGAGAGCTAGAGATTAGATATATAGATTCATAGAAATGGAAAGGTTCTACACTGTTTTAAGCCAATTTAATGTGTGGTCTTTATTGAAATCTGAACAAATTGGGACCTGAGCCAACAGAACCAGATACAAATCTTGAGAGATTTGCCCATTTCTAGTTATTATACTGTATATACCAGATCAAATTTTAAGTCCCTCTAGTCTTCCCAGACTGACTGTGCCCAGGTGACAACGTAGAAGAAGTGCCAGCTGGGAAATGTGATCAGTCAGTCTGTTTTCTAACATATTTCTTTATATTTTGTTAAATTAGCTATATTCATGAAAAAAGATGGCAAATATCTGACATAATACAAAAGTATTACAGTCAATCCCCTGTACAACAGATAAGTGTAGAAGTAAAGCCACATTCACAATTGAAACAAGAAAAAGACCTTCACGCATCACATGAGAGAGGACACCTTGACGGATACCATTCAGCTATATGGGGTCTAATACAATGGATTAGTATTCAGATAAATAACATGTTAAATTCTAAATGCATTTTTTTCTACCGCTCATTCATTGCCATAATGCAGGTATAATATTGCAAGAATTTAAGTGACGTAAATGAATATACTCAGAATTGCTGAAATGAAGGATGAGATCGCACTTTATTTCATGTATTTTTCACCATGCCCCGGTATCTGCTTCTTTTCACTTTTATCAAATGCACTTTCAGTACAGTAAGAAAAACATAGTGACCACATCTTAGCACCCTTATTTTAGATGGAATAGCTGGTTACGGAGTCATAACTTGAACCTCCTGTACCCCATAGCGAAATCTGTAAGAGGGCCCCCCACTTACCATGTGCTGTGAAGAATACCAGTGGATTATAATATTGTAGAAAGGCCATTGGGTTCTCTTAGCCTCCAGGACCCTGTAGCGACTGCTACCACTGCACAGCCTATGGGTCTATGGCTATACCCCTGGTTCTGGAATGAATTTAGATCCGAGTAGAGTTCCATGGTGAGCCCAGTACGATTCATTAGACTAGCAAAGGGGATAATGGGGAATTGTGCTTTCCAAACTTCCCATTGGTAATTGGTAGAGATGAGCGAGTAGTGTTCGATCGAGTAGGTGTTCGATCGAATACTACGGTATTCAAAATACTCGTACTCGATCAAACACTACTAGCTGTTTGAAGATTAAGGTTCGATGCAGAACCAGCGTTGATTGGCTATACATTCTACCAATCAACGCTGGTTCTTCTCTTACCTTTAGAAGTCTTCTCCATGCAGCGTCCCCGCGGCGTCTTCCAGCTGGAATTCACTCTGCCCAGTCGGCTCTGCTCAGGCGTCGGGCAGAGCCGACTGCGCATGCACAGTCGGCTCTGCCTAGGCCCCGATGCCTAGGCAGAGTGAATTCCAGCCGGAAGATGCCGTGGGGGCTCTGCGCCGGAAGATGACTTCAAAGGGAATCCAGCCCGACCGTCACTCGTGGACTTGGTAAGTATAATTTTATCGAATTTTGCGTACCCCTGAAACGAGCATTTCCCCCAATAGACTATAACGGGGTTCGAAATCCGTTCGAACAGCCGAACAGTGTGCGGCTGTTCAAATCGGATTTCGAACCTCGGACATTTTAGTGTTCACTCATCTCTAGTAATTGGTAATAATTACATTACAGCCATATTTGGACCTTCTGCAACTGATTATACTGTTTAAAAAAAATAAAATCTGTTTTGAATGCTATAGGAATCACACATGCATCAACAGAGAGTCATAACTGATTCATGGGAGATTTGCAAAATGTATAATACATGTCAATTGTCTCATCTGAAGGCCCTATTTACAGATGGACAAACCATTCAAGATTCATTTAGTTTCAGGTTCGGCTTGGCAAGGGAGGTGAGTATGAATGGTTTTAGGGGGGGGGTTCTTTTTTTAATTTCTCCTGCTCTAATTTATTATACAGTTGGTCTGAAGAGACCCCAGAGTATAATGCGGTAGCCATTTTAGTTTGCCAGGCACAAATCTTTATTTGTTCGATTTTGTAAAACACAAACAATTTGGAATATTCGAGTCAAACTTGGTTTGGTACGAAGCAATTCAACCATCTCTAGACCTATTCAGAATTATTATTGGCAACAAACAGTCCTAGGAACACTTGTTGCCAATAGTAGTCCTTTATAATAGTACTGTCAATCATCTGACCAACAAGTCATTGGCCACCACGGACTGGAGGTTTTTTTTGATGTGTGTGGTTGCTAATCTGGCGGTAGCTAAGCATGTCCTCACCATTAATATTTGTTGACCTACTCTTCCTATTAACATATTGGGGCCACAAATTAATTTTCCAGTAATAGATCATTGGTAGTCTGATAAATTGTAACAAGTAAATGCAGTCAAAGGTAAATTGACAATTTGTCAGTCATGAAACTCTACGTGTTGGCTGGGTGTACTGGCCTGAACAGTGTGAGTGTGCCGGGAAAGGGACTCCTAGCAGTATAGTTATCTCGTGTTGACCAGTATCATACTGTCCTATACTTTACTCAGTATGGGGAAAGAATATTGCCGGGAGGTAGGAACTGGTAGCATCATAGATAAGTATACTGCTAGGAGTCCCTCTCACTGTATAAGGTACAATTTGGTAAATCCAGCCAACATGGACTGAGTTTCATGGCTAAAACTCAATGGTGTGAATGCACCCTAAGAGGAAGACCAAAGGGCCAATTCTGACTAGGTTAGGCAACAAGAGTTTGATACAGGGAAGATAGTGTTGTCACACATGCCATCCGAAGTGAAACACAAAGAAAGGTTACATATATAGGAAAGATAATACATCTATTTGTTCAAATTCACTCCTTGTTATGGTGGAAGAAAGTATCCCAAAAACTGGATAAAACTGCGCAAGTAAAAGCCTTTTATGCGAGAGATAGAAATCCCAGGATCTATACAGAATACCATTTACGGATTTTGGAAGAATTTCAACTTCTCTCTTCAACTTGTACAACCTTCTGTTTTTGTAGCTCTGACTGTGTGACTATAGTATAAAAGTACAACAATTGCTGAATTCCATATTAAATCAGACATTAATGTTTGCCGTTTTAGACTAATCTGGATTGTAAGTGAATATAAATCCAACCCTGCTAAGCTAAGGCAACACTTGTGCTTTTTAATGTATTATGTGTGATTAATCGCATGAGACAATTTGCGCGATCTGTAACCAATGGATTCCTGTGAGATTTGTCTTATGTGATTAATAACACAATTGCTCCTCGAAGATTCGATGAAGAAATCCTACTTTTAAAAGCTTTCGTCAACCAGCTATTTGCTATTCAGAAATTAATTGGTATGGTAAGTAGGGATTGTTTGCTCTGTCTTGGTCCTCTTCCTTCTAACCTTGGTCATGACCTTAAGAAGCACATTCATTTCAACAGAACAATATCCTAATGCTATCTCCATGAGTGTAGTGGCCACTTCTTTCTCCTACAAGCCGATACTTACTATGTGCACTTTGTCGTGCCTCCCTGATTCATGAAACTCATGGAAATATAAACCGACATGGTGCGCATTCAGATTTAAGTGTTTTTCTCTAGCGCAGTTAGAACATGAAAGCCGATCGGGTGATGTAGACCGCATTACTCATTTTTCGTGAAAACTAATTTTCATCAGTAAACCAGATTTTATCTTATTAATCTGCTGACTGCCAGCACGCTTCATGCATAGAATGCGGCTGCTAATGACAGACATTAGTTCCAGTGAAGTTCCAAGGGAACGCAAAAGATCTTAAAGGAGTTATTACATATCCTCAGCATATGCTATAATGTCTCATATGTGGGGGTTCCACTCCTGGTTACAAAGTCTTTTTCTGACCACCAAACAAAAGAAGACAGTCTGAGGGTAATTTAAGGATGGTAGCTAGTAATCATAAATGGTGGAATGTGCCTTTGTTACTGCTGGAGGAAGTATGTGACTATGGGATGGACAAGAGTAAGCAATGATGTATGCATTATGGGAAAGAGCGGAGTGCCTGAGTCACCATTGGGAGAAAGATGACTTTTTTTTTCATTGTGATGTAGGAACTTTTGATCTGGCATTTGTCAAACACAGCCATGATTTACTTATTGTGGCTTCTAAGTAAATCATGGTTGAATTTCTGATAAGTGTCGTAGCGCAAAAAGTTCCGGCCACCACTAAGAAAGTTAGGGAAAATAGTTAAAACACTGCAAAATGTGTAATTTATTTTTTACAAAAATGGCTTTTGACTGTGTATAAATTTAAATATGGCCATGTATATAGAAAAAAACCTTTAAGGCTAAGGCCCCACGGGCCGTAATCGCAGCACTAAAGCACTGCGGAAAGAACTTCTGCGTGATCGCATTGCAGTTCTTTCCACAGCGCTTAGAAGAGAAAGTTCACAGAGTTTTCCTCCATGGACTTTCTCTTCTCATTATATCTACGGGGAAGCCGCTGGCGTTTCTGTAGATATAATTGACATGCTGCGATTTGCAAAGCCGCAACAGCTATGCAAATCGCAGCGTGTCCGCACTGCATTTTTTTTCTGAAAAGTGGGCATGGGATTCGCATGAATCCCATCCCCTTTGCTTGCACTGTAAAATACTGCGATTTTTCCCGCAGTGTCTCCGCTGCGGACAAATTGCGGCGTTTACATCCCGTGGGGCCCCAGCCTAAAGGGGGTCTCTCATCGGGAAACTCATTTTTAACTAAGCATATATTTACATAGCTTTTAGAAAGGCTATTCCAGACATACATTTTATCGATTAATCCTCTCAACTGTTTTTGAATTAGCCCGCTTTATTTTAGCCAGCACTAAGCATTGTATGATGTGTGTAAACAGGGGGAGGTGACAGCAGGGAAGGCATCTGCTGTTGATGACAACTCATCAGCTTTCTCTGCTCTCACCTTAAGGCTATGATCATTACTAGCAGTGACTATATGCCATATGTGGCCCTGGCCTAATACTAGAGACAGAGGGGGTCACTACTGTAATTATTGAACTTGAATTCAGCCACTCGGTATGTATCAATCTGCAATACTCTAGATAATAATTACCTATTATTACCTAGACTGTATATGCCGGTATATAATATACACACGTGGACAAAATTGTTGGTACCCCTCATTTAATGAAAAAGAACCCCACAATGGTCACAGAAATAACTTGAGTCTGACAAAAGTAATAATAACTAAAACTACATGTGGACAAGCCACAAAGCTCCTGGGAAAATGTCCTATGGACAGATTAAACAAAAATCGAACTTTTTGGCAAGGCACATCAGCTCTATGTTCAGAGATGGAAAAATGAATAGAGATGAGCGAACAGTGTTCTATCGAACACATGTTCGATCGGATATCACGCTGTTCGCCATGTTCGAATCGAATCGAACACCGCGTGGTAAAGTGCGCCATTACTCGATTCCCCTCACACCTTCCCTGGCGCCTTTTTTGCACCAATAACAGCGCAGGGGAGGTGGGACAGGAACTACTACAACGGGGGCATTGAAAAAAATCGTAAAAAGTCATTGGCTGCCGAAATCAGGTGACCTCCATTTTAGACGAATAGTGGATTTCAAATTCGGGTCATATGAGAATGTGAACTTTGTGACTATGAGACAGGGATAGCTGTACAGGCAGGAATAGCTAGGGATAACCTTTATTTATGTGGGAATGTTATTAAAAATAACTTTTTGGGGCTCTATCGAGTGTGTAATTGTGTTTTTTGTAAGATAAACTTTTTCCCATAGGAATGCATTGAGCAGCGTTGATTGGCCGAATGAGATACAGAAGACGTGCAGAGACTCACAGTGTTGAGCCAGTTCTGCTCAACTACACCGTGTGCCGGTCAGCACTGCTGTGCGAGCTCGGCACACACTCAGCTCTGCATCACCGCTGGCATTGGCCAGCGTTGATTAACCAGTATACAGAATCAGTATACAGAATCAGCAGAGCTGAGTGTGTGCCAGTCTCTGCACAGCAGTGGTGAGTGTGTGCACTCGCTCAGCTCGGCTGCATCACTGCTGGCATTGGCCAGCGTTGATTGGCCAGTATACAGAATCAGTATACAGAATCAGCAGAGCTGAGTGTGTGCTGGTCTCTGCACAGCAGTGGTGAGTGTGTGCACTCGCTCAGCTCGGCTGCATCACCGCTGGCATTGGCCAGCGTTGATTGGCCAGTATACAGAATCAGCAGAGCTGAGTGTGTGCCGGTTTCTGCACAGCAGTGGTGAGTGTGTGCACTCGCTCAGCTCGGCTGCATCACCGCATACCCATAGGAATGCATTGGCCAGTCTCCAGCCAATCAGCGCTGGCTCTCCAGGAGGAGGTGGAGTCTAAGGTCGGACCTGAATGGAGACTGGTGTGGAGCGATCTTAGACTCCGCCTCCTCCGGCAGAGCCAGTGCTGATTGGCCGAATTCTGAAGACTGGCCAATCAACGCTGGCCAATGCATTCCTATGGGAAAAAGTTAGCTTGCGAAAATCGCAAGCTGACAGGGATTTCCATGTGATAAAGTGACTTATATGCCCCCAGACATGCTTCCCCTGCTGTCCCAGTGTCATTCCAGGGTGTTGGTATCATTTCCTGGGGTGTCATAGTGGACTTGGTGACCCTCCTGAGACGGATTTGGGTTTCCCCCTTAACGAGTATATGTTCCCCATAGACTATAATGGGGTTCGAAACCCGTTCGAACAGTCGAACAGTGAGCGACTGTTCGAATCGGATTTCGAACTTCGAACATTTGGGTGTTCGCTCATCTCTAAAAATGAAGCATATCTTGAAAAGAACACTGTCCCTACTGTGAAACATGGAGGAGGCTCTGTTATATTCTGGGGCTGCTTTGCTGCATCTAGCACAGGGTGTCTTGAATCTGTGCAGGGTACAATGAAATCTCAAGACTTTCAAGGGATTCTAGAGCGAAATGTGCTGTCCCATTGTCAGAAAGCTTGGTCTCAGGTCATGGGTCTTGCAACAGAATAATCACCCAAAACACACAGCTAAAAAAAAACAAGAATGGCTAAGAGGATAACATTGGACTATTCTGAAGAGGCCTTCTATGAGCCCTGATCTAAATCCTATTGAGCATCTTTGGAAGGAGCTGAAACATGCCATATGGAAAAGGCCCCCTTCAAACCTGAGACAACTGGAGCAGTTTACTCATGAGGAGTGGGCCAAAATACCTGCTGAGAGGTGCAGAAGTCTCCTAGACCATTCCAGGAATCGTGTGATTGTAATGATTGCCTCAAAAGGTTGTGCAACAAAATATTAAGTTAAGTCATTTCTGTCCAGTTTCTGTGCCTGTTTCATAAGTTTTATTTCTAAAAAAAAAATTCTGTTGAAGCAAAAAAGCAATGTCTGACTTTCATTTGTTCAGTTTCATAGAATTTTTATTTATTATTACTTTTGTCAGATTCAAGTTATTTCTGTGGGTTTTTCTTTCATTCAATGAGGGAGGGGTACCAACAATTTTGTCCATGTGTGTATAGCATATGTATGTTCTTAAATGTGCCAAACACCATGTCATGAGAGTATACTATTATCTTGTTTGTTACCGACTTGCACATGCTTGGATGTTATATACATTATGATATTATATATACAGCTAGAATGTCTGCAATGTATACGCTGTTATCGGTGGCTTCCAGTGAGCCCTTTTCATCATGGATTTTCTACAAATTACTATGTACCTGTCATATTTTATACATCATTATTGCACCATTTGCTTAACCCTAGTAGAGACCCTAGACATATATTTACTGTATCTATTTATCCACAGTATTACTCAAACTTGGTACCTACTTCTTCCCACCCGAAGGTTATAATTAACGAAATGGAGTTATACCAAGAGCTATACTCCTACATCTCAGCTCTCCATGTGACATGTATACTATTTAACTGTGTATGAACTCTATACTGCTGCACCGATATGGATACTATTATCACCGATTGTGAAAAACACTAAATTATTAATTTCCTGGTCGTCCTCGGCAGCACAATACACATGGGTTATAGTTCCCTAGGTACAACCACATAGAGACAGGTTAATTAAGCAGTAGTCAAATAATTAAACAATTAACCAATCAGACCCCAGGCATAAATAGGATACAGTGCAGGGCAGCCTGTTGCCATGTGCGGTGTGCAGGAGGAGGAGGCGAGAGAGGAATTGGCAGAGGAGGTGGTGGAGGAAGAGGACACTGACCCGACCTGGACAGGGTGGATGTCAAGCGGGGAAAGCCGTGTTGATGTTGAGGGAGGTGCAACACCAAAGAGGGTAGCTAGAGGCAGAGGCATGTCCAGAGGCAGAGGTCAGCTGCTTCGCCAAAGCCTGGCCACACCCAGAATGGCCCAAGATGTTCCCTATTATAGCCAGCCCAGAAAAACTCCCCCATCAAAGGCACATTCCTTGATGGTGTGGAGATTTTTCAAGGAATGCGCAGAGGACAAATATATTGCGGTTTGCACAATTTGCCACTCGAAACTGAGTAGGGGTTCTGAAAAGAGCAACGTTTCGACCACTTCCTTGCGCCGTCAATTGGAATCCAAGCACTGGGCTCAGTGGGAGAGAGCAAACACAGGACAATCGTCGTCCGGCGTTGCCGCCACTACCTCTCCCACTGTTGCCAGTGCTGGCGGTGCAGTCCAGAGCACCAGCCAGGACACCGCAACATCTGGCTCCGCCACTTTGGGGACTTCTCCCTCATCCTCCCCTGTTCCTGTCTCAGCTCCTTCTCCTGTACCATCATGCGCCTCCTCCAAGCAACCCACCATCTCTCAGACATTTCAGCGCAAGCAAAAATACAGCGCTAACCACCCACATGCGCAAGCCTTGAACGCGCACATCTCCAAACTCCTGGCCTGGGAGATGTTGCCGTTCCAGCTTGTGGAAACTCCGGCCTTCAGGGACCTGATGGCAAGTGCGGCACCTCGCTATGCCGTCCCTAGCAGTCACTACTTCTCCTGCTGTACCGGCCACCGCCTTGCACCAGCACGTGTCACTCAAAATCAGGCGGGCCCTAAGTTCAGCGCTTTGCACAAAGGTCCACTTGACCACCAACGCGTGGACAAGTGAATGCGGACAGGGACGCTACATTTCACTGACGGCACACTAGGTGAATGTAGTTGAGGTTGGGACTGGGTCACAAACTGGGCCGGTGTACCTTGTCTCCCCACCGATCATTCCTGGCAGGGGCTCTGAAACAACACCCTCCTCCTCCTCCGCCGTTAAATTGACTCCAGCTATGAGCTGGAAACGTTGCAGCACTGGCGTGGGTAGACGTCAGCAGGCCGTGCTGAAGCTCATCAGCTTGGGGGACAGACAGCACACTGCCTCCGAGTTGAGGGATGCCCTCCTCAATGAGACAGCAATATGGTATGAGCCGCTGAACCTGGGCCCAGGCATGGTCTTGTCTGATAACGGCAGGAACCTGGTAGCAGCTCTGGAGCTTGCCAGCCTCCAACATGTTCCATGCCTGGCCCACATCTTTAACCTAGTGGTGCAACATTTTTAAAGACATACCCAAATGTGCACGAGCTACTGGTGAAAGTGCAGCGCTTGTGCACCCACTTTCGCAAGTCTACAGTAGCCGCTGCTAGCCTCAAAAAACTCCAGCAACGCCTACATCTGCCCGAACACTGGCTGTTCTGCGACGTCCCCACACGCTGGAACTCAACATAACATATATGTTGAGTAGAGTGGTTGAGCAGCAGAGACCTTTGATGGAGTACCATCTCCAAAACCCTAGGGTGCCACAAAGTCAGCTCCCTCAGTTTCTCAACCATGAGTGGCCATGGATGGGAGACCTATGTGAAATCCTACAGGTGTTTGAGGAGTCCACCAAGAGGGTCAGCTGTGACGACGCACTAGTGAGCGTAACAATCCTGCTCTTGTGTGTGATGCGAGAATCCCTCATTGCCATCAGGGATAATGCAGATCACACTGAGGAGTCAGAGATAGCAGCAGAACCGTCACAGCAAGAGAGTAGTTCTACACACCTGCCCGCTTCACAGTGTTTAATGACGGAGGAGGAGGAGGATAAAGACGTGGCAGATGATATGATTGTGACACAGGAAGCTACCGGGGAAGTTCAATGCGTCCCATTCTTGTAGCGCAGATGGGGCAAAAGGGAGGAGGAGGAAATGAAGAGTGACCTTTCCGGTGGGGGCAGCGAAGTCATGCCAAGTAACACTCTGGCACACATGCCTGACTTCATGTTGGCGTGCTTTTCAAGTGACAAGCGCGTAGTCAAAATAATGGAGAGCAGCCAATACTGGATATTTGCAATCCTTGACCCCCGGTATAAAAATAACATCTCATCTTTTATTCCGGTAGATGGGAGGGCCAATCGCATTAATGACTGCCACAAGCAATTGGTTCAGAACATGATGGAGATGTTTCCATCAAGTGTTGTGGCGGCAGAGAGGACAGTTCCTCCATGAGGCGAACAAGTCTGGTCCACACTCACAAGGGGTACACTGTCTAAGATCTGGGACACGTTAATGGCACCCCCTCGCCAAACTCCCGCCATTGAGGGGTCTAGTGTCACCAGGCGGGAAAAGTATAGGCGCATGTTGCAGGAATACTTGTCCGACCACAGCCCTGTCCTCTCCGATCCCTCTGCGCCCTACACGTATTGGGTGTCGAAGTTGGACCTGTGGCTTGAACTTGCCCTATACACCTTGGAGGTGCTGTCCTGTCCTGCCACCAGCGTGCTAACTGAAAGGGTTTTTAGTGCAGCCGGTGGTATTATCACGGATAAGCCCATCATTTTCGTGCCCACCAGTGTCATGCACCCCAACATGAATTGTCATGTCTGCGCTCAACCTCTACAATTCCTCCTCATATTCCTCCACCATCTGTGTTGCACAATTCTGATCCTTCTAGGCTCAATCCACCCTGATTTCCCCAAACTCTGCTGGTTAGAGGCTGAATACACCCCGAATTCACCCAACTCTGCTGGTTAGAGGCTGAATCCACCCTGATTTCACCCAACTCTGCTAGTTAGAGGCTCAACACACTCCAAGGGCCAAAAACACTGCTAGTGCAAGGCTCAACTAAGTTAAAGGGCCTAAAACTCTGCTGGTTAGAGGCTGAAGTCACCTTAAGGGCCTCAATCTCTGCTGGTAACTCAGCTTATGGGCCTCTAACGTAATTTGGAAGGGCTCTCGTTAAGGGCCAGAAAAGTGAATTTTGGAAGGTCTTACCACATCACACACACACACACACATCCACAATGACAGTTAAGGGTGGGTACTGTTGGATTTCCCATTGCCTATTCCATCTGTGGTTGTCATAGGCAACGTGATTTAAAGGGGTGCTTGTTAAGGTTTCATTAGAGTAAAATTTGGTTTCTGTCCATCCAATTGGGAAGGAAAAACGGTTTCCAGGTATTTTTCCACCTTCATAGTGTTTTATTTGAGTGTGGAAAGTGTGTAGTTGATGGGCTGTGATGTTGGGGTAAAACTGTGACTTGGACTTGTTAGATGCCCCCAGACATGCTTCCCCTGCTGTCCCATTTACATTCCAGAGGTGTTGGCATCATTTGCTGAGGTGTCATAGTGGACTTGGTGACTCTCCTGAGTTGAACATTGGTTTCCCCCTAAACGAGTATTTTTCCCCATAGACTATAATGGGGTTCGATGTTCGATCGAACAGTCGAGTATTGAGAGGCTACTCGAATCGAACTTCAAACATTTCACTGTTCGCTCATCTCTAATTATAGGCCCACATGCTGCAGATAACCAGCATTTTTCAGGATAATCAGTTTGCTAATAGAGCTCTGACAGTGTGAAAGATAATGTTGAGTTTACTGTAAGTCCATTGTCTGGGAGCATGTAAATGTTCTCTATAAACCTGTGTAATGTAATATACATTTACTATGCATATTATTTGATCTAGTAATCTTAATAAATAATCTCTCATAGTAAAGGCAATGTCTAGATCTACTGATACTTCATAGTGTCATACTCTTCAAACAGTCAATCTCCCCAGCAGCTTGTTGAAGAATACAGGAAAGAGAAGAAACAGCAGGCAAAGCTGCTGAGAGAGGGAGATCTGTAAATCCCTTTGACAAAATACTGTGACAAGGTCAGTAAATGGTATATACTTGCACTGTCCATCTTTGACACATCAGCATCTCAGAGGACAGCACAGAGACTGCAATTACAATACTGCCGAGCCAAGTATAACAAGTGGTAACGCAACACACAGAGTCCTCTTAAAGAGAATCTATCACTATCCCCATCGACTCTAACTTGTTGCATCTTTCAATAGATCCTGCTCCACTGATTCCAGTTAAATTGGAATTTTTTCTTTAGTTCCCACCATTCCTAAGCAATTGGTCTAACTAGCATTCTGGCTGATCCCATCCACACATTGCAGAAAAAAATGTAAAGTGATAAAAATCCCAAGCGATAAAGTGGATCAATTATACCTGTGGAAATGCTGGAGTTATATGTATAGGTGTAATAAGCGCAGAAAGTATGCAGAGGGAAATAAAATGAAAAACGCCGTGGAGAAAAACGCAATGCGTTTCCACAGCATGTTTTTTGTTTTTTTTGCTGTGTTTTGCTACATGAGGCTTTGGCCTAAAGAAAGGTAATTAAGAAGGTCATAAACAAACCAAAGGTTACACTTTTATGTTGGTACCCAAGGATTAGACAAATCTTTACATAGTGGCAGACATTCCAATTTCGTAGTCTGCAGATGTAATTGCTACATATATCTCAGACTGAGAACAGGCAATTTCTATTACCAAAAAGTGATGTCATCTAGATTGATACACAGGAAACAAACTTCTACAGATTTTGAGTGAACTTAAAAAACAGCTATTTGTGCGTGTTCATTTATGGGAGGAATATGCAAATCTGACTTCCATGATGTAATTAGGAAGCCAGTGCCTCAAGTATGCACACCAATAGAGGGCACTGACTGAGAATGTGCAAGTCTGTCTTCCATGATGTAATTAGGAAGACAGAGTCTCAGTCAAGCAACCTATAGAGGGCGCTCCCTTTAACATCATGCCTTCTCAGAGATCTTTGTTTGCAATGATGTTGGGATTTAACCAGATACAGTCTTCTCAGCCAAGGACAGCTGCGAGATGCAAGTACATCGAAACAGCTGTCCTTGGTTGAGAAGACTGTATCTGGTTAAATCCCAACATCATTGCAAACAAAGGTCTCTGAGAAGGTCGGCATGATGTTAAAGGGAGCGCCCTGTATAGGTTGCTTGACTGAGACTCTGTCTTCCTAAATACATCATGGAAGATAGACTTGCGCATTCTCAGTTGGCGCCCTCTATTGGTGTGCACACTTGAGGCACTGGCATCCTAATTATATCATGGAGGTCAGATTTGCATATTCTTCCCATGTTCCTTTGCAGTGGACCGCTCATGGCTTAATAAGACTCCACACACCTATATGGTGGTCTCTCCCTATGGAGTGACGATATCCCCTCAACCATGTTCATTTAGGGTGCTTTCACATTTGCAGGTTTTGTTGATGCAGTTTTTGAAGTCAAAGCCAAGAGTTGATTAAAAAAATGGAAGCGCCATCTGTCGCTTATACTTTCTCTCCTTTTACCATCCACACCTTATTTTGGCATCAAAACTGCATCAACAAAACCTGCACGTGTGATAGCGCCCATAGAGTGAGCAACCGTAATTATTGCGTAATAATCAGATTATCAGGATTATTGGATTGGTTTTAACCCAGTTGGTGATAACAATAAAAACATTCTCCTATTGATATTATCAATAGCTTTATTTTCCATTTCACCAATTTCCTTCTATTCTTTTCATGTAACTTCTTGCCAAATTGATTCCTGAGTCTGTACCTTGTAAAGGTCTGACCTACTACAGATTAAAGCCAATTTTGAGATTAGTTTGGAGAAACGCTGAGCCTTTGTGTTCAGGACTATGAGAATTATACTGCAAAATCATGGATTTCCTTAGGCATGTTAATTACATTTAGCGTATCAAATACCAATTGTGACAATAGAAAACACGGAAGGCCAATTTCCGGGATACAAATGAATACAAAGATGTACTGTATAAACACAGTAAGGCAGCATTTACATGCGGTGCCCTTTTCTATGGACTATAGATGCAAGATCTGCACTGAAAATCCACAACTACATTTACACACGGCTGAACAATCCTGTGTGGATTTGTCATATTGCTTATTTTAAAGGTTTTTCAAAGAAATGCTTCTTGATTTTGCTAGAGGAATGTTCTAAAACTGCAAGGCTACTTTGATGATTTGCAAGCCATTTCATGAACATGGCCTTAATGTCTTACCCCACTCAAAACCTTGTGGTGTGAGAAGAATTAATTGACATATATCTCTGCCCCCTATTCAGATTATGCAACTACTAAGGCCCCATGACCACAGCAAAAAAAGCACTGTGGGGGCCACGCACCATGGTTTTTCCCATAGTGCCTTTCACAGTCCACAGAGGAAACTTTCTGCTTCCATTATACCTATAGGGAAACCACCAGTGTTTCTGTAGGTATAATTGACATGCTGCGATATCCTAAACCATAACGGATTTGGAAATAGTAGCTTGTCTGCTACACATATTTTTCTGCAATATGTGGATAGGATTCACTAGTATCCCATCCACTTTGCAGTGACTGTAAAACATTGTGGTGGTCATACCACCTGGAGCCCTGGCCTTAAGCTGTATGACAGTATACAGCTTTACTACAAGTTTGTCTCACTAACCAACTATGTGAGGGTGCCAGCGCTACTGAATGGCTTGAAATTCTCCGCCATTATCAATTCTTCCAGGAGAGAATAGCAAGTTCTTCTTTTGTCTCTTTATTTTATCACAGGCACACGGAATACAGTACAGTACAAAATAGATCCATAATATGCTAGTGTATGGGAGGCCAAGGTCTATTTTCTAGAGCCCTGGAGTCAAAACACTGATATTTCACAGCTTCTTCACACTTAGACCTCGAAGACTTCCTTCTCCATTTGCCCCCTGCATTTACTCTATTTATAGATAGAGGTGGGCGAATCACTTAGTACCGAGCCAAGTGTATGGTGCATGCCACTTTGTATGTTTTGGTGGACCTTTTTTTGGTTTCTGCAGCAGTGCATTTATTATTAGTACATCTATATGTTTGGAGACAATTCAGATTCTCAGTTTCAGCGCAAGTCCAACTCTCCTTGCGGTAGCTCTGGTGAAGGCGCCTGGGGGTCTGTCTGTGAAGAGGCCCAAAGGAAGTAATAGAAGGTGTGAGCATGTTTTGTTTTTTACACCTCCCCTGGGCCTCCACTTATTATACTCTAGTGCCTGAAGAGACCCCAGAGTATAATAATGTAATTTTTTCATTGACCTAACGTTGGCTGTGTTTGCCTTAGAGGCCTTGAAATTTGTTAGGTTCCTTGGAGCTGTGAAAATGTTCTACACTATGTATTAAGCCGATTTAACATGTGGTTCATACCAAACGTGCTTAGTGCGAAATGAATCAGGGACCCAAGCTGCCAAACACGAAACGAATCTTGAGAGCTTCTCCCACCTCTATTTATAATGCTGGTAGTACTGAGAGCTCTCTGTTACATTTTAGACACTACTTCCTGAATTTGGATTAGAAAACAGAAGTGATAAAGTGGAAAGTTCTCAGCCATTACCTGAAATATACATAGAGAACATGCAAAGAATAAGCCTAGATTAGTAGAGCATGAAATCAGGGGCCATTTGGCAACTTCTCTTGTATGACCCAGTAATATACACCCTTCCTTTTGTTTCATGTGGTTTTCAGTATTTATAATATGAAAGGCACTTTGGAAATTTGCATTTGATGGACCAAAGTGATAGAATTACTGACCATAGCATTATATATAACCCTAGCTGCTATATTCCACCAATTATGAAAATTTGCATAGATTTCTTACATGTAACTTTAAATATCCGAAATAATAACCATCAATATAACTTACAGCAAGTTCAACTACTTAGTATGTCTAAACCCATGAGACCCGCACCATGAGAAAATGTTATAATTTAATGAACGTAGTGAGTACAGGGTCCCTGGCACTAAAGTGGTTAACAAGCCAGCAGGTGTTTTAATATGCTAACATGGCGCTTATCACATACAGTATCCACTGTTCCACACATGGTTTCAGTTCCTATCGATCAAACAGCATTACAAGTGAGTTAATGAACAGGTTTGTGGCGATATAAGGTTTACAGAAGAGACAGGACTGTTTAATATAATCCCTCGTTTTCAGAAGAGGCCAATTAGACCTTGTTTTCTGAGCTTTGCTTGTCCCCATTGCCAGACCTAGGCTTATGTTATTGTTTCCAGCTTCGGTCCTCCAGGAACCGAAGAAGACCAGGTGTTGGAGATATCTGCACATCAATGGATCATTAAGTAGCACAATTTGCCTGTGTCAGTCTGTCTTTAAAGGGACAACATCATTGATTTTTCTGAACAAAATACTTAGGGGACAGTTCAAGTTATCCCTAGGTGGTCATAGTGCAGGTTAACTACCCGGCTCTCTGTAAGTAGACAGAATGCCTTAGCGTTAGCTTTCATCCAGCTCCTAACTTTTGACTGTGGTGGAAATCGTGTTGTCGCTTTCAAGTGTAACACATTTTACGTTTCCTTTTCTCAAGGTTGCCTCGATCATATGCCTAGATAATTTCATTAGCTTTTTTTGCCTTGTTAGTTTATTGGTGTTGGCCTCTTACTGTGTG
Organism: Leptodactylus fuscus; assembly: GCF_031893055.1. NCBI lineage: Eukaryota > Metazoa > Chordata > Amphibia > Anura > Leptodactylidae > Leptodactylus > Leptodactylus fuscus. Next base: position 162,302,992 of record NC_134269.1, on the reverse strand, counting down.
TGTTCTTGTCACCATGACTATATTATTGTGAATTCATTTTGGGATATTATTTATATTTCCAGATTTTTGGACCAACAGTGTCAGAGAAAGGTCTATCTCCATTGCCTGCACGAGACATGAGTTTCACGCGTGGGTGACTGTCAATTGGGAAAATTGCAGAGATTGCTATGAATTATGGATTGCTCTTGCTGTTTCAGCAGATAGTATCAATGCCTAATAACTTCTAGAAAGGAGCAGTAAGCAGAAGATACAATATATTACTCGCTATTGACTTGAACAATTACCCAGAAGTTGTTTCTCCTAATGGTAGTGTGACTATTTATGTATATATTATACCGTGTCATGAGTTATCTGCCATTTATGAATTTTCGTATAGTTATGGGGTTTTTCTTTGATGGGTGTAGTTAGCAGATTGTACTAGTCAGCGCTAGAGTGTTTTCTGTGTATAGTAACTATAATGCACAATCCATCCAGACTGGCTTCATAGCAAACAGCTCACCCTCACAAATGAATGTTGGCGCTGCCATAATGGCCCTGGCACATATCTGGTGGGAATGCTCTTTGATCTCGTCCTTCTGGACTCATGTGAAAAGTTGCATTAGGTCAGTCTCCTCACAGGACTTCACTCTCTTACCAGTCATGATCTTCTTTGCTCAGACAACTCCGTATTATGATCCCAAAAAGAACCCCCTCATCACCCATCTGATAGAAGCGGCGAAGCTCCTAATTACACTTCAATAGCTCCAGGTGTCCCTACCCTCTACCCAAGAATGGGAAGTCAAGGTTCATCAGATACTAAGATTTGAAGAACTATTAAGCTGGACAAGAAGATTTCACTCCAAATTCCTAAAGTTCTGGTCGCCATTGCTGAACCTACTTCCACCTTGAACATCCCTGACCCCTCCTTCCTTATCTCTTCTGCCTTTGCATAGCTTAACCTTGGAAGCAGAGACTCCCTCCACCTCCACTTTTCCCCCAACCACTGTGACTCAGCTCTATCTCATACCACTCGCCCTCTTTACTTATGCCCCCCACCTTATTTCTACCCCACCCCTCACCCTAATATGTCTCTCTTGTCCTGTCTTGTGCTGCCTGTGTAAACCCCTCCCCCTTCCCATTTGTTTGTCATCTAGGTATATGTTTCTCCTCTATATTGTAAATAGATCTCACCCAGGACATGCTCTTATAACTCTTGCACACGCATTCTACTTTTGCCAGCTGAATTTCTCTATGATTTAGACCAGGGCCCTCATACCACATGTGGCCCGCCGAGAGCTTATTCCGGCCTGCCGGAAGGATCGCACCTATGATGCAGCTCTTATGGCCATGATGGCGAGCCTATAACACGCATTCCAGAGAGGGTATGAAGAGCCCTCTCTGCGGGCACGCGTGCTGTCGCCTGGCTCGATCACTAACGGGGAATCTGGTAGGGTTATTCCCTCTACCTTCACCTATAGAGACCTTAGGGACGTATCTAACAAGAAAGAGTTATAGGTCCTTGCTTCATTTGGACTTTTATATCTTAAGGTGTCTGATTCATGCACCATTCTTATTGAGTACCTTTCACCTGGCCGGTTAACCCTTGAGATAATCCCTTTATCTATTTTTGTGTATAGGGACCTCTGACTTGTTCAATAGGAGGATAATCTCATTTTCATCATTCTGGGGTGATCATATGTAGGACACTGTCCACGGACTGATTTTTTTTGTTTTTATTGTTTTAGTCCAAACAGTCTAGGGTTGGATTTTATCTACATCAATAAATGTTAAGTTTTATTTAATATTTGTTTGATATCCTATACCCTGTATCCTGGTACAGACATAGTGCATATTTTCAATTACTTCTGAGATTTAGGTCTAGAATTACATCCTTTTATTGGCTTAGTACCATAATCATTTATTTTTTACACCTTGAGGAACTACCACCACCATCAGGTACACAGTAGGCCACCTCAATATTTCTCCAACATGGGAAGTGGGTTGGAGTCAGTTGAGTGTCCTTTGCCAACCAGTGACAACACAGCTACTACTACTCCCATCCTCCGGTTCCCTTTTGGAAGTTGTATGCGGCTGCTGACCAATGACATACCTTCAACGTCTGGAAAGAAATCATGGTGTTTAGAAGCTTTGTCCAACAGTTGCTAATCTACATAAGATCGTTCTATGAAAGAACATTCCCATAAAGATCATTCATCTGTCCTCGGTGACACTGAGCAAGTTTAAACAGTTGAGATATCAAATATGGAGAAGAATGTGTATGGCCGTATGTTCAGCAGATGTTCATTCATTCAGTCATCAACCTTCTTGTATCTGATTAGAGATGAGCGAACAGTGTTCTATCGAACTCATGTTCGATCGGATATTAGGCTGTTCGGCATGTTCGAATCGAATCGAACACCGCGTGGTAAAGTGCGCCATTACTCGATTCCCCTCCCACCTTCCCTGGCGCCTTTTTTGCTCCAATAACAGCGCAGGGTAGGTGGGACAGGAACTACGACACCGGTGACGTTGAAAAAAGTAGGCAAAACCCATTGGCTGCCGAAAACATGTGACCTCTAATTTAAAAGAACAGCGCCGCCCAGCTTCGCGTCATTCTGAGCTTGCAATTCACCGAGGATGGAGGTTTCCGTCCAGTTAGCTAGGGGTTAGATTCTGGGTAGGCAGGGACAGGCTAGGATAGGAAGGAGAAGACAACCAACAGCTCTTATAAGAGCTAAATTCCAGGGAGAAGCTTGTCAGTGTAACGTGGCACTGACGGGCTCAATCGCCGCAACCCAGCTTTCCCAGGATCCTGAATGGAATACACTGTCAGTGTATTCCCGTATACCCGATATATACCCCCGATACCCGTTCCAACGGTGTGCCCCCCCACCTTCACCCCAGAAATACCCTGCAAGTCCCCTAGCAATAGAATTGGGGCTATATACACCCACTATTTTTGCTACTGCCATATAGTGCCATTGTCTCACTGGGAATTCAAAGAATATATTGGGCTTACATATAACTTCAATTCCAGGGAGAAGCTTGTCAGTGTAACGTGGCACTGACGGGCTCAATCGCCGCAACCCAGCTTTCCCAGGATCCTGAATGGAACACACTGACAGTGTATTCCCGTATACCCCATATATACACCCCAAATCCCCGTTCCAACGGTGTGCCCCCCCACCTTCACCTCAGAAATACCCTGCAAGTCCCCTAGCAATAGAATTGGGGCTATATACACCCACAATTTTTGCTACTGGTATACAGTGCCATTGTCTCACTGGGAATTCAAAGAATATATGGGGGTTATGTGCACCCACAATTTTTAATACTGCTATACAGTGCCATTGTCTGACTGGGAATTCAAAGAATATATGGGGGTTATGTGCACCCACAATTTTTAATACTGGTATATAGTGCCATTGTCTGACTGGGAATTCAAAGAATATATGGGGGTTACGTGCACCCACAATTTTTAATACTGCTATACAGTGCCATTGTCTGACTGGGAATTCAAAGAATATATGGGGGTTATGTGCACCCACAATTTTTACTACTGGTATACAGTGCCATTGTCTGACTGGGAATTCAAAGAATATATTGGGGTGACGTGCACCCACAATTTTTGCTACTGCTATACAGTTCCATTGTCTGACTGGGAATTCAAAGAATATATGGGGGTTATGTGCACCCACAATTTTTAATACTGGTATACAGTGCCATTGTCTGACTGGGAATTCAAAGAATATATGGGGGTTATGTGCACCCACAATTTTTAATACTGGTATACAGTGCCATTGTCTGACTGGGAATTCAAAGAATATATGGGGGTTACGTGCACCCACAATTTTTAATACTGCTATACAGTGCCATTGTCTGACTGGGAATTCAAAGAATATATGGGGGTTACGTGCACCCACAATTTTTAATACTGGTATACAGTGCCATTGTCTGACTGGGAATTCAAAGAATATATGGGGGTTATGTGCACCCACAATTTTTAATACTGGTATACAGTGCCATTGTCTGACTGGGAATTCAAAGAATATATGGGGGTTATGTGCACCCACAATTTTTAATACTGGTATACAGTGCCATTGTCTGACTGGGAATTCAAAGAATATATGGGGGTTATGTGCACCCACAATTTTTACTACTGGTATACAGTGCCATTGTCTAACTGGGAATTCAAAGAATATATTGGGGTGACGTGCACCCACAATTTTTGCTACTGCTATACAGTTCCATTGTCTCACTGGGAATTCAAAGAATATATGGGGGTTATGTGCACCCACAATTTTTAATACTGGTATACAGTGCCATTGTCTGACTGGGAATTCAAAGAATATATGGGGGTTATGTGCACCCACAATTTTTAATACTGGTATACAGTGCCATTGTCTGACTGGGAATTCAAAGAATATATGGGGGTTATGTGCACCCACAATTTTTACTACTGGTATACAGTGCCATTGTCTAACTGGGAATTCAAAGAATATATTGGGGTGACGTGCACCCACAATTTTTGCTACTGCTATACAGTTCCATTGTCTCACTGGGAATTCAAAGAATATATGGGGGTTATGTGCACCCACAATTTTTAATACTGGTATACAGTGCCATTGTCTGACTGGGAATTCAAAGAATATATGGGGGTTATGTGCACCCACAATTTTTAATACTGGTATATAGTGCCATTGTCTGACTGGGAATTCAAAGAATATATGGGGGTTACGTGCACCCACAATTTTTAATACTGGTATACAGTGCCATTGTCTGACTGGGAATTCAAAGAATATATGGGGGTTATGTGCACCCACAATTTTTAATACTGGTATACAGTGCCATTGTCTGACTGGGAATTCAAAGAATATATGGGGGTTACGTGCACCCACAATTTTTAATACTGGTATACAGTGCCATTGTCTGACTGGGAATTCAAAGAATATATGGGGGTTATGTGCACCCACAATTTTTAATACTGGTATACAGTGCCATTGTCTGACTGGGAATTCAAAGAATATATGGGGGTTATGTGCACCCACAATTTTTACTACTGGTATACAGTGCCATTGTCTAACTGGGAATTCAAAGAATATATTGGGGTGACGTGCACCCACAATTTTTACTACTGGTATACAGTGCCATTGTCTAACTGGGAATTCAAAGAATATATTGGGGTGACGTGCACCCACAATTTTTGCTACTGCTATACAGTTCCATTGTCTCACTGGGAATTCAAAGAATATATGGGGGTTATGTGCACCCACAATTTTTAATACTGGTATACAGTGCCATTGTCTGACTGGGAATTCAAAGAATATATGGGGGTTACGTGCACCCACAATTTTTAATACTGGTATACAGTGCCATTGTCTGACTGGGAATTCAAAGAATATATGGGGGTTATGTGCACCCACAATTTTTAATACTGGTATACAGTGCCATTGTCTGACTGGGAATTCAAAGAATATATGGGGGTTATGTGCACCCACAATTTTTACTACTGGTATACAGTGCCATTGTCTAACTGGGAATTCAAAGAATATATTGGGGTGACGTGCACCCACAATTTTTACTACTGGTATACAGTGCCATTGTCTAACTGGGAATTCAAAGAATATATTGGGGTGACGTGCACCCACAATTTTTGCTACTGCTATACAGTTCCATTGTCTCACTGGGAATTCAAAGAATATATGGGGGTTATGTGCACCCACAATTTTTAATACTGGTATACAGTGCCATTGTCTGACTGGGAATTCAAAGAATATATGGGGGTTATGTGCACCCACAATTTTTAATACTGGTATACAGTGCCATTGTCTGACTGGGAATTCAAAGAATATATGGGGGTTACGTGCACCCACAATTTTTAATACTGGTATACAGTGCCATTGTCTGACTGGGAATTCAAAGAATATATGGGGGTTATGTGCACCCACAATTTTTAATACTGGTATACAGTGCCATTGTCTGACTGGGAATTCAAAGAATATATGGGGGTTATGTGCACCCACAATTTTTAATACTGGTATACAGTGCCATTGTCTAACTGGGAATTCAAAGAATATATTGGGGTGACGTGCACCCACAATTTTTACTACTGGTATACAGTGCCATTGTCTAACTGGGAATTCAAAGAATATATTGGGGTGACGTGCACCCACAATTTTTGCTACTGCTATACAGTTCCATTGTCTCACTGGGAATTCAAAGAATATATGGGGGTTATGTGCACCCACAATTTTTAATACTGGTATACAGTGCCATTGTCTGACTGGGAATTCAAAGAATATATGGGGGTTATGTGCACCCACAATTTTTAATACTGGTATACAGTGCCATTGTCTGACTGGGAATTCAAAGAATATATGGGGGTTACGTGCACCCACAATTTTTAATACTGGTATACAGTGCCATTGTCTGACTGGGAATTCAAAGAATATATGGGGGTTATGTGCACCCACAATTTTTAATACTGGTATACAGTGCCATTGTCTGACTGGGAATTCAAAGAATATATGGGGGTTATGTGCACCCACAATTTTTACTACTGGTATACAGTGCCATTGTCTAACTGGGAATTCAAAGAATATATTGGGGTGACGTGCACCCACAATTTTTACTACTGGTATACAGTGCCATTGTCTAACTGGGAATTCAAAGAATATATTGGGGTGACGTGCACCCACAATTTTTGCTACTGCTATACAGTTCCATTGTCTGACTGGGAATTCAAAGAATATATGGGGGTTATGTGCACCCACAATTTTTAATACTGGTATACAGTGCCATTGTCTCACTGGGAATTCCACAAATAATTTGGGGATTCATTCACCCTACATCTCAGGCTCTTGCCATATTCACCCAGGTTGTCAGTGCTGCACCAGCTCGTTCCCAGACAGCTCGGCCCGAAAAACGCGTTACCTATATAGAGGATTTGGACAATGAAGACAACATGTTCTAAATCTAATGTCTGCACCTTCTCCAGAATTAAAATAAAGGCAGCGTTTAACTTTCAAATAGCACTGCACAAAGGAAGAGCTTATCAGCTTGTCTCATGACATGCTACTGAAAAGTTTCATTTGTGTATCTTAATGTAAATATAGTTGTATAAGCTTTTTGGGTTTTAGGCACTGCCAAGTTATTTATTACCACCCACTCCCTTATAATGATGATGACGCCAAAGTCACTGTGGGTGTTCAGAGCTCACAGCTTTGGGTGACATTTGTCTTGCTCTCTGTCGGTACCAGCTGTCTTTTTGGATACCGTAAAGTTATGTTGACTTTATTAACAGCTATAGAAGCTTTAGCCAGGTTGTGACGGTGTGTAACCCTAACAACACTAAGTGGGATACACATTAATAGTCAGTCTATGTACGCTAAACGTATCACTGAAGTAATTTTTTTTCCCTCTCCCCTAATATAAGAAAGGAACAGACATTAGACCTAGACCGGGGTTCGAGGCTTGAAAAAATCCAGTATTATTTGTTCTTCATGATGTGAAATATGTGTTGAAAAGCAACCCAAGATGAAGTCAGCCATGTGTGCCAGTGTGTTACTTGGCATGCCTTTGCTGGCCCCAACTGTAAGGGTCACTCTCCATTTCCTCCATTTTCCACTCCCCTTCACACCATTTGTGGTGAAGCAATGGGATGCACTGAAGTGCACCCTCTAGCCTCGTGTGGGATAGGGACATCAGATGCCACTCCAACCCCCTCGTCTTCCTCCGCCAGCCAACGGTGCGAAGATGAGAGGAGTGTGCTCTGAATGTTTTCTGCCTAGCAGAGGCTAGTTCTCACTTACGAAAATGGCCCCACTTTGACCTGTATATCAGGCACAATGGTGTAGGTTTCAAAGAAACATGGCACCAACAAGTTGGAAAACGTGGGCCATGCGTGGACCGTGTTTGAGTCTGGCAAGCTCCAGATCTGCTACCAGGTTCCAGCCATTATCACAGGCGCAAAAATGCCAGGCCCCAGGTGTAGCAGGGAAAAAAAAATGCCATCTCAGCCAGGATGGCATCCCTGACCTCGGAGGCACTGTGCTGTCTGTCCCCCAAGCTGATCAGTTTCAGCACGGCCTACTGACATCTCCCCATGCCAGTGTTACAGTGTTTTCCGCTAGTAGCTGGGGTGGAGGTTGCAGCTTCGTAGGGTTTCAGTCTACTCCTGCCATGAATTTTGGCCTGGGAGAGGAGATAGGCCACCCCAGTTTGCACCCGGGGAACAGACTCCACCACATTCACCCTGCCTGTCATTAAAGATAAGCACTGCAGCATCCCTGACCACAGGCGCTTGTCCATGTGTCGGTGGTCAAGTGGACCTTGCAGCAAAGCGCAGAGCTCTGGGCCCGACTGATGTTATGGGACACATGCAGGCGCAAGGCAGAGACAGCACACCAAGAGAAGTAGTAACGGCTAGGCCCAGCATAGGGAGGTGCCCCAGCTGCCATCTGCTGACGGAAGGCCTGGGTCTCCAGAAGCATAAACAAACACCAACATCTCCAGGGCCAGCAGTTTATCGATGAGGCTGTTACAGGCTTGGGCATGGGGGTGGGTTGTATTGTACTTCTGCCTGCAATGAAAAGCTTGGGAAATGTGGAGTGGCTGGGAAGAGGCGCATGATGGTGCAGGCCAAAAGGGCGCATGAGGGTGAACTCCCCAATGTGTCAGAGATAGGTGTGTAGGTGTCCTTGCATCATATACTTGCACCATATTTGGCTTTGGAAGTTAATTTTGTGCCAAAAAGTGGTTAAGACAGCGATCCCTCAGCTACTCCCGTTACACTGTCTATTGAAGTTACCATCTGTGGAAGTGGACCACCATTTCTAAGATCCCAAAGGAAGCAGGCAAGAGATGTGCAGTTCAGAAAAAAAGATGAGAAAATAAGTTTAGGCTGTAGAGCACAGAGGGATCGGAGAGGACAGAGCTGGTGTCGGCCAGGTATTCCCACAACATGCGCCTATACTTGTCCCTCCTGGTGACACTAGGCCCCTGAGTGGCAGTAATTTGTCCAGGGGGGCCATTAACGTGTTCCAGACCTAGGAATAAGTCTTCCAACAGGGTAGAGTTTTGCATGCCTTTGCTTCTACCCACTGTTTTTGCTGCTTAGCTTCCCTCCACATCTACTCTGCTTTCACCCCTAAACATCACCCCAGTTTATGCCTTTGCTTCTACCCAGGTTTTTTGTTGATTTAGCTTCCCTCTACATCTACACTGCTTTAGCCCCTAGACATCACCCCTGTCCATGTGGGGTCGGTGGCCTCGTCATCCACCAACTCCTCTTCCAATTGCGCACTGCCCCCTTACTGCAAACCGCACATGACCACAGCTTGCCTTGATGGCAACTGTGTCTCATGATCCCCACTTAGGTCCAGACAAGTCGGTGGCGGGTCCAAAACCCCAAAATTGGAAGGAAATGGCAGATGCTGCAGTATTTCTAACACCTGTTCCTGGTGCTCGGGCCTGGTCTGTGTTGTACCCTGCACCCTGCTTAACGCATCTGCCATATCCGAAGTTGTGCTGAGCGCATGCTAATGTTTCGTGTCCAGTGCAATGGATGGGATGGGATTTCACATAAGTCTGCCACCCATGGCCACTCATGGTTGAGCAACTGAGGGAGTTGACTTTGACGAACCCGAGGGTTTTGGAGTTGGAACTACATCAAAGGTCTGTGCTGCTCACACACTCTGCTCAACACATGATATGTTTAGTGCCAGCAGTGTGGAGACGTCGCACAACAGCCGTTGTTCCAGCAGGTACAGGCGTTGTAGGAGTGCATAGAGGCTAGCAGCGGCAACTATACACTTTAAAAACTATCCGCACAAGCGCCACACTTTCACCAGTAGCTCAGGAACATTGGGGTACCTTTTTCAAAAGATTAGCAGCAATGAGTTAAAAACGTGGCCCAGGCATGGAATATGTTGCAGGCTGCCAAGCTACAGAGCCAATCCCAGGTTACGGCCATTATCACACATGACAACATGCCTGGGCCCAGGTGCAGTGGCAAAAACCACATTGCCGTCTCATCGAGGATGGCATGACTCACTTTGTAGGCAGTGTGCTGTCTGGCCCCCAAGCTGATGAGCTTCAGCACGGCCCGCTGACGTCTCCCCACACCAGTGTTGCAGCGTTTCCAGCTCGTAGCTGGGGTCAATTTAACAGCGGAGGAGGGTGGTGTTTCAGCCCTCCTCCCAGGAATGTTGTGTGGGGAGACAAGTCAGGCCACCACATTTTGCGACCCGGTCCACGCCTCAACTACATTCAACCACTGTGCCCAAATTGAAAGGTAGCGTCCCTGTCCGCATGCACTTGTCCATTCGTAACTGGTCACATGGAACTTTAGGGCTAAGCGCTGAATTTAGGGACCGCCTCATGTTTGGGGGAAAGTGCTGGTGTGGACGGCACAGTGCGGTGGCGCAGTAGACACTCTGCCCAAAAAGGGCAGAGTGTCCCCCAGCCGGGATTCCAACATCTCCTGGGCCAGATTTCTTGAGATGAGGCCGTTGAAGCCTTGGGCATGTGGGTGGGTTGCGCTGTACTTTAGCATGAAATGAAAGGCTTGGGAGATGGGGAGTTGATGGGAAGAGGCGCATGATGGCGCGGGCAAAAGGAGAAATGGCAGGAAAAGGTGAGGATAAGGGTGAACTCCCCAAAGTGTCAGAGGCAGATGTGGAGGTGTCCTGGCTCCTGGTCTGGACTGCAGCGCCAGCCCTGTCAACAGTGGAAGAGGCAGTGGCCGCCAGGCCAAACGACGATTATCCTGCGCTTGCTCTCACCCACTGAGCCCAGGGCTTGCCTTCCAAATGATGGCACCCGCAAGAGGTGGTGAGATTCCTCTCCGCAGATCTCCAAACCATCTTGGACTTGCAAATTGCACTAAATTTGTCATGTAACTGACATGTATATGATGAGTCTATCCATTGTCTGTTCATTTTGGTGAAAGTCAGCCTGTCAGCTGACAGACAGCTGTGCTTGTCAGTGATGATGTCACCGGCTGCTTGTACCCCCAGTTTTTGCTGCTTAGCTTGCCTCCACATCCACACTGCTTTTGCCCCTACACATCACCCCTATCCATGCCTGTGCCTCTAGCCATAAGTCTGCCACCCATGGAAACTCATGGTGCAGAAAGTGAGGGAGCTGACTCTGAGGAACCCTTGGGTTTTGTAGCTGGTACTCCATCAAAGGTCTCTGCTGCTCACACACCCTGCTGAACATACGGTATCTAGGGTTAGAGCGTGTGGTGACCTCGCACAACAGTAGGTGCTTCAGGCAGATGTAGGCCTTGCTGGAGTGTATTGCGGCTAGCTCCAGGTACTGTAGACTTGGGAAAGTGGGTGTCCAAGTGCCGCACTTTCACCCTTAGCTCAGCTAATTTGGGGTATGTTTTTAAAGATCATTGCACCACTACATTGAACATGTGGGCCAGGCATGGAACGTGTTGGAGGCTGGCAAGCTCCAGAGCCCTCCAACAAGCTAAAAAACCTGGCCCCAGGGGCAGCGGGGATAAACAAATTGCCATCTCATCCAGGATGGCATCCCTGACCTCAGAGGCAGTGTGCTGTCCGTCTCCCAAGCTGATGAGCTTCAGCCCAGCCTGCTGACGTCTCCCCACACCAGTGTTGCAGCGTTTTCAGCTCGTAGCTGGGGTAAATCTAACAGCGGAGGAGGAGGAGGGTGGTGTTTCAGCCCTCCTCCCAGGAATGTTTTGTGGGGAAACAAGTCAGGAAAATTCTTGAAACGGGAGAGTTTTGCATCTTTGCCCTTGCTGCCTATGGACATCCCTTTGCCTCTAGCCACCATTTTCCCTGCTTTGCTTGCCTCCAAATCCACACTGCTTTTGCCCCTAGACATCACCCCAGTCCATGCCTTAGCTTGTACCCCCAGTTTTTCCTGCTTAGCTTGCCTCCACATCCACACTGCTTTTGCCCCTAGACATCACCCCAGTCCATGCCTTAGCTTGTATCCCCAGTTTTTCCTGCTTAGCTTGCCTCCACATCCACACTGCTTTTGCCCCTAGACATCACCCCAGTCCATGCCTTAGCTTGTACCCCCAGTTTTTCCTGCTTAGCTTGCCTCCACATCCACACTGCTTTTGCCCCTAGACATCATCCCTATCCATGCCTCTTCCCCTAGCCATAACTCTGCCACCCCTGGAAACTCATGGTGCAGAAACTTTGGTTGCTGACTTTGAGGAACCCTTGGGTTTTGTAGATGGAACTCCATCAAAGGTCTGTGCAGCTCACACACCCTGCTCAAGATATGGTATTGTAGGGTTTCAGCGTGTGTGAATGACGGACAACAGCCTGTGTTTGGACAGATGTAGGCCTTGCTAGAGTGTTTTTAGGCTAGCAGCGACTCCTGTGCACTTGCAAAAGTGGGCGCACAAGCGCCGCATTTTCAACAGTAGCTTCGGTACATTTGGGTATGTTTTTAAAAAACTTTGCACCACTAGGTTAGACGTGGGCCAAACATGGAACGTGTTGGAGGCTGGCAAGCTCCAGAGCCGCTACCAGGTTCCAGCCATTATCACAGGCGTAAAAATGCCAGGCCCCAGGTGTAGCAGGGAAAAAAAAATGCCATCTCAGCCAGGATGGCATCCCTGACCTCGGAGGCACTGTGCTGTCTGTCCCCCAAGCTGATGAGCTTCAGCACCGCCTGCTGACGTCTCCCCACACCAGTGTTTTAGCGTTTGCCGCTAGTAGCTGTGGTGGAGGTTGCAGCGTCGTAGGGTTTCAGTCTACTCCTGCCATGAATTTTGGCCTGGGAGAGGAGATAGGCCACCCCAGTTTGCACCCGGGGAACAGACTCCACCACATTCACCCTGCCTGTCATTAAAGATAAGCACTGCAGCATCCCTGACCACAGGCGCTTGTCCAAGTGTCGGTGGTCAAGTGGACCTTGCAGCAAAGCGCGGAACTAAGGGCCCACCTGATGTTGAGTGACACGTGCTGGTGCAAGGCGGGGACGCCACACCGGGAGAAGTTGAGACGGCTAGGGACGGCATAGTGAGGTGCCACAGTTGCCATCAGGTCCGGGAAGGCGGGAGTTTCAACAAGCCGGAACGCCAACCTCTCCTGGGCCAGCAGTTTAGCGATGTTGGCGTTCTAGGCTTGCGTGGGTGGGTGGTTAGCGGTGTATTTCTGCCGGCGCTCCAATGTATGAGAGATGGTGGGTTGTTGTAAAGAAGCGCCTGATGGTGCCTTTGATGGTGCAGGAGAAGGAGATAAGACAGAAACAGGGGAGGATGAGGGAGAAGTCAACAAAGTGGCGGAGGCAGATGAAGTGATGTCCTGGCTCGTCCTCTGGAGTGCATCGCCAGCACTGTGAGCAGAGGCAGTGGCATGAACGGCGGGCGACGTTTGTCCTGCCGTTGCTGCCTGCCACTGATTCCATTGCTTGGATTCCAAATGACGGTGCATTGAAGTGGTGGACAGGTTGCTCTTCTCAGGGCCCCTACTCGATTTCGAGAGGCAAATTGTGTAGACGACACTATATCTGTCCTCGGCGCATTCCTTGAAAAAACTCTACACCTTCAAGAAACGTGCCCTCGATGGGGGAGTTTTTCTGGGCTGGGTACAAAAGGGAACATCTTCGGACATTCCGGGTCTGGCCTGGCTTCGGCAAAGCAGCTGACCTCTGCCTCTGGACATGTCTCTGCCTCTAGCTACCCTTTTTGGTGCTGCACCTGCCTCAACATCCACACTACTTTCCCAGCTTGACATCTGCCTTGTCCAGGTGGGGTCGGTGTCCTCGTCGTCCACCACCTCCTCTTCCAACTCCTGTCTCGCCTCCTCCTCCTGCACAATGCGCATGTCAACTGGCTGCCCTGACAGCAACTGCGTCTCATCGTCGTCGATGAGGGTGGGTTGCTGGTCATCCGCCACCAAATCGACCGGAGATGGAATGGAGGAGACTCTAGTGTTTGAGCATCTGGACACAGATACTCGTCTGTTAGGTCCGTGGAATCGCGAAATGGAGGGGCAGGTTGCGGTACAGTCAAAGGAAGGGAGAACAGCTCTGGGGAGCAGGGACAGTTGGGGTTATTGTTCTGAGAAGATTGGGAATTTTGGGTGGAAGGAGGACAAGACTGTTGGGTAAGAGGAGGTAGAGGCTGACTGGCTGGTGGACAATGTGCTTTAAGCGTTATCCGACAGCCATTGCAAGACCTGTTCCTGGTTCTCGGGCCTACTAATCTTTGTACCATTCAGCCTAGTTAATGTGGAACTTTTGTGCAAAGCGCAGAACTTAGGGCCCGCCTGATGTTAAGGGACACACGCTGGTACAAGGCTCAACTCACCCTAAGTGCCAAAAACACTGCTGGTGCAAGGCTCTACTCATGCCAAGGGCCTCAATCTCTGCTGGTAGCTCAGCTTAAGGTCATGTAACTTTGTTTGGAAGGGCTCATGTTAAGGGCTAGAAAAGTGAATTTTGGAAGGTCTTACCACATCACACACACACACACACACACACACACACACACACACACACACACACACACACACACACACACTCAAAATGACAGTTAAGGGTGAGGGCTTTTGGAATTCCCATTGCCTATTCCATTTGTGGTTGTCATGGGGAACGTGATTTAAAGGGGTGGTTGTTACTGTTTGTTGAGCTTAAATTGGGGTTTGTGTCCATCCATTTGGGGAGTAAAGAAGGTTTCCAGGTATTTTCCCACTTTGATAGAGGTTTTTTTGAATGTGGAAAGTGTGTAGTTGTTAGGCAGTGATGTTGGGGTAATAGAGGGTCTTTGGTGTGTTAGATGCCCCCAGGCATGCTTCCCCTGCTGTCCCAGTGTCATTCCAGAGGTGTTGGCATCATTTCCTGGGGTGTCATAGTGGACTTGGTGACCCTCCAGACACGGATTTGGGTTTCCCCCTTAACGAGTATCTGTTCCCCATAGACTATAATGGGGTTCGAAACCCGTTCGAACACACGAACATTGAGCGGCTGTTCGAATCGAATTTCGAACCTCGAACATTTTAGTGTTCGCTCATCTCTATATCTGATCTGTACTACCTTAAAGATCTCATCTATTGTGTTTATTTTCTACATCTCAGACGTGTGAATTATTTTTCCTCACAAATCATCCAAAGTACTGAAGGTTTCAGTCAGAGCCCTGTTTTCTGTTCTCCTGATTTATGCATGTGATCTGCCAACATCATAAATATATCACAAACATGAGGAAATCCGTGTCTTATATGCAGTGGTGGATTGGTGCCTCATAGCTCATTATACGGTAGCTTTAATGGGTGCTGTATGAAGCCCTATAGAAGAGAATCCACCGCTCCATATAGTGCACTAATAGATTTCATTAAAATATTAAATTGCAAAATATAATAGAATATATATTTCATTATTGTATCCACAATCCATTGAGTATGGATGAGTGTAGAGATCCAAGTGATTTTAGACTGTTTGCGGCTATGACCTATATTACTTAGATAGTAATACAGGTAGTCCTTGGGTCATGACGTTCTTGGGTTACGGCGTTTCGTGGTTACGACTAGAGATGAGCGAGTAGGTCCTTCCTAGTCGGGAGTGCTGGCAGCTTGCATTTATGCGGGAGCTGACTTTTTTTTTTTTTTGGAATGCATTGGCCAGTGTACAGCATAACGGCCAATCAATGAGTCTAATATCGGACCACAACGGAGACTGCTGTGGTCCAATCTTAGACTCCTCCTCACAGACGAGCCTCCGGCAGAACCAGCGTTGATTGGCTGAATGCTGTACACTGGTCAATCAACACTGGTCAATTCATTCCTATGAGAAAAAGTAAGCTCCCTTGTAACAGCAAGCTGCCAGCTCTCCTGACTAGCAAGGACGAGCTTGCTGCAAATCAACGCTGGTTCTGCCGGAGGCTTGTCTGTGAGGAGGTGGAGTCTAAGATCGGACCACAGCAGTCTCCATTGTGGTCCGATATTAGACTCCGCCTCCTGACCAGCGTTGATTGGCCGAATGCTATACACTGGCCAATCAACACTGGTCAATGCATTCCTATGAGAAAAAGTCAGCTCCCACATAAACACAAGCTGCCAGCTCTCCCTGTACAGTACGTGAATTAGTGTGCAGCGGCTTGGAACCGAGGAAGACTGTACTGTACTGTATATGGTACAGTCT
Organism: Leptodactylus fuscus; assembly: GCF_031893055.1. NCBI lineage: Eukaryota > Metazoa > Chordata > Amphibia > Anura > Leptodactylidae > Leptodactylus > Leptodactylus fuscus. Next base: position 162,286,882 of record NC_134269.1, on the reverse strand, counting down.
TCCGAGCTGCTGCACACTAAATCACATTGATCCATTCCTACGTGGCGTCATATGGTATATTTTTGACTTACGTCGAAATTCGGTTTACGACGACGCATAAGAACGGATCAACGTCGTAAGTCGAGGACTACCTGTAATAGCATTGGTGTTCAAGACACCTAAATACTAGTTAGTTATATTATGTCAGGTCAGGTCATCAAGTCATACAGTAGAAGTTTGATCAGGGAGGAGGGTCCAGATATTATACCATCAGGTGCCAATTAGATTTTCTATTTTTATTGCTATACCACCTAAATATACTGTCAACAACTCCAGCATTACTATTGTTAGGTGTGAATAACTAATGTTCCTTCACACTTATTTTTATCCTGCTGGGTTTATTCCTTATTTAATAAAAAAATAAATCATGAAAACAGCTGTATTGCTTAGTGGGGTTGTGCTTTTTTTATTTTTATTTTTTTATGTACATTTTTTTTCTGGTATTCTTTTCCTACAATGAAAATCTATAGGGAAACACCTAAAAATACTGTAGATCCAGAGCATACTGTATTAAACAAACAAACAAACATAGAGACAAAATGCTAAAAATCCATAAAAAAATGCTACATCTGAAAGTCTTGTGAGAAGGTGACAGGCAAAGTGCTGGTGTCACTGTATATCTCCCCTAGATTCCTGACATATGTGTGGTCCAGGGCGGATCTTGAATAAGGTGCAGTCTACGTGTGGGTTCTGAGGCTCCTTACTGGGCCATAAAAGGCTGCAGAGTCTGTACTTCAGGGCAGATCCTGGGAGGAGAGTAAGTACACCTAGGTCTATCCTGGCACTGAGAGCCTTGTGTTATAGTAGGGTGTTGTTTTGGTTGATTCGTGTGGCTGGTAGTAAGCCACACATAAAGTTAGTAATTTCGTTTCGTTAGCGCTCGGACGAGCAGGAATTGGCCTCAAAGAGGTTGGGGTAGGTGCCCCTTGTTGGGGCTTGCTGGGGGGGGACTTTTCCTTTCTATCCCTTGTTTGGGATAGAGTATGTGAGCTGTAGCTCCTCCCATTTCCGGCCGGCCAGGTTAAAGGTCAGGCCGGCCGGCTATTGGTTACCTTCTGCTTTTCCTAAAGGCTGAAGGCTGTGCATTGTGGTTGCTTGCTAACTTGAAAGCTCCAGTTTGCTTCTAAACCAACCTTGTTGGGTTTGTCACCTTGCTGTCCGGTCCTCTGGACCCGGTAAGATCTACCCTTTATATACTTGGTATGATGTCTTGGTGACAGGATTGCATGGTCTATTGTCTCTCTCTGTAGGATATGTCATCCTCTACTACCCCTCCGGGGGATTATAGGAGGAAAACTACTTCTAAAAGGAAGCATCTTTCCTGTTTTGACTGCGACACGCCGCTCCCTGATGGTAGGTAGCGGCTTAAAGGGTTATCCCCTCCGGGGTACATGTGGTCCTATAACCTGCCTATTATTTTTAGGCTACGAATGGGCCCATTGTCGCAGTTGCAGAGGCCCTCCACCTGAGGAGCCCTCTCCCAGAGATATGATGGCCTGGGTCAAGGAGATGGTGAGTTTGGGCATCGCTTGGGTAAATATAAATTCCCTTGCTTGTACTCTCCTTTTATTTTTGCAGGATGATTCCCTTAAAGGCATCCAGTCTACCTTGTCACAGCTCACCAAGAGACCATGCACTGAGCATCGTTCCTCGTCTCTTCCCCCCCCCCCCTGGAACATCTACGGGTGGCAGAGGATGATTCCTCCGAGGACGACTCAGTAGTTTCCAGCAGACCTGTGTTCCACTACGAACAAACAGGCAGGCTGCTGAAGTCCATCCGGTCTACAGTGGGCCGAGATGTTGACGGGGAAGCCTCCACGTCTGCCTCTGGGGGACATATTGCCTTCCATGTGGACGCCACGCTGACCGACCTCATGGGGCAGCAGTGGAAACAGCCAGAGAAAGGACATTCGCTTTCCAGGATCTTTAAGACCTTGTTTCCTATGGATTCTGCGCAATGGGATTCCTGGGGGCCTCCCCCGAAGGTGGATCTAGCCGTGGCGAAGTTGTCCCGTAGAACCTTGGTGCCCCTAGAAGATGGATCAAATCTTCAGGATCCCCTGGATCATAGGGCTGACGCCGCGATGAAGAAAGTTTACTCCGCCTCTTCTGCCCAAGCTTCAGTGGCCATAGTCTCTACCACGGTGGGTGACTTCCTACGTAACCGTCTAGCCGCTTTGGAGCGGGATATAGATTCTGGCGTGGACAGAGATGACATCTTGGCCTCTATGAAGAATATTCATAGGGCTGCAGATTTTTTGGCGGAGTCTTCCCGCCATCAGTTAAAAATCTCAGCCAAATCGATGGCGTTGTCTACTGCGGCCTCTGTGGCTAAAGGTAGCTGAAGGTAGGGGAAAGTCCTTACCTCAAGCATACAGGGGCAGACGTGCTCCCTCTAGAGGCAGAGGTTCTTCCTCTAATTATAGACGCCCAGCTCAGCAAAGGCGTTCTAGATACCGCCCTAGGGGAGCTGGACGAGGCGCTTCCAGGGAGGACACTAAGAGGAAGCTGGAGTTTTGATGCGGGGCAGCTCCCTGTGGCCCCCCTTCCTGTGGGAGGACGTCTTTCCGCTTTTTCCAGAGCATGGTTCACCCATATCCAAGATCCATGGGTGTTGAAAATTATACAGTACGGGTATCACATCGACTTTCATCTTCCACCTCCAGATCGGTTCGTTTCCACCCGAACTCTTCCACCTTCTCAGCAGGCCAGTCTAGAAGCCTCGGTCGCCGAATACGTTACCAAGGGCGCCCTGGAGAAGGTACCGGCCTCAGACCTCGGTCTGGGAGTTTACTCCCCCGTCTTTCTGGTCCCCAAAGTCACCGGGGGCTGGAGAATGATAATAGACCTGAGGTACCTCAATCGGTTTATCAGGAAGAGGTCATTTCGTATGGAAACCGTGGATTCCGTGACTGCTTTTCTTCAGCCAGGAGAGGTGATGGTTACCCTCGACCTGAAGGACACCTATCTACATGTCCCTATTGCTCGTTTCCACAGGAAATTCCTCAGGATTGCCGTTTCTATGGCCGGCCACAGGGAGCACTATCAATTTACAGCTCTGCCGTTCGGCATCACATCCGCCCCACTGGTATTCACCAAGGTGATCGCTCCGGTCGCCACGGCCCTCAGACTGCAGGGTCTTTTCATCGTTCCTTATCTAGACGACTGGCTACTGAAAGCTCAGTCTCCTGCTGCTCTCCTCCAGCAGCTCAACCTTGCCATCAACTTCCTACAAGAGTTAGGATGGATTATCAATTGGGAGAAGTCCGAAATCGTTCCATCCACCCGAAGGAAATTCCTCGGGTTTATAGTGGATTCAGAAGCGATGCAGATCTTCCTCTCCAGCCCAAGGAAAGAAAGGATCCAAGCCAGTGCGCGATTCCTATTGCGCACTCGGCGGGTAACTATCCGGACCGCCATGAGAGTCCTCGGCCTGATGTCATCCTCGGCCAGGGCAGTCCCTTGGGCTTTATGGCATTTGCGTCCCCTCCAGCTGGAAGTGTTGAGAACCTGGAACAGGTCTCCACGGGGACTGCACAAGAAGATCTGCCTTTCTCCCGCTACCCGTCTTTCCCTCAGATGGTGGATACACCTGAAAGACGGAAGGTCCACGGTCCCGACATAGTGGACCCTGTTGACAACAGATGCATCCCAGTGGGGATGGGGAGCCCATTGTCAGGACAAGACTGTGCAAGGACGATGGAGATGTCCGGAGCTGGGGTCTTCCAATCTCAAGGAACTCAGAGCATTGTACCTGGCCCTAGTACACTTTGCCCCAGAATTGAAAGGCAAGTCTGTCAAGATCAGGTCAGACAACATGACGGTGGTAGTCTACATAAACAAACAAGGGGGCACCAGGTCACCAACCTTGCTGAGAGAGACGAATCTCATATTCACCTGGGCAGAGAAGAATCTGGTCCAGTTATCCGCTGTTCACATAAAGGGCTCCCTGAACATAGTAGCGGATCATCTGAGTCGGGGTATTACCATATCAGGAGAATGGTCTCTCAATCCAGACGTATTCCAACAGATCGTCCAGAGATGGGGTCTCCCGGAGGTCGATCTTATGGCTACCCGACTCAACGCCAAGGTAGGGACCTTCTGCTCCCTGTACCAGGAGGACGATCCCTTGGCAGTGGATGCCCTGTCCATCCCTTGGAGGTTCAGGCTGTTTTACATATTCCCTCCAATTCCAATCATACCAAAGGTATTGATCAAAATAAGACAGGACCAAGCCTCGGGAATAGCTATAATCCCGTTCTGGCCAAAAAGGGCTTGGTTTGCTCAGCTCATACAAATGAGTCAGGGCATATATTGGAGGCTTCCCCCTCTCCCAGACCTGGTAACCCAAGGAGAGCTGAGATGCCAGGATCTGAGGAGACTCAACCTGACAGCCTGGAGGTTGACCAGTCCCTATTGAGGAATAGAGGACTGTCACAAGCCGTCTTGAAGACCCTATCCAGCACCAGAGCAGATTCGACTAACAGGAACTACCGTTGAATTGGTAACATCTTTAATGCCTGGTGTCTGCAACGTCAAGTGGACTCCACCGATCCCAACACGGAGGCAATCCTGGACTTCCTTCAAGACGGGCTAGACAGAGGTCTTGCTGCGGCCACACTCAAAGTACACGTAGCGGCCCTGTCCGCCTATCTGGGGAGGCGTTTGTCTCAGGATCCTTTAGTGAGCACCTTTATTAAAGGGGCAACTAGGCTGAGACCGGTGGTGAACACCCCTGTCCACCAATGGGACCTTACTCCGGTCCTGAACGCTCTATGTGACCAACCATTTGAACCTCTGGAAGAGGTCTCCCTTAAGTCGCTAACCGGCAAAATGGCGCTGCTATTGGCAGTCACAATTGCCAAACGGGTTAGTGAACTACAGGCCTTGTCTGCTGAAGAGCCATACACTATCTTTTTTTCTGACCATGTGCAGCTTAGGTTCCTCCCGGGGTTTCGTCCCAAGGTACCATCTGCTGCAAACAGGAACCAAACAATTTCCCTTCCAGTATTTTTTCCTTCCCCTTCTTCACCTGAAGAAGAAAGATGTCACAAGCTGGATGTGGTCAGATGCCTGCAGATCTACCTGCAGCGCACTCGCCCTTTTAGGCGGGCCGAAAACCTGTTAATCAGCTACACGGGGAAAAACAAGGGCGCCAAAGCCGCCAAAGCTACAATATCCCGGTGGGTTTCCGAGACTATTAAGGTCGCCTACACCGCCCAAGGGCTGCCGGCTCCATCTTTTCTTCATGCCCATTCAACCAGGGCAGTGTCCACCTCTCGGGCAGAGAGGAGTGCCTGGTCTTTGGATCAAATATGTGCAGCTGCCTCCTGGGCATCTGAATCCACCTTCATCCGGCATTACCGCCTGAAGGACCGGGTGGCAGATTCCACTGCCTTTGCTCAGACCGTTTTAAGCTCGGTCATGGAATAGTCCCACCCATCTTGGGGACCTACTTGCTATATCCCCACATTGTGCCGCTGGTACGGACGACAGGGAACAAGTGATTATGAAGATAATCTTGTTTCCCTTAGTCCTAACAGCGGCACAAGATTTCCCACCCTGGGAATCATATCTTATGTATAAAACTGTATGTAATGTTATGGAGGTACTTTTGTATTCACACGCAGAGGGGAGGTTCTTGTGCCCTTTTATAGGGCCAGCCACGCATTTTGATTGGCTAATTAAAAATCCGCCTGTCCTACCAGCACACAGGGGCAGAAATACCCCACATTGTGCCGCTGTTAGGACTAAGGGAAACAAGATTATCTTCATAATCACTTGTTCATGACTTTAGCTTATAAGGTAAAATAAACCCTAAAAAATTCCATTAGGAGACTATTGTGAATCTTACAGATTTAAGGTATCTTTGGGCCCTATGCAAATGGAGAATCCAGACCAAATATTTGGTCTGTGCATCCTCAGAACCTTCCACTCCAATTCAGTCCAGAGATCCAAACTCCATGCATGCTAGTTATCTACAATACTAGGAGACTCTGCCTCACTGCGGATCCATTGTCCTGTATTGTATATTGCCAGAATCCAGATCTCTGAACTAAGATTGGGCCAGGAAATCCAACCAATGTACAAATGTATTGGATTGCTATGTGTGCATTGTGCCTTACACATGGCAGGTTTTCCATGTACATGTTAGCTGTGGCAGTGATTTATGTTGGTATAGTAATTTAGTCATGTTCTTTGTGTTGGACAAAATACAGCAGCCCTGTCGTACAGAAGCATAACGTATTCTTCAGTCTTTTGTTTAGCACGGATTATCACTACATTCACCGATAGTGACAGGAGCTTTGGCAAGGCACAGGATGGAAACGCGAGTATTTGGACTTATATTTATATTAGTAAATGCATCTAAATCTAATAATGCACAAATACCCATTGCAGTATGTCTTCATTGCTAAAGGTTATCCCTGGAACATTTGAGAATTTATGTCACTTTATTGGATAGATATGTTAGCAGAAGGTCATAGTGTCAGCCAATGGGTTAATCTAACAATGATGTTCCTCATAGAGCAAATCATTAGAACAATCGTTTATGAATAGAAAACCACCCACATGCCTCCACATATTGCCACCCCCTCCCCTTTCTCCTTTTATCAGCTGTAATTCTATGGAAAGGATTCTGGGCTGCAGTCCGAACGCTTTGCATGGCCTCCTGTATCACAGCGGGGACCCAGCCAGCATTACCTGGCCTGTAAAAGCTTCTTTGCAGTTCTACATTACAGCTTTCTGTGAAGTACTATTAGAGTAGAGAAACACCCACCGAGAGACAGAAAAGAGACCATTTTACTGCAGAGGGATAGACTAAAGTAAAAGGGGCCACTGTTACAACCCCATAATTCCTGCTGGGTCACAGGACAGAAAAGGTATGCGTCTATCTGACTGCTCATAAATACAGGCTGAATAAAGAGCAGTGAGAAAGGTTGTAGAGACCTCTGCAGTCCTGAATAGTCATGCACCAGAAAACCTTACACGATGGATGTGTTATTCCACCGCATGTCCACAAAACACAGTGAAATAATGTGCTCTATGTCAGATCAATAATCTTATAAATGGTGTATTAATGGCAGGACAAAAGGGAGAAGGATGAGGAGAAGTGCATTATGGGCATATGTGGCTACCGTGCAATTAATGATAGTGAATTGATGGTTATTTATTCCCCTTTACATAAAAGCTATTCGCTCATGTATAGGCGTCTACAGTGCTGAGAGTGACGGCTTCTTCCAGCTCCGCACACACAATATTCAGCAATCCTATTCTTTCCCACACTCTGATAAAGGGTTTATGATTACCGAATCCTATCCCTTTTACTTGAGGTTTTTTCCATGTTTGTTAACCCTCATGAATGACTGATATAATGTATCTTATCTATTATGATGAAATTATTCACATGCCATAATGGGGGGAATTTATTAGGCTTAGCGTTTTCTACATCAGTCACCACCAATGAATTAATAAGAGGCTCAGGCTCTTAGTAAATATGGCGCACAACTGTGCACCTGAGTGGAAATCTGTGCCAGTCAGGAAATGCTGTAGTTTTCCTGTATAAGGGTAAGTTCACACAGGGTTATTTGGACCAGAACCTGAGGCGGAGGTTGAGTAGCCGCGACTGAATTCCAGTGCACTGCACCGGCATCCAGTCCTGCACTTCACTCCGGATTAGGTCCAATGAATGGGCCTAGTTGGGAGGAGGGAGTGTCTTCAGGTCAAATCGCGAGGCGAAACGGCCTGAAGAATGAGCATCTCGCTTCTTTTTCCAGGAGCTGGAACAAACCGGCTCCTGGAAAGGCTCCTGAGCAGCTCCCATTGATTTCAATGGGAGCAGTCTTTTTGGTCATGGTTTTGAGAGGATTACGGCCTCAAAATCCTGACCAAAAAACTCAGTGTGAACTTACTCTAACTCTTGTCAGTTTGTTTGTTTTTTTAATATAGATTGTGAGCCCCACATAGAGCTCACAATGTACATTTTTTTCCCCTATCAGTATGTCTTTTTGGAATATGGAATGGAAATCCATGCAAACATGGGGAGAACATACAAACTCCTTGCAGATGTTTTTTTTGCCCTTGGCAGTATTTGAACACCAGGACTCCAGCTCTGCAGTACTAACCACTGAGTCACTGTGTGGCCCCTCTCGCCAGTTTTCTGATGTGAGTTATAACAAACAGTTCAGGCTGGTGCATCTCTGCCACACTCTCCACCTCCCTCCGCTCACAAAAACTGGTGAGCGAGGTGAAGAACAAGGGATTTGGCACATCTTTTCTGCAATTAAGAGCAATGCAATTACACTAATTGATAAATATCCCACAATATTTAATAGAAATTGATCTAACAAATCTGCATCCTTTTACAAGGCTGCCATTCATCATTTCTTTACCGCATACAGCCAACGTTTCGAGGCCATGGCTAAAGGGCAATGGAAAGTGGAAGACACACACACACACTGGCAAGTGTTAAGTGGCAGAACGTGGGCTCTGCTAGGGAGGCAAGGGCGATAAACTTAGTGACAAGTCTCTGCATGGATAAGAGAGGACTAGGGGAGCACAAAGAGGAAGGAGTGAGAGGATGCCCAAAGAGGGAATGCAGCCTAAAAGTGGCTTTGTGGGGCAGGAGGGAGTCAGTAGGTGTGCTAACTATTTCTGGGTTCTTTAAGCTTCTGTTGCTGCTTAGCCTCAAGACTCTGTGAACAAGGACCCAGCAGGAGTATCATCGTAAGTCTCGGTCCTTTCTCCATGGCAACTTCCCTGGAGATCCTGTGCAAAAATTACTATGTTTTTTTTTCTTCTTTTTTTAATAAAATACAGCAGAAAGGCCGCTTTTTTAAAAATATTTGTGACTGTAGTTCCTTGTTAACAACCCAGATCCCATCGTATGTAGCCATGATGAAGTAACGTTTAGTCCATCCACTTCCAACCCGATTTTTCTTTACCTGGATAAATAAATACTCAACACAAGGAAGTGGAGTTGAATTGGCCACAGCAGCCTTTTATTAACAAACAAGAAATTAACAAAACACATTCAGTGTAACAAATAACCCGTAATTCCTTTAATGACTCAGGAGGTCCTCGGAGCCTACACACTGGCCTTCTGCCAAATCCCCTTTTATAAATTACTCCCAATCACCAAAGTGATAAAGGATCCATCCTTAAAGATCCAGAATGTCCTAAGGCCAGCCCAAAAATGTTTTCCCATCCATGCCATTATCTAATTGGGGAGTCCAGAGCCTCCAGGCCCCCCGCTCCAAGTATACCACAGGCATTATAAACTCTGAGGGCCCCCCGCCTGCCTGCACTTACACTTCAAACCCACCAATAGCTGCTGTCCATTCGTCATGTGGGCCCTCCCCTCAGACCTCGCCTCCAGTCCGTCCCCTTCTAGACATTTGAAGAATCCCTCATATAATAAGATATAGAAATATACTATAGCAATAATTGTCTATTAATATAGTAAAGTTTATCAGTATTAGTTACAGTATAGTCAGACCATTTTCTTCTCCAGTCATCTTATGCTGCCTTTACCAGAATTTACAGCCGTCACCTAAGTCGTCTTCATTTAATGTTTTAAGAGATTGAGAGAATTACAGTAAAAGGAAAGCAATCCAAAGTGTGTTTTGACATATCATGGGAACGTGTCAGTAGATCAGAAATGTGTCAGTAGCACCTAAACACTTTTGCCAGCTCTGCCAATAATAAAAATCTCTCATACAACATTGTAAGAAAACCGTCATTGATTTAATTTGCCCTTTGCTTAGACTGCAGTGTCAGAGATTTTCATTGATGGATTCTTTGAGGAGACTTGAAGAGATTTTAGGGCTCTGAGGCTTAAGGCTAGCTATACACGTATCTTCTGTGCATGGTAAGACTCCTAGATCTCTAATGGGAGCCTAGCTATGGTTTATTCCCGTCTCCCCAATGATATAAACATGCATGCAAAGCTAAGTGTGCATGTTCATGGTGGAGCTAGGTTTACTCAACCTCACACCCATATATATATATATACACTCACCGGCCACTTTATTAGGTACACCATGCTAGTAACGGGTTGGACCCCCTTTTGCCTTCAGAACTGCCTCAATTCTTTGTGGCATAGATTCAACAAGGTGCTGGAAGCATTCCTCAGAGATTTTGGTCCATATTGACATGATGGCATCACACAGTTGCCGCAGATTTGTCGGCTGCACATCCATGATGCGAATCTCCCATTCCACCACATCCCAAAGATGCTCTATTGGATTGAGATCTGGTGACTGTGGAGGCCATTGGAGTACAGTGAACTCATTGTCATGTTCAAGAAACCAGTCTGAGATGATTCCAGCTTTATGACATGGCGCATTATCCTGCTGAAAGTAGCCATCAGATGTTGGGTACATTGTGGTCATAAAGGGATGGACATGGTCAGCAACAATACTCAGGTAGGCTTTGGCGTTGCAACGATGCTCAATTGGTACCAAGGGGCCCAAAGAGTGCCAAGAAAATATTCCCCACACCATGACACCACCACCACCAGCCTGAACCGTTGATACAAGGCAGGATGGATCCATGCTTTCATGTTGTTGACGCCAAATTCTGACCCTACCATCCGAATGTCGCAGCAGAAATCGAGACTCATCAGACCAGGCAACGTTTTTCCAATCTTCAGTTGTCCAATTTCGATGAGCTTGTGCAAATTGTAGCCTCAGTTTCCTGTTCTTAGCTGAAAGGAGTGGCACCCGGTGTGGTCTTCTGCTGCTGTAGCCCATCTGCCTCAAAGTTCGACGTACTGTGCGTTCAGAGATGCTCTTCTGGCTACCTTGGTTGTAACGGGTGGCTATTTGAGTCACTGTTGCCTTTCTATCAGCTCGAACCAGTCTGGCCATTCTCCTCTGACCTCTGGCATCAACAACGCATTTCCGCCCACAGAACTGCCGCTCACTGGATGTTTTTTCTTTTTCGGACCATTCTCTGTAAACCCTAGAGATGGTTGTGCGTGAAAATCCCAGTAGATCAGCAGTTTCTGAAATACTCAGACCAGCCCTTCTGGCACCAACAACCATGCCACGTTCAAAGGCACTTAAATCACCTTTCTTCCCCATACTGATGCTCGGTTTGAACTGCAGGAGATTGTCTTGACCATGTCTACATGCCGAAATGCACTGAGTTGCCGCCATGTGATTGGCTGATTAGAAATTAAGTGTTAACGAGCAGTTGGACAGGTGTACCTAATAAAGTGGCCGGTGAGTGTATATACACACCGTATTTTTCGGACTATAAGACGCACCCAGGTTTTAGAGGAGAAAAATAGGGGAAAAAAATTTTCAGGCAAAAAATGGTAAAATATTTAATGTACGGGAGTTGTAGTTTTGCAACGGCTGCAAGGCCACATTGACAGGTGACCCTGCAGCTGTACGGGGATGTATAGGGCGTTTTTTTTGTGGGGCCAGGTGTACTTTTTAGTTATACCATTTTGGGAAATGTTTATTGCTTAGATCACCTTTTATTTAAATCAGAGGCAAAACGGTGAGAAAAACCCGGTGGTTTGGCACTTTTGATTTTGACGTTCACTGTACATAAAAATATTAGTAGACTGGGCATTTTCAGACACAGGGATACCTAATGTATATGTTTCACAGTAATGTTATACTTTTATATGTATTCTAGGGAAAGGAGGTGAACTTTTATTTATTTTATTTTTTATTATATTTTTTTAAGTGTTGTTTTTTTTTTTTTTTTACTATTTTATTATCCCCCGCCTAGGGGGCTTGAACCTGCAATCATTTGATTGCAAGTCCCATAGACGGCAATACAAGTGTATTGCCGTCTATGGGAGATTCTATACATTACTATCGCGGAGTGTCATAGACCAGCCGCGATAGTAATATATATGTATGACAAGCCTCGGAGCCTTCATTAGGCTCCCGGCTGTCATCGGAACAGGTTGGCTCCTGCGGTCTCGCCGTGTAGGAGCCAGCCTGCATCACTAAAGGTATGGGGCCGGTGGGGACCGGCCCCGGGGCTAACTTTAAACTGCCGGGACCTGCGGAGGAGGAGCGGATTTGCAGCATGGCCGCGCTACTGCCACCGCTGGTTTTCTTCAGCGGCAGCAGCGTGGCAATCTGCAGGCCCCGGCAGCTAAGACACTCCCAGGCATCTGCTGTAATAGACCAGCGGATGCCGGGGAGTGTTTTAGCTGCCGGGGCCTGCAGTATTGTCACGCTCCTGCCGCTGAAGAAAACCAGTAGTGGCAGTAGCGCGGCCATGCTGTAAATCCGCTCCTCCCCCCACATTCGGACTATAAGACGCACCCTCATTTTCCTCCGAAATTTGGGGGGAAAAAGTGCGTCTTATAGTCCGAAAAATACGTATAGTATATATACGTAAATACGTAAAAATATATAGTGTCCATAGATGTGGAAATAATATAGCCAAATAATACATCAGAATGATGCTATATACTGTATATTAGACAGACTGGGAGAACATGTAACTTGCAGTGACGGGGAATCTATCAGGTCTGAAAATCCTGCCATTTCATTAATCGTTCTATCTAGTATCCTTTAATAGGAGCAATAACATGCCTTTGTGGACATAAACTAATGAATCAATGCAGAGATAATTATTGTATTTTGTATATGCAAATCAGCCTGCATCCTTGAAATACATGAATAGAACCCTGAACATGGCCATGGTCGTGTGCAACCGGCCTAAGCTAAATAATAAAATCTGGCCTATCCCCCTCCTTAGTAGATCACTGCTGATACTCACTGGTTCTGTCTTGACCCATGTGATGGGGTATTATGTTATATTTTTACTGTTTCTTGTGATAGTTATTTTGTGTCCATGTATTTGTGTTGTCTGTCCTGATGTCTATTGACTTATACTTACCGTATATACTCGAGTATAAGCCGAGGCCCCTAATTTTACCACGGAAAACTTATTGACTCAAGTATAAGCCGAGGAGGGGAAATGCAGCAGCTACTGGAAAATTTCAAAAATTAAAATGGTCGGAGTTTTTGGGTGCAGTAGTTGCTGGGGAAGGGGAGGGGGTGTTTTGGTTGTCTGTCTGCCCCTTCCCTGAGCTTGAGGACTGGGGTTTTTTCCCCCTACTTGGAACTCAGCCTGGCTGAATATAGGGTATCTGCAGTGCTCCTATTATCCCCTTCCGACGGAATAGGAGCATTGCAGATCCCCTATATTCAGTAGACCGGGCACTTTCAGATACAGGGATACCTAATGTGTATGTTTCACAGTAATTTTCTACTTTGAGGGCAGGTTCACTCCAGCGCCCGATCTCCGTTATACAGGTTTCCATATCTTGCCCGAGAAACTGGGCAGGAGACTGAAATCGGCAGGCAGTTTTCAAACCCATTCATGGGTTTGAAAAGTGTCCGCTGGTTAGCGTCTTCTGCTCTCTGCTGCGAAACAGGTTTGTTTGTTTTTTTCTTTACTGGACACAAAGTTGGACGTGCAGGACATTGTGTCCGGTAAAAGAAAAAACGGTTTCGCCACGGAGAGCAGAAGATGCTCACCGGCGTCAATGAATGTCGGTTTCGAGATTAGGTGCTGGTGTGAACCCGCCTTTATATGTATTCTAGGGAAAGGAGTGATTTAGAACTTTTATTTATTATATTTTTTTAAACTTTTTTTTTTTTTCACTATTTTATTAGCCCCCCCGTTTTGCCGTCTATGGGAGATTCTCTACACTGCTATTACGGATGGTCATAGACCAGCCGCAATAGTAATATAGCGATGACAGGCCTGGGAGCCTTCGTTAGGCTCCTGGCTGTCATCAAAACAGGTCGGCTCCTGCAAGCTCGTCGTGCAGGAGCTGACCAGCAACTTTAAAGGTATGGGGTCGGTGGGGACCGACCCCGGGGCTAATTTTAATCTTGGAGGGGGAGGGCATCTCCAGTTGAGTTGCTCCATTCTTCCTCTCTTGTGGGATCCTTAAGAAAGAACCCCTCCCTGACATCTCCTACATAGTGTACTTGCATAGATGATCACTGGATCGGGTGGATTAAAGCTTCAGACAGTGACTGCCAGAGTGGCCATGTTTCTGGGTGCCATAACGGACCAAGAAGCAGAAACCAGCGAGGGACCAGCGAATGGGAGTTGTAGATAGAGCAAAGTGAGTCTTTTTTTTAGTATTATTTCTTTAACCCATTCTAAATGATCTATACACATCCACCCTTCCCAAAAATCTTTTGAGTAAGGACACACTCAGGTTTTTTTGGTGCAGTTTATGAAGCCAAAACCAGTTGTGAAGCATTAAGCGTAAGAACTTATACAAGACAGGTTGTACTTCTCTGTTTATTTTTAATCCACTTCTGGTTTTGTCTTCAAATGAAGCATAATAAAAACTTGAACATGTCTCCTTACCCTTTTATATTCATTCATAAATGGACGCCAGAACCATGGATGTGCAAAGCTGATGAGATATCCCTTGTATCACAACCTGACCTGTGCATCAGTGATTTTACCTTTCCATGAAATAAAATCCTTCCATAATTGGAGAAGAATCCATTGTGTGTACACCATGAATTAGGTGTATGAAGACAGTAAGAGATCTGGAACCTTGACTTGTCCCATGTCAGAGGACAGCATCATAGTCTTCTGTACACACAGACAGAGATAGAGAAGCAGCTCAGCAGAACCTCATCTCCACGTTGCGCAGAGATGAATGTTTTTGTCTGGCTTTCCTTGCTGCAGAGATATAAATCAGAGTAGCGATCCAGCTACATTGCTTGTGAGGAAAACAAGCAGCTCGTATAGAAAATGTTCTTGTGTAAAGGGGAAGGAGGTTATATGCAAATACTCTGTATAACATTCCTCCTGTACATGGCAGTGTTACAACAGTAATAAATCCAGTGCCAGGGCTGCTCTCACAGTGACTGTGGCACCGCAGACGGTCCCCGTATGTACATAGAGAGCCACGCTGTTTACATGTGGACCGTAACGCAATAATAACCTGCGTATATATATATCATGCCAACATATTCCACAGCACTTTACAATCAGACAATGCAGTATGCAAAAATAGCATACCAATAAAACACCTATTAGCAATGAAACAAAAGGAGGGAGGACCCTGCCCGTTAGAGCTTACAATCTACATTACCAGCCGCATTAATGAGTACATGTATATTCATGAGAGAATATTTGTCTCCAGCTTTTGTGCACTGCTCTGGAGTTAGGAAGCTTGGCCTGTGAATATTAAGCAGCTGTAATTATTAGCAGCGCTAATATATGTGAGCCTGAGTCAGCTGGGTGCTGCGGTGTCAGGAGCGGTGAAGGGAACAGATGCAAAGTGCTAAAATTCTCCACATTTGTTAATTGCAAAATGAGAATAAAATGGAAAATGAAAGTCTAAGTGTGGAAGGTCAAAGATACGTGAGGCGATCTTTCTTCCAAGCTGTCTTCAGGCACGTTCTCATTGGCAGCTTGAGCCTGGGTTGCTGTCACAGCTGCTTCTCCTCCTGGTCTCCTGCAGTGATACATGACTGCCTCTAGTGGTCAACTGCAGGATCACAAAATACTATACGCTGACCCAAGCAGTGTCTGTCTCTCCACATGTAGAGATATGAGTATTCGTCACTGCAACGTTACTTTTTGTAAATGTTAAATTTGGAGCCACTTAGATACATACAGTATAAAAAGCAATGCTGTAATATAGTCTGGTTATCTAAATTACTCTCTATAGCAGCAGGAGGGAAGAAAAGTGTTGCCTTGTAACGTCTAAGAGACTAAGTACTTACACACTATTTTACTTTCCCTCACCCACCAAAAGTTTTATAAGCAAATAAGATAAAACTTTTGGTATGTCAAGGAAAGTAAAATGGCCTGTAAGTACTCAGTCTCTTAGAAGTTACAAGACAGCACTATGGTCTTGAATTTTCATCCCTCCTGCTGCTATAGGGAGTGATTTAGATAACCAGACGATATTGCTTTTTATACTGTATGTACCATTTATCTGAATGGCTCCAAATGTAACATTTACAATAAATAATGTTACTAAAAATATTGACAGCACTGAAATACATTCATGAAAACCCAGACCATTAGGGAATGTTTCCACCTGGCAGATTTGTTAAAGAAATTACTTCTACTTAAAATCCATCCCATACAGTCGCCATCTTTGTCGATTATGTAAATTTAATGGGCAGAAAAGACAATGAACTGTATGACCCTGAGCATCAGGTTATGGACAGATTTACTAAACCGTAGGTAAAAAGATACACTATAAGGCTAAGTCTAGTGTTGTGGTAGCACAGCATTTTGGCATTACGATGTGCTAGGAAGAAGTTGAGAGAGGGAAGGATGTAAAGCTCACCTTCCACAGTTGGTCTATTGTACAGAGAAGGGACAAACACCTCTTCTGACCTTGCCTTTTAGTGAACCACTACTTGACATAGTAAGGGTAATTATTTGTTATAACATGTGTTACAATGTACATGCACTATGTTATATGACAGGGGTCGCCAACCTTCGGCACTCCGGCTGTTGTAAAACTACAACTCCCAGCATGTATACTTGTCTGCTATTCTTGGAGCTCTCATGGAAGTGAATGGGGCATGTTGGGAGTTGTAGCTTCACAGCAGCTGGAGTACCGAAGGTTGGTGACCCCTGTCATAAGATGTGTTAGGTATATGCTCAATTCACTTTAGTGAGTGCAGGTTATCATATGGTTAGTGTTGTGGCATCTTCTGGAAGCTACATCACACGATGATTCCCTGGAAACAGAGATGAGTTTTGCTGCTTGTTGCTATCCCATGGTGGAACTCAATGATGTCTTGCATTATATTGACTGCCTAGGGTGAGCTCACTACTTAAGGGCCATTCATGTGCTTCATTGGGGCGATACAGAGAGGAGGCTTATAGGAGCTGAGGTCTATTTTCTGTTGGAAGACTGCTTGGAGAAGGTAACATCTAATGAAGCCTGGTGAGCTATGATAGGCATATGAATAACTTGTAGGGTAGATTGGGACACTTCTAGACATCAGTTGCATCAGTATACTGTCACACCTCGTTGAACATCTGGTGATCGCAGGTCCGGGGTGATGGGCAGTGTATACCTGTGATAGCAGAGGAGTGTTGTTCATCGCCGTAGTCCCATGGGCCTGTGCTAGTAACATTAACATTACACTGTGTCTTTCTCCTAGGAAGACCCCTCTATCCCAACCTCTACAGTACAGAAGAGAATTGCAAAGCCAGGTGTTGTACATGTGTACTTTCTCCACCAATGGAACAAACAGGAACCTACAGAGAGCTTGGGTGGCAGCTCTGTAAGAAGTGACACATTGGCGGGAAAAGCAATGCCAACTGCATTGAGCACTACAACATTTTGCCACCATCCCAGTGCCGCAGTTGCTCACCAGTGTCTATTTACATGCATTGTGATAGTACCTTCTGCATTCCAGGTTAAAGACATGAAAACTTGGTTGAGCTAATGAACAAACTCAGTATCATGTACTATAAGTACTAACAAGGCTCTGTCAATGGACAATTAATCTAACACATATCCATCACTGGAAAATTTGGAAATCGAGAGACCAATGATTAGAATTATCGCTGTAGTGTAGTATCTGGCACAGCGTGATATGAAATAGTTGTCATTGCAGTCTATTCAATTATATGACTTTATCCACAGGCATAACACACAGGCAGGTGTGAAATGGGCATTTCATAGTGTAGATGCTGGCTATTGAACTTTCACATCCTATCCAAAAACAAGTTCTCTATACAGTATTCAGTTTGTGTTTTCTGTACTACCAGCTTTTATATTTCTATGCTTTTATTTGGTATTAGTTTTCATTTGTACACTACAGATGGCTCTGTTCACATATGCATCATAGAAGCAATTATGTTGTGCTGGATCCATAACAGGTCTCAAAGGTGCCCAACAGCACCCAATGACTTATAATGGAGGCTCTTAGGGTTCTGTCATTGTTTGCATGGTATTTTCCTGGCAAGGATAGTGCTACATGCGGCACCTTTCTTGACCTCAAATCTGAACGCAATAAAAAGGTAACTCCAGTACCATTTCTCTTGTGGCACCTGGTGATGCCGTGGCTTATGCCAGGACTTTAGGAGAGACAATCTCCCCCAGTGTTTCTCAGCAATTTTAGTGCTACACTGCAAATTCGTGTACAGTTACATCTATAAGCTGTGCCCTCAACATGCACGGGTGGTAGCATTCTTCTGCAAATGTCAGTATTGAGATGGAACTTCTGTTCCTACTAGATAAACCCTTTAAATGCCACGGTCTATAGCCTTGGGGGCCCCACAAATCACTCTCAAATTCTTTGATCCCCGTTCTGATTTCCTTTAATAGCTGATACTCTATGGGTTAATTTATGACCCCTGTCCTCTGGTGAGATGAAGTGAGAAGATGCAAGCAGGTTGGGGTACATGTTGTGTAACCAGAAAGTGACATACTTTTTATCCAACTTGTTATATAAGTAAATACTATATCCAGCAATCTACTGACACTTGTAAATTCTGTGGGGTTTTGTTTTTGGAGAATTCATCACATTTTACATCAGACAGACAGTATTACAACAGAAGTTAATACCTCTACAGTTAACATCACATAACACCCATCATTACATCCACTCAGGGGCATACATAGAAATCATGGGATCCCATAGAACAACTGAGCCATATTAAGCCGGAAAGGGCGGTTTGTGACCAGTTTGGAAGTGCCATCCGACCGTGAAGAGTTAATCCGCCAGCCTCGTATATTGGCCGAACAGACCGTAGTGCCGTGCCAGTAGAATATTAGAAGTGCATGTGAACCAGTATTTAATTTTGAAACCCTTCACATTTATCTATTTTTTATTGTTCACTGTTTATTATCGCCATATCGCGGAGCACCTGTAGATGGCTCGCGGAGCACAGTTGGTCTAGTTTAAAATAAAATTAATACTTATATCTCATAGAAAGGCAATAGTAAATGATCTGTGCTTTGTAGATGTGGATTGAACAGTCTGTAGATGTAGTTTAGGCTTAGACCCCACATCAGTGGTCATCACATTTTTTCCCGAAGCACTCTTCACAGAAAGTTCGCCGAGGTTTTCACTGCAGAATTTCTGCTTCCGTTATATATGTAGGGAAACCGCTGGCATTTTGGTAGGTATAATTGACATGCTGGAATTTCCAAAATCGCGATAGTTTTGGAAATCACAGTATTTATGCTGTGCGTATTTTTCTGCAATGTGTGGACGGGATTTGCTAGTAAGACTAGCTGTAAAACGCTACGGTTTATACCTCTATGTTTATGCCACGTGGGGCCCCGACCTTACAGGGAAATCAACACTGTATCATCCCTGTGTTTCATAGACGTGGAATGAACAGGTTGCTTGTCTAGTTTATAGTGAAGTCAATCTATATTCCACATATTCCAATATATATTTAGTTTTTTTGCTACTTCACCTCTGATAAAAATTTTAATAAAAAGTGATCAAAGCAATAGACATTTCCCAAAATAGTAAAACTAAAAAGTACACCTGGTCCCACAAAAAAAAGACGCCCTATGTGTCCCCGTATACAGAAATATAAATATGGCGTGTGGCTGCTTGTTAATCCTAATGGCTGCTACCTAACCTACAGAGTAGAAGGTGCTCTATGAGACACTACACAGCCCTCTAGGCAGTGGCTAACACCAACTGAGTTATCCAGGAAGATCCTCCAGGCTAAAGACTTGGTATTCCTCACAACCACAAAGCTCCCCCTAACTGCTAGGAACCCAGAGCGACCAAGGCCTTGCATTTTATATATACCTGCTACAGGGGATAAGCAGGTATTGTGTGCACTTGCTCATAACAGGAATACATGGGATTCTCTGATGGTTTAGATACATCACCTTTTGATACATTTGGAGCAAATCACTCCAACTATCTCCTTTACATAGATGATTCATGCGGGCAGTGTGCGGCAAGCACACGGACCCCATCATAGTCTATGTGGTCCGTGCACTTTAACTGCACAGCGCTTGCAGTTGCGCTTGTATTCCGCCCTGGGGGTCCTCATGCGGACTCCTTCTGGACAGAACACATAAGCTAGTGTGAACCGACCCTTAGTATATACCAGTTACTGTGGGCCACTGTCTGGTAAAGCATGCTTTGTTTAGTGGGCTCCTCTCCAGCTTTTGTTATAGGGCCCGTAGTCTATTCCCTATTTTTATGTAAGACCTTCTGTCTCTCTTGTGTTCAGTTGCTTTTGCGGACTGAAGGATGCACAGTTTTTCTCCCCCATCAGGGGTACCAAACCCTATAACACCGAACCCCATGGTTTTTGCAATGTAACCTACAACAGGACTTGACATTGTAACATCCCAATGACCAGAGTGATGTAAAGCTACACTTTATTATAGGCAGTATCAGCAGCCACATCTAGTGCTATTTCTGGAATACTGAATGATCCCTCTCATCATGGTCACTGTGTAAGGAAGAATCCAGAAAAAAGACAAACACCACAACGTAGATTTTTTTTTTTTGAATTGGCAACATTGTAATGAAATTATTACTGGCCCTTTAAATTAAATAATGGTCACAGTGACTGAGAGGTCAGGAGGTTAGGTATGATGGATGGCAAAGAACTTTTTCTGTTCACTTTGACCAGTCCTACCATTGTCCTGAGATGAAAGCCACTGGACCCAAAGATCCAGAGGAAGGCGAAACAAATCCCCCGGAGAGTTATACCTCAGGGGGGCCAAAAATTCCTTCCTGACTCCAGAAATGACGATCGGATATCTCCCTGGATCATATTAGACCTGCTGCCTACCCCAGCGAATCCATCGTCGTCCTGTCAAGTGACACAAGATGGCTCAGGTTAAGAGCTGTACACATCCTACACCCATTGTGACATCATGGAATGTCAGTGATGTCATGTGCCCTGTGATGTCATGTGGTGTCTACAATACAGCAGAGATCAGCACCGTAAGCCCTCATGTACATGATCACCATTACAGATTTATAACAGTGATTGCACCAATATAAAAATGTATCATATCCCAACATATAAGCCATGATATATCGTGATACATGACACACACACACACACAAAGGGACCTGTTTTGCTATAATACATATCACCTACTGTACTAAAGGAAATACAGCAATAAACTGAGATATGTGACCTGGTGAGGATGCAGTTTTCCCCAGTGATAACAGATGATGGGTGGGGGTATGAGCTGCCAGACTCGTAACCATCAGTTTACCGCCAGGGAATCCTCATGTAGAGCAGGGATTGTCCATATGAGGGATCACCTATAAGGCCGGGTTCCAACATGCCCATAGCTGCACATTGTCCATAGAAGCAGATTTCTTATCTTTCTTGTAATGAATTGTTTTGGCAATCAGAGTAAGAAATACATTGCACAGGGCTCCATAGGCCGGGGCCCCACGAGGCAAAAAAGGTGGCATTTTACAGTCCCTGCAAAGTGTATGGGATTCTAGAAAATCCCAGCCACACATTACTGAAAAATACACGCAGTGGAAATAAGGCGAATTCCAAAACAGTTGTGTTTATGTTAACTGCAGCATGTCAATAATACGTACAGAAATGCTGGAGGTTTCCCTATAGGTATAATAGAAGTAGAAAGTCTGCATAGGTTCTGTGAAAAGCGCTGCAGGAAAAAACACAATGCATTTCTGTCACGGGTTTTCCCACAGCGATTTTTTCACTGACTCCCACTAGGTGGGGCCTTAGCCTAACTGAGATTTTTTGATTATGGGGATAACGTCTATCCTTAGGGAGAGACCACCTTCTCAGGTGTGTGGAGACTTATACAGCCATAGTTTCTCCACTGCAAGGGAACATGGGAAGAATATGCAAATCCGTCTCCCAAGATGTAAACAGGGAGACAGTGCCTCTGTTATGCTGCCCTCTATAGCAAGCACCCTGAACATCATGCCCGACTTCCCAGAAGTCTTCACTGCATAATGAGATTTTTTGGGAAGTTACATAAGATGTGCGCAAGGCCTCAGCATTGAATGAAGAGTTACATATCTGGACATATTGTACTGTCCTCTTCAAGAAGTCAAGCTGAAGTGACACAAGAACGGTACACGCTCAATACCAATTGTGATGTCACCTGGCGTTTATGATGTCATGTGCTCTGTGGTGCAATGTGATGTGTATAGATTTACATACAGAGCTAGTACACATGCAAATATTACATGACACTCGTCCTCACATTTCAAGCAATGTAACCCACATTAATGCATTATCCAATAGTAGCTTGTTGTTTATCCATTGCTTTTGACTGTTTCTATTCTGGGATGATCTTAATACATACCTCCCAACTTTTGAAGAACAAAAAGAGGGCCAAAATGTGCGGCACAGCAAATTTAGGTTTTCCCACTTTTACTTGACTCCACCCTTTTTCATTCATTTTTTATGTGCCCCCACGTAGTATAATCCTCCTAAAGTCACCCAAACATTATATGTCCCCACATTATAATTTTCTCTTCCAAGTGTCCCACAGTATTAAGTCCCTCTCCTGGTGCCCCAGTATAAACTGGTGGAAACTAGAGGGGGATACTGGAGCAGTTGGAGGGGTCATTAACCAGTGGGGGTAGTTGGAGGGGAACAATAAATTAATGGCAGCTGAAGTGGGACATTAAACTGGGGGTAACTAGAGGCAGACAGGTCCCACTCCAGCTCATCCCACGGTTTAATGTCCCCCTCCATCTCTGCCCCTAGCTTCATGTCTCACATCCATCTATGGCCCCAGTTTCATCTCCCCCGTCATCTCTGCCCCCAGTTTCATGTCCCGCGTCATCTCTGCCCTGTTTAATGTCTCCCCCTCTATCTCTGCCCCCAGTTTCATGTCACCTCTCCATCAGTACCCCCAGTTTCATCCCCCCCATCATCTCAGCCTCCAGTTTTATCTCCCCCATTATCTCTGCCCCCAGTTTCATGTCGTCCCCCTCCCCTTCATTATGTTTCCTCCTCAATTTGCACTCAAGGTAACTTAATAAACAGTGATACTCACTTATCCTTGCTGCTCTGCAGCTCTTTTTGCAGTCTCACTCACGGAGTTGTAGGTGTGATGGGAGTGTCGTCATCACATCGTGCCTACCTCACCAGGAGCTGGAGCTCAGCGGTAAAGCAGGAGCTGTATGCCAACAGCTCCTAATTCACTCACCTGTATGTGACATGCATCCTCCTGATATACATCCCACCGACCAGGACCACAGGACACAACTCAGAATACGTGAATGTCCCACAGAATCCAGGACAGTTGGGAGGTATGCTTAATATTCTGCTACCTGGCTCTACCCTTGTACTAGAGCCCTCTTGTACCTGTGAGCCAGGAGTATGTGCCCACACAGTAGCAGATAGAGAGATAGGGGCTCAGGGAGCAGGTTACTGGTTGGACTGACATCTAGGTGTCATCTCAGCTGCCCAGTGTGTGTGCAGTATATAACAATGTACTGCAGAGTTTCTTAGCAATATTACTTAATAAAATACTCATAGCCTAGTTGAGATTCTGTATGATGAGTATGCATATGAAGTATAATTGGTGTTCTGTCCTAATGGTTGTGGTGGGGAGGGTCCCTCGGTAAGGGCTGGATTTCCCAAGCCATTTGGTGGCTCTGGATGAGTGTATACTGTAGTGGACGAGAAGGGATGATGAGTACCAAGGAGCTTTAAGACATTGGTGCCCACTAGAGATTAGAGAGTACTATTCGAATTGGTAGTTTAGAATAGCACGCTCCCATAGGAATGAATGGGAGCGGCCTACGCACAGGGGGTTAAGCGAGAGGACGCTGGCCCCGGCCCATCACCTTAGGGGACCTGGTGGGTCGCTGCTAATTTTTTAAAAAAAATTAGACTATTCCCTGCCAGTGTAACTCTAGCATGTATCAGGCCCTATTTCCTTATCAAGCCTTGCTCCTGTCCACTGCCGCCTCCAGGGGCGAATCAAGGGCCGGACTTAGCGGAGCCCCGCGGCGCGGCCTGGACCTAACAAAATGGTCCCGGTCGCAATGTCCCGATTTCAACTCATCGGCGTCCTACGGACGGAGAACGGCATGACACTGGGGCAAATGAAGGGGGAGAGAACGGCATGACACTGGAGCAGATGAAGGGGGGAGAATGGCATGACACTGGGGCAGATGAAGGGGGAGAGAACAGCATGACACTGGGGCAAATGAAGGGGGGGAGAACGGCATGACACTGAGGCAGATGAAGGGGGAGAATGGCATGACACTGGGGCAGATGAAGGGGGGGATGGCATGACACTGGGGCAGATGAAGGGGGAAGAATGGCATGACATTGGGGCAGATGAAGGGGGGAGAACGGCATGACATTGGGGCAGATGAAGGGGGCAGATGAAGGGGGGAGAATGGCATGACACTGGGGCAGAGACGGGGGGGACATGAAACTCTGGGCAGATAAAGGGGGAGAATGGCATGAAACTGGGGACAGAGATAGAGAGGGGGACATGAAACTAGGGGTAGATGAAGGGTGTATATGAAAATGGGGGAGAGATGGAGGGGGGACATATAATATACGGGTGACTGTAGGAGGATTATACTGTGTGGAATCACATGAAAAATGATTGAGAATGGGCGGAGTCAACATAAAAGTGGGCGGGGCCTGATTTGCTGCGGCGTGCTGTGCGCGCCGCACGTTTTATTCCCTCTTTCTAGTCTTCAACAGTTGGGAAGTACAGGTTAGAAGTGCGAGACCTGGAGTAAAGCTGTGTGCATGTGACCTTGTGTAACAGTGTCACCCACAGCGCCCTGCCCCTTTAAACTGATATAAAGCAGTGAAGAAAAATGGCTGGGTTGCTATGGAAACCTGGAGTAAAACTCTAATATGTGGTACTCTGTGCAGAGCCGTGTATCTAATCCTCCAGCGTGTGGTATTGTGTGCAGTGGTGCGTATCTAATCCTCTAGTGTATGGAATTGTGTGAAGACGCGCAAATCTATTCCTCCGGCTTGTGGTACTGTGTGCTGACTAGTGTATCTAATCCGCCAGTCTTGTGGTATTGTTTGCAGCAGCGCGTATCTAATCCTCCATTGTGTGGTATTGTGTAAAGACGTGCGTATCTAATCCTTTGGCATGTGGAACTGTGTGCAGACACGCGTATCTATTCCTCTGCGGTGTGGTACTATGTGTTGAGGTGGGTATCTAATCCTTCAGCATGTGGAATTATGTGTAGATGCACCTATCTAATCCTGCGGCGTGTGTAACTGTCTGCATTGGCGTGTATCCAATCCTCCGGCATGTGGTATTGTGTGCAGTGGCACTTATCTAATCCTGTGGCGTGTCGACGTCCGTATCTAATCTCCAGCATGTGGTATTGTGTGCAGTGCCGCGTATCTAATCCTGATGCATGCGGTATTGTGTGCTATGGCACGTATCTAATCATCTGGTGTGTGGTATTGTGTGAAGACGTGCAAATCTAATCCTCCGGCTGGTGTGTGGTACTGTGTGAAGACGCATGTACCTAATCCTCTGGTGTGTGATACTGTGTGCTGACTTGCGTATTTAATCCTCTGGCATGTGGTACTGTGTGTAGACACACATATCTAATACTCTGGCATGTGGACCAGTGTGCAGATGCGTGTATTTATTCTCTTGGCATGTTAAACTTTGTGCAGACGCATGTATCTAATCTTTCGGCATGTGGAACTGTGTGCAGACACACGTATCTAATCTTTCGGCTTGTAGAAACGTGTGCAGACGCGCCTATCTAATCCTCTGACATGTGATACTGTGTGCTGACCTGTGTATCTAATCCTCTGATGCGTGTATCTCAGCTTGGATATCAGTGTTGGATTGTACATGCAGAGTGACCGTGTGTATTGCAGTTGGAATACCAGTGAAAGACTTGCAGGTTTGTTTTGACTAATGGGGGTCAGGGTTTTGGGAAAGTTGTATCTCCGGAACGGTACGTCCGAGTGAGTTGGGTTCTTGTCTTAAACCTTCCTGGCTACCTGAAGTATCTGTGTGCCAAATTTGGTGAAGATCGGTCCAGTTTGGTCGCGCATAAAGAACGAACAGACAGACAGATAGGAATTCATTTTTATAATATAGATGGTGGAATGAACACATATTCCACATATGTAAACATGTAGTAACTTCCTGTGCTTCCTAGTATGGAATGAACAGGTGGTCTGTCTCGTATTGAATAAAAATGGTGTCACAGATTATTTACTCCCTTCCCTGCACAGGGCATGCCTAGAAAACTCTCCCAAAGACCTCAATGAGGCCATGACTGCTGTAAAGGAGATCATCAAATGCTGTTGAAAGAGCATAGAAGCTCAAGCATGTTGGTAATCACCATAATCATGTACAGAAAGTAGAATTAAAAAATAAAAACAGATTTGACATTAACAAACTGGTGATACATTCCTTTTAAGATTCTAAGTAATAAGTGAGAAAACTGGAGATCTGCCCCTCCAATCAGAGGCAGATAGTGTCATGGCTACGAATGCCACCTTTTGCCTGCTCCAGCCTGACACCGCCCTCCTGACAGCACAGATTGTATGTAGCATATCAGGCACC
The DNA here is from genome assembly GCF_031893055.1 of Leptodactylus fuscus. Classification (NCBI taxonomy): domain Eukaryota; kingdom Metazoa; phylum Chordata; class Amphibia; order Anura; family Leptodactylidae; genus Leptodactylus; species Leptodactylus fuscus. The sequence goes on along the minus strand of NC_134269.1, from coordinate 162,260,331 downwards.
AAAATAAATAGCATTGATTACTCAAGAATGGTGGGTTCTAGAGAAAAAAATTCCAACAATGCTAGATTTGGTGGAGCATAAGTTATTAAATATGTAAAGATCTGGAGTTGGAGGTGGTGAAAGGAGAGGGGTGGGAAACCAAGAATAGCAACTATGTATAATTGCTGTACTTTTGCACATTAATAGCACATTTCATGGAATAAAATGTGGCTACTTTAGAAGAGCCAGAACTACTGTTATTGCTGAGGTTGTGGACTTGTTTTTTGCAGGGCGGGTCATTTTTTTTAAATATTACTATGAATATAATAACTATTTCTAAATTATAGTAGCTCAGCTAAGGTTTCAGGGTGTTTTGACAAGTCTGCAAAGTGTTTCTAATAGCAACTAGAAGACCGCCATAAGAAAAAGCAATATAATGTATGCAAAAAGTTACTTACTTTTCATGTAGATTATGTCTTCATATGAAATGCAGACTTGAGTTTAAAGGTGACAATAAACTTTAAATTGAAATTCTGCTTGGTATAATTACGTATTGTGTGCAATTCTCTAATATACTGCTAATAGCAGAGCAGCTTTCACAATAAGCAAGTTTAGAATAAAGGAAGCCAAAAGGAATACATTAGAATTCAGCTGTTCTTCAGCAAATTATAACCTGCCTAGACTATAGACGGCCATGACCCACCTGCCACCATCCACACACTCATCTTTATACTCTACTTCTTCTAATAAGAAAATTGCTCTTAAACTTTCTTTATGTTATAGGTGACTGCACAGAAATCCGGAAGTATACAATAGGCAGATAGAAATGTATCGCAGATTTCTATTAGGAGTATTCCAAGAATTACGCTAACCCTAGTCAGTATCTCAGTGGCGGATATGGGCGCAGCTTAAAGTTAGTACCGTTACCTTGCAATGCTGGAGTCTTGGCTTCGGATCCAAGAAAGAACATCATCTGTATGGAGTTTGTATGGGCTTTCTGCCAATGACATACTGATAGGGTTCACTATCAAAACACCCTATGTGGGCAATGGGTTATGGCAATATCTTTAAACGCTGCAGGATATGTTTGCAATATATAAACAATTAAAGTGAATGTCCAGCCCAAAACAACATTGACTGCCATTTTAAACTACTCTGTATGATTCCCACCACAAGAAATACCCTTTCCATGTTTTTTTTTTCCATGTCCTTGTTAGCAACCACTGCTAGTGTGACCAGGATACTGGGCTGTGTCGAATGTCACATTTCTATTTGCAGCCTGCTACTCCCTGACTTTGGCTCAAAAAGCCACAGCAAAAACCACTGTGTTCCTCCAAAATGGGGCCTTAGCCAAAAGTGTATCTCTAGTCATCCACTTAAGCACCTCTTGAAACATGCACCTCCACGTGTAGACTATGGTTCTAATCGAAAACCATTAAATGTGTGATAGATGTTCAATATCATCATCTAGATCAGGGGAAGATAACGTACGGCTCTCCAGCTGTTGCAAAACTACAACTCCCAGCATGCATACTTGCTCTGCTGTTCTTGGAACTCCCATGGAATTGAATGGAGCATGCTGGGAGTTGTAGTTTCACAGCAGGTAACCCTGATCTAGATGAACCTCAATTCAATAGATAGCAGACTAGGAGGAGCCTTAAATCACTGCAGCCCTTTACTTCTTCCCTTATTACAGAAAGACAACTTCATCATCATACCAAAACCAGAGCTGTTGTGTGGCTATTGAATGGAGTGACATTGCACATTTGACTACTGCTGTAATTGCTCCTTCTTACCACTGCCATCCAGTATGGAGGAACGCAGCCACTCACAACCATCATCCTAGTGACTGGTGGGGCCCAGTAGTGAAGCCCCCAACTATCAGACATTTATGACAGGTGAAATGTTTGTTGGAACACCCCTTTCTACTTTACACAAAATGGTAAGAAAGTATCCACTTGGGGTTTGCACATGGCTCTGTGCTTCCAGCCAAAAGAAGTGAAGCATAGAGAAAGTCAAACACTCTCGGCTCATGTATAAAGCAATACTGCATCCATATAGGTGTACATTAGTTGCATGTAGGCATAACATGGATGACTTGTTTTTCTCCATACATGTGGAAAACCTGAGACATATAGTATAACCACATGGCTTCAATTAATTCTATAGGTTAGGTGTGTAACTACTTTTAGCAAAAGTCCGCTGACCGACGTCCACCATCAGGTTAAAGTCTGAACAGTATTGTCTGTATTTTTCAAATGATAAGACACATCTGTCTATAACAGGGGTGGGCAATTAATTTTCCCATGGGGCCGCATATGAAATTAAAACTATTCTAGAGGGCCGCGCCATGGTGAATTTAGCTCCACCCACTTCATTGACCCCGCCCATTTCCAATCATCTTTCCATGTGCCCCACAAAGTATAATCCTCCTACTGTCACCTGTACATTATATGTACCCACATTATAATGTTCCCTTCCAACTGCCCCACAGTATTAAGCCCCTTTCCTGATGCTCCAGTTTAAACTGAAGGAAACTAGAGGGGACATGAAACTGGGGCAGCTGGAGGGGGACATTAGCAGTGGGGGAAGTTGGAGGGGGGCAATAAATTTATGGTAGCTGGAGGGTGACATTAAGCTAGGGGCAACTAGAGGCAGATGGGTCCCCCTCCAGCTACCTCCACGGTTTAATGCTTCCCCAGTTTAAATTCCCCCTTCATCTACCCCAGTTTCATGTCCCCCACTCCATCTGCCTCCAGTTTCATGCCCCCTCCCCCTCCATCTCTGCCCCTAGGTTACTGAGACACACACACACACACACACACACACACTACACCCTGCATCTCACATTCCCTTCTCCTCTCAGTACCTTCAGATACACACATCTGCATCTTCTTGTACTGTCCTGCCGGCACTAAGACACGCCTCCCTAGTCACATGACGTCTGACGTCACACACAGGTCCTCAGTACAGTAGTACAAGCTTTCCCCCGTCACTCCCTGCTGTTATCGCAGTTATAAGAACAGGGGGGTGATCGGGTGAAAAGTTTCTTAAGTATAAGACTAAAGAGACATAGCGGGACATTCAGGGAGCTGCCTAAGACCAGAGTATAAAAGCGGGACATGCAGGGAGCTATGCTTTTATCCCACAAGCTATGCAGGCCGTACATTGCCCAGATCAGGTCTATAAGATGTATCTTAGGTTACGATAAGAAAAGTTAGGAAAAAATATTTCCTTTATTGAACCTTCCCTGGTTGTCAAATGGAGTAGAACGGTTAATGTCACTAGTGAGGTGGCTCTAATGGAACAGTATAATGCCCCATTAGTAGCCTCCCCATGATATAATGAACTATACATGCCCTGTCACAGTATGCGCCTTAGTCCCACTACCATAGCATAAAGCTCATGTGTCCCACACAGTGTAATTCCCGTATAAAAAATGGACACCAATAGTGGTTAAAAAACATTCATCTCCCTACTGCGGTCTCTCTAAACCCCGATACATTACAATTGCAGCAACAAGGATTGTAGTACTCCTATGCAGGCAGCAAAGACTATTGTTGACCCTTGTTGACCAGGCATTATCAACAACCTGCAATTAACTGATTGTCCTGCAGGCAACAGCAGTTTAATATTCGTAAGATACATAAAGTGATAACCGTCATGAAGCCATGTCATTTACCGGTATAAAACGTAATGTGTTAATCCAGGTTATAAACTCTCTCTGTGCCAAAAAGATCTCTTATAAATCAGTTGCGGGAGAATGATGACAGATACATCATGACATGAAATCACAGCATAAAAACCATAAATCCTGAGGGCTGTAGACTGCACGCACTGTCCTGCAATGACACACTTCTACCTGTCACAGGCACTTAATACCAGGGAGACCTCCATGTACACAGTAATCTGGCACTGCAGTGAGGTTATGTATGAATGACCACTGATCACTCTGACCTTTACTGCTAGGAAGTAACTAGTGGTGGGCTCTGAGTATTCGTGTTACACCTGCCACTTTACTATATCTCTAAGGGTAAGGACACACAAGCAGGACTCTTATTTTTGTTGGTTTATCATAATCCGTCTTCTATAAGATTTGAAAAACACAGGGGAAAAAATGCATTACAAATGTAACAAAGGTACTAAAACCTAATTGTTAATACTGTAAGTACCCATAGGCCCATGAGCACCCATCATATGGGTTAACCAAAATCATAAATCATTAATACCTCATGTTTATTATTTTCATAAAATTGTGCCTGCTCTTGTGTAAGCTAGTAGACAGCATAGCACACTATATCACCTTACCTGTATGTACAGAGAGTAGTAAGCAGCCGCTACACAAAGACCTGGAAGGGGGCATTCACACAGAATAAAGTGGCACGATAACTTGCGGCAGAATTAGCGCTGATAAAAAAAAAAAAAAAAAGACTCCCATTGAAGTCAATGGGTTCCATTTAACGTGCAGAACACATTGAAATCAATGAGAGTCTCTCTCAGCAACCTTTCCAATAACATTGTAGCTCATGTGTATTGCAGATCCCCTATATTCAGTAGCCCAGGCACTTTCAGACACAGGGATACCTAATGTGTTTGTTTCACAGTCATTTTCTATGTTTATATGTATTCTTGGGAAAGGAGGGATTTAGGCTTTTATTTACTTTATTTTTTAACGCTTCTTTTTTTTTTCACTATTGTATGGGAGATTCTATACATTACTATTGCGGCTGGTCATAGACACCCCCCCCCCCCCCTCCAAAAAAAAAAGGTTTTTTTTATGTTTGTTTTTTTTTTTTGCTTGACTCGAGTATAAGCCGAGTGGGGCTTTTTCAGCACAAAAACTGTGCTGAAAAATTCGGCTTATATATAGGGTAATTATTATTATTTATTTATTTTTAAAACATGGCAAAAGGGGAAATCAAGACTTCTAACTTAAACAACAACCTTGTTTTGCCTTCAAAAACCTGAAGATATTCTGATGAGCACATTTCTCTTTTCTCCAAATCAGAGCAGATCCTTTTTGCACCAGACAAGTGTCATTGTATGTTTTACTGCAGGGAGGTGGCACCCTCTAGTGGCGGCAGACTGAAATGACAAGCATACCAGAAAACAAGTTTTGTGAACTTTATTTTTCATAAACAATTTGTACATTAACATTGCACCGCGAATTCCTGATTATCCGCTGAATTCCGCTGCAGCAGTGTGACGTGTGGACGGTAGGAAAGGAGACTTCTGGTCATTTCAGAACTGTAACTCTTGGAACACATTCTGAAAACATTCACAATTTTAAGGGACACCAGTTAAAATAAAAAAGCAGCACTTTAACCAGACATCTGCCGTGAAAGGCTTCACTGGCCTAACATTATGGCTAGCTAGGAACACACACTGTAGGGGGAGAAAGAATAAAATAAAGTCGTGGAGAAATATTCACCACTCACATATGTGAAGACTTTAGTGTGACAGATCAGAAAGTGAATATTTAATGGTAGAAAACCCATATAGATTTGCTAAATTATATTCCCCAATAACTTCTGTTAATGTGTGAATTCAATCCATATGGCACTATTAACCCACCAGTGTCCATATTCTTCAGTAGACGCGCGGCATAGTAGAGGTAGGTGACATGGAACTTTCCATCTGTTTCATTACAAGCTATGCAGTATCAAAGCTGCAGTGCATAGATATCAGGAAAAACCACACGTTAGGAATGTACAATATTCATAGGATTCCATTTTGCTATGATTTGTAGTAAACATGACTGTAACATCATGTTGGTCAATAGTCATCCCCAAAGCTAGCACACTGTTCTGCTGGATCGTATGCCTATGGTCAAATAGAGAGCCCCCCACCCCCTAACCAACCTGCAGTTTAATCACATTCAAGGAACCCCTCAGAACTAGCTACAACTATAAAACTGGCCTAGAAAAAAAGGGATTGTGGTCTCCAATCTCCATCTTACCACCCAGACCCTTTCCAGTTCAAGTGAACAATAGCATCAGGAGCTTTACTATCTGGAATGATTCTCCACGTAGCCATAGCTGTGCAGTACATTTCTCAAAGGCAAGACTGTGCAATACATAAATATTCATCTGGAGCGCACTTGGGCTACCAGGGGTTAAGTGGAAGTATGTGCTTTATGCCCAGACAGAAGGAATACCAAAAAAAACAAAAACACCTTGCCACAAAATATACAGGCTTTAAATGAGACATTAAAACAAAGCAATGATGGCGTGGACAAGACAGTCATTCCAACACCCCTAAATATAAGACGGAATGAAATTCACCAATAGAGGGCGCTGAACACAACCTGGCAAGTCCTGTTCTTGTGCACAGTCGTCCAGTTTTGACACTCTAGTGAGAATGCAGCAGGCTGTGGGCATCTTAATAAAAGCAATAATCCCTTTAAGACTTCAGTAAACAATCCATACATTAGCACACATCATGGCATATAAACAGGACAGGATATCCTTCATGTTCATGGCTGTCATGTGGGTGTATTAAGCAATGAAAATGCACATTCAATTGTCATGTACTACAGGGACAGGGATTTTTTCTGAAGCAGGTATCGGCGCTGTGGTTTTAATATAAATTGACGGTTAGAAGGGTGGCCTGACACTGTAACGTGTGGCCACAAATACTCCCCCCATCAGCAGTTCTGCCACACTTACCACAACTGGTTAGTAAGCCAATCCTATAACCTAGTCCTTGGCCTTCTTACATGTGCTTCTGCCACAGCTGTCATGTCCAATATTCTTATGCTATGCACAGAAAATGCCCCACCTTCAAAGCAAAAATACCTTTCAGTAGCATTTGCATGGGCAGCTCTGGGTGCTGAATGATTCAAGCTGCAACGGCTCCAGTGTCTGACAATACAGGGAAGGGGTAGCTGGCACCACACACCATGAAGTAGTCATGTGCCAGGAAAGGTCCCTTTAGTTATACCATGTTGAGGCCTTCATCAGAAGTTGGCTGACATGGTGTGTAGAGTCCTTTCATTTTGTTATATAGATATATATACTATATTTATAAATATAAATCACTGTCACGCTGCCCTTTTTTTTTTTTTATCGTACATGCACCTATTTACACCATGGCTTCCAATGCCAGCCCCTCCATGCCCAGGGAGGGAAGGAAGCCCAGGCAGGAAGTGGGAATTTATATCACAGAATATGGCATCACCCCCTGACCATAACACAGCAGAAGGGAAAACAAAAGGGGTTTGACCACCTTCATCCCACCAACTTGCCACAAAATACTTTTGAGAGAAGGGGGCATGTCTGTAAACGTCCAATGCCGAGTCTCTGTGATGTTACAGTGCAGTCCCGTAAGGCAGGCTCCCGTGTCCATGGTGGCCAGGCGGAGGAGCACACAGGGCAGTATGTCACCAGTTTGCCTTCACAGCTTTAATATCACTAACTAGATTCTGAGCCAAGCAAATTCCAAAAATCTAGAGCAGGAAGAAAAAGAAAAAAGAATTAGCATTTGTGGCACATCCTACCTTATAGTAAATGTGCTGGGCAGTATGTTTTGGCTAAAGGTGGACCAATACAAGTCGGTCATCGATATCCCCATGATACAACTGAAAACCAGGAAGAACCTGGACCACAATAGGGGAATTCACTCTGTTGTCCTGCTACACTGGGGAATAGGACACCATTTGGAGTGGCCCATTTAACACCCTTTCAGTAGCATTCTCCTGGGCAGTGTGGCCTTGTAGTGCCCCTTTGTGAAATAGGATATGTCTTGATAAGGCCTTGATGCACTATCAAGGTTAATGAGCATTACTTATTGCCTGTGTAACACCTTAGTGTCCTTTCTTCAAGGGAAAGAAGACTGTTTACAGCCCAGCCACGAGAGAGGATGATGCCAGCAATGGTGCTGCTAAACATGGCCTTGGCCTTTTTTCAACCTTTGCATTGCAAAAGTGGAAAACTGCACCAAAGCCTGAGCAAAACATTGATTCACTGCAGGCCGTGAACTTGAGGCAGAAAACTGTTTATTTCTACAACGTGAGGATGGAGATTTGTACTGTACATAGCAGCAGGCTAGGCACCAGCAATTCTACAAAATGGACTGACTATGCCATGTGTGGTCCTAGCTAGGGTTGAGTGATCGGGAAAGATTGGATCCCGATCGGCGATCGAGCAAATTTCACGATTATAATTGGCTGGAAAATGATCAAAAATCAGATTTTGAAATCGATCCTGAAATCTCAAGATCGGCTCAACCCTACTGTGAGCGATCGGGAAAGATCGGATCCCAATTGGTGACCGAGCAAATTTCACGATCGCGATCGGCTGGAAAATGATCGGAAATCGGATTTTGAAATCGATCCTGAAATCTCAAGATCGGCTCAACCCTAGACCTAGCCTTAGACTGCGGTCTACATTAGCAGCATACAGACAGTTATTCTTGCTGTTCACTGTACAGAGACGAGTGCAAGTTTGCCACAGAAAAAACAACAAGTTTCTTGCAGCTTTTATTGTGGCAGCTTGCAGGGGAACACAAATGTGACCATTGCAAAAATCAGTATAAGTCCCATTTGACATAATATAAAATACAAGTATTTTTTGTTAATTAAACATACACAGTCAGACTATTTAACATACCCAGATATTATAAAATTATATATTTACACACAGAAACAGATATTAGAAACAGGCACTGTTTGTGTGTATGTGTGTCTGTGGATGTGTGTCTTCTGACACCTAAGGTGAATTTTGTCTATATAATTAGACAATAAACCAGGTACACTGTAATTGTACAGTGCGGTGGTATATGTTGGCTCTATATAAATAAAATGTATTATTATTTTATTACTAAAGGTGTTTTGAGGGTTACCTGGAAAGATTGTATGTTATTCTTGATCATTTCCAGACTAGATATTGTAGCTGAGGCACAGATGGGAAGGTAATTCTAACTAGAATTATCAACTATTACTAATATTTCTACTTTTCTATTGGTGAGCCCAGTAACAGGAGTCGTTAAAGGGGTTAAAACACAAAAGAAATGTAGTATTTACTCTATAGCATTTCCTTTCAACCATATGGCCCCAATTATTTCATCTAAAATTCATTCAAAACTAAAAAGGTTGTCACTGCCGTGCATTTTTTAAATTTACATCGCTCCTAGTCATAAATGGTATGACATGCAGAGTCCTGAGATAAACAAGCTCTAAAACAGCATTGTATTTCAGTTGTAACCGACCTATTATTTGTAGTCCAGCAGAGGGCAGCAGTGCTCTGTAGAATAAAACATTTTCACTATAGATAAAATCAGGGTTCTTGCATTAACCTGCTAAAACCACACCTATACATCCACGTTTATTATTATTATTATTATTATGCTTATTTGTATAGCGCCATCATATTCCGCAGCTCTTTACAGACACTGACAGTCACCGTCCCATATAGGGCTCACAATCTATATTCCCTATCAGTATGTCTTTGGAGTGTGGGAGGAAAGCGAAGCACCCGGAGGAAATCCACACAAACACGGGGAGAACATATAAACTCCTTGCAGATGTTGTCCTTGGCAAGATTTGAACCCAGGAGGGACAAATCAAGTCAATGAAGTCATGCTTAATACAGAGCAAGCAAACCTTTGTTTGGACTTTACTAAGAACTTCCAGCACAATCGGAGCTAACATAGTAGATGAGGGTGGATAAAGAAAACCCCATGAGGATTATGCCAATTCCTTCCTGATGCCAACTCTGGCAATTCACAAAACCCTAGATTAACTTCTCTTTGCAGGTTTTAGATTTCTTGTACAGTACTCGTCCATAGACTTGTACAGGGGGCATTCCTCACAGCTCAGCGTCATCGTTGGGCGGTAAGGAACACCCCATCGACAGCAATGATGCAGACCTTCTAACAGCAATGATACCTCCACCACTGGGGCACATAACAGAAAAGCTGACAGTGCGCTGAATTCAGTGTACTGTCATCTTTTTAGCGGTGTATAAAACCGCACTTTCATGAGGACATGAAAGGTTCTCTTTAAGCAAAGAAAACATCATAAGGCTACATGCAGTGTACTGATCTACTCTATATGCAGCAAAAAATGGCACAGATGACACACGGATCAGTATCTGCATGTCTTCCATGATTTGAAATGAATGTACCGAACTGAAAATGCAGTCAGGTATGAGACATGCTCCATATTGTGTACACAGCAGCAAATACTATGCCGTAGACAAGCCTTAATAGTCATTAGCACTGGGTCTCCGCTGTGTAAAACAATGGAGACCCAGCCATTATGGCACCTGCCATATATAAAGTGCCCACACCTGCCACTTGTTAACAAGATGATTTATTGATTACAGCATCAGTTAACCTGTTCTCAGCCATTGACAAGGAACAGGTTAACAGATGCTTTCATTGATTAAAGTGTAGCACCCGGTGATCCGAGTCAGGGACAGAGCAGCACGCCAGAGCTTAAAGGGGTGGGCCACTTTCAGACCAGTATTGAGAGACAAAGGTTTGTTTAATAAAAAAAGTTGTACAAATTTCCAATATACTTTCTGTATCAATTCCTCATGGTTTTCTAGATTTTTACTTGTTGTCATTCATTCTGTTACTTCTAGAGGGTAAAATGCTGACATGTGGTCACGTGATATACGGTCCATGGTCATGTGATGAGTACACAGGTGCTGCTCCTTATAGTCACAGCACAGTAATCAGACATCTGCCTGGTAACAAGCTGTGCAACTGTGTACTCATCACATGACCATGGTTTATTACATAAACAATAAATGTTTATCTTTCTATATATGTCTGAAAGTGAACAACCCCTTTAAGTCTCATAGGTAGACACTTTATAGGACTGTAAACTGTTTCTGTGATAAAACCTATGAGCATACATACCTGCAATAAAGCTACTGCAACAAACACTCCAGCAACTACTATTAAGTTGTCTTGTAGCCACTTTTCAAACTGACCCACACATCCCTTAGTATATATATAACTCTGCTGCTCCAGTTCCTGTCATACAAAAAAAAAGTCCTGTGAGACAACATGCAATGACAATCATCCTAGAAGGAATCTTACAGTGATGCTGCCTGACGTGACTAAAGTAATCCAGAATACAACATACAGCTCTATATAGAGGTCAGCCATTATTACACAGGCTGCAGCAAAGACACGAGTAGCCAGTGGTAGAATATATTGGATGATATATTTTGTGTAATCCTAGACCCTGCACTGTTAGAGTATATTCACCCTGGTCAGCTATGGGCACGAAACCATGTCCTTCGTTGTTCATTGGATAACTACTGCAGATGTGCAGTAGATTTGACCCTTAGCTGCCACACCGCACCACATGTCAAAATTTGCTGTGGAACCCGCCCAGGATTTGACTTTAGCATTTTGCTAAAATCTAGTAAAATATCGACCACCTTACTGCTCCTGTAAACGCTACGGATTTTCCAATTGTAATGTAGTGTACCCATCCTGTGTAGGCAGTTTCTACAAGATTAAAGGTCATATACCAACTTTAGAAGTTATCCCACATCAACAAGCAAGGGCTCGTTCACATCTGCGCCCGGTCTCCGTTCTGCAGGTTTCCGTTTCCTGCACAAAACAGAGCAGGAAACCTGCAGGACTCTTTCATACCAATTCATTTGAATGGGTTTGAAAGGTGTCCGGCCGCATGCGCCGGTGAGCGTTTTATGCTTTTTTTTTTTTTTTTTTTTTTAAACCGGACACAGAGTCGGACATGCAGTACTCTGTGTCCGGTTTAAAAAAAAAAAGGTTTCGTGGCGGAGAGCATAAAACGCTCACCGCCGCTCACGGCCAGACCCGATCCGACAGGTTTCCGTCTTCTGCATACAGAAGACGGAAAGTTCAGAACGGAGTCTGGGCGCTAGTGTGGACCCAGCGTAAGGGATAATTTCATCATCAGGGGAGAGCGTACTCTGCTATCTCTGGCACACTGGACCAGCTAAGAGGGGGCCCTTGCTCTGCTACACATTTGTCATTTAGGGGCACTGTAGGGAAGAGCTTTACTGATCCCCCAGAAAAATCAGCTGGATGTGGCTGATCATCTAGGTGCAACATTCTCACAGGGGTTATTTCTGTTGGGACAACTCTTCACAAATCTGCAAAGACATAGTTTATAGTCAAGGCTGAACATTGTATCTTTCTGACTCTAATGCTCTAATCCAGTGCTGAGAAGACCGGATGTCATCCAAGTCTTCATGTTGCAGAACTAATAGCATCATAAGATGTTCAGTTTAGCAGAATCTAGGTTGATAGAGATGGAACAAAATTATAGCCCAGCTTATTGTAGGATAAGGGATACAGAAAACTAGACAGGTAAAAGAACAAACAATCGGCAACTCACCATTCCGGTTGTAAAACTTTTCAATTATTCTAGGGCATGAAAACAGGCCATGCAAGGAGAGAGGGCGGTGGAATAAAGAGGAGTAACAGATGTTTGGGGTATACTAAACTTCTTGACATCACATGACTGCAGCGTCACTACTTTATTATAGGGAGTGTAACAAGGGACAAGCACACACAAGAACAGAATACATTAAAATACAACTGATTAAATCACAAGAATACACAAGTAGTTGCAGTCATTTAGACCTAAAACACCTAAAGCTTCTGAGCGGATAAGCAAGGTCATCTTTATACCTGTACAGGAGGAGACTGGCAGACAGAACTCGTAGAAAAGAGGTGACTCCAGTTATTTAGTTAGTTTTATATGGTTTTCATAATAAGATATTTGCACGCTTCATATAAAAAAGGGAAGTTACTCTGCAGTCATAAATCGAGTCAATAGCGTAGTATTGTTATTTCACTGCCTCTTTTCCCATATGGATTGTTTGGTGAGAGACTTGTTTATTCTTTTACCTTTATAACTGGAAATGTTGTGTTAAGCCGAGCACCGCCGCTCCCTTAAACGCAGATCATTCCTCTCCCTCTGCTGATAAGCGGGGGACGTAGTGCAGACTCTCGTATATTAGATGCATAAAACAGTAGTGAGCAGCAGCACATCTGGTTAAAGCCACTAGGATTTATGTACTATTGTAGTGTCTTAGGAAGGGTTCACACTACTGTTGAATGGAGTCCGTTAAAAAAAAAAAAAAAAAAAAAAAAAATGGACACCTATCATAATGGACACAGACAGTAACTGATAGCTATCAGTTGCTGTCCGTTTTACGTCCATTGCCCATAGACTGAAGTGCTAAAAAAATAAATAAATAACGGACGCTTGCCATCTGTTTTTTTCTAATGGACAGAAAAGTCTTGCATGTAGGATTTTTTTTTTGTCCACTGAGGAGAGGGGAAGAAAAAAAAAAAAAAGACTTGGGTGTAAATAGACACGATAAAATCCCATTGAAATGAATGGAAATTAACAGATTTCTAACGGTTCAGCTAGTCTCCGTTGCTAAAACAATAGCTACGAACACTGCTGACGTCACCAGCAGTAGTGTGAATGCCCCCTTAACCTTCTGCTGTCACTCCTTACATGCCCCACACTTGTTAATCCTTACATTATAAGCAAAAAAGTGTGGAAACTTTTACCATTTCTTATGTTATTGTGTTACAGACATGAAGACACTATAAAGCAAGATGCAACCCTTACCAACTTTAGTCTCACGTCATATCCACATTGCGTATTAGGAACATCCTCCTGTAAGGAAGACAACATGCTTTAGAAACACATTTTCAATGCTATTAGAGCATAGGTGGTGTCTGACATGTTGGCTCAGAAAGTTTGCAATGGCTGGTGTGTATGGAATGATCAGACATAGCATTTTTTTCAGTGTTTTTGCTTTGTGTGTGGTTTTTTCTCTTTTTTTTTTTTTTTTTTTTTTTAAACACAATCACTTTTCAGTTCAGTTTCTAATTTTGCTAGCGGGATCATATATACCTGCAATCTCACAGATGATTGGCCATATAGTGGTCACTAATAAAGAAATGCATGAAATCTCATCTTTTTATAATGGAAAAGAAATGCATATAATAATCCTTTGAAGATCCTCTGAAAAAATGTACCGGTATGTTGAAGATACAAACCAAATAAAGGAACATTGGGCAAGAAACTTACCGCAGGGTCCTTAACACAGCAGGAAAATGGCACCCCACAGCGTTCTCGGCTCGGATTAGAATCTGTGCAATTGAAGTAAATGTTGAGGTTCCAGTCATTGGGTCCATGAGCACCACAGCAGGACCACTATTAAATGGGAAGAAAAAAAAGTAGTCTAAGAATAATAATTTGGGATTTTATGCCATTTTTAGAGAACCGTTCGGAATTTGCTGAGAACACATGGTGTATAGAAGATTATTGGGGGCACTGAACTAGTGTTCTGCTAATTTTTATAGGAGCCCTTCTATACAAGCAATACAGAACTGAGTGTTACATGTAGATTTTATTCCAATTCCAGATTTCAATGCAGTTCATGTGTTATTTTGAACCCCTTCAAAGCCAGTCAGCAGTCTAATTTATGCTGATGAATATCTTACATTGTTGCTTTATCCCATGTACAATACAATACTGTGTTGATACCAATAAGAATCAAGTATTACATTGCAACCACTTACATATTCCTGAGCAAAATCAATGAGGTTCTGCAGGTCTATATCATCTCGATATGCCTTTACATTGTTATTAATGAAGAAGTTGAGTTGATCTTTGATCCAGTCTTTAAATACAAAGGCCAAGATCCCTGCTGTCAGCTCAAGGAAAAAGATCAGCCCAAGGAAGACTGAGAACTGCAATAAAGAATAAAACATATGTCACAGCAGACTTCTAAGACTTGGCAACTAGACATCACAGTAGGTTACATAATCATAGTCAAATCTTCAGACTCAGAACTTATTCTAGATTACTGCAGTAAGGGAAATGTATTCCAATTCAGGCCCACGTCACATATGCATATTCAGTGCACTAAATGCAGACCATGTGTCAGCTCTATGATGCTGCAATATTACGGTCCTTTATCCTATGGGACATTAGCCCTGTAGTGTGGCAGGGACTGACAGAATCATAGATGACTATTATGTGGTCAGATGTGCCTCTGGACAGTGTTCAGTTCAGAAAATACAGCTGATGTATGTATTTACATCCATGTGGTACAGGTCTCATTTATGGTTATTTTTATATTTTTTACAATATCTGGGATGATGTTGATTGAAAGGAATTGGCCACTGAGCTATAACTCCCCCTACAGCTCTGAGCAAGCCCTGTTTGGGGCTGAACAAAGTGCATTACAGTCCATCCCCACCAGGACATGTTCAGGAACACTAAACACTTTACACAGCAATCTTGCACTTATTTTAAAGCCAAGATAATGTCTGTAGTTCACATAGATTTACTCTTTGGTTAAAGCAGTGTTGCGTATACTTGCACTTTAACCAGTGTATAAGACAACACGAGCAACTGACAGTGGAGAGAGGAGAAAATTATTTTATTATTCTCCTGTGACTTCAGATTATCCCAGGGGAGGGGGTACCATTGATTTCTGAAATGATATAACCCCACTCATTACCAATCAGAAGCAAACTTGCAATTTAACCCCTTAAATGCTGCAGTCAATGCTGAAAAATGGCACAAAAACACACACACACACACGCACACACGCACGCACACACACTTGGTTTCACCTCATCTGTAACAACCCCTAAAATAAAATAAGCATGTTATTTATTCTACATGATAAACCTTAAAATACAGATGCTAGGATTAATGCTTTCTGATCATCTAACCTCCGAAAAACAAAAAGTAATAAAAACTGATCAAGTAGTCCCACAAAATACAAGGACTCAAAGCTACATTGTAAAGAGTTATGAATGCGGAGATGCAGAAGGATAAAAGGTTAAGGCTAAAATGTGTCAAAATACAAATAAGGCAGCAGATTTAAGGGTCAGCAATATTTATCCAGAAGTTCAAAATCTACTATATATATAAAACATGGCTGTTGTGCCATAGTGAAAACAATATCCTCAGAGAGCTTGAAGCTACCCGTTGTAATGGTTGCTGGCATAGGCTCATGTCACCCGACACATCCATCATTGTGTATGCTGGTTAAAGGAAGGCCACTGATGGACATGGCAAGTTACAATAGCCTTCCTCAGTGATCAGCACAAGAAAAGGGCCCTAGGTGGTCCTAGGAGACTGCTCTCACTGAGGAGAGGTTGGTGTACATACAGCCATGTGATGAGGGAGAACTTTTAGTAAGATATTTGTAACCTGCTTATAGTCATACTACAGAGTAACTAGTATTGCCTTAAACCCCTTTAAACTACAATCTGAAGCCCCTGAAAAGATTCATTAAATTTGTAGAAAATGGAGGGGGCGATAGCTGTAATAACAATAGTAATCAGCCGTCTATTTAATAACCGGGCAGGGAGGAAACTAGTGAGTGAATGAATGAATGGGTACTGGGTGTGGTAGACATATAGCAACGCAACCATAACAGAAGGAGATCTTAGTAAACAATCATTTAACATCAATGATATGAGAAGCAACGCTACGTATTTGTAAGCTCCAGATACTTCCCATACACTACAAAGCTACCTATCATTTTAACAAATGGAGACCCCATCAATGGCCAAAAGTAACAACAGTAGCACCAAGCAGATTGTGTTCAGCTCTAGATTGGAGATATTAATGGCTCTCTCACGTCCTCTTTTCTGGGGTGCAGAACAGGGAGCAGGTGACCACCAATCTCGATATATGGGGTTGCAGTGTTCGTGCTTCTACCTACCAGACTTAAGATGACTACCAAGAAGCAGAATGATATTCAGAGGTTTTTCCACCTTCCAATGAGGCCCTTAGGCAGAAAAGGTATGAGACTATGGAAAGCCATTTAATGTATTATTATTTTACTAAAAAACGGTTTGTCATTGTGCCTAGACTATGTTCAAGGATCAAATGCTCAGTCGGGAGAAATCTGACAGACCCCAAAGTGACTCAGTGGTGTTGGCCATTATGCTAGGAATCCAACTGGCTTCTGATAGCTATGGTTATATGAATTGAGCCTTCGAATGGCTTCACAGGAATTATTTTACACCTCAAACCTGTTGCAAAATCTTTCATACATATTTTGATGTGATGTGACTCCTGATTATATAGATTTATCAGGCACATGGATACATATAACTGTAGAATTTCAATATGTTCACAGTGTGCTTCCCAACATCCCTTGCCCCCTCCTGTATGTGGTGACACTATGGATAACACATGTTCATACTAGGCTGCAATACATTATCACATACAGAGGGAAGGCAGGAGGGGCTCCATATGCCGAGTACATGAAAAGACTTTTATTCTCCAATTGTGATGGAAAAAAACAGTATGCCTGCAATGTATGCCAAATGTTTAATATATTTACAGCAGAAAGATTGAGTGGTGTGAATACATTGATATATTACCCCTCTTCCCTCCACCCCATAGCATACTGCAGAACTAAAACCCAAGTGTAACATGTTCTGTATCTCCAGCACGGTGCAGGTTTATTAGTGACTAGAGCCGTGCCAGGTAGGCAGCTTGACATCTATCCACAATAAATCTCTAAACCATATGCTTTACTGGAAATGGGCCAGCAGTAATCCGCAGTAAATGTTTACACAGAAGAGACATTTTCTTTGCTAGTTATGTGCTTGAGTCACCTAGTAATAACCCTGTTTATTGGTTCACGGACCCTAAAGAGGTTGCATGCAAGCTGCTGCTCATACTTTTAGTTTTGGAAGGAAAAACAGCACAAAAGTGTAAGCATTTCCCATAAACGTGTTTGTAATGAATAGATGTTGTACGAACAATGTCTCACTGAAAGGACATACAAATTTTAGAAGAGAGGTGTTCTCCCGTAGCGCTCCAATGCAGCCAGCGAATCCCAGCACAAACATAACAGCCCCGGTGACCATGAAGAGCCAGACAGGGTCAAAGCCGCCCAAGTCTGTGATGGATGAGATGTTGGAAAGGACACCCTGTGGACAGAACAAGAGTATCATATATTATATTTAATCTGAGGTTCAATGAGCAGAAATAAAATGTACCAAGTCATCACTGGTCAAGTTCTGAAGTGCTTACAGGAGTTGTCCACTCTCAGACCAATATTGAGAGACAAATTTTATTATTTGTATACCCTGTTTCCCAGAAAATAAGACACCCCCCCTTCACCTTCTGGATCACATACAACCGGCAGTCATGCCAGCACTCTGCTAATTGTTCCCCGCTTTGTTTGCCGATTGTTCCCCGCTCCAGCCGCTGCATAAAACATCCCCAGAAAATAAGAAAGGTCATATATTTCGTTAGCTAATTAATTATAAGAACATGTCTTATTTTCGGGGAAACAGGGTAATAAAAAGTTGTACAATTTTCCAATATACTTTCTGTATCAATTCCTCACAGTTTTCTAGATCTCGGCTTGCTGTCATTCATTCTGCTCACCTCTAGTAGATGAAACTCTGACCATGGTCATGTGATTTACGGTCCATGGTCATGTGATGAGCACACAAGTGTCACTCGTTATAGTCACAGCACAGTAATCAGATATCTGCGTGGTCACGAGCTGTGTACTTGTGTGCTAGTCACATGACCATGGACTGTAAATCACATGACCATGGTCAGACTTTTATCCACTAGAAGTAACAGACTGAATCACAACAAGCAGAGATCTAGAAAACTGTTAGGATTTGATACAGAAAGTATATTGGAAAATTGTACAACTTTTTATTATACAAACAATGACATCTGTCTCTCAATATTGGTCTGAAAGTGGCCAAGCCCTTTAAACTGTAAGATCACCTTTGACCATTGATTTGCAGTACAATCTGTGTAAACAATTTACATGCAAGGGCTACAGCTGAGAAGGCTACAAGTGCCTGCAGGTCGCTGTTGGAATCTGTCACCACTTTATGGACAGACATACGTCTAACAACTTAGCCCAGCTTCAATAATTTAGCATGACATTCATTTTCCTTAAAGAATACACCTACAATAAAAACAAAATACCAAAGCAACATTGCACTGATATTATACCATTTATTTATTTGTTAAAAAAAGATGTGAAGGTTAGAAAAACATGGCTTCCTTCCAGAAACAGCATCACACCTAGTTGTGTCTGATATTACAGCAACAATCTGATATCATACACAACACATGGACGGTAGTGATACTATTACTGGCAGCCATGTTTACCTAAACATGAACCACCCCTTTACTTATATGTCAGACTTGGAAAATGGTGTTTAAAAAATGAAAAACCTGAACATTACATTTTCAAAACGTATTACTCGGTTAATATGACTATGCTGTGACCACAGTTGCAGAAAGCGGAGAAGAGGACATTGGCTTTGATCTGTCAGACTGTGCAGACCCAGCACGAAATATGGAGTTTCTGATTCCATTATAACTTATAGCAGGATGCGAACGGATCTAGCTACATGTCATGAACAGTCTTTAACCCTTCTATTACTGGTATAATAAGTGAAAGTGTTCAGATAATACAGAAGCATCTGCCCACACGGTGGCTCAGTGGTTAGCACTGCAGCCTTGCAGCGCTGGAGTCCTGGTGTTCAAATCCCGCCAAAGGCAAAAAACCATCTGCAAGGAGTTTGTATGTTCCCCCCTTGTTTGCATGGATTTCCATCCCGTATTCCAAAAAGACATACTGACAGGGAAAAAATATACATTGTGAGCTCCATGTGGGGCTCACAATCTACATTTAAAAAAAAATAAAAAATTCATCCAAATACGTTCAGCTTTTTTTGCGTGATTGAGTAACAAACACACAAGCAACCAAACTTTCATGACAAAGGTACTGCCAATTCGGTTCATACTTATACCAAAATACCTGAAATAAAGACTCGACCACAAGTGTTTGGATTAAATCGGCCACAGCAGCCGTTTTATTGAAAATAATAAAATAATTGAAATAACAAAAACCCCACAAAATGCCCACATTCCCCTTAAATGACGCGGGAGGTCCTCGAGGCCCCAAATCCCAATATAAACCAAAATTCCCAATTCTTAGCACCGGCAAGTTACCCCCAGCCGTTCCGCACCAGCTCGGGGGCACCAAGTTAAAGTGCCTTGGTGCTATGGTCCAGTCCTCTGGCCCAAACAGGCCATCCCCTTTAATACCATTACCTGTCCCCCAACCAGGTTACCACCAAAACCTACTAATGGTTTTTGGGGAGTCCAGCCCCTACCATGGGGCCCTCCCCCCACCAATAGCATTCCCAGATACAAACCTCGAGGACTACACCCCCTCCCCCTCCCTTACAAACGTCATACCTACTAACTGCCACAATTAATTAACCCCTGCTGTGCCTCATTGCATCCCCTGCCATGCAGGCCCCCCTTTAGCTTCTTTGCCGCTTGTCCGGCCTTTCTCATTTATATTAGTATGATAGGATAAGATAGGATGCAGCCGAAAATAGCCAATACGTGCAGTGTCTAAGGGGTCAGTATCAAAACGGTCCACGAGACAAAAGGCCCAATTCTATAAAATGTAAATAAAACAGTTCTTTGTTTGACCAGGCAGGTACATCAAACTCTCTCTGGTCTCTCAGGTCTGTTTGTCAAAGTTAGATCTAAAAGCGTATAATGCATTTTATGTATTTATCGTCATCCCTACACTTTACTCACCCCACTCTATGCTCTAACCCCAGTGTAAATGCCCTATTGTTTTACTGCCCCAGACAATCCAGATCAGTTGCCCATTTGTTGCTTTGCCATATGGCATTGTTTTAGTATACTCCTTAACACTATACACGCACACATTTGGGGGAATTTATTGTAATATATGTATTTAAACTGGCTCCAATCTTAATATTCTTTCAACCCCTCACACTAATCCTTTCATAAACATGCTGCACAAAAAGGAGAACTAAAAAATCAAAAATAGTGACTTTTTGGCACCACAAAACTGGAATAAGAAACGAAACTCTCCCCACAGTGTGTGAGTTTGGCAGTACTCAGGGCGGCCATCTTTCTAGGCTGTCCATGTCCTTTTTACCTAGTAAGGATTATGTACAGAATTACAAGGATCATTTGTCATACATTACTTACACTATTCCTAGTCCTTACTTTCTACACTAGGGAAACTAGAAATGAAGGCAGAAAGTCTTCTAGGACCCGCTTGTATTTATTTTGCCAGCAGAAGGAACACTAGACGGATTTTCATCTGACCATATCATGGCATTGTAATTCAGTTTATTGTACAATCTTTTTATAACCTCAATGAGACAAAATGCCAATTTACTGATTTTTTTCTTTTTTAACTTAGACAGTTTAACCAAACTGGCTTAAAATTCTCCAGATATATAATGGTGTGTGATAGTGGATGAGAAATCTACCACATTATTAAACTGACTCGTCTAACTTTATCCCTTAACAGAAACCGCACCAAACCACAGTGAGAAATCCCACTATGTGCACATCATGCTGCTGATGGGATGATCTGGACTGAGGATCAGTTACTACGTCTACCGCTTCCAGCCTATGTTCTAGAAAACAATGAGGACGCAGTTAATTGCAGCTAATTAAATCTGTTTCTTAATCAGAGCATCCACAAGCCATGCAGGCGGCCGGGTTATTGTTAAGTGGAGAAAAACAGAAAACTAGAATAAAATATTCTATGTTAATAATTTGGATTCTGAAAAATTTATCATAGCGACCTAGGTCTTCTCCACGCTCAAGACACTTTTCTAGGAATAACTGGTAGTCCAGAATATCAAACAGCAGAGTTTACCAGCAAGCAACAAATACTGTGCCCCGTGACCAATTATTGTGTGGCAAAACCACGTTTTTCTTGATATGCATATTTTTACAGAATTTTTTTTTTTTATACAAGGGAATCATGATAAATATTTGGTTTTACCTGTAAAAACTACGTTAAATTGTGCCAAAATGCATATCGCTGTGCTACAAAACACACTAGCACTGCATGCAAACCCAGTCTAATGTGTACTGAGCGCCAAGGGCAGTCCTGTTGTTGAAAACTGTTACACCCCACTCCACTCTGGCAGGGCCAGGAGAGAGTTCAGCTTACTATCCTGTCCCTGTCTTCTGGAGAAGGGAAGGGGGCAAACCAGTTTGGAGTAACAGAGCAAAAATTTTCGAAGGAATGCCTCTTTTTGGCACAAAAAAAAAAAAAAAAAGAAAAAGGGATCTGGTATGAGTCCTCAGTCATGGACCACCGAGACCTGTAACTGGGCCTCAGCGGTCACGTGATCTCCAAGATCTGATCACAAGCCTCAGTGGTCCATGACTTCAGTAACAAGACCCAAAAGAAACAAGGGGTAGCGCCGGAGCCCAGGAGAAGTGAGTAACACTGTTTTTTTAATGGTTGCTCACCTCCCCCCGGCCTCTGAAGAGTCCCACAGTATAATAATAGAATTTTTGGTTCAGACTTGTTCAAAACTGCAGGTGGAACCTCAAGAATATTGTAATATCTGAACCAAAATACCCAACATGCACAAAATGAAATCAGTCATCCAAGTTGACATTTGGTTATTTTTCGATGAACTGCCCCGTCCTAATACGCAAGATGTTTCAATCAAATGATGCTAATAACCCCATTATTATAAATATACCACAGCCAGATAAACTGCAGGAAGAGACGTGTAGAAATGTGAACAGCAGAAAATAGAATTTACCTTCTCTGCCCATGCCCACAAGCCGATTGCCAGGAAAGCAGCGCCCAACAACTGCAAGGGAAGAGACAGAGCATTAGTCACGAGGTAGTAATGGACAAGTTACAGCCAAATTTTATATATATATATATATATATATATATATATATATATATATATATATACACACACACACACACACACACACACATATACACACATATACATACAGTATACACACACATATATTATATATATATATATATATATATATATATATATATATATATATATATATATATATATATATACATACACACACACACACACACGCACAGATATAACTATGCATATAGCAGTTTCATTTTATATTCCCCATTTCAGTATGGCCTAACAATTACAATGCTACCTTCCCAGAACTTGGAAAGGTTGGTGCCGGCTCATTCGGAGAAGAATGAATAGCATGGTAAAACCCGACCTTTACTGAACAAAAGGCCATAGTTCTCACACAGAACATTATTCAGCAATGCACAAAGAATTCACTCCCACAACACTATCACATTCTCAGGATCTTGCTTTCTTTTTTCTGCACAGTTGCCCAAGGAATACAGAGCCTGCACTGAAAGCATTGTTTGTATCATATCAGTGTGGTGCAGAAATGGTTAATCGTGGGTTTACAGCACTTATTCTGCAAACTGGTCTACTGGTTGGTATTTTCTAATGGTTTCCTATGGCGTAGGTTCACCGACAGTTTCCTTGCACCAGTCCCATCGGGCCGGGTTCATGCAGGGACACTATATGTAGCTGAGAAAGGAGTCAGGTATCACAATAAAAGGGTGAACAAAAAGCAACCAGAAGAAAGCAGGATAGCAGTAGTAATATCCGTAATATCAGGTTAGGAGACAAGCCACGTTACTAGGTCACAGCAGTGGTACCTTATGCTGTATATTGTGCTGCCCTGGTGACATATACTATGAGATGCTACACTCTAGTAGTAACCAATATGGCAGCCTATGATATACTGAGAGGAAAAAAATCTAATATTTTGTTTGTTTTAGAGCGCTTTATAATAATAGATAGAGGAATGAATTAGGCGGAGATTTTTGTCATAAACCCAAGCACCCCTCACTCACAGTATTCTTTATGATCCAGTTTATACAGCATTCCTAAGATGGAAATAGGTAAGTTTTTTAAAATGTTTTTTTCAGTTTTTTCACTCCTTTTCTATGTTTTTTGTATACATTTTATAACTAACATGGATTAAAAGTTATATTTTATACGTCCCCGGAGTGTTGCCGATCAATCTCTACTTCTTTTGCTATTCTGATTGCTTCCTGGTCCAGAACGCTGGTCGTGCACCTCGAAGAATTCACTCCACAAGCCATGGTGAGCTCCTGTTTTTCTTTTTTTATATAATAATGGGCTTGGTAGTGGCGCATTATCTAGAGTTATGAGCTCCCAGATGTATAAAATGTTATCAAAACTAATCTAAAAAAATAAATAAATTAAATTTCTAATACATAAAATATGAACTAAAACAAAAAAAATAAAAATAAGTACATTGTGATCCCTATATGGAGCTCACAATCTACATATAAAAAAAAAGGGGCAACACGGTGGCTCAGTGTTTAGCACTGCAGCCTTGCAGCGCTGGAGTCCTGGGTTCGAGTCCTGCCAGGGACAACATCTGCAAGGAGTTTGTATGTTCTCCCCGTGTTTGCATGGATTTCCTCCTATTCTACAAAGATGTACTGATAGGGAAAAAAATGTACATCGTGATCCCTATAAGGGGCTCACAATCTACTTAAAAATAAATTTAAAAAAATTAACTAACACTAAAAACAAAAACAAAGTAGCAAAAATGTGTTTAAACAAACTACATACAGAATCTATAAACTGTCAGTCACATTGGTCCCTTTCCTCAATGCAGCTCACAATCTAATCTTCTGGGTACAGATATGAGCACATTTATGGCCATACCAGTATACCTCTAGAACCATCCTATGTAATGGTTATATAATCTATCAGGGAATGTATTCTTTTTACAGCTGCCATATATCAACTTAGAAGCCACCACCACCACTCAAAAATTTGAGGGACACTTGCAACAAAGATTGAGTCTCAATGTTTACACATCATAGAGTGCTTTGTTGGTTTGCTAGCTGTCATGGGTCTACATATGAGGCCGGGAAGCGAAACTCAGTAGAGGTCCTTCTTCTGTCCATCTTGCGGCCTTGGCTCAGTAATGACATTTATGGGTTTGCAGATGGCACACATTTATCACCTGTGCAGTTTTCTCACGGACACCAGATAAGTTTGTGTACAGTGGACTATATATTGACTATAATGAGGTCCGACAGATGTCTCTTTTAAACCTGAAAGGGGAGTACAAAAAAAAAAAAAAATCTGTGTGTGCAGGACTTTTTGGCCACTGATTTCAGGTGGACACTGTGACACAAATGTGAATGTCACCTTAGGGAAATTAATCTTTTGGCTCCTCTAATATAAAGATGCCTACACAGTATACATGAGAAGAATGTATCAGCTTGTATGAGGGAGAGAAGTAACAATGTGTGTATGTGTGACACTGTACCAGGAACCTGCAACCTCATATAAAGGCTGGTTGAAGGCCAGTGTAGTAGGGACTTGGTATGTGTAGGCAGCAGGGTGTTACAGGAGATGGAGGAGGGGTACATACTATGCAGACTGTTGCAGAAAGTCAGAGCACTGGATAGTGGGAAGAGATTTCTCACGGCGATTGAGTTGGTTGCCAGAGAAACAAATGTCCTCTTGTGCTGTTCAGGCAGTAACCACAGAGACCCCGAATATCTCCTGCAAATAGGTGGGTGTAGCCTAAGGCTTGTGCACTACACCTAGAAGAACAAGTGTACAAGCGGCCAGTCCGTAGACCGGTTTGGACATGGTGTCCACTTCAGCTTTTTAGAAACTGAGCAGATTTCTAACATTTCCATAAAACTTCATACAACCCGTGAGCGGTCAGAAGAGGAACTGTCCTTTACAGCGTGATCCTTTAAGGATTTTTTATTATTATTATTATTGTGTAGGGCATCATACAGGGAACATTTTTCTAATATACTTTTAACTAATATACTTTTCTTAAAAAATTATATTTAATATTAAATAATAAATATTTTTTTTTAAAGTTTTTCCTCAACAACTCTCCAACAAAAATTGCTAAGGAGAGAGTCCATTCCAGACATAGCAGCATGTACGATACACACCGTCTATGGCTAATATGGAAGACTCCTTAGCCTGCCTCTACAGTCCCTGCTCTTTACATCTTATTACATGCTCCTTCCTAAATGTACTGAGCAATACATCGCTCTTCACCCCTCTACCCTGTTGGCTAGGTAGGAGGGACACTCTGTGGAGGGAGATAGTAGTTCAGCCCAGACAGGCACTATAGGCTAATAGAGAGAAACGAATATCCAGCTCACCCTTTAGATGTATAGGAAATAGTTCCCAGGCTGCTCGGACGTGGACGGACTTCAATCCACTAGATAAAGGCGATAAGTACGAAAGAAATCCAGCGTCTCCAGGAACTTGTTAAAATTAAATCTTTTATTTCTTCATCTTTAAAAAAAAGCTTTGACAGCATACCGAAGATGGCAAGTACTCCAACATGAAACTTATTGTTTGAGCTACGCGTTTCGGAACTGCTACGGTTCCTTCGTCATGGCATACTGAGGGCTTACATTCACAGGTGTTTTAAACTGTGATCAATTAAAAACCCCACCCCTTAAAACTATTACGTTCATGTGGAACGTCATACTTGCCATCTCTACTACAATAAACAAAATGGCTATATACCAGTATATTCCTTGTGTGTCCTTATTAGTGCATTTTTACATACTTATGATAATATCATTGGAACAAACAAAACATATGTCTAGGCATATTTTCACAACATATGACATTTATCCTTTCTATATTATTTTACTTATTGAACAGATTAAATGATTTTACCTACTCCATATGTTCTAACCTGCCTCGATGATATTCTTTTAGTCATATTCCCTAAGTAGATCACATAAAAGAGATGTCCAGTTTACTGGGAGCCGTTTCTTCTATAAGATTATACATATGACCTGTCATGTGACTAAACACATGACAGGTCTGCCATCCCCCTTGCATCACATGATCGGAGATTTAGTGCAACAGGAGGTCCTCTGATTTATATAGTTATTTTTTTAAATCTTTTATGACCTGCTCCCAGAAACTTGATCTTCACCAGGTAAGTATCTATATACAAGTATAATGGATATATTATTTTAATAAATTTAAGTTACATCAGAGCGTATATTTAACCCGTGTGGGTGTCGTGTATTCAGTGTGACTATCCAGTACGCCTCACGGGTTAATAATACCTTACGCCAATTTCCGCCCCTAATGGGTTTAGGTATTTTTTCTATGGCATAATACACAAGTGTTGAGGTATCCACTGCATGAATTTCTGAAAAATCTCGGGATACACCCAACATATTTTCTTTCTTTTTAGAGCTATCCTGAATATGCTCTGACACTCTTGTCTTGACATTACGAATGGAACACCCGACATACCTCAAATTGCATGCAGTACATTCCACTATATATATTATATGATGACTCATACAATTTAAAAATTGATTTATATGGTGCAATTTATTACCTTCCGAATTTGTAAAAGTTTGTGTTTTCTTGGCATAATTACACATATTACAGCGGGGCATTCCACACTTGTGGAAACCTTTAATTTTCAACCATGTCTCCGACTTCTTATGGTCATCACTTACGAACAAACTTGGAGATAAAATATCTCCTAACGTTCGACCTCTTTTTGCTACACATTGTACCCCTCCACTCAAAATGCTATATGTAGCCGGGTCTTGGTATAATATCGGGATATTTTGATTAAATATTTGTTTTATTTGATTGTACGGTCTACTAAAAGGTGTGGAAAAAACTACTCTGTTACAAGTTGTAATATTTTTATTTGCTCTATCCTCCAATAATGACTTTCGAGTTTTATTATCCACAATTTTAATAGCTCGGTTTAACACCCATTCAGGGTAACCCCGATTTTTTAACCTATCTACTGTAATGTCTCGTTGTTCTCTATAGCTATTTTCAGTGGAACATGTACGCCGCGTTCGAATAAGTTCTCCAATAGGGATTGACTTAATAGTATGAGCAGGATGATGGCTGTCAGCCATCAATAATGTATTCCCTGCCAACTTTTTACGATAAATGCTAGTATCAATTCTAGCCTCCTTGATATTACCAGTAAGGCTCACGTCTAAGAAAGATATATTTGTTGGGTGGTGAGAAAAAGTAAAACTAAGTCCTATTTCATTTTGATTGAAATAGGAGATTAGATGTGGTACGGACATAGACGACCCCTGCCATATCATGAGGACGTCGTCTATGTACCTCCCGTACCACACCAACTCCTTGTAGAATGGATTGGTAATAGAATAAATTTGTTTTTCTTCCCACCACCCCAGCACTAAATTCGCTATAGAAGGTGAGAAAGGCGCTCCCATGGGAGCGCCTTTAATTTGCAGATAGTATTCTGTGTCAAAAAGAAAAAAGTTATGTGTCAACAAATATGATGTCACTTCTATGATGTATTCTTTCAGTATATCGGAATATCGACTGTAATGTTCTAAATGAAAAGACAATGCTTTAATTGCGACAGTATGTGGAATATTTGAATATAGAGCCTGGATATCGCTAGTTATCCAGGAAAATTTGTCTTCCCACCTAATTTGGTCAATTGCATTTAATAACATTTTAGTATCCTGGATGTACCCTGGCATACGAGACACTAATGGCTGTAATAATAAATCAAGCCATGAACATAATTTTTCGTTTAGTGACCCAATTCCGGCCACTATAGGTCGAAAAGGGACAGGTATTTCATTTTTATGCGTCTTAGGGATTCCGTGGAAGATTGCATTAACAGGGAATTCAGGTATAAGATGTTTTGATTGTTCCCTAGAAAATATACCGCAACGTACTCCTTCGTCCACTAGTCCCATTAAAGAAGTCATAAACTCCTGAGTAGGGTCTTTTTCTAACTTACGATATGTAGTACTATCTTTTAATATTTTTAAACATCCTTCTCTATAGAATTGATTGTCCATCACTGCTATTTTTCCATCTTTGTCTGTTTTTTTTAAATACTAGTGCTTTTTGTTCTTTTAATGTTTTTAATGCCTGCTTTTCTCTATAATTTAAATTATTTCTTTGTCGTTTGTTACTATGACTAATTGTATCCCTTAGTGTCCCGAGGTCCCTCTCCATGGCAAACTGAAATTGTGCATAGGAGGGAGCCCGTGATCCCAAGGGATAAAATGCCGGATTAGTGCCCGTAACTCCTATATTATGTATAGGTTGATCATCCGGCAATGCACTCTCATCTTGTAATTGTATAAGGTTTACCATGGACATCTGTTCGTGGAACAAAAAACCTTCAAAACCATCAGTTTCAATTTGATAATATTCAGAACCTTTATAATTAATATTGTCATCATCAACATGTTGTATTTGACATACATTTTCTTTATCTTTGTTAATATCAAAAAAATGTCTCTTAACTGTAAGTAATCGGACGAATTTGTTAATGTCCATTAACGTATGGAAATAATCAAAGTCCTGACTGGGTACAAAACCCATGCCTTTGGATAGAATTCTCTCTTCATCCTGTGAAAGTTGATACGATGAAAAATTAATTATATTGGTAGAAGGAGTTTCAATATGTTCTTCTGTAGATACTACTGTCGTTGATTGGAGCGGGTTGAATACTTTATATTTCGGTTTGTGTTTCCTTCCCGCTCGTCTGGATCGTTTTTTGATGAATACTTGCCACCTTTAGGCTGGTTTCGTTTATTATGTGGAGTTGATGGAGGCGTATTTATAGCAGATGTATCCGTGTTAAAGCCTTCGCTACACGTTGATACCGACAAGTCTGAACCCAGTTCAGATGATGAAAACGATACTCTGCGTTTACTAGCATATGACATATTACGTTTTTTCAAAATAGATTTTAGATTTGTGTTGTTGTAATCTTTTTTCTTTTGATACACAAAACCTGTAGTATAGTCATTTGTATCTCTGACAAATTTCTTTTTTTATTTTCCGTAATGATTGATTCCACATTTTCTATCTTTTTCGCCACTTTAGTTTTGATAGTTGTATAATTAACATCAGATTCCAAGGTTTTAAAATGTTCATCTAATTTCGATATTTCCGCTTTGATTTCAATAAGTTTTTTCTTTTCATAGTCCACAATAAGCTGCATTAAGTCAAATGAGCACTTTGATAAAATGCTGTTCCAAGAAGTAATAAATGCATCATCATATTCATACGTAGGGAATTTTTTTAGTCTAAGTCCCCTAGGGATCATACTGTGTTCAATGTATTTCTCCAAGGTTATGCAGTCCCATAGGGTTTTGATCTCCTTAATTGTCAGTTTTTCCCAGTCATTAAACAACATTTTCAAATCTGGACTGACAACACCTTATGTCATGCCATGACGAAGGAACCGTAGCAGTTCCGAAACGCGTAGCTCAAACAATAAGTTTCATGTTGGAGTACTTGCCATCTTCGGTATGCTGTCAAAGCTTTTTTTAACTATAGGCTAATGCCTAGGGACAAACACTATACGCATCATGCTTATCATGAGGGGACCTTTCACAGCCAGTTTCACTGTATTCTGCATGCTCATACATTGTGTCACAAGGTTTTATATACCTAAACTTTCAAACAGGTTCTCTTTTTTTTTTTTTTTTTTTTTTTTTTATAATTTGTGAGGTTACTAATATATTGTAATATACTTTATTAATGGATATCGGTTCCTTTCAGTGAAATAAAACACTGCAATCCACTACTGTCCCCTGTGCATCATCTTGTCTTGTTTTTCTCTTCCAGATTAAAATATAGATGTTAGAAAAAAAAAAAAAAAAAAATTATTAATAATAATAATGTCCATGAAACCTATAAAACCCATCTAGTAAGAAAGTAACAGCTAACACATGAAATTACACAGAAAAGATCAAAAAATAAAAGTCTGCAGTAATGGTTAAATACAGCAACAAAGCAAATATTCCACAGTTCACCTCTAAACCCTGTGCTACACATTGGTCCGGCATGAAAGCGTGCTATTTGGTGCTTTGTCTCAGCGGTCGTTGTCCTTCCATAATCGTGTGCAAACACTACAGTCTTGTTCTCTTTTTCCTTAAAGCTAAAAGAATTTTCCAATAATCCTTTATCCTTTGGGGACACCGGCCCAGTTTTACTGTGGCTACAATGTGACACCGGTGTAAATTTGCCACATCCAATTTGTACTAATTTTTTTTTTTTTTTTTTTTAAACATGAGTTTAATTTCTCAAAAATTATAGATCGTGGAATAATCATTTTATTTTGAAGCTCAAGTTGGTAACTTTTCCATTCCCACCTAAAACTGTCCCCAACTCCAACGCCTATGATAAGGCAGCATTCAGTGTTTTTTTTTTACTATAGAGGTAGATCTTGCTTGCAGTTATCTCTTAATTTACATACACAGATAACAAAACTACTGCTCAAGAAACTTATTTATAGTTTATCAGGGCTCAAAAAACAAAAGTAGTATGCAGAAAGAGGGAGAGAAGAGGATGCGTGTGGCCAGGAGCAGGGACGGAGTCATCATTCCTATCTGGGAACAGGTCTGTAACCTAGACAACAAACTAGAAACACAGAGGAGAGGTATTTTATTGTATCTGGTAAACTGAACAAGATAGATAAAGCAATGTATTGGGCAAAGCGCTTCAGTCAGCTCTGAATATGATCCTTGAGATGGGGATACCGTATATGGTGTCCAGAGCAAATACAAGGCAAGAGCGCTGCCCTGCGATCATCAAGTCTCTTCATTCATGGTAACCACACGGTGGCTCAGTGGTTAGCACTGCAGCGCTGGAGTCCTGGTGTTCAAATCCCGCCAAGGGCAAAAAAAAAAAAAAAACATCTGCAAGGAGTTTGTATGTTCTCCCCGTTTTCCATCCCATATTCCAAAGACCTACTGATAGGGAAAAATGTACATTGTGAGCTCTATGTGGGACTCACAATCTACATTTAAAAAAGAAAAAAATAAGAAAAAAGTCTCTTCATTCATGATATGAGCCACAACCCTGCAGCTAAACTGAAGTCAATTGCAACTTGGTGCTACAGATGTGTGGCAGATACAACATTCCTATTCTGAAACCAGATAGGTGAGAAGTGTTGCCATTCAGCGTGACATTGAGCATTATGACCAGTACACACAATACTGCCTGTGAGCAACCACACTGTGTGTTTGGGACAACGCACAAGCTGGAAGCACAGCCTGTTACCCTTAGAAAAGGCCAGAGGAAACGGTTTAGATACAGAACATCAAAATGCTGTGTACATATTAAAGCTTTGCCAAAAACCAGCAGGCCTTTCCGCTTCCTAACACTCAACCCAGACCATGCACTCAGTTTAGAGATCAAGGGTCAGATGCACAACAGGAACACCATCATTGTGCTCCCATACACTAGCACAAGCTGCTCACTTCCAGGAAGGCTGGCTACTCCTGCCATACAGTATTAAAGGGATAGTCCCAGATAATAATGTCATCACATTAGGACTACTGGAGGGCTGAACTATTGGACCCCCACCAATCAAAAGATTAAAGGGCCCAGGGCCTTTGGATTATTTACGTACGAGCAGTTCTCTAGTCCAGCCATGGTGCTGGACATAAATCTATTTATGTGAATGTTGAGGTGTTGCAGTACACTACGTTGTACCTAGACAAGCTCCATGCTTGCTCTCCTCTGCCGCAACTGACCACAGCCTAAAGAAATTAAATTGCACTGTGGGTGCTACAGTAGCCGAAACAACTATTCAATGGCTAGCACATATGATCGGTCCCCTAAAAAGATCAGGACGCGTGCAAATAGTTGTATAGGTGCCTCAGGAAATTGACCATCAAGAGCGCAGCCTCATCTCACAAGAAAGCGCAGTACAGCATGCCTGGTCAACCCCTTTAAACTTTACCTTGGATCAATTGCAGATCCGATTAAATCCGAACCCACCTATTGATCTGAACTGACACCACTGTGTCAGACACTGGAAATGATAAGCAGTTTGGACATTCAGGAGAAAAGCAGCCATACAGTTTGTTAAGGGTTATATGCAAGTTCTCCCTCATATATGAACTTGTCATTTCTGTGTAGAGGACAAGAGGGAGGGTCTGCACAAGGTCTTTCCCAGCACCTGTAACCGACTGAGGCCCCAGGAAACAAATACCTTTGTATCTATCACTCCATAGTACAGGTGTGCTGAGAAGAAAAGACACGGAGCTCTGGAGTGATGAGATTATGAAATTGAGCCAATGGCCTGCAGCATCTCTCACCGCATGTCATGTTACACTAGTGTATGTAGACACAGAACTGACATAGCTACATCAAGGTTTGGTTTTTATGTGATCTTCAAAGTAAAAGGTTCACAGTATGGCCAGCTCCAATTGCTAATGCTGTGGCAGCATTTTCTTCCCCAATTAAGGCTGAAGCTCCACGTGTCGTAAATGGCGATTCCACACATTGCCGATTGCCACATTTCACCTATAGAGAGGCCATTCAAAAATGGCTTCAATATATGGCTCACCTAGAGCAGCATTTTTAAAAAAAATAAGGCCAAGGAATTGGAACAATGGAGAGTCCGTCTGCTAAAATTGGGGTTACCCCAGTACTCCATAGACTGTAATGGGGTTTGATGAGTCAGGTTTCCAAAAATTTTCTACTAAAACCAGTTCAGAGAAAAGTCCTTGCAGGGCTTTTCTCTCTTGATGATTTTCAGTAGATTTTGTGGCAGAGACTCCAGCATAGATGTAAACCCAGCCAACTCCACCAGTGCATAAGGGAATATTGGTGGTTTACTGTTGCAAAACTTTGACAGGTTATCCATTATCCCATTATCAAATTCAACTGAACTATAGAAATTATTGGTTCTGTAGTGGGTCTAGTAACGTATGCTTTGGCAGTGTGCTAACTGCGTTTTTCATGGCTACCATACTGACCCATTATATTCTAAATTGTGTATTATTACAGATCAGTGTTTCATGACAGGTCCTACATGTGGCCATTTGGCAGACCATGCGCACCAAAGGAAATTAAAAAATCTCTTTAAAACACATACAATGAAAGTTCAGTGATGCCCACTCAATATTGCACTGAAAAGTGGTCTTTCAGGAAGGTGGAAGTTTCAAGGATGATAGCCAGCATGTATGTATGTATGATAAAGGTTAAAAATGGAAATGTGCACAAAGTCAGATATGGGTGACAGGGTGGTCTTCTCAAAGAAATGGTCTTTCGTAAAGATTTCACAGTATTGACATCACTAATACACAACATAAACCACAATTTGTAGAAAGGTGCAGCTACTCTACAGGGATATCGGAAGAACAGAGTTACCATAGAAACCGGTGACCACTGAGGTAAATCGGCGGCCTAAGGAACAGGACTCAGGACATCATAGCCGGCACATCGGAGCCGCAGGACTGGTCCACGCCAGGAGGCACTGGGGACAGGAAAGGGGTTTTTTGTCATCTTTCCCAATCTAACAATATATATATATTTTTATATATTTATCCAGGACAACCTCTTTAAAGTACATTTATGAAAAAGCGATCCTGTTGTAACAGTTGCAGGATTTACTGGAGTGGTAAAGGAATACCCTGAGGGGCTAGACATTATATACAGGGATTTCTAACCCAGCACTGCACAGAATTTTCTTACGGCAAAAACTTGAACACATGATATGTAGTAAATATGAGATGAACTTATCCATTTATCTGTATAATAATTACAATATGACTGACAAGTCTTGACTTGAAGTTGAACCTGCATTAACCCAATATGAACTGATCATTTACATAAAGGTCCTGCGGTCTACCAGTCGGCGGCCACCATGCAGGGGAGAGAAAGTACAGATGGCAGCACTAAAGCGGGACTGCACTCCCACCACACCATCAGAAAGTGATGCCAGAACTTCGTAACATCATTACGCCATCACTTCATAATGAGGTCATGGGCAATGTCCTTTAACCGGATAAATCGAATGCCATCCATTTTCCATTTATGGTTTAGCAGAAGCAGGCCAGGTTCCTGGCTGTCAGAAACAACTAGGGTCCCAAAAAAGAAGGCAAAAGCAGTTTATAAGAGCTCCTGCCTTCTTCTTTTAAGGTAGCCGTACATTCACACTCTATCTTCCTGCGGATTCCGGGAATGGCCAACGGAAGTGCTGCGAGAAAACTCATTTGCATAAGGAAGAAATTCCTCAGGAACGGCAGAGCGCATCAGAACAATAAAGGTAAGAGAGGAATAGTCTTTCTTAAGGCTATTCCTATGAGTATTTATTGTAAAAAGGGTTTCTAATGATAGAACTCCTCCTCTTTGGCTTCAGCTTTGGCATTCTCCACTTTCTCAATAACTTATGACTAGTGTAGTGCTTTAAAGGTTACAGACAGATCCTCCGTGCAAAGTACAGGGACTGCGCCCCCCGGGCTCACAGATTTTACAGTTGAATGAATTACATAGTAAATGAATCATAGAAAATAAAGCTATATCTTTGTGGCTTTGTTATGCAAGTGAATATTACATATACCGTATCAAAACATGATGCATGGCTTGCGGATGGCCATAGATTTATTTTAGTAGGCCACTTAGCTCAATAACAGAGGCCAGGGGAAACAAGAGATCAAGTGAGGACAATTCTACTGAGCCGACCACCTGTTCCTCATTGTTATTTATCCGAATCTGCTGTTGTTGACCATTGGCGTAAGATTGTTACCTATTCCAGCCAAAACAAGCCCGAACAAGACGCAGACAACTAGTGCCTGGATGAGACTTGTTTTTATTTATTTAGCTGGATTTACTAGTGAATGAGAAATACATTATATTAGTGTTTTCCTAAAACTCAGACTAAGGTGTGGAAAATTTATATATACAGCAAGCATCGACAAGAGCTTGAAAAACAATATTTTGCTGTCATCAACTAATGTTAAAAATATATTCTGTACACCAGTGATACCGAAATCTGCATTTTTCTTTTTTTTAGAGGGTACAGTAGACTGTGTATAAAAACACAGCTTAATATTTCATACATGAGACTTTCTTGCAACTTTTCAGCAAAAAAAATTGCAAGCAAAAATTGCACAAAAATTAAAATTTGCAACCAGTTTGCCCAAGCAACCCCTTCCTGCAAACAAAATGTGTGTAACGTACATAAATAGACAGGCAGTCAGCGGATTTTACTCTATAAAGATCAAGTATGGACAGTAACAGTGTCAAATGTAAGTTAGATTGAGGATTATATTATATTATATTGAGTATACGTTGGTAAATGTTTGGTGCGGCTCTTTTGCGGCTGCAATCTGGATGCTGGTAAATGTCTTGGTCACAGCACCAATAAACATCCTGGTTAGGCTCAGAGAGATATTACATTGCAAAAGGTTTCCAAGAACAAGAGGATAGTCCTTGCAGATCTAAAGTTCCTGCCGGGAATTTACATCTGCACGTTTAAGACCTTCAGATCTCCATTCCAAACAGCATTTTCACCAGCTGTAAAGGGTTAACATCATGATCTTGGCGGTATTTTAAAAAGTGTGATCCTCCTGGTCTTTTTTTTTTTTAAAAAAAAAAAAAAAAAACAGATCACATAGGTTTATGATCAGGAAAGGGTTAAACATGCAAAAAAGACTCTTTATACATTAATGCAACAGGCTAACCACATCTACTTTCCCACCTGTTTTTAACAAGTGACAAATATTGTTATACTTTACTAAAATACGCACAAAAAGTTGCAAAGCCTCATTTTCCAACTTTGAATATTGGAAGAGGACCAGATTACAGAGAGGATCACCGCGCTCAGTTGATGGATAATAAAAAGACTTATTTCGGTAGAAGAAACAACGCGTTTCGGGCATCAGCGCCCTTTCTCAAGTGTATGTAATGTGTGCTATTCAAAATACTGATTGGTGTTCCAATCCAGATTAGTCCTTATACTGATGGATGTTTCAATACAGGTACACCAGTGTCATAAAAACAGGAAAACCTTTATTTCTTCCACTTAAAATAGTGCGACCGTTTCGTGTGCTATACACACTTCTTCAGGCTTTTGTTTTTTGTCTCATTTTCCAACTTAGCAGAATGTGGGTAAATCCCCGTCCCCACACAAATACAAATAGGTAATGTGAGGAGGTGCAGACACAAAACAGTAGGACATGGTATAAATCGGACTATTCGCTAAGATTAGGTTCTCAGAATATCAGCGCAGAGCAAAGTCTTGCACTGAGGACTTTTGAACAGCCCATTGCAGGTGTGAACTTAGCCTAAGTGACTTCATTTTTAGGATATCCAGGAGCTGGAACACATGGCTGGTAAGGCGGACATACTAGAAGGTTTTTAGAAATAGCCCTACTAAGAAGTCTGCATTAACAACCCACATATGACATAGCGCCTGTACACACAATAAGCCGTACACATGAAATCAAGTAATAAAGGACAAGAGCGGACACTGTCCAATGTAATACAGAGGTGTTTTTCTTATGACAGGCATCCTGTGTACAGCAGTCAGGATGAACTCCCGAAACCAAACATTTCTACTGAACAAAAGCAGGAAAAACAGCAGAGGAAACCAAAAGGTGCAAAGCAATGGAAAAAGGCGACTTTATGATCTGTATACGCTTCAATGACGTCCAATTTGTATGGCATCAGTTGGGGGTATTGTAGGGGACAGATTAGATCTGCATAGAGGTTCTCTCTACAATGAGCCCTAATATTTATATTATTTCAGCCTTGTGTAATTATAAGATTGTGTTTGTTTCTTCTTCTTAGAATCTGCATTTCTTCCCATATTACTAGTACAAATTTTGATCAAACCAGTTCATCTCTATTTCCATATAGTGGTAAGATAACTGATAGGAAGCCATGTTGGTCATGTAAGGCTCGGGGCAGCGGATGTGTTACACATCAGGGGTGTCCACCTTTTCCCACATTAGAAGAAGAGGAGTTGTTTTGGGCCACGCAATAAGAACACAAACAAAAGCAAACGAAAGGTGTGGAAGTATCCTTCATAAGGAAACCAAACACTGCACACATGCAATGCCTGTTCTACTGTCTGGGCTTGGAAGACACGGCAGAAGCCGCACATCGCTATAAATCTGTACACATGAAGATGGCTTCACATATACATACATGTGCTGTCGCAATCTTACACAACACTGCAATACAATCTTAAATAACCATCCACATCATGTTTAACAGAAAAGAGAGAGCATGAGAAAAAAAAAAAGAAACGGATTTTAATTTTTCAACATTGATGAGACATAAAAAGTTGCAAATTTTTGTGCAATTGAGGGTTATTGGCAAAAAAAAAAAAAAAAAAAAAAAAAAAAACCTGCAGTTTTTTTTTCATTTCCACACCATCCTCGCCACTTTGACAAAAAGGGGGCATAGTGAGGGCAGGCAGAGGCTGAAGGCCCCATCAGATTTATCATTTTCCACATCAAATGATGTGGAAAACGTAAGGCAGCTATGAGTTTGCGTACATTTCCCATCCAGGCACAAGGCCCTGAAGAGTTACACCCACCCCATTGTTATGAAGACTGGTAGCTACAGTTTTGTTTTGGGTCACATTCATGGCCATCCTGGGCCACGGGTTGGACAACGGAGTTACATATTGGACAATGGAGCCTGCCAAAGATCAACAGATCCTATATTAAATGTTCTGGTGTCCAGCAAGTTTCTACTATGGAGTCAGCCATTTCCATGGACTAAATAGCAGATCTTACAGGATAAATTTTGTTAGCGATGAGGACACATTCACATATGTTCAGGTGATCAGCGGCTGTTTATTGAATATTCCATACAATGTAGGTCGGGGTTTTGAGCACAGTGAAGGAGCCTCTGTGCAAACAGCATTCATGGCTAAAGTTGCTGAGAGACTGATGCAAAATGATCGCACTGACTAGTTTTCTCCCTCCTTCCTGCTTTTTCTTTCATACATATTTTGTTACCTGCACCATCACTGCCGTGAAGCAACAGCTATGGTGGTGGTGAATGAATAGAGACAGTGGCCATGTGCTCTCCCCTAGGGCACCATCACACACAGTATTAAACTGCATTTTGCTTGATTTTTTTTTTTTTTTTTTTAATTAAAAAGCTGCAGACAGTTTTTGCTTGGAGCACTTAATAAATCAGATGGCTGAATATACACACAGGGAGAGGTTTAATATTACTGTCTCATATTAAAACTACTGGAAGCTAGACCAGGCATTGTGAAGATATGCCGAACAAAGCCCAGTGGCTCACGCCGAGTGACAGATTTGGCACTTCTACCTAGACCTGTAGATTGGTTGAATAGTTTGAGCAAAAACATTGCCCTTTATAAAACTATCTAGTGACATCAGGTTCACAGTAGCATCGGCTGTCAGTTCTGGTCTGGAGGAGGATGAGAACAACTAAGAGGGCTCGGTGTTCACCCTATGCCATTCCTCCGGGTTTCCATCCTCAGCCCCAAGAAACTGGAGAGGGGACGGCTTCCCAGCAGTTAGCTTTTGAACCCATTCATTTGAATGGGTTTTTAAAGGTAACCACCGGTGTCTGCCTGCAGCATCTCCACAGAGAAAATTGTTGTTTTTTTGGTCAGACATGCAGGATGATGGGTTTTTAATGAATGGGTTCTAAAGCTAACCAACAGGAAGCCGTCCTCTGTCCAGTTCCTTGGGGCTGGGGATGGAAACCCAGTGGAACGGCACAGGGCGGACACCAGGCGCAAGTGTGACCACCACGGATATGTATTCCTGCATATGTTAGAGGCTAGTACCGACCCACTCGGGTTAATAAATATCTAAAATTTATAAAACTCGTTTTGTATTATCCTGTACAGCCAGGCAAATCACCGGGGGAAGGGGGGAGAGTTGAAAGTAAGAAAGAAGGGTGATCGCAGGTGGGCCAAATGGCTTGGTAGGGCGATATCCTTCACAAAGGGTACATTTATATTTATCTTCTTATAAAAGTCACTTACTGAACAGGGGAGTAAGACAACCTGGAGACATATTCTGGACTGGCAGCATTGTTATCAATAGCCAACAATTAATTCTGTCCACAACCATTTCATTTCAGCGTAGCGCGTCCTTCTCCGGCACTAAAACTGGCTATTGTGATGTTTGGAACACCCAGCTAACAGCGCTCCGTAGACCACTGTTTCACAAGCAGACATTACAAATCTGCGGAGAGATATTTTGTAGCACAAACTACAGTAGCCATTTACAAAATTATACGTTCCGTACCTATAATCAGAGCAAGACTGACTGAATGGCTTCAATTCACCACACAATATGACTAAAATGACACATGCCATTCGATAACCATAGGAATGCT
Organism: Leptodactylus fuscus; assembly: GCF_031893055.1. Classification (NCBI taxonomy): domain Eukaryota; kingdom Metazoa; phylum Chordata; class Amphibia; order Anura; family Leptodactylidae; genus Leptodactylus; species Leptodactylus fuscus. The sequence goes on along the minus strand of NC_134269.1, from coordinate 162,220,320 downwards.
AGGTAGTAAAATTACTTTTTGCACATACAAAGAAAGCAGGGTCTGAGACTGGCATTCTTAGTGGTAACAGGGGTGACATTACCATGGAAGCCGGTGACACGAGAGGGGGATGGAGCGCTCCAAGAAAGCCTCATTCTCCACAGAGCTTAACTTCTTCACTCATCAGTTAACCAGTGTTTTACAGGAACAAAAACAAAGGTCTGGACACCCTTATCAATTCACTAGGAAGCAGGGCCTTCACCAGTCAAAGGGTTAATACCATCACTTGGTCAGTCCACAACAGTGGTTATCAATAGGGGGAAGTAGGGATGATTATTAATATTATTACTCATATTATCTTCCAGTATGGGGTAGTTTTTACACATAAAATTTCATTAGAATGGAAAGTTTCACGACAACCACATAAGGTTTCCAACCTGTAGTACATGGTGTCTGTTGTACAACCCTAGAATAAAGCAGAAGGGGAAGCTCACATGAACATACCTGACAATTATCAGATAGGTTTTCTGTGCCGAAAATCCACATTGAAAAGTGACTACCCTTACAGTATAAATAAACCTTCGGACAACTTTTGACTTCTGGCAGTATCTGTGTTATTGATAAATGTTGTAATATACTTTATTAACAAATTTTCTGTGATCTCCTGCATTGTCTCACTCTTCCCCAGGCTGTACCCTGCTCCTCATTGGAGCACGTCTATTAAGATATTTGCACTTTTTTGTGTATGTTTTCTGTCCTGTGCTTCACTTATGAAGCAATTGCACATTTTTTCCCCCAGAAGTTATGCTGCCTTCGCCACTTTTTTTTTTTTTTTTTTTTTGGGGGGGGGGGGGACGTGACCTAAACAGAGATTAGTGTGGAGCGAATAGTATTTGATCGTGCATTTAACCCCTTTTTGTTCAGCCGATTACACGCATTCCTATGCGGGCGAGGTATTCGATCGAATACTATTCACTCCACACTAACAGAGATCCTTCTCACGCTGTATTCATGACTTGCACTGTTTAAAAAAGGGGGGGGAGCCAGGTCGGCCACCATTAAAAAGCGGCTAAGAGCACAAAGTTTAGATACAACTTTATAAGCTAACAGATGTGCACAACACTTACAGAAACAGACAACACAGTAAGACTTGTTTATAAAAGAAAAAAAAAAGAAAAAATTTGTACAAATAAAATATGGCCAAAAAAGGGGCAAACGAGAAATAATCTCCTAGTGTGTAGAGTATGGGACAGTGTGAAGTGAAGAGAAAAGAAGAGGGTTTGGAAGGGTCACTTTAAGGCCAGGGCCCTGCGGACAGAAACGCCATGTGAAATATCACAGCGCTGCAAAGTGGATGGGATTCATGCGAATCCCATGCCCACTTTGCGTTTAAAACCACAGCACAGCCTCACTGCGACTTCCAAAACAGGCACGGTTTTGGAAATTGCAGCACGTCAATTATATCTACGGAAACGCCGGCAGCTTTCCCATAGATATAATTGTAACAGAAAGTCTGCGGAGGAAAACTCCATGAAGTTTCTGTTCAAAGCGCCGCGGGAAAAACCGCGATGCGTTCCCACCACGCTTTAGCGCAACATATCATCCCATGGGGCCTTAGCCTAAGGGCTAGTTCACACGTGGGCAAAGGGGAGGTTTTTGACAGCGGAATTCGCTTCAAAAACCTCTCCTTTAACATGGTGGTCTATGTAGACCACTAGCTTTTTTTTTCCTCCTAGCGTTTTCCGCCTGAAGAAGCGACATGACCTTTCTTCAGGCGGAAAACGCCTGAAGAATTGCATAGAAGTGAATGGGAGGCGAAAACCGCGCGGTAAAAAACCGCGCGGTTTTTTGCACAAAAAACCGCGCGTTTTTTTGCAAAAAACCGCGCGGTTTTCGCCTGCAGTTTCTATAGCACATATAGGAAAAAAAAAACCCTAGCGAAAACCGCTAGCGAAAACCGCGTCAAAAACCGCGTGGAATGCAAAAAACAGCGTCAAAAAAACTCCTCGAGGTTTTTTACCTCGCACAAATAAGCTAGGCGGTTTTCACGTGTGAACTGACCCTAAATGTCTATATCTCAGGCATTATAAAACAGAGACTTGCTCTTGGTGACATATGAAAGAGGATGCAGTTCTACCTGTATGTTTTCCAGAGATATCACTTGTTGAAAACATGGTAGGGACTGGGATATTGGTATGCAGCTATACATATTCCAATCCTAACTATTGTCAACCAGTGATATCTCTGCACCCTTAGGGCCCATGCACACGACTGTGTTTTAGCTCAGTTTGCCATCTGGGTTTTTCCTGGGTAGAGCTCTGACTCATTCATCTGTATGGGGCCATGGACATGATGAAGATTGCCACGGTAACACATGGGCAGACAGCCCGTGCCGTGAGACTCAGGACAGGTCCTATTTGTGTCCGGTTGTATCCATACTTGTTGGCCCTAAAGCCACAGCCGATGACATCCGTGTGCCACCCATGCCATTCAATTATGGCAGACGGCTCGCACACAGCAGTCACCAGTGAAAAAATACAGGATCTCACAGAAAGAAAGCAAAATGTGTTAATAAGTAGTATATTACAAAATTTATTTAAAAAAACTGCCAGAAAATCAGAAGTTATCCAAAAGTTTAGTTACACTTTAAATGAAAACAGAGTTTTCATCAAATTTAGCATAAATTAATAGTTCAAAAACAGGAGTTTCGAATAGTACTCACTCATCTCTAATTATAACCCCATAGACTATAAAGGGGTCCGTGTGGTTTCCGCTCTGTTTCCGCACAAAAAATGCGGAGAGAAAAGTGCTGCTTGTAGGACTTTTCTCTCCGCATATTTCATGCGGATAAGGGAATGGAATGGCCCAAACGCAGATGTGACCCGGGCCTGAAAAGAAACATGTACGCTTTATGGCCTTGTTCAAATTCAGCTGCATTTTGCAGACATACCATACACATGATGATCATAGCACCATAAATATTAATGGACCAAACTGGACCAGGTCTACTTTATTTTTCCATGGAGCATTGGTTTTTGGAAAAAGAACAGATGTCTATATGCTGCCATTAAAATAAATGGGTTCACTGATTATAACAGACACTGCAAATCCGAAAAACAAAAGATGTCTAAATAAAGCCCAAGTTCCATCATTTTCTACTGCAGTACTTTACAGACAGGGTGCTGAAAAATAAGATCCCGGCCCTTTATGGTTGCAATTTAAGCATCACAAATACTACTGAATCTGAGTAAGGTGCCACACAGTGCTTAGACCTATTAAATGGGGCTTTATCATTGGGATGACCCACAGCAAAACCAGTGTGCAAACAGTAGCCACACACTACACAGCAAAACCAATGCCCAAACAGTAGCCACACACTACACAGAAAAACCAGTGTGCAAACAGTCAGGCACACTACACAGCAAAACCAGTGTGCAAACAGAAGCTGGACGTTTCTGCCACACATGCCACAGCAAAAACAGATGCAAGAATTTTCCAGAGTCAAGAGCCAGTAGAGGTCAGGCCAAGCCCATAAAAACACATGCTAGGTTACAGCAATCATTGAAGTATACTGCCCCACTAAAATGTCACAATTGATGAGGTGCAACATTTAAGTGAGAAAATGTGTGACCCTTTTCACAAATTTGGAAAGTGACAAGCAGGGCTGTGGAGTCGGTAAGCCACAGTTGCGACTCCGACTCCTGGATTTTATCAGGTTCCGACTCCGGCTCCGACTCCACAGCCCTGGTGACAAGAAAAGTGGGTATGGTCTCCAAAGAAGGTATAATCAAGATTAAGCAGAGTACATGGATATAGCACCACACTGTCAAGTAAAGTAGCAGCCTGGATTAACCCCTGAGAATGGAGTAATACAGGTAAATGAACTTTCAGATCAGAATATCCTTTATTTCATGAAGACAGCGGAGTACATTGTTGAGCCATCTTTCTCAGTCCCATAAACTCTGATTGAAGCAGCACAATGGATATACTTGGGCATTCACACACCTTCCCACTGCACACACAGGACCCCCGATTCCAGAGTTTGGTGGGGTGGCAGAGTTTTTATACCTATCCTGTGAATAGGTGACTACAGATTCTAAAGATCTTTCTAAATGACCTATCCTGTATCACCACTAATACGTTGATAGTTTTTAGGAGATGGATGGGATATATTATCAGCAATTCAAGGTACAGAAATACATGTGAACCCCCCTGCAGTATCTTGTGTGGCGAGTCTGTAAAACCTCATGTAGACAAACATTGGGGAGGTTGGGGGAGCTAAAAAATTTTCACGGCCATTTTGCATCTTTAGGACATCTGTTTTGAGAGACAAAAATAGGAAGTCTTACTTAAGACGGCCCTTTAAAATGTCCAGTCATAAAAAAGGACACAGCCACAATAAAGTCAATGGAAAAGATTGGCACATTATACCTTTTTTGTGGCATAATGTGTCACAAACACTTGGGGCACACAGCCTTGAAAGCCACATGCTGTCACAGCTTAGGGAACACGGGCTTAAAGTAATGAATTAACCCTTGAGAAAGGAACGAAAAGGATAAAGATGGGAACCTTCAGATCATAAAATGAGCTTCTGTGGCCTTGTAAACAGCAAGGGTCCAATGGGAACTCGCAGGATATTATCAGCTTCAATGGAAACCATTTATCCTGTAAGCTATTCTCATACTAGCAGAACATCTGAACTGCACACATAAGAGCTTCCGGATATCAGCAGCCTTAATGGGACCAAAGGGGTTTTCTGGGGATAAGAAAATTCTCAATATAGTTAGTTTAAGAATTCCCCACCATTCCCACACAGCCATAATGATAACAGCAGAGTGGCCTGTCTGTAGTCATGTCACAATTGTCTACAATGCAAACGGCTGCTGAAGTGACATCAGCTGCTGAAGTGACATCAGACAGCATACAGGCGACGAGACATCAGCATACAGGCGACGAGACATCAGCATACAGGCAAATGGACAATTGTGGCAAAGACGTCAATCTGAGAAGCTTTTTAGAGGATTTAAAGTTTGATAAAGTAGTTTCCTGGAGAAAGAGTATTTGCATGTTAAAGTGTTAGATATGCCAAAATGGGGACCAACTTTTCAGCACACTCAGCCCTGTGAAGAAAGGGGGCTACTGAACTTATGAAGGGACCCCCTTTATTCTCAGACTCAGTGGGGGCACCAGAGGACAGTCCAACTGATCATAAAATGATGGCACATCCTAACAATATTCCGTCACAATATGAAATGGAAATAACCCTTTAAAAGAGCACTCCTTTGATTTCACTTGTGATTTTTATTTTTTTTTTGTACTTACAGTGTCCACTGTAGCAACTACTCACAGGAGCTTTTCTTATTTTGATTTCCACTTCAATAAGTCACATGATCACATGTCATAGCTTGTGGTACAAACAGAAGGACACTCTCTGCTCTCTACAGTCATTGACAACTACCATTTGACTGCAAATTGATCCTTATCCCTGTTCTTCTGCCCTGTCTGTTCTGTGAACATACCTCCACTGCTCCTTCCTTGCCCCCTTACACAATCTGTTTTCCCTCTCAGTCAGGTCACCATGCCCCCATTACTTTCCCTAGTGCCATCAGCAGCAGTTGGTGCAGCCTTCGGGCATTGTGGTGACATCATAGTATGAACTTTGTAGTGTTTTGCAGAAAGAGGAAATAGACATGAGTGACAACATCAGCAAAAACAGATTTCTAATCTACTGTACGTCAATGACTGACTTGTGTAGCCAATAAGAAAAACACGAGTGTCGCTTTAACAAGAACATCTCTTTATTTCAATTAACAATTGTCACCTCTTGTCTAGCCTTAGAATAGGTATCAATAATAGATCGGTGGAGGTCAGACATCGGGGCTGCCACACGTCAACTGCACCAGGACAGCGTAGCTGACTCCAGGTAGTGTTTAAAAGTCAGGAGCCACGCTACTCACTTGTCATATAAAGTAATAGCAGACGGCTTTAGGTACTGCAGTGTGCCATAGACTTTAACAGGAAAGCCATGCAGTATCTAAAGCCATCAAATCAGTTTGTATGGTGAGTGAGCAGCGTGGCTCCTGGCATATAAGCATTACCAGGAGCCGCTCTCTCCAAACACAGCTGATCTGCTGGGGTTCTGAGTGTCACAACACTACAAATCTAATATAAAAAAGCCATCCTATTATAAAGTGGATAGCTCCTTTAAGCCTTATATCCACAGAGGCAATAATAGCCCAAATGGTTGTTGCTTATTTCCAAGAGTAAACAAGTTTAGAGATGAAGAAAGAAATTATCAAATATTTGTTAATTGTATCTTTTACCAGTAATGTGTATAAAAAGGATGCAGTGCAGAAAATAAAAAGGGTATGGGCACAATTGTTTGCCTGAGCATTCTCACAAGACATCACACAATATGAAGGTGTATACTTTAAATTTGCACTTTCTGGATATATAACCACGTCTGGTCTAGGCAGCTGATATGTGGCTACCGCACAGTTGTGCAGGATATGGGGGTGCCACCCGATATGCCACTAAATGACAACCTGCTACATATTACTATTGGGCTTTGGTTACTGGCGGATTATCTACCCCTGTAACTGTGCATGGGGCATCTGATTTAGAAGGTTTGTGCTTTCTTTCTTCCATCTTGCCATAGAGGTTTTGTATCACGTGTAAGTTGTACAGCAGGGTACTGCGTTCAGCAGCCACCCACAGAATGTAAACCTGTCAGTTATACACAGACAGGGCGCCTTCCATAGGGTTGGCACATAGGAAAACATAGAAATACAACAGTATATTTTTTATAGAGGGGGGGTACCCCCTTGACAGCAGATATTCGCCGCCATATATAACATTAGTGCTGCCTATACACACATCTGGACCCGCTTGCACCCAAAGTCAGTCACCCAAATTCTGGCTTACAGAATATTCCGACTTCTAGCCATGGCTTATGCCACACAATGTGTAGCCCACAAGCCCTGGAGACCAGCAGGGGACAATAAACAATACACAGACAATGCCGCCCACCCCCATAACACTGGGACCCCTCACCCCAGTGCACACTCCTCCCACCATACACAAGGGGGTCTCCTAGCGCCCTGTCATCGCCTGGCACCAGGCATACACAGCCCCACTCAGCATCGATTTACGGCTGGGAAAGGAAAACATTGCCACCCACACAAGCGGCCATCCTGCCCGGCTTAACCCCATCACCGCCGGCTAATAGAGCTGCTCTCAGCTCATTGACAAACAATGGAAAGTGCAGCAGTAAGGCCAGCGCTCCCCTCACAATACATGACCCCCTCAGGCAGCAAACAAAAGCCTCCGTCTCCCCCTCCCCGAGGCTCGGCCGGGACACTCACCCAGAACACTATGTTGAAGCCGAACAAGAAATACTTGACGCAGCAGCTGACTTCGGGTCCCTTGAAATGCTGGTGTTTGCCAGACATGGCTTGTACCGCCGAGCTGGATCACGCACGGGGAGCGCTAGTCACAAATGCAGGGGATGCTGGCGGTGCGGAGGGGAAGGTAGAATGGCGGCCGAGGGCTAAACGCTGGCATTGGGAGGCTGCAGGGAGCGCACGGAGCTCGGGGCACCAGGCTATTGTTAGAGCGCTTCCTGGAGTCCCGGGCACGGGATGTCCATGTCTGCCTCTACTGCCTCGTCCTGCTGGATGCAGTGCTCCGCAGCTCCTCCCACAGCGAGGCGGCGCTGTCATTGTTGTGCTTGGCAGCGCCACCGTGTGCCACACTGGAGGTATTACAGCCTGTAGAAGGCGTCGCACCTGTTGGTATATAAAGCGTCAGGTTGGTTGGGGAAAAGCTCAGTCACATTTCCGGCTCTCACTTTCTACTGCAGCTGTTTTTGGAGACGGTGCAAACAGGGCTGGTTAAGGCTATGTTCACATCTGCGTTAGTGTCTGCTCATACATAACAAATACTCGATGACTGGTGGGAAAAAAATAATTCCATACATCTGAAAAAGGTTATATCTGCAGCATGTTTGAGTATTTTATATATACATACACACAATTTCTATTGCATTTATGAGTAGCACGTTTTCTATACCTGTAAACCAGATGTTTTTAATTTAAAGGCGTTTTCCATGCTAAAAATAGTGATAACCCATCCTAAAGATAGATCACTGATATCAGATCTGTGAGAGTCTGACACCAGCAGGAAGAGAATGGCGCAGGAAGCAGACAGCGTTGTTCTCAATGTAGTGGCAGAACTGAGCCACTGCAGCTCACTTATTCTAGTGACTTGCAGCTGACCTGCAGTACCTGACCTAGCCACTACATATAGAACATCTGTCTGCTTCCTGCTCCGTTGTCACCTCCAGACAACGCCAGGGCCCCATAACAGTAATGAATGGATTATGAGGTCAGAATATAATGGATGCAAATCGGAAAGTTTACAGTTTACCTCCAGGAGAGGCCATGGCTCCCATTGCAAAAACAATGAGTTGGGGGATTCAGACTGGTATATTGTTCAAACTGATAACCTGCCCTTACAATGGGGTCTAACTTCCAGACATCACAGTACTCCGGCAACAGATGCGACACTGGTTTTATCCAGCATCTCTCGCCTGTAAAGGCTCTGCCACAAGTATCTGACTCCTAGCAATCAGATCCAGGTAACCTATACCAAAGTTCAGTTGTCATATTTATATCAAGAATTGCCTCCTCAGAAAACCTGTGTAAATGCTGAAGCCCCAGATTTTTTATTTTTTTGCAGATTATTCTGCAGTTTATGAGCCAAAATCAGACTACGTATTTCCATTGAAGTTCGTGAAGTGAAGCAGAGGATAAAAATGTGATTTTACCCTCCCCCAGCTAAATTTAGTGCTTCTCTGTACATGTTTTTTAAAAACAGAGGAGCGGTTTCTCCTCTGCTTACTGTATGCAGTTTATGGCAGTCTCCACCCACTAGCTCAGGGAGAACTGCAAAAATGAAAACTTGTAGGGGAGAAAAGTTACAATGCAAAAGTCTTGCAGTGGCCAGAAAAATTGTGGTCCTCATGTATGTACAGATGGCAACTTATCCCAATTCAACTGAAACTTTGAATGTGCATTTATGCACAGGCTTTATTTATTCGCGTGTACAGATACGCCACTGTCCATGAAAAGTTCAAGCATATACATACATTGCAGACAAGTGAATAAGGCCAAGTTCACATTTGCATCGGAGCCTGAGACTTGGGATGCATGCAGACGGAGTTACGCGCCGCTCATTCAGACACGTAAACATGTGTCAGAGTGACCGCTATAAAACAGAATCTCATTGACTTCAATAGGTGCCAGTCTTACGCATGCTACACATTGAAATCAATGGGAGGTTGTTAAACCCATTGATTTCAATGTTTAGCGTGCGCAAAACTAGCACCCATTGAAGTCAATGGGATTCTGTTTTACAGCAGTCACTCTGACACGTGTTTACTAGAGATGAGCGAACACTAAAATGTTCGAGGTTCGAAATTCGATTCGAACAGCCGCTCAATGTTCGTGTGTTCGAACGGGTTTCGAACCCCATTATAGTCTATGGGGAACAGATACTCGTTAAGGGGGAAACCCAAATCCGTGTCTGGAGGGTCACCAAGTCCACTATGACACCCCAGGAAATGATGCCAACACCTCTGGAATGACACTGGGACAGCAGGGGAAGCATGTCTGGGGGCATCTAACACACCAAAGACCCTCTATTTCCCCAACATCACAGCCTAACAACTACACACTTTACACACTCAATACCACCTCTCTGACAGTAGGAAAACACCTTGAAACATGTGTATTTGGCACTTGCAGTGAGGAGAGCTTGTCACCAGCAGTGAATTTGGCCCTTGTAGTAAGTTGAGGTTGGCACCAACATTTGTTTTGAAAATCAGGGTGGATTGAGCCTCTAACCAGCAGAGTTTGGGCAAATTCATGGTGGAGGGAGCCTCTAAAAACCCCAGTTTGGACCAATTCATGGTGGAGGGAGCCTCTAACCAGCCCAGTTTGGGCAAATTCATGGTGGAGGGAGCCTCTAAAAAACCCAGTTTGGACCAATTCATGGTGGAGGGAGCCTCTAACCAGCCCAGTTTGGGCAAATTCATGGTGGAGGGAGCCTCTAACCAGCCCAGTTTGGACCAATTAATGGTGGAGGGAGCCTCTAACCAGCCCAGTTTGGACCAATTAATGGTGGAGGGAGCCTCTAACCACCCCAGTTTGGACCAATTCATGGTGGAGGGAGCCTCTAAACAGCCCAGTTTGGGCAAATTCATGGTGGAGGGAGCCTCTAAAAAACCCAGTTTGGACCAATTCATGGTGGAGGGAGCCTCTAACCAGCCCAGTTTGGACCAATTAATGGTGGAGGGAGCCTCTAAACAGCCAAGTTTGGACCAATTCATGGTGGAGGGAGCCTCTAAAAACCCCAGTTTGGACCAATTCATGGTGGAGGGAGCCTCTAACCAGCCCAGTTTGGGCAAATTCATGGTGGAGGGAGCCTCTAAACAGCCCAGTTTGGGCAAATCCATGGTGGAGGGAGCCTCTAACCAGCCCAGTTTGGACCAATTAATGGTGGAGGGAGCCTCTAACCAGCCCAGTTTGGACCAATTAATGGTGGAGGGAGCCTCTAACCAGCCCAGTTTGGACCAATTAATGGTGGAGGGAGCCTCTAACCACCCCAGTTTGGACCAATTCATGGTGGAGGGAGCCTCTAACCAGCCCAGTTTGGACCAATTCATGGTGGAGGGAGCCTCTAAAAAACCCAGTTTGGACCAATTCATGGTGGAGGGAGCCTCTAACCAGCCCAGTTTGGGCAAATTCATGGTGGAGGGAGCCTCTAAAAAACCCAGTTTGGACCAATTCATGGTGGAGGGAGCCTCTAACCAGCCCAGTTTGGACCAATTAATGGTGGAGGGAGCCTCTAAACAGCCAAGTTTGGACCAATTCATGGTGGAGGGAGCCTCTAAAAACCCCAGTTTGGACCAATTCATGGTGGAGGGAGCCTCTAACCAGCCCAGTTTGGACCAATTAATGGTGGAGGGAGCCTCTAACCAGCCCAGTTTGGACCAATTCATGGTGGAGGGAGCCTCTAACCACCCCAGTTTGGACCAATTCATGGTGGAGGGAGCCTCTAAACAGCCAAGTTTGGACCAATTCATGGTGAAGGGAGCCTCTAAAAACCCGTTTGGACCAATTCATGGTGGAGGGAGCCTCTAACCAGCCCAGTTTGGGCAAATTCATGGTGGAGGGAGCCTCTAAACAGCCCAGTTTGGGCAAATTCATGGTGGAGGGAGCCTCTAACCAGCCCAGTTTGGACCAATTAATGGTGGAGGGAGCCTCTAACCAGCCCAGTTTGGACCAATTAATGGTGGAGGGAGCCTCTAACCACCCCAGTTTGGACCAATTCATGGTGGAGGGAGCCTCTAAACAGCCAAGTTTGGACCAATTCATGGTGGAGGGAGCCTCTAAAAACCCCAGTTTGGACCAATTCATGGTGGAGGGAGCCTCTAACCAGCCCAGTTTGGAACAATTAATGGTGGAGGGAGCCTCTAACCAGCCCAGTTTGGACCAATTAATGGTGGAGGGAGCCTCTAACCACCCCAGTTTGGACCAATTCATGGTGGAGGGAGCCTCTAAACAGCCAAGTTTGGACCAATTCATGGTGAAGGGAGCCTCTAAAAACCCGTTTGGACCAATTCATGGTGGAGGGAGCCTCTAACCAGCCCAGTTTGGGCAAATTCATGGTGGAGGGAGCCTCTAAACAGCCCAGTTTGGGCAAATTCATGGTGGAGGGAGCCTCTAACCAGCCCAGTTTGGACCAATTAATGGTGGAGGGAGCCTCTAACCAGCCCAGTTTGGACCAATTAATGGTGGAGGGAGCCTCTAACCACCCCAGTTTGGACCAATTCATGGTGGAGGGAGCCTCTAAACAGCCAAGTTTGGACCAATTCATGGTGGAGGGAGCCTCTAAAAACCCCAGTTTGGACCAATTCATGGTGGAGGGAGCCTCTAACCAGCCCAGTTTGGACCAATTAATGGTGGAGGGAGCCTCTAACCACCCCAGTTTGGACCAATTCATGGTGGAGGGAGCCTCTAAACAGCCCAGTTTGGGCAAATTCATGGTGGAGGGAGCCTCTAAAAAACCCAGTTTGGACCAATTCATGGTGGAGGGAGCCTCTAACCAGCCCAGTTTGGACCAATTAATGGTGGAGGGAGCCTCTAACCACCCCAGTTTGGACCAATTCATGGTGGAGGGAGCCTCTAAACAGCCCAGTTTGGGCAAATTCATGGTGGAGGGAGCCTCTAAAAAACCCAGTTTGGACCAATTCATGGTGGAGGGAGCCTCTAACCAGCCCAGTTTGGACCAATTAATGGTGGAGGGAGCCTCTAAACAGCCAAGTTTGGACCAATTCATGGTGGAGGGAGCCTCTAAAAACCCCAGTTTGGACCAATTCATGGTGGAGGGAGCCTCTAACCAGCCCAGTTTGGGCAAATTCATGGTGGAGGGAGCCTCTAAACAGCCCAGTTTGGGCAAATTCATGGTGGAGGGAGCCTCTAAAAAACCCAGTTTGGACCAATTCCTGGTGGAGGGAGCCTCTAACCAGCCCAGTTTGGACCAATTAATGGTGGAGGGAGCCTCTAAACAGCCAAGTTTGGACCAATTCATGGTGGAGGGAGCCTCTAAAAACCCCAGTTTGGACCAATTCATGGTGGAGGGAGCCTCTAACCAGCCCAGTTTGGACCAATTAATGGTGGAGGGAGCCTCTAACCAGCCCAGTTTGGACCAATTAATGGTGGAGGGAGCCTCTAACCACCCCAGTTTGGACCAATTCATGGTGGAGGGAGCCTCTAAACAGCCAAGTTTGGACCAATTCATGGTGAAGGGAGCCTCTAAAAACCCGTTTGGACCAATTCATGGTGGAGGGAGCCTCTAACCAGCCCAGTTTGGGCAAATTCATGGTGGAGGGAGCCTCTAAACAGCCCAGTTTGGGCAAATTCATGGTGGAGGGAGCCTCTAACCAGCCCAGTTTGGACCAATTAATGGTGGAGGGAGCCTCTAACCAGCCCAGTTTGGACCAATTAATGGTGGAGGGAGCCTCTAACCACCCCAGTTTGGACCAATTCATGGTGGAGGGAGCCTCTAAACAGCCAAGTTTGGACCAATTCATGGTGGAGGGAGCCTCTAAAAACCCCAGTTTGGACCAATTCATGGTGGAGGGAGCCTCTAACCAGCCCAGTTTGGACCAATTAATGGTGGAGGGAGCCTCTAAACAGCCAAGTTTTGGGAAATTCATGGTGGAGGGAGCCTCTAACCAGCCCAGTTTGGACCAATTCATGGTGGAGGGAGCCTCTAAACAGCCCAGTTTGGGCAAATTCATGGTGGAGGGAGCCTCTAAAAAACCCAGTTTGGACCAATTCATGGTGGAGGGAGCCTCTAACCAGCCCAGTTTGGACCAATTAATGGTGGAGGGAGCCTCTAACCAGCCCAGTTTGGACCAATTAATGGTGGAGGGAGCCTCTAACCACCCCAGTTTGGACCAATTCATGGTGGAGGGAGCCTCTAAACAGCCAAGTTTGGACCAATTCATGGTGGAGGGAGCCTCTAAAAACCCCAGTTTGGACCAATTCATGGTGGAGGGAGCCTCTAACCAGCCCAGTTTGGGCAAATTCATGGTGGAGGGAGCCTCTAAACAGCCCAGTTTGGGCAAATTCATGGTGGAGGGAGCCTCTAACCAGCCCAGTTTGGACCAATTAATGGTGGAGGGAGCCTCTAACCAGCCCAGTTTGGACCAATTAATGGTGGAGGGAGCCTCTAACCAGCCCAGTTTGGACCAATTAATGGTGGAGGGAGCCTCTAACCACCCCAGTTTGGACCAATTCATGGTGGAGGGAGCCTCTAACCAGCCCAGTTTGGACCAATTCATGGTGGAGGGAGCCTCTAAAAAACCCAGTTTGGACCAATTCATGGTGGAGGGAGCCTCTAAACAGCCCAGTTTGGGCAAATTCATGGTGGAGGGAGCCTCTAAACAGCCCAGTTTGGGCAAATTCATGGTGGAGGGAGCCTCTAACCAGCCCAGTTTGGACCAATTAATGGTGGAGGGAGCCTCTAACCAGCCCAGTTTGGACCAATTCATGGTGGAGGGAGCCTCTAAACAGCCCAGTTTGGGCAAATTCATGGTGGAAGGAGCCTCTAACCAGCAGAGTTGTGGGAAAGCAGGGTGGAGGGAGCCTCTAACCAGCAGAGTTGGTGGAAATCAGGGTGGAGGGAGCCTCTAACCAGCAGAGTTGGGGGAAATCATGTTGGAGGGAGCCTAGTATTAGCAGAATTGTGCAACGCTTATGGTGGATGAGTATGAGGATGCGGAGGAATTGGAGAGGTTGAGTACAGACATGGAGTTTCATGTTGGGGTGCTTTACACAGGTGGGCACAAAAATGAAGGCTCTATCCAGTGGTGGTTCATTTTTATCAAAGTGAGCCGGTCGGCACTCTCAGCTGACAGACGGGTGCGCTTGTCAGTGATGATGCCACCGGCTGCACTGAACACCCTCTCAGATAGGACGCTGGCGGCAGGACAGGACAGCACCTCCAAGGCATATAGGGCAAGTTCAAGCCACAGGTCCAACTTCGACACCCAATACGTGTAGGGCGCAGAGGGGTCGGAGAGGACAGGGCTGTGGTCGGAAAGGTATTCCCGCAACATGCGCCTATACTTCTCACGCCTGGTGACACTAGGACCCTCCGTGGCGGCACTTTGGCGAGGGGGTGCCATCAAGGTGTCCCAGACCTTAGACAGTGTGCCCCTCGTTTGTGTGGACCGGTGAGAACTTGGTTGCCTACTGGAGGAACTGCCCTCCCTGCCGCCAACGTCACATGCTGGAAACATCTCCATCATATTCTGCACCAATTGCCTGTGGCAAGCATTGATGCGATTGGCCCTCCCCTCTACCGGAATAAAAGACGAGATGTTGTTTTTATACCGGGGGTCAAGGATAGCAAAGATCCAGTACTGGTTGTCCTCCATGATTTTGACAATACGCTTGTCGGTTGTAAAGCACCCCAACATGAACTCAGCCATGTCTGCCACAGTGTTAGTTGGCATGACTCCTCTGGCCCCACCGGAAAGTTCAATCTCCATTTCCTCCTCATCCTCCATGTCTACCCATCCGCGCTGCAACAATGGGACGATTCGAAGTTGCCCGGAAGCCTCCTGTATCACCATCACATCATCGGACAACTCTTCTTCCTCCTCCTCCTCCTCCTCCTCCTCCATTAAACGCAGTGAAGCGGACAGATGTGTGGACCTACTCTCCAGCTGTGACGGATCGGATGCTATCCCTAACTCCTCTGTGTGATCTGAGTTATCCCTGATGTCAATCAGGGATTCTCTCAGAACACACAAGAGCGGGATTGTAAGGCTCACCATCGCATCCTCAGAGCTCACCCTCCTTGTGGACTCCTCAAAGACCCGTAGGATGTCACAAAGGTCTCTCATCCATGGCCACTCATGGATGTGAAACTGAGGCAGCTGACTTTGTGGCACCCTAGGGTTTTGTAGCTGGTATTCCATCAAAGGTCTCTGCTGCTCAACCACTCTATTCAACATCTGAAACGTTGAGTTCCAGCGTGTGGGGACGTCGCACAAAAGCCGGTGTTGTGGCACATGCAGGCGTTGCTGGAGAGATTTTAAGCTAGCAGCGGCTACTGTCGACTTGCGAAAGTGGGCGCACATGCGCCGCACTTTCACCAGTAGCTCTGGAACATTGGGGTAGCTCTTTAGGAAACGTTGCACCACTAGGTTGAAGACGTGGGCCAGGCATGGAACATGTTGGAGTCCGGCAAGCTCCAGAGCTGCTACCAGGTTCCGGCCGTTATCACAAACGACCATGCCTGGGCCCAGGTGCAGCGGCTCAAACCATATTGCCGTCTCATCGAGGAGGGCATCCCTCACCTCGAAGGCAGTGTGCTGTCTGTCCCCCAAGCTGATCAGCTTCAGCACAGCCTGCTGACGTCTACCAACGCCAGTGCTGCAACGTTTCCAACTCGTAGCTGGGGTCAATCTAACAGCGGAGGAGGAGGCGGTGGCGGAGGAGGAGGCGGTGGCGGAGGAGGAGGCGGTAGAGGAGGAGGAGGAGGGGGGTGTTCTTCTCGTGTCCCTGCCAGGAATGTTAGGCGGGGAGACGAGGTACACCGGGCCAGTTTGGGAAGCAGTCCCAGCCTCAACTACATTCACCCAGTGTGCCGTCAGTGAAATGTAGCGTCCCTGTCCGCATGCACTTGTCCACGCGTCGGTGGTCAAGTGGACCTTTGTGCAAAGCGCGGAACTAAGGGCCCGCCTGATGTTGAGTGACACGTGCTGGTGCAAGGCGGGGACGGCACACCGGGAGAAGTAGTGACGGCTAGGGACGGCATAGCGAGGTGCCGCAGTTGCCATCAGGTCCAGGAAGGCGGGAGTTTCAACAAGCCGGAACGCCAACATCTCCTGGGCCAGCAGTTTAGCGATGTTGGCGTTCAAGGCTTGCGCGTGTGGGTGGTTAGCAGTGTATTTCTGCCGCCGCTCCAATGTCTGAGAGATGGTGGGTTGTTGTAAAGAAACGCCTGATGGTGCCTTTGATGGTGCAGGAGAAGGAGATAAGACAGGACCAGGGGAGGATGAGGTAGAAGTCAACAAAGTGGCGGAGGCAGATGAAGTGGTGTCCTGGCTCGTCCTCTGGAGTGCATCGCCAGCACAGTCAGCAGTGGCAGTGGCAGAGGCAGAGGCAGTGGCAGAGGCAGTGGCAGTGGCGTGAACGGCAGGCGGCCTTTGTCCTGCCGTTGCTGCCTGCCACTGATTCCAGTGCTTGGATTCCAAATGACGGCGCATTGAAGTGGTGGACAGGTTGCTCTTCTCAGAGCCCCTAATCAATTTCGAGAGGCAAATTGTGCAGACAACACTATATCTGTCCTCGGCGCATTCCTTGAAAAAACTCCACACCTTCGAGAAACGTGCCCTCGAGGTGGGAGTTTTTCGGGGCTGGGTACGAACTGGAACATCTTGGGAGATTCCGGGTGTGGCCTGGCTTCGCCTAAGCTGCTGACCTCTGCCTCTGCCTCTAGCTACCCTTTTTGGTGCTGCACCTGCCTCAACATCCACACTACTTTCCCCGCTTGACATCCCCCCTGTCCAGGTCGGGTCAGTGTCCTCATCATCCACCACTTCCTCTTCCAACTCCTGTCTCATCTCCTCCTCCCGCACAATGCGCCGGTCAACTGGATGCCCTGACGGCAACTGCGTCACATCATCGTCGATGAGGGTGGGTTGCTGGTCATCCACCACCAAATCGAACGGAGATGGAGGAGACTCTAGTGTTTGAGCATCTGGACACAGATGCTCCTCTGTTAGGTTCGTGGAATCGTGACGTGGAGAGGCAGGTTGAGGGACAATGAAAGGAGCGGAGAACAGCTCTGGGGAGCAGGGACAGTTTGGGTTATTGTTCTGTAAAGCTTCGGAATTTTGGGAGGAAGGAAGACAAGACTGTTGGGTAATAGGAGGAGAGGAGGCAGAGTCTGACTGGCTGCTGGACAATGTGCTGTAAGCGTTCTCTGACAGCCATTGCAAGACCTGTTCCTGGTTCTCGGGCCTACTAAGGTTTGTACCCTGCAGTTTAGTTAATGTGGCAAGCAACCCTGGCACTGTGGAGTGGCGCAATGCTTGCTGCCCCACAGGAGTAGGCACGGGACGCCCTGTGGCTTCACTGCTACCTTGCTCCCCAGAACCATTCCCCCGACCTCGCCCACGGCCTCGTCCACGTCCCTTTCCGGGAGCCTTGCGCATTTTGAATTCCTAGTTAGAAATTGGCACTGTATACCAGTAGTAAAAATTGTGGGTGCACGTAACCCCAATATATTCTTTGAATTCCCAGTCAGACACTGGCACTATATGGCAGTAGCAAGAAATGAGGGTATTTGTATTCCCAATATACTCTTTGAATTCCCAGTCAGACAATGGCACTGTATACCAGTAGTAAAAATTGTGGGTGCACGTAACCCCAATATATTCTTTGAATTACCAGTCAGAAACTGGCACTATATGGCAGTAGCAAGAAATGAGGGTATTTATAACCCCAATATATTCTTTGAATTCCCAGTCAGACAATGGCACTGTATACCAGTAGTAAAAATTGTGGGTGCACGTAACCCCAATATATTCTTTGAATTCCCAGTCAGACACTGGCACTATATGGCAGTAGCAAGAAATGAGGGTATTTGTATTCCCAATATACTCTTTGAATTCCCAGTCAGACAATGGCACTGTATACCAGTAGTAAAAATTGTGGGTGCACGTAACCCCAATATATTCTTTGAATTCCCAGTCAGAAACTGGCACTATATGGCAGTAGCAAGAAATGAGGGTATTTGTATTCCCAATATACTCTTTGAATTCCCAGTCAGACAATGGCACTGTATACCAGTAGTAAAAATTGTGGGTGCACGTAACCCCAATATATTCTTTGAATTACCAGTCAGAAACTGGCACTATATGGCAGTAGCAAGAAATGAGGGTATTTATAACCCCAATATATTCTTTGAATTCCCAGTCAGACAATGGCACTGTATACCAGTAGTAAAAATTGTGGGTGCACGTAACCCCAATATATTCTTTGAATTCCCAGTCAGAAACTGGCACTATATGGCAGTAGCAAGAAATGAGGGTATTTGTATTCCCAATATACTCTTTGAATTCCCAGTCAGACAATGGCACTGTATACCAGTAGTAAAAATTGTGGGTGCACGTAACCCCAATATATTCTTTGAATTACCAGTCAGAAACTGGCACTATATGGCAGTAGCAAGAAATGAGGGTATTTATAACCCCAATATATTCTTTGAATTCCCAGTCAGACAATGGCACTGTATACCAGTAGTAAAAATTGTGGGTGCACGTAACCCCAATATATTCTTTGAATTACCAGTCAGAAACTGGCACTATATGGCAGTAGCAAGAAATGAGGGTATTTGTATTCCCAATATACTCTTTGAATTCCCAGTCAGACAATGGCACTGTATACCAGTAGTAAAAATTGTGGGTGCACGTAACCCCAATATATTCTTTGAATTACCAGTCAGAAACTGGCACTATATGGCAGTAGCAAGAAATGAGGGTATTTATAACCCCAATATATTCTTTGAATTCCCAGTCAGACAATGGCACTGTATACCAGTAGTAAAAATTGTGGGTGCACGTAACCCCAATATATTCTTTGAATTACCAGTCAGAAACTGGCACTATATGGCAGTAGCAAGAAATGAGGGTATTTGTATTCCCAATATACTCTTTGAATTCCCAGTCAGACAATGGCACTGTATACCAGTAGTAAAAATTGTGGGTGCACGTAACCCCAATATATTCTTTGAATTACCAGTCAGAAACTGGCACTATATGGCAGTAGCAAGAAATGAGGGTATTTATAACCCCAATATATTCTTTGAATTCCCAGTCAGACAATGGCACTGTATACCAGTAGTAAAAATTGTGGGTGCACGTAACCCCAATATATTCTTTGAATTACCAGTCAGAAACTGGCACTATATGGCAGTAGCAAGAAATGAGGGTATTTGTATTCCCAATATACTCTTTGAATTCCCAGTCAGACAATGGCACTGTATACCAGTAGTAAAAATTGTGGGTGCACGTAACCCCAATATATTCTTTGAATTACCAGTCAGAAACTGGCACTATATGGCAGTAGCAAGAAATGAGGGTATTTATAACCCCAATATATTCTTTGAATTCCCAGTCAGACAATGGCACTGTATACCAGTAGTAAAAATTGTGGGTGCACGTAACCCCAATATATTCTTTGAATTACCAGTCAGAAACTGGCACTATATGGCAGTAGCAAGAAATGAGGGTATTTGTATTCCCAATATACTCTTTGAATTCCCAGTCAGACAATGGCACTGTATACCAGTAGTAAAAATTGTGGGTGCACGTAACCCCAATATATTCTTTGAATTACCAGTCAGAAACTGGCACTATATGGCAGTAGCAAGAAATGAGGGTATTTGTATTCCCAATATACTCTTTGAATTCCCAGTCAGACAATGGCACTGTATACCAGTAGTAAAAATTGTGGGTGCATTTAACCCCAATATATTCTTTGAATTACCAGTCAGAAACTGGCACTATATGGCAGTAGCAAGAAATGAGGGTATTTATAACCCCAATATATTCTTTGAATTCCCAGTCAGACAATGGCACTGTATACCAGTAGTAAAAATTGTGGGTGCACGTAACCCCAATATATTCTTTGAATTCCCAGTCAGACACTGGCACTATATGGCAGTAGCAAGAAATGAGGGTATTTGTATTCCCAATATATTCTTTGAATTCCCAGTCAGACAATGGCACTGTATACCAGTAGTAAAAATTGTGGGTGCACGTAACCCCAATATATTCTTTGAATTCCCAGTCAGACACTGGCACTATATGGCAGTAGCAAGAAATGAGGGTATTTGTATTCCCAATATATTCTTTGAATTCCCAGTCAGACAATGGCACTGTATACCAGTAGTAAAAATTGTGGGTGCACGTAACCCCAATATATTCTTTGAATTACCAGTCAGAAACTGGCACTATATGGCAGTAGCAAGAAATGAGGGTATTTGTATTCCCAATATATTCTTTGAATTCCCAGTCAGACAATGGCACTGTATACCAGTAGTAAAAATTGTGGGTGCACGTAACCCCAATATATTCTTTGAATTCCCAGTCAGACACTGGCACTATATGGCAGTAGCAAGAAATGAGGGTATTTGTATTCCCAATATATTCTTTGAATTCCCAGTCAGACAATGGCACTGTATACCAGTAGTAAAAATTGTGGGTGTATATAGCCCCAATTCTATTGCTAGGGGACTTGCAGGGTATTTCTGGGGTGAAGGTGGGGGGGCACACCGTTGGAACGGGTATCGGGGTATATATAGGGTATACGGGAATACACTGACAGTGTATTCCATTCAGGATCCTGGGAAAGCTGGGTTGCGGCGATTGAGCCCGTCAGTGCCACGTTACACTGACAAGCTTCTCCCTGGAATTTAGCTCTTACAAGAGCTGTTGGTTGTCTTCTCCTTCCTATCCTAGCCTGTCCCTGCCTACCCAGAATCTAAGCCCTAGCTAGCTGGACGGAAACCTCCGTCCTCGGTGAATTGCAAGCTCAGAATGACGCGAACCTGGGCGGCGCTGTTCTTTTAAATTAGAGGTCACATGTTTTCGGCAGCCAATGGGTTTTGCCTACTTTTTTCAACGTCACCGGTGTCGTAGTTCCTGTCCCACCTACCCTGCGCTGTTATTGGAGCAAAAAAGGCGCCAGGGAAGGTGGGAGGGGAATCGAGTAATGGCGCACTTTACCACGCGGTGTTCGATTCGATTCGAACATGCCGAACAGCCTAATATCCGATCGAACATGAGTTCGATAGAACACTGTTCGCTCATCTCTAGTGTTTACGTGTCTGAATGAGCGGAGCGTAACTCCATGTGCATGCACCCTCAGAAACCACCATAGAGAAAAGTCCTACAAGACGAACACCATTATAGTCTATGAGGTCTGCTGTTTAGGCGTTTGAGCTCTCTGGTGGACCCAAATGATAGAAAACCAATTACAGATGTGAACCTAGCATGGCAAGTGGTCAAATGACAGATGGGTTTGATATAATGACCTGGTCCAATTTTTTTTTTTTTTTTCCTACAATACCACCCTTGTCTAGTTACTCTGAATCTGCTCCTGTACATCCACACATACTTGGAAATATTGGCTGTATTTACAAAATATTTAAATGTAAGCAGGCTAGCAATTCTATGAATGGAAATTGAAAAGTTAGGTGATAATCTGTAAGAACAGTCTGTACAGAAATTTTTTTTACTGATGGGTGGGGTTTCAAACCACACTTGGAGATAAGGAGCTGTTTTTTCCCCCTAGAGTCTTATCAAAAAAGCTGCAGGTCTTCCTCTATCAAAATTCCCTGATATCACCCCTTTCAGAAAAGTGCTGTTGTGTACTATATGCCGTGTACGTCCACACTTCAGATTTGCACTGCATTAACATGATATATCATACAGTATTGTAGTTGCAGGAGGAGGAGGAGGGGGGGGGGGGGGGGAGGAATTATTCTCAATCATTGAGTTACAGTCCTCTTCACGGTGAAGCATTTGGCAGTGTCAGCAGGTGGTACAACATAACAGTAGTCCGGATAGAAGTCAGATTTTTTTTTTTCTTCTTGTCATTTATTTTGCAGTCATCAAAAAAAAGAAAAAGCTGGAAACCCCTTAAAGTTTGCACCCCAAATATCTGTGCATTGATGAACACAATATTTTATTTACATTAAATGATATACTTAATGCTTTCATGACTTATCCACCACAAAAAAAGTGCAGATAACTAGTATTTGTAGGGTCTTCATACCACAAACTTATTCTTGGTAAGGGAGTTGCTCTTGGTAGCAGTGTCTGCATGTGCTTGATAACCGATGACTACTTTGGAAGACAGGCCCAGTCTCTCCTTATACACTTTACTGTAGGAAAAAAAAAAAATTAAGCAAACCATAAAACTATTCTCACTTATTTTTATCATTGCTTTATTGATTGCAAACATACAATCTGGATATTCCTAAAAAAAAAATAAAAAAAACCTAGAAGGTCAATTACTCTTACTAAATATACTTTTTTCCTGTAATATCTGCCTTGATGTCCCAATATCATCCCATCTGCTTCACTTGTGGGTCCTTTGTAATGCAGAGCGGGAGCTTCCCCATATGTCTCAGCACATGACTAGGGACTGCTTTGAATGGGACTAGCTGTCCGACTGTTCATTAGTCAAGTCAGCTCTCTGTATTAGCCTTAATGGAGAAGGGGGCTATTAAATTGAGTCAGACAGCATAAACCTTACAAGCACCAATCACTTGCAAATAAAAAAAAAAAAAAGGAGGTGTCCAGGCCAGATTTTGGGACAGCTATTGTAAAAGTATGCATTTGTAAGCCCTCTTTAATTACTAATACATTAAGTTAAAGGGCTAGTCAGCAAGATATTTACCATAAAGTAAATCCTATGCGTATATTTCATAGCTGTCCATTATGTTAATACATTGGTAATGATATTGTGAATTAAAAGGTTCCTACAATTTTAAGATTTATGAGGGCACTCCATATTTAACCCAGTTTATAGCCAGATACATAAAAGGTAAAACTGTTATAATCAAGATACATCAGGAGGAATTTATCAACCATTTATGGTGGTTGTAGGGTAGGAGAAAAAAAAAAAAATAAATTTATAATATACATACACACACACACACACACACACACACACACACACACACACACACACACCAAACTGACCAAATGTCCAGTAATCCAAATCTCAACTATCTACTAACTAAAGTAATTTTCAGATAAAGGACATCAGGAATGTCATAGTTCTAAAACATAAGGGATTGTTAGTCCTGTAGACATCCCATCACAGGAAAGAACCAGAGGCATCAAGGATCCAGAGGACTGAGAAGGACATTTATATCAGTTTTATGGTGTAGATCGGTGTATGTGATTTGGCATATAGCCCCTTCTTGAACTAAAAAGTGTGCCACATGCCCCATATCTTGCTTGCCACTTTCTGCAAGTGTGGCTGGTAGGGACTAGAGATGAGCAAGTAGTACTCGGAGTAGGTATTCGATCGAATACTACGGTATTCGAAATACTCACTCGATCGAGTACCACTCGCTGTTCGAATGTAAAAGTTCGATGCAGAACCAGCATTGATTGACCGAATGCTATACAGTCGGCCAATCAATGCTGGTTTTTCTCCTACCTTTAGAAGTCTTCTCTGTGCAGCTTCACCGCAGCGTCTTCAAGCTGTTCATTCACTCTGACAGGCATCAGGCCTGGGCAGAGCGGACTGCACATGTCCGCTTGTAGTGCGGGCATGCGCAGTCGGCTCTGCCCAGGCTCGATGCCTGGCAGAGTGAATGAACAGCCAGAAGACACCGTGGGGACCCTGCAAGCAGAAGACTGCACGGAGGATCCAGCCTGACCCTCACTCGTGGACTTGGTAAGTATAATTTGAGCAAACTTTGCCTACCCCTGAAACGAGCATTTTCCCCCCATAGACTATAATAGGGTTCGATATTCAATTCGAGTAGTCGAATATTGAGGGGCTACTCGAAACGAATATCGAACATTTTACTGTTCGCTCATCTCTAGCAGGGACCAAAAGCCAGACATCTTAATTCATATGCCAGTTTTAAAGCTCCACCTGGTACAAGATACACGTGAATTATTCAGTAGAATTCATGTAACAAAGCTGGTTTGAGCTGTAATAAATATGTCAGGCTGAGTCATCCCTGGCCTACCCGATTCACAGAAAGTGGCAAGTGACATGCAGAATGGGGAATGTGGCACACACTGACAAGAAAGGGCCTTGCACCAAAGATGTGTCACCTATTTCACCAGAAGAGTGGTGTAGATGGTTAATAAATCCCCCCCAGTAGTTTCTCTCAGCTTCCACAATTGCTACTAACCAGAAAAAGCAGTAAATGCAGCCTCTGTTCAGTCTTACCCAATATGAGTAACAGCCTCTCGGTTTTCAGCCTCTCTGGTCCAGATTGCAATCTTATCTCCCTTTGCCCGAATGTTAATGACTGCGCCACAGACTTCTTCACTGTATTCACCAAAGGCTTCTCCAATTAGACATAGTAACTTGGTAAGGCGGCATAAAGGAACTAGTTAGTTTAGGTTAATGGGTTTGCAGTGGATTTCTCTACTATATCTTCCTATATACACATGTCCCATCCAAAACCATCCCAAAGGTTCAAAGTCACCTACAATAATGCTATTCAAGTTAAAGTTTTTTACGTACTAATAAAAAGGGCAAAAAATAAAAACAAAGCCACACTTTTTGGCAGCAGCACACCTACTGGAATCACAGTGGGTCTTCCACTGATTGTAACCTTCATACTCTTGAAGATTGAAAAACCCGCAAAAAAAAAAACTGACATTCCACAGACTGAAATGCTACTGTATCAGTCCCCCTCCCCCCCCCCCCCATTCTCCTTCCTCTTCAAAGGAAAAGGATGATATCTCCACTATAACTTGTACCGTTCATTGCAGCCAGTTAGCCACCAGCGAGTCCTCAGTGTGTTCGCCCAGTTTCATATTAGTCTTAAACTGGCTTTCCCACAAACACCAATCCATATGATGGGTGATCAGTTTCTGTTTGATGCTAGGGCCCCCAGCCAGTGATGAATGCTGAAAGGTTGCGGTTGAGCATGTACACTTCAGCTCCTTTCTAAGTCTATGGGACTGACATCTCCAAGCACACTGTTTCCACTAGTAAAATTAACAGGCTAGTAATTCTCACATTTGACCAATGTTCTTTTCAAAGTATGGGACACAAAATGTGGCTATAAGATTAGACTTCACTGGGTATGTTTGCAGTCAGTGGTATATACAGTTTCTCTACAAACCTAACAGGAAATCCATACAAGCCCTTCAGGCTCACAAACAAGGCCTTTGTCTCCAAATCTGTTACATCTTACTCCAACGTGGTTCAAAGCAAGACCATCATAGGAAACATCAGTTTTAGAAAAAAAAGAACAAAGCATGTTCTCATTCGCTTCCAAAAATCAATTTCCACTTTTGTGTTTTTAGAACTGCTGGACTGTTTACACAAACTGTAAAGAATATAGTGAAACATTTCAGGTTTCCCACCCAGGTCATGGGAGATTGGTCCTCTACACCCACCATTGTGTGAAGGCCAGAGCCCTAGGTTTCATTTATTATTGTTTTCAGCTTTCTAGCAGCTGTTACTTACAGTCTCTAGCCAGAGAGCGTCCAGGTCACTGTGTCGTTGCTGCTTGGAAAGAGTGATAAGCCATCTCCCACCCCTCTTGTTACGACTGTCTTCCCACATGGGTTCAATCCCAACCTAAAAATAAATCGATCACCTTTTATTATTCAGCATACTGGCAGAAAACTGTTTAAAGTGGCCATCCAAAATCTCTAGTGTTCTAATCCATTCATCTGAATTTTTCTTCTCTTTTGTATAAAGGCCATGGATTTTTACAAAAACCCAATTCAGATGTATGGGGGAAAAAAAAAAAAAAAAAAAAAAAAAAAAAAATCCATCTACACATGAGCACCAGCAGTTTTTTTTTTTTTTATATACACTGTACTGGTTTATCTGAAGTTTTATCTTGTATTAGCTGTTGTGGTATATCTGCAATGAGTACCTGACCAAGTCTGCTGGTACAGGTGTAGCCATCATTAACATGACTTCAGCACATTGCTCCAGATGTCATAGCATGAGCTGCCAGACATTTCCAATGAGTTACCAAGCAAATGTCTGCAGTCCATCTAGAAAACTGTTGGTACAGCAAGTATATGTATAGTATTTACAAAAAGCCGGTGGAGCCGTACCAACTGCGTCGCTGCTGAATGCAAGTGGGCTAGTCATTGAAGAGCCAACAGTCGCTATTCATATCAGTAGCCATTCTTGACTTTGCAGTGATTTGGTGCTAAATTCAAATGGACAAACTGCCAAAAATATCAATTCAAATAAAACTACTATTTTTAAAACTGCAACAGCCTCTAGGCGATGGGGACAGCTGAAAGCATATTGCTCTGGTGCTAAATTCAATTGGTCCAAATCATTGATAAAATATCACTCGAAGTCAATAGGCGCAGCAGTTTTGAGGAATCGCAACCGCTATTGATTTCAAGAGTGGCAGCCATGATGTGAATTTAGTTCCAGAGCATAGTGCTTTGATATGAAATTAATATGCAGGTAGGTAGTTACTGAGCAGCTGCCACAGCTATTGGTTTCAATAGTGACAAGGACCAGTCAGTGATTAACCCATTTGTATGTAACACCACTATCAATATGGGTTCAGGGTACAACCTTAACCAGGCCCGAGCACCAGGAAGAGATGTTACGACGGCTGGCGGACAAGGCTTCCAGGACATTCTCCACCAGCCAGTCAGCCTCTACCTCAACTCCTCCTCCTACCCAACAGTCTGGTCCTCCTTCCTCACAACATGCCCAATCTTCCCAGCAAACTAATCCCACATCCCAGGAGCTGTTTTCGGCTCCGTTGACTGTCCCTCTCTCTGTTTCACCACGTCCTGAATCACTAGAGGTAACAGATGATTTGCTTATTCCATCTGCGGTTGTCATGGGTAATGTTTATTTAGCGTAAAATTTGGGTTTCTGTCCATACAATTGGGGAAGAAAGAAGGTTTCCAGGTATTTTCCCACTTTGATAGAGGTTTTTTTTGAGTGTAGAAAGTGTGTAGTTGATAGAATGTGATGGTGGGGTAAACCTGTGACTTAGGCTTGGGTTAGATTCCCCCAGGCATGCTTCCCCTACTGTCCCAGTTGCATTGCAGAGGTGTTGGCATCATTTGCTGAGGAGTCATAGTGGACTTGGTGACCCTCCTGAGTCGAATGGTGGGTTCCCCTGAAACCAAGTATTTTTTCCCCATAGACTAGAATAGGATTCGATATTCGATCGAATAGTCGAATATTGAGCGGCTATTCAAAACGAATATTGAATATTTTACTGTTCGCTCATCTCTAGTTTGTAATTGTCTGCAGTTGTGGATCTGTACATTATTTGGGTTAAATTGCCATGTTGACACTGATTAGTTAGTGGGCTTTGGGTTGCAGTTTAGGCACTCGGTCTCTTAAAGGTTCACCATCATTGCCCTAATGAAATCAAATCACCAGCCAAGTGGATGATAATGGGGATCCCCCTGAAAGATACCTAGAAAACAAGCTTTGTTATAAGAATTCTCTCACCTTAAAGATGGAGTAGTCACAGCCAGATGACAACTTGCTTGCAAGCTGGACATGTGTATAAAGTCTAAGAATTAGAAAGGATAATGGTTATTGATTCACCAGTGGATATCTTAAAAGACTTTCCTATTTAGGTTAAGGTCAACTTATACAAAGTGTTCTCCAGGAGACAAAGTATGACAGCCACAGGCAGTACATAGGCATACATGGTGACTACTCACAAATAACCATGAATGGAACAATCTGCTTTAACTACTACATTGCTTTAGGACTGGTTGGTCATGTCCCCTTCTTCAACACCCACTCCAACAGTAACAGTCAAGACAAATATTCATTCTCAATGGCTTCTGTGTCTGAAGAACTACCACCAGCCACAAGAAACAATAAAAAGGGAATTATCCAAGTAGGGAAAGTGAAGCTCTGCCTTGGATCCACTCTTGATATTACATTAGGGAACTGTATTGTCAACAATTCCCTTGTAGATTATCAGAATTACTGCCATTACAAGCAGAGATAATCTAATAGTAATCTTCTGGACGGAGGGAAATCTAATTTCAACACTTAATACTTTACAACCTCTCCATAAATCACTTCTCAATGATAGTAGTGGGAACAGTGATTGACATTTTAATATGAGGAGGGTTTTATTTGTTTCATAGGTTAGATGTATGAATTCTGAGAAAATCATGCGCAGCAAGAGTCAATATCTGTATAGTATTTATGTAGATACTATTGTATCTACATGGGCACTAAGAGCTGAAGATATGACACTTGTTATTATGCAGGGGATAGAAATTTACACAAAGCTGTTTCACACCCCAGTTATAAATGGGAGACTTCTGGAATTGAGATGAAAAAAAGTCTTGGGGTGGATTACATGATGCAGAATTTTTACAGACGCACAGTGTAGTATAACATGCACATGCAAACTAGGAGAGGGGGGGGGGGGGAGGGGTCAGTTGCCATGATCAAGGTAAAGCCTCAGCAGCTCTACTCAATAGTGGGTAAGTCCATTACTTGATCTTAAAATATTGCAATACACTCCACTATCATCTGCAGGAACTAATACAATCTAATGTTTAGTAAATGTATGAGGCTGAAGATCAGAGTAGCTGCTCTACAATTTTGATCTAAGGAGGCATCAGCCCTTTCTGTCCAAGAAACAAATGGTTCTGGTAGAATGAGCTTTAGGCTGAGGCCTCATATTGCAGAAACGCAGCCTTATTTTTTGCAGATTTTTGCCCTTTTTGTGCCAGAGCCAGGATTGGATTCATATGCATAGGAATTGTACTGTATGTTCACCAGCAACCCCTACAACAGTATATCGATTGTATTCCGGTGGTAGACTTCCTTGAGGCAAGCCGAAAGGAAGTCTACCCCCCCCCCCCCCCCGAGTATAATGATTGGCGCACTGGGAGAGGCAAGAAAAAAAATTATATATATAAAAAATAAAAAAGAAACGTTACTTACCTCTCCACGATCCGTGCAGTCTTCGGCCTAGTCGTCTGACGTCTCATGATCCCAGCCTGTGTCCCGAGTCATGTGACGTCTGAAATCATTGAAGAGACTACTTCGAAGGCTGACAGCGTAGGAGACGGGAGATAGGCGAGTAACTTTTTTTTTTAATGTTTTTCTCCCCCTGGGTCTCCGATTATTATACTCTGGGGTCTGAAAAGGTACACTACTGTGTGCAGGGGCCGCACTACTGTGTGCAGGTTATATATATAGTAACTCATAAGTGAATAACTTTAGGGGTAAATGCTGTAGTAGCAGGTTTGTACTTACGACCAAAAATCTTCTACTGTGTTGAATGTTGTCACAAGGCGCAAGTTACACTGCCATGGTTGGCTTTTCACATTTTTGAAGAACCAGAGAGCCCATCTAAAGAAATGATAAAATTTCAATCTAATATTAAAGGGATATTCCCATGACGCTTATTCACTAACCTTCAGGCTGTTGTGCTCTCTTCACTTCCTGCTTTGCTCAGCACATAGGTGGGCGGGGTTTCACTTGCACGGGATTGGTTGTAAATGAATTACCACAGTGTGAAGCTGATGTAACAGCTGGATTTGAGTCAGTTTGCATTACATACAGAGGTAATGGACTCCCTATCTCAGCCAAATTCAATTAAACCAACTGATAAGAGCTCAGAAATCCCAGAGCTCTGCTACTTACAGCTCAGAGCTGTTCCCAGCCCCTCCCTCCCCCCCAATGAGAGCAGGCGGCTACATCACTTGACAAATGACCAGATAATACCAAGGGCCATAGAAAGTGTAAACAATGAAGTGAATAAATTAAGATAGCAGCCAAACAAAGCAGTTTTGATAAAGCAATGCACTTAGGAAAAGTTTTAAATCCACATAAACTAGCAGTATAGATAGGATCCTTGTGATGGGACAACCCCTTTAAGTACTGCTAAAATTGAGGAAAGACCAAAGTCATTCAGTATCACTGCAATGCCTGGTGAAACGTGTTGGGATTTTAATTTAAACATTTAGTATTGAGGGTGAGATCTTTATGTGTATACTATAGGTGTAAGGGTGAGGTGGTGTTATTAATGTCACCCTTTAAGGGCATACTCCACTATAGACTGCCATGGGTCCTCCTTGTTCAGTGACAGTCCAGCTGACTGCGAGCATAGACATACCTGAGGCTCTATTTGGGGCGTGAGATAGTCCTCTTAGATTTAAGATGAACCTGATGTGGAGCACCATCAGCTGTTAAGAGCAACAGCCCTACATTATATGCACCACCCCCCTCTAATCCCCCCCCCCCCCCCCCCGTTCCCTCACTCTACTCTACATCCAGAGAGATGATATTGATGCTAGTGACTAATATACTTTCTACATATGTTTTGTAACCCTTATCTTTTGGGCCGTTATAAACCAGAAAAGCGGGATCAATATCTGATCTGGGAACTCTGCAGAAATAAAGGTGAAGTTTTATTTTTATCTTCTACCAGGGGCATAACTTGAGGGGGTGCAGAGGCTGCAGTTGCACCAAGGCCTATGAGCCTTAGGGGGCCCATAAGCACTGGCGTTAGTATTGATATTGCAGCTTCCATCTGGCCCATAAACCAAGGAGACCCACAGATTACCCTAACCATATTATGGTTGATTAAACCCCTTAGCAGCCATAACCATCACTATCAAGAATTCACTGTAGGGATGAGGTAGAGGGACAAAACATTTCTCCGGGCCCACAAGACTTTAGTTATGCCATTATGTTCTACTCTCTTAGGCTGAGTTCACACAGAGTTTTTTGGACTGGATTTCAGAAACCGCTTAAAAAAATAAAAAAAAATTCCAATTGTCCAAGCCCAATTACCCCCTGGAGGTAGCTTGTTCATCCCGTTGTCTTACCCTCGGCATGGCATTGTCAGACTTCTGCTAACTTTGTTATTCTTAGCAGCGGGTGTCTGGGATCAGTGGACAGAGAGCCTTGCTATCACCTTTTAGCAGACAAGCTGACTCCGAGGAAACCTTCAAAGAGTTATGACCGTATATAGTCATACTGGTACAAGGTGAGGGCGGGGGGGGAGGAGTACTTCCCACCTTGCTGTCTTCATCGTGGGAGGGGGCTGAGTGGAGATCTGTTGTCACACGTGACAAGACCCCAGGCTCTTGTTCTTCCTGGACTGCTGGGTGTGTCAAAGTGCTGTGGAAGCTAATCCCATGGACTATGGACTCTATTGCCTATGGAAATACCATGCACCCTGGACTATTCTGCTAATGGGGTAGTCAAACCCTTACCACCTAAGGATTACCTATGGACTCACAGCTTATGGACTCTAAAGAACTGTGCCCTGGATTTCATGAGGTGAAATCTGGAGACCCAATTCTAATTCTGTTTCTATTCTTTTATTCTTCTTATCTTACTGCACTGTAACATATATATATTTCTGTAACCATTAGGGTTGAGCGATCGTGTTCGGAAGAGATCGGCGATCGAGAAAATTTCACGATCGCGATTCTGAACACAATCTTTTTAGGTGGAATTGAGATTGGTAGTATTTCCCACAATGCTTTGCTTAGCCTTCACACAGTATATAGTGTATACTCAGTGTGAAGGCTCCGCTGCAGTTCCATAGGAATGAATGGAAGCAGCCGGCACACAGCCTTAACCCCCTGCACGCTTGCTGCCTCCATTCATTCTAAAGGGAGACTAAAGTAACATCTCTAGTAGCTACTTACCTCCAGAGATGGCTGCTCCAGTCCCGGTGTTGTTCTTCGCCTCGCTGCCGCTCCACACTGCTCTTCTCGCCTTGCCTCCCAGTTTAGTGTTTAAAGAGCTTGGAAGACGGGGCTTGTGGCTTAGGAGAGTGGGGGTGGGTACTGGGAGGGGAGATGTCACATCTCCCCACCCACACTCTCCTAACCTGGGAGGCAGGGGGCAGCGAGGCAAGAAGAGCAGCAGCGAGGCGAAGAAGAACACCGGAGCAGCCATCTCTGCAGGTAAGTGGACACCAGCGGGGGGACTAAGTAGCCAGAGGATTATTTAAAAAAAAAAAAAAAATCCTCTGGCTACTTAGTAACTCACTACACAGCGTGGATTCTAACAATTAAAGCGTTCAATTGTTAGATTCCATGCTGTATAGTGAATAGGATTGCTTTTAAAATCCGATCCCCGATTAATAAAAAAAATCCCATTGACTTGCATTTAGATAGAGATCGGGTTCGAATGAAAAATGATCGGAAATCAGATTTTAAAATCGATCCTGAAGAGTCAAGATCGGCTCAACCCTAGTAACCATACAAGCTTGTATCCTCTAGCATATATCTTTATGTATGTTGGTTGTCTAGTATCGACCCTCTTGGGTTAATAAATATGAAACTTTAGAAAGCTCATCTCATATCCTATAAGACCCGGTCCCTCTCACAGGGTGAGTGTGGACGGTAAAGGTAAGAAGGTGATCACAGTTTTGTCCGTGGCAAGGCCAGAGGCTGGGTAAAAGTGGCTTGGGCGGAGAAGAGATCCTTCACACCTGCACTTTGACTTAATGTTCTGGTACAATGCAGCATTATTTTCTACAATGTGTAGCCTTAGCCTATAGCAGGTTTTAGAACTCAGCTATCTGACTATCTGGTCTTCTAAACTGACAAATGATCTCACTTTGTTTTACTCGTGAGGTTCCCACCCTTTTCAAGAATGAATTCCACTGCTGGGTGTATAAGGTGAGATATGGGAGCTGGTGCAGCAAAAGACAAAAGAACTATTTTTCTAAATGTATAAAGTCGTTACACGAAGCATCATATAGGTTTTTTTTCAGATTTCTATGATGCATTAACCAACTGTGCAACACAGATTATAATAGAGTCTTCTACACATGCTGAAAAGAAGGATCTTCAAACACATAACATTTCATGTTCTAACAATTCTTAGATATTGTGACTCCTATTCCAATTTCAAAGCTTTTGGCCCAATCTGTTGGAAGACATCAGTATAGTTTACATCCAAATATCTTAAAGGATGCTCCATTGTATTATTCCAGCTGAATGTAGCAAATGCATTCTCTATGACCTGTAAATGGTAGTAGGAGGATGGATTATTACATTGCTGTATGTTATCTGGGGAGGGCAGGCAAGTTCAGGAAAGCACAAAAAGCCTCTTGTGAAGATAATTCTGGAGGACCATGTCCTCTTACAAGACTATATTGCAGAAAAAAAAACAAAAAAAAAAACCCTAAAGTTACTTTATAGCCAAAGCTTTAAGTAGAATAACGGAAAGCTTTTACTTCCAGGATAAACATACAATACTGGTGAAGCACCATCTGTTACTGAATACATAAAACTTACTAATGCTGCTTATGTTTAATACTCTATGGAGAGTCGCATCTGGGACTTTGACTTATTTTTATAGATTTCAGTCTGGTTCACATTGGTCTTTTTTTTAGAACAGATTTTCATTTTACTTTAGGTGCCACATCTTTCAAAATTTATACACATACATGTGTACAACCTACAGAAGTCTACTACTTTAAAAAGCCCCTGCCTCACAGAATTTAAAAAAAAAAAAAAAAAAAAAAAAAAAAAAGCCATCTGCTCCCATCTGATTTCTATATAAGAGGCAGTATTCAACAGATTGTAGCAAGACACCAAAATATGGCAATGCAAAATATATATTTTATGCATGACACGTCAGGTCTTGTACAGTTGGATCAGCTTTTGCGGAACAGTTTATAGATCATAAAGGAGATCCTACTAGAGATGAGCGAGTAGTGAAATATTTGAGATTCGTTTCAAGTAGAGCCTCAATATTCGACTACTCGATCGAATATCAAATCCCATTATAGTCTATGGGAGAAAATGCTTGTTACAGGGGGAAACCACTATTTGACTAAAGGAGAGTCACCAATGGAGACTGCGGTCTGATCTTAGACTCCGCCTCCTCACAGAAACCGCCGGCAGAAGCAGCAGTGATTGTCCAAATGCTGTACACTGGCCAAACGCTGGTCAATTCATTCCTATGAGAAAAAGTAAGCTCCCTCGTAACAGCAAGCTGCCAGCTCTCCTGACTAGCAAGGACGAGCCTGCTGCAGGACCAGCATTGATTTGCCGAATGCTACGGCAAATCAATGCTGGTTCTGAATCGAATCTTTACTGCGAATAGCGATAGTATTCAAATGAGTATTTCGAATACCTACTCGATCGAATACTACTCGCTCACCTCTAGATCCTACTAAACATTACATTTAATTCAGTCTTGCAAGTAATTCTTCCTTGTTATTATGAACCAAGACTAGTTTCCATGAGGTCTCCATTATTACTTTTTATACAAACAGCTCCCCTCAGAGGGCTTTGCCAGGCTGTAGTTGGTGGTCCTATACAAGCTCTTACAAAGGACTGATTCTAAATTGTACCTGCTCTGTAAAAGATGCATTTCCACATGTTCAATAGTGGTCGCCTTTTTCTTTTTCTTCTTCTCATCTCTTCGTGGAATACCTTTAAAGGTTAGCTAGAAGGAAAAGATATTTATTTACACATGCGCCCCATAATATTGGCAGTAGTTTCTATACCACCCCTTTCAGATACAAAGTAACACTGAACGGGAACCTCAGACTGACGGAGCACTTAACCCCCCACAGGTGCTCATGGACTGATGGTTTACTATACCAAATATAGCCTGTACTCACCTGGCTGTTATTTCAGCCCTACAGCTGGATTCACACCAGCGCTTGCACTATTCAGGGATTCCGTTCCCAAATCATCTTGAAAAGATGCATTGTTCAGGTGGAAACTCAGCGGACCCCATTATAATCCATAGGGTCCATGAGTAACTTTTTTTTTTTTTTTTTTTTTTTTTTTTTAAGTGGACTGTGTTTCCACTTTTTGGGTCCACTTGACTTCTGTTAGTAGAACATTGAGCCTCACATACATGTAACTTTTCATGAGAAAACCGTTTCTATGGAAGCTTTCATGCAATGTATAACACATGATAGTTGCAGTCTACAAATAGGTTTTATGTATAGCAACACATGAGATTCAATAAAAAATTGTGCGAAAGAAATGCAGCAAAAGTAGTCAAAAAAAAAAAAAAAAAAAAATCATTTAACCACTTCAGTACTGGGCCAATTTGTGGTCCAGGACCAGACACATTTTTGGTTTTTTTGTATGTGCGGTTTTGAGGGCTGTAACATTTTTCTCATTCAACTAATTTTTGCATTTTTTTTTCAGGGACACATAGGGCTTTATTTTTATTTTCAAAAGTGTTTTAATTTTTTTTATATCCGGGAAAATATAAACATAGGAGGGAAATTGTGTCTGGTTTTCACTTTATTTTTTTATTTATTAAAGTACTACTGAAAAAAAAAAAACTTTATAAAATAGTTTTTCCTCTCTGTTACGGTAATTTTTAATTTTGTATGGTGTTATCGGGGGTGGGGCTATAACCTTTAATAACGGCATTTTATTAGCGTATTTTTTTTTTTTTTTTCAGATTATGTACCTATAAGGTCATAAGAGACCTTTGGGAACATCTGATCACTTTTTTTTTTGTATTGGAGGCCGATTTCCCCTATAACTGGGGCTGGTACAGTTAGCCTCAGTTGCAGGAGGAATACAGCCTCCTGCACACAGTTCTTTACACTTACAGAGCTGATCTGGGTCCTGTAGGACCCAGCAGCTCTTGTAAGACACTGAGCCCAGTGGATCACGTGACCGCCAGGTCAGAGGGCGGCCGCATCATGGCAGTGCCCATAGCCGTGTATACAGCACTCATTGAGTGCTGTATACATAGCGTTCGAGAAGGCAGGGAAGGGAATAAACCTTCCTTGCCATCTCTCTGGGAACTCCGGCTGAAGTTACAGCCGACTCCCTGCTTCAGCAGCTGCTGTGTTCTGATAGGACGTACTGGTACATCCAGTCAGAACTAGGCAACTACTTCCCGGACGTTTACAGTCTATGGGTGGTCTGGAAGTAGTTAAAGGGGTTGGCCACTTTCAAACCAATAGTGAGAAACAAATATTGTTTATACAATAAAATGATATAC
Organism: Leptodactylus fuscus; assembly: GCF_031893055.1. Taxonomy (NCBI): domain Eukaryota; kingdom Metazoa; phylum Chordata; class Amphibia; order Anura; family Leptodactylidae; genus Leptodactylus; species Leptodactylus fuscus. The sequence continues at coordinate 162,184,045 of NC_134269.1, read as the reverse complement.
AGTTTTCCAATATACTTTCTGTATCAATTCCTCATGCTTTCCTAGATCTCTGCTTACCATCCTTCATTCTGTTCCTTCTAGAGGATAAAAGTCTGACCATGGTCATGTGATTTACGGTCCATGGTCATGTGATTTACGGTCCATGGTCATGTGACTAGCACACAGGTGCACCGCTGATTACCAGGCAGATGTCTGATTACTGTGCTGGGACTATAACGAGCGGCACCTGTGCACTCATCACATGACCATGGACCGTAAATCACATGACCATGGTCAGAGTTTTATCCTCTAGAAGTAACAGAATGAATGACAGCAAGCAGAGATCTAGGAAACTGAGGAATTGATACAGAAAGTATATTGGAAAATTGTACAACTGTTTATTATACAAACCATAACATTTGTCTCTAACATTGGTCTGAAAGTGGCCAAGCCCTTTAAGAGGTTGCATAAGAGTCAGTCTGAGATTTGAGCTATTAATAGCCCCAACCTAATCAGAATGTAACTTGTGACCACAGAATTTGCATCAGACTTCAGGTGGGATTCATTGCACTATAGCATGGAGACGGTCTGAAAAATAAGCAGCACGATTGTAGCAAAGTTTTACATTTTAGGTTAAGGCCAAGTGCACAACCGTGAAGATAGGCCATGCAACAGACCGTTAACTCCTGGTTTTAAAACAATAGGAGCAGTTGGTATAACCCTAGGTGTAAGTTTTTTCTTTAACTTGAGTAAATTGTCAGAAAAAGATAAGACGTCACATTTTTGGTCAGTTTTTCTAGCCTGACAGACAATACTAGCCTAGGAGTTACATTTTTGTCTAATATAACAGGGTCACTGACATTAAAAACATAATTAGGGCCAAAAAAAACTTCCTGGTTCCATCTTATTTTAAAAGGGTTTTTTCGTGCTGTCCTATGTACGTAGACCTAGTGTGAACTACCCATTACAGATACCACCACCAATGGCATGATAATACTTTATGTTCATTGGAGGCTGCATACAGTGGAGTTAGTGCTATTGCTACTTTAAATGCACCATAAGAAGTTTCCATATTACAGTCGCAGGTGATAACGCACCATTCTTCCATACTTAGGCTGTGTTCACACACACACACACACACACACACACACCAGCTTTGGAGGACTAAAACACTAGTCAGAATGTTGCAAGAAGTCTATCATAAATGAGAACAACTCTATATAAAGCACTTTGTTCTGGAATATAAGCTTGCAATAAAGTTTCAAAGATACCAAAAACACTTGTCCATAAACATACCCATTGAAAATACTAATATTTATATATATATATAATTATAGACATGCATTTTAAAACATCTTGTGCAATTGAGAAGGAACACATCATTATATCCAGTATTAAAGGTTATCTGAAGATGTATAAAATATATCTCTAGATTTTCAATCCTTCCCTAGCACTTACTTCTTCAGCTGTAGCCATGTTAGCTTAGCACAAGATATCCTACACAAGATCTACCATCCCACCTTATATATGAAGCCTAATTACGTCTTAAAGCTGCAGGCACTACCTATAGACATAGGTCCAGTATTTACCTATAGTGGAATGAAGCCATCCCTCTCCTTTAATGGTATGGTAATCTGCCAATACTAAACCATATATACTAACATAGATCTGTCAACCTGCCAGCTGATCAATCTACTTTCTACTATTGACACAATCTGTATTGGCTGCATCAGATACCAGGATATCTTTTACACTTTGTAATGTTTTTATGACATCATTTGTTTCACTTCCTTTTAGTTTTTATGTGCTGACATCTAGTGGCTAAACAAGCAGTCTGCCCATTGGTTACAGTTATTAAAAAATAATACAGTACAGTATGGAGTGGTGGCGATACTCCTGTCAGGGATCCTGTCAGATGTGCCTAAATAGGCTTCCACCTTGTGCACACCTGTAATAGTTTTTACTGTTTGCATAAAAATCCATATTTCACAAAAAATGTGTTACATTTACAGTTACATGAGTTACATCAGTATGTCATCCAGCATCACAGATCTGAAAAAAATACTTGTGTGAGTGGGGTTGTGCTGCAAATATGGATGGAAATAGGACATGCTCTGCATTTCGCAGATAGTTGCTGCAGCCCGGACACTGATCTGTTAAAACTAAGGATGAGTGGATGGGGTCGTAGAAATGAAAAGGTCCATATACTATGTCTAATTATGAATCCGTAATTGTGGATAATATATACAGAAGGATGTATGTATGGGGTCGTAGAAATCAAAGGGTCCATACACTATGCCTAATTATAAATCCGTAATTGTGGACAGAAAACAACAGTCCACACATTGCAGAAAAATACGTGCAGCGGACATGCTACAATTTCCAAAATGGTCACATTTTGGAAATCACAGCATATCAATTATACCATATAGGTCTAATAGATGCAGAAAGTCGACAGAGAGAAACTCTGGATTTTCTGTGAAAAGTGTTGTGGGAAAAAACGCAATGCGTTTATGATTTTTTTCCGCATCGATTTTCCACTGTGGCCCACTACGTGGGGCCTTAGCCTTACGCTTAAGAAACACTATAGGGCAGATTTTCTAAGCCACGTTGCTGTAGTTAAAAAAAAAGTCATAAAAGGTAGTATAGTTGCTCAGTGGTTAGCACTGCTGCCTTGCAGTGCTGGAGTCTTGGGTTTGAATCCTGCCAATGACAACATCTGCAAGGAGTTTGTATGTTCTCCCTGTGTTTGTGTGGGTACTCCAAAGACATATGGATAAGGAATTTAGATTGTGAACCCTAAATGTAGCTTTTATCGTTGCAGATTTTGTTGCATTTTTGTGAGCCAAGACTGTCTCCAAAAGGATTAGGGAAATATATAGAAAGTACTTATACTTCTACCTTTTTCTCAATCCACTCCTGGCTTTGGCTCAAAAAACTGCAATAAAATCTGCAACAAAAAAGCTGTATTTCCGCAACATGAAGTTTAACCTAATTCAGGCCAGAGTCTCTTAATAATCTCATGCCACCTGGAAATCTAATTAAGTAGGAAACACCAGTCTTGATAAAATCCTCCCATTGTGTGTCTCCAGTCTTAGACTCCATTCCCACGAAGTAACGCGCCTCGCATTCAGACACGTATACACGTGTCAGATTGTGAGCGCTTAAAACAGATCCCATTCACTTCAGTGTGTGCCGGCTCACACATGCTATACATTGAAATCAATGGGTTAAAATGCCTCCCATTGATTTCAATGTGTAGCGCCCGTAAGCCGTCACACATTGAAGTGAATGGGATCTGTTTTGAGCGCTCATACTCTGACACGTGTATACGTGTCTGAATGCGCGGCGCATTACTCCATGAGAACGGAGCCTTAAAGAGAACCTGTCACCATGAAAATGCAGTATGTCGTGCCCCATGTGTGGATGGGATTAGCCAGAATCCCATCCACTTTGCAGGTAATGTAGAATGCAGTTTTATGTGCTGTAACATTTCCACCACAGCCAAAATGCTGCGATTTCGCAATGTGGTGCCTGTGTCTCTAAGAGTCAGTACACACTGAGTTTTTTGGTGCTGATTTTGACGCTGAATCCACGTCAGAATGCATGTGGAAAAAAAGCAGTGGAAAAAGGAACCCATTGAAGTCAATGGGAGGCTTTTTTTTTCACGTGGATTCTGACACAGATTCAGCGCCAAAAAACTCAGTGTGAATGGACCCTCATACAGTTCTATTGGGAGGTTTTTTTTGGAGGCTGATTTTGAGGTGGATTCAGTGTCAAAATCAGTGCCAAAGAAACTCTGTGTGCACTGACCCTACAGTTTCTATACCTCATCTGACCGGTGGATGGGGCTTGTTGGAAAGACACTTTGGAAAACCTAGTGCAGTTTAAGATGATCTATTCTAACCCTATACCTTCTAACCGTTAGATATTATTAGTTTATCTGCCCCAATACCCAATATTTGAGTATCTTGGAACCACCAATCAAACCAACTGTGACTTATGAAGAGAACCAAGCCTGTATGAAACTTGTCAGCAGTGAAAAGATCAATGCAAGTTTCAAACACATCAGGTTCACAGGGGTTTTTTTGGTCAGGATTTTGACATGGAATCTGCAACAAAATCTGGCTGAAAAGAACGCCTCCCATGGAATTCAATGGGCTCCTTTTCCCGTGAGCAGTTTGCTCCCACCCACGGAAAAAATAAGCAACATGCCCTCTCTTGAGGTGGATTCCACGATGTGACATCTCCGTCCTGACTAGGCCCATTCAATTGGATGCTGGTGCATGGTATGCACTGCTTCGGCATCCACTGCACCAGCATCCAGTCGCGGCTAGCCATTCACATCACCTTTTTAACATTCATTTAGTTTGCACAATGGATGGTAAAAACAGATGGAAATGGACGGCCATCTGTTTCTATCCTTTTTTCCTTTGTCAGACACAAAAGCATAGTACTATGTTTTTGTGTCTAACAAAAAATACGGATAGAAACAGATCATCAACTCTATGTAAATGGATGGTCATCTGTTTTTTGCATTCCTTAAACAGATTTACTAAATGGATTCTAAAAACACTTTCGGAAAAAGTGGTAAGCAGGGTGCAGAAGGAATAATAGGACACATCTTTGGGCCAAGAAAGGGCTGTGTATCAAAGTTGTGCCGCATTTATACCTATATATACTAGAAATCTGGTATTGATGTATACATTCCCTCTATTATGTGAATGGTCCTTTGAATTGCTGTGCTCCATGCTTCTGTCAGCCTCTTGTGCACTTGCAACTTGGTTTCAGTGCAACAGCAGTGTGGTAGCAGCAGGAGGACTGAGAGTGGCCTTGAGGTCTCCCATCTGCAGCAACCTGTTAGAAGAGGCCAAGAATCTGGGCGTAATAGTAGTTGTGGAAGTAAAGGTGGCTAGAATTTTGACCAAATATTCCATCTCTCTTTCTAGGCCAGTGCAGTGCTGTAGGTGCCTGCTGAGTAACTAATAGTAGTGGTAGTATTTTTACCTTGGGCACTTAATGATTGTAAGCCTACTTGAGTCTGATGGTGGTTGGAGTGCCCATCATGGTCATATAGGAATAAGACTCAAAACTCTGGGTGTTTGGAGAACAGCGTAACTCACAGTTTTTACTAAAAGTAGACCAGGATAAAACAACCTCCAGATTCTGAAGATACAATTCTTCTAAAATTTACATGAGAGCTGGGGCTGAGCTAGTTGATGATACTCCCATCGACAATCTGCATCTCCATCTTTGGGGCCGTCTTCCACGCTAGTTAGTATAATATTTTATACTCAACATCCACAACTTTCTACAAGTTCTTAAGTGCAGTACTCAAGGTTGTCTTCAGTGGCGTAACGAGGAATGGCAGGGCCCCGTAGTGAACTTTTGACATGGGGCGCCCCCCCTTCCTGACCAACACCGAAGACCTTGACCGACTCCCCCCTCCCCCAACATTCCTGCGCGCTCTATTATGCCCCATAGTGGCCCTAGTACACAGTATTATGCCACATAGTGGCCCCAGCACACCGTATTATGCCCCATAGTGGCCCCTGCACACACTATCATGCCCCATAATGAACACCCATGAACAATTAGTATTCTCTGGGGTCTTTTCAGACACCAGAGTATAATAATCAGAGGCCCAGGGGAATACAAACATTAAAAAAAACACTGTTACTTACCTATCTCCGGCTCCACTGAAATCTTTGGTGGTGTCGGACGTCTTTAATGATGTACTGATGTCACATGACCTGGGACACAGGCGCTGGTCATATGACATCAGGAACATCACACAATTAGGCCCGAAGCCTGCCAGGAGCGTGGAAAGGTAAGTAACACGTTCATTATGTTCCTTTACCTTTCTGGGACATCCAATCATTATACTCGGGGGTCTGAAAAGACTCCCGAGTATAATAATAGTGATTGTGGGGCCCGCTGCATTACTTACCAATCCCAGCCCCTGCCAGGATCGGTAAGTAAATAGGGCTCGTAATTAGGTCCTGGGTCCTGTGGCAGCCGCTACCCCTGCTACCCCGGTAGTTACGCCACTGCTTGTCTTGTTGGTCTCAAGGCTGCAATCAGGGTCGTAGCTATGATGCTCATAAAACACTTATTCTGATCAGGCACACTTTCTCTTGACCACAAGTTGAGCAGAGATAATTCCCATCTCTGAACTGCTGAATGACTGGGAATGTTCTAGCTGGTTTTCCTCAGGCTTAGCTCAGGGTTCTGGCTCTGTCTCTCAGCTTCTCCTCACATGTACTTCTTCTCTCTTTTGAGCATAGGGTAAGATTGGTTCACATCTGCGTTTGGTAATCCGTTCGGGGAGTCCGCATGGGGATCCCCCGAACGGACTACCGAACGCATTTGCAAGCGATGTTCAATGAAAGCACACTGACCCCATAGACTGTAACGGGGTGAACTACTTTCCTGTCCGCATGTTCCGTGCGGAGATCTCGTGGCAAGCACACGCACCCCATTATAGTCTATGGGGTCCGTGTGTTTCACTGCACACCGCTTGCAAATGCATTTGGAATTCCATTTCAGGAGGTCCCCATGCAGACTCCCCCGTACAGAATACCAACGCAGATGTGAACCAGGCCTTAGATTAAATAAATAAATAAATAAATAAATAAAGATAAAAAATACGCAGCTTTATGAAGGCCACATCCTTAAGGGGCTAATAAAAGTAAATTTTTTAGCCATTGTTGTGTAACCCCTAAGGTAAAGACTTATTCTGTGCCACTGTCCATATTTATTGATTGCTGCCTATTACTTGTTACCTACAGCTTTGTAACTAAAATCATGTTGCTGGTAGGAAGATACAGACAGCCATCCGTAAATCTTCCACCATCTGAAATCATCCACGGCCATGCCTGAAGTGTGGCTGGATATGCAATGTGTCCACAACCCATAATAAAACAACCCGTAATAACCTAACACGCGGCCTCATTTAATCTATAACTGTGGTTTGTTACTTATTACATATTTTCTATACAGTAATATATTAATGATTAAAGTTATTTGATGCAAATAAACCAGATGGGATGGGGAAGGTAATTATTGGGGGAGCTTAGAGCCCCCTAAGGCACCAAGACCAAGTAGGTGCTACTGCTCCCTCTGCACCATCTATAGGTACATGGTATTATTACCTGATAACAAAATATCACCCAACAGCAGATCTCAACATTTTTATGTTTGGATAAACTGTCAGGGAAATGGTTAATATCTGATTGGTTGTTATGGGTAACCCTTTTTTATGCAATTTTTGTTCTTGGACCTTATGAGCAGTATGGGTAATAGATGTAAATGAGTAGAGATGTAACATTAATACGTTTGATGGAAGCAATGCACTAGAACAGGTGTTCAGTATGGGTTTCTGACCAGGGCTACTCCAAAGCACAATTATGATGAATGCTTTGGCTTCTAATGTCCCCTCTATTTATATGTTTCATTACTACAGTATTAAAATGCACTTTAGTCTGTAGTCACACAGCTGTGCGTTTACTATAGAAGATACAGGGTCTATTTCTGGCTCGACTCCCCAGCAGAGATTCTTAGATTTACTTCATCCATCTGTTCTTGATGCTCTCTGCCTCACGCTGTGAAATTACTCCACCAATGTGAAATTAGAATTGAATTGACTAATATGAGGAACAAGTATGTAAATAATACCTAAAAATAGTCAGTGTTTTCATCCTGTAAGATATTCAGGAAAAAAGAGATACCAAACGCAAATGAATATCATTGCAGAGAATCATTAAATTCTGTATAAAACCTTCCACTGCAACAGAGCATAGGGTAAAACTGGTGAGACCATAGGTAATACTGTACAGACTAGATAATCCCCAAATAGGGGCTCCATGTTTGCTTGGAATATATGTGCAACAATATAAACAGATTATTAATGGCCCAACATTGAAACGCAATGGTAACTGTTAGTGTCTCCACACCCTATCCATCCATATTATTGTAGTGCCCCCATGGGTAATAGTCCCTCCAATATAGGCTATACTAGTGAGGGGCACTATTACAGTAGTAGTAGCCTAATAGTGCCCCCCACAGATAAGAGTCCCCTTCTCCCCCATACCATTCAATGCTCTTTCTCACTGTATACCGTAATTATATTATGCTTACACTGCCATGTTGCATTTTGGCAGGACCTCCTATGCACACAGCATATCTTCTATATTCCTCCCAGAACCAAAACCCTTGAGAAGAAAACAGAAGATGTATATACTGTAGGATGTGTACAAGAGGAGGCCCCACCCGCCGCATCACTGCTCTGTAAGTACAATTCAGGGCATGGGGGGAGCGATACTCACTGTCTGCACCAAACCATTGCCAGTGCAGCCTCAGGGACTTGCCTCATGGCCCACTGATGCTGTAGACATTTTTTGTGACTTGTCAAGGAAGACTTGGAGGAAGGGGTGGACTTAGCAGGAAAGAGCAGGGCTCAAGTTACAGCATCGTGCACAAAAAATGTGGCAAAATGTTGACATTTTGACATCAATTAAGCCAACATATAGGTGGTGTAAAATTAGATTAGACAGTGTAATATGCACCATATTATGCATATTAGCATTAGTAAATCTGTCCCTTTGCTTCAGTTTACCTACTGTATCTTACAAATGTAGTACATGACCTCAAATGGGGCCCTAGTTACACCACCTATTTGACCAATAATCCAAGAGAGGTCTGACCCATGTACAAACAGATGCTGAAAGACTACCTGTCTCTCATTTTTTTGGCCACAATATTTCTTTATACCTCAGGGCACTATTATTTGCGGGGAACAAGGTGACCATTTATACCTTGCAAGGAGCACAGTTACATTGTGGGGGCCCAAAGGGAGCACTTTTAACTTACTGGAATGCAAAGAGAACCAAAGAGAACCCTATTACCTTGTGGGGTGCACAAGGAGGACACTGTTAATTTGCTGGACCACAAGGGAGCACTTTTACTTTGCAGGGGTCACAAGGGGACTTTAATAACTTTTCTGTGTTGCAATTAACTTACAGGGACTTAGGAACGCCAGTGACATACAGGGACAGCAGCCATAAAAGAAGTTCTAAGGGGACGGGAAGTTACAGAAAACCTTTCGCTTAATTTGAACAGATTTTCACTGCATACATCTCAATAAGTCTGCCATGTGAGAGTTTAGCTTAAAGGCATCATCCATCATCATTTTATACATCCCATTAAGGGAATTCTGAGTTAAAAGATAGCAGTCTACTGTCCAGGTTTCTGCCAGAGTGGAGATAAGTAACAGAGCCCTCCTGAGTTGCGCACGCAGTTGTGTGGGTGAGTTGGGTAAGATACCCTGTCAGTCAAAAATTTTTTCTCATAACTATATTATGTTTGAAATTATATTGTATTGTACAAGCATTTTCCAAGTATTTTTAGGATAAAGCCCCACAGGACGATACGCATCGCTAGAGCGCTGCAGGAAAAACTGCAGCGCGAATGCCTTGTGGTTCTTCCCATAGCGCTTTGAACAGAAAGTTCATGGAGTTTTCTGTTACAATTATGTCTACAGGAAAGCCGCTGGCGTTTCATTGATATAATTGACATGCTGCGATTTCCAAAACTGTGCCGGTATTGGAAATCACAGTGTGTCTGTGCTGCTGTTTTAACCGCTAAGTGGGCATGGGATTCGCATGAATCCCACCCACTTTGCAGTTACTGTATAACGCCGTGGGCAAATCGCGGCGTATCCGGCTCGTGGGGCCCTGGCCTTAAAGTTCTGTTACAAAGATCCTAATGAGAAGCAACAATGAAAACTTCATACTTTCAGAATTGTCACAAGAATGCAACTAAATGCTGTGTTTCTCATCCACTTAATATCCCTTCAATGCTAAGGCCCCACATAGCGGGACGCAGAAAAATAGTGATGTGGAAACACATCACAATTTCTCTCTCAGCGCTTTTCACAGAAAGTCTTTCTGCTTCCTTTACACTTATAGGTAAATCACCAGTTGTTCCATAGGTATAATTAACATGTTGTGATTTCCAATGGTTCCAATGCAATGGTTTTGGAAATTGACGCATTTCTGCTGCGTGTATTTTATTTTGTAGTGTATGGACAGGATTTGCTAGAATCCCATCCGCTTTGCAGTGACTGTAAAACACACATTAGTGCCAGATGGGGCCCTAGCCTAAAACTAAGGCCCCACATTGCGAAACACAGTTAAAAAAAGCTGCATAAAAAAAAAAATTCACTGTTTTTCTAAGTGGTTTTCTTCCCTTATTAAATATATATACCAAAAACGCGAACATTTCCGCAGGTAAAATTGGCATGCTGCCCTTTTCAAAAAACTTGTGCCTCTTTGGAATGCAGCTTTTTATTTTTTTTTTACGCAATTTACGGATTTGATTAGTGAATTAGTGAAAGTGAATCTTATTCATCTTGCTGGTACTGTAAAATGTAGTGATTTTTCTTCTGCGTTTCCACAATGTGGGGTCATAAGGGGTTATCCAGCTTCAATTGCATTTTTGATACTGATAACCTAACCACAGGAAAGGGATAGTTATCAGTATCTGACCTGTGTCGACCTTGATAATGATAACCCATAGATAGTTATCAGTATTGAAAGTGCATTTGGGGCCATAAAACCCCTTTGAATCACCCCTTTTAGACGGCACGGCACGTGCTGGTAAATGACAATATACAGTACACTGTCAATGTATTCAGTTCCCTAATATTTTTTGTGCTCCACCATACTGTTGTAATGTATCTCAGTGTAAACATTTGTTCAGACATTAATAGGATATCAAACCCAGGATATTTTATAAATTATCAAGGCTACCGGACCTGTATTGTTTATTTTTGAGCGGGGTTGTATGCATTTTACCATATGCTTCAGTAGAAAAGACTGATAAAGTTGTTGCATAGAAACACGATGAAACATACAGTAACCTATTATCTCCGCGGACTAGGAATTCAGCAAAACTATCTTGATTTATGTTTCCTCAAGTTTGTTTTCTTCTTGCAGCGCACACCAGACGTAAACTGAACCAATAAATTTCTATATATGATAACAAGAAGTGGCCATTCAGGGTCTGCTATTTGTAACCGTCAGGTTATTCATCCCAGAAGACATGTTATTGCTTTTAAACAGGATTTGTTCTGTAGAAATCGCCAATGGAGAAGACTGCAGCAGGTTTCTACCTCTTTGCTGAGATGAATACAAAGTTAATGGGGTAAATTTATCAGGAGCAGAATTTTTAACCCCATTTTTCGTTTTTGCAGATTCATTTATAACTCCCTGTCTTCTAAGAGTTCTTATTTATTTTGAGCAGTATCAGTGCTTGCTTTTACGAGACAGATTGTACTTCTCTATGGCACAATTTAATATTCTGGACAATGTAGTTGGAAGCTGGGAAAAAAATAGAATTGGGTGTAATTAGGGAAAAACAAGCACAAACATGACATTCAGCCATGAAACTCGGTCTGTGTGTCGGCTGGATTTACCAGCCTGAACAGTGTCAGAATGGGAACTCCTAGGAGTCTCATATACTGTCATGTATTGTAATTAGAGATGAGCGAACGCTGTTCGATCAAATTGGTATTCGATCGAATATCAGACTGTTCGATATATTCGATTCCAATTGAATACCACATGGCAAACACAGTAAAAATTTGTATCCCCTCCCACCTTCCCTGGCGTGTTTTTTGCACCAATAACAGTGCAGGGGAGGTGGGACAGGAACTATGACAACGTAGGCATAGAAAAAAAATTGAAAAAACCCATTGGCTGCCGAAAACATGTGACCTAGGGATTAGCTTCAGCTAGGCAGGGAAAAACGGAAGAACAACAACAGCTCTTTTCAGAGCTGTACCGCAGGCAGAGGAGTCAATGTATGCTCAATCCAGCTTTGTACGGTGTGTCCCCACAAATGCCAAAGTGGGATACACAGCACTTGTCAGGCTATATACGCTCAACCCAGCTTTCCATGGTGTCTACCCTCAAACGCAAAAGTGGGATACATCGCAATTCAGTCAGGCTATATACGCTCAATCCAGTTTTTAATGCTGTACCCCCCAAAAGCTAAGTGGGATACACAGCAATTCAGTCAGGCTATATACGCTCAATCCAGTTTTTAATGGTGTGTACCCCCAAAACCTACCTGGGATACACAGCAATTAAGTCAGGCTATATATGCTCATTCCAGCTTTCCTTGGTGTGTACCCCAAAAACCTATGTGGTATACAGAAAATCTGTGTACAGTATATATAAACTGAATCCAGCTTTCCTGGTTGTATTCCACTCCCAAATAAAAGTGGTATACAGCTAAATATAAAATGGCATCTCTGTTTATGGGCTGAAGCTGAATGGTGTACCTGACACTGTATACGCTGCTGGGGCAAGAGACAATTACAAAAGAGGGGTAAAATAATTAATCCTGGGGGTGGCACGGCTGAATTGACGCTAATGGGCACAAAATAACATCTCAGACACCCCCGGAGCCATCGGCAAAGGGGGACATGACTTTGGGATGGGGGAACCAATAACTCCTGCAGTTTCTTCTTTGTGCAGTAGTTGTGTAGATTTATACAGAATGGTTCAGCTTTAACGGTATATCGGGGTATATTCAGCTTTAGGAGTATGTAGTGCTTAGTGTGTCACTGTAGGGAGGGAGGAGTTTAGGAATAGATGTAACTTCCTGTCTCATCCACCTTCATCCTCTTTCTCATCACAAGACCTGGATGAAGCATGTCTGCTGTATCAGGGAGTATAAGACTGGGGTTTATCACCTCACACAGGACTGGTGTCACCACATTACACAGCACTACTAGTGTAGTATCACCAACTATACTGTATATGAGGCAGTATTACCACAAGATGTATGCAGTTATGTCCTCTCATGGATTTACCCTACATACTGCAGACATGGCTGAGTCTCCTCATGTATTTACCACAGACACTGCAGACATGGCTGATGTATCATATATACTGCAGTATTACCTCAAGATATGTACAGTCACAGTGTCCCCTCATGTATTTACCTCACACTGTAGACATGGCAGATATATCATATATACTGCAGTATTACCTCAGGTTATATATAGTCACAGTGTCCCCTCATGTCACACACTGCTGATATATAATGTATACTTCAGGATTACCTCAAGATATATACAGTCAATTAATGCAGATTGTACATAAGTCCAGGGGACTGAGGGGCTCTCTATGGTGGAGCTGAGAGGTCACTGTGGTGAGAGAGGGACAGCCTGGTACAGTGTGGTGAGGGTAATGGAGGCTGCACTGTAATCCCTGTACTGTATATCCTCCATTTCTGTGCTAATACTTATCATGCTGGGGGATAAGTTAAAGTTAATCATTTTTATGTAATTTCTCAGGGCTGTATACAGGTCATACTGTGTATACTGGCTATACCGTTGGTGAGGGGTTCTTGGAGTTGTTTGAAATTGTAAGCGGTGGGGAAACATGGTGGTTGGTTTCCCCTGGGATTATTTCTCTTGGTCTGACTGGTTTTTGGGCTCCTGCTGGGTGGTGTCCCGGGGAGTGGGTTATTATATATGGAAAACTGCCATTCTGTGTGTTATGGTGCCCCTGAGCCAGTGCTTGCGGCTGGGGGTAAATTGGTGGTGGAACAAATTGGCGGCCAGAACTTTGTAGCTCCAAGAACCTCCCCCTCATGAGAAGGGGTTTGTCTTCAGAGAAGTTTAGTGCTTGTGTTACTATTAACCCTTCCTATAGAAGGTACTGTATAAAGGTTAATTTTAATTGGGGGGGTGAGGGGGTCCTTGGAGTTGGTTGAAATTTTCGGAGGTGGGGAAACATGGTGGTTAGTTTCCCCTAATATTAATTTACCTTGGTCTAGCTGGTCTATGGGCTCCTGCTGGGTGGTGTCCAGGGGAGTGGGTTATTATATGTGGTATCTGCTATTCTGGGTGTTATGGTGCTCCTGGGCCAGTGCTTGCGGCTGGGGGTAATTTGGTGTGGTGGAACAGATTGGCAGCCAGACTTTTGTAGCTCCAAGGACCTCCCCCTCAACAGGAAGGGGTTTGTATCCGGAATAGTTAAGTGCTTGTGTTATTATTTCCTCCTCCTTATATGGCATCTAATGCTCTATTTATGACCTCCGTATTAGGGCCCAACACATTTAGACAATGGATATCAGACAAATAATGCATCGGATTATTGTATTTCTTAGTCTTCCCGTGTAGCCCTTCATTTAGGAGCAATTTCAGTCTGTATCCAAATAAGTATATAGATTACCATTATTATATGTTACATCATATAATGCAGCCGGTCCCATGTCGTATACTATGTGATGGGTTATTTCTCAGTGGTGTCCTATAACAGTATAATGTACCCACTGACAGCTGCTAAGTTTTTCCGTATTACCTACATGGGTCAGAATTATTCTGGAGCTGGTATTACTTAATATTATTGCTTAAACAGTGGGGTGAGACTTAAGTTATTCTTTCTTTTAAGTTAAGTTCTTATAAGTTATATTTCTTTTAGAGCCTTTAATTTCATGGTGCTGTATGAATATATATGTAAAGGGATTTGCATGCATAGTCCCAACATAAGTACAATACTGTACATACATGTCTAACTAGCTGAGTGATCTAGTACAGGTAGAAGAGAGGACCTTGTGTGTCTGGATCTCCAATTTTTAGACCGGTGTTTTACTTTGTTACTATCACTGGCCTTGCCTTATTATGTAACCCTAAAGGGCCTGGTGGCTTAGGACTGAGACACACACAAGTGCTTCCAAGCCACTGTGTAACAGGTTGTTTGCGATACACTAACAAGCTTGATCACGCGTGTTTAACAGAATGTAATATAGTTATTTATTAATTTATTTTCTTAAATATAATCCTAAACTATAGCTATTGTTGTGCAATATAATTTGCACCATTGACATTAAATATGTTTGTTTGTTTGTTTTTTTTTACTGGGTTCTTGAAGTTACTTATAATTTGGCCAATAATGGGCAACCACCTCGGGTGTAGCCCAGTGCAGGGATGACCATTAGAGGTATGGCCCCCTGGTGTGGAGAGGTGACCATCGGAGATATGGCCCCCTGGTGTGGAGGGGTAACCATCGGAGGTATGGTCCCCTGGGTGTGGAGGGGTAACCATCGGAGGTATGGCCCCCTGGGTGTGGAGGGGTAACCATCGGAGGTATGGCCCCCTGGGTGTGGAGGGGTAGCCATCGGAAGTATGGCCCCCTGGTGTGGAGGGGTAACCATCAAAGGTATGGACCCCTGGTTATGGCAAACCAATTAATTTTAAGAAGACCCTGTTAGGGTACGTCCCTAGGGTCATGGCTATCAGTTTTCACATGCCTGTGCACTAAATTGAGCCCTCCGAGCTGGTGCTGGTTGCGGCTGGAGAGTGAGAGAAAAATATTTATTAAAAAAAAAAAAAAGGGGGCATGTTTTTGATAACAATCTATAGCTTCAAGGACCCTTTCTGTTGATTTGTACTTATCTTAGTGAAGGTATTTGACCGCTTATATTGACCAACTTATATTCTCTTAAGGTTGCCAACAGTTTGATACCGCCGTTGTTGCAGTAGAGTGTCTATCGCAGCCAGTTGGCGAATGGAACCCAGCACTGCTTACTATGATGACCACATGCTCTGGAGCAGGAGCTATATAGGCCTGCAACCCCCCCCCCCCTCCTTGCGGAACGGGCAGCATCAGGATGGTGCTGGCTCATGTCCAGCAAAGAAGAGAATTTCAGCCTCGAATTTCGGTTTGGGTGCCCTTGGGTCGGTGCATGCGGCTAAGGGTAAAGGTCATCAAGTACTCTGACAATGAATGAGAGATGACGGGAAAGGGTCTCACGCTGCCTTCACAGACTTCTGTATCTCGAGCTGATCATGGGCTTATTCTCATCATGCTAAGCATCATTTAATGGCTTGTTTTATTGTTGATGTGCTTGGCACCCATCAAACAACGATGGTGAGTTATTTCAATACAGTAAGTCCCCTGGAGTTGCTGTAGTATCTGGTGAAGCTGACGCACAGCAAGTAATTTTCTCTACCCTTCTTTATACTCTCTATGTCTTTCCCGGCAGTGTATAGGGTTGCCAATGGAGCTAAATCGACAGTTCTAGTTTTAGTGGCAGTTCCTTGCAGAGGTGTTATTTCGTACGTGGTATATACATCTATATCATATGTATATAGTTGCCACCATAAGTGGGACCTCACACCTCATAAGGGGGAAGTATATACTTATGTGCAGAAATGGTTGGCAATTACATTTTTGTGGTATGGCGGTATTCCCCGTGTATACTGGTTTATGGGAATTTCAGTATTGTAGTCCTATTTCTTTTTAGTAGTTTCTAACTGCATTTTTTAGCCACATTCATAGCTTGTATTGTACTGTAGGGAAGATGGTATGGAGACTTGTGGTATATAAGGTTTCTAGAGGCTAGAGCATTCCTAATCAGTTTGGTGGCGGTCGAGTCCATTTAAGGTGTCAAATGGCCTCTTCTGTGGCGGTTGAGGAGTCAGGTGGAAGTTGCAGGCAAGTTATTGTGGACTTATTTTAACTAATAGAGGAGGTTAAACCTCATGGTGGTGAACAGGCTGAGCTTTGGAAATGGCCAGCCTGAAGGATGTCGGAATAGGAACGTCATCCAGGGGCGGGCACAGTGGTTAAGCACAGGGTCGTTGGTGCCCTTAAAGTGTACTGGCTCTGCTAGAATTGCAAGCCGGAGCGTGCCGCCCCCTTTATTTATTTATTGCTGTCTGGCCGGGTGCTGTATGTCAGACAGCTGGGGATCTCACAGTATTCGTGAATCCCAATGGTCTAGCACTTCACCTGACTCCTTCTGTCATTATTTTACTTCTGTGAGTTTAATAAAGCTGTGGCCATTTTGACACCCAAAATAAAGTGTTTTGTGCATTTATTCCAAAGTCAATACTTACTGTAGTTTGGGTGGTTTTAGGAAGGAGTAAGGGACATCCCATATCCAGAAGTCATGTTTATGGGCTGAAGCTGAATGGGGCATAAACTTAAAATGCAGGGGCCCCAATCTATCTCTAACTCAAGAGAGCATACACATGCAGGTTCTATCATGCAGTTACAAGTAGAAGAGTGGTTCAGTATGTTTTCAGCCTAGCAGAGGCTACTTTTCACTTATGCAGGTATGTTGTTCTTGTGTGCTAAATCAAAAGTGTCACGTGTAGGCCCCAGTGACTCCATAACTTTACGGGTCTACTGGATTGAAATCTATTTTTACTAGTGATTCCACTAAAATAATCTATTTGGTGGCTGAAGGAAATCCAGAACAGAAGTGTCTGCTTCATTAAAAACCAATAATGTTTTTTATCTGATTGCTCTGTCCTGCTTTTTAGTCACTGTTCACACCTTGTGTTTTTATCTGTTTCTTTGATGCAGTGCCTGGTCAGCTGCTACCAAACTTGGGCCACCTCAGCAGGTAGCAGCCTGGTAGGCTCCATGCAACGAACACCAGAATGTCTGCTCGTACAACACTGTTAGGGTGCATTCACACGATGTCTTTTGGCACGTAATGTGCCACGTAGACGCCGCGGGATCTTTTGCGGGCCATATACGCTCCCATTGTTTTCAATGGGAGCCGGTACCGTATATGCGGCGCTATTTTGCGGTCGTGATTTTGCGGCGACCGCAAAATAGCGCTGCGTATATGGTACCGGCTCCCATTGAAAACAATGGGAGCGTATATGGCCCGCAAAAGATCCTGCGGCGTCTACGTGGCACATTACGTGCCAGAAGACATTGTGTGAATGCACCCTTACAGCCCAAAGCCAAACATGTTTGACAACACAGTCAGTCCTTTATTTACGGCCTATTTGAGGGGTCCCTCTTGGCGAGTGGGCTTGCTTGCACAACAGCTTGGAAGGAGGCCTGGGTCAGGATCTGAGTTATTTATAAAATGGCTGTATGTTTTTGGTGGTGGTCATCTGGGGGTCATCTTATGAGCCAGTGTCCTGTGGTTCTTTGGCCAGTTCTCTTGCCACTCGCTGTTGGGATAGTGGTTGGGTATCTGCCAAGGTGTCTACTTGAGCTCGCTTTGTGTCTCGGTGGATGTGAGCTTCAGGTGTGAGTAATTGTCGTCAACCTATCAGGTCTTTCTGGGGTCTGTAAAAGGCTGACTGCTGGTTTCAGTCCTTGCTGGTTTTTGTGGTTACCAGCTAGGATTCTTGGCCCAGTCTAGAAGGAGAGTTTAGTTGGAGTTGTACGGTTTCTAGAGCTGAATTGGAAGTGGTGTGAGTTTAGTTCTGTGTGAGAGTCTGTTTTACCCTCAACATTCCTACTCAACCCTTGTCCTGCATTTCTGGCTGCCTGTCACTGTTTGGTATTCGTTTTTGTTTTTGGTTTCAGGTTTGTTTTGCCCCTGTCCTGTGATACCTATCCTCACTACTCCACTCTTCCTCTCCTCAATTCCTGTTGTGTTTAGTGGTTGTGCTGCACCAGTTAGTTCTCCAGCATGTCCCATCCTAGTTGTTACTGTCTGCAGCTGCACTTATCCTTTAACTAGGGATGACCGCCTCTAGTTTCCCCAGTCCCTAGCCTCTTTCAGTTCTCATCCTGCCTGTTGTTAGGTCTTCATGTTTAGAGAGCCAGTAGTTGTTGGGGCCAAGCTTAGCGTGGGAACAGCTGACCAACACCCACAGGTAGGGCCTAGTCAGCCGTCGTAGTGCTAGGGACAGCTTACCTACCCTGTTTCCCTAGTAGTGCTAGCACCATTCAGTACCACAGTTGTCAGGCATTGACACAACCGTGACAGCCCGCTTTGGAAAGCAATTGAAGGTACACTTCCTCCTGTCCTCAAGAACGTCATCTGGTTCTGTGAACAGGTCAAACTAGAATACTTATAAACCTGTTTGCACACGATTGAATGAACGGCACATGATCAGTGCACAGATATCATCATTGTATAGGAACCATGATAGAACAGTCTCAAAATCTGACAGAAATAGGACCTATTTTATATTTTGCCGCCCAGACTGTCGGCCCACACACCAGACTGTGTAATTCATGGTCATGTCTATGGGCCGATAGAAATGAATGGGTTGTTGTGCTATCTGGGAAAAGGTAAGACAGAAAACTGACCTAGCACATGGTCGTGTGCAAGGGGCTATAGTAAGAGGAAGGATTCTCCGGTGATGGTCTGTACATCGCCTGCAAAAGTATGAGCTGTTTATTTGCTATTTTGGACTAAGTTTACTCTCTGGTAATTTCAATCTATAATCTGTTGTACCACTGACAAATTGCATACACTGTACTATCATCTTCTACCTTATTAAAGGGGACTTCAATGAGGAGTGAAGTGTCTGTGTCCTTCTTCGCCAGGAGGTAGCTTCAAGTGATGTGCAGGGATTGGTGTCTGGGTGGCAGCTCGGGAGAAGAACGCCTGGGCACTTTGGTGCATTGGCTACTGGGGAGTGTGGTGCCATTATCGCCATCTTGGTACTGGCAAGTAGCCAACAGCCTCAGATTACAATCTCGCATGTACTTCTCATCAATGCTTCATTGTTTGGCTTATTCGATAACCCAAAAGATCAAAGCTGGGAAAAACATAAGAAGGTTTCAAATCCATCTTTTATATATGTGGAAGAGGTTTATTCTGCCAGATGTAAAATAATAACAAAGTCAGAGAATGTAAGAAGTTACTGTTAGTGTTATAAATCAGTCATTCAGTGTTAGTATTATATCTGTTTGTATATTGTGAGAGAGTGAAGGGTGTGGTCTGGGAAGACAGGTATGTCCCAGCCAGGCAGCTAAAGGGCGTTTGGTAAAGACCCACACCAGGGAGGTCAGCTGGGTAATCAAGGCCTGATAATAGTCTGTGTGTGAGGACTAGGAGTGTGGCACCACACTGACAGAGCTGACCTGTCCAAACTGAATCTACTGTGCCACCCGTTGTTGTTGCCAAGGTGGGAGTCTGGTAGCCAGGCTTCTGTATAGACAGGGAAAAGTTTTTGTTTAGTTTAGTTCTCAGCTGAAAAGGGTTTTGTTTTGGTTATTTGTGCCTTTGCAAAGGCAATTAATGCACTGCAAGTGAATAAAGCTTGAACTTGTGTGCAACCCAGTGTCTGTGTCCCTGTTTCCTGCACTGCTACCGAACAACTACTTGAGCGATTTCCCCACAATATATGTAAACCCCCAAATGTAAAGCACCATGGAATTAATGGTGCTATATAAATAAACAATAATAATCTTGATAGAACTGTACTGACTGGCATATGTATTGATTTCTACATTGCTGGACATGATCATGATATTCTTACATTGTATAGGTTTCCCACTTGTAATCATTCATTAGCTATTCCTTGGAGTCAGTAATGTACAATGTCTTCAAGTCTTGCTTCCTAGTTACTGCACAACTAAATTTGGGTAGACACATAGTAAAGGTTATGGCTGCAGACCTTATTAACTTTGTATATCATCTTGATGCATTTTCTCTTTTTTATTATATATGTAAGGTTTATAGTGTTGCTGTAAGGTTTATTTTAAGGTTGTTTGAAATCATTTCTCTGTTTCTGGAACATTTTTAGAACTCTATAACTCATCTATAGTGAGCATAGTATATGGCATGGACTTTATAGAGGCCTTTCCATAAACTACCTGTGTGTATTACATCCAATACTGTGTTATTTATCATATATAAATTTATGTGCCAGTTTGTAGAACTGGACAAACCCAACTGACTGGCACAGCAAACTGCACCATACACATAGTGCAGAAAAAATCCACAGCAGAAATCACAGCATTTCAATTATACTTATGGAAATACTGGCATTTTCCTTATAATAAAAACAGAAAGTCTGCAGAGGATGACAATGCATTTCTGCCGCAGTTTTTCTCGCATTGCTCTTTGGCTGCGACTCACTATGATTGCATACTGATAGGTTATGGCTGCTCAGAGTGTATATCCCATTAAGAGTGCATTCACACGATGTAACGTGGAGCGCGATCTGGCACGTATACACGTGCCGGCAGATGACGCACTCAAAATTCTCGCATTCATTTCAATGGGAGTTATTAGCGTATACGCCGCGTTATTTTGCGGCTGCAAAATAACGCGGCGTATACGCTAATAACTCCCATTGAAATGAATGGGAGCATTTTGAGCGCGTCATCTGCCAGCCCGTGTATACGTGTATATATAATTAATAACACAATACCTGCATATGATATCACCAAAGTGTCCACATAACTGATATAAGTACACATAGTGCATCCATATACTCTACCCATGAACATTGCCACTATGGGCTCGTCACATCTGGATGCTTGTATTGTCCCCCCTCCGAGTTAATGCGTGACAAGGCAAAGCTAGTCCATCCCATGAAGCCTGTAGTCACCCACCCCCTCCTTATGAGGGAAAAGGAGGAGTATGGACCTGCCCATACTGTGGGGAACAAAACCCAGACTGGCGAGAAACATGTGCTGCTTGTGGAGGCCCACGGCCACATTCAAACTCTAAGGATAAACCAGTCAAACCTATGTACCCGGTTCTGACCAGGTCCCAAGTTAGGCAGACCGAACCAACAGCCCCAGAAGAGGGAGCAGAGGATGGGGAAGAGAGTAAGGGAGCAAGTGGTGGGAAAACAAAAAAGGTTTCATATGAGCACACCACTCAGTGGCGCCCTTGGACCCCTAGTGAACAGTTGGCCATATGTCAACAGCTCCCCGACCCCAAGACAGAACCCGCAGCATTCCAAAGAAAACTTGAGATAATGCAAAGAAATTTTAAGTCTTGCTGGACCGACCTACACATAATAGTCGAGGTCAAATGTCCTGATGGGTTGCTGGCTGCTATGTCTGCCTCTTATGGCCTCAACACTCGCCCTCGGGACTCTGAGATAGAAGCAAGCGGGTCAGATTCTGTGAAAAATTATCGGACTGGACAAAGGCCCAGACTAAGTCTCGAGCTACTGCTCTGACTACAGAGAAAAGAACGAATCTGTTGAGTCCTACTATGGTCGTTCATGTACCAAAGCCATAGACCTAGGATATGGTGAATGTTCTGAGGGAATGAGACACACTATTGCCTCTGAGGCCTTTATGCAATGGTTGGGGACCTCTTTGGCAGAAAAGATCAAAGCGTGTACCCAGGAGTGAACCTGCCCCTTTCGCCGCCCGAGGTGAACGACAGAAAGCCGCCCCCCCCCCCTGCCGGGAGGAGGGGGCAAAGCGAAGGGGGTGTGGTGGTCTGAAGGGGGCGGGGCTTAGCAGTGTTCGCAGGTAGAGAGCAGGCACGGAGAGGACCTGCTCTCTGCCTGAGCTTGAGGGGAGGCCTATGGAGCAGTGCTGCTTCAGCGGCCTTCCCAATCCACTGCTCAGTGCTAAGCCAGTCCAGGAGAGCTTGTCCTGGACTGGCTTACGTAAGCAAAAATGCCGCCCTCCCTGGGGCCCTGGCATAGCGCCGCCTGAAGCGGTCGCTTCAGGTCGCCTCATGGGAGGTGCGGCTACCCCCGATTGGAGACAGGCTGACCCTGATGATTTATACAAAAAGGCGGTGGGGTTTGCAATTGATGAGAGGGAGAAGAAAGCTTTCCCTGTTAAAATCATGACTAATCAGGGTCGAGGTGTTGAAGCAAAGGGATGCAGAAGGTGTTATAATTGTGGTAAACCCAGCCATTTAGCCCGAGACTGTAGATTGCCCAAGCGTCCCCGAGAACCCGTGCAGGACTACACTCCTTGCCTTCCTCCACCGCCACCACCTAACCAACAGTTTTGGTCTATGGCAACATATCCAGGGGCAGTTGCTTCCTAACAGTATTCATTGGTAACACATGCTCCGTTTACATGATGATGAGATTCACTGGCAACAAAAGAATGATTTTTACACTTGGCAGTAGGGGAGACTGAAGGTTTGTAGGAAAGTCAAAAAATCATCTGTCCTATTCACACCGAACTTACTTTTTCACACCTAGGGTTTATATCACACGTGCAGCTTTTTAGGACATATTTTTATCTACACCATGTACCCTGAATAATGGGATCAATATTATCGGTGTGGGTATGTCTGAGCGGCACATGCTATGTATGTGGTTGACTTGATATAAACCCTAGGACCAGTTGTGTCTGATGTCAATTTATTAACACTGTGCAGTCTGGGTGGGTGATATACCCATAAAGATGAAGACACATGGTGCAGTTATCTAAGGCGTAGTCGTACTTACATCGGGAACCCTGGAGATACGGGATTAACATCGCTGGTGTGGGTATGCCTGAGCGGTGCATATGATATATGTAACTGACTCGGCATAAATATGAGTGTGAATTAAAGATCTGTGAGGGGTTAACATAATCAGGATGGGACTTATATTGAGAATGGTAAATGAGCAAACTGTAACATTGTGTAAACACCATCTCTCATCAGTGTTGGGAGATATATGCCGGTTTCAATAAAGTGAGGTAACAACAAGAAAACTGCCATTTATTATTGTAAAGAAAGTTACCTCTATCTCAGAGGGATGCCGATGTGTTTTCAGGCTGCGCAAGTGATTATTCTGTCCCCCGACACTCCCACTTGCTGACGTCAAGGATGATGCAGACGCCGGCACCACTGGATTGGTTGAGGATCGGGGTGGGCGGAATTTAGCTCCGTTGTGCTTCTATAAGAAAACGGAGCCGCTCAGTGGCAGCGTTGGCCTCTATGAATACCAGGACCCACCATCAGGGTCCTGGGAAGTGCAGTTATCACCACAGACTTTTTTTATTTTTCTGCAAATGTAGTCCCCTGATGAATTATCAACAATAAGGGAACACGTTGAGATGACAAATATCAGACTAGCTGGCACAGATATGTAGTTTTATAGGTAGGAGATATCAGTATCCTGCTGTGATTTAGAAATAGGCACTATAATTTACTCTGGTTTGGGGTGGAGCAAGGGAATCGGCAGGTGAGCTAAAACTGGTCTGAACTAGTACATAGAAATTAGCACATAATTCACTTGAGCTATCAGTGTGACACCCACCTAGGAGAGTTTTTTTTAGGGGTTAATTTGGATGGCTCAGGATAACAGGAACTTTTTTTTGAGGTGTTGCAATTGGATTGGGAGTGGATATATACAGTACTATGCACTCAAATGACCCTAACCCCCTGCTAGTCTCCATATGATATACTGCTCATGCAAACATATCACAGAGTGAATGATGACCTTGAATAAGGTTTATGGTATTAGAACCCGGAGAAAACATTTATACCAGGGGGCCAAAAGTGGATATTAACATTTTAATCAGATATATTAAAGGTTAAGTTTTATACATTTTTTTTCTTTTGGGGGTACACATTTGGATTGTATATATAGTTAGTATTCCCTGATCCAAGGATAATACCTGAATGGGATTCTGGTTAATCCTATCCACACATTGCAGAAAAAAAAATCCTCAACAGAAATGCTACAGCATGTCACTTATACCCACAGAAACATTGGCGTTTTCCATATAGGTATAAATAGGGGCAGAAAGTCTGCAGAGGAAAACTCTGTGAAAAACACTGTGGAAAGAAAGTGATGCTTTTCTGTAGTGGTTTTTGCTGAGTTTCACTATGTGGGGCCTCGGCTCTGAGACTAAAGCCCCATGTAGTTGGCTGCAGCAAAAAAGCAATTCAGGAAAAACTGCGGTAGCAACGCATCATCCGCAGAGCTTTTACAGACAGTCCGCAAAGGTTACCTCTGTGGACTTTTTGCACCCAAAACGGCATTTCCGTAGGTGTAATTGCCATTCTGTGATTTCCAAAATGCAATGTTTTTAGAAATCGCAGTGTGTCTGCTGTTTGTAATTTTCCGCAGTTTGTGGATGGGATTCGCTAGAATACCATCCACTATGCAGGGACTGTAAAATACTGTGACTTAAATGGGTTTTTTGACCCCAAACTGAATTGCAGTGCTGCAATTTCCCAAAACCACCACTATGTCGTGGAAATGGCTGCTGTGCTGCTCCTATTACTGTGAATAGGTCATCAGTGTGAAAAATCAGTTTAGGGCTGAGGCTTCTCATTGCGGAAATGCAACTCTTGTTGCAGATTTTGCCACGTTTTTTTTTAGCCAAAACCAGGAATGGATTAAGCAGAGGTCTAAGAACTTCCTATATATTTTCCATTCCTTTTGTAGCTATTCTTGTCTTACGCTAAAAAATCGCAGCTAAATCTGCAACAAAAAAATCTGTATTTTTCCAACGAGAAGCCTCATCTTTAAAGAGTCTAACACCTCCCGAAGTGTATTGTACTGCAACCACCATGTTATAGAGCACATTACTTTTATGAACACTATAATAAATTGAACAATATAACAATCTTGCTAATTTATTGTATGTTGCTTTCCTAGATTTGGAGAAAAATAACTTTGAAGTCTTATACAAATGAGTCAGTTGGTGCACTAGGGGCGGAGCTTCAGCCCTGGGAAAACTTCTCTTGCCAAACAACTGCTACCATTTCCTGTCTGCATAACCTGATGTAGTCCTGAGTTAATCTTCCTACTGTTATGACATCACCTATGCTACTTGAAGAGCAAGAGCATTGCTCCCAGAGCTGAAGGCCCACCCCCAGTGCACCAACTGCCTTATTTGCAAAAGACTTCAAAGTTGATTTTCATCAAATTTACAAAAGTGACAGACATAGCAAAGGTATATTGTCATCAGTGTAATGTGCTCAGTAATGCAGTGGTGACAGCTGAATATACTTGGCAGAGGCGGTAGACTCACCTTAAGGATATAGTATACTGTGACATAGATCCTAGTGGATTCTTATTACTTATATAGGGTGCTGTGGCTTTTCTTTTTTTTTCTTTTTTCTTTTTTTTTACTGAAAAGAATATCTCGGTAAACACAATTTTGATCTTTAGGTCAAAATCATGTTTTATTTGTTGCAGATTTTTGTGTAATTGCTCTGTATTTGCTGCAGGTTTCATCCTATGTATTTCAAAGGGTCAAATACGTGGTAAACATTTGGAGCATAAGTTTACGTGCTGCAGATTTAAAATGTGCTCCAAAGGTCAATTTTTTAGTGTATATTATTTTTGCAGAAACATGTTTAGGGTTTGTTAAATTTCATCCTCTTTGCTGCTACTGTAAATGCGGCAGATTTTCTACCTGAAATTTAACCACGGAACCTTAGTCTGACTATACCTTATAGTCTGAATGTAGAATATATACATAAAAACTAAAATACAAAAAAATAGAAGAAAGAGTGCACAAGTTTACCTAAGGCCTGATTCACATCTGTGTTCGGTATTCCATTCGGGGAGTCCGCTTGGAGACCCTCTGAACGGAATCCCGAACACATTAAAAAGTAGTGAGCAATGATACCGCACGGACCCCATGGCCACTATGGGGCATAATAGTGCCTACAGGAATGTTGGGGGAGGGGGTGTTGGGTGGTCGGGGTCATCGGCGTTGGTCGGGTGGGGGCCCCATGTCAAAAGCTCACCACATGGGCCCCGCTATTCCTAGTTACGCCACTGGTGGGAGGGCCTGATTGCCACTGTAACTGGGGCTGATACATTTAGTTCTACAGCCTCCTGTCCATAACTGCAGACTTGTTCTGGGTCTCTGGGCTTGATTTTGTGCAGCTGCTTTCCTTAAGGACGTATAGGTACATAAGAGTGGACCACATGGATGTATATAATCTATGGACAGTCCAGAACTGGTTAAGTTTCTACCACCTTGGCTTACTTGGAGCCGTTACATTCAGTTAGAACATTTCCAGCTAATATCTGGGTACTAGGCGCTTTAACAAACAAAAAAAAAAAAAGAATGGTAAATATAAAATGCTACAAAAACACTAAATGTGAATCTGGCCTAAAACCTATTAATGAAATTCTTCCAAGGAGAGGATCAAATATCTGTTGATGGACTATTTAAAATGAAATTGATCTTCACACTGCCAATAAAGCGATCTTCCTCATTTCGAGGGAAAGCAATCATCTAAATTAGAGTTTATCATTAATGGAATCTAGTTTGGCGACATGCCTGACCCTTATCAGAAACCTTTACTTCACTGTCTCTCTCAGATGAATTGCTTTCTACATCGGATTATACCAAACAAAAGAATTTTGTAACCTGCTAAAAACTTTATTTAGGGTACGTAACCCTCTATTCAAATAGTGATAATAAAAAATATATAGCGCTTCGCTAAAAGTTAGAATAAGTCTGGCTTTATACAAGACGCCTTAGAGGGATACAATTTAGTTCACTCCTCCAACCTTCATTTCATATTGTATAGCCATTATTCAATAAAAATAAATATACACAGATTGTTGGGAAAAACAAGGGGTACTAGTGTTGCCTCCCTCTACACGTTTCCCCAATACCTTACTGCCAAAATGTGTATACTGCGCTGCTATTGAGGCGTCCGCAGTATCAGTCAAACCTATCCACAGCAGCATAGATCAAAGATTTCATAGACACCGCTGTACATGCGGGACCTTATACAAAATATATCGTGGGGACGAGGACTTGTTTACTACACTCCATCCCACACGATCATCTTATAGCCCCTCCGCCAATGTTTAGTGTCCTGTCTACACAATCCGTCTATTGAGTCCATGCCATTCTGATAGGGTCGGTCAAGTGTACCTATATACTCCTATCTAACATTGGGAGTCTCTGCATTATCCACCTAGGTCCTGTTTCCTCCTATTTTAACCCTATTTTAACCCTACGCATTTCGCCTCTGTATTAAGGTTCATCAGGGGTATCTGTGGTGGGATATCTCATTTGCAGGTATTATCCTCTCCCTAATCTTTAGGGCAAGCAGGCGACCACCGTCTAGTGACGCCGCACCGCTGCCCTGTTCGGTTATCACTATTTGAATAGAGGGTTACGTACCCTAAATAAAGCTTAACGTTTTTAGCAGGTCACAAAATTCTTTTGTTTGATATAACGGTTGTGATTTAACACCACTAATATACAACTAGAGTGGTATTTGTTTATATTTACATCGGATTATACCAAGCACTTGTAAAAGTCTCAAGGACTTGTAAGTCTATCAGAACTATAGGTGGCCATACAAATTAGATTAACGTCAGCCAAACTCTTAGGTTGCCATCGGATATGGCAACCATCTTATATGAATGAAGGTGTCCTGATTTTGTCATAATGTCAGATTTAGGGTCTCTTGGGTTTTGACATATTTTTATTCTCAGGGTTTATAAACCAGTGTCTGAGGTGTCTGTCAGTAGTCAGTAGTCTGAATTGGACAACCCCTTTAAGCACTAACACTTTAGAATCATTTATGGGATTATTTAGGCTGGGTTCACATGGGGATTTTTGGTCCGGATTTTGACACGGAATCTGCCTCAAAATCCGGTCCATAAAAACGCCTGCCATTGATTTCAATAGGAGCTGTTCACTTATTTTTTCTGCTAGCGGTAAAAAGAAGCGACATGCTTCCACACAGCGTCCACGGCACGACACCTCCCTTCTGACTAGGCCCATTCATTTGGGCCTAATCTACAGAGCAGAATTCCACGGACTGGAAACCGGTGCATCGGCTAGCTGTTTTTTTGGACTGGATTCGGAGGCAGCCTCTGTGTCAAAACCCGGTCCAAAAAATCCCCATGTGAACCCAGACTTAATGTAGAAATGAAAAAGAATTTACATGAAAATACCACATAACAGAAAATCATGGAAACATAGACTCATTTTAGAATTCCCTGGTGGTCTAGGGTAGCGGAGAGGTTAATTAATGTTAGTTTCTCTAATTGTACAGACTAGTGAAGTATATATTGTCTGTCTATAGGCCCCAGAATACTGGGTAACTGCTTTTCAGGAACTACAAACATAGGAACATGTTAGCACATACTGACTGGGTCCCTACGACATTATTCCTGACAATCCCTGCAGAATAAATGGATGCCTTATAAGTAAATATAAGTCCCATCTAATAGGGTACGTTTTACACCTCGCACATATTTACCACTCAGTGGCCTTACATGTATACTAGCTACAGAAGCAACCATATAACAAATCTAATCTAATGCCCCCTTTACAATGACAGCCACCTTCCCCTGTAGGATTCTAGACATGTACTAAATAGCAGCGCTAACCACATCTTCGTAACAATAACCATCCCATCCCCCAACGCTGTTAGGTATTGTACTATTCTCTGTAAGTAATTATTATAATATTGCATCAATGTTAATATTTGTGAATATAAGCTCTGTGCTATATTCATTCCATAGAGACAGCCTAGCACTGCAGATGATTTATCACATATTCACTACATATGGTCTTACAACAATTGGAATATAGTGTAATTACAATACATAGTAGAAGGAGATCTAATATCTGGACTGGCCAGGCATGTCGACCTTCCCCCTACAGCCATGTGCTTATATTAATAAAGCCTACTTTGGGAGGGGCTAAAAGAAAACCCCTGGACCATAGCAGGCATCAGGGAATATGCTGGTTCCAGTGGAAGCATCCTGTTTCATCTATAGATACGGCAGATTCCATTAACCAAACACTCACAAAAACAAGGACAGAATCTCTAGACGCAGCAGGCAGTGGGGTTTCTACAATAGGCATCTCTTCAGAAAATAAGTAATATTAGATATGCAGTTGCTTATAAGCTGCACAATGTATCTGTGTATAAACCAGCAGAACTTCAGAGGAAGTCGAGTATATTAAAATAAAATCTACTATTACCAGTCATCACCTATCCATAGGAATATTGCAATATAATGAAATGCTGTATGGGTTAATGGTCTGGCATGGATATCGCTTACTTCATACAAACTGTAGGTGATATAGAAATGGTAAGATGGATAGGTTATGTTATCAGTAGGTACTGCCCTTTAAGTCAAATTAGATGTGATATATGGAAGAATAAAGTGGACAAGCCATCCAGGTGGACCACTAAATGTGAGTAGTGGGCATTTTTATCATAAGAAGTGCTTGCCAGCTGTTTACATTAAATACACAAAGGGGTTTTGTTGGATTCCATGTAGACGTAGGCCCAGTACACTCGGGATAGGGGATAAGCGACCATAATGGCACAACCCCTTTAATTCATCTAAACTTCTATGGACATTATGGAAACAGCATAGAACTGCCCTCATGGCTGTCTCTGTAATCTTAGTCACCTCCGGTTATTCAAATCTCAACCATGAAAGACTAAGATGTGAATACCCCTTTATACCACAGTTAGGGTCAATATTCAATGTACAGTATACAATAAGAATTTTTCCTTTTGTATAACATTGGATTGCTTTATTTATATTGAAAAGCATAGACACCTACATCACAAAGAAAACCCCTTGTACTGTCCGGAATACTTTTGTTTTGTTTTTAAAGGGAATGAATCTGCACCTTATGTTCGTCTTTCTAACCAACTCCAATGCCCCTAGCCTAAGAGGAACTATAATCACTAGTATGAAGGAAATGCTTCAAGTGGATCTTCAAATGTTATATCTATTGTCAGATATACAGTTCTGATATGTCCTGATACAACTTTCACAGGCATATAACCGCTCAATATTCCAGTATATCTGCTCACCCACTGCTTATTATGTGCTCATATTGTCTAAACCATAAAAAACTATAATATTGGCCTCTTTTGATTTAAGCCTTATCTGTTTGCAACCAGACCAATTATGATTATTATTAGGGATGAGCAAGTAGTATTCGATCGAATAGTAGTACTCAATCGAATACCTCCCTTTGTATAGTTATTGGTGTACTTGGTCAAATAGCACGTGGTAAATATTCGATTCCTCTCCCGCCTTCCCTGGCACTTCGTTTTAAACCAAAAACTATGCAGGGGAGGTATTCGATCGAATATACTCGCTCATCTCCAATTATTATTATATCTCATCTTTCGGCTGGTGTGCTTGTAGACAGACCACATCCGGACCAGGAACGTAGGTCTTATTCCAATACATCTCTGAGGACCTGAGCGGTGCCCATAATTGTGATCTTCTGCATTTCTTGGTCATTATTGATGACCAGATTTCTTCAGATCCTTTTTTGGTGGTGAGTAGACCTCAGACCTGTACATACACAATTCTGGCTTTGGTCCTCCACATTCTGCGTTCCATTCCAATCTCAAGCTCTTTGTACTTGCATGAATTTCTCAACTTCTTTCAGCTCTATGTTCTGTTCAGTGTTTTTCTTTTTTTTTTTATCATGGAGCACAATGTCAGGGTGATTTGCAGAAATAGTATGATAGGTTTTCAATACCATAATGGTAACGCCACCTATATTGTGTCAGAAACATGCTCATGCCATGCTCTACTCATCAATATCATTAATTATTTTATTCTGTTATTTATAGAATATATACACTCACCGGCCACTTTATTAGGTACACCATGCTAGTAACGGGTTGGACCCCCTTTTGCCTTCAGAACTGCCTCAATTCTTCGTGGCATAGATTCAACAAGGTGCTGGAAGCATTCCTCAGAGATTTTGGTCCATATTGACATGATGGCATCACACAGTTGCCGCAGATTTGTCGGCTGCACATCCATGATGCGAATCTCCCGTTCCACAACATCCCAAAGATGCTCTATTGGATTGAGATCTGGTGACTGTGGAGGCCATTGGAGTACAGTGAACTCATTGTCATGTTCAAGAAACCAGTCTGAGATGATTCCAGCTTTATGACATGGTGCATTATCCTGCTGAAAGTAACCATCAGATGTTGGGTACATTGTGGTCATAAAGGGATGGACATGGTCAGCAACAATACTCAGGTAGGCTTTGGCGTTGCAACGATGCTCAATTGGTACCAAGGGGCCCAAAGAGTGCCAAGAAAATATTCCCCACACCATGACACCACCACCACCAGCCTGAACCGTTGATACAAGGCAGGATGGATCCATGCTTTCATGTTGTTGATGCCAAATTCTGACCCTACCATCCGAATGTCGCAGCAGAAATCGAGACTCATCAGACCAGGCAACGTTTTTCCAATCTTCAATTGTCCAATTTCGATGAGCTTGTGCAAATTGTAGCCTCAGTTTCCTGTTCTTAGCTGAAAGGAGTGGCACCCGGTGTGGTCTTCTGCTGCTGTAGCCCATCTGCCTCAAAGTTCGACGTACTGTGCGTTCAGAGATGCTCTTCTGGCTACCTTGGTTGTAACGGGTGGCTATTTGAGTCACTGTTGCCTTTTTATCAGCTCAAACCAGTCTGGCCATTCTCCTCTGGCATCAACAACGCATTTCCGCCCACAGAACTGCCGCTCACTGGATGTTTTTTCTTTTTCGGACCATTCTCTGTAAACCCTAGAGATGGTTGTGCGTGAAAATCCCAGTAGATCAGCAGTTTCTGAAATACTCAGACCAGCCCTTCTGGCACCAACAACCATGCCACGTTCAAAGGCACTCAAATCACCTTTCTTCCCCATACTGATGCTCGGTTTGAACTGCAGGAGATTGTCTTGACCATGTCTACATGCCTAAATGCACTGAGTTGCCGCCATGTGATTGGCTGATTAGAAATTAAGTGTTAACGAGCAGTTGGACAGGTGTACCTAATAAAGTGGCCAGTGAGTGTATATATATATATATATATTATAATATAATAATTATAGAATGAAACAATAATTCTGAATATAATAATATAGTCAATAGATTGTAAGCCCTCGCGGGGCCCTCTACCCCACTGTGCCAGTCGGTCATTGTTAGCATTGTATCTACCTGTATATTCTGTGTATTGTATGTAACCCCCAAATGTAAAGCACCATGGAATTAATGGTGCTATATAAATAAATAATAATAATAATAATAATAATGATAACGGTTATCTGTAACAATTATATAATTATATAATTTACAATTTACATTTTAATATATGCCTATCTTATAAACATATACACAATATGTACACACAGATTTATACATGCTTGTTCCCGACGTCAGTGAGGCAGGCAATTATTTTCAGACATGCTCTTTTATAAAAGGATACATCATAATATACATTGCAAAAAGCCATTGGCTCCTGTAATGGAAGAATTGAAAAATGGCTCTGCAGTGACCTAGCTATGGGTTCATGGTAGTGGCTGACGTGTATCTGACCTCATCATGTCTGATGGGAAGAGGGAAGTTATAGAGCATCCTTGCATGAAGGAGAAAAGGTCAGAGATGAGAGCTGTGGGAGGGTTCTGCATTTTACATAAGTAATTTTATGGGTATGTGGGGGGTTGGTAATGTAAGACTAGGTTCTACTGTCTTTTAGCAGCGAAGAGGGGGGAGTTATTGACTGTGGGCTCCTGCTTCTGGTATCTGTTCTTGGTTGCTCATAGGATCTCCTACCACAAGGGGGTAGACGGCACTCACACAAGCACTGAGCACTCTGAAGCGTAGCTTTATCTAGGAGACAGAGGCGGGTGTACAGCTGATAGAGTAGCATCCCATGGCTCTGTAGCACTGACACTGCCTGCTGAGGGACCCCCTGAGATATCTACATCTGATCCCTCCTCTGCTTCATCGTCACATAGAGAAAGAACTGAAACCAATTCACCTCTGAACCCCAGGTAAGGGAGGGTGAGGGGCTGGCAGAGCTACGTTTATAAGGAGCTTCATCGCAGCTGCTCCATCTGTCTGACATTTTCCTCTGCCTTTTTTCACACTTGCAGACAGTCTGTTCCAGAAAAGCGACAGCACCTGCGATAAGATTGGGTCTGAGAAGGTCAGTGTTTGTATTTAGAATTTCCTTCTTATGGTTAATTGCATTGTTGCCCAACTAAACCTGTTTGCAGGGCCCCTAGGACATGAGGGAGTGGGGGGAGTTGTATCTGTCATGGACGAAAAAGCATTGGCTGTTCTCATCTGCATTAAGCCTGGGGAGACAATTCCTGGTCCTTCTACTAATGTCTCTTTTTACGCTTAATGATATAAGGAGACCCAGGATCTAATATGTTCTCATTATGTGTAAGTCTGTGTAACAGATGAAATTTCCTGATGCTTAGTGAGGGTGGAACTAAGGTGTCCTCAGGGCAATTTCTGGTCTGTCATCATCTGTTGTCTCTTCAGTAATCGCAAGATGGCCAAACCGTAGCCTGCTTTTACATCCTTCCCACCATAGTATATTTAGTGTTTTCTTTTTCTTATATCACATCTCCATGTTTTGCTCATGAAAACTGCAATGCTTGTGTACAGGGTAATGCTGGGATTGCAGCACCTCCCCCTCGTACCCTTCCTCCTTTATTTTGCGGTGGAAAAAAATCCCAGGTTTCAAGGACATGAGGCCAATCTCGTAGAATAATGTGGCTTGTATAATTATACAAAAATACACCTGTTCAGTGTATTGTTAAAATATACCATGTGCATACACCTTGCAGATATACCCAGTCAGTGTATGTGTGTATTTGCATTTTTATGTATGTGCATATTTTAGTATCTCTAACAAAGATCTCAACAGATGCTCAAATACACAGATCATTGTGAATATTCCTATTTAATACATGCTGTCGATTTCTCTTATATTGCATTATATGTTATGGATGTCTTTTATATTTAATGATTTATATTTAATAATATGAATAGGTATATACACACACAAACAAATATATATATATATATATATATATAATATATATATATATATATATATTATACATCTATACACACACACATATATGTCTATCAACATATATATATATATATATATATATATATATATATATATATATATATAGGAAACATAGACATATATCTATATTAGATGTGCACATTTACACATCTAGAATAAGGTATGTAGCATACATTCTCCTGACTCATTGTCCCTCCTGTTCTATCAGAAGAAGGAATGTACTAATCTGATGTGAGTAGGGGTAGCTTCCTATTTGAAAAGCAGGTCAGAGTGAGCTGCAGGGGCTTCTGCTATCATTCTGCTTCCTGTGCTTACACACTACTAAGCTGCTGCCTCCTCTCCCTCCTCTCTGCAGACTGCAACAGATCAGAATGGATGTGCTTATGAAAGGCTTGTCCAAAGCAAAAGAAGGGGTGGTGGCTGCTGCTGAGAAAACCAAGCAAGGGGTAGCAGAAGCTGCAGAAAAGACCAAGGAAGGGGTTCTATATGTGGGTAAGTATTCCTGACTGCTGCTCCACAAGTGAAAGCCTTCTGTAATGATCTGTCTGCTGGCTTGGCTTGTCTCTGTAATCCTGGACTGAAAATTATCATATTCATTATATCCTTAAGTGACTTGAGAATTTACATCTCTGACTATACAGAATAATTTTCATCATTTCTGAGTAAGGGGCCATGAATACAGAGAATAAATGACAGAATTCCATAGCAAGCCACTGGTTGTACTGAATAATAAGGAGCTGTCCAGTGCTGATAACTTCCAAGAACACTGGATAATCTTAGAGGTTTTCCCACTAACTCTTCCTGTATCCACAGGGGGTATGTTTTGACATTTCTGAGATCCCAGCAGTTGTATCCCAAACAATCAGTTGCTTTTCCCCCGTATCTGCAATACATAAGAAACATGTGAATGTGGCTATACATATTTGCTACTATAGTATATTCCTGTGTTTTGGGTCTTTATCATACATCCCTTGATCTTAAAGGTTCAGAGTGGTTGTTGCTGGATGGATATTTATTAAAGGGATTTTCCTCATTAAAGAGATTTATCCCCTATTTACAAGATATAGGATAAGTGTCTGGTCACTGGGGGTACAACCATGGTGATACCCAGTGGTCATAAGAATTGGGGTCTGCAAGTGTCGCTGAGTGCTCCATATGAGTGGTGAACATAGATGGCAACTACCTCATTCACTTCTTTGAGTATTATTATTATTATTTATTTATTTATATAGCACCATTAATTCCATGGTGCTTTACATTTGGGGGTTACATATAGTACACAGAATATACAGGTAGATATAATACTAACAATGACTGACTGGCACAGTGGGGTAGAGGGCCCTGCCCGCGAGGGCTTACAATCTATGAGGGAAGGGTCTTATAGAAGTGAATGTTGAGTGAGGGGTGGCCATCCATGTTGGTCATTGACCCATTCACATGGTGCACTCAGGGGCATTAGCAGAACCCCATTCTTCTGATCTCTGAGCATACCAGTGATCGGGCCCCTTAGCAATCAGATTATTTCCTACCCTGTGAACAGGGAATAAGTTTATGAAAATCCCTTTAAATCATGTGCTCAGGATTAGAAGAAAGGGTCTGATTTTTCCCTAGAAAAAAAAACATTTCCGTCTGTGGAAGTGAAAATCTGTAGAAGAAAACCTGGATTTTATCATTGGATCAGTAGACACATGTCTGTTGTACAAAAGGTTTGCCTGATGATGGGCCAGTAGGTGAGATGTAGGTAATGTAGTTTCTAACACCCCTGCCCATTGAGTGAGATATTCTAAAAGTAAGGTATATTTTTTAGATAATATATGCTTCCTTTACAGTAAGATATAGATGTATCTACACTTTGGTTCCATTTTTTGTCATTAAGGGAGATTCATGTCATGTGTCATACAATGTGAAAATCATGCATGATCTACCATTTATCAAAAAGGTGGACATGATAGATTGTATAATACATCACTTCCTGGCTGGTTTATAAATAAACCAATATTTCATAGCTTCCAAAATTTTTAATGTTGCTGTAAAATAATACATTTGCGAATACTATATAATCCATTTTTGTACCATTCTGAAGATTAATGTGTTCCCCATAAGTAGAAAATGGTATTCTATGTGCCGAGCAGAAAGTCAGGCTAAAGTAGTCCCCTTCATTTAAGTTATTGACACATACAATCCAAGTAACATGGTCCAAGTGATGGCCACATTTCCAGTGACTCCATCCGAGCTGAACTCAGCATTGTAGTGACTTGTGATACTGTGAGTCCGCCATACTTCTATGGATCTACTGTCATGTACTCAAAGCATTATTTCAGAACAGGAAAGTAGAATTTGGGAACCTACAGCATCATAAATCACTAGGATGCCGTGAGTTAAGATCAGAGGATTTGTGGTCAGCATGGAAAATGAAGCCATCACATGGAAGGTGTTTCTCTGACCAAATACAGCTATCTGTATGGATGCTATGTATGTATTCTGCTCTGGTTGTTAGAAGTGTGGGATGTGAAAGCTTCCTACAAGTTATAATGAATTGGAATGAAAACACATTAAAAACCATAAATATATCCATCATCATATACACAGCTGTACGTAGAATGTATGTACCCACATGCACAACTCCATAGAAGATCATTAACCTTCAGTATATAAAGCACAGCAGGTACCAATGCAGATATTACCCTGGTCACACCACCACAGTGCTAATTGCAAACATCATGTTGCCCTATATACTTATATATGGATGTTTACTGCCTTCATGTACTTGTATAGTTTTTGCATAGAAATGCTCTTTTACACATTCCTGTTGCCAGCCTGTTTACATCTAGGGGTTCAATATTTAATATACTGTATATCAGACAAAGCTTGTTGGTGACTAACTATACTTGGCATTTCCAAACATTGGAACAAGTACAAGAGCTATTCATTTGTAATGACCTATCCATATGAAGGAGTCTAATGCGCTCTATAGCATGGTTCATATTGTTTATGCTATGTATGAAAACAACTGCATGTTATTCTATATTAGCAATAAGTGGATTACTATATATATGATTTATTGTACATCTTCTACTGAGCAGCTCCCCAGCATATATTATACCATTATGCAAATACCAGTGTATAAACAAGTGATTTTTCACAGTATGCATTCACACCTACATGACAGGAGAGGTGCAAGCTAAGCTTGAGAGCAGCATATCTCAATAATTAACCATTGCAAGGACATCATATAAATTATCCACATATCATTCCGCAGCAATAGGGCAAAGCAACCAATAAGAATTGATTAAGTTATTGGCAAGATGGTGTTTATTACCTTAATAAGCTCCAGCCATGCATGTCCCTGAGTGACACTTTTGTGTACCTGTGTAATGATTTCTTACAATCCTGAGCTGTTCCTTCTGGGTGAACATGGGTTAATTATAGTTAATCTTAGTGTCTCTTTGTGTATAGCTGACTCTGAATCCCTCTGGGCCTCTTGGATAAAATGCTGAACCAAATTAAATGGTCGCTATCAAGCTCTATTTCAGGAGCTCTTTGTTATTCAGACAGGCAATGTTTTCTGTCATAAGTGAGTGGTGCTCAGTGATGGTTGTAGATGAAATGATGATTTGCTGAGCTGCTGTTTATTCTTCTAGTGTTTGTATGGACTTGATGTCTTGATACTTTAGTCCAAATTAAGTTGTGACTCTTTTACATGCACTTTTGTTTATAGAGGACCTCTCATCACCTCCACGAATTTCTGTTCTTAGCATTATTTAATAGACGTTGATTGGAAAATTTTTCTCTAGCTCCCACCATTACTGAGCAATCAGTGCTGTTAGTTTTGATTAGACTTTGTGCTAGCAGGTGTGATGTTTCAGGCAGGAGCAGGAAAGGGGCCGTGATTGACACTTTCCAATTAGAGGTGAACAATGTAAGGGTAAGTTCACACGGAGTTTTTTGGTCAGGGTTTTGGCAGAAATCTGCCTCCAAACCATGACCAAAAAACTCAGTGTGAACTTACCCTAAGACCCCTTACCATTTTTTTTTTCTTTTTTAGGTTTGTATACATGTAACAGATTAGCCTAGGGCTGCACAATTTTGGCCACGACTCCTTTTGCCAGGTCACCTTGTGGCTTCTTTACTAATGTTAGTGAATGGAGCCCATTTCTTTGCAACTAGAAGTTGTGGTCATGGCACAGTAGGGGTCACAATACATCTCTATTCACTGAAGGAGTCGCAGGGCATCCCTATGTTACGTTGTGGCCATAATCACCATGTAGCCCTAGCTTTGGATTTATTAAAATTACCCTCCAGTCAAAATAGAATATTTGACTATATATGTATGATGTCCATCTCATAAGCAATATCACTGACTCTGCTTTATGCTCCTCCATTTTCATCTTCACAAAATGGCTACTATAGTATCAGACTACTCTGCATGTTGATTTGGGCACAAAACTTCTCCTCCTCATGTGAACCATTGCTAATGATGATGCTGTGTTGTGTATTACCCTGTAATTCTTGTTACATGGTTTCCAGCTAAAGTGGAAGATCTGATCCTCAAAGACATCAGCAGCTAGAATCTGTGTAATAAGACCGCCATGGGTTAATCCATGTGCATAAGGTAGTCTGAGACTGTGATGATAGTTTAGTGAAGATGTACAAAGGGGAGTGATATATCAATGGGCCTGAAATGTGAATGGCAGCAGAATCATTTATGAAGGGGCCATAGTACTGTGCACTGTGTTCCATGACTGTACAGTTGCCATTCATAGTCAAATTTTTATTTTGACTGGAGAGTCTCCTTAATAATAGGTCTTGGGAACGCATTGATAACAGCATAGTTTAGAAAGTAATTAAAGGGATTGTCCAGTTTCAGACATCTATTGAGAGACAAATAATTTTCCTATATACTTTCTATATCAATTGGTCACGGTTTTCTAGATCTCTGCTTGCTGTCGTTGATTCTGCTAAATTCCAGTGGCTAGAAACCAGTCCATGGTCATGTGATGAATACAAAGGTGCACAGCTCAGGCAGATGTCTGATTACTGTGATGTGACTATAATGAGCTGTGCACCTGTGTGTACATCACATGACCATGGACTGTAAGACCTTAGACCATATATCTCATAACCATGAACTGTACATCACAAGACCTTGGACCATATATCACATGACCATGGACTGTATAGTACAAGACCTTGGACCATATAAGATAAGATAAGATAATCCTTTAATAGTCCCACAATGGGGAAATTTCAGTGATACAGTTTCATAGATGGTACAGTAGTATATAACAAGAGAGAAAACACAT
This sequence comes from Leptodactylus fuscus, assembly GCF_031893055.1. Classification (NCBI taxonomy): domain Eukaryota; kingdom Metazoa; phylum Chordata; class Amphibia; order Anura; family Leptodactylidae; genus Leptodactylus; species Leptodactylus fuscus. The sequence goes on along the minus strand of NC_134269.1, from coordinate 162,144,240 downwards.
ACAAGCTCATGGCAGATAGAGAAATACTAGGAATCATAGCAACTAAAAAGAAAGAAACACAGACACACTGCAGGATCATTTAGTTCTCTGTGTGAAGTGATGTTAATAATACAGCCCGACCGTGGTTGGAGGACATGAGGAGGGGGGTCACAGCATGTAGATATAACAGGCAAAAAAACGTGTTTTTTTTGCAGAGGTGGGGGACATATGCAGCTATCATGATAACATGTGGAAGTTCCTTTGGTACGTAGTGAGATCTCATGCTCACAGCTGATAGTTCAGTATCTTGCATCAGCGCTATTGTCCATTAACCAGAAAAAAATGCCCCAAATATCCTTCATCACAAGCCCTCCTCTTCCTGTCTTCTTACCACTGTGTTCTACTGCCCAGAGAGGTCTGAAGCCATCCAGGTAGACATGGTGCTGCTCTCTTGCCAAGCTTCCATAAACACAACCTGGGAACCTACCATCACCCACCTACCCATGTAACAGAGTCCCACGTGTCCACAGTAAAAGAAAGAAATACCAGTCAGCTGTAGCATCTTCACACATCAGCAATAGACTCCAAAAATCATCTCCTTGAAAAGAAGAAGTCCACACTTCCATGTAGGTTTCTCCTCCATGCCACATGGTGTCCATGCTGTCCTTAGCTCCTGGGGGGATGGTAACAGGCACATGTGCACAGGACAGAGTCACTGTCCATGTTTAACAATAGAAACAAAAGGAACAAAATACTCCACAGGATCTTCCATTCGATTTATAGTTGCTAATTCATAGTGCTAGTTTGCTTGGTTACAGGATTCTTGAAGATACAGAGAAAAAGAGTGAAAAAGGAAAGATAAAGGTTGCTCCCAGCTTGGAGCACTGTATCAGGCAGCCACACACAAGGCGGCGCCAGGAAGTAATGTGTAATATGTGTAATATATCACATGACCGTGGACTCTATATTACAAGACCTTAGACCATATATCACATGACCATGGACTGTATATTACAAGACCTTAGACCATATATCACATGACCATGGACTGTATATTACAAGACCTTAGACCATATATCACATGACCATGGACTGATTTTTATAGACTAGATGTAAGCTGAATGAATGACAGAAAGTATATTGTAGAATGTATAACTTTTCATTATTCAAACAACAACATTTGTCTCTCAATATTTGTCTGAAACTTTACAAATCCACAAAAATATATCCTGAAACACCTGCGCAAGTCTTAAAACAAGACCCTCACCTAGCTCATGTCTTATATAGTATTGGCCGCCTCCTTATGAGTTCCAGTTGAATTGTTTGGGTTTCTGAGGCTAGGTTCACCCGGAGGAATCTACCTTGGATTAGGGAGCGGATTCCACCCACGAATCTGTGGCAAATTCCGTTCTGAATCTGCCTCCCATTGCTTTCAATGGGAGACAAAAAACTCAGCAGGATCCAGAAAAAAGTCAGCGTCCTGTTCAATCTCACCGCAGATTTTGTGGCTCAGGAGTCTCTGCTGATGAGGCCCATTCATCTGGGATTTCGTTGCAGAAATCTCACAGGCGAAAATAAATTTCTCTTCATTTTCTGCCACGTGAACCAAGCTTCAATATACAACACAACCTCTGCACACACGTCCTATGGTCATGCCATTAAATCAAAGTAGGTCCACTAGTGGATAAAAGACCCAAGACACATCAGTCCAACACTGGACCTGTTTTTAACCAATGGAATCTGAAGCATAATGGGACTTAACTTATCCTTTCATCTTTACTGTGAACCTTGAGGTTTCTTGAGATTCTTATTTGGATAAAATTACGTTGTATACTGTGCTATTCTTCCCACCCCAAACAGCAAAAATATGATGGAGCAAATACTGAGAGAAACCAATTTATCCTGTTTTATAGCAAAATAAATCATATTGAATTTTAAAAGGATACTAAATTCTCTCTACTTTTTGTAAATAGAACTCAAGTAAAGCTAAATTCAAGTACAAGTGTATGCAATGTATGGCTAGAGAGCACGGACCACCCGCATAAACACACATAGGTACATACATATATGGAATATGGCAGCCCAAAGAATAGTACCGCCCTCCAGTACTATTCCTCAACAGAATACTGAACAATCTTTTTAGAGGTTGCTCACAGCCCTGCAGTAATAAGGTTGTAAGGTTGTAACAATATCAATAACTTCATTATCTCCTCTTACTTTTGCAGGCAGCTATGTAAATCTGGATCTGAGGAAGTGTTTTGTTCCCTAAGGAGGACATATCAGCTCATGTAAATGAGATCAATATAGAAACCGTTATAAATAACTGCTTGCGCTTGGCCGCAATAATGCTGGATTTCTCTGCCTAGATTTATGCCAAGTAATATTCCATAGACAGAATATAATATCTAATACTAATAATAAGATAGTGGGCTAATTCTTTCTGTTTACCTTAAAGGGGGATCCCCATATAGCTCAGATACGCCATAACATATTGATAGGTATGGGTTCTTCATGCTGGTATTGGTATGGGATCTTCACTCGTTATTGAAGGAACTACAAAACAGCTGTATGCAAATGAACGTGGGTTTGTATGATTGTGTGAGACCTGGGAGCAACTATAGTTGGGACCCGGAAGGACCTATACCAGGGACACTCAACTGGCCGACTGCTACCACTCTGCCACCAGGCCTTTTCAATATGACATGTGTCCCACAAGCCTTGATACTTTACATCATCATCAGCAATTGTCCCTGCTGCCTTCTTATGCAACGTATCAGGGCTCAGGGGACAGCGGTCCCGAGATGAATCTTTCTTCTGACCACTGTTAGTGTTAATTATTTGTGGGGGCACAAATAGGAAACTATATAGCAAGGGGAGGGGCAACAGTAGTTCTTTATAACATATGGTGGCTACTAATGGGGCATTATTGTGTGGGGGGAACTAATGTCCAATTAGTGCCCCCCTAACAGTATGATACTCCTTAATGCCCCCTACATAGTATAAAGCTCCATAGTGACCCCCACACAAGATAAAACTCCTAGTTTCACCCCACAGCAAGATTCCACATTAACGCCTCCATACACAGTATAAAGTTCTTTAATGCTCTGACACACAGTCTAAAGATCCTTATTTCCCCCACATGGTACAATGCCCAGTTATTGCTCCCCCACAATAAAATTCTGTGTTAGTGCCCCCCACATAGTAGTTACACTGCAGCTTTCCTATTGAATAGGGTCAGACTTCACATACTCCCCAACCACTGCAACAGATTTTGGGAACCTGGAAGCTGCTGGAACAGCTGACCTGTGCAAGATTCAGGTGTAGGACCTTCGCAGATCACATATTGGTGAGCTATACCATATGGAAAATCCATTTGGGGCCAGAAAACTCCTTTAGGTCAGGGCCCCACGTGGTGCAAATTCTGTGGAAAAGCTCAGTGTTATACAGTCTCTGCAAAGTGAATGGGATTCTAGCAAATCCCATCCACACATTGCAGACAAACACGCTCAATGCAAAACCATTACGTTTTTGAAATTCGCAGCATGTCATTTACAACTACAGAAACACCAGCAGTTTCCCTATAGGTATAATAGAAGCAGAAAGTACACAGAGGAAAACTCTGCAGACTTTCTGTGAAAAGGGCTGCAACAAAACCATGATCTGTTTCTGCCACAACTTATTCCCGTAGCACTTTTTTGCAGTGGCGCACTGTGTGGCCTTAGCCTTACAGACTACAGCTAAGGCCCCACGTTGCGGGAAAAAATGCTACATTTTACAGTACCAGTGAAGTGAATGAGATTCTGGCTAATCCCATCCACACATTGCAGGGAAAAAAAAGTTGAGGGTGTAAAAGGGGGTGCTTTTGTCTCCTAACTGCCCAGATGACATGATCACTACTGATCATCGCATCTCAGGTGGTAAGCTGCCTGCAACTAGCCCCGAGTCCCATCTGTATGACAGCTAGGGGCAAAAGACATGTAGGAGAGATAGCTCACGAGCCTGCTACAGAACAGCGTTGTACGATGAGTGTTAACTGTGTGATTGGCAAAATGTATTGGTATAGTAAAGAGCAAGGAAAAAATAAGCAACACCTAAGATTAGTGAAGTATGGAATGAGAAATTCGGTTGGAAGGTCAGTGGACACTGCTTTGGATATATGGTAGGGTGGCTAACTGGCCCTGTGTTAAGTACTGTGCATATGTGGAAACCAGAGTACCCTGGGTAAACCCACACAAAAATGGGGAAAATATACATGACTAGTAAAATAGTCTAGCAGAGCTATAACCTCCCCCTCCAACCAACCCCCTTACCTTCTTTGTGATCCCCAATAACACACTGACAACAAGGCTGGAAGGAAAGGCCACAGCAGCATTTATTAAACTTCACATATTAAATAATGACAAACTTAATTGCATGGCCATAAAAATATCACATAATCAACATTTACATAACATTCAAAAAAACATACATATATATAAACCCTCATGAACATATATATATATATATATATATATATATATATATATATATATATATACAAATATCCCCATCTATTACCACCAGTTGCACCTAGAAGGAGAGGTCCCTGAGAGCACCAATACCGGATCACGTCCCCACCCCTCCAATTTTTACCCCCAGCCGTGATTCACCTGGACCAGGGGCAACAACATCGGAAGGTATCTCCATCATGGGTACCCTGACTGCAGGACATATGATGCCCGTCTGGTTCCCCAACCAGCATCCACCAGAGACCCCTCCTTTTTATGACAAACATGAAATTAAGGGAGGACGGATGGGACAACTTTCCTCTCACTGCTCCTGTCCTGATTATGTCCCCCCCATGTACCCCACTTTATATAAACTACTACTCCTTGCCTCCTGTCCCCTCACTGACTTCTTAAACCCCCATAACCTGCCTAGCTTCTCATCCTCTTTCCTGTCATGAGCCCCCTTCACTACGCCTGTGGGTCTTCTGTGTGGGGCTTTCTAAATCCCTGCAAATGTTGTGCTTGGTAAGAATCAAACCTAGGACTCCAATGCTGTAAGACTACAGGGCTAACCTTAAAAACTAGGGTCCCTCTATCAACCCCTACAAATACTGGATGGTCAATACATCTTTCTGGTTTCCTGCAAGGAAAATCTTGATGCATATGCAATGTGCAGAATTCAAAGACTGTAAGAAGCTCATAAATATCTACCTGCATGAATAGTGCTGAACCCCTTTTTTCAGAATTAATAGGACCATAGAAGCTTACCCCGCTATGGGATCTAGGTACAGTGAGGAGACGCAGCTCGGGTATAAACCAAGCAGAAGAACTATAGCATACAAGTATCATATCTATTTCATAAAAAGAGCTCCGTTTCCTCTACGTAAAATCCAAAAACCTTTCTAAAAGATTACTTGTAGTCAGGGCTGTGGAGTCAGAGTTGGAATTACTTTGATAATTTTTATTATTGTAAATGATATTATATTTATTGATATTGTATAATTAATTACCGCTACATAGTTTGTAGCATGTTTTCTTTTACATTAAGCCAATTGCTGGTCTTTTTGTGAATTAAAAGAGTTTTACTCTGTTTGCCTGTCCATGGTGGTCAGCCATTTTTAGAAGGAGTCAGATTCTGTGCCAGGCTGTGATAAAATAGAGGAGCCATTGAGTGCATTGACTCACCAACTCCACAGTCCTGCTAGTAGTCCTTAGCGCTAGATCAATGAGGAGACAGTAAATATACACCTTATCTTCTATATTTATTCGGGACCTGTATTGTGTAATCTGAGGCTGGCAAGAGGCCCAATTGTAATGTTCTTTAATGGAATTAGGACTCAAGCATATGGCAGAGCTGTGTGTAAAGAGCATGTGATCCCTATTGGGCTGTATTATATATTATTCCCTAGAAGCAATGTTGTTGGGGTGTATACTGACATAATTGATTCCATAACCTGGCCCTGTATAGGGTAGGCTCATACACTTTTAAAGCCACATTGCACAAAAAGAGAAATACGGCCATTTCCTTTGAGCAATGCGGCATTAAATATACTGAGATAATACGCATTGTAATCCATGCAGAACCATTCAGGCTTTAGTATGGATCCATATACTTCTGTGATCTTTAGATTGATGATACAGTTATAACCAGAGACATAACTTAAAGCTTCTGGACCCAAGTGCAAAATCTGTATCGAACCCCTGACCTACTTTTCATAATAATGTTGTCTTCTGATGTGGCAAGGCGAATTTGTTCCCATGAGGCGCCAATTGTGACTGCTATCTCTGCACCCTCTATAGCTACGCCCCTGCCCATTTCCCTGAAGCTTTACTAATGGGATATCTAGAACTAGTCTATACCAAAATGTCTGAATGTTCAAGTTCTGTTCACATTTTAATGATCTCCTAAAATAGGCAAAAGCTTCAAACTCTACTATGTGGCTAGTTTTGATATACTTAGATATAAAAAGAGAATCCATCTAATCTTTATTAGTCTTTATCCCACCATTCCTAAATGAGAAAATGGAAATAAGCAAGGCCCCATTGTCCTGTTACTGGCCGACTCTAATGTAATTGGGAGGTTGGAGGTCCAAATGTGCAGGGTGGGATTGTTCTTCCCTTTACAGCCCCTTCTAATATGAATCCACAGATCACATGAATTGGGTGAACATTCAGAACATATTGTTTGCCTGCCAGGAGGTGATCATGAAGGAGATGCCAAACAAAAATAGATAATCTGCTCTGGCACGAAACAGCAATGTCAATGGTAATGACCAGTTGTTCAGGAAAATTAATACTGTATCCTAGCGAAGCTCCGTAAATATAGCGTATATCTGCCAATAGTGCCTATAGTATTGGGCATACACATTACCAAGCTGTTGGCTGAATGTTTAACCATCTATTTCTTCTATGCCGCCCCCCCCCCCCCCCCATACACTTGCATGTTTGACCTGGTTCAGTGTGCATGTGTTCTCAGAAGGGAGAGGGGAGTACTTTGAGCAAAATCATTCGGAATATTGAACTTTAGCTGCCTAATCTTATGTCCTCTGAAATCTGCCATCAGGCAGGTCAACCATTATCTAATATATATCTAGCTCGAGCCAATTATTCATACTACTGCGGCCACACCTGTCTCTGCACTTCTTTTTGGAATATTGTACTCACTTCTTACCTTACAGCCCTGTTTGCTTAATCAGACCTTATCATGACGTTTAGATTTCTCCTGCTGTCTTTCCCTATGTTTTGCTATCAGTCCCATGATGATTCAGCATAACATAATATGGTCAGCTAGAACCTATAACATCTCTGCCTGCTGACAGTACAGTGACCATCCTCCCCTCTTGATTCAGCTATGTAACCCTAGTGCCATCTTTATAGTAACTGGGTGACAGGAGCCTGTTTGATCATCAGAAATAATTGGTATATGTTTTATTGCCTCCCTCTACCCAAGTGGCCTGAATGGTACAGTCCATGCAATTTTCTTAAAGTGTCCACCTTAGGTCTTTTGTGGTCAAGCATGTTGAATAAAGTATTTCCAATTCAGCCCTTTATAGCCAAGATGTATTCCCATCTCGGCTATAAAGTAGCACATACATAGCTGAGCTGACATGGCTATGTTGTTTCTGTTACTTCCAAAGAGCAGGGGTGTAACTTAAGGTAGTGCAGAAGGTGTAGTTGCACCTGAGCCCAGGAGCCTTAATGGGCTTCTAAGCCCTGGGAGCAATATTTAGGTCACAGTGGCAAGGCTACCACCTGGTCCATAAGCCAAAGGGACCCACAGGTTACCCTCACCACACTAAAGCTGATTAAACATCTATCTTTTCTCATTTCGATGGGCGTTTCTATATGGATGCACAGGTAGCAGTCGATACTGGCCTTTAACCCTGAAGGGCCCCACATAAAATATACCTCTATTCTAAATGGCGCAAATTTTGCGCTGAGGCTCAGGAGCTTCAAGTTACGCCTCTGCCAAAGAGGTGAATGTGAACTACAGAAACAGCAGAACACAGTAAACTATGCTGTTTCCATAACTCAAATGTGAAAGGTAAATTATGGTAACAAATAATTTAAAATATTTAAAAAAAGGAAATGACAACATGCTACAAACAGTTACAGTCTATATAGTCAACATTATTCAAAGGTAGAGCATTCTGTGGGTGAGCGTGCAAAAAGAACAATACTGCTGTATTTTATTATCACATACAAACACTTTATGACTAGTGTGAGCACTTCTCCATTACCAGCCCAAGTCTCTCTCTTGTCTTCAGGCCGCTTTCCAAAGACTGTAATGCAGTTGTATTTTAGCACTTATATTACAGCTTTCAACACCTTGAGCGCCCGGGGATTTGTTGAACTGAATTTATTGTAAATCACCATAGAAATGCTGGAGGTTCCTATTTTGAGATTACAATATAGAAGGTAAAGTGCATCAACATTACAGTCATCTGTAACTGGCTGAAGGGTATGAGTGTGAATGTATCTGTCAATGGTAACTTTATGACCCCTGTCCTCTTTTTGGTAAGCTGCAGCATTCTGCTTTGTCACACAGTTACCCTATTGACTTCAATATGGGAAAAATACAGCATTGAAATATATAAGCTTTGCATTCATGTACATGCGGAGCCATAAGCAAATCTGAAAATATTTCCTCTACAAAATACACAATCGCCAGGGCTCAATTTGCCTGTAGGCCTTTACTGATTGTTGGGTATATATAAGAGAAGATAAGATCATCCCTTAATAGTCCCACAGTGGGGAAATTTCAGTATGTTACAGCAACATAGTAAGACAGATACAGGATAATAAAAACAGTAATACAGTATATTACAGAAGTAGACACACATATACAAAGAACGTATACTAGGAGCAGCTAAGTAAGAGAAGAAAGACAGAAGGAAGACTTCAGGGTCACTTAGTTCTCTGTGCGGAGTGATCTTCGCTTAGCCTGATGTAGATTATGTAGCCTGACCGTGGTTAGGAGGAAGGACCTACGATAGCGCTTCTTCTCACACTTGGGGTGAAGCAGTCGGTCACTTACAGTGCTGCCAAGTGCCATCAAGGTCTCATACATTGGGTGGTATTTGTTCTCCCGCATGGAGCCCACCACAAACAATATCCTTCTGTCACCCACCACCTGTACTGGGTCCAGGGGACTCCCCAGGACAGAGCTGGCCCTTCTGATCAGCCTGTCAAGTCTGTTTCTGTCCCTGGTTGATATACTGCTCCCCCAGTAGGCTACACAATTGAAAATTTAGCTACAGTCCTATGAAAAAGTTTGGGCACCCCTATTAATCTTAATCATTTTTAGTTCTAAATATTTTGGTATTTGCAACAGCCATTTCAGTTTGATATATCTAATAACTGATGGACACAGTAATATTTCAGGATTGAAATGAGGTTTATTGTACTAACAGAAAATGTGCAATATGCATTAAACCAAAATTTGACCGGTGCAAAAGTATGGGCACCTCAACAGAAAAGTGACATTAATATTTAGTAGATCCTCCTTTTGCAAAGATAACAGCCTCTAGTCGCTTCCTGTAGCTTTTAATCAGTTCCTGGATCCTGGATAAAGGTATTTTGGACAAACAATTCAAGTTCAGTTAAGTTAGATGGTCGCCGAGCATGGACAGCCCGCTTCAAATCATCCCACAGATGTTCAATGATATTCAGGTCTGGGGACTGGGATGGCCATTCCAGAACATTGTAATTGTTCCTCTGCATGAATGCCTGAGGATTTGGAGCGGTGTTTTGGATCATTGTCTTGCTGAAATATCCATCCCCGGCGTAACTTCAACTTCGTCACTGATTCTTGAACATTATTCTCAAGAATCTGCTGATACTGAGTGGAATCCATGCGACCCTCAACTTTAACAAGATTCCCGATGCCGGCATTGGCCACACAGCCCCAAAGCATGATGGAACCTCCACCAAATTTTACAGTGGGTAGCATGTGTTTTTCTTGGAATGCTGTTTCTTTTTGGACGCCATGCATAACGCCTTTTTTTATAACCAAACAACTCAATTTTTGTTTCCAAAATGAAGCTGCCTTGTCCAAATGTGCTTTTTCATACCTCAGGCAACTCTATTTGTGGCGTACGTGCAGAAACGGCTTCTTTCTCATCACTCTCCCATACAGCTTCTATTTGTGCAAAGTGCGCTGTATAGTTGACCGATGCACAGTGACACCATCTGCAGCAAGATGATGCTGCAGCTCTTTGGAGGTGGTCTGTGGATTGTCCTTGACTGTTCTCACCATTCTTCTTCTCTGCCTTTCTGATATTTTTTTTGGCCTGCCACTTCTGGGCTTAACAAGAACTGTCCCTGTGGTCTTCCATTTCCTTACTATGTTCCTCACAGTGGAAACTGACAGGTTAAATCTCTGAGACAACGTTTTGTATCCTTCCCCTGAACAACTATGTTGAACAATCTTTGTTTTCAGATCATTTGACAGCGGGCTGTCCATGTTCGGCGACCATCAAACTTAACTGAACTTGAATTGTTTTGTAGAAAGAAATGGTCCAAAATACCTTCATCCAGGATCCAGGAACTGATTAAAAGCTACAGGAAGCGACTAGAGGCTGTTATCTTTGCAAAAGGAGGATCTACTAAATATTAATGTCACTTTTCTGTTGAGGTGCCCATATTTTTGCACCGGTCAAATTTTGGTTTAATGCATATTGCGCATTTTCTGTTAGTACAATAAACCTCATTTCAATCCTGAAATATTACTGTGTCCATCAGTTATTAGATATATCAAACTGAAATGGCTGTTGCAAACACCAAAATATTTAGAACTAAAAATGATTAAGATTAATAGGGGTGCCCAAACTTTTTCATAGGACTGTATATACATGTAATGGTTGAGTATATTAGATAGGCACTTGTAGTCCTATAGGGGTAAGAAGAGGACACCTGTAGGAAAGGTTACAGTGGATGATAGACTGCAGTGCAATTTTGTAATTGTGTAAGAAAACCACAAGAAACATTAGACATCTTGGAAATCTTGTTGGAATATTCTAACACTTAGTAAGTGTTTATGCAATTTTCTAAGTGTATACCCCGCCCTACAGTATGTGGTATGATAAAGCATAAAATGTTATCATTAGTATAACAGGTTGGTTAGCTTGGCTGCAGATAAACCCAAGGGTCATGTTATTTTAACATAGTTTCATTATGAAGTGTTTATATCATGGCTTGAAAACATTAAGAATTTATTGCACTTTCATAGTTCTAACCTACATTAGCTCAGCTTAATATTGTCTGCAGAATTGCCCTAATGTGTTTTGTAGGATTGTAAAAGATGAGCGGCTGCTGAAAACCTAAAGATAACCATAACCCAGTTTATAATATCCTCAACTCCTATGTGGTTGTCTGCTAGAGGAAACTATATTTAGAATCTTTCTCTATACATCATGTATGTATTCCCAGGTGACGACAGATACTGCAGGGATAAATGCACTATGTACAGTCTCTGATCATTTATATGGCCTAATATAATACCATGAGCCACAGTCCATTTCATACTGTAAAAGCTAGAAGGTGAAAAAATAATAATATGCCAAGATAGAAATGTCAGGTTACTGTAAAACTTGGCAGTTATGTCTCAGGCAGATACATAAATCATTAGAGATGTGATCTGATTAGAAATAGAGTATTGCCACAAAAGGGCTTTTCCTGCCCTTTAAAAAGGCATATAATAATGGCATATTACCTGTATTCTGTGGGTCCATATGATTCCAGGGATAATATATTTATATGCTTTTATTCATGTTTTAATGTCTATTTTCAAAGAAAAAAATTTCTTGGTGTCGACATAATTTGACACCTGTAACTTTATTACCTTTGCATGTCCTTAGACGCAGAAGCTGTCTTTTTTGCGGGGCCAGAAGTACTTTTTAGTTTTACTATATTGATCTCTTTTTATTCCAAAATTTTATTTTTATTTTTCCTGCTGTAGCATTCGCCATATGTGAAAAATATTTTTAGAAGTGTATAGATTGGGCGTTTTCAGACACAAGGTCACCTAATGTGTGTTTAACTCTATTTTAGTACCCTTATATGTGTTCTATTTTTATTTTTTACTTTTTTTTTTAACTGTGTTTTAGAGCCCCTAGGTGGTCTTAAAACCAAGTGGAACTGATCACTAATACAATACATTGCAATGTTCATGCCATCACTTCTATTACAGGTTGCATATAGCAGACTGTAATTAAAGTAATGTATGTGGCTTTTATGTAAATGCATCGCTGCCTGGACCTCGTTTCAGGGGCCAGCAATCCACCCCAAAATGGCGGCGCTCAAGCCACCAAGAAAATGGTGCCTCGGTCAAAGCTGAGGGGGTATAATGCCTGCGATCAGTATAATAAAGCAGAGACCCAGAGGCTATGGCGGCCACTCAGTTTCTGAACGGCCGCCATAATTAAATACCTGACAACTGTCATAATATTATGGTGGATGTCGGGAAAAGGATAATAATTATGATCTGTCCTATCTATTTAGGACCCGGGCGGTGACGTTTTGGGTGTACCAGCTAAAGTTATATTGAGGGTTGTGTTATTTTTCTACTTTTTTATATATTACATGTATGTGTTCTTTACTTTTAGGCTAAGGCCCCACGTAGCAAGCCACAGCCAAAAAGTGCTGTGGGAAAAACCTTGGCAGAAACACATTGAAGTTTTTACCGCAACGCTTTTCACAGAAGTCTGCAGAGTTTTCCTCTGTGGACTTTCTGCTTCAATTATACCTGTAGGGAAAACGCAACTTTTTTTTAATCGCAGCATGCCTGTTGTGGATATTTTTCTGCAATGTGTGGATGGGATTAGCCAGAATCCAATCCACTTTGCAGGTACTCTAAAAAAAAAACGCATTTCTCACCTTGCAGACTCCCCGAACGGATTACTGAATGCAGATTTGTCATGGCACATTGTTATACAGCTGATGCATTTCTGCTAAATAAAGTTTCTGTTCATTTAAAAAATATAAAAATTAATAAAATAAAAAACAAAACAGTACTTACACTTTAAGTGTCTCCTGTTGTGGCATTGTCCCTTCCACCTCCACCTTTTCCAATACCCACTGGACGGAAAATGATCAAGTCTTATTTGATGACACATGACCACAGTAGCCAGTCACTGGCCTCAGTTGTTGCATGCCTATGACCTTACCTACTGGCCAGTGATTGGCATTTGGCCACAGTGCTCATGTGATTACAATCAGGATGTCATTAGAGATGAGCGAATGGCGTTTGATCGAATTGATATTCGATCGAATATCAGGCCGTTCGAGGTGTTCGAATCCAATCGAACACCAGGTGGCAAACTCACTAAAAATATCCCCTCCCACCTTCCCTGGCGCGTTTTTTTGCACCAATAAAAGCGCAGGGGAGGTGGGACAGGAAATAAGACAATGTAGGCAGTGAAAAAAAATCGGAAAAAGGAATTGGCGGCTGGAAACAGATAACCTCCAATTTAGACGAATGGTGGATTTACCATTCGAATAATTTGGGACTGTGAACTATATGAATGTGAGACAGGGACAGATCTACAGGCAGGGTTAGCTAGGGATAACGTTTATTTAGGGGGGAATGTCACTCTCCTAGCTCTTTGGGGCTCTATCTTGTCGGGATCCCTGTCAGCTTGCGATATGCGTGAGCTGACTTTTTCCCATAGGAATGCATTGACCAGCGTTGATTGGCCGAATGCCCGTACACTGGCCAATCAATGCTAGTCAATGCATTTCTATAGCGAGATATAGCAGAGCCTGTGCGGTTAGCCCGGCGACTCCAGACACCGGAGATGAAAGAGCTCTGCACTACACCCAACCATGCCTCCAGCTACTCCTCCTGTACTAACACGACTAGCTCAGCTTGGCTATTCCTTAGTGTAATAGCCCAGCTGAGCATGTTAGTAGTACTAAGGAATAGCCAAGCTGAGCGTGTTAGTCTGCTGCATATCTGCCAGCTCTCCTACATCTCCTACACACTCAGCTAGCTATTCCTTAGTACTACTAACACGCTCAGCTCGGCTATTCCTTAGTGTAATAGCCCAGCTGAGCGTGTTAGTAGTATTAAGGAATAGTCAAGCTGAGCGTGTTAGTACTACAAACCCCAAACTCCACCCCCACCCCCCACCCCCCGGTGTCCGCTTACCTGCAGCTCCCTGTTCTTGGTCCACTTTGGTCCATGGTCTGGGTTGCAGAGCGCCCTGCCCCCCTCTCCCCGACTAGTATTATAGAGAAGGCGGGGCTTAGGAGAGTGTGGGCGGGGAGTCTCCCCTCCCAGTATCCTGTCACTAATCGCAAGCTAACAGGGGATCCTGACATAATAAAGGTATTTGATGCCCCCAGACATGCTTCCCCTGCTGTCCCAGTTGCTTTCCAGGGTGTTGGCATAATTTCCTGGGGTGTGATAGTGGACTTGGTGACCCTCCTGAGTCGAATGGTGGGATCCCCTGTAGCAAAGCATTTTCTCCCATAGACTATAATGGGGTTCGATATTCGATTGAATAGTCGAATATTGAGCGGCTATTCGAAACGAATATCGAATCTCGAACATTTTACTGTTCGCTCATCTCTAGATGTCATCTATTCTAGTCTGACATGGTCCAGGAATACCTTAATGGGGAGAGTGACTGCCCGAACATACTTTTTTTTTTTTTTTTTTTTTTTTTTTTTTATAATATATATAACATGGACAACCCCTAAATGATTGTTCAGGTTAGTGTGGTTTTAGGATTTTATTTATTTTTGCCATGTGGTATTACTCAATGCAAATGATATATATACAGTAAATCAAAACTGAAAGGTGTTGGCAGATTTGTAAAGCTTTGTTTAAAGTTGCTGTAAACGGCAAGTGTTATCTGTAATACCTCCTCTTAATGTACAGTGCTTCAGTGCTAATATATCTGCTGATAGACCATTAGTGGCCTCCATTGATTTACATTGCATTCTGCCTAGACTGCTTTGCCTTGTGCAATGTAAATCAATGGAAGCAGCCATAATAGGAGGCTGTACACCTAGCAGGGGGTGGCACTTAGTAACGGAGCACACAGTGGAGGAGACTGAGTGACCTATATGGTCAGATCATGCTCCACCAGTCGCCTCCATGTTATGGACATAACAGGCCAGCAGAACAAGGGCAGGGTAACTTCACAAGTACATAAAACAGCACAGAGGGGTCAAGAGTGGCACAAAGTAAATGGCAGCTTCTATTCATACACATATTTTAGTCTAAAGTGGATTCAAAGGAGCAAACCCCTTTAAGATTTCGCTTCAGCAAAAAGATCAAGACAGGATGGGGATAGAGTTATTTATTAAAGCATAGATGTCAGGAGAGCCGACAGATCATCTTTACAGGGGTTTTCTGGCAAAAAAGAAAAGGTCAGTTAGTGCTATGAGTGATTTCTGGGTTTCTCTGGGAGCTCCTGGCATGGTCTGCATTTGTTTACAAGGGTAGCTTCCTGTTCTGTTTTACTACAGCTACCATGCTGCACTACACTTCACACTAGCCCCCCCTCTCCCTCCCTCTCTCACACCCCTCCCTGTTTCCCTAGCTAGCTCTGCCTACTACTAGCAAAAACGCTACAATTTCGCAACGTGGGGCTTTAGCCTAATACTATATAGATGGAACTGAAGAAGTAAGGTCTTCCTTCTGTATTATTTCAATAACATTTGTCCTTTTGTGTACAAGACTGATGATATTTGCTTTGCAGTTAGTGCTCACAGTTCTCTGTCTTATATTTCTGTACTTAGGAAAAATTCTATATTGATTATCATTTTGTAACAATCCATCTTTTCTTCTTCTTTTTAGGAAGCAAAACCAGAGATGGAGTAGTACAAGGAGTGGCTTCAGGTCAGTGTCATTGTCTGAAAGCTCTGTTCTTAGTGCCGCTACAAAGACTGCTAATCTGTATGACCCAGCACCTCAGGCGGTCAGGCAGCCAGCGCCAGCTCTGGTCATAATAGGATCAAAAGCTAAAGGGTGACTGAGATCACTCAGGCTGAGTTAATGCAATTAATACAAGTAGCTACTGCTCATCTTCTGCATGTTTACATCTACAAGTAGATACATGGGATGTGCACAAAGTCTTGATATGATATGACAGACAAACAGCTTGTTTAGTCACGTGTAGGCTGGAACATACGGAGATCTGCGGTCTCAGTGCATAATATTTTACATAAATACAGTGAATTCTTTGAAGCTTCTTAGCAAAGGATCTGTTCAAGCATCTCAGAAATCCAGGTGGCTAAGCAAATGTGACATGTATCAGTCCACATGCCATAAATAGGTTTCCTATGACTAGTTAAGCTATGTAGATGTTAGTAGGGGGATAGTAAAGAGAGAAATGGGCCATCCTGAGGACTTGGTACTTGTTGACCTCATTTCCTTCCCATTATCTATAAATTAGTTTTATATACATTTTCTTCTCAAGGACCTTCAGCTTCAGGCGGCCTATATTAGGGTTCCTATCGAATTTTAGCCTACATAATTCTATATACTTATTGGAACTTCTATTTTTCAGCATATTTAATGTGCAATAATAATTGCGTGAGCCCAGCTTCGCAGCCAGGATGGTAATAGTATAAAGATGTAAGGATGGGAGTTACTTGCTACTTCCACTGCTCAACCCCGGGCACTGAGAATCCTCCCAACTCCTACTCTAACTCCTATTTGTAATGTAGCCTGACTCTAAGCCTGAGTATAGAAGAAAGTGGAGCAGGGCTGTGTCACACTGTTACGTATTAAGTTACAGATTTAGGATCGCTGCAGGCTTTGTTACATTATTTAGTTTGCTAACTTTTTCAAGACTAATGTTTCTCTTGTAACTCAGTTTGTCACCTCAAAGTTTATAAATAGTTCGGAGAGAGCAGACAAGTCTTCTAAACCGTCACATTCGGAAATGAGCAATCATTTCTGTAGTCTTTCTTGATGACCTGTTTTTTGTCAAATCTGTTTTTAGTAATGTTTTTATTTAAGGACCTAATTTAAGACATCTCATTTGACTTACTGATGTCACTAAGATTATTAGCTCCTATCCCCCAAAGTCCGTGTTTGGCAAGAATACAGATCAATGAAGGAAATTATTCTCATGAACTCTCCTTGTCATGTTATAGCTATAGGTTAGCTGCATTAACTTCTCATTGAATTCTCCTTTGTGTGATTCACCTTTTTCTAGGTTCAGAAATAGACTAAAGGCTTTGTACATTATTATAATAATATAGTGTTTAAGAAGTAAATAAAAATGACATATTTGTACAGTAAATAGTCTTAAAGGGATTCTATCAAGAGTCTCTTTTTCAGGTAATATCACATCGGAATAGCCTTAAGAAAGGTTATTCATCCCCTACCTTTATATTTCTGCTCCGTCCCGCCGTTCCGTTGATATACCAGTTTTTCCCAATGTGCAAATGAGTCTCCACACTGCACAGGGGATGTTCACCATATGCTCAAACAGCACAGGGGGCGTACCCTGTGCTTCCTGAAGACTCTTCAGTGACGCCTAGGGTTGAGCAATCGGGATTGGGAAAGATCGGATCCCAATCGGCGATCGAGCAAATTTCACGATCGGGATTGGCTGGAAGATGATCGAAAACCGGATTTTAATAACGATCCTGAAATCTCAAGATTAGCTCAACCCTAGTGACACCTCATCTTCTACAGCCGCACCTCTCCGCTTCGTCCTTCACGTATTCTTCTTCCGGCGAGTTTGAGTTCAGAATCTAAATTCTGCGCTTGTGCTGTTGGCTCTTCCGTCAGGCTTCAGGCAGAGCCAACTGTGCATGTCTGTTCAGCCTTTTTACTATGGCCACTTACAGGAACAGTACGCTCGTTTAAGCGGCCACAGTAACATGGCTGAACAGACATGCGCAGTCAGCTATGCCCGAAGCCCGATGGCAGAGCTGCACGCGCATGCATGGAATTTAGATTCCAAACACCGGCTTGCCTGAAGAAAACTGCACAAAGGACACAGCGGAGAGGCACGGTGGTAGAAGATGGAGGCGTCACTGGAGAGTTTTCAGCTAGCACAGGGAACACCCCCTGTGCTGTCTGGAGACTCATTTGCATACTGGGAAAAAACGGTATATCAACGGAACGGAAGCGAAGAACAGAAATATAAAGGTAGGGGATGGATAGCCTTTCTTAAAGAGGACCTTTCACCATTTTTCCCAAAGGCAGTCTTATATACTGCCGGAAAGCTGACAGTGCGCTGAGTTCAGCGCACTGTCGGCTTTCCCGATCTGTGCCCGGTGTGAAGAGCTTACGGTCCGGTACCATAGCTCTTCTATGGTCAGAAGGGCATTTCTGACTGTTAGCCAGGAACGTCCTTCTGCCTCGCGGCGCCTATCACACTGTACTGTGGAGCGGGGAGGAACGCCCCCTCCCTCTGCTCACACAGCTCGTCCATAGACGAGTATTATCAGGAGAGGGAGGGGGCATTCCTCCCCGCTCCACAGTACAGCGCGATAGGCGCCGCGAGGCAGAAGGACGTTCCTGGCTAACAGTCAGAAACACCCTTCTGACCATAGAAGAGCTACGGTACCGGACCGTAAGCTCTTTACACCAGGCACAGATCGGGAAAGCTGACAGTGCGCTGAATTCAGCGCACCGTCAGCTTTCCGGCAGTATATAACACTGCCTTTGGGAAAAATGGTGAAAAGTCCTCTTTAAGGCTATTCCAAAGTCATATTACCTGAAAAAGGGATTCTAATGATAGAATCCCTTTAATTTAATTTAGCACCAATGCCTCCATGGTTACAGACTACAAACCAATATTTTGTGTAGTCTGATCTTGCAGTCACACTTGCTTCCATATGCCTCCTGCTAGAATTGGAGTAGAATATGATTGGTTTGTTGGAAATCTATTACTACATAGACATATACAGATATATCAGAGTTAACCTGAACTTTTGTACTTAGTTAAACTGATATCACAGAAGACAACAAAAACAAAGAGTAATTGGAAAAATATTTTTGAAAGACTTTTTCTGCAATAAATTATCATTCTTCAGCAGTTTAACCAATTTCAGAATTTCAGAATTTCAGGTTAACATCTACATGTCTGCAGGGGACTGTGTGCAAAAAAACGGTAGGCTAAGTTTGATCAAGTCTATGTACAAAGCTTGTCTTTTTATGTTAGATTCATTAGCAAGTAACAACAAAAGCCACAGAAGGAGGACCTTATCTCCAAATCTAATAGCAAACCCACAAATTATCACAGTAGCAGAGTGGAAAAAAAACATAACATAATTGTGGACCGATGATAGAGTAGTCCAGTACAGATATCCTGTTGAGAGGAACCGAATTTGGTTACTGTAGAGGCTGGACATTTTCTTTGTTTCTCCAGAAATCCCCTGAGGAGTCATTATATATTAATGACGAAACGCGTAGGGTAAGAGAGGAGTGTTTTTAAAGGGTCAGATGTGAAATGCCTTTGTAAGGGCAGGAGTTTTGCAGGATTAAGGCTGGTCTTACATGACCATAGTGGGTTTTGCGGTCCGCAATTTGCGGATCCGCAACACAAATTTCACTTTAAAAATTAATTCCGCAGACATCCGCAAAGTGCATCCGCAACGTGTGTATCAGTATTATGCGGATCCGCAAAAAAACAAAACACACCACAAAACACACATGTTGATATCCGCAATTGCGGATATACACTGATGTATGTTCAGTGTATATCCGCAAAAATGCACGCGCCCATAGACTTCTATTGGACCTTCCGTGCCGTGCCGTAAAAGCACGGCCATTACGGACACGCGGTATACTGTCCGGACCACGGTTGCGGCACGCCACACCACTGACAAAATCTACGGTCGTGTAAGAGGCCTCATAGAAAATTATGGGACCATAAATGGTCCGCAATTTTGAACCCGCAATTGCGGACCATTTGCGGTGCAAAACTACGGTCGTGTAAGACCAGCCTAAGGGACATATGAGTAACTATTGTGAGGGATAGTAAATGGCTGACAGTCCTGAGGAATAGCAATCCCGCCTCTTGACGATGGAGATGACCTTAAACACCCTGGAATGGTGAGATCGAACCATTTTATTTATATCTGTATGTCGGCTCTTCTGGGATTGATTGGATTGGTTGACCGATAGCACAGCGATAAATGTACAGTATATTATCCTTGTGGGTTATCTAGCAGTTGTATTAAGAATTTCTATGTTTGATATCTAAGAACAATAAGGTCTCTATTACATATCTGTTGGAACTATTTTTTATCCCATTGATGTGATGTATATGGGAATGTTCTGGTTTATATAGGTACCTATCTTTTTAAGGTTATTTAAGTAAAAGTTAGATTTTATCCACTCTGCTACTGTGATGATGCATCGGCCGTTTCGAATAGTACTCACTCATCTCTAGTTAGTAGCGATTTGGGAGGCCCATATACACGTATACATGCCTTGTGTGTCTAACCAAAATTGTGAGATTCTTCAGATTTTTATGTGTATTGATGCTTTGTGTATGGAGCCTTTCTCCTCATTCTCATGTTTACTCACATTCCTTATGCCCAACAGTGGCTGAGAAGACCAAAGAGCAGGCATCTCAGCTGGGTGGGGCTGTCATGTCTGGAGCTGGGAACATTGCTGCAGCCACTGGCTTAGTGAAGAAGGATGAATTTCCCACAGATCTAAAGGTTAGACATTGACCACTTTATTCATAACTATTTCATGACTTCTGTTTGATCTTTCTTTTTACCCATGTTGGAATAAGGCTACATTCCTAAAGGCTACATGACCTTTAAAAAAAAAAAAAAAAATGTTCGTGAGAAATGGATAAATAATCCGTTTTGGATCCATAGTGCATCAGTTTTCATAGTGCATTAGGGTATATGGAGATCACAGGCAGAGGTGTAATTAGCCACCACTGGCCCCCAATGTAAAATCTGTAATGGGGCCCCTACCTATCGTGTGCCATATAGAATGGTGGTATATTTTACTTACTAGAGGGACTGTTGAGGGTTCAGGGCCTGGTAGCAACTGCTTACACTGCACCCCCAGTGGCTTTGCTCTGATCAGAGACAACATTTATGGCCCCTTCCATGACTCAGAGAGCCACAAATAAATATTTCTCCCTCTAGCAGAGACTTGTATTGACCATCTTGTGAGCTGGATACATGGTGGTCTCAAAATGTTCTGCTGATTTATGTTGTATCTCTAACGCTGGGTTCACACCAGCGTTCGATCTCCGTTTTCAGGTTTCCGTCTTCTGCATGCAGAAGACGGAAACCTGGCATGCCGAGTCTGGCCATGAGCGCCATGAGCACCGGTGAGTGTTTTTTGCGCTCCGTGGCGAAACCAGACATGTCCGACTCTGTGTCTGGTTTAAAAAAAAAAAACGGTTTCACCGCGGAGCGCATAAAACGCTCACCGGTGCTCACGGCCGAACACTTTTCAAGCCCATTCCGGCAGGTTTCGGTCTCCTGCCCCTGTTTTGTGCAGGAAACAGAAACCTGCAGAACGGAGACGCGGGCACAGATGTGAACGAGCCCTTACTGGTCTGTTAGGCTGTGTTTACATGTCACATTTGTGCTCAGAAAAATGCAAATAATAGCACCATAAAAACACATATAAAAGCGCATGTTTTTTGAGCAAGAACACACTGTATAAAAACGACCTCTGAGGGCGACACGGTGGCTCAGTGGTTAGCACTGCAACCTTGCAGCGCTGGAGACCTGGGTTCAAATCCTGCCAGGAACAACATCTGCAAGGAGTTTGTATGTTCTCCCCGTGTTTGCGTGGATTTCCTCCCATTCTACAAAGACATACTGATAGGAGAAAAAAAGAAAAGTGTACATTGTGATCCCTATATGGGGCTTACAATCTACATTAAAAAAAAAAAATGCCACAAGCTGGCTATAAACGTTAGATAGCTGTTGGACATATGGGTCCATAACTCTCCCATACGCATGCATACTTTCTCAAGTGTTTTCATTGTGAAGTAAGGAGAACAGAAAAACAATTGGGCAGTTGAAGGCCAATTGCCTGATCCTTATGTTCTTTGCCATTTGCAGTCATGGGAGTGTCAGGAGGAGCCCATATACATTAGACAGCGGTTGTTCAGTTGACTCTCATCTAGTATGTACAGCCAGTTTAACCACAGCAACAAATGTTACCTTTCAATGTAGGTGAATAAAAGCAGACATATTAATGCCTTGACATGTTCGGCTTTTATTTCCTTTTTGGCAAGTGGCTATGAAAGCATCAAAGTTTTTGCCTCTTTGTTTTTTTTATCTTTATGAATACCTTTTAAGTGTTTGTTAAAGAGTCGCGGTATTATCTCAGGGAGCCGCGGAGGTAATGGATATTAATAAGGGCAGACGAGCAAAAGATAACAGGAGGGAAATCTACAGGATATACAGGCATGCTAGGTGCCTGCTGCAGCGAGCAGTAAGAATAAAGAATCTTGGAATCGGCGCACTCCTCAGACAATGAGGGGACTGCTTCCAGCTTAGCTTATAAATAGCAACAGCTGAGAAAATGAGGCCACAGCTTATACTGCCAGGATGAGAACAAGCACTGACGGAAGGCTGCATGCCGAGCTGGGGAATGATTGGAGGGAGTAAGCATGGCCCCCCTCACCCAAGGTCTCCTTTTGATCCTATAAATCCCTCTGTTCATATGACCCACAGACAGATATGAGTGGCCCTCTCCTCCGCTCTTGCAGATTACACTCCGAGGACAGGCTCATTCCCCAGTTTTACACTGCTTAAACTCGACTGATTTGTTTTACCTGATGTATTATTTTTCTGTCTGCAGAGGCGTAACATGGCGCTGTGACTCGCAGCAGCCAGGCTTTATAGGAAGATTATTTTCTATGTAAATTACGCACAGCAACGCTGCTACCCACAGAACATTAAACTCATTATTATATTTATTTAATATTCATATTGTAGATACAGGGAAGGCCTATTATTTGGTTAATAACATAACCTTAATCTTTCATTGGGACAAAAGAAGATAAAAAGATCACGGTTAGAGGTGAACTCCGTTAAAATGATATCAGTAACATTAAGACAATAGGTCTGTTATTAAATGCGAATGATGATTGAAATGCCATTCCAAAGATACTAGCTTGTTCTCCGCAATGGTAAACAGCACTTCTGTGTATGTAGTCAATGTGAATTCATCATATAGGAAAAATTCTTCTTAAAATATGCTTAACAACACAATAGAGCTGAAGACAGTAGTTAATATTTACTATTACTAAATCCTGGCCATAAGCTATGAACCAATATCTCAACCGATTCCCCTATAAAAACGCAAACTCAGTTCAGACAAGTGGTGTATGTATACTTGAGTGACAGATGGGGTTTAATTGTTAGACTGCTCTGGCAAAGCAGAATCTGCCTCAAAATTTGCCTCCCAACTCTCCTGTCTTGTCAGGAATATCAGTTTAACTACTGTTGCCTTAAGTTTACCATGCCGAGCTATGAATCAATCCGTGCAAAGATCCAATCAACAGCTGAGGAGGAATATTTAACCATTGCCTGCTATTTAGTTGTACTTTACCCTGATTGTGCTGAACAACTTGACCTATGACTTGTTTGTAAATCCAATTGCTTTCTGATTTTGTCTCTGGCGTTTATTCTCATACTGACTTTTGGCTTGGACACGCTCACTCTTCTGATTCATCCTTCTGCTTTTAATCTGCCTTGTGTGATTTGTTTTTGGATTTTGGTTAGACTTCAGTTTGTGGAGTGTTTATTTTTTATACCAGTTTCTGTAGTGATAACTTGGGATGTGAAGCTTCTTCAATTTCCAGGGCTCTCCTATGCAGATCCAATCAAGAGCTAAGGAGGGATATTGAAACCCTCTTCCTGCTCATCCAGGAGCCTGCTATTTAGTTGTACTTTACCCTGATTGTTTGTGCTGAACTGCTTGACCTATCACTTGTTTGTAAATCCAATTGTTTTCTGATTTTGGCTCGGACACGTTTATTCTCAGACTGACTTGGCTCGGACACATTCACTCTTCTGATTTATTATTCTGGTTTATATCTTGTGAGATTGTTTTGGATTTTGGTTAGACTTCAGTTTGTGGAGTGTTTATTTTTTATAGCAGTTTCTGTAGTGATAACTTGGGCCCCAAATTTAGCTCCATTTGCCTTCACGGTTAATGCTGATATGTTTAGCTGCTCAGGGACTATTTCTCAGCACTGTGCAAGATCTTGCTCTCTGTTATCAGACAGTTCCTGCTATTTCTGATATTTGCCACAGAGATATTATTACAGCATATTAATTTCGATGGAAGAGGATTCATGATCCATCTTCAGGCTGTTTCTGGCTTATTTTTTCTGCCTCCCATTCATTTCAATGGAATTTGCAAGGCAGAATTCTTCTGAAGATAAGTAGAGTCTGTCTTAAAATCCACCTGCAAAAAACTGAATCTGAACATAACCTTTTGATGATCTCATAGAAATAAGATGGACGATGAATCCATTATAAACGGCTGGTTCAACTGATGCACATCTGATATTTATAGACAGCTTATTGTCTGGAATAATATTTTTTTTTCCAGCAACAGGGAAGGCTTTAATATAGAACAAGAACAAATACACACCCCTCTCCACCTAAGGGTCCATTCACATGGAGTAAACGCACGCTCATTTTGGCAAAATACACGTGTAAAGAATACACGTGTAAAAAAATAAGACTCCCATTGACTTCAATGACATTTTTTACACGTGTACAAAAACACGTCAAAAAACACGAGGCGATGTTACCATTCCTACATTTTGACTACTGTCAACGCCACTCTCTTTTTGCATACAGAGATGCCGAAAACAAGGGCGGATCCAGGGCCGGGCAAGCTGGGCATCCGCCTGGGGCCCCGAGCCCAGTGGAGCCCCGCGCTGCAGCCTGGATCTAACAAAACGCAGGTCTGGTCGGTCGGTTAGAAGCGCGAGGCCCTTAAGCTCAACCAACCCATAAGCAAGCAAAGAGTAAAAGAGAAATCTGTTATATTGAAAGGTAGAGGGAGGAGTTAGTTCGAATCGCGCCAGTCTTTTGTTCTCGCGTGGAAAATATGAATATTGGCTATATTTTACATTTTGGACCTGCTATTGACATATTTTATGATAAACCATATCAACTTTTTACTTTTGGGTTTAGATAACCATTTTCAGCACGCTAAAACATGAAAACATACACAGAAAACGCATTATTTTGTATTAAAAAATTCAGTCAATGCGTACTACCTATAGTGCCAACTGATCAAATTTTCAGGCTGCTAATTTAGTACAATATAAACTACTATAAGGGTTAGTTCACAAGTTGGGGGATCCGCGCGGGTTTTGACACAGAGAGAGACGCGGTGAGCCGCGTCTCTCTCTGGTCAAAAGCCACCTGCCGCGACCATCGCGGTCGCGGCTTTCCCCTCCTATGTCGGCTCAAATGAATGAGCCAATATAGGAGGGTGCTGCCGCTAGGCGGAAGCCGCGGCCCAGTGCGCTGCGGTTTCCGCCTGAAGATAGGACATGTCGCTTCTTTTCTCCGCTAGCAGCAGCCCATTGCTAGCGGAAAAAAAGTAGCCCAGCGGTCTGCATAGACCACCATTGTAAAGGGGCGGATTTTGAAGCGAAATCCACTGTCAAAATCCACCCCTTTGCCCACGTGTTAACGAGCCCTAAGGGTAAGTTCACACGATGTAACGTGACGCGTGATCTGGCACGTTTATGGCGTGAGAGTTTGCGTAAACGCTCCCATTGATTTCAATGGGAGTTAGGATGGTATACACCGCGTTATTTTGCGGCCGTGATTTTGTGGCCGCAAAATAACATGGTGTATACGATCCTAACTCCCATTGAAATCAATGGGAGCATTTACGGCACGCAAACTCTCACACTCCGTATACGTGCCAGATCACGCGGCACGTTACATCGTGTGAACTTACCCTAAAAGTACACAAATAAGGTCAGTTTTATAAGTTGGTCAAACACAGCTAACTAGTTTTAAAAAAAAAACATTTAAACGCACGTGTATTTTTGCAAAATACACATGTAAAAATAAGACTCCCACTGAGTTCAATGATATTTTTGAGGGTAAGTTCACACGATGTAACGTTGAGCGTGATCTGGCATGTATACACGTGCCGGCAGATGACGCACTCAAAATGTTCCCATTCATTTCAATGGGAGTTAGGAGCGTATACACCGCGTTATTTTGCGCCTGTGATTTTGCAGCCGCAAAATCACGGCCGCAAAATAACGCGGTGTATACGATCCAGGCTCCCATTGAATTCAATGGGAGCTTTTACGGTGCTCAAAATCTCACACGCCGTATACGTGCCAGGTCACGCGGCACGTTACTCTGTGTGAATGGACACTTAGGGTAAGTTCACGATGAGTAAACGCTAGCTTATTTTGTAGAGTAATATTACACTTGTAAATTTTGCTATCCCATTGACTTCAATGATATTTTTTACACGTGTAAAAATACGCCTGTAAAAATACGCCTGTAAAATGTCATTGAAGCCAATGGGAGTCTTATTTTTACACGTGTATTCATACACGTGTATTTTGCAAAAATACACGCTCGTTTACTCCGTGTGAAGGCTCCCTTTTCAAAAAATCCTGGGGGGTCCCCCAGAACCCCTTCCCCTAGGGGGTATTCCATACCCCCCCAGACACCCCGGTAAGTAGGGCCCCGCCAAGGTCAATTGCCCAGGGCCCCGCAAAGCCTGGATTCGCCCCTGACGAAAACCACAAAGACGAGTCATAGGCTGCAGCAGCCTGTCAATGTGACATCACTGCTACAGCTTCTCTGTATACAAAGAGTGGTGATGATAGGCGCAACAACGCAGGAAAGCTGAAAGGAGAGAGGAGAATATATGTTCTTTATGTATTTTAAGGCCTCCCCTGCTACCAGTAAAATAAATTATCCCAGACAACCGCTTTAAGTCACCGAAACACTGCGATTTCTACTAAAAACAGCTCATATTTCTCTCTTTTGCTATATCGCCGAGATTCCTTCATTGATAGCTACAACATCTACTGTTGTAGACCCTCCATGCCATGGTTTCTACATTACATTGGGACTGAACCCTTCATTTGCATGCACAAGGGGATCCTTTTTGGCAGCCATACTACAGAGATAATTGGATGGTGTCCAAGCTCTAAAAAATAAACTATTAGTAGCTACAATATATTACAAACAACTCCATTAGCAGACAATGACTCACAGCCTTTTGACTGGCACAATCCGTTATCAACACTATTAGTAACCCCGTGGAAACATTTCCATCTCCTCCCTGTTGACAGTCATTACCTAGACAAATATCAACTGAGCTACGGTATGTGAGACAGACTGAAAGGAAATGTGCCACCCAGAAAGAATCTGCTTTTAAGCCAAGTGTTAATGTTTTGCATTTATTTAAATTTTTTATTTTATTTTTTTAATTTTCCATATCCCTATCTATATTTATTTAATCACCTACTCGCCGCAGGCTTTTTGTGATTTTCGGTTTTTTGGTTCTAACTCCCTGCTTTTTTACTTTACTGTTCACAAAGCCATATGAAAGCATAGGGTAAGTTCACACCGAGATTTTTGGTCAGAATTTTGAGGCCGTATTCGCCTCAAAATCCTGACCAAAAAGACGGCTCCCATT
Source organism: Leptodactylus fuscus (assembly GCF_031893055.1). Lineage (NCBI taxonomy): Eukaryota > Metazoa > Chordata > Amphibia > Anura > Leptodactylidae > Leptodactylus > Leptodactylus fuscus. Next base: position 162,116,661 of record NC_134269.1, on the reverse strand, counting down.
GAAATTAATGGGGGTCGCTCAGGTATTCAGGTGAACAAGTCGGCTCCCGGAAAAAGAAGCGAGATGCTCATTTTTTTGGCCGTTTTGCTTTGCGATTCGGCCTGAAGACACTCCCTCCTCCTGACTAGGCCCATTCATTTGGCTTAATCCAGAGCGGAGTGCGCCACTAGATGCCGATGCAGTGCACTGGCATTCAGTTGCAGCTACCTGTCTTTTGGACCAGAACCTAAAACGGCCTCCGCCTCAGGTTTCAGTCCAAAAAACTCCGTGTGAACTTACCCTTAATGTTTTCACATAGCAGCCTTTGGCTTCTGTGCATAAATCAATGATTAGATAACATTAGGGTCCATTCACACAGAGGTTTTTTTTAGCACTGATTTTGACAAGGAATCTGCGTCTGAATCCATGTGGAAAAAAGCCTCCCATTGACTTCAATGGGTTAATTTTTCCACGGAAAAAGGAACCCATTGAAGTCAATGGGAGGCTTTTTTTTCCATGTGGATTCTCACGAAGATTCAGTGTCAAAATCAGCACCAAAAAAACTCAGTGTGAATGGACCTTTATGGGCAGAAATGCACATGTTAAAGGACCTTAAGGCCGGGTTCACACGGAGTTACGTGCCGCGAGATTTGGCACGTAGACGCCGCGTGACCCTTTGCGTGCCGTACACGCTCCCATTCATTTCAATGGGAGCGGGGAGCGTATGCGCCGCGCTAGTTTGCGGCCGTGCATTTATTGAACCCGGCCTAAGAAATCCATGTTTAAGGCCAGGGTCCCATGGGATGGAAACATTGCGATTTGCCCACGGTGAAAATGCTGCAGGAAAAATGGCGCCATTTTACAATAAGTATCCTGAGGCTAGGCCATTAATAACAAGTAACTGGAATAACTTTTTAGAAGGTTTATCCACTGAGCAGTACCCACTACAATATCATAACAGCAGTCGGTGAGAGCCGGACCACTGTTTCCTTCATGGTAAACTGTGTTGCAGCCACCTCTCTCATCTCCCATATAGAAGTACCAGCTCTGTTCAGCTAAAAATACATTTATTAGGGAGAAAGAGATGCAATGCTGCCACACATCTGTGATGCTTATGTCCCCCATACACATTTGGGGACTTTATTTAGACTGGCTCTGGCCTCTTCTTGGAAAGTCCTGTGCACCAGAATTGACATCTACACCAGCCAAAGACTGGAGTAGATTTCAGCACTAACTTACTTCAGTCCTCTGGTGTAAGTAAATGTGCTAGGCCAAGACGTATATTCTCAGCCGGCCTCATTTCTCATCACTTTCGAAACGAGATTCAGCATTCAGCATAAAAACAATGGATCTGATTTATCAAGGCTGGTGTTTTCCATGCTGAGCTTGATGATCCCCGACTCCATTAAAGGGGTTGTCCCATAACAAGGATCCTATCTATACTGCTAGTTTATGTGGATATAAGACTTTTCCTAAATGCATTGCTTTATCAAAACTGCTTTGCTTGGCCGCTATCTTAATTTATTCACTTCATTGTTGACACTGGCCCTTGGGATTATCTACTCATTTGTCAAGTGAGGTAGTTGCCTGCTCTCAGGGGGGAGGGAGGGGCTGAAAAGCAACAGAGCTCCTCATATAGGGGAGGGGGAGGTGAGAGCTCCGGGATTACTGTGCTGTCTATCTTCAGCTTTTCCACTTATCAGCCAGTTTAATTGAATTTGGCTGATAAAAGCTGAGATAAGGAGTCTGTTACCTTTGTATGTAATGCAAGCTGACTCAAATCCAGCTCTGCTACATCAGTTTCCACATCAGCATCATACTGTGGATCATAGCAGATAGCAGAGCAAGTGAAACCCCGCTCACCAATGTGCGAGAAATCCAGGAAGTGAAGAGAGTACAGAGCCTTCAGGCTGCAGAAGAAGAGTTATGGGAATACCCCTTCAAGGTTGCACCCAATTTATGATGAGATACACATCACACGATAAATTAGGTGCATCCTCCAGGACCTGTGCACCTAAAAGGAGCAAGTAGCTGGCATAGATTTCTGGTATCAGTTACATGATAAATTTGCCCAGGCAGATAGCCCTTCCCCCGCTCCACTTTCTCCCATTTCTCCTTTAAGACAAGTGTGCGTGGGATTCAGAACTTAAGAAACCATAGTTTCTGAGCATAAAAATATGACTTTCTAAAAAATTGTGACTGTTTCATGGCTTGCCAAAAAGCAATGACCTTCATGAATGGCAGATCAAATCAATAATCTCAAAGACAATTATATTTCGATTTTTCATGGTTTATGGCGCACAAGTCATGATAAATTAGTGTGAATGGGTGCCAAAAAATGCACCACTTTTATGCCAGAAAACTGACATGTTCAGTTTAATGGATGCTGGCATTTATCTAATGTTAGGTATGGTATAACATTAAGAAATAACTTAATTGGATAAGCAGTAACAACTAACAGAAATGTAGATAAATAAGGACAGACGAAACATTAGGCAGAAACTGAGTTGGTACACGAATGGAAGTTGAGCTGACAAGATGCCGGGACATAGCTAAAGGGGGTATCTAAGTAGCAGGTGAACCTAAGCCCTAGTGCTTGAGGGAGCCCAAGGGCCTCCCTACCACATACAAACACACCATCTATAAATGGCACATGGGGGTTCTGTCATAGATTTGGCATTGGGACCTTAGGTGCTTTAAGTTACGCCACGATGCAGTATCAATGTTGATGACGGCTTTTCCTTCAGCATTCAGAACTAAAGCAGACATGGTTGCTGCAAAAAGTGAACAAGACTTTAAGTCAGAGACCCAAGAGACTATATAACTAGAAGTTAGAACCAAGACGTGAAGCGATGATGGAGTCTAACACGATCAGAACAGTAACCAGGATCAGAAATCAAAAGTAGGCCAGACAAAGACTCATACTGAAAACAATTTGTTGTCATCAGCACAAAATTTAGGGATTCGTTAAAACTTACAAAGCTGACTACCAGCCATATACATGTCACAATATATGTCAAAAAAGTAGCCTAAATTTACCTTGGCTCAAATGGTGCTGGTTGATAAATGTGGTCCAAGGGGAAAATACACTGAGACTGTAGCACAATGGAGTAAAATGTGCTACATTTATTAAGAGGTACACTGCTTTTACTAAATTGGTGTATCTTTGCCTGCCTGTGAAATCTATCCCCTTCTGCCCTAACCCTGCCGATCACTTATATAAGTGGTGAAAGAATTTTAGCACAAATATGGTGTTCAACCACATATAAGTATATGCCAAAAGACAGGAATTTAATATATTCATTGTGTGCTAGATATCTCTGTTTCTCCTCAGGGGTGGCACCTCATTCGACTATGCACGTGCTGGTATGTTAGGAAACTTAAAGGGGTTGTCCAGGATAAGTTAAAAATTTCCCATTAAGCTAAACCCCCTACCCCTGCCTAACTTCTAATTTACTCTTATTAAAAAATGTATATTTACCCATATGCCTGGGGTGGTCACATGACTACTCTGGACACATTTACTGATTTCCTGGTGATGTTCCATTTTGGCGCTTCTGGAGACTAGAGGCCACCAATACTACTCTCTTTCCGGCACCTGCGCAATAGAACGTCGACAGAAGCAGCTTTCTATAGCACATGTGTGGCTTCTGTCAGCTTCCAGGTTTGGACAGAAGAGGGGATAGCGGCAAACCCATCTCCAGGACAGGTAAGTATGATGGAGTAGGGTTGGGTGACTGAGTTAGTTAGGAAGCTATGTAGGAAGGGCTAGTAGCAGACTAACTAGGGGTAGGGGGTGGAGGAAATATCAGTGGGGATCTGAGTGAACTGCAAAGCATCATGGTAGTTGTAGGCTAAGAAAGCAGAAAGCTACCCATGTAAACAAATGCAGAGGACACCAGGAGCTCCCAGAGAAAGCCAGAAATCACTCAATACACTGCTAAAGGTATTTGGGTGCACTTATTAACCCATTGCTAGCACTAACAGATCATTAAAAAAAAAAAAAAATTGTTTTGCCCAGAAAACCCCTTTAAGAAGATTCCAGCATGTGTAATGAAGCCAGAATGCTGAGGCTTGTTATACATTTGTTCAAAATGAGTACCAGCAAGAAGATTCATGGGAGTTTAGCTATGCAACATAGGTATTATGGGCCTTTCATTCTATTTGACTGATTGATAAGGGTCCAAAATGTCTCCCAAACTAACAATCCTGTTATTTAGGGGCATTTAGAAGGAGCAGATCCATACCTCTGTGACTATAAATGGAAGAAGCTATGGAAAGATAATCGTTTTTTTTACGGAAAATCAAATCAACATACAAGTGCATTGGGGGTGCAAACTTATTTATTGAACCATATTTGTCAATAGTCAACTACAGAGTGAAAACGTCAATCACAGCTATAGGAGAGATATTGGGCACTGATCCAGAATAGAATCGGGGCATTTGCAAATGTCTGTATTCAAATCTGGCCACACCTCCAATACACTTGCAGGCTGATTTGCATATCAATAAAAAATTATTATCTCTGCATTGCTTCAACAGTTTGTGGCTGCAAAGGTAATCTAATATTCATATTTAAGACCCCTGGGTGGTAATATGGCCACAGTTATTGAGTTTGGGGGAATTTTGGAACTGACAGCATCCCTTTAAGAATGACAATACAAAAACAGGTTACCTAATGTTATTGTACACAATGATAAATCACTTTGCTTGACCTCATCAAAATCCAATATCTTGTAGACATGATAATATCCCATAGGATAATATCACATCTTCATTTAAAAGGAATTTTAAAAGCCCCAAAAATGTGTCAGTGAAAAATGATTCTCCGCCACCAGATCAATAAGACTATATTAAGTTGCAAAGTGATATGTTATAAAGTGAAGTCTGGTGGGTAACTAGAACTCAAACACTATACTATTAAATCTGTCATTCATAAATCTTATGTGAGGTCACAGAAACTTCCAATCTGAAATATGGTTAACATCCGATAATAGCATCCTCTGCTATCCCAAACATTGCAATATAGTACACACTAACAATATATGCGGCACATACGAATAGAATATATGGTATAAAATGTGTAGTTAAAGCCACAAGTATGAAAAATACTTAAGGCTGAGGTCTCACCTTGCGGAAATGCAGCCTTATTTTGTTGCGGTTTTTTGAGCCAAAGTCAGAAGTGGATTGAGCAGAGGGTAGAAGTATAAGAACCTCCCAGATATTTCACGTTCCTTTTGTAGACATGCTTGGCTTTGGCATAAAAAACCACAACAAAATCTGCAATAAAAAAAGTTACGTTTCTGCAACGTGGGGCCTTAGCCTTAGGCTGAGGCCTCACATTGCGGAAACGCAGCTTTTTTTTCCTGGACTTTAATGTGTTTGATTTGAGGCAAAGCCAGGAGTGTATTGAGCAAAAGGTAGAAGTATAAGAACTTCTTATATATTTCCCATTCTTTATGCGGCCATTCTTGGCTTTGGCTCAAAAAACCCATAAAATCTGCAACAAACAAATCTGCGTTTCCGCAACATGGAGTCTCCCCTTAAGGGTAATCGCCGTTGTTGTTGCAGTGACTGACACAAAGGGCCGGCTTCAGGTTTTTATGGGCCCTTGGGCGACAGAGCCTCAGTGGGCCCCCTTGTGGAGCAAATCATGTGGCGACAGTAAAACAGTAGGTACCACAGAGACCCAAATGTTTTATTTAGAAAAAAAATATGTAAACTTAGAAAAACACTAGCTCAAAATTCCATACCCCCTCCTCTTCCCCCCCTTCCTCTCTCCCCCTCCCCCTCTTCCCCCCTCTCTCCCCCTCTCTCCCCCTCCCCCTAAAGAATACTCACCAGCGGGGAGCCCGGTCCTGTCCTTCTTGCTTGTAGGAGGCGGGAGTCGGGACACTGCGCACCGCTGTGGCCAGATGAAGTGAGTGACGTCACGCAGGAGCGCCACGGCAAATTTTGCTCCACCCACTTTTATGTTGACTCCACCCATTCTCATTCATTTTTCATGTGCCCCCACACAGTATAATCCTCCTACAGTCACCCGTAAATTATACGTCCCCCCCTCCATCTCTCCCCCAGTTTCATGTCCCCCCATCTCTGTCCCCAGTTTCATGTCCCCCCTCCATCTCTGCCCCAGATTCATGTCCCCTCCATCTCTGCCCCAGATTCATGTCCCCATCTCTGTCCCCAGTTACATGTCCCCCTATCTCTGTCCCCAGTTTCATGTCCCCCATCTCTGTCCCCAGTTTCATGTCCCCCCTCCATCTCTGCCCCAGATTCATGTCCCCCCCATCTCTGCCCATAGTTTCATGTCCCCTCATCTCTGCCCCCAGATTCATGTCCCCCATCTCTGACCACAGTGTCATGTACCCCATCTCTGCCCACAGGTTCATGTCCCCCATCTATGCCCCCAGTTTCATGTCCCCCTATCTCTGTCTCCAGTTTCATGTCCCCCCATCTCTGTCCCCAGTTTCATGTCCCCCCTCCATCTCTGCCCCAGATTCATGTCCCCCCCATCTCTGCCCATAGTTTCATGTCCCCCCATCTCTGCCCCAAGATTCATGTCCCCCATCTCTGACCACAGTGTCATGTACCCCATCTCTGCCCACAGGTTCATGTCCACCCATCTCTGCCCCCAGAATCATGTCCCCCATCTCTGCACCCAGATTCATGTCTCCCCATCTCTGCTGCCAGTTTCATACTGTTCTCTTCCCCCCCCCTTCATCTGCCCCCAGTTTCATGGGCCCCCTTCATTATGTTGCCCTCAATGTTTAACACAAAAAAATACGTATACTCACCTTCCAACGCTCCCCTGCCGCTCTCTCCGCAGTGTCACTAACAGAGTTGTAGAGTTGTCATCACATCGCGCTTACACAGCTACTAGTCGGATCACATCTCGCTTACACAGCCAGTAGTTGGAGCGCCACGGCAAAGCAAGGAGCTGAGCTGTGACAGCTCCTTGCTTTAGTCGCGTATGTGTTCAACTCAGATCTGCGTCCGGCAAGCAAGTGCTGGGGCAGGGAAGTGCTAGGGGCCCCAGAGGCTCTGTGGGCCCCAGCACTTGCCCGACTATGCCGTGTGCTGACGCCGGCCCTGCTGACACCCCTAGAAGTACCATCCTATGGATAAATGCACTACATGATCAGCTGTTCTCAGCAGTCGCTGGAGCTAATACCAAGAACAGAGCTAGAAGCACAGCTTTGAGCCATGCGTAGTGGTTATTCAGGAGGTGCCAAGTGTCAGACCCCACTAATCTGACATTGATGACCTATCCCAAGGGGGTCATTAGTATCCATAACCTGAAATACCACTTTAAGGATTAATATATGTCCCTGGCGTACCTAACATTTCAAGCTAATTCTGGTTGCCTAGAGGTTTTAGGAGTTAGTGACAGTATTTGATAATATTGTTTAAGAGGTTAGTACATTTTATACTTGGTGTTCAAGACTAGTGACAGGTTAATACTAGTAATATCCATGGTGGTCCTGGGGGTTGAAAGGGGCTAATGGTAAAATCCTTAGTAATTTAAGATGTCGAAGGGGTTCTTCATCTCTGACCTGATGCCAGTGGATAGCTCATCTCTCCGGGCACCGGTTAGGTGTTACCCACTCTTTTATATTTTCCGATTTATAAACTCCAGTTAGTAATAAGAGTCAAGAGAGTTGTGTATATGTCAGTGCTTAAGAATGTCCATTAAAGGCAATTGTTCCTGTAAATCTTTTATGCAAGACTCTAAAACATATGGACATATAATCGGAAGACTATTTCTAAAACACTTAATGAATATTTTATATGTGTAAACATTGTACTTAATAAAGCTCACCCCTTCCTCCTAATAGCTTTATTATGCCTGCAGGAATAGCTCCATTAGGCCCTTGGTAAATCATACTGCCAATACCAACTTTCACCTATTCCTATTGTGAAGTGTCTTGAGAAACAAGGATGTATATTAGAAAGATAAAAGCCCACACCTAACCTATAAACTATTGATACATATAATGGGACCTGCCAGATTTGATCCAAGCAGAGTAACTGTATGTGTTCACATTGTCATCCATAAAGTACCAGAGAAGGAAGAGCCGATAATTGATTTACAGAACATGATGACCTGTTTCTTAATAGAAATGCTTGTGTCTCATGCCCAGCATTTACACATTTATCAGGATTAAAACATTCACACTTTAGGTGCTGGAGGAGCAAGACCTGCAGTGCAGTGACAAGGGAGGTATAAATGGCCCTACTTCAATGCAGTGATGACAAGAGCAGGATCTTAGATCACATTATGGTTACTTGGCAGTAAATGTGCTTTGACCAATGCTTTTATCTAGCTCTGTACCCTGCGGACTGTCCTCTACCTTATGTTCCAGTGATAGACACAAGTACAATTCTCAGCTTTCACTGTAAACAGGTCATTCCTAATCTAAAAATCTGAGAATCTACCAGTTCAGTTCCTATTACAGGAGTGCAGTGTCCACTTATTGTACAGTGGATCACTAAGTGCAAGTATACACCAAGGAGCACAAGTATTTTTCTTTGTATGTAGTGCAGGTATAGAACTAAAATGATAAGAAATATAGCTAGAGTTCTAGACGTAAGTGCTATTAAACCGTCAGGCTGGTACAACCACCCATACAGACAAGCTGCTGTGCCAGTGTAACGAGGAGGATATGGCACTCGCTGGAGTGACTCTGTCCGTTTATTGGGCAGATCACTGGAGTGACTCTGTCCCTTTATTGAGCTGATCAGCTGAGGTCCCAGAGATCGGAAACCCACTCATTAAGCAATCAATGTTAAAGTCCCAAAGTCCCTCTTTATTGATATAAACAGCACCAAACTGTGCTGACATGTAATTTCAGGTATTAGTATAGTCTCAGGCAAAGCTTGCCTCCTAGGAAGAAGCAGCATCACGATGGTAGCTTTTAGCATAATCTTAAAGGAGGGATTGTTGTTCATCATATCCAGTGACTGACTGGACAGCTAATTTAGTGACCCGTTAACCCCACCAGAACCTGGGCGACCTGAGAGTTGACCGGATTGTGATTATGCTCATTAGCAAATCCAAGCTTTTAAACCATATATACGACATGTATCTTACAAGTGACCATGATGTATTCTGTAGGTTGGTGTCATACATTTAACTTGATATATAACGGCTTCTTCACTAAAGCATTAGGCCCCGTCACTCCTGTGATTCTCCTCCTTTCTATACCCTTCACTGTGACTGGAAATTATGTCACTTCCAGGTACACAATACATGTCACCGAAACTCCATCCTGGGCTCTCTTTTTAAACCCTGGCCATATTTCTCTAGCATTCTTGCCTTGCCTTTCTTTATGCTGTGTACTGCCCCTATTTCTCCTCTAACCCAGAAATATTATTTAGGTATTGTTCAGGGATTACTGTTTACTGATACATTCTGTCCTATAGTCTCTTCAGCGTTGTCTTTCTTGCATTTCGAAGCTGAGCATCGCCCCTCTAGTTATCCCACCCATATATTTTTTTTTTTTATGTAGATTGTGAACCCCCATATAGGTATCACAATGTACTTTTTTTTTTTTTTTCCTATCAGTACATCTTTGTAGAATGGGAGGAAATCCACACATACACGGGGAGAACATAAAAACTCCTTGCAGATGTTGTTCCTGGTGGGATTCGAACTCCAGGACTCCAGCGCTGCAAGGCTGCAGTGCTAACCACTGAGCCACCATATTGCCCCTTATCCCACTCATATGTACGAAGATTACTTTTAATTAGGCTTGAGCCGATCTTGAGATTTCAGGATCGTTTTTAAAATCCGAGTTTTGATCATTTTCCAGCTGATCGTGAATTTTGCTCGATCGCCAATCGGGATCCCATCTTCCCCGATCCCGATCACTCAACCCTATTTACTTTATGTTTATGGAGTAGGGTTGAGCCGATCTTGAGATTTCAGGATAATTTTTAAAATCTGATTTTCGATCATTATACAGCTGATCCCAATCGCAATCGTGAAATTTGCTCGATCGCCGATCGGGATCCGATCTTTCCTGATCCCGATCGCTCAACCCTACTTTTAATGTCCACACAGTCTTCATCTCAACTGATTTTTCTATAATCGATTCTTTTGTTTTTGGACTATATACATGTACATATATATTTACAGACGACTGATGAAGGTCTACTCAGACCGACACATCTTTATATACGGAATAAATATAGTTTGGAGAGTATTCCGTGTTAAACATTTATTTATCAGTGCTGGAATCTTTCTTCTCTTTACTAAAGTATACCTGTCAATAAACCCCCTACTATATTGTATTTGCTCTGTAAACTGAGAGTGAGCAAATTACTTCCTGCCAGTTATATGATGGCTTGTAAAGAAAGCCGATAAAATATCGAAAGGGACATGCTGGCTGGTGCCCTTTAATGTACGGCGTAAGTAAACTAAACTTCTCTTCTACAAAGGTTAGAGCTGAACAGCAATATATGTGTGCGACTTGTGTATTTGATGTGTGGAAAAGCTGGATTTAGTATATGACTATAGTTATCTGTGATCCAGAAGAGTTTCATGGCCAAGTATTGCTGGAACATATGAAACAGATGCAAATTCGGAGATAATATATGTTTTATGAATACAATATTGATATGAAACATACACTTTTTTACCATGTAACCGATCATGTGCTGTAAGTAAGACTAAAGATGTCACACTGTGCTTCACCACTTATTTCACCATTCAGGACATAACTGCCGGGGGAAGAGTGTAAGCCACTACTACAGGGCCCGTGGACATTAGGGGCAGGCCTCTGATGTGTTTTTTTTTTTGTTTTTTTTTAATAGGCCATTTCCTACTGTAGTAACTCCAGCAGGTAACAAGCCCTATTTACTTGCTGATCCTCGTTACTGCTCACGGCCGCTTGCGCCTCCCCTTCTGCCGAAGCGGAGGTGGCTGTGATCAGGAGCAAGGATTGGTAAGTGAGGCCGTGGGCCAACAAACCCCACAAACACTGCTATTATTATACTCTGGAGTCAGACACTGACATATAATGATCTTTGGGCCAGGGCAGGGAACAAATAAAAAAAAAAAAAGGGGTGTTACTTACCTCTCCTGCACTCCGGCAGGCTGCGGGCCTGTTTAGTGACGTCATGTGGCCCAGGCTAGCATCATTATGCGTTGTGACACTGGCCTAGGTCAGGTGACATCTAGTCCAACATTGAAGAGATCTGCGGGTAGTGTGCCGGAGCAAGAGAGAGGTAAGTAACATTATTTTTTATATTGTATCCTCCCCTGGGTCTCTGATCATCTCAGGGGTCTGATTTATGGAAACATTCAGGGGAAGTCTGGTTCAATTATTGTCTTTTCATTTTTAGTCACCTGTTCACCATACCATCCTCATCATAAATTTGTTCCTGCATCTGTGTACCATTACTATCTTGTTCTTGTATACTTATTTCTTCCTAAGAAGTGGAAAAAATGGCAGCACTCTAACATTTAGAAAGTTGTGGGTTTATTCCAAGCAGCAACGTTTCGGTTCTTATCCGAACCTTTTTCAAGCATTTTTTTTCTACTTATTTATTCCTAGTTATGTCCCTGGCTTCATATATCTTGTTCTATTTTACTGTCCATTTGTTGCATAATTTGACCCTACTGTCCATGAGAACCAGGAGACACTGTTAGTTCCTGGGATTGCTATAGGTAAAATATATGTCTGCCTTATTATTATTTATTTTTAGAGCACCATTAATTCCATGGTACTTTACATTTGAGGAGGATTTACATATGACACAAAAATACACAACATACAAAATACACTAACATAGTGACCAACTGGTACAATAGCAGAGAAGGCCCTGCCCATAAGGACTTACAATCTATGAGAGAATGGGGGCAGAGACATTACTGCATTGTGTTGATAACTCTACCTGATTACTAATATGTCTTTCACTCTCCAAACTATCTTGTCTAGAGTCTACACTGAATGCCAAATTCATATTTCTGTCTAACAGCTACCAGTGCCTCTACCCTGTCCTAGTCACTGCACTGGTTGGCTATAATTTTATAATTCTACTTAAACGTATTACTCTCTCCCAGCTTTCCCCTATATTTCATCACTCATCTCAGTCTACCAACATACCCATGCTCTATATTCTGCTAACATCCTTCATAATCTGAATCTCCGCTCCTTTCTCCAATACTTCTCTCGTGCTGCACCAGAACCCTGGAATGCGCTACCCCAGACAATCAGGTTAATCCCCAATATCCATGGTTTTAATTGTATCCTATCAGATTCCTTAAATTGTCTCCTTTTATCACCAGTATTCTTCAGAAGCTGAGTTTCCCTCACACTCCTTGCATATTATGCACTTCACATCTGTGCAGATACATATACTGACTGGCCAGTATAAATATAGACGAAATATAAAATATGAATGACCCACTTCACAGAGCAAGTGTTTTACCTGTTACCTTTGTTTCTTCATAGATTGTAATCTCTTATGAGAAGAACCGTCATTACTCTTGTCTCAATTGTTAATCGCTTTGTTATAATTGTGTTATTTTAGACTTTGTATCCTCTGAAATGTAATGTGCATCTAAATATGTTGCCACTATATAATTACAGATTATTAGTAGTATCAACATTTATACAGCAACAACATAAGTAATACTCCCTCTGCTGGATAACACAGGCTCCAACAAGGTATGTTTCTTATAGAACTTGCTATGCCGTGCTAATACAAAGGCAACCATGTGCTATAAGAAGTAAAGAGAGTTCTACTTTAAAGGCTTAATAGACAAAACACCAAACATTAGAGACAAAATGTTGTTGCTTTCTATAGAATAAAAATTATAGTTCTAACATTGTAGAAGTTCTAAAATGTTAGCGGTTCTTGGGGTTAGTGGTTCTTGACATTAACAAATGCCTCTGTATTTGCAGCCTGAAGAAGAAGCTCAGGAAGCTTTGGAAGAACCTGCTGCTGAACCACTGCTGGAGCCAGAAGGGGAGAACTATGAGGAAGCCCCCCAGGTAAGAGACCATATATTTCACATAGGAAGTTGAAAATCAAGTGTTTTTTTTGTTAATATTGTTTTAGCTGCCGACAACAGCTGATTGGTGGGGGTGTTGGGTGTTGGACCACCACTGAACTGGTATTAATAGCCTATTCTTACAAAGGGACCTCAATATTTTTAGCTGAGATCCCTATTATTCACTTTCACAGGTTTCATCATGTTGCTTTCTGTCTGACCGAACTGAAAGAGTTAAATTGGGTCAATTATATTACAGTACACTGAACCAGTAGTGATCCAAAGCTAGAACAAGAAGGCTAGGTTACAGATACCAGCTATGTAATAACCTTTATAAAAGCCCACACAGATAGGCCACATGAATACAGCATTGTGCCCTGTACGTGTCCATGAAAAATGGATCAGACAGCACACATATGGCATCTGTGAACCTTTCCGTGTTCTCCATTGACTCCTACACTCCAGTAAATCAGTCTGTACCACAAAATGGACTGGAATAGGACCTACATTGAGTTTTGCATCATAGCCCCTCCACATGGACCTAGAAGAAACATGGTTGTGTATATGGCCTAGAAAAGAATGGGTCAGTGGGCTATGTGTTAGGGTAAGTTCACACAGAGTTTTTTGGTCAGGATTTTGAGGCCGTGTTTGCATCAAAATCCTGACTAAAAAGACGGCTCCCATTGAAATCAATGGCAACTGCTCAGGAGTTTTTTCAGGGAGCCGGGACAAGCTGGAAAAGAAGCGAGGTGCTCATTCTTCCGGCTGTTTCGCCTCGTGTTTCAGCCTGAAGACACTCCCTCCTCTGGACTAGGCCCATTCATTCTCCGGAGCAGAGTGTGCAGCTGGATACCGGTGTAGTGCGCCAGCTTTCAGTCGCAGCTACCCGGCTTTTGGTCCGGAACCTGAGGAGGCCTCCGCCTAAGGTTCAGGACCAAAAAACTGAACTTACCCTTAGGGTGCATTCACACTGAGTAAACGCTAGCTTATTCTGAACGTAAAACACGTTCAGAATAAGCGGCGTCTAAAGCAGCTCCATTCATTTCTATGGGAGCGGGGATACGAGCGCTCCCCATAGAAATGAATGGGCTGCTTCTTTCACTCCGTGCAGTCCCATTGAAGTGAATGGGGAGTGCCGGCGTATACGGCAAGCTATGCTCATGCCGGAGCGTACACGCCGGCACTCCCCATTCACTACAATGGGACTGCACGGAGTGAAAGAAGCAGCCCATTCATTTCTATGGGGAGCGCTCGTATCCCCGCTCCCATAGAAATGAATGGAGCTGCTTTAGACGCCGCTTATTCTGAACGTGTTTTACGTTCAGAATAAGCTAGCGTTTACTCAGTGTGAATGCACCCTTACTGTGTCAATACTGTGACTGGCAGACGAGCAACTAGTCAATGGCACAATTCCTAAAATCTTAGTCTGGCTTACTGTGTCTGGGGCAAATAAACTGCAAATCAGAATAATTGATATAAAAGCTTTGCATGGAAATACAGAAAGTAATCCATACTAAGTCCTTGTTCCCCAATTGCCCCTGACCCTCTGTTTTTTTGTTTTCAAAATTGAACAAGATGACATAGTGATCCTCACATAAAAATGGAAAGGAATTGAATTAAAAAGATACATATTATTAAAAGATTTTAGAGCACAGAGGGGGCAGATTTACCATTAGCGCAATTTTTAAAGTCCGACATCTGAATGGGTGAATTTTGCACCAAATTAATAAAATATTTGATAAATTAGGCACATCCATAAGTCTAACACGTCCATCCTGAAATGTTTCTATACTATCTACGCCACCCCCTGAGTGGAGTTAGTTTGTGATTATTATGTGACTTTTGATAAATCTGGATTGAAGACAGCTAGTGGAGTTGGGGAGGATTTTTTATGCCTTGGACACTAGTTTACTGTACAAGGCATGAAAAAAAAATCCCAATTTTTTTGTGCAAAAATTAGAGACTTTCTATTGTTGAGTGTCGGGTTTGATAAATTCCCTCCAAATTTTTAAATATAACTGATAACACTGAGATGACTATGTATTGATGTGCCTGGTTCTCCAAAATGAGGCACACTGTGGCTAAGGCCATGTGCTAGCCACTGGCCATGATTGAACATTAGGGCTGGTGCACAGGAGGAACATGGAGGTCACCCGAGTGCCGCCCATGCACCCAGGGCCGCCATCAGGAATTTTGGGGCCCCATACAGCCTAAGTGTCTGCCCCCCCCCCCTCGCCATTTTAAAACGACCTTATTTTGCGTCATACCAATTATGTATTACATTTCCCTTTATTTAGCAGCATTACAAGGCTTAATCAGATTCTATTTGCAGGTATAATCTGCTAAATGTGGCAGCGCCTATAGAGAGCCAACACCATCTATAAGAGCCCTCCTAATAAATCCTCAGGGCTTTTTCACATTGCGTTTTTGGCCTCTCTTACCGGGATACGTTAGTAACCAGTCAAAATCAGCTGTCAACTTATCCCTGCACGAAGAACTGGCCATTAAAAAAAAGGGGGGCCTGCAGTTCTCTGTGCAGGGATAAGTGGGGAGCTGATTGTGACTAGTTACCAACGTATCCCGGCAAGGGAGGCCTCTGCCGCCTCTCTCGCTGATGCTGACACATATGCGGCTGAAGCGAGGAGCTGACCTGTGTCAGCTCCTCGCTTCATCCGCATATGTGTCAGCGAGAGAGGCGCGCAGTGGCGAAGTGAGGAGCTGACACAGGTCAGCTCCCCGCTTCAGCGGCTGAAGCGAGCTGACCTGTCAGCTCCTCGCTTTGCCGCCTCTCTCGCTGACGCTGACACATATGCGGCTGAAGCGAGGAGCTGACCTGTGTCAGCTCCTCGCTTCGCCGCTGCGGCCTCTCTCGCTGACACATATGCGGCTGAGCCAGCCGCATATGTGTCAGTGAGAGAGGCCGCAGCGGCGAAGCGAGGAGCTGACACAGGTCAGCTCCTCGCTTCAGCCGCATATGTGTCAGCGAGAGAGGCGGGCAGCGGCGAAGCAAGGAGCTGACCTGTGTCAGCTCCTTGCTTCAGCCACGTATGTGTTCAACTCAGATCTGTGTTCTCTGGACGCAGATCTGAGTTGAAACAAACAGGACATACAATGACTGCTGCCGGCGCCAGGGGGCCCGGGCGCCCCCCCATTTTTAAATTTGGCCGGGCCCCTGACGCCAGTAGCAGTAGTACTGGCCTATCGGCGGCCCTGCATGCACCGGCCCCATTCATTCAACGACTAGGAGGTGCTGAAGCACGACCCCAAAGCTGGACAAAAATAGAACCCGTCCTGAGTTTTGCGGCCTGGACGTTCAGCTTGCACATGAGACCATGTAACTCACGATTGTGTGCATAGGCCCAAAGAAATGAATGGGTCAGTGTGCTATCCGGAAAACCCTGGATAGCACACAGAACTACAGCACAATCATCTGCAAGGGGCATAATAGATAAATATCTTGAAAGGCTACTTCCGTCTCTTTACTTAGAACACCCTCATATGTTGCTTAGCTTTCCAAAACCAAAAACTCCATCAGGAATTGGAAAAATTCAAGGACTCTGCAATTGATTTGTTGAAAAACTCTGATACTTTTGCACACAGCGAGGCCTCTGTTGTGTACATGGAGGGCAAAGGCATAGGTACTCTCTCAATATTGCACCATATTATGGCAGTATTTTCCCCTAGAAGAACTACATCTTTGCCAATGAGTCACAAGGCCATCTTTGTATGAAATCAGAGGCATGCTGAGGTACCTTACAGTAGATTCCTAAAGACTTGTATGGAACGCATATTGGGTTTTAATCTCCTTCAAGAGGACGAGTTTTGAAGTTTATAGGTTTGGAAAATGACATAGCAGGCTACTAGTATAAAGAAGATTTTAGAAATACTAACTTCATACATAACAAGGACATCTAGAAACTACTTATCAGCTGATATCAGGTTTTTAGGGGTGTCAAAAACCCCTTAAGGCCCCACGGGACAACACACAGCGCTAAAGCGCTGCAGTAAACATCGCGGCGGGAATGCATCGCAGTTCTTCCCACAGCACTTTGAACAGAAAGTTCATAGTTTTCCTCCACTGACTTTCTGTTACCATTATATCTATGGGAAAGCCGCCGGCATTTCCGTACACATAATTGACATGCTGCAATTTCCAAAACCGCAACAGTTTTGGAAATCGCAGCATGTCTGCCCTGTGGATTTAAATGCAAAGTGGGCATGGGATTCGCATGAATCCCATCCACTTTGCAGATACTGTATAACGCTTCGGGAAAATCGCAGCGTTTCCGGCCCATGGGGCCCTGGCCTAATGATATTTTGGACTGCTGGTCCTTTTCAGGCAGAATTGGTTGATGTAGCATTAAGAGGGCTAAAGTAATTTAATCATAAGTGGAACATTTCACCGGAGCTGCGGCAATTGTTTAAGTATGATTAAATGAGTTTAATAATTCATTACATCCAGGTGCAGAAACTTATGTCTGCCAATAAGCCCAGCAGAAAAGGCGAAATTAATAATACAACCTCAGTAGCATGTGCCAGTATAATGTACTTTAATGGCTTTCACCCTGAGATTAACCCCTATACTGATAATGAATGTATGCACGATGTATGCACGGTTTTATGGTGGGATATTCTGCTCTTTATCAAGGTGTTACCTGGAAATTCAGAAGATTTCTGCAGATCAATGGTAGATGGGTTCCCTCCAGGTGACATATAAGATTTTCAGAGCATTCTCCAGAAATTCTCCTTTTTTCATTATAACTAGAGATGAGCGAACACTAAAATGTTCGAGGTTCGAAATTCGATTCGAACAGCCGCTCAATGTTCGTGTGTTCGAATGGGTTTCGAACCCCATTATAGTCTATGGGGAACAGATACTCGTTAAGGGGGAAACCCAAATCCGTGTCTGGAGGGTCACCAAGTCCACTATGACACCCCAGGAAATGATGCCAACACCTCTGGAATGACACTGGGACAGCAGGGGAAGCATGTCTGGGGGCATCTAACACACCAAAGACCCTCTATTACCCCAACATCACAGCCTAACAACTACACACTTTACACACTCAATACCACATCTCTGACAGTAGGAAAACACCTTGAAACATGTGTATTTGGCACTTGCAGTGAGGAGAGCTTGTCACCAGCAGTGAATTTGGCCCTTGTAGTAAGTTGAGGTTGGCACCAACATTTGTTTTGAAAATCAGGGTGGATTGAGCCTCTAACCAGCAGAGTTTGGGCAAATTCATGGTGGAGGGAGCCTCTAAACACCCCAGTTTGGGCAAATTCATGGTGGAGGGAGCCTCTAAAAACCCCAGTTTGGACCAATTCATGGTGGAGGGAGCCTCTAACCAGCCCAGTGTGGGCAAATTCATGGTGGAGGGAGCCTCTAAAAAACCCAGTTTGGACCAATTCATGGTGGAGGGAGCCTCTAACCAGCCCAGTTTGGGCAAATTCATGGTGGAGGGAGCCTCTAAAAAACCCAGTTTGGACCAATTCATGGTGGAGGGAGCCTCTAACCAGCCCAGTTTGGGCAAATTCATGGTGGAGGGAGCCTCTAACCAGCCCAGTTTGGACCAATTAATGGTGGAGGGAGCCTCTAACCAGCCCAGTTTGGACCAATTAATGGTGGAGGGAGCCTCTAACCAGCCCAGTTTGGACCAATTAATGGTGGAGGGAGCCTCTAACCAGCCCAGTTTGGACCAATTAATGGTGGAGGGAGCCTCTAACCACCCCAGTTTGGACCAATTCATGGTGGAGGGAGCCTCTAAACAGCCAAGTTTGGACCAATTCATGGTGGAGGGAGCCTCTAAAAACCCCAGTTTGGACCAATTCATGGTGGAGGGAGCCTCTAACCAGCCCAGTTTGGGCAAATTCATGGTGGAGGGAGCCTCTAAACAGCCCAGTTTGGGCAAATTCATGGTGGAGGGAGCCTCTAACCAGCCCAGTTTGGACCAATTAATGGTGGAGGGAGCCGCTAAACAGCCCAGTTTGGGCAAATTCATGGTGGAGGGAGCCTCTAAACAGCCCAGTTTGGACCAATTCATGGTGGAGGGAGCCTCTAAAAAACCCAGTTTGGACCAATTCATGGTGGAGGGAGCCTCTAAACAGCCCAGTTTGGGCAAATTCATGGTGGAGGGAGCCTCTAACCAGCCCAGTTTGGACCAATTAATGGTGGAGGGAGCCTCTAACCAGCCCAGTTTGGACCAATTAATGGTGGAGGGAGCCTCTAACCAGCCCAGTTTGGACCAATTAATGGTGGAGGGAGCCTCTAACCAGCCCAGTTTGGACCAATTCATGGTGGAGGGAGCCGCTAAACAGCCCAGTTTGGGCAAATTCATGGTGGAGGGAGCCTCTAAACAGCCCAGTTTGGACCAATTCATGGTGGAGGGAGCCTCTAAAAAACCCAGTTTGGACCAATTCATGGTGGAGGGAGCCTCTAAACAGCCCAGTTTGGGCAAATTCATGGTGGAGGGAGCCTCTAACCAGCCCAGTTTGGACCAATTAATGGTGGAGGGAGCCTCTAACCAGCCCGGTTTGGACCAATTAATGGTGGAGGGAGCCTCTAACCAGCCCAGTTTGGACCAATTAATGGTGGAGGGAGCCTCTAACCACCCCAGTTTGGACCAATTCATGGTGGAGGGAGCCTCTAAACAGCCAAGTTTGGACCAATTCATGGTGGAGGGAGCCTCTAAAAACCCCAGTTTGGACCAATTCATGGTGGAGGGAGCCTCTAACCAGCCCAGTTTGGGCAAATTCATGGTGGAGGGAGCCTCTAAACAGCCCAGTTTGGGCAAATTCATGGTGGAGGGAGCCTCTAACCAGCCCAGTTTGGACCAATTCATGGTGGAGGGAGCCTCTAAAAAACCCAGTTTGGACCAATTCATGGTGGAGGGAGCCTCTAAACAGCCCAGTTTGGGCAAATTCATGGTGGAGGGAGCCTCTAACCAGCCCAGTTTGGACCAATTAATGGTGGAGGGAGCCTCTAACCAGCCCAGTTTGGACCAATTAATGGTGGAGGGAGCCTCTAACCAGCCCAGTTTGGACCAATTAATGGTGGAGGGAGCCTCTAACCACCCCAGTTTGGACCAATTCATGGTGGAGGGAGCCTCTAAACAGCCAAGTTTGGACCAATTCATGGTGGAGGGAGCCTCTAAAAACCCCAGTTTGGACCAATTCATGGTGGAGGGAGCCTCTAACCAGCCCAGTTTGGGCAAATTCATGGTGGAGGGAGCCTCTAAACAGCCCAGTTTGGGCAAATTCATGGTGGAGGGAGCCTCTAACCAGCCCAGTTTGGACCAATTAATGGTGGAGGGAGCCGCTAAACAGCCCAGTTTGGGCAAATTCATGGTGGAGGGAGCCTCTAAACAGCCCAGTTTGGACCAATTCATGGTGGAGGGAGCCTCTAAAAAACCCAGTTTGGACCAATTCATGGTGGAGGGAGCCTCTAAACAGCCCAGTTTGGGCAAATTCATGGTGGAGGGAGCCTCTAACCAGCCCAGTTTGGACCAATTAATGGTGGAGGGAGCCTCTAACCAGCCCAGTTTGGACCAATTAATGGTGGAGGGAGCCTCTAACCAGCCCAGTTTGGACCAATTAATGGTGGAGGGAGCCTCTAACCACCCCAGTTTGGACCAATTCATGGTGGAGGGAGCCTCTAAACAGCCAAGTTTGGACCAATTCATGGTGGAGGGAGCCTCTAAAAACCCCAGTTTGGACCAATTCATGGTGGAGGGAGCCTCTAACCAGCCCAGTTTGGGCAAATTCATGGTGGAGGGAGCCTCTAAACAGCCCAGTTTGGGCAAATTCATGGTGGAGGGAGCCTCTAACCAGCCCAGTTTGGACCAATTAATGGTGGAGGGAGCCGCTAAACAGCCCAGTTTGGGCAAATTCATGGTGGAGGGAGCCTCTAAACAGCCCAGTTTGGACCAATTCATGGTGGAGGGAGCCTCTAAAAAACCCAGTTTGGACCAATTCATGGTGGAGGGAGCCTCTAAACAGCCCAGTTTGGGCAAATTCATGGTGGAGGGAGCCTCTAACCAGCCCAGTTTGGACCAATTAATGGTGGAGGGAGCCTCTAACCAGCCCAGTTTGGACCAATTAATGGTGGAGGGAGCCTCTAACCAGCCCAGTTTGGACCAATTAATGGTGGAGGGAGCCTCTAACCACCCCAGTTTGGACCAATTCATGGTGGAGGGAGCCTCTAAACAGCCAAGTTTGGACCAATTCATGGTGGAGGGAGCCTCTAAAAACCCCAGTTTGGACCAATTCATGGTGGAGGGAGCCTCTAACCAGCCCAGTTTGGGCAAATTCATGGTGGAGGGAGCCTCTAAACAGCCCAGTTTGGGCAAATTCATGGTGGAGGGAGCCTCTAACCAGCCCAGTTTGGACCAATTAATGGTGGAGGGAGCCGCTAAACAGCCCAGTTTGGGCAAATTCATGGTGGAGGGAGCCTCTAAACAGCCCAGTTTGGACCAATTCATGGTGGAGGGAGCCTCTAAAAAACCCAGTTTGGACCAATTCATGGTGGAGGGAGCCTCTAAACAGCCCAGTTTGGGCAAATTCATGGTGGAGGGAGCCTCTAACCAGCCCAGTTTGGACCAATTAATGGTGGAGGGAGCCTCTAAACAGCCAAGTTTTGGGAAATTCATGGTGGAGGGAGCCTCTAACCAGCCCAGTTTGGACCAATTAATGGTGGAGGGAGCCTCTAAACAGCCCAGTTTGGACCAATTCATGGTGGAGGGAGACTCTAACCAGCCCAGTTTGGGCAAATTCATGGTGGAGGGAGCCTCTAAACAGCCCAGTTTGGGCAAATTCATGGTGGAGGGAGCCTCTAACCAGCCCAGTTTGGACCAATTAATGGTGGAGGGAGCCGCTAAACAGCCCAGTTTGGACCAATTCATGGTGGAGGGAGCCTCTAAAAACCCCAGTTTGGACCAATTCATGGTGGAGGGAGCCTCTAAAAAACCCAGTTTGGACCAATTCATGGTGGAGGGAGCCTCTAACCAGCCCAGTTTGGGCAAATTCATGGTGGAGGGAGCCTCTAACCAGCAGAGTTGTGGGAAAGCAGGGTGGAGGGAGCCTCTAACCAGCAGAGTTGGTGGAAATCAGGGTGGAGGGAGCCTCTAACCAGCAGAGTTGGGGGAAATCATGTTGGAGGGAGCCTAGTATTAGCAGAATTGTGCAACGCTTATGGTGGATGAGTATGAGGATGCGGAGGAATTGGAGAGGTTGAGTACAGACATGGAGTTTCATGTTGGGGTGCTTTACACAGGTGGGCACAAAAATGAAGGCTCTATCCAGTGGTGGTTCATTTTTATCAAAGTGAGCCGGTCGGCACTCTCAGCTGACAGACGGGTGCGCTTGTCAGTGATGATGCCACCGGCTGCACTGAACACCCTCTCAGATAGGACGCTGGCGGCAGGACAGGACAGCACCTCCAAGGCATATAGGGCAAGTTCAAGCCACAGGTCCAACTTCGACACCCAATACGTGTAGGGCGCAGAGGGGTCGGAGAGGACAGGGCTGTGGTCGGAAAGGTATTCCCGCAACATGCGCCTATACTTCTCACGCCTGGTGACACTAGGACCCTCCGTGGCGGCACTTTGGCGAGGGGGTGCCATCAAGGTGTCCCAGACCTTAGACAGTGTGCCCCTCGTTTGTGTGGACCGGTGAGAACTTGGTTGCCTACTGGAGGAACTGCCCTCCCTGCCGCCAACGTCACATGCTGGAAACATCTCCATCATATTCTGCACCAATTGCCTGTGGCAAGCATTGATGCGATTGGCCCTCCCCTCTACCGGAATAAAAGACGAGATGTTGTTTTTATACCGGGGGTCAAGGATAGCAAAGATCCAGTACTGGTTGTCCTCCATGATTTTGACAATACGCTTGTCGGTTGTAAAGCACCCCAACATGAACTCAGCCATGTCTGCCACAGTGTTAGTTGGCATGACTCCTCTGGCCCCACCGGAAAGTTCAATCTCCATTTCCTCCTCATCCTCCATGTCTACCCATCCGCGCTGCAACAATGGGACGATTCGAAGTTGCCCGGAAGCCTCCTGTATCACCATCACATCATCGGACAACTCTTCTTCCTCCTCCTCCTCCTCCTCCTCCTCCATTAAACGCAGTGAAGCGGACAGATGTGTGGACCTACTCTCCAGCTGTGACGGATCGGATGCTATCCCTAACTCCTCTGTGTGATCTGAGTTATCCCTGATGTCAATCAGGGATTCTCTCAGAACACACAAGAGCGGGATTGTAAGGCTCACCATCGCATCCTCAGAGCTCACCCTCCTTGTGGACTCCTCAAAGACCCGTAGGATGTCACAAAGGTCTCTCATCCATGGCCACTCATGGATGTGAAACTGAGGCAGCTGACTTTGTGGCACCCTAGGGTTTTGTAGCTGGTATTCCATCAAAGGTCTCTGCTGCTCAACCACTCTATTCAACATCTGAAACGTTGAGTTCCAGCGTGTGGGGACGTCGCACAAAAGCCGGTGTTGTGGCACATGCAGGCGTTGCTGGAGAGATTTTAAGCTAGCAGCGGCTACTGTCGACTTGCGAAAGTGGGCGCACATGCGCCGCACTTTCACCAGTAGCTCTGGAACATTGGGGTAGCTCTTTAGGAAACGTTGCACCACTAGGTTGAAGACGTGGGCCAGGCATGGAACATGTTGGAGTCCGGCAAGCTCCAGAGCTGCTACCAGGTTCCGGCCGTTATCACAAACGACCATGCCTGGGCCCAGGTGCAGCGGCTCAAACCATATTGCCGTCTCATCGAGGAGGGCATCCCTCACCTCGGAGGCAGTGTGCTGTCTGTCCCCCAAGCTGATCAGCTTCAGCACAGCCTGCTGACGTCTACCAACGCCAGTGCTGCAACGTTTCCAACTCGTAGCTGGGGTCAATCTAACAGCGGAGGAGGAGGCGGTGGCAGAGGAGGAGGCGGTGGCGGAGGAGGAGGCGGTAGAGGAGGAGGAGGAGGGGGGTGTTCTTCTCGTGTCCCTGCCAGGAATGTTAGGCGGGGAGACGAGGTACACCGGGCCAGTTTGGGAAGCAGTCCCAGCCTCAACTACATTCACCCAGTGTGCCGTCAGTGAAATGTAGCGTCCCTGTCCGCATGCACTTGTCCACGCGTCGGTGGTCAAGTGGACCTTTGTGCAAAGCGCGGAACTAAGGGCCCGCCTGATGTTGAGTGACACGTGCTGGTGCAAGGCGGGGACGGCACACCGGGAGAAGTAGTGACGGCTAGGGACGGCATAGCGAGGTGCCGCAGTTGCCATCAGGTCCAGGAAGGCGGGAGTTTCAATAAGCCGGAACGCCAACATCTCCTGGGCCAGCAGTTTAGCGATGTTGGCGTTCAAGGCTTGCGCGTGTGGGTGGTTAGCAGTGTATTTCTGCCGCCGCTCCAATGTCTGAGAGATGGTGGGTTGTTGTAAAGAAACGCCTGATGGTGCCTTTGATGGTGCAGGAGAAGGAGATAAGACAGGACCAGGGGAGGATGAGGTAGAAGTCAACAAAGTGGCGGAGGCAGATGAAGTGGTGTCCTGGCTCGTCCTCTGGAGTGCATCGCCAGCACAGTCAGCAGTGGCAGTGGCAGAGGCAGAGGCAGTGGCAGAGGCAGTGGCAGTGGCGTGAACGGCAGGCGGCCTTTGTCCTGCCGTTGCTGCCTGCCACTGATTCCAGTGCTTGGATTCCAAATGACGGCGCATTGAAGTGGTGGACAGGTTGCTCTTCTCAGAGCCCCTAATCAATTTCGAGAGGCAAATTGTGCAGACAACACTATATCTGTCCTCGGCGCATTCCTTGAAAAAACTCCACACCTTCGAGAAACGTGCCCTCGAGGTGGGAGTTTTTCGGGGCTGGGTACGAACTGGAACATCTTGGGAGATTCCGGGTGTGGCCTGGCTTCGCCTAAGCTGCTGACCTCTGCCTCTGCCTCTAGCTACCCTTTTTGGTGCTGCACCTGCCTCAACATCCACACTACTTTCCCCGCTTGACATCCCCCCTGTCCAGGTCGGGTCAGTGTCCTCATCATCCACCACTTCCTCTTCCAACTCCTGTCTCATCTCCTCCTCCCGCACAATGCGCCGGTCAACTGGATGCCCTGACGGCAACTGCGTCACATCATCGTCGATGAGGGTGGGTTGCTGGTCATCCACCACCAAATCGAACGGAGATGGAGGAGACTCTAGTGTTTGAGCATCTGGACACAGATGCTCCTCTGTTAGGTTCGTGGAATCGTGACGTGGAGAGGCAGGTTGAGGGACAATGAAAGGAGCGGAGAACAGCTCTGGGGAGCAGGGACAGTTTGGGTTATTGTTCTGTAAAGCTTCGGAATTTTGGGAGGAAGGAAGACAAGACTGTTGGGTAATAGGAGGAGAGGAGGCAGAGTCTGACTGGCTGCTGGACAATGTGCTGTAAGCGTTCTCTGACAGCCATTGCAAGACCTGTTCCTGGTTCTCGGGCCTACTAAGGTTTGTACCCTGCAGTTTAGTTAATGTGGCAAGCAACCCTGGCACTGTGGAGTGGCGCAATGCTTGCTGCCCCACAGGAGTAGGCACGGGACGCCCTGTGGCTTCACTGCTACCTTGCTCCCCAGAACCATTCCCCCGACCTCGCCCACGGCCTCGTCCACGTCCCTTTCCGGGAGCCTTGCGCATTTTGAATTCCTAGTTAGAAATTGGCACTGTATACCAGTAGTAAAAATTGTGGGTGCACGTAACCCCAATATATTCTTTGAATTACCAGTCAGAAACTGGCACTATATGGCAGTAGCAAGAAATGAGGGTATTTATAACCCCAATATATTCTTTGAATTCCCAGTCAGACAATGGCACTGTATACCAGTAGTAAAAATTGTGGGTGCACGTAACCCCAATATATTCTTTGAATTACCAGTCAGACACTGGCACTATATGGCAGTAGCAAGAAATGAGGGTATTTGTATTCCCAATATATTCTTTGAATTCCCAGTCAGACAATGGCACTGTATACCAGTAGTAAAAATTGTGGGTGCACGTAACCCCAATATATTCTTTGATTTCCCAGTCAGACACTGGCACTATATGGCAGTAGCAAGAAATGAGGGTATTTGTATTCCCAATATATTCTTTGAATTCCCAGTCAGACAATGGCACTGTATACCAGTAGTAAAAATTGTGGGTGCACGTAACCCCAATATATTCTTTGAATTCCCAGTCAGACACTGGCACTATATGGCAGTAGCAAGAAATGAGGGTATTTGTATTCCCAATATATTCTTTGAATTCCCAGTCAGACAATGGCACTGTATACCAGTAGTAAAAATTGTGGGTGCACGTAACCCCAATATATTCTTTGAATTACCAGTCAGAAACTGGCACTATATGGCAGTAGCAAGAAATGAGGGTATTTATAACCCCAATATATTCTTTGAATTCCCAGTCAGACAATGGCACTGTATACCAGTAGTAAAAATTGTGGGTGCACGTAACCCCAATATATTCTTTGAATTCCCAGTCAGACACTGGCACTATATGGCAGTAGCAAGAAATGAGGGTATTTGTATTCCCAATATATTCTTTGAATTCCCAGTCAGACAATGGCACTGTATACCAGTAGTAAAAATTGTGGGTGCACGTAACCCCAATATATTCTTTGAATTACCAGTCAGACACTGGCACTATATGGCAGTAGCAAGAAATGAGGGTATTTGTATTCCCAATATATTCTTTGAATTCCCAGTCAGACAATGGCACTGTATACCAGTAGTAAAAATTGTGGGTGCACGTAACCCCAATATATTCTTTGAATTCCCAGTCAGACACTGGCACTATATGGCAGTAGCAAGAAATGAGGGTATTTGTATTCCCAATATATTCTTTGAATTCCCAGTCAGACAATGGCACTGTATACCAGTAGTAAAAATTGTGGGTGCACGTAACCCCAATATATTCTTTGAATTACCAGTCAGAAACTGGCACTATATGGCAGTAGCAAGAAATGAGGGTATTTATAACCCCAATATATTCTTTGAATTCCCAGTCAGACAATGGCACTGTATACCAGTAGTAAAAATTGTGGGTGCACGTAACCCCAATATATTCTTTGAATTCCCAGTCAGACACTGGCACTATATGGCAGTAGCAAGAAATGAGGGTATTTGTATTCCCAATATATTCTTTGAATTCCCAGTCAGACAATGGCACTGTATACCAGTAGTAAAAATTGTGGGTGCACGTAACCCCAATATATTCTTTGAATTACCAGTCAGAAACTGGCACTATATGGCAGTAGCAAGAAATGAGGGTATTTATAACCCCAATATATTCTTTGAATTCCCAGTCAGACAATGGCACTGTATACCAGTAGTAAAAATTGTGGGTGCACGTAACCCCAATATATTCTTTGAATTACCAGTCAGACACTGGCACTATATGGCAGTAGCAAGAAATGAGGGTATTTGTATTCCCAATATATTCTTTGAATTCCCAGTCAGACAATGGCACTGTATACCAGTAGTAAAAATTGTGGGTGCACGTAACCCCAATATATTCTTTGAATTCCCAGTCAGACACTGGCACTATATGGCAGTAGCAAGAAATGAGGGTATTTGTATTCCCAATATATTCTTTGAATTCCCAGTCAGACAATGGCACTGTATACCAGTAGTAAAAATTGTGGGTGCACGTAACCCCAATATATTCTTTGAATTACCAGTCAGACACTGGCACTATATGGCAGTAGCAAGAAATGAGGGTATTTGTATTCCCAATATATTCTTTGAATTCCCAGTCAGACAATGGCACTGTATACCAGTAGTAAAAATTGTGGGTGCACGTAACCCCAATATATTCTTTGAATTCCCAGTCAGACACTGGCACTATATGGCAGTAGCAAGAAATGAGGGTATTTGTATTCCCAATATATTCTTTGAATTCCCAGTCAGACAATGGCACTGTATACCAGTAGTAAAAATTGTGGGTGCACGTAACCCCAATATATTCTTTGAATTACCAGTCAGAAACTGGCACTATATGGCAGTAGCAAGAAATGAGGGTATTTATAACCCCAATATATTCTTTGAATTCCCAGTCAGACAATGGCACTGTATACCAGTAGTAAAAATTGTGGGTGCACGTAACCCCAATATATTCTTTGAATTCCCAGTCAGACACTGGCACTATATGGCAGTAGCAAGAAATGAGGGTATTTGTATTCCCAATATATTCTTTGAATTCCCAGTCAGACAATGGCACTGTATACCAGTAGTAAAAATTGTGGGTGCACGTAACCCCAATATATTCTTTGATTTCCCAGTCAGACACTGGCACTATATGGCAGTAGCAAGAAATGAGGGTATTTGTATTCCCAATATATTCTTTGAATTCCCAGTCAGACAATGGCACTGTATACCAGTAGTAAAAATTGTGGGTGCACGTAACCCCAATATATTCTTTGAATTACCAGTCAGAAACTGGCACTATATGGCAGTAGCAAGAAATGAGGGTATTTATAACCCCAATATATTCTTTGAATTCCCAGTCAGACAATGGCACTGTATACCAGTAGTAAAAATTGTGGGTGCACGTAACCCCAATATATTCTTTGAATTACCAGTCAGAAACTGGCACTATATGGCAGTAGCAAGAAATGAGGGTATTTGTATTCCCAATATATTCTTTGAATTCCCAGTCAGACAATGGCACTGTATACCAGTAGTAAAAATTGTGGGTGCACGTAACCCCAATATATTCTTTGAATTCCCAGTCAGACACTGGCACTATATGGCAGTAGCAAGAAATGAGGGTATTTGTATTCCCAATATATTCTTTGAATTCCCAGTCAGACAATGGCACTGTATACCAGTAGTAAAAATTGTGGGTGCACGTAACCCCAATATATTCTTTGAATTACCAGTCAGAAACTGGCACTATATGGCAGTAGCAAGAAATGAGGGTATTTATAACCCCAATATATTCTTTGAATTCCCAGTCAGACAATGGCACTGTATACCAGTAGTAAAAATTGTGGGTGCACGTAACCCCAATATATTCTTTGAATTCCCAGTCAGACACTGGCACTATATGGCAGTAGCAAGAAATGAGGGTATTTGTATTCCCAATATACTCTTTGAATTCCCAGTCAGACAATGGCACTGTATACCAGTAGTAAAAATTGTGGGTGCACGTAACCCCAATATATTCTTTGAATTCCCAGTCAGACACTGGCACTATATGGCAGTAGCAAGAAATGAGGGTATTTGTATTCCCAATATACTCTTTGAATTCCCAGTCAGACAATGGCACTGTATACCAGTAGTAAAAATTGTGGGTGTATATAGCCCCAATTCTATTGCTAGGGGACTTGCAGGGTATTTCTGGGGTGAAGGTGGGGGGGCACACCGTTGGAACGGGTATCGGGGTATATATCGGGTATACGGGAATACACTGACAGTGTATTCCATTCAGGATCCTGGGAAAGCTGGGTTGCGGCGATTGAGCCCGTCAGTGCCACGTTACACTGACAAGCTTCTCCCTGGAATTTAGCTCTTATAAGAGCTGTTGGTTGTCTTCTCCTTCCTATCCTAGCCTGTCCCTGCCTACCCAGAATCTAAGCCCTAGCTAGCTGGACGGAAACCTCCGTCCTCGGTGAATTGCAAGCTCAGAATGACGCGAACCTGGGCGGCGCTGTTCTTTTAAATTAGAGGTCACATGTTTTCGGCAGCCAATGGGTTTTGCCTACTTTTCTCAACGTCACCGGTGTCGTAGTTCCTGTCCCACCTACCCTGCGCTGTTATTGGAGCAAAAAAGGCGCCAGGGAAGGTGGGAGGGGAATCGAGTAATGGCGCACTTTACCACGCGGTGTTCGATTCGATTCGAACATGCCGAACAGCCTAATATCCGATCGAACATGAGTTCGATAGAACACTGTTCGCTCATCTCTAATTATAACCTATAAATTGTTTATTCTCTCATGTCATCAGATATTCACTAAGGGAATCTTCTGATGTGTTTTTTTGACAATAGGGAATCCTACAATACAAAAAAGTTGACTACTAAAGATCTCCCAACAATGTGGGTCTGTGCCCAGGTTTCTGGTCCCTTTGGTCCACATCAAAAGCTATACGAGACATCACCTAATCTAGAGGATACCAAAGCATTCATGTACATAGCTGTATTACAAATCTGAGCTCTATAGATCTGCAATATGGCCGCCATATAAATCCTGTGCTGTATTATGGATCCTGTTCTAAAAGGGAATATTGAACCATAAGAAGACATTGTATGGTGGACACACACCACTGTCCCGTAATACTAAACTGTAGTAATTGTACGTTCCAGTACCGAGACTCAGGGCCGGCGTCAGCGCACGGCATAGTCGGACAAGTGCCTGGGCCGACAGATCCTCTGCGGCCCTGCTTTGGCGTATGTAGGCGCAATGTGATGAAGTCACATCGCGCCTACAACTATGTGAATGGAGTGAGAGAGCAGAGAGAGGAGCGGCGGGGGAGCGATCGAAGGTGAGTGTAAGTGTTTGTTTTGTATTAAACATTAAGGTGGAACATAATGAAGGGGGCCCATGAAACTGGGGGGCAAATGAAGGGGAGGGGGGGGGAACGGCATGACACTGGGGAAGATGAAGGGGGTGGGGAGAGAACGGTATGACACTGGGGCAGATGAGGGGGGACGGCATGGCACTGGGGCAGAGACGGGGGGGACATGAAACTGTGGGCAGATGAAGGGGGGGAGAGAACAGCATGAAACTAGGGACAGAGATGGAGGGGGCCCAATGAAACTGGGGGCAAATGAAGGGGAGGGGGGGAACGGCATGACACTGGGGCAGATGAAGGGGGGAGAGAACGGCATGACGCTGGGGAAGATGAAGAAGGGGAGAACGGCATGACACTGGGGAAGATGAAGGGGGGGAGAACGGCATGACACTGAGGAAGATGAAGGGGGGGGAACGGCATGACACTGGGGCAGAGACGGGGGACATGAAACTGTGGGCAGATGAAGGGAGAGAACAGCATGAAACTGGGGACAGAGATGGAGAGGGGGACATGAAACTGGGGGCAGAGGAAGGGTGTATATGAAACTGGGGGAGAGATGGGGGGGCATATAATTTACAGGTGACTGTAGGAGGATTATACTGTCTGGGAGCACATGAAAAATGAATGAGAATGGGCGTAATCAACATAAAAGTGGGTGGAGCTAAATTTTCCACGGCGCGCAGAGCCCCTTTTTACTCTTCAAAAGTTGAGAGATCTGGCGTTGGTGACGCCACACTCTTGCGTGATGTCACTCGCTTAATCTGCGACGCACAGTGTCTCGACTCTCCCGCCTCCTTTACAAGGGGGACCACTGAGGCTCTGTTGCCCAAGGGCCCATAAAAACCTGGAGCCGGCCCTGCTGAGACTCCATACGCTGCATTCTCCGGTAATACGCTGGGTTCAAACTGGGAATTTATTTTTATGTCTTTAATTTTCTTATCTGTAAAATAGAACCAGGGTTACTTGTGTTGTAACCATTCTTAGATATATTGTAATTCTTGTACTTTGATCAGTAATCCTTGAAGTATCTGTACTACATATGCTTACAGTGTCAGGTAATATCTACAGATGCAACAAGGGACTTGGACACAGCAATCTGTGAAAATAAGCAGGTCTCAGAGAAGACATGTTCAGCCAAAGCTCAGCTATAAATAAGGAAGACACGCTGTGTTATTTCATTAGCCATCTCCCTCTGGTGGATGCTGATGAAAGCTCACATGCTGCAAAAGTCATTTGCAACCAGTTCTTTGTATTCATCATTATGAGCCCTCTAGTGGCCTCTTGCAAATCCCTCATTACCTAATCCACATCTATTTTACAGGCACGTTGGTGCCCTACAAATGAGATAGGAGTGCTGAAAGTGCTTGTTGCATCAGATTTATAACAGCATCTGGGGATGCTATTTTATGGCACCCCGAGTGAGAAGTCTTATAGGATTCTCACCAACATCTGATGTGGAAGTTGCGAAATAAATTAAAGGATACATTGCACATTGTTCTCTATCTATCTATCTATCTATCTATCTATCTATCTATCTATCTATCTATCTAATCTATCTGTGTCTGTCTATCTACCTATCTACCTACCTTCCTACCTATACAACATTATAAAGAATAGAGCAGCACTGAAGCTAAAAGGATAAAACTGGTGCAACTCCCACAGGTTCACGGAAATGTGCAACAGAGCCTTTCTGAGGCTAAGGCCCCATGGGACAACCCGCAGCAAAAATAGCGCTGTGGGAAAACCGTGGTGGCAACACATCGCGGTTCTTCCCGCAGCGCTTTAGACAGAAAATTGGAGTTTTCCTCTGTTGACTTTCTGTTTTAAAATTTACCTATGGGGAAGCCGCCAGTGTTTCTATACATATAACTGACATGCTGCGATTTCCAAAACGCTGGTTCTGGAAATCGCGGCATGTCCGCACCACGGTTTTTACCACAGAATTGGCAAGGGATTTGATAGAATCCCATCCACTTTGCCCTCACTGTAAAATGCTGCGATTTTTCCAGAGGTGTTTTGGCTGTGGGCAAATCGCGCCATTTATGTCCCATGGGGCCCCGGCCTCAAGCAGGTTATGTTCTGTTCTGCCTTCCATATCTATTGATCTATCTTGTATCTATCTGTATAGCTATCTATAAAAATAAAATCAAGAGTAGCATTGTTCTGTTTCAAATAAATGGGTGCAAACTGAATAAGAACCCGTCAAAAAGTCTTCATCAATAGAAACAAATCAATTCAGGATTTCCAATATTGCAAAAAGTGGAAACGGACTTTCTATTGCATGGTAACAGCAACATTTCAGTCCTGTACAGCTGGCTGGACCTTTCTCAACTTGGGAAAGGTCCAGTTATACAGGGATGAAATGTTGCTGTTAACATGCAATAAAGATTCTGTTTCCACTTTTTGCAATATTGGACATCTGGGCATGATGCATTTGCTTTAGTATCTATCTATCTATCTATCTATCTATCTATCAATCTACTCTATCTACTCTATCTATCTATCTATCTATCTATCATATTTATACAGTCCTATGAAAAAGTTTGGGCACCCCTATTAATCTTAATCATTTTTAGTTCTAAATATTTTGGTGTTTGCAACAGCCATTTCAGTTTGATATATCTAATAACTGATGGACACAGTAATATTTCAGGATTGAAATGAGGTTTATTGTACTAACAGAAAATGCGCAATATGCATTAAACCAAAATTTGACCGGTGCAAAAATATGGGCACCTCAACAGAAAAGTGACATTAATATTTAGTAGAGCCTCCTTTTGCAAAGATAACAGCCTCTAGTTGCTTCCTGTAGCTTTTAATCAGTTCCTGGATCCTGGATGAAGGTATTTTGGACCATTTCTTTCTACAAAACAATTCAAGTTCAGTTAAGTTTGATGGTCGCCGAACATGGACAGCCCGCTCTCAAATGATCTGAAAACAAAGATTGTTCAACATAGTTGTTCAGGGGAAGGATACAAAACGTTGTCTCATAGATTTAACCTTTCAGTTTCCACTGTGAGGAACATAGTAAGGAAATGGAAGACCACAGGGACAGTTCTTGTTAAGCCCAGAAGTGGCAGGCCAAGAAAAATATCAGAAAGGCAGAGAAGAAGAATGGTGAGAACAGTCAAGGACAATCCACAGACCACCTCCAAAGAGCTGCAGCATCATCTTGCTGCAGATGGTGTCACTGTGCATCGGTCAGCAATACAGCGCACTTTGCACAAGGAGAAGCTGTATGGGAGAGTGATGAGAAAGAAGCCGTTTCTGCACGTACGCCACAAATAGAGTTGCCTGAGGTATGAAAAAGCACATTTGGACAAGGCAGCTTCATTTTGGAAACAAAAATTGAGTTGTTTGGTTATAAAAAAAGGCGTTATGCATGGCCTCCAAAAAGAAACAGCATTCCAAGAAAAACACATGCTACCCACTGTAAAATTTGGTGGAGGTTCCATCATGCTTTGGGGCTGTGTGGCCAATGCCGGCATCGGGAATCTTGTTAAAGTTGAGAGTCGCATGGATTCCACTCAGTATCAGCAGATTCTTGAGAATAATGTTCAAGAATCAGTGACGAAGTTGAAGTTACGCCGGGGATGGATATTTCAGCAAGACAATGATCCAAAACACCGCTCCAAATCCTCAGGCATTCATGCAGAGGAACAATTACAATGTTCTGGAATGGCCATCCCAGTCCCCAGACCTGAATATCATTGAACATCTGTGGGATGATTTGAAGCGGGCTGTCCATGCTCGGCGACCATCTAACTTAACTGAATTTGAATTGTTTGTCCAAAATACCTTTATCCAGGATCCAGGAACTGATTAAAAGCTACAGGAAGCGACTAGAGGCTGTTATCTTTGCAAAAGGAGGATGTACTAAATATTAATGTCACTTTTCTGTTGAGGTGCCCATACTTTTGCACCAGTCAAATTTTGGTTTAATGCATATTGCGCATTTTCTGTTAGTACAATAAACCTCATTTCAATCCTGAAATATTACTGTGTCCATCAGTTATTAGATATATCAAACTGAAATGGCTGTTGCAAATACCAAAATATTTAGAACTAAAAATGATTAAGATTAATAGGGGTGCCCAAACTTTTTCATAGGACTGTATGTACATGCACCTAAACTACACTTTCAGACACCCCACTAAAACTGCTATTTATGGCTTCCTGACTGTAGACACAGCCTCTTGCTGATTCTCTCTCTTCTTTCACACTTCAGCAGCTCCAGTTTCTTCGGAAGAATTTCTTATTGTGTATTGGCAAGCTCACCGCCACAGTGAAAGAGTCAGCGTGTATTGCTTGCTTTCTAATGGATATTAAAGTATAACTCCAGTAGCAAAATAAAATGCTCCTTTTTTCCAGACCCAATTCTTGTCTGTATAGAGCAATATTTGTTTAGTTTGGATAACCAAACTAATAATTCAGCCAGTTTCATAACTGTCAGAAATCTACTTAGATCAGCTGATCGGCAGTACCAGACACAAATCATGGACAGGTGACATTCTCTTACAAGAAGTAAGCAGCTTTATTTATTTTTATTTTTTTTTAATCCTGAACAACGACTTTAAATTTAAGGGTCAAGAAAGGTTAAAAAAATAAAAATAATCACCTGTCCCTGGCACTTCGTGGTCCCAGGTACCATGGCAGAAGTCTCTGCCACACGTGACTGCAGAGGCCAATCAGTGGCCTAAAGAAAGGACCTGGACCTCATACATGATGTATGTGAGTGATGTCCTTTCCTTAGACCACTGACTTGTCTCAGTGGTTATGTGCAATGAGAACTTCTACTGTAACATGCCCTGGAGCACTATGGGACTGAACATCAGCCTGGGACATGTTTTGTTCTTTTTTTCCCCCTTCTCAGTTTCCAGGGAAAAAAACCCAGTTTTTCCTGGACAACCTCTTTAAGGCTAATGCTTCAGGTGGTGTCCCACAGTAAAACAAACGCTGCAGAAAAACACTGCCTCAGGTTCTGGACCAAAAAATGGGTAGAATCATGAAGAAAATCCAGCACTTCGGCAAAAAAATACATTAAAATTTAACTTTTATTTTCTTCAGATTAAAATTTATCCATCAAAAAAGTGTAGGCAAAAGATGTTGTCGTCTAAGATAATTTCATGTTGAAAAAGTAAGTCTATCTGACGCGTTTCGAGGAAACATGGTCCTCTTAGTTATAGCCTGAAAAAAACGGGTAGCCACGACTGGATGCCGCTGCAGTGCACCGACATCCAGTCGTGGAACTCTGGACCGGCTGAACCGGCCACAGAATCTGCCTGAAGAAAGGGCATGTCACTTCTTTTTTTCATAAGCGGAACAAACCGCTCGCGGAATAAAGAAATAACCGACTCCCGGCTTTTTTTTTTTTTTTTTTTTTTTTAAACACAATTTTCTCTTTTTTGTTGAATGTGAAATTGTGGCCTAATCTGAAATCTGGTTTCAAATTAGACTACATTTCCCCTGAATTTATTAAGAGGCCTAGGCCCAGAGATGGGTGAATTATTGTAGTTTGGGGCCCATCTATAAAATCACCTTTGGTTGGAGATGGGCTCAAACAATTTGATAAAAATGTGCACTAAGAAATAAATTTTCATGTGTATATATTGGGAATAGCAGATATTCTGGGTGCTAGTGCTAAATTTTTGCAGTTTTTCCTGCAAGTTCAATTTGTTTCGCAAACAATAAGCCATCTCTAATAAGCCAAACTCTATGACCTGAAAAATGAAAAAAAAAAAAAATATGACTCTGGGAATGTGGAGAGGGGAAAATGGAAATGCAAAAAACAAAAATGAGCTTGGTCCTGAAGGGGTTAATGAAGCCTGCTGTCATTTTGGCAGGAAGAAGATAGACCATATCATGCAAAACAAAGTAGATCTCCTATTAAATTATATGAAGAAAACATCTCATCCTTATTATCCTTAAGAATTTTCGTTTTAAGGAAAATATTTTAAATTTGCACCGAAACTCTCAGTACAGGAGAATTTGGGGGGGAAGACACGGTGCGACTTATTGTAAAGTGCTACGGAATATGGTGGCACTATAGAAATAAAATGTATTATTATGTGTTATACATCTGTACTAAAACCAATATGTTTCTTTTACAGGATGATTACCAGGAATATGAACCAGAAGCATAACATCCCTTCACTCTGGACCCAGCCACCAGCAGCATCAGCACAAAGATAGCTATAATGAAGATATTAATAAAAAAAAATCCCCTAATACCCCGTCCTACCCCGAGAGGAGTGTGGTCTACCCATCCTCTATCCTCAAAAAGTGAGCTCTTTCTCTACTCCACCTTCAGAGAGCCTCATGTGAAGTGGTTTTATGTATGGTAATCCTTAGCGTTGAGTCATAGTCCAAACCAAACTGGTGTTTCAGATAACAAAAAGCCCTTTGTAATGTATGAACCCATGAATGCATTGTACTTGTCTCTGAAGTCATATTGCCCCCGGGGAATTATTTCTGTTTCCCTCCCAGAGAATAATTGCCGGGGGATTTTGGTGAATTTTGTCTCTTATAATTTTCTTTGGTTCCGGTGTGTCTTCTTGTTCAGGCGCAGGGGGGCCTGCAACCTCCTGCAACTGAACCAGCTGAGATTCTTTTGCGTCTACCTACATAAATAAAGCATGTTCTAACTTTTTATAAAGACATGGTGAAAAACACCCACAAAAGTTATTTCCTTAACAAAATGGCCGCCAGATATTTGTGCACCTGCACTTATTCTGTGGTCATTGAGTTGAGGGAAAAAACACCAAAAAAAATGTAGTTGTGGATGACTGACCTTTGACATAGTTTATTCAGTGTTCTAATGTGATATTTATTTTGCTGTTGTTTTTTATACATATATACACATATCTACGAACATATAAATGGGTTAACTTATTTGTGACTGTTCTGTAAAGCAGATTAAAAATCTATGGGAATCCATGCAGAATCTTTTCAATGTCCTTGTGTTCCAAATAATTTTGCAAAAGGAATAAAAAAAAGAATTAACCAAATAGTTATTGTTATTCTTTGTGTTTGTGATTTCATTGGTAAAGTTGAAGATGGCTGATGGTCGTGAGATGTGCGCATGAAAGGCCTTACAGGCATGTCCGTTTTTTCATCAATTTTCTGTCTATGCTTTTTACATCCATAGGTCTTATTTTTTCATGCTGATAAAAAAAAATTACAAAAATGTATTTTTCAGGGCATCTTCTAGCAATGGTAAGTAAAAAATGGACAGCATGTGAATGGCATCCATGAGCTGTCTGGGTTGTTTCACTGATCTATTAACCTGCATGGGCAGGTTTTCAATGGGGCAAATTGATCAATGGACCCTAGGGATGAAATTAAGGTGCACATTTGGCACAAGGCACTTTCTTGCTCCAAGCATGCACCTCAAGCCCCAATCCACACCTGCTGCAAATCTGAGTTCAAGGTAGGCCAAGGAGGGGACGTCTTGGCCCAACTGATTTATTAAAACTCATGTATTATGCTGCGTTCACACTTGCGCCCGTGTCCGCCCATGGGGTTCCCATCCTAAGCCCTGGAAATACTGCATAGAGGACGGCTTGCCATTGGTCAATTTAACGCATTCATTTGATTGGGATATTAAAGCAAACCATCGGTGTCTGTATGCAGCCTCTCTACAGTGAAACTGGATTTTTTGCACGGACACAAAGTCGGACATGCAGGACTTTATGTCCATCCAAAAAAACTGGTTTCCCCGCCGAAAGGCTGCAAACGGACACCTGCGATTTGCTTTAATATCCCAATCAAATTAATGGGTTTAAAACTGACCACTGGCAAGCTATTCCTATGCAATTTTTCCGGGGTTTATGATAGAAACCTCATTGGTGGACATGTGCGCAAGTGTGAACGCCCCCTTAGGAGTAGGATCAGAGCCCCCGCAACATTGTGCAGAGATTGCCAGTCCTCTCCTTGTTTCTGCTCCCAGCCCGCTAATTCGAGGTCTCCGTAGTGTGCAGGGTTGCTGGTCCCCTCCTGAGCCGGACTGTGGCGTTCCAGGGCTGGAGGTCAGACGGCGAACCAGAGCCTATTTAACGAGTACTAGTTTCATCTGCAGTCCCAACATCATGACAGTTCTAACTTTGCATGAACTACATGACATAAGCTACCACAAGGGGCAGATGGATTACGCATCCTCCTAGGGTACAACACCAATAAATAAAATAGAAACTGGGCAAATGTTTAAATGATAAGTTAAAAATGTATTCATATATCTCATATTTAATAACAAATATTTGCTAAACTGTCCATTTACACAAAATTTTCTGATTTTTGGCCTGTTTATGTCACCCTCACCACTTTTAAGAAAAGTGGAAGGAGCATTCTATAAAATAAGACTGAAAGGCATGAGTGTGCAGGGTGCAGGGATTTGCAGCACAACAAATGTAACATTATCCCATTATTTGTGTAAGTAATGGCTGAAGTCTATGCCAGCTGGCATAGATATGAGATTCTGGTTTACGCCTCTCAATAACTGTAGTATAATATATAACTCCAGCATAACTGATTATTATAATTGGAGAACTACACGTCAATCTTAATAAATCGTCCCCTGCACATATATTTTAGTGCTAGGAACCCAGACTCATACAAGAGCTCCTACTACAGAAATAAAGATGTCTGCTCTGCATTGTGTTTATAAGCAATCCATTTCTCTTATGTAGATAATGGGAAATGCTCTTTTTTTTAACCTGTGGTATCCATATGTATTTTATTGCCCCGCTATGTGCATTACATACATTACATATATACTAAGACATTATTTTCCACATTTTCCCATTATTCTGACATTTACGTACTGTATGCCTGTACTGCATTCATTCTGCAGTGTGGCGTTATCATACCGCAATATCCCATCATCTCTTTACTGTGACATTATTAGGTGCATTGGCTTTGTGGTTTGACAGTATTTTGTGTATAGCTGCATAACTAACAAACGGGCCCTATAAAAAACTTTAGACTGTCCTACCACTTGGTATAGTGTCCCTTTTCCTGGCCCCGACACAGTACTATGCTCCCTTTACTGTCCCCCACACAGTACAAGGCTCCCTGTACTGGCCTCCACATGGTGCTCTGTATATATAACACCCCATTTACTGGTCAACACATGACATAAAGTCCCTTTTTCTGGCCCCACATGGTATGAAGCCCCCACACTGTATATTGCCTTTTTTATTGGACCAGATACAGTTTGCGTCCTCTTTGACTTGCCTCCACACAGTAAATGCCCCCTTTACTAGCTCTCCACACAGTATACTACCCCTTTATTGTCTCCCATAAAATAAGTGCCCCATTTACAGGCCTCCATATATATTAAGTATGAATGACATTAGGGTACAACTTGCCTCAAACAGGCCTTCATATAGAATAATGTCCCACAGCAGCCATCCACATAGCATAATGCTCCATATTGGCCCTACTCACAGTATGATGTCCCTCAGTAGCCTCGCCACACAGTATAGTATCTTACAGTGGCCCCTATGAATTTTCCAAAAATTTCAGGTTCAGCTAAATCCCAAATTTTTGAGGTTCACCATCAACAAACTATTAGTAGAGGTTTTCTCAGAGACCTATGGAAGGTGAGCAAACATAACTAACAACAGTGTTACTCACCTCCCCTGCGCTACAGCATGGGTCTTTAGGCCTCCTGAATGACATGAAAGATTATGCGTAATGACACCGGCATGACCCACATGACCTATGAGGCCTGTGATTGAGCCTCAGCAGTCATGTGGGTTATGCCAGCGTTATAGCACCTAATCTCTGATGCCATTGAGGAGGCCCAAAGGCCCACACCAGAGCACAGGGGAGGTGAGTAACTGTATATGTTTAATCGCCTACTCTGGGCTTCTGTTCAATATTCTCTGGGGTGTGAAGAGACCTCATAGTATAATAATAGCAGTTGCATTTAAGATGTGTTCAGTCCAAACGAAACTGCTGAACGAGATTCTTCTTGCACGATTCACCCAACAAATACTCTTAGTGCTGCGGCCGCTGCTCACTGATTTTCTCTCCTGCTCACGACCACCTCTGCTTCTCCTTCAGCCTCCAGGTACGATGTGATTAGTTGAAGCAGAAGCAGCCATGGGCAAGACTGGGGATCAGTAAGTAAAGAGTGGCCATTACCTGCTGGATTACTAATGGCATAATAAAAAATAAAAAAAATCTGCATAAGGGCATGGTCCCTGTAGCAGCCATTACAGTGATATGGCAATAGCTCTCCTACTGCTTATATAGTATTTCTACATTATGACATTATTATGTACATCACTTTAGTGCAGTGAGAACATTACATGGATTATCTTGGAGACATCAATTTATTATGAAATCACTTTCCTCATTATTTGTTACATCATTCTTCATTATCCATGTAGTGTGACCTCACTCTATATATTATGTGTGCACTGACATCACTCCGAGCACCATATTACCTTCCGTTTATATAAAAAGCAAATGGGAATAGATGACTAACCCTGCTACTCTTCTACTGTTCATGTCCTATCTGGTTATCCTATGACAGATGACAAACAGATTCGAATAACAGTAGTGGGAACATACACTAACACTGCGTGCGCAGTAGAGGTAAGACATGTGATTGCTTTGTAGCACATAACACATCATAGCAGGAACATCATCCGCTCATCAAGTATGAAAGAAGAAAGTGAACATTTACAAAAATTATACAGGGAGATAGAAAAAAATCCAGAATATGCACTCTTTAGACCTTTTTGACTGCACTACCACTAAGGTTATGTTCACATGGTCAGAATTTGTTATGGGATGAGGATATAAGCATCAGAAAAGCACACCTGGTACGTGTCTGCACACATTAACTCTACATAAAATCATAGCGCAGACGCTGAGATTTCCAAAACTGGCGCGGTTTTGGAAATCGCAATGTGTCAATTATATCTACGGAAACGCCGGCAGCTTTCCCATAGATATAAGGGTAACAGAAAGTCTGCGGAAGAAAACTCCATGAACTTTCTGTTCAAAGCGCTGCGGGAAGAACTGCAATGTGTTCCAGCTGCAGAACGTCCCGTGGGACTTGGCCTCAGGGTCCATGGTCAGGAAACTCCCCAGATCTCAATCCTAATGAGACCCTGTGGTCAATCCTCAAAAGTGGGTGGAAAACAAAAACACCAAAATTGTGATGAACTCTAAGCACTGAGTAAGCAAAATGGGTTGTCCTCTCTTCAGGATTTAACCCAGAAGACGATATCCAAGCATGCCAAGGAGAATCGTAGTCAACGTGAGAAATAAAGGTCAACATTGTAAATATTGAGTCTTTGCATAAAGTTGATATATGTCAATAAAAGTGTAAAAACTAATTGTAATATATATTGAAAGATTTGACTAAAATTTCCCCATAGAGGGACTATTAAAGAATTTTAAAAATAAAATAATAAGTGAAAGATCGAAAAACACTGAAGCAGCAAACTTTGTGAAAATCAAAAAATTGTGTCTGAAAACATCTGTCTATTGCTGTATGTAAATCCAATGGATTAAAGTTAGCACCTGTGAACAGGATAAGTGGCAAGTTTCTGATCAGTGGGGGTCCGACCACTGGGCTCCTCACCATGAGAACGTGGTCCTTAGTTGAATATTTTTCCATTCACAGTCTTGGGTATTAGGCTCCTTCTAATAAAGAATGAACCCATATATACTTTAATGCCAGCCCATTTACCTAATGCAGCAGGAACAGATGATAACGTGCTCCCTGGGCCAAAGATGTCCGACTTTTCAAGCAGACAGCAAAAACTTACATGTCGGGTTTTGCTGTCTGCTTGAAAAGTCAGACATCTTTGGGAACAGACAGTTAAGGACAGACATGGACTGTAAAAGAACGCACCCGATGTCCATTTAAATGAATGAAAAATGTCAGGGACACAGCTAGTGTCCGCCGCTAATGTCCGCATGAGATTTTTCACGGACATTAGCAGCGGACACTAGATGTCAGACACCGATGGTAGTGTGAACGCCCACATAACAATACACCATTATTATAGACAGCACATGGTAGCAGTGGCGCCCCTTTTTGTATTGTGGCCAAGACACTTCAAGTTACTCCTCTGGCCCCTGACACTTGTTTCTAATGACAGCTCATATATTATATGGGACTTATCAGTGCATTTTTCTCCTTAGATCTGATAAGCTACAGGTTGTTGCTGTATACCCACCCAAAACCTGAGGTGCCAAACTAGTACAAGATGACAAAAATCATAAAACTCTTTCTTAAGATTATGACGGGGATACTAATGCTGGGAAAGAGTCTCCGTCATTGGTATAAATGAAAGATTGTGCAGAATTTAAGACTAGACTTGTTATGAGATATTTTTTTTAGAAAATGAAATGCTTATGTAGAAGTCTGTTGCAGAGGGTGGAAAAAGTAGGGTGAACATACTGCGAGAGGGGGCAGAGGAGGTTGGGGAAGATAATAATGTAGACTTACACTGATTTTGAGTGGGAGCTGACTGCAAAACAAATCTTTGCTCGCAGTTGACGGTATAATTGCCTCTGTCTTGTTCACCTTCTGCTCAGTGATGTGGAGAACTGCAAAATATGTTCAGAAAATACCATTTTCTTTAAAGGACCACTGAGGAGTTAACCTTTTCCCTGCTGCTCTGGACAGTTTGTACCTAAATTGCTGAGGCCATGCAATATTTGGTCAATGTGATAAAAATGTATACTGCAGACCATATACAGCTACTGTGCTTCTAAAGTCCTAATTTTATGACAAGGCACATAGCATACTGTGTATAATAAGGACAGCTGGGGGGGGTAAAGTCACATCATGTTTTTTACATCCATTTAGCAGATTCTTGCAATGGATACAATAGGGTGCAGACAGATGGCTATTTACTATATATACATAGAGTTAACGAAAAACAAAACCCTGATACATTTTTTGTCTTTCTGTACATGCTTTTTGTTGGATACAAAAACGTAGCATATCAAACATTTGCACCCATCACAAAACATTGGCTTTATATTAATGAATTTGCTAAAGGGATGT
Source organism: Leptodactylus fuscus (assembly GCF_031893055.1). Taxonomy (NCBI): domain Eukaryota; kingdom Metazoa; phylum Chordata; class Amphibia; order Anura; family Leptodactylidae; genus Leptodactylus; species Leptodactylus fuscus. The sequence continues at coordinate 162,073,107 of NC_134269.1, read as the reverse complement.
AAAATATGTGATGTGGACGTACCCTAAGACTAACAATGACATTTGGGGTTCTATTTGAAAATGACAGGATGAGTGAAGTGTAAAGTACATATTGATGTTCATATGTGTGTGTCTGGTGCAAGAGCTTGGTGCACCTTACCCGATATCCCCATCTGGACATTAGTAATGTGACACTAGTTCCCCTTACAGGTAGCTATGTCTTTCCTTTTCCTAATAATGGTCAGTCCAGTCTTTTTTGATATAAATGAATTGGTGATATTCAGGATTTTAATGGGTTCATCTAATATAGAATATGATGCATATCCACACATATGTGACACCAGATTGACAGAAACACACATAGCACTTTCCAGTTTTCTGTTTGTATCTGTTAATAGGGAATCTTTAATGGTGGATAAGAACAACGGACAGCAGGGTAAAAGTTACCTAAGAGCCTATTCACATGACTGACTTCCTCAGCTGTGTGTTTTCTGTGATCCATAAATACATAGTGTGCTGTATTTTTTCATGTGCCCTACTATAAACTTTATTTTTACAGACCCAATTCAACACCTGAGGTGAATTGGTCCATGAAAAGGAATCTTGTATGTATCCATTAAACACATGTCCATGTCCAGGTTGTGTGAACAGAACATCAGGGCCCCTCCACACGGCGTAAGCGCTCGGCTCATTCCGAGCCGTACACGCGAGCGCTTCTAAACACTTCCCATTCACTTCAATGGGAGCGCGCGTAAAGCCGGCTTTACGAGCGCTCGCATTGAAGTGAATGGGAAGTGTTTAGAAGCGCTCGCGTGTATGGCTCGGAATGAGCTGAGCACTTACGCCGTGTGAAGGGGCCCTCAAGTTAGATTGTCGTATAAAACCCAATGGCCCAGATTTATTTCTTGTACACCAGTTTCCCCCCAAGGCATACAGCCCGGCAGAGGGTACGCCTTGTCATATATAAGGTGCCGGGGACTATAAATCTGCCCCTATGACCTCACCTTCAAAGAAGGTGAGCATTGCCGGATGCCATCCCTTTCTATTACCTAAACTTCTCCTCACTCCTTAGATCTTATGAAATTTTGGGATGTGACATTACTAATATATCAAGCTTCAAATTTTTTATGAAAATCTACCTTTTTGTGTTGTGTTCACTTGTTTTCTGTACTATTCATCAATTTGACTGGAAAAAAAATAGTTGCCAAAAATCCAGACGTAAAGTAGTATATTGAAGTGTATATTGACGTGTATAGGGAAATGTTTGTAGCCTCCTGTTACATTGTTGTTTGACTTTCAACTAATAAATAAACACAAATAAATGAAATCTGTATTCACTGCCCTCTTGTGGTAAACAGGAGAACTGTTTATAGAGGTAATAAATAATCCTAACACAATACTCTGGTTTATGTAACCCCACCTGTTTCTTTCTCATCTCGCACTCTGGAGTACAGATTTAGTTCTTGTTCTCCCACAGATGAAGGAATCTGAATGCTCATACACTTAGTACACAGGTATAGATAAAGCCATATGTTATTCGTTCCTGCAGATATTTGGTAGCCTTGACGTGCGATGATTTATTTTGTTAAACTATACTTAAGCCCAGGGTCGGACTGGCCTGCCAAAGCACCGGGGGATCCCCCGGTGGGCCCCAGGCCCCGACTAAATTTTTTTTATATTTATATAAGAAAAAGTATAGGCAGGGGCCCGATCTGCATGATCAAGGGCCGATCGGGATGGTTAGGGGACCGATCGGGGCCCTGACATTGCAATTCGGGCCCCTGCCCAAGAGGAGGTTTAAGTGTCGTACTGTCTGTATCATTCCCTGCGAGTTAGCAGGCGCGGGGCTTCTCCTCCCTGCGCTGTGCACTGCCGGCATGTAGCAGGATGTGTGCTGCCCCTCCCCCACACAGATCGGAGCGTGCAGGGGGAAGTCTGTCGCCTGCTGTAAATGAAGCAGACCTTTCACCACAGGCCAGACAGGACAAAGCTGCACAGGAGCCTCCTCCATATCCAGTGCACCAGGCCAAATGTAAGTACCGTATATACTCGAGTATATACCCAGTTTTTGTGCTGAAAAAGCCCCCCTCGGCTTATACTCGAGTCAGCAAAAAAAAAAAAAAAAAAAAAAAATTTTTTTTTTTTTTTTTTTTTTTTTTAGGAGGGAGGGTCTATGACCAGCCACAATATTAATGTATAGAATCTCCCATAAAATAGTGCAAAAGAAAAAAAAAAAAAAAAGATTTTAAAAACATAAAAGTTTTAAAACACTCCTTTTCCTAGAATACATACAAAAGTAGAAAATGACTGTGAAACGCATACACCTTAGGTATCCCTGTGTCTGAAAGTGCCCAGTCTACTGAATATAGGTTATCTGCAGTGCTCCTCTTCCGTCGGGAAGGGGTTAATAGAAGCACTGCAGATACCCTATATTCAGCCAGACTGAATTCCAAGTGGGGGGGACAGTCCTCAAGCTCAGGGAAGGGGCAGACAGACAACCAAAACACCCCCTCCCCTTCCCCAGCATCTACTGCACCCAAAAACTCCAACCATTTTAATTTTTGAAATTTTCCAGTAGCTGCTGTATTTCCCCCCTCGGCTTATACTCGAGTCAATAAGTTTTCCCAGTTTTTTGTGGTAAAATTAGGGGGGTCGGCTTATATTCGGGTCGGCTTATTCTCGAGTATATACGGTACATTTTTTGGGTAAAAATATGTATATTTAATGTTTGTATATTTGTGTAAAGTGTCTGATATACTGTGTGAGTCCTGTATGTTTGTAGATAGGTGTGTGTGTCTGTATGTATGTATATTGTATATGAATGTATGTGTGTAAATATATGTTATATGTATTAGGCCTGGTTCACACCTGCGTTCAGTATTCCTTTTTGGGAAGTCCACTTGGGGTTCCCCCGAACAGAAACCTATACGCATTAAAAAGCGGTGAGCAATGAAACCACACGGACCCCATAGACTATAATGGGGTCTTTGTGTTTTCTGTGCGGTGTCCACATGAATCACGTGGAGAGAAAAGGAATACCGAATGCAGATGTGAACCAGGCCTAAGTATATCCTGCAGCATATGAGTGTCTTTCTGTTTTCTTCTCTACATGTCTACCATTATGCATACTAGAATTGTATTTTATAGTGTGATGTTCAGTATACTGAGATGTTACAGGGGTTATCCAGGAATTACAGTTCTCTGCAAGGGAAAGGTCACAAATAAGAAAAAAAAGCAAAACCCATACTCACCTGTCCCCGGTGTCTCCCACGTCCGTCTGGTCCAGTGGCTCCCGGAGCGTTGTTCTGGCAGATGTCATCGCCACACGTGACTGCTGAGGCCAATCAGCGGCCTAAGGAAAGGACACATGACGTCACAGGTGACATATGTGAGTGATATCGCGGTTTCTTTCCTTAGGCTGCTGAGGCAGATGATTGACTTCATCGATTACGTGTGGCGAGGACTGAAAAAACTCTGGGGCACCGCTGGAGCGGACAGGGGTAGGAGAATCAGGGACAGGTGAGTGTGGGTTTTATTTTTTTTCCTTCACAGGTCTCCTTGTAGAAACCTGTAATTCCTGGGCAAGCCCTTCAAGGATTAGGCCCTACTGAGCAAAACACAGCTAACGCTGGATTCACACCAGCGTCTGGTCTCCGTTCTGAGGTTTCCGTCTTCTGCATGCAGAAGATGGAAACCTGTCGGACCGAGTCTGGCCGTGAGCGCCAGTGAGCGTTTTATGCTCTCTGCGGCAAAACTGTTTTAAACCGGACACAAAGTCTTGCATGTCCGACTCTGTGTCCGGTTAAAAAAAGCAAAAACGTTTTGCCGCAGGGAGCACAAAACGTTCACAGGCGCTCATGGACGCACACTTCATTTGAACGGGTTTGAAAAATGCCTGCAGGTTTCCATCTCCTCCCCAGTTTCGGGCAGGAAACGGAAACCTGAAAGTGGAGAGCCGGGGCGCAGATGTGAAGGAGCCCTTAAAAACACTTTCTATTTTTTTTAAGCACACAAGCATACTCTCCTGTTCCCAGTGTCTCCCAGTGCGGTCCAGTCCGGCATGTAACTACCAGCAGAACTGCAGGACTGGAGCACTGGGAACACATGAGTGTGGTTTTTTTTTGTGTGCTTTGTTTTTCAAAAAAAAAATTTATTCTGGACAACCTCTTTAAAGTGTGGGGCATTCGGGGGGAAAATTAAAGGGGTTGTCCAGGCATAATTTTCTATGGTTTATTGTCAGCATAGGCTATAAATGCCTGATCTGTAGGGGTCCCACACCCAGCCCTCAGACCGATCAGCTGTATGGAGCCACTTCTGGCACCAGTCCTGTACACAATACGGGGCCAGAAGCAGAAAGCTCTGTCCACTGTATATCAGCCGGCACCTTCTCTGCATCTCGGCACTTATTGAAGTCAGTGGGAGCTGAGCTGCAGTGAATCTGCCAGGCAACTATACACTCACTGGCCACTTTATTAGGTACACCATGCTAGTAACGGGTTGGACCCCCTTTTGCCTTCAGAACTGCCTCAATTCTTCGTGGCATAGATTCAACAAGGTGCTGGAAGCATTCCTCAGAGATTTTGGTCCATATTGACATGATGGCATCACACAGTTGCCGCAGATTTGTCGGCTGCACATCCATGATGCGAATCTCCCGTTCCACCACATCCCAAAGATGCTCTATTGGATTGAGATCTGGTGACTGTGGAGGCCATTGGAGTACAGTGAACTCATTGTCATGTTCAAGAAACCAGTCTGAGATGATTCCAGCTTTATGACATGGCGCATTATCCTGCTGAAAGTAGCCATCAGATGTTGGGTACATTGTGGTCATAAAGGGATGGACATGGTCAGCAACAATACTCAGGTAGGCTTTGGCGTTGCAACGATGCTCAATTGGTACCAAGGGGCCCAAAGAGTGCCAAGAAAATATTCCCCACACCATGACACCACCACCACCAGCCTGAACCGTTGATACAAGGCAGGATGGTCCATGCTTTCATGTTGTTGACGCCAAATTCTGACCCTACCATCCGAATGTCGCAGCAGAAATTGAGACTCATCAGACCAGGCAATGTTTTTCCAATCTTCAATTGTCCAATTTCGATCAGCTTGTGCAAATTGTAGCCTCAGTTTCCTGTTCTTAGATGAAAAGAGTGGCACCCGGTGTGGTCTTCTGCTGCTGTAGCCCATCTGCCTCAAAGTTCAACGCACTGTGCGTTCAGAGATGCTCTTCTGGCTACCTTGGTTGTAACGGGTGGCTATTTGAGTCACTGTTGCCTTTCTATCAGCTCGGACCAGTCTGGCCATTCTCCTCTGACCTCTGGCATCAACAACGTATTTCCGCCCACAGAACTGCCGCTCACTGGATGTTTTTTCTTTTTCGGACCATTCTCTGTAAACCCTAGAGATGGTTGTGCGTGAAAATCCCAGTAGATCAGCAGTTTCTGAAATACTCAGACCAGCCCTTCTGGCACCAACAACCATGCCACGTTCAAAGGCACTCAAATCACCTTTCTTCCCCATACTGATGCTCGGTTTGAACTGCAGGAGATTGTCTTGACCATGTCTACATGCCTAAATGCACTGAGTTGCCGCCATGTGATTGGCTGATTAGAAATTAAGTGTTAACGAGCAGTTGGACAGGTGTACCTAATAAAGTGGCCGGTGAGTGTATAGTGGATGAAACTTTCTGCTTCCAGTCCTGTATTGTGTACAAAACGGGCGCCAGAAGTGGTTCCGTACAGCTGATGGGGCCGCGTATCAGCCCCCTAATGATCAGGTATTTATGGCCTACCCTGAGGATACGCCATAAAAATAATTAAGCCTGGACATCCCCTTTAATATGTATATGTATGAGTGTGTAGGTAACTGTTGTGTGCAGTTTTTGGAAATCGCAGCATTTATACCTACAGAAACACTTACAGTGTCCCTATAGATATAAAGGAAGCAGAAAGTCCTCAGAGGAAACCTCTGTGGAGTTTCTGCAAAAAGCGCTGCAAAAACTGATGTGTCGGCGCCGGGGGTTTTCCTGCAGCGCTTTTTTGTTGCGGGACGCTGCATTAGGCCTTATCCTTATAGTGTGGTGTACAGTATATTGAGATGTTAAAGAGGACCTTTCACCTCCTGGGACACATGCAGTTTAATACACTGCTAGAGAGCTGACAGTGCGATGAATTCAGCGCACTTTCGGCTTTCCCGTTCTGTGCCCCCCAGTGAAGAGCTATCGGTGCCGGTATCGTAGCTATTCAGTGTCAGAAGGGCGTTTCTGACAGTCAGTCCGGAACGCCCTTCCTCACAGCAGCGCCTATAGCACTGTACTGTGCGCTCAGCGTCATCGCTGCCTGGTAAGCAGCGACCCCTCTCATAGTACAGCGCTATAGACACTACCGTGACGAAGGGCGTTCCTGACTGACTGTCATAACGCCCTTCTGACGATGAAGATCTACGGTACCAGCACAGAACGTGAAAGCCAATAGTGCGCTGAATTCAGCGCACTGTTGGCTTTCTAGCAGTGTATTAAACCTCATGTGCCCCAGATGGTGATAGGTCCTCTTTAAGGATTAGGCGCAACAGCGAGATGCAGCTAAAAAAACATTGTGGGAAAAAAATTGCAGTGAATCCCAATATATTTTTTCCACATTGAGCTTTTGTCCCCAGCACCCCGTTTGTCCCCGCCTGTGTCTGTTGCACATCGTATGGCGGGTGAGCAGCATGGCTCCTGATATGTTATTACCTTCAGCCGCCCTGTCTTGGTATCGCTGGTTTGCAGGGATCCTGATGGTGGGCCCCTAGAAATAATTCCACTGGTGGGCCCTAGACACCCCAGTCCGACCCTGCTTAAGCCTCTATTGCACCAGGTCTTCTTAGGAAGGAAATAAACAGCAACTGAGTGTTCATATTTGATTCACCCACTTGCGTCTTCAGGATAGGAACATCTTCTTGTAGGTCAAAATTTGAAGAGGACTTTTTATGGCCTCTAACATTGGCCATATTATATATGTATGTGTGTGTGTGTATATATATATATATATATATATATATATATATATATATATATATATATATATATATGGCACTGTCTGCTTTTTCTGTATCTGCCCCTGTTGCAGAGATATTGGTGCCATTAGTTTCGGCACCAATATCCCTGCAGTGTCAGAGAGGGGCTATTCCCACAGCTCAGTCTCATGGCGTGTCTGCAGCATGGTTTTTACTGAAAAGTGGGCATGGGATTCACTAGATCCCATCCACTTTGCTCTGACTGTAAAATGCCGCATTTACACCATGTGGGGCCCCGTCCTTAGGGTAGAGGCTGCTATCTGAGTAGGAGGAAAAAAACAAATGTTGAAATTAAACCTAAAAAATGGAGAAACAGAGCAAGGATAAGAGGATGAAGCGTTAGTGCATGCAAGGGAGGGGGAGAAAAGGAAGAGTGTGGGTGTAGGGTTATTGGGGTCCAACAGAACAGATGCTTGCTCTACCAAGATGAAAAAGTATGTGGCAAGAGGATCAACCTAGTCATTAGGACTTCAAGTCTCTGGAAAAGAAATCCCATGGTCACTGGTGGTCACAGTGTATATAGAGCAGGGGTCCTCAAACTGCGGCCCGAGGGCCACATGCGGCCCACCAAGCACTTCTGTCTGGCCCCGCCGACAACGCCGGCAGGCGTGCATTTATAATGAAGTTCCTGGGGAGCTCGGGCCAGGCCATGGAGCGCACTTCACTTTACCTATTGGAGGGAACCGCTCCCGATGTCTGTGCGACCTGCTCTGCCTCCGGCCCACTGTTTAAAAAGTTTGAGGACCCCTGGTATACAGTCTCAATGCATGCTACCTTCTGGGTGTTGGAGGTCTAGGGCACGGTGGACTCTTTCAAGTTCAATAGACTAAGCAAGGATTCTACATTTTAGAGATGTCCACCACAGTAGCATGTAAATCCAAGGCGCGAAGCAATTCTGCTTATTCAAACATTGTTATGTCTGCTCCGGTTCTTAATATCATCTAGGTAGAGGGCAAGGTTACATAGGTCACTTTATGAGCATCTTGTCTGGCAACAGTCTCAGTGACTCTGAATAGATGTTTCCAGATGATGCCCATTGGTGCTAAGGCAATCGATGGCCTTTTGAATTTCAGACTGACTCTAGCGGTAGAGCAATTCAAGCATCTGCATCATGACTTCAAAATAAGCCTTGACACGGTTGTTTCCCAGGGCAGAAATGTGGTTGTGGGGAAGAGGAGGATGGTCTCCCTGGTACCTACAGCTTGGATGGGGACGAGGCAGGAGACCACTCTAGCCTAGCCCAAGTGGGTTGTTGGAGGGGTCACTGGAGAAGGAACGTAAGGCTGAGGAGAGTGAGGAGCTTGAAGAGAAAGTGGCGCAGAAAGCCCTTTGATCGAATATCGCAGCTAATCTCAGCAAAGGAGCACAGAGAAAGTCATGTGACCACAGACAGGAGGTAGGAGAGAGGAGTGGGTAATTGTTCCAGGAGTTCCTCTTGTTCTCCATTTGCCCTTGCCGTAGTGGGGCTGCAGGCGGCCAATGGGGCTTGCAGTCCTGTACTTTGAGAGAACTGGTTGGCAGGAGCTCTGGGAGGATACTTATAATGCCATGTCAAACCTGCGACCCCAATTTGTCAATCATTCCATGTTGAATACAATTGCTAACTAAAATGTCAGCAGGAATTTTTTTTAAACCAGGTGCCATGGTAAGTACGTATGGGCATTCCCAGGTCACATTCTCCAAAGGAACTTCTGGAGTAGACGCAAAGGGCAAGTAAGGAACAAAACCAAGGGTCAGCAAAAGGATAGTGGTCAAAATCAAATGATGAGAGAAGACAAAATCAGAAACAGGTCAGGGGACACAACCAGGAGTTTGGTATACAAGAAGCAGGTGACAAATCCCAAAGAGCAAGGAAATGGAAAATCAGAGAATCTCAATTCAGTGTAATGGTCCTATTACCCTGGAGCATGAGAAGACTCACAAAATGGTCCTCCCACCTGTAGTATAGGAGTGTAACACGTGTACATGAAATATACCTAATATCCAAGGGATGCCTGGTCTGCTGCTGATTTTAGATGCTGGTTTGTATTGTAATATGTGTTCACTGTTTTTTCAAGCAGGTAATTTGTGATAGTGCTACATAATCATTTCCTCAATGAATTGTGTGCACAGTCTATAAAGAGGCAGATCATGATCCACTCAGTTTCTAACTCCCTCAGCCAGTTGTGCCTGAAGCTGGTTTGATGACCCTACAAGGTTACAATGGAGCCACAGCCGCGCCGTTTTCCTTTGCTGAACACAGCCCCTGCATCCCATCTGCGAGCTCCACATCTGGTTAAGCTGTCTGGCTTTCTGCACGGCTTCATGCATGAGTCAATGGGGCACTCTTGCAGATAAAGTAGTCAGTCATGTGCAAAAATTCAGAGATTGAAAGGGAGGGAGATGCTCTCTAGCAGCCCAAAGGAAAGACCATTCTTTTCTGCCAAAAATAAATATAATTTATTATGCAGTAAACAAGAAATCAAACTGATCTCTTGCATAGCCGAATATACTTCTACCTCAATATATAGATGTCATGCATCACGCTGCCTTCTGTATGAACAATTCCAGCATTCAATGTAAAATGCAAGATAAATCTACATTTTATGTACTTAACCCCTACATGCAAACAAAACTAAGACTGAGCCATTTAAAGAAATTTCCCCGTGAACAGAACCTTATTTAGATTTGTAGAAAATTAAAAGTTAATCATTTTTTTACAAATATAAATAAGAAATTTGCAGAGTTTCAGAGATTTTCTCTTGATCTTTTTTTTCAGTTAGCAGTGGAAATGACCATAAATGTAACTTTCTATGGTCTGGTACTTGGTAGATGAAAAAACCCGTTAAATTAGCCTTTAAAAAGGGGGGAAAGCAATTTGATACTCTTATTAAATAACTGTCACTTTATGGTCTTTACCAGGGATGTAGGACTGACCTGCAGACTATATTACCAATTAGCCACCATGAACTCTCCCCAATCCCTTCCTCTTCACTCTGCACATTGCAGATAGCACTCAGGCGAGGATGGTAATGCCTTGGAGGTCTCACACTCTTTTCTGTTTGGGGGAGTTGGCAGATCTATTGATTCACCATGCTCTCCCTTTTGTAACCCTGTAATCACAATACAACTTGCCATCCATGGCAGACTATGGATACAGTCAGATACTACACTTCAATACAACTAGATTATGTACAACCCCTTTGCATCGGCCTTTTGAGCACCAATGCATTGACAGCCCAGGCACCCCAGTCCTTATATCTAATATCCATAATATTCTATCTTCCTCACACCCAAACATGCTTATTAGAGATGAGCGAGTACTGTTCGGATCAGCCGATCCGAACAGCATGCTCGCATAGAAATGAATGGACATAGCCGGCACGCGGGGGGTTAAGCGGCCGGCCGCCGTCAAAGCGGAAGTACCAGGTGCATCCATTCATTTCTATGGAGCGTGCTGTTCGGATCGGCTGATCCGAACAGTACTCGCTCATCTCTAATGCTTATGTGGCCAGGTGGGAACGTTGGATTGGCTGAGAACTTGTCTCCTCACTGTGGTCAATCATATGGTCCCAAGCTCTAGATGTGCCAAGTATGGTGAGAACCAAATTAAGTTATTGATGTTGTGGAATCACATCCCAGAAGTTCTCAAAAAATTGAACCCAAAAATCCCTGACTTGCTGCTACTTGCTGGCGGTGTGGTGCCCCAGGCAGATCCATCCACCATATTTACTGGACCGGCCCTCTTATAATCCTATTCGGGACAGAGGTACACTCGCTTCTTCTAGAGATTTTTTACAAAGATCTTCTCCTGAACTCCGAGTTCTAGCTCTTTAATTTACCACCTAAATTCTTAGTGAAGAAGGCAGCCAGGATGCTTTCCATATCACATTATTTTGGAAAAGGACAACCTCACCATCTTGTATGGACCTCTACCCTAGGATTAAGGACGTGCGCTACTTGGAGCATCTTAAGGCTTCTATACATCACACCATGGATATGTTTGTAGCTATTTGGATAGTTTGAGACAGCCATTGCTCCCACCTTATAGTATAATAGTGGTACTGAATTATTATTGTTTTGTCTAACGTTTACTTTGTTTCCCCTTTTATTAACCTTCTCCATCCCTGAACCCCCTCATTGCACTATTGTTCCCCCCTCTCCCTTCACTTTTCCATACCCCATTTATTGAACTAGCATCGCATGCTTGAAACAAAGTTATTTACTCACACTTTTGCAAAGGTGCCTACCATTTTGTCCAGCCCATTCTTGGAGTTTAGTGTTAAGGTATGCCCAATTTGCCTTTTTTTGCCAGTTTTTTGTGTTGTTCCATTACACATAAAGTAAATAGACACGTGTATAACAAATCTTTTGGAATTACAAAAATTTTGTGGCTGAAATTCCTAATTTTCTGGAAAAATTTCAGAGGCTCCAACACTTACAGCTATGACTGTTAATATGGAAATCACAAATTCTGTCTCCAGGTCTTAAATATTTATTTGGTGGCTTTGGGTGTTGTACATATTGTAATTTTAATAAAAAATTGTGCATCTTAGATTATGCTTGGGTCAAATATTTAGCCGTAAGCATGAATTTTGCATGCATTTTTCACAATGCCTTACATCTTAATGCCAAATGACATGAAGGGCTCCGCAAGAAAATTAGAAAATCTATAAAAAAAAAATAGGAGGATATACATTTTTAATTTTCTAATTCAGATTTTATTTGTGTTGTCCTTGTCAGCGAAAGGTTAAGCGTCCAATGCTACAATACGAGAGGGCAATAAACTGAAAGCACTATTTGTCTATAGCTGTAACCTTAACCATTTCCATGGCGCTCTCGTGAGCTAAGCCGCCAGCTTGTAACACCTGCAATAACCCTTCCTACTGACTCTGAATGACTCTGTGCAATAAGAGGCTGTTAATAACACAAGGGTTGCCATGGTTACAGTGGCACACAATGTTTTGAACGTTCTGTAGAACTGATTGTATTTAATCAGACCTCGGAATTATTCTTGCCAATACATAACGCCTATAGGAACCATTCATGACAAACACATTCATGCTCACTCGCTATGTTCACTCATTTCCGGACATTTCAGGACTCCTTATCTCAATTCTTATCACATTTGGACATTAATATCAAAGTCTGGGAATGACTACATTTTATAATACGCTTATATTTAACCACATCTGACTCTTGGAGCCAATTACAATAAGATTCATGAATTTAAGACATGCAGGCTATGTCTTAAAAGGATTATACCATGAATATGTTTTCTCCCCTGTCCTATGAATAAGGATAAATTGCTGATCAGTGGGGTCCACCCGACCATTCCCGAGAACAGGGCTGCATTACCCCATTGTGAATGTAACAGTGGACGCAGAATGTATCTCTCGCTTTATTCACGTCAGTGGTAGCACTGGAAATAGCCAAAGTACATAGTACACTCGGCTGTCTCCAATGGAAGTGAATGGGGGAATAGTCGCTTTATTGACTTGGACTTTATGTACATGAATGTGTAATAGTAGGTAGAAAGCATCTTCCAAAGAATTGGCGAATACATGTTATTTTTTTATTGGTTTACTGGTGTTTCTATAGTGGAATTATTTGATTGCGGTATTATTTATTCATACTGTTCTTCTTGTATCTCTGAAGTCTATCAGAAATATGCTGCATAAGGAACACACACTTATACTAGCTTACACAGCTTGACATGCTGCCAGCTAGGTTATTAATGGACGTCTGAGAATGCCACACTGAATACACTTGTGCACGCAATTGGTCACATGTTTTGACCACAGAGGCTGCTCACAGTAGCACGAGCAACACACAACGCTGCCCTATTAAAAAATGGCTCCTGGAACACTTTGAAATGGCTGTAACAGGTTCCATGACCAAACCAATATAACAGCTGTTGAAATTGAAATGAAGACAAGCAAGGTGTGGCTACTGTACATGATCACATCCCATACCATATTCCCAGGAGTAGGACTGCTATGATGTTCCCTTTGTGAAGACCTCTTCATTGCATTGGCCACAAGGCCTCCAGACAAATCTCTGACTATCACTGCATCTGTTACAAAAGCATTGCTGGAGAGAACAGCCATTGCCATCTAGATGTGCACCATGATAGCCTTTGAGAGCTGTGTCTCGATGTCAATGGAATATCTGTAGTGGGATGTCTACGAAGGTATGGAGTACTATAGTGGAGAAAATGAACAAGCATTGTTCTGAGATTTTCTATTTAATTGATAATATGTAATGTTATGTTATGCTAGTAGGTTCACACTAGTGTCGGTCTCTCCATCAGGCCTGGATGGGGCCCGTCCACTAAAAAAGCGGTTACATGCGGACATCTGTGGACCCCATAAACTGTAATGGGGTCCACTGGGTTTCCCCCATTTTTTTACTGAAGTTTTATTTTTTACAGTTTTATTTCTACCGATTTAAGACAGAATCTAGCAGATTCTAGGAATCTAGGCAGGTGTGAAGCTAGCCTTACCATTACGTAAGCTTGTTTCAAGTTGCTTTTTCTTGACATATATTAGAGAATTTCCGACTGCTTATAAATACCAAATATTTTCTATGTACTACTTGCTGTGTGAGTGGTATGTAATATGTGGCTTGATAATGGGAGTCTTTTATATGCACTTACTCATACATACATCAATGCTTATGTGGGTGGCAAGTTTATGAAATAGTCTACATGGGAAAAACATGTTCTCAAGGATGACGTTAGTGGATGAAAAAACATTTATTTTTTCATTAGATGAGATCTCGGTGAACAGACACAAAAACAAGAAGGGCAGTTTAAGCAGGAGATAAATGCATTTTTTTGTTCTAAGCGAGTGCATCTATGCTTCAAGTCCTAAAATGAAAGGCTCTAGAGTCTGTTTCCTAGGTGATGCCTATGACTCTATAAGTCCGCACGTCGCTCATATTTGCCCGGTTCAGACACTTCAGAGACAATATGACAGAATTGCTAGCCGTTCCCTGACTCATGCTTTAGTTTGGATTTGCTGGTCATGTATTGAATAGTCTTAACATATGGTCTGGAGGTTTATTTTGTCTAGTTGACTTTATATTAAAGTACTCGGTGTAACGCTAGCAGTCATACTAACAACCCAAGACACCGCTACATCCAGTTTATCACTCACTGCTATACAAGGAGAACTGCTATACAAAGCTGATGTCAATTTCACCGCAGAAAAAAACTAAGTGTTTTATAGCACCAGCAAAGTAAATGGGATTCTGGCTAATCCCATCCATACATTACAGAATGCTGCATTTTCAAAAATGGACGCATTTTTGAAAAACGCAGCATGTAACGTTACTTTCACATCTGCGTTGGAGTCGACTCCATTGCAGACACCTTCTAAAATCGCGTGGATCTAAAACTGACCCAGTAGACACCATTATAGTCTATGAGATCCACGGGTAACCCCTTTTTAAGCAAACGAGTTCTCCATCTTTCGGGTCCTTGTTTGTACCTAGCATCAACTATACCTGCAGAAACACTCGCATTTTCCCTATAGGTTTAAATAGGGAAGAAAACTCAATAAAAATGCAATGAAAAACGCTGCAGAAAAAAACAAAATGCATTTCTGCTGTGGCTTTTTCTGCAGCGTTTTTTAGCTACGTTCCGCAACGTGGGGACTTAGCCTAAAGGTAGTATCTTTCTATAATCCAGAAAATAGAAAAAGCTGGGCACTCACCGTTAGAAGAGTATAAAAATATTTTAAACCTTTATTTCAAACATCCATGTAAAATACAATACGGGAGGAGGCACGCCTCAAGCTCAAAAAAGTGCTACCAACACGAAACGGCTGTCGCTCTCCTCTCCCAGGCGTGCCTCCTCCCGTATTGTATTTTACATGGATGTTTGAAATAAAGGTTTGAAATATTTTTATAAGATAAGATAAGCTAATCCTTTAATAGTCCCATATTGGGGAAATTTATATTCTTCTAATGGTGAGTGCCCAGCTTTTTTTATTTTCTGGACTGTATATGGACTTTTTTACTTGCTGTGAAGTATATGGAATTTACCCCTGACCTTCCATAGCATAGTTTGT
The DNA here is from genome assembly GCF_031893055.1 of Leptodactylus fuscus. Classification (NCBI taxonomy): domain Eukaryota; kingdom Metazoa; phylum Chordata; class Amphibia; order Anura; family Leptodactylidae; genus Leptodactylus; species Leptodactylus fuscus. The sequence goes on along the minus strand of NC_134269.1, from coordinate 162,058,015 downwards.
ATGCATGCAGTAGTGCCACCTCATCCTTTACATTTTTTCCTGTAGTATCTTTCTATGACTGTATATAAAAGGTTAAGGGGATAAAGGGAGCTCCCCCTAGTGGTCAGCATGACTGAGACACTGTCTCCCTATTTACATCTCGGGAGACAGATTTGCATATTCTTCCCATGTATATAAAAGGTGGAAAACAAGACTTTAAATGCTGTCCAGGAATACTATTCAATACATGGAGGTGCAATATTCTAGGGCAGAACCAGATCCAAAGCCAAAAACCAAAGCCAAATCTAGTTATTAAAATATAGGCTATTGAGGATAAGTTTGAGTGAAAAATATGAAACATCGCTTATTAAATACTGTAAAATTGAGAACATAGTGTGAATGGTACCCTACTACGTAAGAGTGAAAGATATATGGATAAGTTAAATAAATCATACACGGAAGGTCCCAGCTCATAGGTTATATGACAGTCAGTCTTGAGTCTGAACACTGTTTATTGTTAATAAATATGTTAGTATAAAAAATAGTACAGGTCAAAGGACCCTTCAAGACGTCATTTAACACCAGCACAGACTGAAGCTTCCCTAAGAGGTAATCACCGTATAGCATAAGGCTATTGTCCTACGGGATAGAAACCACATGATTTGCCTGCGGCAGAAATACCACGGAAAATATCGTGGCATTTTACAGTAAGTGAATCCCATGCCCACTTTGCAGTAAAAACCACGGTGCGGACACGCCTCTATTTCCAAAACCCGCATGGTTTTTGAAATAGCAGCATGTCAATTATATCTAAGGAAACACCAGCGGTTTCCCCATAGATATAATTGTAACAAAGTCCACGGAGGAAAACTCCCCGAACTTTCTGTTTAAAGCGCTGCGGGAAGAATCAGGATGTGTTGCCCCTGCAGTTTTTCCTGCAACGCTTTTTGGCTGCGGGACGTTCCGTGGGGCCTTAGCCTTAAGATCCAGCATATCGATCAGCATGCATATAGGCGATTCCAAAGCCTAAGGTCAAACAGTGATTTCTGATAGTTGGCTCATGCGGTGAGCAGTGGTTCTCCCCCTTACTAATGCCGAGACCCTTTAATGCAGTTCCTCATGTTGTTTTAACCCCCAACCATAAAATAGTTTTTGTTATACTTCATTCCTCCATTATAAATAACAGCCCCCCCCTTATATGTATTATTGTTCCCCATAATAATAGCCCACATATATTTAATAGCCCCCTTATATTTAATAATTCCTTTCTTATAATAGCTCCCCTTATGTACAATAGTTTCTTCATTATAAATATTAGTCCCCTTATATTTGATTGCTCCCCCACTATAAATATTAGCCCTCCTATAAATAATAGTTTACCCCCTTATCAGGCAAACCCTTTCCCTTACCAGAAAACAAGAAATCTTGAAATCTTGTACTGACCTTACCGCACTCCCACAATGAGCGGAGCAGCCGAATACTCTCCATGTAATAATGGCACAGGTGGTGCAATGCAGTGACGTCATCACGCCACCTGCACCGCGACGTCCTATGCGCTAGCCACAGTCTGCTATGGAAGAACAGGGACCTTTCAACTCCCTGCTCTGTCACAGAATTAAACTGCATCAGCATGCACAGCACGCAGATACAACTGTGGAGCTACAGTCACAGGTTTCCCCACAACGTTTTTTTGCTGTGGGACACCATCTATGGCCTAGAAGAAAAACTTAAGTTGTGCATAGCAACCATTACTTATGAGAGCAAGCACCTACGACCCCAGAACTGAGTGAAGGTATCACAGTATAACAATAGCATAGTGTGTCACTACCATAAAGGCGTACTGCATGGCTAGATGCTGCATTGTATACACCTGTGCCAATAGGACTGAATAATACAGAGTGATGAAGGTGGGACCAATACTTTTCTCCTTGTAGTGTATATACAGTCCTATGAAAAAGTTTGGGCACCCCTATTAATCTTGATCATTTTTAGTTCTAAATATTTTGGTGTTTGCAACAGCCATTTCAGTTTGATATATCTAATAACTGATGGACACAGTAATATTTCAGGATTGAAATGAGGTTTATTGTACTAACAGAAAATGTGCAATATGCATTAAACCAAAATTTGACCGGTGCAAAAGTATGGGCACCTCAACAGAAAAGTGACATTAATATTTAGTAGATCCTCCTTTTGCAAAGATAACAGCCTCTAGTCGCTTCCTGTAGCTTTTAATCAGTTCCTGGATCCTGGATGAAGGTATTTTGGACAAACAATTCAAGTTCAGGTAAGTTAGATGGTTGCCGAGCATGGACAGCCCGCTTCAAATCATCCCACAGATGTTCAATGATATTCAGGTCTGGGGACTGGGATGGCCATTCCAGAACATTGTAATTGTTCCTCTGCATGAATGCCTGAGGATTTGGAGCGGTGTTTTGGATCATTGTCTTGCTGAAATATCCATCCCCGGCGTAACTTCAACTTCGTCACTGATTCTTGAACATTATTCTCAAGAATCTGCTGATACTGAGTGGAATCCATGCGACTCTCAACTTTAACAAGATTCCCGATGCCGGCATTGGCCACACAGCCCCAAAGCATGATGGAACCTCCACCAAATTTTACAGTGGGTAGCATGTGTTTTTCTTGGAATGCTGTTTCTTTTTGGACGCCATGCATAACGCCTTTTTTTATAACCAAACAACTCAATTTTTGTTTCCAAAATGAAGCTGCCTTGTCCAAATGTGCTTTTTCATACCTCAGGCAACTCTATTTGTGGCGTACGTGCAGAAACGGCTTCTTTCTCATCACTCTCCCATACAGCTTCTATTTGTGCAAAGTGCGCTGTATAGTTGACCGATGCACAGTGACACCATCTGCAGCAAGATGATGCTGCAGCTCTTTGGAGGTGGTCTGTGGATTGTCCTTGACTGTTCTCACCATTCTTCTTCTCTGCCTTTCTGATATTTTTCTTGGCCTGCCACTTCTGGGCTTAACAAGAACTGTCCCTGTGGTCTTCCATTTCCTTACTATGTTCCTCACAGTGGAAACTGACAGGTTAAATCTCTGAGACAACTTTTTGTATCCTTCCCCTGAACAACTATGTTGAACAATCTTTGTTTTCAGATCATTTGAGAGTTGTTTTGAGTAGCCCATGATGCCACTCTTCAGAGGAGATTCAAATAGGAGATCAACTTGCAATTGGCCACCTTAAATACCTTTTCTTATGATTGGATACATCTGGCTATGAAGTTCAAAGCTCACTGAGGTTACAAAACCAATTTTGTGCTTCAGTAAGTCAGTAAAAAGTAGTTAGGGGAATTCAAATCAATAAAATGATAAGGGTGCCCATACTTTTGCACCGGTCAAATTTTGGTTTAATGCATATTGCACATTTTCTGTTAGTACAATAAACCTCATTTCAATCCTGAAATATTACTGTGTCCATCAGTTATTAGATATATCAAACTGAAATGGCTGTTGCAAACACCAAAATATTTAGAACAAAAAATGATTAAGATTAATAGGGGTGCCCAAACTTTTTCATAGGACTGTATAGACACGGCTGCCAGTGACACAGATCATAATGCAAGGGGACTAAAGCTAAACAGAAAGCTGGAGGCTGCATATGACATTACTTGGTACATTGTCCTTCAACAGCACGCAGTAGTAATCTGATGCTCCGATCAATGAAGAAAAATTCTGAACTTAAAAGGAGAAATAGATATCAGAAAACCAACCTAAGGGCTCAAACACATGACCCCATTAAATCCATACAAAAGAGGGGTGCAATGACTCCTTGGACCCATATATTTAGAAAACCATTAAACCCTGGTGACATGAGAAACCATAAGCTTACTCATAATAAATCCATGACTCCTTGAATGTGGTATAAGTGGGGTAGGCCACAGCTTTATTAAATGTAAATAACAATTTGTAACCAAATGAAACAAAACAAATCAATATAAAATGTAAATATGCGCATCCATGTCCCTCCTCCGAATACTTCTTCCTCCTCCTCCTGGATGCTCCGCTGCGAGCCAGCGAGCATGTAGGTCAAATCTCAGCTGTATATGGACATGGACCCCTGCCAGCTGTGACAATGAAAAAGAAAGAAAGAAAGAAAGAAAGAAAGAAAGAAAGAAAGAAAGAAAGAAAGAAAGAAAGAAAGAAAGAAAGAAAGAAAGACAGTACATGAAACCAAAACCAGAAGGGCAGGGTGGGTGGGTGCACCTCTCACCAGCGCTTGGTAGAAGGTGAGCAGCCCGCCTACATGCCTCCTTATTTATAGGACTTTACCAAAAAACGGCACCATATTTACAAAATACACCAAATCGCAGCCAATGAGTCCACAGCCCTATCCTTAACCAGTTCAGGGCTTTCAAGACTCCTTGGACCAATATATTTAGAAAACCATTAAACCTTGGTGACATGAGAAACCATAATCTTACCCATAATAAATCCATGACTCCTTGAATGTGGTATAAGTGGGGTAGGCCACAGCTTTATTAAATGTAAATAACAATTTGTAACCAAATGAAACAAAACAAACCAATATAAAATGTAAATATGCGCGTCCATGCCCCTCCTCCGAATTCTTCTTCCTCCTCCTCCTGGATGCTCCACTGCGAGCCAGCGAGCATGTAGGTCAAATCTCAGCTGTATATGGGCATGGACCCCCGTCACCCACACAGGCAGTGTACCGCCCCTCCCTACACCTGCCTGTTGGCCCCCCACCCAACAGAGCCAGAGCTCTCTTGAGGCCATCTTTAAGACTAGAGAGGAAAATATCCGAACTGATAGAGTTGAGATGCACCCTATCACACATCAGCAAGTTACCATTATCATCCTCCAACTCAAAATGCCGCACAGCAACACCACCCAAAGATTTAACATATTTAGAAACCCGAATATTTAGGACTTTCCTGGCCCTCTCGAATGCAACAACATCACGCGCTCCACGCCAGCATATGCGGGGGACAATCTCAGACCAAACAAGCACCACATGGCCGAAAAAAAATCATACACATGGTGAAGGTCCTGTTTCACTATCGTAATAAGCTCGGCCAGCTTCACATGTCCCAGATCATTACCTCCAGCGTGAACAATAACCACTGTAGGCCAACAGACTGCCGGCTAGCCGCCACTATGTCCGGTAGCACTTGCCTCCACCGGAGCTCGCGGCAGCCCCGCCAATGCACCTTGATTCCATCCAGGCCAAAATGCAGAACACCGGGCCGAACTTCCGCCCTCTTTTCCGCCCAATGCAGGAAAGAGTGGCCAATCAGCCACACAACGACAGGACCACCATCTAGGGAAAACGAAAAAATCCGAAACAAAGCAAAAACAAAACCACCAACAGAGCATAAAAAGCCCAAATCAGCACCCCATCACACCCAGTGGACGCCAGGGATCAGGGAGTCATCAGGTCGGGCCTAGCATAAGACCTGAAACAATAGGACCTCCAGCGCCCAAGGCATTTTACAGCCTCGTCTCCCAGACCGCACGCATCAGCCGTCATGGCAGCCCTGATGCAAAACGAATAGGTGCCAAAGTCCTGAGGCTCCAAGCCCAAATTAACCAAACAAGCTCTAAAGACAGATAAAAATTGAAAACGTGTAACCTGACTCATGCAACAAAAACACCTCCCCAGGAGAACATTGAGCAACGTAATCCCTCACCAAAGACACTGGGCAAAAATCCAACCCCGTATGCCCCACCGTCACCCAAGTCCCCCGCCCGAAAACATCCGTTTTCGAGCGACGAACACAAAGCCTGATTTCAGAATCTGAAACCACTACGTCACCCGCTCCCAAACCCCCGTGTCTCGACTTACTGGGGCTAACCAACTCCCCTATGCGAAGGGCTGCGAAGAAGGCTAAGGCAAAAGCAGCCTACGCTGGTCCTCAGCAGTTTTCTCCTTCTTCCACCCCTTCAGAACTTGTTTAACTGCAAAATTCTTAGTAACATCCTCTCTCCCAAAATGTTTTAACATGAAGGCAACACCAGCCAACTTCTTAGTAACTACACAGAACGACAGACCCTGAGTAAGTAAACTAGACAAATACTCCAAAGACACATTCAGCAATACAGACACATCCACGGGTACCACTCCGCCAGACATGGACAGCCAAGAAACCCACGCACTGTAATGACTTCTCCAGGTAGCCTCGGACACCGACTTACGATTAAGTTCTAGAAGTTGTTCCCTACCAGGCTCCACAAGAAATCGGGGCAGCTCCAGCCCTCCGGTCTCACCGATGGATTCAGGGCACGGAAGACCTGTAAACATGAGCGATACAAAGCGCCAGCCATCTTATTCTTCACCCTCGGGACATGGCGCGCCCTAAACCAGATGTTACGCTGCAGACAAGTCAGAACCAAATGATGACGCAGCAACAAGACCGGGGGAGGAAGAAGATTGACTATTAATGACCTGCACTACCGAGAGATTGTCACACCAGAAAATAATCCTGCGATTCGACATCCTGTCACCCCAAAACACAACCGCGACAACAATTGGAAAGAATTCTAACAGAGCCTTGTTCCTAACCAGGCCCGTCTCAAACCACAGCAGCGGCCAAGACCCCCGACACCACTCATCCCCAAATATGGCTGCGAAACCCTAACCCCCAGCAGCGTCGGTGAAGAGAGAAAGCTCTGCATTGGTCACCTCGCCCTGCTGACAAATCACACGACCATTAAAACTGGAAAGGAAAATTTGCCAAACTCAAAGATCCTCCTTCAGAGGACGTGTTACTCGAATGAAATGGTCGGGCCGAAGCACGCCCTTCGTCGCCAGCAACAGGACCCTGCAGGAGAATGTCAGCAGGCCAAGGAGACACTGTACTTGATGCAGAGTGACTTTCCTCGTCGAAAGGAAATCTCCCACTAGGCAAACAAGGCGGTCAAGTTTGTCAGGCGGGAGCCGAAACACCATCTTGACCGAATCAATTTCTATACCCAGAAAGGACAACCGGGTAGAAGGGCCTTCAGTTTTGTCTGCTGAGAGGGGAACATCTAACCGGGACATCAAGGCCTGAAAAGTAGCTAGTAAGTACGCGCAAACAGGAGAATCACCCGGGCCAACAAACAAAAAATCGTCGAGATAATGCAGGATGATGGGATGCCCGTTTTGTAGCGCAAAGACCACTCTAACAGAGAACTAACAGCTCAAAATAATAGCACGAGATAGAGCAGCCCATGGGCAATCACATGTCGACGAAAAAACTATCCCTAACCCTACAACCTAGCAGGTGAAAACAATCACGGTGCACCGGCAGCAGCCGAAAAGCTGACTCAATATCCGACTTAGCTAGCAGCGCACCTGGACCCGCCTGACAAACTAAAAAGACGGCCCTGTCAAAAGAGGTGTACGACACCGCCGCATCCTCCTTTGAAATGCCATCATTGACGGATGACCCGGGAGGGTATTAGAGGTGATGAATGAGCCGAAACTTGTCTGCCTCCTTCTTCGGAACCAAACCCAAAGGAGAGACCCTTAAATTAGGCAAAGGAGGGTCAGGAAAAGGACCGGCCATCCGGCCCAACATCACCTCTTTCATCACCTTATCCCAGGCCATGTCCTCGTTGTCTCTAACAGATTTCAAATTGGGAGAGAGAAACATAACCGAAGAGGGAGCATGTGGAATATAAAAACCTGTCAAAAAACCCTCAAGCAGGAGGCTTGCCTCCCACCTCCTGGGGTACAGCGCGAGCCACTGCCCCAATAGCTGTACGTTCACCAGCGTTCTCTGCGGTGCCGGCCGTACCCAGCTTGCTACTTTGCGGAAGCAGCGCAAGGCGGAGTGCGATCCGCCACAAATGGAGCATTCATGTCGGAAACAACATGACGCATGGAAACGGCAGTGGCCCTCATTTTAGAGCCAACAGGATCCACTCTGACGCTGTGTCGACGCTCCGGGCTGCTGCCCTGCACCGGCGGCACCGGACAGAATTGGCCACTGAAGGCGTTGCAAAAGGATCAGCTGTATCCAAATGTCAGTGGCCTTAGAGGCCCAGCAGACGGAGGGGGTAAGAGCCAGGCGACGACGGAAATCCTCGTCGTACCTCCACCAAGCCGAACCCCCGTGTAGTTTATGGGCACTGTAAATGGTGTCCATATAAATAAAGAGCTCTGGGCCCTTTGCCTGGCAAGTGATGTAAGCCAAGGTGGAGAAGGCCTGCAGCCAGTTGCCGAAAGTCTTCGCCACATTCTGTTTATGTTCCGATCCCTTCTCAAAGCTACGCTCCTTGTCCACGGCAATATAATCTGCCGAGAGCAAGGACCATATGTCCACATACTCCCCTTTTACTATCTTATCCCAAAGTTCTGCCAGGACGTGAGTCCCCAAAGGAGCCACCCCGCAAAATATTGTATCCCAAAAACATACCCCCTGAAGCCAAGTCAACAACCAGAGAGGGATTGCCCCCCTCCCCCTCCCAGGTGCAACAGCTGTCTCCGGGGCTTTACCAACTTTCGAGCTACCTGAAGCTACCAGGGAATGTCTAAGAAAAGTATAAATGTCCTGACTCGGTGCAGATGTGGGTGCAATATGAGGTGCCGAAGCCGGACAGCAGGTGTACTCACCATGACGCAGGCCAGCTGGGACCTGAAGGGGTTTGGCCGGAGTCGACAAGGCAGGCAGAGGCTGTTGATCCAGATGTCTCGCGGGAACTGAGGAAGAGGCAGCCCTCCCAGGACGATCAGCCGCCGGAGTCCCCCGACAACTACCATGGTACGAGGAAGAAGGACGCAACCCATCCCGCAGTCTTCTGTCACGGCAGCTGTGGCTCTGTCTCCTCCGTCTTCCGCAGCGTGAAAATCAGCGCCAAAAAACTCAGTGTGCACTGACCCTGACATAAACAAATTTTAATGTGAAGATTTTGACACTGAATTTGCCTACACTAGCGCTAAATTCCAAATTCTGAGAGGAATTAATAAATTCTGCAGCAACAAAAAAGGCGTATTTTCGAATCCCCAATTTGAGGCAGATTTTTGAAGCTGCATTTTACAATACCTGCAAAGTGAATGAGATTCTGGCTAATCCCATCCACACATTACAGGGGGGGGAAAAAAACCACTTTGGAAAAGCTTTGCTTTCAAAAACAAAGCATGTCAATTTTCCCTGCAGAAACACTAGTGGTTTCTCAATAGATTTAATAAGGGAAGAAAAACCACAGAGAAAACCACAGCAAAACACAATGATAAACACTGCAGAAATACAATCTGCTGCTTCAAAATCTGTTGAAGTGACAGATTTTGAACATTTGGCGAATGACTGTTAGTGTATAAACCTGAAATATATAAAAACAAAATGGGCCTGCTTACAATATATGGATTGCAGAAAAAACATAAAAACTTCCAAGATGAGATATTCATCTGTGCTGCATCAAATGTTGTGTACCCAATAATTATTGAGGATAAGTCTGGTTGCAGGTGACCATGCTGCAATGGCCTGCCATGATTTTAAAGGGGCTCTATCAGCATGACTTTAAAAAGGCTATTCAGGCACCGTAAATGTTATATTAAACTACCCCCCAGTTTTAAAATAATACCCTAAAAAAGAATGTTATCTACTTACGGATCGTGCACGCTGAGCAGGCATTCAGGGTGCGCCGTCTTCTTCATCCAGGCCTCTTTTTCCTCCAATGTCCTCCGTTCCCGTCCTCCTCTGGCGCTCGCGAACTGACACTGATAAAAAAAAATGGCCTGGGCGCCTGCGCAGTAGCCGTAGTAGAAGTCGCATGCTACTGCGCAAGCTCCCAGGCCATTTTTTTTATATCCGTGTCAGTTCGCGAGCGCCGAAGGAGGACGGGACCGGAGGACATCGGAGGAAGAAGAGGCGTGCATGAAGAAGACGGCACACCCTGAATGCCCGCCCACAGTGCACGATGCGTAAGTAGATATTCTTTTTTAGGGTTTTATTTTAAAACTGGGGGGTAGTTTAATATAACATTTACGATGCCTGAATAGCCTTTTTAAAAGCTATTCACGCATATGTGGGGCTCTATCAACATGATTTTGCTGATAGAGCCCCTTTAAAGCATAGGCCGCACATGAGGGGCACGGGAATGTCCCTGTGTGCCGCCCATGCATGGGCTGTTCTTACACAGCTCCTTTGATTAAATGAATAATAGCCACGGAAGCATGGGCCACTGAATAGGACAGGAATAGGACATGTCCTATCTGATACGGCCCAGACTTTCAGCCCGCACATGGGACCGTGAAAATCACAGTCATGTGTACGGACCCATAGAAAAGAATGGATGAGTGTGCTATCCATGAAATACTGTACATGGATAGCACTCTGACCCACGCCACGGTGGTCTGCAACTGGCCTTATAATGGGAGGTTCTGTGGGGTTAGAAGAGAATGAAGTTGTAGAAGGGCAGAGATCTTTAACTACCACGCAATACATACGGAGGTACCCGTGCTTACTACAGATGAACATGGTCATTGAAGTGCGTGTGATGGATGGAAAAGCCAAGCTCGACATAAAGACCTTTATATGACTTTTTTTAGTTATCTATACTATGGATTAGTCCATTAACTTTTCCACAATACCATTTTTCATATTACTTTGCTCACTTATGACCTTGAGTTTAGAAATCTATGAATTACTTTTTGAATGACTTGGTATAAGAAGTATGAGTAGTTCCTCCAGGTTTTTTTGGGGGGGGGGTTGCTGTCAAAGTTTTACCACCGTCTGTTCACATAACTCAACCATGATCATATTATATGATCAATGAAATATGGACCGGGAACAGGATGGATGTTTGAACTGAGACGTGTGGACTAACACAGGCTTATTTTTGTAATGTTCATTATGTTTTCGCAGCCCCTATTTTTAGCATTATTTTCCCCCTCCACCACCTCCCTACTCTTTACTGGAAGCAGCATGTACTCCTACGTATGTCTGCTGTTGCTAGGCAGCCAGCTTCAACTTGAATAGGGATTGGATCAGCCAGCAGGATGAACACTAAGGATGTTACACACACACATAAAGAGAGAGTGTGACGATTACAAAGAAAGTGTGGAAAGGAAGTGTGGGAGGTAAAATGAGCAAAAAAGACAGACTGAGCTAGAACGAAATACATGAGCCAACGGCCGGGACCACTGCGTTGCTTCTACTGTCTTGGTGGTCATATATATGCACAGACATGATAAAACACTGGGAAAAGATGCTTATGCTTCATCCATCCATAGAGTAAGGCAAAATAATTCATGTATATGTTCCATTGGTGATTCCATGTATGGTTTGGACATCAAGGCTGTGAAGTTTTCAACAAGCTTACATATACAGTGTTGGCCAAAGGTATTGCTTGCAATCATTTTCTGGAAGAAACTGAGTATTATCTGACAGAATTGCAGGGGTGCCAATACTTTTGGCCAACACTGTAGCTAATGAAATTCTAGAATTCTCATGGGTTCTGATAAGTAAAGATATTCTTAAAGGGGTCACCAAGATAAAATTATTTATTAATGATAGGTCATCAATATAATATTGCTGCTTGTCCAACTCCCAGCACCCCCATCAGTCAGCTGTTTTCAGTACCTGATACACAGAGAATGGAACAGGAAGCAGACAGCTCAATTCTCTGTGTAGTAACTGATCCAAGCCACTGCACCCTAGCCAAAGGAAATGGGAACTGACCTGCAGTAACCTGGTTTGGCCACTGCACAGAGAACGGAGCTGTCTATTTCCTGTGCTACTATCTATATATCAGCTGCTGAGAACAACCGATCGATGAAGGTGCTTGGAGTTGGACTCCATTGATCTGATACTGAGGACATATTCTTAGGCTAGCTCACCAATATTTTTAACCTGGAAATCATATTTAAGTTATTATTTAGATGTGTAAAACAAGTAAAACCTTTGTATTCTTCAGAGCTGTATAATTTTTCTTGAATGATACTTATGACTTCAGTAACCATTAGATTTATGTAAATCTCCACCACAAATATCCCCATAAGGTGGGTTTCACACTACCATTGGATATCCGTTATTATGTTAGTGACACCTGTCATAACAGACAATGACGGACACTAACTGATGTTAATGTATCCATTTTTTTTTAACTGATCCATTTAAAGGATCAATGTTAACATCAGTTAGTGTCCGCTACTGTCAGTTAGAGTCCGCTTTTTTTTACCTGTCCATTACTGTCCGTTTCCCAAAGACTTTAAAGTTAAAAAATAACGGATGCGTGAAATCCATCATGAAACCGTATTTCTTAGTGGACACAAAAGTCCTGCATGTAGGAATTTTTGTCCGCAAAAAAGCGGACATGTGACAGATTGGATATAAATAGACACAAGATAAAATTCCATTGAAATGAATGGAAATTTTAATGGATTTCAGACAGTTCAGCTGATGTCCATTGCTAAAATCCTGCAGTGGACAATAGCAACGTACACTACTGACGATCACCAATGGTAGGGTGAATGCCCCCTTAGTATGTCATACAATAGAAATATATTGTCCACGCTAAAATGCCTTAAATCTTGATATGAAAGATTATTATGGAATTACAAATTCAACTAGGAATCTAAGGATCTATCTAAACTGCCCAGTTAGAACATTTACACCAGTCAAGACTAAAAAAAAAAAAAAAAGTGTATGGTAAATTACTAAGAATGGTTTGTAGCACTATATTTTACTTCGGTACAATTCCCATACAGATGGCAGCATGTGCTGAATATAATTTCTTCACTTTAATGATTCATTCTCAACTATCAAATCATTAGAGGAATCGATCTATTATTTACTTTGGATCATTTTGTGTGTAATTCATTTTTGACCATTATCAAAAGCTGAACACATTGGGGTATATGAAGCAAGCGTGCTTAACCCCTTAAGGACCAGGCCATTTTTTGGTTTCGCATTTTCGTTTTTCCCTCCTCACATTTCAAGAGCCATAACTTTTTCATTTTTCAATTCACAGAGTCACATGATAGCTTATTGTTTGCGGGACAAATTGTACTTTGTAATGGCACCATTCAATATGCTGTGCAATGTACTGGGAAGCTGGAAAAAAATTCAGAATGAGGCGCAATTGGAGAAAAAATGCATTTGCGCCATTTTCTTATGGGTTTAATTTTTACAGCATTCACTGTTTGGTACAAATGACATGTTACCTGTGTTCTACGTGTCAGTACAAACGCGGTGATACCAAATTTATATAGTATTTGAAATTTTTTGATACTTTTAAAAAAATGATAAACTTTGCAAAATAGAAAAAAAAATTTGTGTCATCATGTTCTAACACCTGTAACTTTTTCATATTTCCATGTATGGAGCTGGTTGTGGTGTCTTTTTATGCGGGACAAGATGACGTTTCTATTGATACCATTTGGGGAAAGATCCGATGGTTTGATCACTTTTTATTCAATTTTTTATAGGAGGCAAAGTGTTGAAAAAAACGCTTTTTGGCTGTTTTTATTTTTTTTGCCGCTACGCCGTTCGCAGTACGGGATAAATGTTTTAATATTCTAATAGTTCAGGCATTTTGGAGCGCAGGGATACCTAATATGTTTATGTTTAATGTTCTTTAATTACTTTTATAGCTGATCTAGGGAAAGGGGGGTGATTTGAACTTTTATATTTTTTTTATTTTTTTAATACTTTTAAAAACTTTTTTTTTTCTTCTGTTACATTTATGATCAGACCCCTTAGGTACCTTGAAACCTAGGGAGTCTGATCGCTCATACTATTCACTGCAATACTACAGTATTGCAGTGAATAGGAAAATCGCAGCACTTCTATTAGACGATGCCTCTGGCATCGTCTAATAGATCTAGTGCAGAGACAAGCCTGGAAGCCTTCAATAGGCTTCCGGCTGTCATAGCAACCGATCACCGCCCTCTTGTGACGTTCAGGAGGGCGGCGATCGGGGAAACATGGCGGCGCCCATGCCGCCTGCGCCGTTTACACACTGCGGTCACGTTTGACCGCAGTGTGTAAAGGGTTAACAGCAGCGATCGGCTCGGTCACCGACCGCTCCTGTTAGTGGCAGGTCCTGGCTGTATTATACAGCCGGCATCTGCCGTGTATGGAGCGAGCTCAGCGTGTGAGCTCGCTCCATACATCCCCATGCGACCCATGACGTACAGTTACGTCAAGGGTCGCTAAGGGGTTAAAGGGATTCTGTCAGCAGGGAAATCAGTAGCAGACTAATATCAATATCTTGTGGAATGGCTTTCTACACTTTCCAAAGATGTCTTTCTTATTTCGTATTGCAGCTCCATTTTCATGAAAATTAGACATTACAAGAAACAAGACAACATTTAGGATTTCCTTTATACATTTCTTTTATTTTTTGATCCATTATTTTAATCAAAAACTACCATGTAAACAAAGCATGCCTTTCTAACCTTAGAAATGTAGCTCTAATCCATAGACTAGTTAGTAAGTGCTTAATCAGTCACCCCAGTCTCAATGTAAGGCCCCGTTCCCACGCAGTAACGCGCCGCTCATTCTGACACATGTCATAGAGAGGCGCTTCAAAACAGATCCCATTGACTTCAATGGGTGCCATCTTACGCGCGGTACAATTGAAATCAATGGGTTAAAAAGCCCCCCATTGATTTCAATGGGTAGCGCCTGTAAGACAGCACCCATTGAAGTCAATCGGATCTATTTTGAAGCGCCTCACACTGACACGTGTTTACGTGTCAGAATGAGCGGTGCGTTACTCCGTGGGAACGGGGCCTAACAAACTGCACACTGCTGTACCATTCGAAATCCATGGGACCATGAGACAACACTAAGCAGTGCCAGTGGAGCACAGTGGGCGCAAGAACCCCATTTTTGTAAGCTGTGGAGCGCCCACCCATTCAGTGTGAATTTAGCATAGTATAAACTATAACTACTCCCTATATATTTCCCATTTCTCTTGGCTTTGGCTCAAAAAATCCAGCAAAATCTACAACAAAAATAGCAGCTTTTACGTGATGTGGGGCCTTAGCGTAAAGCAAATGCCACAATAAAATTGGTCCTACATGATGTCCCATTACACTGCTATGGAATATCTAGCAAATATCTTGACTCTGCAAAAAACTCTGCAAGCATTGGCACAGTCCAATGGAACCAGCCTTGTAAATGATTTCTATTCATTACTAGCCTACAGGTCTTCCACTTGTCTTTATACGGCTTCCTAACAGCCATATAATAAGCTGTGTCTTGGTTTAGTTTTGAGGTTATGAAAGTTGAGCATATACCATAGATCATCATTTTTCTGCATTTAACATATTTTTAAAACCTAAAGCTAGGTTATTTCTGACATTAGAGAATATATGTTCATAGTTTCACATCATGTCCTCGGATTACTCTAAAATGTTATGTTATAAAAAAGACCTTTCTGCACAGCTGCTTTACATCGCCTTAACCCACAATTATCCCACTTGTACATAGACAAGGGCTGTACTGCGGGTGTTTGAGGAGCGGCTCAGCAAGCCCAGGAGCTCTGTGTTCATAAATGCAGTCTTGATGTACTTCTGCCTTCTGTCAATGCAGTAGAGGTATGTATTTATGTGCTGAAGTACTATAGTGGCATAACAAATGTGTGTATATATATATATATATATATATATATATACACACACACACTGTAGTGTAGATAGATAGATAGATAGATAGATAGATAGATAGATAGATAGATAGATAGATAGACAGACATATCATGTGAAAAACAAACTACAACATCTTTGAATTTTATTGTTTTACTTAACAGTTTGGAATGTGATAGAAAGACATCCTTAGATGAACAACAATACGGCACATGACAAGGTACACCATTTTAAAGTTAAAGGATTTTTTCAGTTTCTATTATTGATAGCCTAACTTTAAGATAGGCCATCAATATTAGATATGTGGGGGTCCAACACGCAGGACCCCGCAGTTTGCCTGTACCAAAGCAAAGCAGCTCTCAGTAATGTTTGCATGCTGTGCTGCTTACTCCTGTACACACTGTAGCAGCAAGTGTAGGTACTGCAGCACTGCCCCATAGACTTAAATGAGGCAGCACTGCACTATAAGGCCTTATTCACACATTCACATATCAGATATGTGGCATCTGCATTTTTCAGACATAACACGTAACTAGGGTTGAGCGATCAGGATCAGAAAAGATCGGATTCTGATCGACGATCGAGTAAATTTCACGATCGCAATCGAAATTCCAACCCGATCTTTTCCAGCGGGATCGAGGTTGGAGATTATTTCAAGATTGGCTCAACCCTGAAGTGACTTTTCCCATAGAGAAGCATTAACTATGGTTGAGGATCGGGATCGGAAAAGATCAGATGCCAATCAGCGATCAAACAAATTTCACGATCGGGATCGGCTGGAAAATTATCAGAAATCGGATTTTGAAATCGATCCTGAAATCTCAACCCTACACGTAACCATTAATTTAAATATAATTATTTAGGTATCCTATAGTCCACAAGAAAGCAGCACAAGTGCATCCTTTTTTTCACTGATGCTGATACAGTCTAAATGCATCACTCCAATGAAAGTCTATTGGATCCATGAAAAAAAGCGGATGATGTTATCCATTTTTCACAGACCCAGGGATGTACAAAGCACAGAAAATGAAACAAAAAAATGCAGGGTGTGGTGCTAAAAGTAGAAGTTTTGCCAATTTTTGAGCATTTGGGCGTGTTTTAATACAACGTCAAGGAAGAAAGACATCAGCAATGATCTTTTAAAACAGGGGGGTAGTTTAATATAACATTTAAGGTGCCTGAATAGCCTTTTTAAAGGCTATTCACGCATATGTGGGGCTCTAACAGCATGATTTTGAAAACTAAACTACCCCCCGTTTTAAAATAATACCCTAAAAAAGAATGTTATCTACTTACGGATCGTGCACGCTGGGCGGGCATTCAGGGTGTGTCTTCTTCTTCCTCCACGCCTCTTCTTCCTCCGATGTCCTCCGGTCCCGTCTTCCTCCGGCGCTCGCGAGTAGACACTGATATTAAAAAATGGCCTGGGCGCATGCGCAGTAGCATGCGGCTTCTACTACAGCTACTGCGCATGCGCCCAGGCCATTTTTTTTTTATCAGTGTCAGTTCGTGAGCGCCGGAGGAGGACAGACCGGAGGACATCGGAGGAAGAAGAGGCGTGAATGAAGAAGACGGCGCACCCTGAATGCCCGCCCAGCGTTCACGATGCGTAAGTAGATCATATTCTTTTTTAGGGTTTTATTTTAAAACGGGGGGGGGGGGGTGTAGTTTAATATAACTTTTACAGTGGCTGAATAGCCTTTTTAAAGGCTATTCACGCATATGTGGGACTCTATCACCATGATTTTGCTGATAGAGCCTCTTTAACTAAGCAATTGTTATTGATGATCAATCTGGGAAGCATTATACGCTATTTCTCTTCCCAACAATTAGAACTCTATTATTCTACAGTGAGAAAGACTATTCACTATTTAGTAGAAAACACTCAAGACAGTTCACAATCTTTCCAAGAGTCGATGTCCCAGCCAATTCACCCCAAAATCAAACCATGCAATACTAAGGCTGCGTTCACACAGAGTTTTTTTGGTCAGGTATTTGGTCAGGAAACTGACTCAAATTCCTCCTCCAAAAAATGCCTCACCATAACAGTCCTTTTAGGAGGAGGAATTTGAGTCAGTTTCCTGACCAAATTCCTGACCAAAAAACTCTGTGAACGCAGCCTAAGGGTGCATTCACACTACTGATACGCTGCCTGATTCTGAACGTTAAAACACGTTCAGAATCAGCACGTATAAAGAAGATGAAATGAATGGGCTGCTTTTTTCACTATGAGGGCTCCTATTGAAGTGAATGGGAAGTGCTCGCTTGTACGGTTCAGAATGAGCAGAGCTAGCCGTACACGCGAGCACTTCCCATTCACTTCAATGGGAGCGCTCGTAGTGAAAAAAGCAGCCCATTCATTTCAATGGGGAGTGCTCGTATGCCGGCTCCCATTGAAATGAATGGGATCTGCTTTATACGCGCTGATTCTGAACGTGTTTTAACGTTCAGAATCAGGCAGCGTATCAGTAGTGTGAATGCACCCAAAGGGTCCATTCACACGGAGTAAACACACGCTCATTTGGCAAAATACACGTGTAAAGAATACACATGTAAAAATAAGACTCCCATTGACTTCAATGACATTTTACACGTGTATTTTGATGTGTTTTTTGATGCGTTTTTTGACGTGTATTTTGACGTGTTTTTTTACACGTGTATTTTGCCAAAATAAGCGCGCGTTTACTCCGTGTGAATGGACCCTTAAGAGAGATCGCACAAAAACAAAGAGCTACATGTGAGCATAGTAAATGTTAAACTTCATAACAGTATTGTTATGTGAAAGACTGAACAAGAAAGAAAGGCCAGATTAAAGAGGCTATGCCCTTAAGAGGGAGCCCACATTGCAGGGCTGACAGGAGGAGACGGGGTGGTATTGAAAGGGTTAACAGCGACCGTTAGCTAATATGAGACGGGAGAGCAGGACTATGAGAGAGGGGGGAGAAAAGGGGGGATATATAAGCTGTGAGAGGGAATGGTTCACACCAGTCAGGAGAGGAGAACGGACAGTTAGAAGCCCCACCCACCCGCCCTTTATTTGGTTTATTGGGGAGGCTATTGTCACAGTAGCCAGGCAGGGGGGTCCTCGAAGCTGGAAAGTTATAAAATGGTTGTGGTTGGGAGGGCCTTGCGGTAGAGGTTGGACTCCTCAAGGCCATTTGGTAGTTTGGGATGGGTTTGTTTGTTGATATATAGAGGGGATAGCGAGCACCAGGAAATTTAAGAAGTTGGTGCCACTGAGCTGGTGGTTTACGGATGGGGGTAATCAGGGCCGCCGATAGGCCAGTACTACTGGTACTGGCGTCAGGGGCCCGGCAAAATTGAAAAATGGAGGGGGCCCGGTTTTGGCCCGCCACCGTGTGCCGGCCCCCTTGCGCCCGTAGCAGTCATTCATGGCCGGCGTCAGCGCAGGGCATAGTCGGGCAAGTGCCGGGGTCCACAGAGCCTCTGGGGGCCCCCCGGCACTTTCCCGCCCCAGCACTTGCCAGTCCCGATTTCAGCTCATCGGCGTCCGTCTGACGCCGATGAGCTTAATACATACGCAATTAAACCAGGAGCTGTGACAGCTCAGCTCCTGCTTTAAACGCTGCTTCCCGGCTTCAGCGTGTGTAGGCACGATGACGTCATCACATCGCGCCTATAATTATGTCAGTGGAGTGAGCAGAGAGAGGAGCGTCGGGGGAGCGATGGAAGAGGTAAATGTAAGTGTTTGTTTTGTGTTTAACATTAAGATGGAACATAATGAAGGGGCCCATGAAACTGGGGGGCAAATGAAGGGGAGGGGGGGAAACGGCATGACACTGTGGAAGATGAAGGGGGTGGGGAGAGAATGGCATGACACTGGGGCAGATGAAGGGGGTGGGGAGAGAACGGCATGACACTGGGGCAGATGAAGGGGGGGAGAATAGCATGACACTGGGGCAGATGAAGGGGGGGAGAATGGCATGACACTGGGGCAGATGAAGGGGGGGGAGAATGGCATGACACTGGGGCAGATGAAGGGGGGGAGAATGGCATGACACTGGGGCAGATGAAGGGGATGGGGAGAGAACGGCATGACAATGGGGCAGAGACGGGGGGACATGAAACTGTGTGCAGTTGAAAGAGGGAGAACAGCATGAAACTGGGGACAGAGATGGAGGGGGGAACATGAAACTGGGGGCAGAGGGAGGGTGTATATGAAACTGGGGGAGAGATGGAGGGGAGGCATATAATTTACGGGTGACTGTAGGAGGATTATACTGTGTGGGAGCACATGAAAAATGAATGAGAATGGGTGGAGTCAACAGAAAAGTAGGCGGGGCTAAATTTTCTGCACATTTTCTCCCTCTTTCTCCTCTTCAAAAGTTGGGAGGTAATACATAATTGGTATGTCACAAAATAAAGTAGTTTGAAAATGGCGGGGGGGGGGGGAGCAGAGACTTGGGCTGTATGGGGCCCCAAAATACCTGATGGCGGCCCTGGGGGTAATACTCCTGGTGCAAAATTGGGATGCATATATATATGTATAAATATACATAAGTATATGAAATGGTTTTAATGGGTTTTGGGGCTTCGAGGACCTCCTTTGTCAAAGCATTATTATAGGTAGAATACAGGTAAGAAGGGAATACTTGTTGGATCTATGGAATTTACATGGTTAATGTGGTTGGCACTTTATACTAAATATGACTATTTATGTTATGTTTGTTATTTAATAAAAACGGCA
Organism: Leptodactylus fuscus; assembly: GCF_031893055.1. Classification (NCBI taxonomy): domain Eukaryota; kingdom Metazoa; phylum Chordata; class Amphibia; order Anura; family Leptodactylidae; genus Leptodactylus; species Leptodactylus fuscus. The sequence continues at coordinate 162,037,757 of NC_134269.1, read as the reverse complement.
GCTGTGGCCACTTCAATCCAACACTGTCTCTTGGTCTTTATTATTAATATGAAATGACTTGGCAAATGCCCTTGTCATAGCTTGTATAGAAGGGTGGTCAGAAGCAAGCCTGTTCTTGGTGTGATGCCATCTATCTGACAGCTAAAGCTTGGCCGAAACTGGGTCATGAAATAGGAAAACGACACCAAGAACACTAGCAAATCTACAACAGAATGACCGAAATAGAAAAATATTACGGTATCGCCATGGCCCAGTCAACATCCAGATCTCAACCCAACTCAAATGCTACAAAGGGACTTTAAGGAAGTTGTGCTTGAATGACTAGCGGAATCACTTGAAGATTGTTGTTCATCTGAGGTTGTATTTACCTCATTTAGACCATCTTATTACCAAATGTTTTATGTTATGCCCGATACATAAAACCATATCATTGAAGGAGGGGACTAGAGGTTCTAAGGACCCAAGTACCACTGTACAAAGGCCAACTGTATGACATAACAGCAGGTATGCTTCCCTAATCTATACCTGCCCAGCATTTGCAAAAGAACACTCTTTTGGCATTTTTCAGGTCTATAGGGGACCACCAAATATTTTGCGAACATAGCCTAATATGTATAATCATATCACATTATAGATAAGTATCCAAATACAATTACATTAATAGATTTACTATTACAGTACCTCAACAAATGGCAGACTGATAGTTCTACTTCTTGGAGACTTGCTCCTTTAAAGTATATCTTCCTGTTTACAGACCTGGGAATAAAAATGATTTTGCACATCTTGAAGTTGTAGACCCTTATTCATACACTTCGCATACCCACAGGACATATTATTCTAAACTAAGTAACACCAATCATTCTGTGTTTAAGAAAAAGAGAATATATTAGTCATTGTCAATTAGCACGTAGACTACATGTGATATCATCCCTTGTTAACACACTGATGTGGCACGTCATGTACAGTAAATGTGGTTGTATCCAGTTGTTCCTATCTAAAGATAATAATGTACTGTATATATATTTATACACACTCCTTTTAAATATAATGCCCCTTGCACATGACCTTGTGCTAGGTCAGTGTGATATCTGGGTTTTCCTTGGATAGCACGCTGACCCATTCATTTCTGTGGACCCATATACATGACCGTGAATTACAGTGCAGCTGTGTTTCTGCGGCTGTTATTCATTGAATGACATCTGTGTGCATCCCGTACACCGGCTGTGCCACTCATTCATGGCCAGTGACTAAGACACAGTCGTGTGTAACCTGCCTTACTGATACATTGGTTCTGTTCACTCACACCAAGTGACAGGCAACGTGCTGGAGCCCTGCTATATCAGGCCCAGGTTTTTGACATATATTTGGTCCAGGGCAGGTCTGGAATAGGCCTGAGCCTCAGGTGTGGGTCCTGGGATCATTACTGTGCCATAAAAGCCTAAAGAACCTGCATTTCAGGGCAGATCCAGGAAGTGACAGGAGGCGTCTGGATCTGTCCTGTTACTCTGAGACTGTATCATGCTTATTGGTTTGTTCGTGTGGCTGCTAGTAAGCCACACGTATAGTTAGTTTATGATTACTGTTTAGTTAAGAGCTCGGACAAGCAGGATTTAGTTTCACATCATTTTGCCTGAAGTTAAGGCTGTATTTTATTTTGCTCATTTTGTGCCTGAAGTGAACGTTTATTTATTTCCTTGTGTTTTTAAAAATAAACCCGTTTGCTGCATATTTTGTGTCCCTGTTTGACTGGTTGGATCTGCACCATAATGCTGAGCGGTGAGGAACGCCTCCCCAGTACTCGTCTATGGACAATAACTATCAGGAATAGGAAAGTTTCTCACCGCTCTCACGGTACAGTGCAATAGACACTACTGTGAGAAAGGAACATCCTTCTGACACTGAAGAGCTACAGTAGCGGCACCAATAGCTCTTCAGCGGAGGCACAGAACGGGAAAGCTGATAGTGTGCTGAATTCAGCGCACTGTGGGCCTTCTAGTGGTGTATCACACCGCATGTGCCCAGAGGACATGAAAGGTCCTCTTTAAAGCGTAACTAAACTTTCAGACAACTTCTGATTTTCTGGCAGCGTTTGTGCCATTAATGCATTTTACTTCATATTATACGTCATACTTCTATTTGATATGACAGATACGCAGTTCTCCCTATATTATTACCAGAGATATAACTGCTTGAAGAGCCATGTTTTCAATATTTATTATGCAGCTGAACTGTATTTTCAATCTCCCCTTTCATAGGACACAAGAAGCAAGTTTCTACATTTTATAATGACCGAAATATAACTAAGGCTAGTACACAGGTTAAGGGATAATATACAGATCTGTGGGGGATCCAATAGCCCCTCCAATCACAAGAATGGGGTGTTTTGCTCCCCAGCCTGAATATTCGAAAATACATTCCCCAGCTCCATTCATTTAATTTGTACTGCTCATGATAGCTGAGTACTGGAGTTCTGCAATCTGTGGTGGTCCCATTCTTCTGATCAGTGGGAATCCCAGCAGTTGGACCCCCACCAACTTGCTACTTATCCCCTATTCCCTTAGACTGAATCTCCATGGTGCGAAAATGCTACATATTGCAGAAAAAATCTGCAGCGGAAAAGCTGTGATTGTAAAAATGCTTGCATGTTGCATGCTGATGTTTTACGTATAGGTATAATAAGAACATAAAGTCAGCAGAGGAAGAATCAATGGAAAATGCTGTGCAAAAAATGACACTTCTTTTTTTTTTGCTTCGTTTCACCATGTAGGGCCTTACCCTTAAGGACAAACAAGAAAAGCACGCTGAATACAATTTGGCGATCACAGTGTCAAACACTGCAGTGAGATCCAGACGTATTAACAAAGAGGAGTTGCCATTACACTTAGCTGTCTAGAGATGATTTGAGACTTTTGTCCGGGCAGTTGCTGTAGAGTATAAAGTGTGGAAACCAGATTGTAAGCGGTCAAGAAGCGAATTAGCGGAGACGTAGCTTATTACATGAAGCAGGAGGACCAGATGTTTCAGCAGTTCAGAGATGAAAGTAAGATCAGAGAGCGGCAGTAGTTAGCGGCACAGGAAGGGTCAAGCAATGGTTTTTTCAGTAATGGGATTATAAAAGCATGTTTAAAGGAGAAAGTATGGGTATAGAAAGACAGAGAGCGAGGTTAAATATGTTAGTTATGTGAATAGTGACAGAGGAGGAAAGAGACGAGAAGAGATACTGGCAAATACTGTCTCTATGTAATAACATAAACTAAGCTGTAAATGAATATTTGGTGTTCTACAGGGTCTAGACATGCTCTGTGCAGCGAGAGGGAATAGATGTGGTGTGACATCATCTATTGTACATGGATGCAGTGGTGTTATTTACGGAAGAGTTAAAATGAGGTGACTGCTGCGAGAGGAAAAAAACGTACAGAATTGTCAGACTTGACCTTTTATTATGCTCAGAGCCAGAACGAAAACTGCAGGATCCAACCAATTAGTGACCGAAGTATAGACTTTCTATGCTGGTCATTAATTGTCCTTATTCCAACGTAATTGTCTTTCTACGTCACTTGTGGCAGACTAATGTGGGTTCTCCTGCGCGCTAAGGCAGAAATGTCATGACAAAACCGCTGCATTTTGCATTACATTCAGACTAATTTCATCCACATATTGCAGAAAAAAATACAAAAATGCATAAGTTCTTGTAAATCGCAGTAGGTCAATTATACCTAAGGATACGGTGGTGTTTTTCATATAGGTATAATAGAGGCAGACAGTCTGCAGAGGAAAACTCTGTGGAAAAAAAATGTGATGTTTTCACTGCAGTTTTATCTGCAGTGTTTTTTGGCTGCGGCTCACTACACAGTTCCTTAGCCTTAAAAATCACAATAAGGGTGCATGCACACTAAGTATATGCTGAGCTGATTCTGAACGTAAAACACGTTCAGAATCAGCGCATACAAAGCAGATCCCATTCATTTCAATGGGAGTCGGCATACGAGCACTCCCCATTGAAATGAATGGGCTGCTTTTTTCCCTATTGGTTTCAATGTGATACGCGTGTATCACATTGAAACCAATAGGGAAAAAAGCCTCCATTCATTTCAATGGGGAGCGCTCGTATGCCGGCTCCCATTGAAATGAATGGGATCTGCTTTGTACGCGCTGATTCTGAACGTGTTTTAATGTTCAGAATCAGTCAGCGTATACTCATTGTGAATGCACCCTAATGCATTAATTTTCCTGAGCAAATCAATTGTAATATTATTTTACTCATATGCTGAACGGTGTAAAAAAAAAAGTCCCAGGTTACCATGGTAGGTAGGTAGGTTACCGTGCTCAGCTGAGAAGTTTCTGCAATGCTGGTCTTGTGCACTTACCAGCTGAGGAGCCATATTTAGGGTCAGTGCACACGGAGTTTTTTGGCCCTGATATTGATGCGGAATCCACCTCAAAATCAGCCTCCAAAAAAAGCCGCCCAATAGAGTTCTACTACTGTCAATCAAATAAATACCTTTGACAGAAAAAACTATACAAATTTGGTATCAATTTAACCCTATGGACCCGGTGAATACATTTATCAGGTTATTTAAGCTGTACAGTGAATAGCACAAAAATCATAACATAAAAAGGCAATGGCAAAATTACTGGGAATTTTTCTATTCCTTCGCAGAAAGAATAAAAGATAATTAGTGATGAGCGAGTAGTATTCGATCAAATACCTCACCGGCATAGGAATGCGTGTAATCGGCGAACACCAAGGGGTTAAACACATCAAATATTCGAAGCGTTTAACCCCTTGGTGTTCGGCTGATTACACACATTCCTATGCCGGCGAGGTATTCGATCGAATACTACTCATAGATCACTAATAATCATGAAGTATATCAACCGCAAAATAGCACTGGTACACATTACCTCTCGTCCTGCAAAGAAAAAAGCCAGTTACATTACAATACAATTACATTAATTGGAAAACAAAAAATCCCTCAAGAGACTCATGTCTATGAGAGGGATGTTAGGAGTAGGGCAGAAACCTCGGGAGTGGCATGCAAGGGTTGCTGGCCTTCTTCTGACACGGTCCGAGACCCATCTACTTCCAGGGCGGGGGTAATGTTGGGCCTGTTGGAGACTATTTCTTCACCACTTCCACTCCCGCTCGCCACCAGTTACTCGGTCTGTACTAGAAGTTAGCTTTCCTCTCCTGTATCCCATGTGTCCCTGGTTGATTTCTTGGTTCCATTCCTGACTCTGCTACGACCTCAGCTTGCCTACAGACTCCTGCTTCCTGATCAGTGTTTGGTACTGCTCTGTTCTCCTGTTGCTGACCTGGCTTGCTTGACCTATCTCCTGGATTACCCCTCTGTACTTTGCTAAACTCACATTGACGACTTGGATTGGACGACTACTTTATTGGTGTTCTGCTGCTACCTTCTGGCCACCACCATCTTCTGCTTTCTGCCTCTTCAGACATTCATCCCATCTCTGGAAGTGTTCCAGTAAGTGAATTCAGTTTCTGGATCTGCTGAGACTAGTGGTGTGCTGTGCGTCTGGTGCTCTCTGACCTAGAATCACGCTGCCCAACAGTAGCTTCCAAGGCCATTCCCACTATCAGGGGTTCTGCGGGCCTTCAGCTATAGGAGCATTGCTTTTGTGACCCTAATAGGATGGGTGATGTCATAGCAGTGAAAGGATCAACTCTCACTGCATAGATTAGCACAGGCAGGAGATGGCAGGGGTCTGAATGGCAGGAGCAATGCGGAAGGCCCACCTCCAGTGCACCAACTGCCTCATTTGCTTAAGACTTCAAAGTTGATTTTGTCCAAATTTATGACCGGTCTAGTCTTTTAAAAATGAATTGTTCTTTTTGTCACTTTTTTTTTTTTTTTTATAACAATATGCACCTATTGCGGTAGACCCAGACTCATTGTATATCATGTAAATCACACAATGTCTCTCTTTGATACCTTTTAAACTATGCACATGTTTTAACAGTGACATTGGCAGCCGGTATTATTTCCCATAATGTAACAATATCCACGTTCTCTTTTTTATTAACTGATCTCTTACTATAATTTATGAATCAAGCTGAGAACATTTCTTTGTATTTAACATTTCATAAAGAGTCGCTTATTTAGTTCTACTTGGATTTATTATGGAAGAGAATATATACATAAGGAGAAACCTAATGAGATTATGTTTAGGCTTTGTGATATCCTATTTTACATACTGTATATACAGAATATCATCTATTTATTATCAGAAGTATCTGAATTAATGATAGGATAGAGAAAAGGGTCACTGAGGTCATGTCATGAACACGGTCAGTGTTTGACTGAGAGTCTGTCTTCCCAATTACATCATGGAAGTTAGACTTTATTATTATTATTATTATTATTTATTTATTTATTTATTTATATAGCACCATTAATTCCATGGTGCTTTACATTTGGGGGTTACACACAATACACAGAATATACAGGTGGATATAATACTAACAATGACCGGCTGGCACAGTGGGGTAGAGGGCCCTGCCCGCGAGGGCTTACAATCTATTGCACATTCTCAGTCAGCGCCCTCTATTCGTGTACACACTTGAGGCACTGACATCCTAATTACATCATGGAAGTCAGATTTGAATATTATTCCCATGTTCCTTTGCAGTGGAGCGCTCATGGCTTAATAAAACTCCACACACCTAAATGGTGGTCTCTCCCTATACTCAGTACATCTATGACAGTTTTCTGGTGCAGAGGAATAATATTGTAGTACGCATTTGACGCAAGACCCTTTCTTGCACCAGGCCGCTACATAAATCTGTAATGCCCTGAGCCAGTCTGGATCTTTATTACAAATAGCGTATGAAAAGCCGTTCTTAATAAATCTGCCCCAATGTCTATAGCGTTTAACTCTGAAATATGTTTAAAACAAGGCTAAGCCAAGGGGGAGAGACATGTCTGAGGTGCTGCTAAGCAGAAGTGGAAGGTGTGATTCATTACTTCTATTAGATGCCAGGACTCCTACTCCAGAAATGCAGATCTACTTTCTATTTATGACGAATCCAATACCCTCAGTGCAGGGCCTTATGTACTTGTATGAAGGTTTAGGTGCTACTGTTGTAGTGACTATAGAGCATTATAGATAATGCTGTGTGATAGACCCAACATTTTGAGTTTTTTCCAACAATATATTGCCTATTTTATGGGCAGACTATTAAGGAAAAACTATCAGGTTGCACCACTTGGGTGGTGTGGAGGAGGGGAGGGGTCTAACAGGACTTTTGATTGGAACATCCAAGAAAACCAGGAACACTTTGGAACTACACAATGGAGCACATCATTGTCATGAGGCTAGCATTAAAGACGTGGGCCGTTTAATACACATAGGTGATAGGGTAAAGACACCACAACACATTTCCTGTGATATGCTGCCATTGTAAAAGCAACGATAGTGAATAGATCTATTCACAAGTCCATTACTTTCATGAATCAATTTAAACGTCCATGAAAAAAACAGACATGCTCTTTTGTTGTCCATTTTGAAGGATACAGAAAGAGACATGTGAGTATACCCATAGATTTCCATCACGTGGGCATTTTCACCGCCATGTGTATAAAGCCAAATCCATAAGATTAATGAAAAACTGAACTGTTGTGTGTATAATGCCTAATAGTCTAAAATATTTAGAACAGAGCAGTGGTTTAACTAAAGTCTTGTGGGCCCCTCATCCCTACAGCGAATTCCTAATAGTGGTGGTTATGAGTGCTAAGGCTTAGTGTGGTTAGGGTAATCTGTGGGTCTCCTTGGTTTATGGGCTAGATGGAAGCTGCAGTCTCAATACTGATGCCAGTGCTGATGCCAGCCCCCTAAGGCTCCTGGGCCCTGATGCGACTGCATCCTCTGCACCCCATCTAGTTACGCCCCTGGTACAGAGTCAGTGTTATAGAGCTTGTCATATATGATCTATGAGCCATAGCTTCCTCTTTAATTCATTGCTGTACCTGTTATTTTTTGCACAAGTACTAAATCTATCTTCCAATGAACTATCAAGATGCCAAGGTGTATTATTTTCACAAGTGCTAATCTTAAAAGACCTGTCACCTTGTCTCTGTAGAATGTTGTTCCCACAAATACAATGTGATCAAGTTTATTGTGTACAAATATAAAATGTTTATTGATATCTAAAGACACTACAAAATATTTTCATGGCAAACACTTGAATTCCCACTAAAATACAAATAATATGTAAAAAAAAAACAAAAAAAAAACTCGTGCAAACTTTCTTAACACTATTCTGCCAACCTGACCACCAGAAAAGACTGCCATTATCACGCTTGGGTCTCCTTTCTTTCTGCAGACTTTCAGTGTCGCATAAAACTCTGGTTTACAGTGTCTCCTACATTATACAGACATGTACTCCGTCTCCTACATTATACAGACGTTTACAGAGTCTTTTACATTGTACAGACATGTACGGAGTCTCCTACATTGTACAGACATGTACGGAGTCTAATATAATGTACAGACATTTATGGAGTCTCCTACATTGTACAGACATGTATGGAGTCTAATATATTGTACAGACATGTACGGCGTCTATTGTATTGTACAGACATGTACTCAGTCTCCGAAATTATACAGACGTTTACAGAGTCTTTTACATTGTACAGACATGTACGGAGTCTCCTACATTGTACAGACATGTACGGAGTCTAATATAATGTACAGACATTTATGGAGTCTCCTACATTGTACAGACATGTATGGAGTCTAATATATTGTACAGACATGTACGGCGTCTATTGTATTGTACAGACATGTACTCAGTCTCCGAAATTATACAGACGTTTACAGAGTCTTTTACATTGTACAGATATGTACGGAGTCTCTTACATTGTACAGACATGTACAGAGTTTAATATATTGTACAGACATGTACAGAGTCTAATATATTGTACAGACATGTACAGAGTCTAATATATTGTACAGACATGTACGGAGTCTCCTACATTGTACAGACATGTACGGAGTCTCCTACATTGTACAGACATGTATGGAGTCTCCTACATTGTACAGACATGTATGGAGTCTAATATATTGTACAGACATGTACGGCGTCTATTATATTGTACAGACATGTACTCAGTCTCCGAAAGTATACAGACGTTTACAGAGTCTTTTACATTGTACAGATATGTACGGAGTCTCTTACATTGTACAGACATGTACGGAGTCTCCTACATTGTACAGACATGTACAGAGTCTAATATATTGTACAGACATGTACAGAGTCTAATATACTGTACAGACATATACAGAGTCTCCTACATTGTACAGACATGTACAGAGTCTCCTACATTGTACAGACATGTACGGCATCTAATATATTGTACAGACATGTATGGAGTCTCCTACATTGTACAGACATGTACGGAGTCTAATATATTGTACAGACATGTACGGAGTCTCCTACATTATACAGACATGTACTGAGTCTCCTACATTGTACAGTCATGTACGGAGTCTCCTACATTGTACAGACATGTACGGAGTCTCCTACATTGTACAGACATGTACGGAGTCTCCTACATTGTACAGACATGTACGGAGTCTCCTACATTGTACAGACATGTACGGAGTCTCCTACATTGTACAGACATGTACGGAGTCTCCTACATTGTACAAACATGTATGGAGTCTCCTACATTGTACAGACGTGTACAAAGTCTCTTTGCCACATATCTCAGTAAGTATGGATGCACAAACAACATTTCATAGTATTTTTCACAGCATTTTGGTCGTGGCCAGATGATTTTCAGTCTTTAGTAAATCAGTTAAAATTCTGTGTAGAGAACAATTTTGGTTTCGGTATTTGTAGCGTTGCAGCGTTTAAACAGCTTTTTCTAACAAATTTGACATAATGGAACCTGTCACCATGAAAATGCTGTGTAATCTGCAGACAGCATGTTATAGAGCGGGAGGAGCTGAGAGCTGAGCAGATTGAGATATAGTTTAGTAGGAAAAGATCCATTATCCATTTTTTTTGTATTCTTTCTATGCTTAGAGTTAGAGATGGTGAACCTCTCAGAAGTTGTTTTGTGTCGGGTTCAGGTGGCTGGAATCCAAAATTAGTTTTGATTCAAACACATTAGATATGAGTCACATCTTACATTGGCTTATAACATAGTGTATGACACTGTCAGGGCTCCTAGAAACCCATCTGTCCCATTTCTGGCTCTCTAAGGCAAACACAGCCAAAGTTATGTCAAAGTGAAATTCTCTGAAGAGACCCCAGAGTATAATAGGTGATGGCCCAGGGGAGGTGTAAAAAATAAAAAAAAATTATACTCACCTTACCTTACCCATTTCGCCCAAAAATGAATCTCTATTTGTTCAATTTTGTCAAAATCAGTTTGCCCATCTGTACTTAAAATGAGCAATTGAGTCCAGTGGGCGGTTTTATCAGTGATTCACAGCTATCTGTCCTATTGTTAGGACCACCCACTGGACTCCATCACTCTTTTTATGCAGAGAAAGGACAAAAATAAATAAATGACAATACTGAATCGAAGACCACAAAGCGATATAAATCTCCTGTACATGATGCCTGTAGTTTAGTTGAATTTTCATGGTTCCCTTTAAACATGTATTGTGCATTATGAAATGCAACACAGATTTTTTTGGGGGGAGAGAAAAATCATTTCTAGCGTTGCATTTGGACTCTTTAACACTTTGCGCTCTTTATTTTAAAATGCTAATTGCTGGAGGGATAACTTTTTTTTTGCCTTTTCCCAATAGACTTCTCTATAGTACTTGAAAAATGCCACAAAATGCCTAAAGTTTTATAATACAAAATTATTGTTAACGCATTTCCGCATGTTAATAAACATTCTGCATTTTTTAAAACATGGCATTTCTAGAATTTTTTTGTGCAGTGTGTGGATGAGATTAAATTAAATCTTATTCACTTTGCTAGAACTGTAAAAACGCTAATTTTTTTTCCACTGCGTTTCTATAACAAGGTGGAACAATAACAAGTGGTTTTTTTTGGCATTCTTAATTTTTTCTTTTTTTGCAGTAAGATATTATGAAGGACATTATAAATGTGTCATTTTATTAATAAGAGGGGCTTTTTTTTTTTTTTTTTTTACTTTTCATAGCTTTATTTTCCATTTTGACAATTTTTTTTCCCAAATGCAACATGCTTGTTTGAGTTTGCCATTTTTTTCAAATGTTTTCATAAAAACACAAAGCAATACAGGCATCTATTATGGTTATTTTGTTTTCAATTAAAAAAAAAAAAAAAACATCATGGAAAAGCTATATGTGATGAAAGCTTAAAGGGGTTCTCCCATCTCAGTCTTTCAGCCAGGATGCATTCAGTGTCTGCATCACACTTCCTGAATTTCTCCTCCCTCCCTCCCTCCCCCTACTGAACGGGACACACAACACTTAAGCAGGTCAGATAATATGCAGATGCTTGTACAGAATGGACTCTGTGTTATCTGTGTGTTTACACAGAGAGGTAACAGATTCAGCTTTATCAGCTAAGTGCAATTAGCTGAACGGATTGTCCTGGCAGCATTGAGTAAGTGACATCACTTGTCCTATCTCCCAGGCTTGTGATTATAGCAATGCAGTGTAAACAATGGGAGGAATAAGTTCATATAGCAGGCAAACAAAGCAGCATTTCTAAAGCAATATATTTAGGAAAAGTTTTCAATTTACATAAGCTACCAGTATAGATAGGATCCTTGAGATGGGACTACCCCTTTAAAGCTAAAGCCACACATGACGAAAAACAGCTAAAAAATGCAGCCAAAATGCTGTGAAAAACAATCCCAAAAACATTTGCATTATTTGAAAATACATCATTTTCTGCTGTGTTTTTTTTTTCAGATTAAATGAAATCTCATTCTCTTTTCAGTGACTGAGAAACACAGTGTTTTTCCTTTGTGTTTCTGTAATGACCAATGTGTTGACATAAGACATGGCCTTAGCCTAAAGCTACCGATACACATTAGCTCATAGTCTGCTACAGTGACAGGTTTCCAACTTTTGGCTGATTCATTCATACATAAACTTATGAAAGTTCATTCCATACAACCCGCCATCAACTAAAGTTAGTCACAACCCAAGTGTGTTTATGGGATTTTTTCGGCCGTCTACCTCCCAGAATCTGTTGTGTGTAGGCTAGACTGACAGACCCGTGGGCGATATTTGTATTGTGAGCATGTGTTTGCACTAACACCCACAAAGTATACATCATTTCCTGTTTTCAGCACTTCATAAGCTTCTTGTCGAAAACAATGGGAGATTCTGGCCAGTTTTTAAAGAGGATTTGCAGACAGAAGACCATCTCAAATCCCCTTCCAAATTCTGAATGTACTCCATATCCCTATGTACACACTATGGTCCTTGCTAGAGATGAGCGAACACTAAAATGTTCGAGGTTCGAAATTCGATTCGAACAGCCGCTCACTGTTCGAGTGTTCGAATGGGTTTCGAACCCCATTATAGTCTATGGGGAACATAAACTCGTTAAGGGGGAAACCCAAATTCGTGTCTGGAGGGTCACCAAGTCCACTATGACACCCCAGGAAATGATACCAACACCCTGGAATGACACTGGGACAGCAGGGGAAGCATGTCTGGGGGCATAAAAGTCACTTTATTTCATGGAAATCCCTGTCAGTTTGCGATTTTCGCAAGCTAACTTTTCCCCATAGAAATGCATTGGCCAGTGCTGATTGGCCAGAGTACGGAACTCGACCAATCAGCGCTGGCTCTGCTGGAGGAGGCGGAGTCTAAGATAGCTCCACACCAGTCTCCATTCAGGTCCGACCTTAGACTCCGCCTCCTCCGGCAGAGCCAGCGCTGATTGGCCGAAGGCTGGCCAATGCATTCCTATGCGAATGCAGACTTAGCAGTGCTGAGTCAGTTTTGCTCAACTACACATCTGATGCACACTCGGCACTGCTACATCAGATGTAGCAATCTGATGTAGCAGAGCCGAGGGTGCACTAGAACCCCTGTGCAAACTCAGTTCACGCTAATAGAATGCATTGGCCAGCGCTGATTGGCCAATGCATTCTATTAGCCCGATGAAGTAGAGCTGAATGTGTGTGCTAAGCACACACATTCAGCACTGCTTCATCAAGCCAATACAATGCATTAGCCAGTGCTGATTGGCCAGAGTACGGAATTCGGCCAATCAGCGCTGGCCAATGCATTCTATTAGCCCGATGAAGTAGAGCTGAATGTGTGTGCTAAGCACACACATTCAGCACTGCTTCATCAAGCCAATACAATGCATTAGCCAGTGCTGATTGGCCAGAGTACGGAATTCGGCCAATCAGCGCTGGCTCTGCTGGAGGAGGCGGAGTCTAAGGTCGCTCCACACCAGTCTCCATTCAGGTCCGACCTTAGACTCCGCCTCCTCCGGCAGAGCCAGCGCTGATTGGCCGAAGGCTGGCCAATGCATTCCTATGCGAATGCAGACTTAGCAGTGCTGAGTCAGTTTTGCTCAACTACACATCTGATGCACACTCGGCACTGCTACATCAGATGTAGCAATCTGATGTAGCAGAGCCGAGGGTGCACTAGAACCCCTGTGCAAACTCAGTTCACGCTAATAGAATGCATTGGCCAGCGCTGATTGGCCAATGCATTCTATTAGCCCGATGAAGTAGAGCTGAATGTGTGTGCTAAGCACACACATTCAGCACTGCTTCATCAAGCCAATACAATGCATTAGCCAGTGCTGATTGGCCAGAGTACGGAATTCGGCCAATCAGCGCTGGCCAATGCATTCTATTAGCCCGATGAAGTAGAGCTGAATGTGTGTGCTAAGCACACACATTCAGCACTGCTTCATCAAGCCAATACAATGCATTAGCCAGTGCTGATTGGCCAGAGTACGGAATTCGGCCAATCAGCGCTGGCTCTGCTGGAGGAGGCGGAGTCTAAGGTCGCTCCACACCAGTCTCCATTCAGGTCCGACCTTAGACTCCGCCTCCTCCGGCAGAGCCAGCGCTGATTGGCCGAAGGCTGGCCAATGCATTCCTATGCGAATGCAGACTTAGCAGTGCTGAGTCAGTTTTGCTCAACTACACATCTGATGCACACTCGGCACTGCTACATCAGATGTAGCAATCTGATGTAGCAGAGCCGAGGGTGCACTAGAACCCCTGTGCAAACTCAGTTCACGCTAATAGAATGCATTGGCCAGCGCTGATTGGCCAATGCATTCTATTAGCCCGATGAAGTAGAGCTGAATGTGTGTGCTAAGCACACACATTCAGCACTGCTTCATCAAGCCAATACAATGCATTAGCCAGTGCTGATTGGCCAGAGTACGGAATTCGGCCAATCAGCGCTGGCCAATGCATTCTATTAGCCCGATGAAGTAGAGCTGAATGTGTGTGCTAAGCACACACATTCAGCACTGCTTCATCAAGCCAATACAATGCATTAGCCAGTGCTGATTGGCCAGAGTACGGAATTCGGCCAATCAGCGCTGGCCAATGCATTCTATTAGCCCGATGAAGTAGAGCTGAATGTGTGTGCTAAGCACACACATTCAGCTCTACTTCATCGGGCTAATAGAATGCATTGGCCAGCGCTGATTGGCCAGAGTACGGAACTCGACCAATCAGCGCTGGCTCTGCTGGAGGAGGCGGAGTCTAAGGTCGGACCTGAATGGAGACTGGTGTGGAGCGATCTTAGACTCCGCCTCCTCCAGCAGAGCCAGCGCTGATTGGCCGAATTCCGTACTCTGGCCAATCAGCACTGGCTAATGCATTGTATTGGCGTGATGAAGCAGTGCTGAATGTGTGTGCTTAGCACACACATTCAGCTCTACTTCATCGGGCTAATAGAATGCATTGGCCAGCGCTGATTGGCCGAATTCCGTACTCTGGCCAATCAGTGCTGGCCAATGCATTCTATTAGCTTGATGAAGCAGAGTGTGCACAAGGGTTCAAGCGCACCCTCGGCTCTGATGTAGGAGAGCCGAGGGTGCACTTGAACCCTTGTGCACCCTCAGCTCTGCTACATCAGAGCCGAGGGTGCGCTTGAACCCTTGTGCACACTCTGCTTCATCAAGCTAATAGAATGCATTGGCCAGCGCTGATTGGCCAATGTATTCTATTAGCCTGATGAAGTAGAGCTGAATGTGTGTGCTAAGCACACACATTCAGCTCTACTTCATCGGGCTAATAGAATGCATTGGCCAGCGCTGATTGGCCAGAGTACGGAACTCGACCAATCAGCGCTGGCTCTGCTGGAGGAGGCGGAGTCTAAGATCGCTCCACACCAGTCTCCATTCAGGTCCGACCTTAGACTCCGCCTCCTCCAGCAGAGCCAGCGCTGATTGGCCGAATTCCGTACTCTGGCCAATCAGCACTGGCTAATGCATTGTATTGGCTTGATGAAGCAGTGCTGAATGTGTGTGCTTAGCACACACATTCAGCTCTACTTCATCGGGCTAATAGAATGCATTGGCCAATCAGCGCTGGCCAATGCATTCTATTAGCGTGAACTGAGTTTGCACAGGGGTTCTAGTGCACCCTCGGCTCTGCTACATCAGATTGCTACATCTGATGTAGCAGTGCCGAGTGTGCATCAGATGTGTAGTTGAGCAAAACTGACTCAGCACTGCTAAGTATGCATTCGCATAGGAATGCATTGGCCAGCCTTCGGCCAATCAGCGCTGGCTCTGCCGGAGGAGGCGGAGTCTAAGGTCGGACCTGAATGGAGACTGGTGTGGAGCGACCTTAGACTCCACCTCCTCCAGCAGAGCCAGCGCTGATTGGCCGAATTCCGTACTCTGGCCAATCAGCACTGGCTAATGCATTGTATTGGCTTGATGAAGCAGTGCTGAATGTGTGTGCTTAGCACACACATTCAGCTCTACTTCATCGGGCTAATAGAATGCATTGGCCAATCAGCGCTGGCCAATGCATTCTATTAGCGTGAACTGAGTTTGCACAGGGGTTCTAGTGCACCCTCGGCTCTGCTACATCAGATTGCTACATCTGATGTAGCAGTGCCGAGTGTGCATCAGATGTGTAGTTGAGCAAAACTGACTCAGCACTGCTAAGTCTCTGCATTCGCATAGGAATGCATTGGCCAGCCTTCGGCCAATCAGCGCTGGCTCTGCCGGAGGAGGCGGAGTCTAAGGTCGGACCTGAATGGAGACTGGTGTGGAGCGATCTTAGACTCCGCCTCCTCCAGCAGAGCCAGCGCTGATTGGTCGAGTTCCGTACTCTGGCCAATCAGCGCTGGCCAATGCATTCTATTAGCCCGATGAAGTAGAGCTGAATGTGTGTGCTTAGCACACACATTCAGCTCTACTTCATCAGGCTAATAGAATACATTGGCCAATCAGCGCTGGCCAATGCATTCTATTAGCTTGATGAAGCAGAGTGTGCACAAGGGTTCAAGCGCACCCTCGGCTCTGATGTAGCAGAGCTGAGGGTGCACAAGGGTTCAAGTGCACCCTCGGCTCTCCTACATCAGAGCCGAGGGTGCGCTTGAACCCTTGTGCAGCCTCGGCTCTGCTACATCAGAGCCGAGGGTGCGCTTGAACCCTTGTGCACACTCTGCTTCATCAAGCTAATAGAATGCATTGGCCAGCACTGATTGGCCAGAGTACGGAATTCGGCCAATCAGCGCTGGCCAATGCATCCCTATGGGAAAAAGTTTATCTCACAAAAATCACAATTAAACACCCGATAGAGCCCCAAAAAGTTATTTTTAATAACATTCCCCCCTAAATAAAGGTTATCCCTAGCTATCCCTGCCTGTACAGCTATCCCTGTCTCATAGTCACAAAGTTCACATTCTCATATGACCCGGATTTGAAATCCACTATTCGTCTAAAATGGAGGTCACCTGATTTCGGCAGCCAATGACTTTTTCCAATTTTTTTCAATGCCCCCAGTGTCGTAGTTCCTGTCCCACCTCCCCTGCGCTGTTATTGGTGCAAAAAAGGCGCCAGGGAAGGTGGGAGGGGAATCGAATTTTGGCGCACTTTACCACGTGGTGTTCGATTCGATTCGAACATGGCGAACACCCTGATATCCGATCGAACATGTGTTCGATAGAACACTGTTCGCTCATCTCTAGTCCTTGCAATAACAGTGATCATGATGGATTGTCGCCCTATAGGATGGGTCCAATCCTTTTGCCCATTATATAAGGTAGTCACCACAGTTATGTTTGTTCAGATGATTTTTTTTAGGGAATACAATCTGCTCCACTGCTGGCCTTTCTGAACACACTAGAAAACACGTATTCATTTGACACCATTCGCACTCTCTGGGTTGTGTAATAGTCCAACTGTTTTCCCTTCTCTTGCTGATTCCTTGTATGATGCGGGGTAATTTGATGGGAGAAAAACATTTGCTGCTTCTGTTCTTCTCTGTGTTTCTCTCTCTCCCTCCTCCCACACGCATGCTCCCACTGGCAGGCATGACTGCAACACTCAGCTACGAGTAGCACTAGGAGAAGTGCGAGCAGGCAAAGGGATTCTCAGGCAGGAGAGCTTCATCTGTGTGACTCATCCAGGTAATTGCATTATTTCCAGCACTCCGCAGCTTTCTGCTTTTTTCCCCATTCATCTCTCCTTTTGCTTCTCAAACACTTTACCTGTGATTTGAGTCCGGCTCAGTAAACTCTGTGCACAAGGTATTTTATTATCTTCATCATCACCATCATCATCATCATCATTGGTGCGTTTCATCATCCTGTCACTGGTTTCCAGCCAGGTGTCTGTGGACAGGTTGTTCTTAGAGGAAGGATGGGTATTTCTGCTGGTGAGAAGGTTTGCAGTGCCATCTGCGAGGGGGCAGCACGTGTTTAAGTAGTAAATGTCTCCAACTGAATGTGGCACATGCAGATTACCATTGTCGCTACATTTTATTACTCTGGACATTCTGAATATACACTACAGAGCGTACAAAAAAACAATCTTCTTATTTCGTGTTGCTATTCCCAGCTCCCACATGCCCTATATTTTCAAGGAATTCTT
Organism: Leptodactylus fuscus; assembly: GCF_031893055.1. Classification (NCBI taxonomy): domain Eukaryota; kingdom Metazoa; phylum Chordata; class Amphibia; order Anura; family Leptodactylidae; genus Leptodactylus; species Leptodactylus fuscus. The sequence goes on along the minus strand of NC_134269.1, from coordinate 162,019,735 downwards.
TACAGGAGGCATTTTGATTGCTTTGTGTGGCTTCGTCATGTGTTGCATTTGCCAAGAAATAGAGTGATCTGCTTCATGTCTATTGCAATGTCTTGACCAATGTTAAAGGAAGATCAATATCCCCTGACTAGACTGAACACCTTGACCATGAGTACCTGCTACAAATGTAACCTCAGTCTTGGTTTATGGGTCATGAAATAACCCTTTCTTTAGTGTTAAGGTTTCTATTTGTAACAACTAAGTACTACTAAATAGGCAAGATGGATGTTTTGCATATATAAGGGTAGATATTTAGTATATCCGAGGACGAAGTGATCAGTTTCCAGCCTACAATGGACTCCTGTGAGCTTGGTTATTGTAGTAAAGCATGTTCTAAGGGGTGACAGCTCCTTCCTATTAGTCACCTGCCTGGCTTGCTGAGTGCCCAGCATATCCCTTTAAGGTAGGGTATTGTATAAAGGCAAATAATTAACAGCAACTATTCCATTCATCCCTTGGTGTAGTCAGTGCTTCACAGTATGGCTACATCTATGGCTTTAGCATTTGTGTGCTGCTATAACATTTTAACAGAGGGGATTCCATTTCTTAGTGTTACATGCAGCTAGATGTGTGTTTCCAAGGAGATGAATGGCCTGCCATCCCACTTCCATTCTCTCCGACTCTAGTATTTTGGCTTTGTGTGCTTTTTCCTATGTATTCCTCTATGGTCCTTTACTTTCAAGCCTATTGTCTATACTGGCATACAGAGCAAATAACCTCAGGAAGTATGACGCTTCTCTCATTTCATCATAAATATATGGATTTAATACACAAGACAGTTGCCTGGGGCGGTTTAGTTGTTATGGTGTGGGCACTCGTGGGATTCTCTCTTCTCCAGGTTGGAGAAGGAAAGGATGTAAAATATTGCACAATATTTATTAATGTTAAGAATTATTATGACAGACGTCTCCTTCTAGTAATGTAATAATTGGATATTTTAAGGAATGATGTTGTTTACGTGATCTACAATGAGAAAGAATCTCGCACGCGGGCTGGAGACGGCATAATATACATTAATATCCCCATAGTATTATAAAATTTATGTAAAAGACAATTGTGTACAGAAATTTAGACCTGAAGCTAGACACAAGATGCATTGTCTTAGATACAATACATGAAATGGAAAGGGAGGACTGTATCACTATGGTGATGTCTGAGCACTGTACTTAGCATCTTTATGGAATTGTACAGTCTTAAATACACATTTATTCCTAGTCGCTTTATTTCTGTATATTTGGTGCAATTTGTATAGCTTGTATTAGTTTACAGAGTGTATATGGTTTGGCTATGTACTAGTGATAATGTGGTGAAAAGACCACCTGTATGAGAAGACCACTTCACCCAAACCACATTTCCTCGGACAGATTTCAGTTCCATTGTATACTATATATACTGGTCACATTCTACAAGACCATTTTTTTTGCAATTTTGGGTTGTCATCTCAAAGACATGTCAATGGCTTTCCTAAAGGGAGTCTACCACCACCTAAAACACTTCTAAACCACTTATATATTACCATAGGGGCGGTTTGTGACCTTTCTAGTGTTTAAGTGCAATCTTGCTGCAGAGAAATGTATCTTTTATTCCATATACAAATGAGCTGGTCGGTGCACTAGGGGCGGGGGCCACACTTGTGCACACCACAGAACCCATTTTCTTTTGTGGTTCCCTGTAAATCGCTGGTCATGTGAGAGACAGCATCGGTAGCAACCACAAAGAAAAAGGAAGTTCCAGCAGCTGTGCCCCCCCTCCCCCCTCTGAACTGCTCATTTGCATACAGAATAAAAGTTGAATTTCTTAGTACAAAGATTTCTGCATGTGAGAAGTGTTCACTATGTTACTAACTGGCCCTACAGCAGCATATACGTGGGTTAGAAACAATTTTGGCGGTGTAAACTAGCTTTAAAGGATAAGTATACAACATTCTAATAGTGACCTTTGTTTGTAGTATATATTGCATCAAAAGTCAGTCCTTAAGAGTTCTTAGTAGCTACCCCTGCAGGCAGGAGCTACAAGTCCACAAGGTAGCCTATATGGACACAATCATAATGTATACATAAAATGCAACGCACAAGGGGCAACACGGTGACTCAGTGGTTAGCCTTGCCGCGCTGGAGTCCTGGGTTTGAATCCCGCCAGGAACAACATCTGCAAGGAGTTTTTATGTTCTCCCTGTGTTTTCGTGGATTTCCTCCCATTCTACAAAGACATACTGATAGGAAAAAAAAAAAAAGTACATTGTGATCCCTATATGATGGGGCTTACAATCTACATTAAAAAAAAAATGCACAAGTCGTTGTTCTATGGACAAATCCACAATACAGATGAATTGTGATTCTTAGGTCTCATTCATTGGCAGGGTATTTCATACTACGTATTATAAACAGTGAATGCCTCATACATCCCCTTTAATGAAAAATCAAAGGCATTTATATGTCATTTTTTCTGTATCCTACACCTATAGATAAATGTACCTGGATAACTGGCGTTGAGATAGACTTTACATATATATATATATATATATATATATATATATATATATATATATATATATAGTACAATATGGAGACCTGAGATAGATGTCAGATCATCTCGGCAGGTATCATAGTTTACCCTATTACAGTAATAATACCACATAATAGAAAACAAAATGATAGATTATACTGTATAACCGTACAATTCAGCGAACTATTTCATCCATTTATTTATATATATGACAAGAATACAGATACTATATATCTTAAGGCTCAGATGTAACAGACACACATTCTATCAAAATTATATCGAACCAGCCCATGTTCCAAGATTAAAACGTGCAGTCAATTGTTGGAGATTTTCCCAGGCCTTACGTTGGATTTGGCCTATTGTCCCCTTCGTTTCTTAGATCACCCTTTACTAATGCTCTGCTCACAGTATATTTGATAGCTTTCTGATTCTGTCATTCTATTCATGAACCATATAGGATGAACTGCGGTATAATGAACTGTTTCTGCACATGGGATTGTGGTGAGAAGGATTATAAAGCACTTATCTACAAGAGTTCATGTACATTGTTGCAGATCCGTGTTATACAGATCCATACAGGACTGTCATGCTTCCATACTTTAATGCTGAGGCACATAGCTTCCTATAACAGATTTATATGAAATCCATGAGAAATACAAATTTTTCCATTACATGCTTTGTTAGGGGAGACTGATGCATTATACAGATGCATGCAGCATCTACAGATCCATAATGTGGAACTGAAGGGATGTTGCTTACCATCATATAGGCCATTGGTGAAGCTTTACCTTACAGGATTGTTCTTGTAATTGTAAATACATATGATTATTTTACATAGAAGTCTGCAAATGAAAGCTCCGTTAAGGAAATAATCTTTGGAGAAGGAAGGACAAATGAACGTAACCTTAGGATAAGTCATCAATAGTATACTGCTGGACAATCCTGTAAGGAACTTCTTCTCATAAACTCAGTGTGCGTGGTCCTCATTCCTAACCCTTTCCCATCTGTGCCGTACTATTACGTCGCAATGAGCATATAAATGACGCTCTGCACCGTAATAGCACAGTGCTGTAATGCCATGGCCACAGGAGCTGTGGACCAGCCACCTGAGTCAGAAGGTACTGCAACTCTGAAAGCCAGGATCAGTAGAGATCACTGAATCCAGGGGATACGGGGGCAAAATCACTCTCCCATGTCTCATCTTGGACCCCTAGCAATATGATCACAGGTTCAGAGGGGTTACCATGGCAGGCAGGAGGCTGGGCCACGGCTTTCTGATTGCCTATGCATAGTTCCTATAGGAACTAATATGCAATATTCTGCAGTACTATGTATTGCAGTACATTGAACAGAGTATCTGAGATGCCAGCTTCAAGCCCCCTTGTGGGTCATATAAAAAGTGAAACAATAGACAAATACATAGTAAAAACACACACAAATAAAGAAATAATAAATTTTTTTAGAAAAAACACATTTTATATTAAAAAAACATACCAGTATAATGTTAGGTATTCCCACATGCGTATAAGTCCCCACAAACCCAAAAATAGCATTATTTATCCAATACGGTGAACGCCATAAAAAATATACAACAATGTGTGAATTAACATATTTTGGTCAATTTGTGTTCCCAATAAATAATATTCATATATTAATAATTAATATTAATGTTAGGGTTGAGCGAACGGGTCAATTCCGATCACGATCTTTTTAGGCGGGATCGAGGTCGGAGGTTATTTCCCACAATGCTTTGCTACTAGCCAAGCATTGTGGGAAAAGCTAACAATGTTAGCTACTAGAGATGAGCGAGTACTATTCGAAACTGCCGTTTTGAATAGCACGCTCCCATAGGAATGAATGGATGCAGCCGGCATAGAGCCTGTGCCGGCGTCCAGCTGCTTAACCCCCTGCATGCCAGCTGCATCCATTCATTCCTACGGCATAGCAAGGAGGAAACAGAAGAGTAGATAGTATCTACTGTAAGCCGATGGCCGGCCAGGTAATGGAGGGGGTGTACATCTCACCCAGACTACTAAGGTGGGTGACATGAGAGAAAACCACAATGTTTCTCAGCAGATAATTCTGTCTGCTGAGTGTTATTTCAAAGTTCTGGTTACTGGACTGGATTTTTAGGAATGGCAGGTAGGTTGGTAGTGGGACCTGTCATTCCACCCCCCTCCAGTCCACACTTTGGGGATGTTCCGGCAGCGACTCAGCTGCAGAGAGCCTCCTTGTCAAGGAGGCTTAAGAAGTCAGCTCCAGCAGCAGACTTTGGGCAGAGCTTGGCTGGAGAGCCAAAGAGAGAGGTCATATTTTTTTGGTGCTGTGTCCTGAATGACTCAACTGGCTTTTGGTTTTTGTGATTCTAGGTGAGGTAACCTATTCTATGTTTAGTTAGAGCCTAGCCGGGCAGGTATTTATTTTTGTATTGTTTCCTTTTGTTACTGCACTATATTTTTGAGTGAAAATAAAACTCTACCTTTGTTTTGGACTAAAGAAACTGGACTTGTGTGTCTATGCCACCCCACCTGGCAACCCCAGACCCTGACACTACTATTCTGTTTCCTCTCTGCTGTGCCGTATACTGGACTCTGCTACGTCTGCATTACTGTACATTGACTTGTCTATCTACTCTTCTACATCAGGGACGAAGCAGAAGAGTAGCTAGACAAGTCAATGTACAGTAATGCAGATGTAGCAGAGTCCAGTATACGGCACAGCAGAGAGGAAACAGAATAGTATAGTTCACTAGAAACAGAATAGTCCACTTGCCTGCACAGATCCGCTGCCATTGTCGCTCCCCGTTATTCTCAGTCTGTGCGTGCCCCTAGCTCCCAGGTTAGTGTTACAGACCTAGGAAGAAGGTGGGGCTTGTGGCTCAGGAGAGTGAGGGCAGGTACTGGGAGGGGAGACGTGAGTGATGCACTCATATCTCCCCGCCATGTACCCACCCACACTCTCCTAAGCCATAACAAGCCCCGCCTACTCCCAACATCAGTAACACTAGCCTGGGTGGCGGGGGCACATACGGTGCTTTGCAGACATGCGAAGTAGAAAGAAGAGGAGCGAGAGCAGCGTGGAGCGGCAGGGACAGCGCTTCTGTGCAGGTAAGTGGACAGCAGGGGGAACTTAAGTAGTCAGGGGATTTTTTAATCACTACACAGCATGGAGTCTAAAAATTAAAGCGTTTTACACTCTATGCTGTGTAGTGAATAGGATCGTTTTAAAATCCATCTTTGATTATTAAAAAAATCCCATTGACTTGCATTAGGATCGGAATTGGGATCAGGATTGGGTTCGAATGGAAAATGATTGGAAATCGGATTTTAAAAACGATCCTGAAATCTCAAGATTGGCTCAACCCTAATTAATATATTTATTTATGTAGTAAAAAGTCAGACATACCAAACAATGGTACCAATAGAAACTACACCTTATCCCGCAAATGCAGAGCTCTGATTTATCTCCATCAACGGTACAGTAAAATAGTTATAGGCGTCAGAATACGGTGACACAAGGAAAATCGTTCATTTTCAAAAAGTGACGTTTTATTTGTAAAGCGGTAAAAAGTAATATAAACTTATATAAATCTGGTATCACCGTAATTGTAATGACCCGCCAAATGCTATAAAAACAAAATGCTAAAAATTATTATAGAATTGTGCATTATTTCATATAGATTCCCAAAAATGTAAGTAAAAGCTAATCAAAACATTGTATGTACCCCAAAATGGTGCCAAATGAAAGTACAACTAGTCACACAAAGACTATGCCCTCACATAGCTATGTTGACATAAAAATAAAGTTAATATGCTATGAATATTGCAAGACGGAGAGTGAAAATATGAAAAAAGTCGCCGAGCATTAATATACAGACTACACTGTCTACCAATAAGTATTTGGACACCCATGCAAACGAAGATATCTGCGGTCATGATGTACGTCACGCTTTGCGCTGTTAAATAGGAAACAGCATTGGCATTAGTCACATGCAAGATGCCACGAAGTGCAGAGTTGTCCGATTTTGAGAAAGGGGTAATTGTGGGGTACCGCAGAAATGGTCGATCCTTAAGGGACATAGCAAGTGAACTGAATTACCCAAAATCGACAGTGGCCTATCTGATTACGAAATGAAAGATGAACGGTGATTGTCGGAACGTGCCCAGAGTCGGCGGACCCCCAAAACTGGGAGATAGAGACTGACAAGTGCTGGTCAGAGAAACCGCACCCAACTGATGGCTCGGCGGCAGGAGCGTGGCAATGCTACTATTTCGCTCCTCTGCCCCCCCCCTCCCTTTTAGTCCACATTCGGACTATAAGACGCACCTCCATTTTCCTCCCAAATTTTTTTGGGGGGGGGGCGGAGTGCGTCTTATAATCCGTAAAATATGGTATTTTTCTTGGATAGTTCTAGGTGAATCCTGGGTCTGAAAATCAGGTCTAGAGTAATTTGTGAGTGGTCACCAAACATGCCATGGCAGCTCATAGACCACAGAACCACAGCACCTCCTCATCTCCTTAATTTTCATTAGCCTGAAATACTCCTTTGAATCAGGTTCATCAAAGCGACTTGTCTATTGGCTGCTTTAATCTTCCAATAATTAGACATTAGTTTATTAGATTGTATCCAAGTACAACGCACAAGAGACTTTACAGTGGTAGTTGCAGCCGGCTATGGAAGGAGATTTTCTACGAAGATCTGACCAGTCCTAAAGGTTTCCACTTGTCCAGATATCATTTATCTATTTTCTGTTGAATAGCTAAAATCATAATTTAAGGATGGGGTATCTATGGCATGACGACTACAGTCCATACAGGTGCTGCTTGGCATCAAAGCATTCTATAGCACCTACTACAGTTTTCTTACTTTATTGCTATTATTGCAGCATCCCTATGCAGCTTCACATTAACCACAATGGGAACAGGACCAACCTTAGTTTGCCTCCCTTTGCTTTAGAGCTCCATAGCAGCCATATGATATCCCTGTATGATACATAAGCTGTTGCCTATGGCAGCAAATACCCTAGAGTTCACATCCAAAACAAATATAGCAGCCATAACATGTTTAACTAGCGGGAATGATTTATTTTAGGACCATAGAAATTCTGGTTATTGTAAACAATAGCAGTCAATGGTCATAAAATTAATAAGTGCAATGCTGGAAACACACATTGTGAACAACACTGCAAAATCTCCATCATGGAAATTCAGCAGTGTGTTCCCCTGAAACCTATGTGATGTGTATCTCTGTATTACATCTGCATTGCTGCAGGAAGCAACCTTCCAACTAATGCGAATGTTAAATCCACGGGTGAAATTCACGGTAAATATTGAGAATTCTTCTTTAAGTCATCCACCATACTGATATTGTAGACAGCACCAGGTTTCCCGCTGGTGAGTTCACAGCAGCTAGCCCATTGCAATCCCTGCCCATGTAGCCCTGGCCTTGAAGTAGAGATACACCTATAAGCCACAGTATGGATCAAATGTTACCACTATAGAACTCAAAAAACACAAAGACTGCAAATTGGTGCAGTTTTTAAATTGACTAGTTATATCCTTTTTGCAGGGAAAACTACTGCAGTGCTTGCTTGTAGTATAGTGTAGATATTAACAAAAATTGTGCCGCTTTGTGCAAGATCACATTATCTGGCTACATAGCGGGCATGACATCTACTGTTACATCTATGACCAGTTATATGGCCAGGTTCCCTTTCCAGAAGACAAACTTATTTTCCTTTCTACTATCCGGATATTACTTGTCATCTAATTTATATAGTTAATACATTTAGTCAACCGCATAGACCTGGGCAAATGTGTATCTGCTCTTTATGAATGAGACAGAGCCGAATATAATTACATAGCCCTCTGAAAGAGATACACATAAAATCCTATAAGCATTGACTCTGCTAGCACTTAATAGCTAATTAATTGATGTATAGAAAAGTTACCAAGCAGTACCCATCCACTATCCATTTTCTATTTCATAATGCACTAGAGACAGCAATGCAATGTAATGCCTGTCTAGGGAAGATCCTTCTATATAATCAGGTTTATGTACTACGAGCAGCTCATGTCCGTTTAATGGCAAGAGTCTCATCAAAAGGGGTGCAGAAATTTAATCTGACATCTGCATCTACTCCACAGGGATAATCCTAAACACTTCTGACCTGCTCCACACTCGGGTTTGCCTTTGCATCACAGCCATGTTCTATTTTATTTTTTATGTAATCCCTTAAATCTCAAACTAAATCCCATCCAATACTTGTCCTCGTCACCAGATTATTATATTCTAATTAAGAAATTAACGATGACTACTTGTTCATTAGTAGACGGGAACATTTTAAAACATTGGCACACATATGCTTTAGGAAGCATACAACTAGACTAGTAGTGCCAAATGTATTACAGAGGCTCATGCTGGATGATACATTTGGGGTATCTTTACACATTTTTGTTTAACTTTATGCCACCTCTCAGTTGGCGGACTTTAGACCACTATTTTTGCACAATTTGGCAGACCTCGTGTGCTGAGTCGCTCTTCTTTCATTCTAAATCATGCCCCTTGTTTAGCAAAAAGGGTCTCAAATATTAACAAAGGTGGGATATGTGCCATGGTCTTGGCCCAGTTTAGTTAGTAAATACCGTATATACTCGAGTACAAGCCGAATTTTTAAGCACAGTTTTTGTGTTGAAAAAGCCCTTCTCGCTTATACTCGAGTCAAGCAAAAAAAAAATAAATAAAAAATTTTGGGTGGGGGATGGTCTATGACCAGCTGCAATAGTAATGTATAAAATCTCCCATAATATAGTGAGAAAAAAAAGTTTTAAAAAAATATAATAAAAAAATGAAGTTCTAAATCCCTCCTTTCCCTAGAATACATATAAAAGTAGAAAATGTGAAACACAAACACATTAGGTCTCCCTGTGTCTGACAGTGCCCAGTCTACTGAATATAGGGGATCTGCAGTGCTTCTGTTCCGTCAGGAAGGGGTTAATAGGAGCACTGCAGATACCCTTTATTTAGCCAGGTGTAATTCCTAGTGGGGAAAAAAAAAAACAGTCATCAAGCTCAGGGAAGGGGCAGACAGGCAACCAAAACACCCCCTCCCCTTCCCCATCACCCAGCATCTACTGCACCCAAGAATTCCGACCATTTTAATTTTTGAAATTTTCCAGTAGCTGCTGCATTTCCCCCCTAGGCTTATACTCGAGTCAATAAGTTTTCCCAGTTTTTTTGTGGTAAAATTAGGGGCCTCGGCTTATATTCGGGTCGGTTTCTACTCGAGTGTATACAGTATGTCCCATTGTTTGTACTGATTTTATACTTAACAGGGTAAGGTTTCAGTAAGGGGTCTTGTCCCCAAGGCAAAACTTAATAAAAATCTGGCTTCTACACCTCTGAACAATAGGTGGGTTCTCTTGGTGCTCAAAGTTAATGGTTTCAGAATGTTCCAATTCTCTTAGTCACTGAAGTTTAGTAGGATAGCTCTTTCATAATCTTTTATGTAATTGCTCCCTGTTATTTTTTTTTCTTTACCAATCCCTAATATTCGTATTTAAGCAGGAAAACAAACAGGGAAAAATAAATATTGAAGCCCCCTACAATTGCACCCTAGTCAACTGCCTACTCCGATGGAGACTCCGTCACAATGTCCACTAAGAATGAGCGGAGGAAAAAGTTCTGCATAGAGGACTTTTTCTTCTGCTGGTTTCAGTTCAAAAACAACGTACACCAGATGGATCCCATTATAGTCTGTAACGGTGTGTAACCGTTATTTTAGCGGTCTGCCTTGGGAGAGCCAACAGACCTGAGGAGTAGAGATGCAAAGCTACTGTGAACATAGTCTTACTTTTTGCCCCACCACTGCATTGAATGGTTATTATTAACCACTTAATTGCAAGAACCCTTCTGAATTGATCACTTTTTTATTGCAGATTTTGAAATAAATATTACTGACACTGATGTTACTGACTCAGTACCTTATGTGCATTTTAACTCTTTAGCGATCTAACGCCTTTTATCCCTCTCTGCATTACAGCTGCATTACAGCTATCAGAACATTTTACATTTTATCTCAGAGTAGTTTTACGAGACCATGTATGCTTATGAGTAAGAGGTACTAACCTCGAAACACGTAAGCTGTGTATCATCATGCGCTCCAAATTTGTATTTTACAATTTCACCATTAAAAGTAAATTTTTAACAATGAATTGTTTGGTTCCGGACTCCATCATGTTACATTACTTTAGTATGTTTAAATGGTACCTGAGTTTTCCTGAAAAGTCTCGAATGTCTGCAGAGTTATTATGGGCAGTCTATTCTCTGGCTTTATAAGCCTTCATTTATGTTGTACTATCAGGTTTTCTTCTTCTAACATCCCCATTATTTCTTGCAACACATTTCACATTTCTCTCTGAGGCTGTGCGCATTTAGAATAAAGAGCAATCTGTCCCCTCCATTACAACTAATACTGGTTTGTTTCCAGGTAATTCTGCCAGGACTAACTGTAGAATAGCAAACAAATAGTGGTGAAAAGCCCAAGGTAGCATAATATAAGAGATCCAGGAACACTGAACTGTAATACATGTGCCTACAGATACCCTGACACAGGCAAAGAGCAATCAATGAGCACGCTCGCAAAAGTAGCTTTCTGTGAATAAATTACTTCAGCAAGCATTAGAGAAAAAAGAGGGACTCAAAGTTTTACCAAGCTATAGATGTATCTCTAAACTTTTGTAAGATTGGCTCCACTATAGACTGATTGACCATTATTATTATTATTATCACTTTATTTTATGTAAATATCCATCTTCTCAGAGAAGAAGAGAGACGTATGGTTAGCTCAGACCACATAGGATATCGCTTACATCACATTAGGATCACATCCGCTCTGCAGATTGCAGGCTTACACAATTATTGGTTTCATTGCATGTAAAGTGCATCTAAAGCTGACAGTATTGTTTATAAATTTTGTTCAGTATTTTCTTAGCCATATTTTTTTCCCTTTTCTAAAGATCACAATTGAAAATAGTTGTCATCTCACAAGTAGAGATGAGAAAACTAGTTTGGAATTAACCAAATTCGCCTGAATTTTCTAAAAGTTTCAGGCTCGACTCAAACCTGAAACATTTTAGGTTTTTCACCCACCTCACTATTAGGTTTAGGCCCCACGGGCCGTAAACGCAAAGCTAAAGAAGAGAGAGTTCTTCCCACAGAGCTTTGAAGAGAAAGTTCACGGAGTTTTCTTCCGCGTACTTTCCCTTACCATTATATCTACAGGAAAGCCGCCGACATTTCCATAGATATAATTGACATGCTGCAATTTTCAAAACCGCAATGGTTTTGAAAATGGCAGCGTGTCCGCACTGCGATTTTTTCCGCAAAGCGTGGATGGGAATCGCATGAATCCCATCCACTTTGCAAGTACTGTATAACGGCGTGATTCTTCCCATGGCGTTTCCGCCATGGGCAAATCACGGCGTTTCCGGCCCGGGGGGTCCCGACCTTAGGGTGCATTCACATAGAGGAAAATGCTTAGGAATTTGGTGTGGAATTTCAGCGCTGAAAAAAAAGCCTCCCATTGACTTCAATGGGTTACTTTTTCTGCCAGCAGTAGAAGAAACCCATTGAAGTCAATGGGAGGCTTTTTTTTCAGCGCTGAAATTCCACACCAAATTCCTCCGTGTGAATGGACCCTAATGTAGACCTAGAGTTTCTAATAGACTTAGATTGTAAGTTTGACCTGCTGTTAACACAGAAAAATTCTGTGTACGCTTGAAGATCAGAAAGAAGGCCTAGAGCATAGTGTTTTGCAATCCCTACAAATCCCAATTCCCATTCGCACTTTGCAGAAAAATACCTGCAGCAGAAATACTGCAATTTCCAAAACCGTTGCATCTTTGGAAATCAGAGGATGTCCATTATACCTATAGAAAGTCACCAGATTTTTCTGTGAAAAGCGCTGGGGGAAACACCAAGATGTGGTTCCGTAGCTACAGCCTACTACATGGGGCTATAGCCCAAAACTATCAACAAGATATATAGTATTATTACACTATACAAAGGATTATGTTTCAATAAAGAAAGGATAAGCTTTGTACTTGTATTCTTTCTCCTTCTGTACCTGTTGTCATGCTCTAGTGTAGCCACCATATTGGCTCTAGTTCACACCTTGCAGTTTCTCTCCCTGCTGCTGTGTATTATCTTCTGTTGTAGCATCTGGTCCAGCCCATAAGGCATAAAGAGTACACCTGTGAGCGCTCTTCAGCCAATGCCTGAATGCTGCTGGCCTCTACCCTCACAGCAGACTCCTATACCGAGACCATTCCAAGAGGTAGTGACTTGGTAGTCTCACTGAGGAGAAGACCACATCCCTGTTTGGGGATAAAGGGTGAAGACAAGGGGGACTACATAGATAATACCCATGGGAATGGCCCAACACCCAAATCGGTTAGGTGGCACAGCGGGCCCACGATCCACTGCCCATGAAAGTTTGGTTGAAGAGATTGTTTAGCATAATTTTCTTTTTTAATTAGTCCTGGAAGGTGAAAAAATAATAATAAAAAAACATACCTATCCCCAGTGCCTCCCAGCACAGTCCAATCTTGCTGCTCGGTGATCTTTTGCTGGAAGTCCGCGCCGGCTGTGACATCCTGGGCCGCTGATTGACATTACTGTTCACGTGACCGCTGAGGACAATGAACGGTCTCAGCAGCCTACGGAAAGGACCCTACTAATTAAAAAAAATTATACCGGACAACTCCTTTAAAGTCATGGACCCAACTGAAATTTCAAAACATCCTGTGAAAATTCTGTATTAAGCTATTGGAGAGCTGAAAAAATGCCAGAATTATGGTGATGGAATTCATCAATATGATTATGGACAATTACTATGATTACTATTATTACTAATTACTGATTATTGTCTCCGGGACAACAAGTTTTGATGCATGCCATGAATGTGATCACAGATCATCTGAATAACATGGCTAGAGTCCTCATGTTGCAGCATCTCATCCTATTCAACAACCTGCACCCTGGTCACACTACAGCAATTCTAATATTCAGCTGGCCTTGTCTTCTCATTATGATGGAATTTGTAAGAGCTGTTGTGGAGTCCTGATTCAGGGCACTATTCACTTTGACCTGCATGGACACCTGTATTCTTCTGATAGCGCTAAGGTGGCTTTCGTAACGTCTCAGCTGCCTAAAAAAACTTTGGACTGTGTTAATCCCTCGTGGGAACAAAAAGATCTGATAACCAGAAATATTCAAGCTTTTCTCTCTATCTTCCATGCTGTTTTTCAAGAGCTTCCGCACATCTCCTCTGCCTCCTCAGCTCTGCTCCATCTGTGTCAGGGAAATATGTTTGCAGGCCAGTACGCCATACAGTTCTACACTCAGGCAATCAACTGGAATAATAAGGCCCAGGTTCAATCTGTTTGTAAGTGGGCTCCACTCACCCACATAATTTAATTTCCCCATAACTAGCCCCCTGGCACCTCAACCACCAAACAAAACAACAAAGAAAGCTCACTCAACTGCATTCCCATGGACCTGCAGGCTCCGGCTGTAATGAGGTCTGCGGTTTGGTGCACATTACACTTCCCTGCCATAGACTTCACCTGCTGCACTGTTGGCCCTAAGGTTAGAGGGTCCCTAGGACCAGGTAACACTGGGAAGGCCAGTGTGGTTGCTTGAAGAGCTTGCTGGAAGACACTTGCCTACCATCCTTGATGCTCTGATCTTCCTGACTACCCATGAACACCAGTGTTTTGGAGAACACCTTAAATTAAAAGACCTCTTGTGAAAGAAGAATTCCTTTGTCTTCAGATCTGCCAACTGGTGCCCTAACTGGTGAGATGTTCAGTTCTGAAGAGACTAGTTTGTCTCTAACTCTTGAAGAAGCAGTCTAAAGAGGATCCTGGCCTTCTACCAACCTGTGCTTCCATTGACCCAGAGTAATTCTGTTATTTATGAACCTGCCGGTGCCTAATTTGCCAGTTCTTGATCTGCCTTCCTCTGCCCAGGTCACTTCTGCTAAGAAGGAGAAATGATCAAGTTTGTTCAATTGCTAAGAGATCTGGCAATGAGTCTGAGTTTGAGGATGACTCAGACTCTGAATGGGAGGACATGTATTATGATAGCTCCGAGAGGGAAGACCTTTAGTGCAGGCATATGGAAGGGGGTTACTGTAATGGTCTATGCCCATTGATGTGCTCCCTCTACTAACAAACACAGCCACCGCCTTGGCTCTAGTTCAAATTAAGCGGTTTCTTACTCTCCCTGCTGTGTACCTCCCTGTTGTAGCACCTGGTCCAGCCCATAAGGCATAATGAACACATCTGTGAGCACTCCTCAGGCTTTCGCCCTACCCTATGCTACCCTAACCCATGCTCAGTGCCTGAGCAGTATTGAATTTAGTCATACTGATTCTACTATGCTGTTGGATTATTGTTTATTGATCTAGGCCAGTTTTTTGACAAAGCTTCTGATCCTGCTCTGCTACTTACTCATGCGTGACCTCTGCCTTTCCTGGTTTACTGAACCTGAGCTGCCCACCCTTACCCTTTGCCTTGTTCATTATCTTGTTTATCTTCTGCCTGCCATTGACCGTCAGCCTGTACCCGATTATTCTTTGCCTGTACCCTCTGATACCTCACACCGAAACCAGGATTCAAGAGCAGATTAGCCATGTACCTGTATATCAACAGGAAAATTGCTGGCTGGCCAACAGGGATATGGGTTACTGGGCTGGCAAGCTACCTGCCCTGAGTCCAGGCCCTTACCCTGACAATTGCTGCCCGGCAGCCCCTGCTCTGTACGTCCAGAGTGGAGGTCACCAGGTGGAAATGAAAGTATCTGTTGGACAAATCTCACAAGATTTATTGTGCGAGGTTCGCCCAGCAGTTTTGTTCACATCACACAAGTCTTAAACGAAGAGACCCCTGAGAGTGGCGCAACACTAAACTGGTTAGGTGGCACAGCAGATTCTTGATCCGCTGCCCATTACATTTGGTACTGCAGTAAAATGTAACCCTCTGATTTCTCCATAGTAGCAATAACCAGTAGTTCCTGGGGACCTATTTATCATAAGCGCTTGTCAAAATATAGACGACCACTGAAAGCCCATTACACAGGGGACAGGAAAAGGAAGACTAGCAGTAGGGCATCAGCGATTTACTTACTAATCACACAAACCCAGCATGTGACCTCTAGAAAGCTTTTACTATCATATAAATTTTCCAATTACTGATTTGACATCTGATATTTGGATTTGAAGTAATTAGAATTTAATCTATAATATCTAACGGAACTGACCTTCAAAGCTCAATTTGTATTGTAGAATACAGATTTGTATATTATTATACACTATGTAGGAAGTTATTTATCAATAGTGTTATAGGATGCATGAATCTCATACAGCTCATGTAAATGTCTCATTTTGCAAATTGCGGGTGGCATGTTGTGTTTTTTTTTTTCATTATTTCACCTTATGCCGGGCATACATGATGTGCACCAGTATTTGGTTCAACAAGTAACATATTGTTAATAAATTTTCCGTATTTCTAACTTTGTTTTACTTTGCAAAAGCACTGTGGCGTTTTACAGGACCTGCAAAGTGGATGGGATTCTGGCTAAAAAATAAATATCCACAGCAAAAATGCTGCGATTTCAAATACAGTTGTGCTTTTGTAGCATGTAAATTACACCTATGGAGATGCTGGCGGTTTCCCGATAGATATAATACGGACAGAGGAAAATTCTGCAGACTTTCTGTGAAAAGCGCTACAGAAAAAATGCAATGTGTTTCCTATGTGGTCTTTTCTGCAGTGCCTTGGGCTGCAGCTCGATATGCAGGGCCTTAAAGGGGTATTCCCACCTCACATACTCATCAGTCTTTACTGCTGTAAAATCTTCTTTCTTCCTGGTTTCTTGCATCATTTGGTGGGCGGGGTTTCACATGCAACCTGCCATGTAGCTCCGCCCCCAAATCCGTGTGTAGCTCCGCCCACCCATATTGGACTATGAAGTACAGGCAGCAGCAACTCCATTCTGTGTTACATACAGGCACTGTCTGTCTCTGCCATAATGAACACAACTGAATTAGCTAGCCTGATAACTGGGAGAACAGAAGAAATGAAAGCAGCTCCTCTCCCCTATCTGCTAACAGGAAGCTATGTCATGTGGTGCAGACACAGGAATAGCTAGAAACACAGGCTCGCTCCCTGCACTTAGCCCCTCCTCCTCCCCCCCTCAGAGCAGCAGATACATCACTTGACTCATGAGCAGCTAAGTCAGGGCTGTGGCCACAAAGAATTGAATAAAGTAAGATAGTGGACAAACAAAGCAGTTTTGCTGAAGCAATGTATTTAGGAAAAGTCTTACATCCACATTAACAAGCAGTATAGATAGGATCCTTGTGATGGGACAAGACCTTTAACCTAAAAAGGATTTGTAACATGCTTAGTGCATGTCTTGCTCTCCATTTATTGCTCAATTTGCTTTAAAAAAAACTACTGATTTGTTCACATCATTTGCTTGCACTGTGTATAATTTATATGACTAAAGTAAATCCACAAGTAATTTTAAATACATCCATCCATTATGGAAGTGGACAGTACTTGCTGAACAGTGGCATAACTAGTAATGGTGGGGCCCGCCCAAAGGAGAACATTTGACCAACCCCCAGCCCCCTGAACCCCCCCAGTCTCCCCTCCCACACAAAACACATTTCTGCACACACTGTTATGCCCCATAATGGCCCCTACACATGCACTAATATGCCCCATAGTGGCCCCTGCACACACAGTACTATGCCTCATAGTGGGCCCTGCACACACAGTATTATGCCCCATAGTGGCCCCTGCACACAGTATTATGCGCCACAGTGGCCCCTGCACACAAAGTATTATGCCCCATACTTGCCCCTGAACACACTATTATGCCCCAAAGTGGCCCCTGCACACACAGTATGATGCCCCATAGTGGCGCCTGCACACACAGAATGATTCCCCATAGTGGCCCCTGCACACACAGTATTAAGCCCCATAGTGGCCCTGGCACACAGTATTGTGCCCCATTGTGGACCACCCATGAACAATTACTATACTCTGGGATCTTTTCAGACCCCAGGGTATAATGATCAGAGACCCAAGGAAGGATACAAACATAAAAAACAACATTACTTAACTTTCCTGGGCTCCAGCGCACTCCTGACAGATCTCGTCAATGTTGGAGCAGACGTCACCTGACCCAGCTTGACGTCGCCAAGCATAATGACGCTGGCCTGGACCATGTGACGTCACTAAACAGGCTTGAAGCCTGCCTGAGCGAAGGAGAGGTAAGTAACAGTGTGTATGTTCCCTCACCTTGCCTGGGCCTCCGACCGTTATACTAGGGGGCCTGAAGAGACCCTAGAGTATAATGATAGCAGTGTTTGTGGGGTTTGCGGGCCCGCAGCCTCACTTATCGATCCCTGTTCCTGCTCACAGCCGCATCCGCAGAAAGGGAAGCACAGGCAGCCATGAGCAGGAGCAGAGATCGGTAAGTAAATAGGTTACCTGCTGGGGCATGTTTTTCCATAAGCTGTGTATGGGATTCACTTTTTTTTTTTTTTACTTTTGGAAGGAGACTGGGAGATATCAATGCCTCTGATCAGAGTGGACTCTGATCATGGGCATTAGTACCAGGTCTCAACTGTACATTACAGATTTGACCCAGTAGCGATGGTAGCTACTCAGCAGCAGAGTGGCTGCCATCTTTAAAGACCTAACCTCCCAATACTCCATACCGAGACAGCACAGAAGAGCCAAGTAACTCACGTGCTGTGCAAACTGTAACAGCAGGTGTAGGTACTGCAGCATGGCCCCATTGATTCTAGTTGTTCAACCTTGTTTTCTTTTTTTATCTAGTCAAAGCTGTCATATTGATTTTTCTCACCATATCTGTCTCTGTAGATGCTGCCTATGTCTTCAATATTGTAACTTGTCTCTAAGCTAGTACTAATAGGAAAGGCTCATAGTGCCACACATTGAAGGGAATTCATCAACACCAGTTTTCGCAAGTCCCTCTTTTGCAACAAAGATGTAACACATCCCCCATTTTGCACCTCACTCACCACTTTAGGTGAATATTGGTGGAGCAGGTTGAAAATCAGGATGGGCCACGGACATATTGACCAGATGTATTCATTATAACTCATGCCAGTTTTCTGACATACGTTATACAGGAAATCTATGCCAGTTTCTGCTGGCATAGATTTCTATCTTAACACACAGACATATTACTTATTTATGAAGAGGTCGGAGCCCGGCAGCCCCATTGACTATAATGGGAAGCATCAGTTATCCATTCTTTTAAACTGAGACTGCCCGACCAAAAGGTCCATCTTGCAGCATTTTTTTTATCTGGCAAAAGAATCCAAATGGATACTCTAATGCAGATGTGAACCCAGCCTTAATAAATCTGCTCCATTTTGCCTTCTTAAAGGGATCCTATCATTTAAATTCAATTTTTTTCTGCCTATCGTGTAGGAATAGCCTTAAGAAAGGCTATTCTTCTACTACCTTTAGATGTCTTGTTCGGGCCGCCATTTGGTATATAATCCGGTTTTTGTCGGTATGCAAATGAGTTCTCTCGCAGCACTGGGGGCGTCCCCAATGCTCTGAAAGAACTCTCTAGCGCCGCCTCAATCTTCTTCAGGAACGGCCTCTCTTCGCGTCCTCTTCCAGGGGATGGCTTCAAATTTGTAGGCCTCGGACCTAGGGCAAAGCCGACTGCGCATGCCTGCCACCCACGAGAAAATGGCCGCTTACACAATATTGTAAGTGACCATTTTCTCGTGGGCGGCAGGCATGCGCAGTCAGCTTTGCCCTAGGCCCGAGGACTACAAGTTTGAAGCCAACCCCTGGAAGAAGACACGAAGAAGACCTGTTCCTGAAGAAGAGGGAGGCGGTGCTGGAGAGTTCTCCCGCAGCATTGGGGAAGCCCCAGCGCTGTTTGAGCGCCAGGGCCCGCCCCCAGTGCTGCGAGATAACTCATTTGCATACTGACGAAAACCAGATTATATACCGAACGGTGGCCCAGACAAGACATCTAAAGGTAGGAGACGAATAGCCTTTCTTAATGCTATTCCTACGTGGCAGGCAGAAAAAATTGAGTTTAAATGATAGGATCCCTTTAATACCACAGTGCTAAACACTAAACACCTCCTCAATATAATAACGCCACACTGTTCCACCTCAATATAATAGTAGCACCCTGTTCCCTGAATATAACAACGCCACATTTAGTGCCCGTAAAAAGTCATTTTTTACATAGTGTGCCCATGAATTACTGTAATTAATCAATTGCACATATAGCGCCAAAAATCACAATATCACACATAGTGCCTCTCAAAAATCAAGGTGTTGGGTACTGTCTCTTTTGAAAAGTCACAGCACTACATGTTTCTCCACAAATAAATCAAAGCATCGCACAAGGATCCTCAAAAAAATTCATTGCTCTATCCAGTATATTTAATAAAATGAAAAACTAAAACTTTATCTTTTTTTCCCTGGCATCATCCAACGATGTATGACACATATGGCCACTTCTAGCCAAATATGTCTCCTGTAGTACTGTACATGTATGGCTCCTGCATCTTGACTCATCACACATGAATGTTGCTCTGAAAATACATCTTGGGGTGGCAATTCTTCTGGGATGATAAGGATGTCACAGGATTA
The DNA here is from genome assembly GCF_031893055.1 of Leptodactylus fuscus. Taxonomy (NCBI): domain Eukaryota; kingdom Metazoa; phylum Chordata; class Amphibia; order Anura; family Leptodactylidae; genus Leptodactylus; species Leptodactylus fuscus. Next base: position 161,999,458 of record NC_134269.1, on the reverse strand, counting down.
AAAATATAAGTAGGTAAAGTCCCAATAGTGGTGACATCACAAGGTTGGTGACTTTTTAATGGCCATTGTCAACAGCCCACTGCCTGATATATACTTTTTAAGGTTCCAGAACAGGTGGTCACTTTACAAGTGGGCACATTATGGTGAAGTATTGTCAGCCTTATAAACTAAACTGCTGCTAGCAGATACATACTGTAGTTGTGTTGGGAACACCCAGAGTCAAACACTGCACTAGAGAGTTGTGTTGGGTGCACTGAGAGCAACGGTGGCCCAGACAAGAGATGTAATGCTTCTCCTTCATAGTAAGTGACTGATATAGCGGTATCTCACAGAGCTTAATGACATTGATTTGGTGATTTCATTTCCAATTAATTCATCAGGAGATGTTGAGGGACATGATCTGTTGGGTCTTGTGTAGGGTAACTGGTGTTTATGCTGATGCCACATAGCATGGTGTGTAAAACTCCAGAACAGAGAGGGTATGGCAGTCAGTAACTCAGTACTGACTCAGTAACATCACCATGGATGGGTTGTGGCAGGGACATGTCATAGACCTCATATGGTAGATCTCCAATGGAATTATGTCACTTGGGTGATGATTTTCAATCAATGTAAACTAGGCATTCAGGTCTGAGGTATCTGACAAGACAAGGTTTGCCAAAAATGGTGTCATGATTCTTCCCCTTTGGAAGGGTTCTCTTGTAACAAATATTGACCGAACGAACTTCTCTACAGAATGGGGGGGGTTGATTTATTGATTTGAACCTGAGCACTAAATCAAGCTGCTTCCAGGGTGCTGCATCCAGGAAAGGGAACTTTTTTGCGTCCCCTTTAAGACTTCATAGTGGGATGAAGCCCCACATTGTAAACCTGCATCCAAATCTGTACTCTTGGAGGGTGAGCGGCTCAAAACAAACTGGAAATGAATATTTGATCTATGAGGTGCTTTCAGCCAACAATCTGATATACAAAAGTGGGATACAATTTCTGCTTCAGTCACTGTAGAATACGGTTTGTCAAGGATAAAAACAGTGGATGTGCATTAAATCATAGTTTTGGCACTCCTCCATCCTCTCTCCATTTCCTACATTATAGCCCAAGCTGAGATAGTGCCAGAGTTTACTGTAGGATGGGAAACAAGAAGTTCTCAGCCAGCAAACAACTCCAGTTGTGAAAAACAGCTATTCTAGCGAATGCAATAGCTTTCTAGCAGAAACCAGGATAGTACACATATTAGTACATTATATTCATTAGAATTCAATGTGTATGTGAAAGAGCGGTATTACATTGCCATCTGTATCCAGATGGTGACTAAATAAGAGATATACATGAATTTCACACTGCTGATACTGTATATATAGTAGCGGTTCAGATTTATTTTAAATTTTTTGTATTTGTAGCCATATGTGGAAAAAAAGCTATATAATGGAGTAACAAGTATGTTCCATGTGAGAACATAACATATTCAATCCTGCCTATATAAAATGGATCCAATCAGCTGCTAATAATCTCAGTATGCCACCAAGCTTAAAGTGAAGCTAACATTGACATTAGCAAATGGGAAACTTACCATCTTTGTAATATATGTTTAATATCTTTTGCTGCAAGCAGTTATTGACCTATGTCTCTGTGTCTACTATGTGTTGCCTTTGATTGCCATTGGTTGTAGTTATAGGGAATAAGCTGTCACAACTGCAATCTACACCTTGAGAAGACCATAGTCAACTCAGGATCCTTTCACACTGCCTTGTTTATCATAGGATCAGAACAACGAACTGAACAATTAAGGGAATGAAAAGTGTAGTTGGAGCGCATTTTGTCTGCCGCTGTTATTAATGACTGAAGTGTTATGGGTGTCTCTTCTTAAAAACTGGAAACATTCTACTGTCCTACTTCCTTATTTTTTTCAGCAAAAGATAAATTCCAGAGTGCAGGATTTTACGTTCTGTTGAAGAAATAAACAGGGACATTCAGCCACATAACAAGACACCAGTAGCAAGGCAATTCCGATACCGATCTTTTTAGGTGGGATCGAGGTCGGAGGTTATTTCCCACAATGCTTTGCTACTGGCCAAGCATTGTGGGAAAAGCTAACAATGTTAGCTAGGTCCCATAGGAATGAATGGATGCAGCTGGAACACAGCCTGTGCCGGCATCCGGCCGTTTAACCCCCTGAGCGCTGGCTGCGTACATAAATTCTAATGGGAGACTAGCTAACATCTCTAGTAGGTAACACTTACCTGCACAGATCGCTGGTCTGGTCTCCACTGTTCTCGCTCCTCTTCTCGCCTCGCTGCCCCTGCCTCCCAGGTTAGTGTTACAGACCTAGGAAGAAGGTGGGGCTTGTAGCTTAGGAGAGTGTGGGCAGGTACTGGGAGGGGAGACGTGAGAGATGCACTCACATCTCCCTGCCCTGTACCCGTCCACACTCTCCTAAGCCACAAGCCCCTCCTTCCTAGGTCTGTAAGGGCTAGTTCACATGTTCGGGGGTCCGCACGGGTTTTCACACAGAGAGAGACGCGGCAAGCCGCGTCTCTCTCTGGTCAAAACCCGCCTGCCAGGACCATCACGGTCGCGGCTTTCCCCTCCTATGTCGGCTCAAACGAATGAGCCGACACAGGAGGGTGCTGTCACTAGGCGGAAGCCGCAGCCCAGCGCGCTGTGGCTTCCGCCTGAAGAAAGGACATGTCGCTTCTTTTCTCCGCTAGCAGCAGCCCGCCGCTAGCGGAAAAAAGAAGCCCGGTCATCTGCATAGACCACCATTGTAAAGGGGCCGATATTGAAGTGAAATCCGCTGTCAAAATCCGCCCCTTTGTTCACGTGTGAACTGACCCTAACACTAACCTGGAAGGCGTGGGCAGCGAGGCAAGAAGAGGAGCAAGAACAGGGGGACCGGACCAGCGGCAACACTTATGTGCAGGTAAGTGGACACCAGGGGGGACTAATCACTACACAGCGTGGAGTCTAACAATAAAAGCGTTCAATTTTTAGACTCCATGCTGTGTAGTGAATAGGATCGTTTTTAAAATCCAATCTTCAATTATTAAAAAAAATCCCATTGACTTACATTGGGATCGGGTTAGAATGGAAAATGATTGGAAATCGGATTTTAAAAACGATCCTGAAATCTCAAGATCGGCTCAACCCTAGACACCACTACTATAAATGCCACATTCAAGGGGTAACTTGAAGCTCCTGAGCTCCAGTACAAAATTGTAATAAGGCCCCCACTTACCATGTGCTATCTATAAATATGGTGTCATCTTATATTGTAGTGAGTCCTTTAGACCCCTTTAGGGTATGTTCATACGAAGGAAAAGGTCGCGGAAACCTTTTCCGCCTTGTGAACTTTCCGCACAGCTAGCCGTGATGGGATGCTGATGCAGCATACCGCTCCTCATTAGGCCTGAATGAATGGGCCTAAACAGGAGCATGTCTCGAGCCGCGGAATCCGCGGCAACATAGGGCATCTTGCTTCTTTTTTCCGCTACCAGCTAGCGGGGAAAAAAAAAAAGCAAGCGCCTCCCATTGAAGTCAATGGGAGCTATTTTTGCAGGCGGAGTCTGGGTCAAAATCCGACTTCAAAAAACTCCATTTGAACTAGCCCTTTGACCACAGGGTCTGAACCAAGGCACTCCATATAGCTAAGTCCTTGGCCACATTGTGTTACAGATTTAGCACTGGCACTAAAGTAGGGGTCAGAACTCTATTGGGAGGCTTTTTTGGAGACTGATTTTGAAGCAGATTCAGCGTCAAAATCAGCACGAAAAAAACTCTGTGTGCACTGACCCTAAGGAACCTTGGTGATCTAGGGAAGTTAAGGAGATAATAACAATATACATGTGGTCTATGGCAATTTAAGAGTTAATTTAAAAGTTAAAAGGCTGGGGAGTTATTCACCCCGTCAGAGTCAGATGTCCTCTCTTTAACAGAATTCCAAAAAATTATCCAACTTCCTGATTGATCAAAGAAATGAGTACAGGGAAGAAACAGATAGGGGTGTGCAAATATGATCAGGCAGAGCAATCCATAAGCACTCGGCCCAGTTATGGGCAGTATGAGAGTTAAGTTAGACACAGCATTTGGAGCATTTTCGTCAATCCAAGAGGTATTGATTGGACTTTGGATCTACTAGTTATTAAGGAGCCAACTTTCCCCCTGAGTAAGGGCAGCTTCCTAGTTGCGCTGCTGTACAGTTGAAACAATGCCAACTTGCTGGACAAGAAACATTGGTGTCTGGAATTGCAGCTCTGCTCCTTTTTGCTTGAATAGGAGTAGAGCTTCTTCCACTTGTATACATAGTATATGACTACCGTACTGGAGGCTGAAACAGCTGATCAGCACAGGGTCCAGGTGTTGCTATTGATGAGCTAGTCATAAGTATCCATTTTTTTTCTATCTCTTGGACAACACTTTAAGTTACCATTTTATGAACTTGCTTGAACTTTAAGGTGTCTTGATATGATCTCACTTATCCACCTACAGTGAGTACCCAATGTATTAGGCTTCCATATGTTAATGTAAATTCTATTTGGATTTCCATGTGTTACATCATATATTAGCATGTTAATGAGCCAAGACAGTCACACAAGTCATAATAAGATCCATAAACAGCAGCTATCCAGGTTGTTAATAAATTTTAGGTGGAATAAGATTATCAATGAATAGAAACACAAATGTGGTTACATATTTGAATAAGACATATCAGAAAGTCACTTTAGCCTTATTCACATTCTGTATTAGACAAATAAATTAACTCTTTTTCTTTCTGGGTTGCTCAGCAGATACGGAACCTCATCTAATTGTTAAGTCACACTATCAATATCTCAAGTAGATGTTGTAACATTTTGCACACCATATTATGTATGTAACAGTGGCCTGAAGATTGAGTTTCAGTGTACTCATAATGTTAGGATAGCAGATGTAGAACTGAGCCAATAGTGAGAACCAGCACTAGATACACTGATCAAAATGGTTGATACGGTGCTGCGTGTCCAACACCCCCAGGCCACACCAACTCCAACTCACAATGGTGTTCACCAGAGCCCCAGGGATGGACTTGACGGCACTGCTGGGCAAAGCGATATGGGCCAGGAAATGCCAAACACACAGCGCACCACAGATCACAGTAGAGCCAGAAACTGAGATCTCTTACCAGCAGGTGTCTTGGGTAGCGGTGCAGGCCCAAGGATTCAGCAGGCTGTGGGGGGTGGGGGAGGGTCTGTATATGGCATCAGGGAGTATAAGTGTAGTCGTACAGTCTGCATCATCAACTAGAGGGCAACACAGTACAGTGGGAAAACTAAGGGAACGTCAGGCTGACCAAATCAGTAACACGAACGGTAGAGCAGCAGAAAAACAGTGTTCAGGAAGTAGAGGTATGGAAGCAAGCTGGGGTCATAAACAGGAGCAGGCACAGTACAGAAATCAGGAGGCAAAGGCAAGGTCAGAGGTCAAAGGCAATAAAGACAGGAGAAACTCTTACTACCAGGAGAAAGAGTACAACTGAATAGCCAGTGCCAAAACTCTCCTTAAATAGGCTCCTGCCCGCTGCTAGGCCAAAAACCAGAAGTCCCCCGTCCTGCTCAGGAGGAGACCGGCAACCCCCACACAACGCTGCGGATGTTCTGGCCTCCCTCTGGAGACCAGGAAGCAGGGGACTCTGGAGCACAGCGAAGAGAGGGCCGGCAGCCTCAGCACAGCACTGTGGAGGTTCCGGCCCTGCTTCTAACACATAAAAGCCTTGATAAATACAAGAGTCTTTCGAGAACCACAAGAAACTTCAGATAGTTGTTTAAAGGGTTAGATTACAGATACCATCTGTATAACAGCTATTAGTTGATTGGCATCATACCCACGGTACAGTTTGTGCATTGTGCTGTACATTCCAGAACTAGCCACAAATGAGTCCAGAATGGCGGCAGAATTGGCACATTAATAATATAGCAGGTTTTTGGCTTAAATCTAAACCTGCTGCTTTGTCGACTCAGATGGATTCCTCTTGTGGTTGGAAATGCGTAAATAAAGATTACAGTGAAACTAATCTCCATTCTCTGTCAGTAGTGATACCCTTGGAATGGTCTGCATTGAGCCAGAACCCAGAAGCCAATTAACATTTGTTCAGCAGGTGTCATTTCGGTGGCTATATCCAGTAGGGCTGCCAACATATCCCTCTAGTAAAGGACAATCTCACTATTTTTTATTTTTATTTTTTAAATAAACACAGTACCATCTGTACCAATGGTTCTTAATAGCCAAGGTGGGGGTGCTAACAAGTAGTGACTGCTCTAAGTGCCATTTTGCGGCACTTAGTGGGGCTTTCCCACCTTTTCCCTCTCATTAATGTAGAGGTACCCATGGAATTTTTCTATATATCATCATGGCCTGAAGACTAAGCCCTCCTATGCTACATTTAGATGCAAATTATTATTGTATGTATATATTATGAGCCAATAGCATCAACTGATGTATGCGCAGGGTGCTCAGAACACACAGAGACATTGACAACAAACCTAATGCCCAAATATAAAACTGCTCTGTGTTTATGTAATGTCCATAAGTGGACTTTGCAATATTACAGATGTGGCAAGTGTCACCCGAACTTTCATACTCATTCTACTTACATAGTGTTGCCTGATCTGTCAGCAGCAGTTGTCAGCCACATTGCGGATTACTGTTTGGGAACCCAGCCTAATGTCTGAATGGACTAGGAATTAGGCATGAGTAGATAGACCACTACCAATTCCCCAGAGGGTAAGGGAGCCAACTGCCCATCAAAAACTGCAAGCAAATTACTTAGCTAGCAAATTACATAGCTTACTGATAGATTGTTAGGGTGCTATTAAACATCTGTGTTTTTTATTTGTGGTAACACATGCATTTATTTTCTACTGAGTTCATAATCAGGGAGGGGACTTTATAATGAGCCACTAGTGATCAGGGGCCCCATATTTAGTCTTATACAGGAGTCCTCTGCTGCTGTTTATGCCCACTCTGGGGATTAGGGACTCTCTCCCCTGCCTGGACCATTACAAGGCGCTTAGCTGAAGGCAATTTGGTGTCTCTGTGCTCACTACATGTCCTGCCATTGACAACCGGCCACTGTCCCCTTTGTTTGCATTAGTGTTGCAAGCAAAAAAACTAGGCTGCTGTGGACTAGAATCATATTAGCATTAGCAACAAATATAGATTCTGTTTGGGGTCTGACGATGGTTTGAGTATGGAGTCCTTATGGTGGGTGCTTCAATCCTGCCTCTGTGGAGTGGCATTGACTCATCTTTTGGTGTTATTATTTAGGGAGCCGTTGCATATGACATTAAGTTACCCCTAGTAGTGATACAAGGGACATTAACAGCTCTGCGATAAGTGCAGAACATGTTATAGCCACATGTGTTGCCCCTCAGGCCTGGTTCACATCAGTGTTCAGGTTTCCGTTCAAGGAGTCCATTTGGTGACCCCCCAGATGCAAACCTATGCGCATTAAAAAGCAGTTACCTAAGAAATCAGACGGACCCCATAGACTATAATGAGGTCCGTGTGGTTTCCACTAGAGATGAGCGAACACTAAAATGTCCGAGGTTCGAAATCCGATTCGAACAGCTGCACACTGTTCGACTGTTCGAACGGATTTCGAACCCCATTATAGTCTATGGGGGGAAATTTCAGGGGTAGTCAACATTCGATAAAATCATACTTACCAAGTCCACGAGTGACGGTCGGGCTGGATTCTGCTTGAAGTTTTCTCCCGGCGCAGGGTCCCCGCGTCCTCTTCCGGGTGGAATTCACTCTGTGCATGCGCAGTCGGCTCTGCCCAGGCCCGACGGATGCCTAGGCAGAGTGAATTCCACCCGGAAGAAGACACGGGGGCGCAGCGCGGAGAAGACTTCGGAAAGGTAAGAGAAGAACCAGCGTTGATTGGCATAATTTATAGCATTCTGCCAATCAACGCTGGTTCTGCATCGAACCTTAAACTTCGAACAGCTAGTAGTGTTTGATCGAGTACGAGTATTTCGAATACCGTAGTATACGATCGAACACCTACTCGAACGAACACTACTCGCTCATCTCTAGTGTCCACACAAAAAATGCAGAGAGAAAAGTACTGCAAGCACCACTTTTCGCTCTGCATGTTTTGTGCGGAAACCACATGACCTCATTATAGTCTATGGGGTCCGTGTGTTTTCCCAGGTAGCCACTTTTCTATGCGTATAGATTTCTATTCGGGGAGCTCCCCAAGCAGATTCCCTGAATGGAATCTCGAACGCAGATGTGAATCGGGCCTCGTGGTAGAGCTGCCAACTGGCATTTTTCAGCAGTATAATAATAATGATCACCTACATACAGCAAGCTGTTCCCAGGAATCTCTCCGCCACATTGCAATACTCCCTTGGCCTGCCCAGTCACCACACCCAGGGCAGCCTAACACATTAAAACATGGATATTCAGATTTTAACATATTCACATGTTGAATTTCCTGAAATTTATTTTGAGTCTGATTCAATAAAAATTAGATTTGATTCATTTTGAATAAATTTGGTCCAAATTGAAAGTGTCCTGATTTATACAACAAGTGGTGTGTGATACCTTGAGGTCTCATAGGACAATATCTTTAATTTTTCAAGTTCTTTAAAGCCATGACAGCATTATGAATCATCCACTGAGTCATCAGCAATTCAGACCTCATGGTTGGTGGTGCTACATGGAGGGCTGTCTGCAAGGCATTATGGGGAATCCCATTAGGCTGCCAACCAATTTCATCTATTTCTTCTCCATCTGCCATTTTAAATGATTTGTTCAAGTTGAATTACAAAAGTTTTGAATTTGCAGAAATCTGAAATTTTTAGCAAATTCATAATGAATTTGATTAATTCCAAATTGATTCCCTGAACTCTAGTAAATAGACTATCTGAACCTATACCATTGTGTATGTTTATTATTTAGTTACTTCACTAGTTTTGTTTTTACTTCATATTTTTACACCTCCTTAATATCATTTATGCCAATTTACTTGTGGAAATGATCACAGAAAACACTGAAGATTCCTGCCCAGATGCATGGCATGGGGGAGAAGCCACTGTATCTATAAAGAGGCACGTGCTTTCTTATAAGTTAAGCGGCTCTTTGACCAGTGCCAGGGTTATGAAGACTGGTGTTAGATATGCTAGTCTTCACAAAAAAAAAAAAAGAAAAATTATTAAAATTTTCTTTTAGTTTCTGATGATAGCATTCTTAGTTCTATTTTCTCTACATAAGTTTGGGGGCAGCTATCTTGAGCTGCAGTTCAGAGATAGAAACTGTTGTCTGGAGATGAGTCAGATTTATTAAAACTGTCCAAAAGCAAAACAGTTTTAGGGTGGGTTCACATCTGCGCCTGGTCTCCGGTTTAGCCAATCCTGCCGGTTTCCGTCTTCTGTTACACAAAACTAGACAGAAGACGGAAACCCGGCAGTCAGCTTTCAAACCCATTCACTTGAATAGAGTACATACAGTGTATACAGTAGTATATAGTGGTATACAGATAAAACATATAGTGTATACAGCAGTATATAGTAGTATATAGAGTACATGCAGTGTATGCAGCAGGTATATAGTGGTATATAGAGTAGCTACAGTGTATATAGTAGTATATACACCAGTAAGTCACAGCAGGGTAGATTCTGTGGCTGTCCTTAAGTGTCCGTTCCTAAAGATGTCCGACTTTTCAAGCGGACAGAAAAAACCTACATGTCGGGTTTTACTGTCCGCTTGAAAAGTCGGACATATTTTGGAACGGACTCTTAAGGACAGACATGGACTGTAAAAGAACAAACCCGATCTCCATTTAAATGAATGCAAAATGTTACAGACACAGCTAGTGTCCGCTCCTAATGTCCGTGCAAGATTTTGTATTCAATGTCTAATTGTGGTTTCATGTGTTGCATATTTTCGTCTAATTATGCTCAGACTGTTTCAGGTATATAATGGGGGTTTATGTTCAGTTTGCTATCGCTATGACTAAGAGGTAACACTACCTCGAAACGCGTCAGCGGCAGCCATGTTTGGTGTAGGTCTCGTCTGATGTTTTTTTGTCTTCGCGGACTGGTATGAATTATACAATTTATTTTTTATATATTCTCTAAGCACTTTGGTGTTAACGCAATGTTTTTTAGAAATTAATAATTAAAATACATGTTTTAAATTCAACAAAAACAAATTTTGGTGCTGGATCTCTTTTTCTCTTGTGAATACTATTCTATTGCCCGACCCGGAGGGCAGATTCGTGCACCTGAATGAATATATATAAAATCAATGATTGCGGTGGCTGTGGTGAAACTTTGTTTTGTATACAGTATATAGTTGCTGTTTAGGAGCTGTATGGTTGTAGGTAGTAATGGTTCTTTTGGACTGGCCGATATTCAGGCTAATATCAGCTACAAGCACTACTAGGAAGGCTCATTGCCCAGCTAATAACCGTGTCTAATAGAGGGGATGATCACTGTATATTGCCCATGAGTTTTCATTTTCAGTGTAAATTAATTAGCAAATATATGGGGATGACCATGTACTGTATAGATCAGGGGTCTCAAACTCGCGGCCCGCGGGCCTATTGCGGCCCCCCGAACAATTTTGTGCGGCCCGCACAAGCCTAGGGACGCCGGATCCAAGTTGAATCCGGACGTTTCACCATTTTGCCCACAGGCAGTTTTATATACTGCCGGAAAGCTGACAGTGCGCTGAGTTCAGCACACTGTCGGCTTTCCCGATGTGGGCCCAGTGTGAAGAGCTTATGGTCCGGTACCGTAGCTCTTCTATGGTCAGAAGAGCGTCTCTGACACTCAGTCAGAGACGTCCTTCTTCACAGAACAGCCAATCGCCCCCCTCCCTCTGCTCGCAGTACTCGTCCATAGACGAGCATTATCAGGGAGGGAGGGGGCGTTCCTCCCGGCTCTCACAGCACAGCGCGATTGGCTGTGCTGTGAAGAAGGACATCTCTGACTGAGTGTCAGAGACGCTCTTCTGACCATAGAAGAGCTACGGTACCGGACCGTAAGCTCTTCACACTGGGCCCAGATCGGGAAAGTCGACAGTGCGCTGAACTCAGCGCACTGTCAGCTTTCCGGCAGTATATAGAACTGCCTGTGGGCAAAATGGTGGAAGGTCCTCTTTAAACATTGAGGTGGAATGAAGGGGCTCATGACACTGGGGGCAGACGAAGGGAGGGGGGAGAACGGCATGACACTGGGGCAGAAATGGAGGGACATGAATCTGGGGGCAGAGATGGGGGGACATGAAACTGGGGGCAGAAATGGAGGGACATGAATCTGGGGGCAGAGATGGGGGGACATGAATCTGGGGCAGAGATGGGGGGACATGAATCTGGGGGCAGAGATGGGGGGACATGAATCTGGGGCAGAGATGGGGGGACATGAATCTGAGGGCAGAGATGGGGGGACATGAATCTGGGGGCAGATGAAGGGTGTATATGTAACTGGGGGAAAGATGGAGGGGGGACATATAGTTTACGGGTGACTGTAGGAGGATTATACAGTGTGGGGGCACATGAAAAATGAATGGGCGGAGTCAACATAAAAGTGGGTGGAGCTAAATTTGCCGCGGTGCGGCCCGCCGACTGGCTGGGATCTTGCTCTGCGGCCCACATGCTGAGTTGAGTTTGAGACCCCTGGTATAGATGTACCAAGTCTCCTACCGCTCCATTTGCCCCAAGCAGACATTTCTAAAGGGGTTGTCTTAACCAGACAAGCACTCTAACCCGATATGTAAGGTGGGAAGGAGGATGGAATATGAAGAGGGACATGATGGTAATACATGATCACAGACCTCAGCACTTAACAGTTTAGTGAACATCAGAGCTCGGCTCCACTCTGTGAAATTGTTCCTATAGAAACAGCCTTGAGACTGGAATTACTTTTGTGGAGGAGGATTTTTTTCTCATGTTAATTTTCATTCTGTTTTATTTTCTCTTGGCCACTGAACAACAAATTAGATTCTGCTTGTTAGAATGGAAACTTAGAATGATTCTCTGTAAATAGCGGTCGCCGCTCCATTGTCTATAGTAACGTGTTTGTTATTCATAAGCATCGGAACAGGGCTGTACCTTTCCCATGTCAAACCGCTGAGCTGCTTTTCAATCATTGTGCAGTCTAATAAAAAATCCCTTCCATACAATAGCTATGGTTCTAGGTAGGAGATCAGGCCATAATGTGGCCCAGAATCAAATCCATTCTATTCACATGGCCCACATTTACATGCAGTGTATTACGGAATCTGTTTCATTTACCTCAAGCAAGATAAGATTGGAAAATGGCCACACCAATATATACTCTATCTATCTATCTATCTATCTATCTATCTATCTATCTATCTATCTATCAATAAATCTATCTATCCAGACATTGCTATCATTCCGTATCCCCCACCCCCCGTATCCCTAGGCTGATCACAACATGTCAGCAGTTTCCCTGCAGCACCTCCAAAGGGGGAAATTAAGCATTACATGGAGCCCATTCAAATCAGTGGGTTGTCTGTGTGGCCCCTTGTTCACATCTGCATTTGGTAATCCGTCCAGGGAGTCCGCATGGGGACCCCCCAAATGGATTACCAAACGCACCAGCAAGCGGTGTGCAGTGATAGCACACAGACCACATGGACTATAGTGGGGTCCTTGTACTCTCCGCGTGCTGCCTGCACAAATCACACAGACATGAACGTAGATCACGAACAATGGGCGGACAACGCACGGAGAGTACACAGACCCCATTATAGTCTATGGGGTCTATGTGCTTTCACTGCACTGTGTGTGCATGGCAATGAGTTTGGTATTTCGTTTGGGGGGTCCCCATGCGGACTCCCCGAACGGATTACCAAACGCAGATGTGAATGAGTGGTTATACAGCTCCAACACACACCACTCTGATACAGTCTTGAAGTCCTAGTACCGCTCAGAGGCAGTAGTACATTTCACGTCTTTATTGTTTCTTCACAACAATACATTTCAGAAAGATGGAGAGAGAAAAGGAATAACAAGTCATTAGACAGAGGACACAAATATATTGAAAACCAATACATGTGAAAATACCCATGTGAGTTCACTGGGTGTGAAAGAGTTAATTTAAAAATCCAATACATTACACTCAATGTTATATACTAAGATTTATCAAGCACAACGATGGAGATCAGTTCTACTGCAATGTGACTGTGAAAAGGGAAAAGTCATATGTTTTGGTTCAGGTACATGTCTGAATATACTGGGGAGAATTTATTTAAAAAACTGGTAGAGAAGGGTGATGTTGGGGTGCACATTTGGCACAAAGCCCTATCTTGTGCCTTGTGTCACTTCCCCTGTTCTGTGCCTTACTTAACACTTTCCATAAGAGGTGGAGAGAGTGTGGCAGGCAGGGATGGGGAAGCCTCGGTGGGATATTTATATTATAATTCACATCAGTTTTCTGGCATTTTATACAGAAAATCTATTCAAGTTTGTGACTGGGGTGCATTTCCATTCTGATGCACGGGTATGAGCCCAGTTAATGAAGAGACAGAAGTCTCTTACTAAACCAGGTGTGCTTTGTGTCTTTCAGGCCTTTTTATAGGATTGTTGCATGAAACACCAGTCCTAATATGCCTATTCCACTATCTGTTCCTTTTGGGATAGAAATACTAATTTGGCAATTAAATCCACATCATGATTAAATAGACTTTATAACTGAGTCATGCATGATGTTAAGGAAGCTGCCCTCTAGTGGGCGGCGTACAGAGTGCACTGTTCTCCTAATTACATCCTGGAGAATAGATTTGCATATTTTTTACCCTATTCCACTATGTTCAGTTTGCAATGTACATCTTATATATTACACCTCGTTCACATCTGCGTTGGGATTGCGTTCGGCATACCTCCCAACCGTCCCGATTTCCGCGGGACAGTCACGATTTGGGTGACATGTCCCGCGGTCCCGGTTGGAGGGACGTATGTCCCGATTTCAACTCAGATCTGCATCCAGAGGACGCAGATCTGAGTTGAACACATATGCAGCTGAAGCAAGGAGCTGACACATGTCAGCTCCTCGCTTGCCGCTGCGCGCCTCTCTTGCTGACACATGCGGCTGAAGCGAGGAGCTGACCTGTGTGAGCTCCTCGCTTCGCCGCTGCCGCCGGCTACTGGCTTGCAGACGCGATGTGACACATGTGATGTGTCATGTGACACATCGCGTCTGCAAGCCAGTAGCCGGCGGCAGCGGCGAAGTGAGGAGCTCACACAGGTCAGCTCCTCGCTTCAGCCGCATATGTGTCAGCAAGAGAGGCGGGCAGAGAGCGGCGAGGGAGCGGAGGAGAAGGTAAGTGTAATGTGGAGGTGGAACATGAAACTGTGGGCAGAGAGGCCGGCATGAGACTGGGGACAGAGATGGAGGGGACGGCATGACACTGGGGGCAGAGATGGGGGGACATGAATCTGGGGTAGAGATGTGGAGACATGAATCTGGGGGCAGAGATGTGGAGACATGAATCTGGGGGCAGAGATGGGGGACATGAATCTGGGGTAGAGATGTGGAGACATGAATCTGGGGGCAGAGATGGGGACATGAATCTGGGGGCAGAGATGGAGGGACATGAATCTGGGGGCAGAGATGGAGGGGACATGAATTTGAGGGCAGAGATGGGGGACATGAATCTGGGGGCAGAGATGGAGGGACATGAATCTGGGGCAGAGATGGGGGACATGAATCTGGGGGCAGAGATGGAGGGGACATGAAACTGGGGGAAGAGATGGAGGGGACATGAATCTGGGGGCAGAGATGGAGGAGGGACATGAATCTGGGATAGAGATGTGGAGACATGAATCTGGGGGCAGAGATGGAGGGACATGAATCTGGGGGCAGAGATGGAGGGGACATGAATCTGAGGGCAGAGATGGGGGGACATGAATCTGGGGGCAGAGATGGAGGGGACATGAATCTGAGGGCAGAGATGGGGGGACATGAATCTGGGGGCAGAGATGGGGGGACATGAATCTGAGGGCAGAGATGGGGGGGACATGAATCTGGGGCAGAGATGGGGGGACATGAATCTGAGGGCAGAGATGGGGGGACATGAATTTGGGGCAGAGATGGGGACATGAATCTGGGGGCAGAGATGGAGGGGACATGAAACTGGGGGCAGAGATGGAGGGGACATGAATCTGGGGGCAGAGATGGAGGGGACATGAATCTGGGGGCAGAGATGGGGGGACATGAATCTGGGGGCAGATGAAGGGTGTATATGAAACTGGGGGAGAGATAGAGGGGGGACATATAATTTACGGGTGACTGTAGGAGGATTATACTGTGTGCGGGCACATGAAAAATTAACGAGTGGGCAGAGCCAACACAAAATTGGGCGGGGCTAAATTTGCCGCATTTTGTCCCTCTTTCGGTTCTTCAAAATGTTCCTTGCGGAGATCTTGTGGCAAGCATACAGACCCCATTATAGTCTATGGGGTCCTTGTGCTTTCACTGGCATAGCGCTTGCCAGTTCATTTGGTATTCCGTTCGGGGGTCCCCATGCGGACTCCCCCGAACGGAATACCAACGCAGATGTGAACGAGGGGTTAGAGACCGCACGAACACTTAAATCCAATATGTGTCGCAGCTTTTAAAGGAATTTAGCTAAAGGAATTCAGTGAAAATTATTTTTCCCCAAATTACATGAAAAGGAGAAGTTATTATCTTCAACAGTCAGACAGCACTTACATCTCTTCTGCTTACAACTCAAGCTGCTCTTCATATCAGGGAATGTCATATGACCTGTTGGATGTCTTATAGCTCTCCTTAAGAATTTACTCAAGTAGCTTCAGCTCTATGGAAAATGAATCTATGGTGTACTGGAATGACATGATTGAGAAAAGGATCACAGGTCAGAAGAGATCCTGAATGGTCCTGGGATGTTTTTTAATAATGTTACCATTGACATTTGACATCATAAAACGGACTTCAAACCATAACATAGGCAGGTTGTCAGGAGTGCCCCCATGTTGTGGGTCAGCAAACCATCACCCTAAGTCACAATGGTGATAGAGCTAATAATGCATTATTATTATTATTATTATTATTATTATTATTAACATTATCAGTATTAGGCTGTGTCCACATCTGAATTAAACACTTTCTTATGCAACTTTCACATCCCAGAATCTGTCTAAAATCGTGTAGCATATTGTGCAACTTTGTCCAGTAAAAACGTTGGGCTCCCTATAATAATAATGCTACACCCCACCATATTTTATGCAGGACTTCTAAACCGACACCACCTAGGAGCATGATTGTACCTGATGTTTTGTGGGTAAAACTGCAGGTGACCTGTAAATTCTATTTAAATATTATGCCAGCAGCATATCTGCACAGTCTTAGGCTGAAGCTCCACAGTGTAAAAATGCAGCGTTCCGTCAAAAAGGCTTTATTTTACAGTCCATGCAAAGTGAATGGGATTCTGGCTAATCCCATCAACTCATTGCAGAAAAAAAAACATCCGCAGCGAAAAAGCTGTGTTTTCAAAAATGTTCATGTTTTTGAAAATTGCAACAAATTAGTTATAGCTACATTTTCCATATAGGTATAATAAGGCAGAAAGGTCACTGAGGAAAACTATGCGAAAATGCAATGAAAATCGTAAAAAACGTGATGTGTTTCTGATGCATTTATCTCTGCAGAATTTTTTTTTTTTCTTGCTGCATTTTGCTACATGGGGTCTTAGCCTTTAACCACTTCAGTACCAGGCCAATTTGTGGTCCAGGACCAGACACATTTTCGGTTTATTTTGTATGTGCGGTTTAGAGGTCTGTAACATTTTTCTCATACGTCTCATACATTATATCCGGGAAAATATAAACAAAATAGGAGGGAAATTGTATCTGGTTTTCACTTTTCTTTTCTTTTTTATTTAATAACACAAAGTGCTACTGAAAAACTTTATATATACTCGAGTATAAGCCGAATTTTTCAGCACAGTTTTTGTGCTGAAAAAGCCCCCCTCGGCTTATACTCGAGTCAGCAAAAGAAAAAAAAAAAATCATTTTTTTTTTATTTTTTATTTTTTTAGGGGGAGAGGTCTATGACCAGCAGCAATATCAATGTGTATAGAACCTCCCATAAAATAGTGGAAAAAAAGAAGCTAAAAAAAAAATAATAATTAAAAGTTCTAAATCACTCCTGTCCCTAGAATAGACACAAAAGTAGAAAATGACTGTGACACACAAACACATTAGGTATCCCAGTGTCTGAAAGTGCCCGGTCTACTGAATATAGGTTATCTCCAGTGCTCCTGTTCCATCGGGAAGGGGTTAATAGTAGCACTGCAGATACCCTATATTCAGCCAGGCTGAATTCCAAGTGGGGGAGAAAAAAAAGCAGTCCTCAAGCTCAGGGAAGGGGCACACAGACAACCAAAACACCCCCTCCTCTTTCCCATCATCCAGCAACTACTGCACCCAAAAACTGCGACCATTTTAATTTTTGAAATTAAATTTTTCCAGTAGCTGCTGCATTTCCCCCCTAGGCTTATACTCGAGTCAATAAGTTTTCCCATTTTTTTGTGGTAAAATTAGGGGGGTCGGCTTATATTCGGGTCGGCTTATACTCGAGTATATACGGTAGTTTTTCCTCTCCATAACGGTAATTTTTATTTTGTATGGTGTTGTCGGGGGTGGGGCTATAACCTTTAATAACAGCATTTTATTGGCGTATTATTTTACTTATTTTTTTAATTATTTTATTTTCAAAAAAAAAATTTCACTTTTTTATGAATTTTTTTATATTTTTTTTTTTCAAATGGTACCCCCATAAGGTCATAAGAGACCTTTGGGGACATCTGATCACTTTTTTCTTTGTTAGGGAGGCTGATTTTTCCTATAACTGGGGCTGGTACATTAGCCCCAGTTGCAGGAGGAATCCAGCCTCCTGCACGCTGTATACACAGTATACAGAGCTGATCTGAGTCCTGTAGGACCCAGCAGCTCTTGAAAGACACTGATCCTAGTGGATCACGTGACCGCCAGGTCAGAGGGTGGCTGCATCAGCGATTCAGAAGGCAGGGACGGGAATAAACTTTCCCTGCCATCTCTCTGGGAGCTCCGACTAAAGTTACAGCTGGCTCCCAGTTTCAGCAATTGCATGTTCTCATGCAATAGCTGTGTTCTCCTGACGAAGCCGGGTGTCGGCGAAACGCGCGTCGGGCGTTTCAACAAGTCCCATCTTCTGATGTACTGAGAGTCTCCTTCTTCTGAGTATCTCCCCCTCTGGCATTGCTGACATTTGGTCATGTCTTTACCAACGGGTATGCATTTACATTATCCTCTTAGCTGCATTTATTGACATGTGGTGGGAGTACAAATGCGGATATATATTTATCATTCTGGTTGGAATATCTTATCAGCACTTCAGAGTATCTATTCTATATTGTGTATATTTTTGATAGAAATTATTATATTGGATATTCTATCCAGTTCTGCGATACTATATTCATATTATAGGATTTCTCTCAGTCATCATTAGTGGGAGGGTTAGGTGTCATACTGCCGTCGATTGTGTGGGGGGTTCTATCCCCTTGTGTGTTTTCCCTATCTTATATGTTGTTTATTGATTATAATTGTTAATAAATTGATTATTTTTTATATTCTGCGAGTCTTGAGTTGGTATGATTTTCATGGTTGTTGTGGTTTCGGGACCGCTCCAATAATTTTGGTTTTGTTTTGGGTTTAATAGCTGTGTTCTGTCAGAACAAGGCAACCACGTCCCGGATGAATATAGTCTATGGGCGGTCCAGAATTGGTTAAGGGGTTTTCCAGGCTAAAGTTATTGGTGACTTATGATTAGAATAGCTTATCAGAATCAGTTCAGTAGGGGTAACTCCTAAGACCCCCATGATTCAGCTGTTGATACACAGAGAATGGAGCAGGAAACAGATAGCTCTATTCTCTGTTTAGTGGCTGGACCACATGACAGCAGCTTATGTTCTATTCAAAAGTACCTAGCTTGGCCAATGCACAGAGAACAGAGCTGTCTGCTTCCTGCTCCATTCTCTGTTCATCAGTTGTTGATTGACAGGAGTGCTGAGTGTCAGACCCCAAATCATCTGAAACTCTTTAGGTCGTCAATAATTTCAACCCTTTAAAGGGATTGTCCCGACTAAAAATATTGATGGCCCATTTTAAGAATTGGTCATTAATACCACATCTATGAGGGTCTTTAGAATTGACTTATAGGTTATAGTAAAAAGGATTGTTTTAAAATAGACAACTGTTTTTTTTATAGAATAAAACATGGTGTTGCTGTTATTATATTGCTTTGAAGATTTGGATTATTGGCATGTTTCGTTGATTTGTCTAATAAGCATTTGTTTCATACATGGTTTCCTTAATGTTATTTTCATGTTTTTCACTTTATTTCAGACTACTCTAAGGAAGCGTTTCGAAATATTATGGAAGAGACCTGGTCCCGACATGGGCAGCCCTAAAGAACCTCAGAGATTGCAACTGACAAGACCAGATGGTGCCAGTGAGAACATCTCCCTGCGTTCTCCTATTTCCTCAAGAATATGGCAGGCTGAAGATCCTACACGCAATTCAGGATTTGATGGAGAGGATCTTTGTATGAGGAACTTCTGTGTCAGTGTACATGGAGACCATGAACTTATGGAAGGAAGTTTTAGCTTTGACACAGATGGAGATGACATATTGGAAGTACGTAGAGACTTTTCTGTGGATGCTGATGGTGCATATTCTTTTCATGAAGTTAGGGAAGATCAAAGTTCATCTAAGCAAGGAGATTGGAACTTTAAGTCTGATGTTCCGCAGAGAGAAGCATGCTCTAAGCAATCCCTGGAAGGGAGCTCAAATATTGCATCGGATGGAAAGGAAAAAGACTTAAGTAACTCAGAGAACATAATGGATAGTCAGGGACAAATATTGAATGTCCCCAGTGGTGCAGTATCCAGAGTTCATAACATACAAGGAGAAACATCAGGCACAGAAAAAGAAAATGTGAATGGAAAACTTGAATCAATACAGCTTGCCAGCCATCTTGAGAATCAGGCAGCAGAATGTAAGGAGGTTACCAATGGAGAAATGAGTACAAAAACATATGCATCCAACTTGTTGCCTTCAAATTCAGGCAGTGACCCAGAAGAAAAACACTATCGATCCATTGCAATAAGTCCTATCATTCCCCCAGACGGAAGTTCATCTTTTACTTTTCAGACTGGTATAACACCATTTGCTAAACATTCTTGTGGAAAGAATGATGATCTACCAAAAACGTATTCATGTGAACTCACTCCTGCTGAAGGTGACACTGACGCAAAATACAGGTCTGTGGCGGTCAGTCCCATTATTCCTCCAGGGGAAACATCATTATTCCCGTTTCATAAGGATCAGACTCCAAAGGAAATAAAAGGTTGTTGTTCTAATGAAACTTCAGACACTGGAAAACAACAGAGGCTCGGTGATGGGACTGAAACCAAAGTAGAGTATAAGTCAGTAGCAATCAGTCCAATTATTCCACCCGAAGGGTCTTCTTCTTTTACATTTCATTCAATAAGAACTGTAGGGGAACAGGAAGCCCAGAGTAAAGAATTACTCCCAAAAACATATTCTGTTGAGCTGATACCACCGAATTATGATGTGGGCACTCAGGCGGACAGGGCAGAGTGTGTTTCAGTTGCTGTAAGCCCAATTATACCGCCAGATGGGCCATCGTCATTCAGTTTCCAGCCAGATCTACTGAACAGAATTGGTGGAGAGAAATCAGATAATATCAGCACACAGAGTGGCCCAAAAGTACAGTATGTATCCGTGGCCATCAGTCCCATTGTGCTTCCAGGTGGATCGTCCTCTTTTACTTTCATAGGAGAAAGCAATGCTACAGAGCCAAACAAAGACATAAAATCAACAGATATCCTTCCCAAAACGTACTCCTTTGAGCTGACGCCTCCTGATGATGAACCTAGTACTAGCACCAGAGAATATAAATCTGTGGCAGTCAGCCCTATAATACCCCCTGAGGAAGTCTCTTTTTCTTTCCAAACTGACAGAAGGAAGGAATCAAGCTCTTTAGATGTGTTTTCTAAGACATGTTCAATTGAACTGACACCCCCAAATCAGGACGTCGGGACACAAGCTGATAAAGTGGAATGTGTGTCAGCCGCCGTGAGCCCCATTGTTTTTCCACAGGGATCTTCATCTTTTCCTTTCCAAGAGGAACAAATTGCTTTGCACCATGACCAGACACAAAAGATGGATTCCTGCAGTATAAGTGCCATTCCCAATAGGGACCCAACTATATATCATGATATAGGGGTCCAAGTTGATACTACAGTACAGTGTGCTTCAATAGCTGTCAGTCCCATGGTACCACTGCAAGGATCATGTTCTTTTGTGTTCCATACAGAGGATGGCAACCAAGCCTCTACAACATGTTCACAGGTTCAAGAAAAGCCTCAGATGAAAGATGCAGAGATGCAAGTGTCCTTTCCGGTTGAAACAAGATCTATTGCAACTGACCCAATGACGCCCAAAGGGAAATCGCCACAGGCTTCCTATCCTGAAGTCAAAGTAAAAGAAGCAAAGGCAGATCCCCCGGAACCTGTGCGAGAGGTCAGTTGGGATGAGAAAGGTATGACCTGGGAAGTGTATGGAGCATCAATGGAAGTTGAAGTTTTGGGGATGGCCATACAGAAGCACCTGGAAAAGCAAATTGAGGAGCATGGAAGACAGAAAGTGATGACTCCTCCAAATACAGGTAGAGGTAGTTCTGTTCGAGGTGCTGTTGTAAAAAATGAGAGCAAAAAAAGACAGCCTGGTACGTTCCGCACTTTTTTTCGAAGACGACCCCGTTGCTGTTCTCGTGCTGCACCAGTTGCAGAGTGAAGAAATAAGCCATTTACACCCTTAAAGGAAAGAGAAGAGGAATTATTTACTAGAGAACTGAAAGAAAATGAGAATAGGCAGAAACTTCTAATAGAGAGGAAATATGGATTCTCCAAGTGACAGTTCTTGTCTTAAGAGCTCAGTGGTTGGATTTAAGATGATTTCAATTTTCTTTTAATGGAAAGATAAGCGTGTGTTACTTTTCTAATGTCAAAATCTGTTTTTTGATGATAAGATAGAACAAGGGCAATGTAAAGTGTTATGTAAAGTGTTATATAATGTAACTTTGCATCTTTCTGCACTAATACCCTTAACACGTTACTGTCCCTAAGAGTAGAGCATTTAGCAATGGATGGGCTTGAGTAAGAAATTATAGGTGATGGTGCGTTACACATAGTGCGAAAGTTCAGTAAAGATTATGGTGGTACATTACCTATTATGGTGACATTACCTATTTATATAGGATGATTTTATTTTATTTTATCAGAGTCATAAATTATAGGACTGAGTCACAAATATTGTTCTATAATGTAGAAGACAGAGCTATATATTGACCAGGTAGACCATGTACAGAGATATACTTGGTTCTTGGAAATAGGAATTTATCAAAAAAAATTCTAAATTAAAAACTGGTGGTTTTGCCCATAGCGACCAATCACAGCGCAGCTTTAACTCTTCCAGGACAATCTGAGGTCAGATTTTCTTTCTAGACAGTTTGATAAATGAGGTCTCTTGGACTTACATCACACCTAGGCTGAATAGTGAATACTATTCTACAGATCTGGCATTCGTTAAAGTAGTCACCGCAGCACTCTAGCGTGCCTATACTACTTTGGGCTAGGTGCATACAAGCACTTGGTCTCCGCGTCTCTCTTCGCATTTTTCCACCCTTTTTGAGGCGGAAACCTGGCAGACTCCATTATAGTCTATGGGGTCCACCGGTTTCCAGGGGTATCCACCTTTTTAAGCGGATAAGGTTCCGTTCAGAGGGGCCACTTGGGAAACGGGAATGCAGGTGTCAACCTAGTGTAAGGGATCATTCACACGGAGGAAAATGGTGAGGAATTTGGTGTGGAATTTCATTGCTGAAAAAAAGCCTCCCATTGACTTCAATGGGTTCCTTTTTCTGCTAGCAGAGATCGTCTGAGACATCTACATCCAGACTGCTAGCAGAAAAAGGAGCCCATTGAAGTTAATGGAAGGCTTTTTTTCAGCAAAGAAATTCCACACCAAATTTCTCACCATTTTCCTCCATGTGAATGGACTCTAAGAGTGCACTACGTGTTCACACTATGTGAATATCGCAGAGCATTGTGTAGCAAGCCAGCCATTGCTTTAACAAAAGCTACATCTGTATATTCTTAAAGCTATTGACTTACTGACAGCTGTCGTTCAGTGGTCATTTCAATCCAACCTACAATGTCAGTAAATGATCTTTTGACTCTGTGTGTAATATGTTAGTTTTTTGTTCTGCGTGTAGCAGATATAACATAATAACTGTGACATGGGCGCTTGCTACAGACATGTTCCCTGGTTTTAAATCACCATTTAAAATATTTGCTCATATTTTCTGCTCTTTTTCTCCTTGTTACCATGGAAATCGGCTTCTGCAAGTAACCATAGTTGTGTATAACATTGTGGAAGGAACTAGTATTCAGAACAAACATGTCCACTTCTATGCAGATGCTTACAAATGAGTTTACATATATTTATAAAGGAAACATGTAAAAAAAAATATTACATGCTATTGCAATGTAAAGTGCTACTGTCTGTATTCAAGTGTACAGATTTTTATGCTTATTTGTCAGATTTGAAGTCCCTGCTACTGTCTAGCCAGAGACTAGAGACTATATGATTCCTGACAGCTTATAGCAGCGTGCAGCGCAGAGAGATAGTACACAGGACTGGCCATACATGCCAGGCATATTCCTATTGTAAGCTTTGTTCCTCCTGTCTGTCACTTAGATGGCAGCACTTCCAATCTGAGTAGATCTTACTATAGTGGTCACAGATAATCATTTATATAGGTTCCTGGGACGGAACAGGGCAAGGAGGCCAAACATAAAGCTAAGGCCCACGTTGGAGCAATGCAGCGTTTTTTGTTGCAGATTTTGCTGTGTTTTTTTTTTAAAACGCTAGGTTCACACTATCATTTGACTTTTTGTTCTTCAGGTCCACTGGGGGAAAGCTAACACGCTTAAAAAACGCTTACCCGTGGAAACCTATGGACCCCAAAGACTATAATGGGATGCGCCCGGTTTCCGCCTGAAAATTACGGAAAAATACATTTTTCAAGCGGATCCTGGGACAGAAAACCCGAGCGTAATTGGAACGCTAGTGTGAACGTAGGCTGAGTTGGTTATATTTAAAATAAAGTAATCCCTTCTTCTTTTCCTGATTAGTATGAATCTATTTAGAGCTATGTTCACATAGTGCCGTTTTGGTCTAGTCTTTATATGCTTACATAGGAATATCACTTGTCTTAGAATCAGTTGTGTAGTTCAGTTCAGCATAAAATATTAACATCATAGGTTTGCAATAATCTTGTATTGATTAATTCTGGTAAATTTCTACCCCAGAGAGCATTATATACATGCATGTTCACTGATACAAATGCTAAGGGTGTGCATATAAAGAGAGCTGTTCACCACCTCCACCAAATCCAGTTCTGCATTCTCTCCAGTGAATCTGGTACAATTGGAATTCTTCCTCTAGCCCCACGAGCAATCAATGTAGTTTTGGTGCCTCTTCTGCCAATTAGGCTCTGCACTGTCAGCAGGGTGCTCTCAGGCTCAAGTAGACAAGGGCACATGATTCTGACTTCTCGTGTACTGTCTGCCTCTAACTGGACAGGAAGATTCTGAACAAAATCCAGCAGCCGTCTGTTTCTACAAATCCAATCTTTATTCGCTTGTGAAGATAAAACGTACAGAATGATCCAAATGGCAACATTAGCTCCCATATAAAAAAGAGAAAAACGTCCCGGCTGACGTTCCTTAGTTCCTGGTTCCTTAGTCGTAGCCACTAACTGTCTATATGGACAGTGTTGGAGTTCAGTACCACATCCCATTATCTATTCTTCCCTGAGACCACCCTCTTGACAGTGATGAGCCTAATTGGCATATCAGGCACCAAAGACAACTACAATATTTGCTCAACAGGAACAATGGTGGCAAGGGAAAAAAAAACAATTGTGTCAGAATCAGTGGAGTAGCACTAACAGATTTGCTAATGCAGATTAACTTTTTATGTATAGTGCTGTGCAACAATTTAAAGCAAGTGTGTGGCGAAAATGCTGCAAAGTAAGAATGCTTTAAAAAAATAAAGTATAAATAGTTTTTGGACAACAACAAAATGGAAAGAAAATGAACAATAAATGGGTCTAAATCAAAGCAATATTTGGTTTGACCACCCTTAGCCTTCAAAACAGCATCAATTCTGACGCTGGGTTCACACCTGCGTCTGGGGTCTCCGTTCTGTGGTTTCCGTCTTCTGCATGCCAGAAGACGGAAACCACAGACCGGGTCCGGCCGTGC
The DNA here is from genome assembly GCF_031893055.1 of Leptodactylus fuscus. NCBI lineage: Eukaryota > Metazoa > Chordata > Amphibia > Anura > Leptodactylidae > Leptodactylus > Leptodactylus fuscus. Next base: position 161,974,033 of record NC_134269.1, on the reverse strand, counting down.
GCGGCGGTGAGCGTTTTGCGCTCTCCGCCGCGAAACCGGATTTTTTTATCCGGACACAGAGTACTGCATGTCCGACTCTGTGTCCGGATTATAAAACCCGGTTTCGCGGCGGAGAGCGCAAAACGCTCACTGCCGCGCACGGCCGGACAGCTTTCTCACCCATTCAAATGAATGGGTGAGAAAGTCTCCTGCAGGCTTCCGTCTCCTGCATCTGTTTTATGCAGGAAACGGAAACCTGCAATAAGGACCGACGACGCAGATGTGAACGAGCCCTTATAGGTACACAGGCACACAGTTTTTGAAAGTACTTGCCCCAATCCTTCTGTCTCTTAATGTAATCCCAGACAGATTGATGATGTTGAGATCAGGGCTCTGTGGGAGCCATATCATCACTTCCAGGACTCCATGTTTTTTATAGTAAAGATTGTTCTTAAATGACACTGACTGTAAGGTTGGAGTTGTTGTCCTGCTGAAGAACAAATTGTGGATCTAATACTATTGCATGATAGATAAGTATCTGCCTGTACTAACAGCATTGAGGACTCCTTTAATCCTGACCAAATACCCAATGCTATTTATTCCGCTCTCCAGCCCTTCAGAGAACAAACTGCCTTATGTTGCAGACAAATATTTCCCATTTTGATTCGTCAGTCCAGAGCACCTTTTGACATGTTTTTGCCCCCAGCTCCAATGTTTTTGTGCATAACTGAGTCATGTGACCTTGTTTCCATGTCGAAAGTATGGCTTTTTACCCACACTTGATGAAAACCTTTTCTACCCAGACTTCTATGAACAGTAGATGGCTTTTACCTATCTCCCACTGGCTTCTGCCCAGACAGTGCTGGGGGTATTTTATGATGTCAAAGGGAAGTAAGCATGACCTGTCTTTCATCTGCTGCACTAACTTGTGGGGCTGACCTCTGCATCTATGGTTCTCCAGATTGCTAGTTTTTTGGTGCTTCTTCCAAAAGCCATACCAACACATCTTAAAACCAAAATGTTTTAAGCCTGCTACACAGCTGTTTATGGTTATTTTTTCACTGGGTTTCAACTTTCATATGACAATAATAACCACCTATTTGGTATAATCTGATAAAAAGATGTGGGGAAGGTATCTTGGTAGAAGCAATGGTGCGGACCCAACCAGATAGAGATAGGGACACAAAATCTCTAGTAAGCCAGTTTATTTAGAAAAAAAAAACAGCAAAATAAATAAACCTTTACTTCAGGCACAAAATGAGCAAAATAAAATACAGCCTTAACTTCAGGCAAAAGAATGTAAAAAAAAACCCTGCTTGTCTGAGCACTAACTAAACAATAAAGTACTAACTGTACAGATGGCTTACTACCAACCACGCGAGTAAACAAAAACAGCACAGTATGGTCTCACCAGACTCTGTGTGTTGGGACAGACCCAGACACTTCCTCTCCTCCTAGGATCTGCCCTGAAGTGCGGGCTCTGCAGCTTTTTTTGGCCCAGGACCTACACCTGGACTGAGGCCTACTCAAGACCTGCCCTGGAACATACATGGGCAAGAAACCTGATGTTGATATATCGGGACTCCAGCATTCGGCATGTTACCTTCTCACACAGAGTATAATCCTACCAAATGTCTAACTGTCTGCAAGTGTACCTAGAAAAACGGATGCAATTTTAAAGGTAGAAGGCAGTCACACTAATATTGATATGATTAAGATTTCTCTTTTGGTCATTCCCTTTGACAAAAATAAATTAACAATTCTTTTTTTAAAAAAAAAAAAATTCTTACTTTGCAGTATTTTCCCACACCTACATAAAACATTTGCACAGTACTGTAAATACAGGTGTCGCTTACTTCAAATTTGGTTAAGGATCTCCTATTTCTTATAGAACCAATCCAATCCAATATCACAACATGCTAGTAAAACCCTTGACACGCTCCAAATTGCAACAAAACCAATGGGTGGCCACAAAATAAGGTTAGGTATCTCAGGATAGCGTACAATGATCGTTTTGAAGAGCTGGTCATCTCATAGACACACATATCTGGAAATGTCCAGCCAATTGAAAAACTACGGGAAGACATGTTTATGTTAAAAAAATCTTGACAAAAATGCATACAGCCATATCTCTTCTACAACAGTATGCCTGAAATGAGTTAGCAAATTTTAATTCCCATTGAGGTCAGAGCTAAAGCAAGCACAATGCAGAATATGGAAATTGTAGGCCACTTCAGAAATTGCTCATATGTGCCATTTCTAAAAAAGAATAGATAACTGTCCCTGATCTGGAAAGAATAAACATATGGGACATTATAGTCTGGAAAGGGTGCCGAATATTTAAAGGTTCTCTGACCGCAGATGATCTCAGACCTATAAATGGCGTGTCTATTTTAAAAGGTAGAATACAGGAAACTGAGGGGTGTCAGTCAAGCCAGAAAGGGGCCAACCAGCCTGACTGTTCATTAGAGCTGGACCACCGCCATGACTTTTGGTGATAGTTTCCATAGAGGGCACACCAGGTTTACATTAATGTGGTAATGGCAGGACTGCTATTCCATCTACATTGAAATTTTTTCCTACTAAATGATATTATAAAGTGTAGTCTAATAATAACCTTGCTTTACCTAGAGTCCACTGTAAAAACTCTGAGAATCTTGAACCAGATGCGTAAGGATTTTGGTATATGCGATGTAGGGGCAGCAGTCACAGGGACCCTGGAGCATTATAAATGATACATAAATGTTATGGACTCTGTTACAGATTTTGGGATGGGGCCTAGAATTATCTAGTTTTGCCTCCGCAGGTCAATGTAGTCTACTCTGACCCTCAGAGCTGCTTCTTTAGTATACAGGTAGATGAAACCAGATGTCAGGCAGTTCAATAATGACAGCTGAAAATAAGAAAGGAGGATCAAAAGTCATAAATGTTTGAACATCTCCAGCTTATGAAGGATGGAGTATTCGGAGCCTACTGATTCTATTTACTACCGGTGCAGGATACACCATAAAATTGCAACCTGATAGCTGTGGGTCACAGTACAAGCCTTATAGAGTGGGTCAGCTGCAGCTCTTACCCAGAGACCATCGTATGATGTAGGTGGTAGCGCTATAGAGAAGTGAGAAGGAAAAAACTGGGAAAATCTTAGAGTAGAGAGACTTCGGACTTATTAAAACAGTTTAATTTTTTCCAAAGGGACAAGGATAAGGGCTACGCATTTCTACGCCGTTCCAGCATCTTCATAAGACCAATAAGGGGTTGTGTTTGCAGGGTTTATGGAACAGCAGAGCTTTAAGATTTTCCCATTTTTTTCCTTCTCAATTCTCTGTATACTATTGGGGTAGTATAAAGTTACACCACTGGATGCGGTATCCAGATCACTGCGTAAGGACCACTGTAAATAGTGTAAAAAGAGATTTCTACTTCTCACAGTCACTTCACAATCCTGGAGACTGTAATATTAATATTTCTGGGCTATAGGAAATGAAGAGAACTAAAACTGTGAAGATAAATACTTTACTATTCTCAGCATTTGTGTTTGGACTGAGGCTATGCTGATATTGCTGGCCTTTTTTTGTTATATCTCAGGAACTGGGTAGATTTATTAAGTGTATTACTGGACAACAAAGTTAGTATAGTAGTTACTGATCAAACCAGAGTTACAGAAACTGTGCTGTATATATAGGTCATATACTACATGGAGTCTAGCTGTAGTGCAGCTAAGCACAATGAGTGTACCCCAGAACCTGATCATGTCCTTTATATTACATAATATGTCTCCTCCGCTTGGGATCCTCCTATGTTTTTTTTACTAATCCCAATGGATACTTGGCACACTTGGTTTCATTATGGAGTAAGTGATGAACCCACCGGAAGACGCAGCTTTTTTATATTTTGATGTGATTTCTTCTGCTATACCTTGTATCAATCCTGCAGCCTCTCCTAATACATGACATCACTTGGTACCTGTCACTGGAGAAGATGGCGGAAGCAAGGAGAGGTAAAAGATTTTGTGACACTATAGCAGCCATGTTGAACTCAATGTAAATACCAGTCTTAAGAGCATGGAGCTTGAGGTGATCTATTTGCTGGAAGTACTATTACCTCAGACCATGAACAGTGAAAGAGTTTTCCTCTTGTACATAGCTATCATTCACAAGTTCAGTATTGCGCTGCGCTCCTGAGTAGTCTGCGAGCTTTGCATGTACGCCATTCTGCCCACGGGCTTGCAATATTATGTTGCATAGAAGCAGTAGGACATTTTCACCCAACAAGTGATCATGTCTTCTATAGTTTAATGTAAATAATATCAGAGACAGACAATCAGGGGTGGGGGGTCACCTATCTGAGACACATGGGTGGTCAAACTCTAATGTGCCTCTTTGTTTTAACCGATCAGGTAACACAATGCAAAACGTCAACAGGTTTAGCTCATAAGAAGTTGTAAAGTGCCCTTACAATACAACATGAGAAGGAACCATCAACGCCTTGGGTCCTAGTGATAAGGTTCTGCACTAACGTTAAATGTATGTTTATTGCTACTTGGAATCTAAGGAAACAATGAAATTTATGAAGACAAGTCATTAGTTCCATCTTCTAACAAGGATTCATTTACTAGCTAAATGTTCCATATTGAGAGTGTCCCCTCCCTATTAGTTCATGGGGCATGAGCAAAGCACAAGTTTTTTCCATGAACAGTATTGTACGAAGGCTTTAATGTGGTGTAGCCTTACTGTCTACTCCATTTTGTAACATCAACTTGGTAATGTTGGTTTATTTTTTACAATTTGCCTTAGCCCCAGTGACAGATTGGTACCAGCCGGGCAGCTGTCTCTCTTTCTCTCTCTTTCTCTCTCTGATGTTCTTGTAGTTTCAGCAGTTGTTACACATTTCTCCTTCTTCTTCTTCGCTGTTCTAGTTATGATGTGGAGTTCTATCACGTGCCATAGAATTTTATTTCAATGTGATATGGTGAAATACTGTACTCTTGTCTCTTTTCCTTTACTATCCATTTTCTTCTGGGTAAAAGTTGTAGAACTGATGTTGGTTAATAAAATCAGAAATAAAAAAAAACTTGCTTTCTCTGTTTTGTCTGCGGTTTTATTTTATTAGATCTCAGAATTCCAACAACTTCTCGGCATCATTGGTTGAGAAATTACCAAAAGGAGTGTGCTACAACGAATAAATGAATATTTATGGGCCACGTCCTCCATGTATGCTACAGACTGTGGGACAATGCTGAGTATTCTGGTTCTGTTCAATACAGGTTAAAGAGGACCTTCATATCCTCGGTCACATATGGTTTTATATATCACTAGAAAGCCGAAAGTGTGCTGAATTCAGCTTGCTGTCGGCTTTCCCATTATGTGCCCTGGGTGAAGAGCTATCGGAAGGGAAGGGTGTACCTGGCAGTCTACCTAGAAATGCCCCTCCTGACAGTACTGTGTGTAGCACTATACTGCAAGGGGGCGTCCTTATAGCCCAGCCATGATGCTGAGCGGTGAGGAACACCATCCCCCCCCCCCCAGTGCTAGTCTATAGATGAGTACTGTCAGGCAGAAGGGGGGAGTGTACTGTCAGGAGGGGCATTTCTAGGTAGACTATCAGGAACGCTCTTCTGACAGTGAATGTGCAACACTCAGGAGGGGCCAGGGCTGGTATCACGGTAATATATCCGATGTGGCCGGCTTGCAGGGAGTCCCTGGGTCCCGAATGTACACCAAATCTCCCTTTTGATGTCCCCGACTACCCTCCCCTGCGTGATATCTGACAATGACAACAGACAACCAGGCTTCGGGGATAATCGTTGCTTTTCTTTTTTTTTTTTTTACTAGCAGGACAAAGTAATACAAATGTACATATGGAGGACTTCTTCACATACAATACAGCGATCTTTGTAGGTAGTGTCCAATTAGCAGAGGATGGGGCAGAATGCTTTGGATAGTAGTTGCTTGGCAGTTAACTTGTATATACTTGTAAAGATGGCCTGTATCCAGGGGGTTAGTCCTCAACAAACTGGGTACACGTATATAGAAGAGGAGATACAATTTGGCAGCGGGATACCCTCAATTTCTGCCAGACTAGCTATGGGTTTCTTAACGATAGATTTGTCCCAAAGACTTACTTGGATAGAGATATACGTGTGAGGTCCCAGATGTACGGATAAGACAAGTCCATCAACTTCAGCGCTTGTAAGATTAGAGCTTCAGAGGAAAACACTCTCTGAGAAGGGCCTTGAGGACAGAGGAGAAGGCATCTCTGCTTGGTGTACCCTAATAGTGGGCAGCCATCATCCGTGCTCCATGTGCTCAGTCTGCTAGCTGTATCATGTCTTAGACTTGTAGCCCCACACAAAAGAAAATCAGCCAAAAACGTCCCCAACCCCCTCTAGAGAGGGTGGTCACTCAACTCTCCCTCCAGGCCAGTCAAGGGAGCCTGATTGGTCCTGGAGGTCAGCTAATCATAATGGACACTCCCTTTACAGTAACAACTCAAATTACAATGGCAAAGTATAGGCAGGTGCAGTTCACAAAAACATCCACAAGATGGCGCATTAATAGACCCCCTGTGTGCTGGCTCTGGAAGAATAGAAATATATAGAAGGAATGAAGGGGGAGGAAAATATTTACCTTATATGAAAATGTCCATGCTATCTCGGTCTGCAGTAGAGCGAATTGGACTAGCAGTACCGGGACATTACATACACCCACACTAAGAAAAGAGCCGTCCTCGGCGACTAACTAGCGCGGAGGAACCTAGAGAGAGGATGCGCACAGGTAGTTGGGCTGGATACCTGAGGAACAATAAACAGAATAATGGCAAACAACAATGTGACATGACTTATGTACAAGAACGATACCCCGTGATTATATGCAAAACCAAAACATAATAAACAGTGGAAACATAATGCCAATAGGTGAGTAGAGTCTCTTTCAGCAATAGGGCATTGTCCATGGAAAGGCTCAGGGTAGGCACCATGTGGCAAAAATACAGTCCTCAGTAGTCCATAGGCTGTAAAGAAATATGTAATGCAAAACAAGAACATAACAAAATGCTTGGGATTACCCAGGTACGGAGGCTTAAACGGTTGTTAACTAACTAATTAATAAGAACATAGGTATATGAAAGAGGCAAAGTATATATACATGAAAGGATATGGTTGCTCAGTCTCTATAGCGAGCTGGTAGAGTTCCCTTGGTACTTCGCTCTGATCGCCTCAGCACTTGGTCTTCTACTTGCGTAGGAACACTGGAAACTGGAACTCCATCTTGTGCTGGTTCAGGAGCAGCAATTGGAGCAGCAACACTGGAGTTCGGAATTTCATCTGGTGTTGATTCAGGAGCAGCAACACTGGAGTCCGGAATTTCATCTGGTGTTGATTCAGGAGCAGCAACACTGGAGTCCGGAATTTCATCTTGTGTTGGTTCAGGAGCAGCAATTGGAGCAGCAACACTGGAGTCCGGCATTCCCTCTTGTGTTGGTTCCGGGGCAACAATTGGAACCGGAACATGAGTCGGGATAGGAACTGGAACAGGGACAAACTGGTAACAGCCGGGGATAAGAAATTGAGATCTGAAGATCGATTCATCTATAGAAGGCTGTCTTGGAGGAGTTGCCATCACAGGAACTGGTTGGTAGACAGTTGTAGCTTGTGGTGGTGCTGACATCCTCAGTGAGTCCTCTCTGGTGCACAATTTGATACGGTTCCGATGCACTGTTTGTGGAGCCATGCCTGGTTTCTTTACTTCATAAACATCGGACTCTGGATAGGGAATTGCTGTAATGGTGTATGGCTCTGTTTCCCAAAGGGAATCAAGTTTTCCAGTTCTGTGGTACTTCTTTAACCATACTTTGTCACCAATGTGTAAAGGTGTAGCATTAGCTCTTTGGTTGTAGTTCTCTTCTTGTCGTCTGTGAGCTTCCTTCATGCGACAGTCGACTATCTCTTGCGCTTCTTGCATTCGGCGCTGATGTTCTAGAACCCAATCAGTCTTTGGCAGAGGGTTGATCACATCTGGTATCTGAATTCCTAAAGCACGGTCTTTTGGAAGTTGACCTTGTCTTCCAAACATTAAGAAGTATGGTGAATAGCCTGTAGAACAGTGGGTAGTGTTATTGTAGATCTCCACTAATTCATCAAGTAGTTGAGGCCATTCTGCTTGTTTGGTGACAGATGCCGTTCTCAGCATGTTGATGAAGATCTGGTTAACCTTCTCACAAAGTCCATTCCCTTGGGGATGGTAGGCAGTTGTTCTCAGCTTTTTGCATTCATGGAACTGGCATAGTTCTTGGAAAAGCTGTGACTCGAATGCAGGTCCTCTGTCAGTTAGGACTGCTTCAGGACACCCGTAGTGTCTCACATATTCGTGGTAGAATGTGATGGCTGTGGTACGTGCGGTGAGGTCTTTAACTAGCACAACGACAACCCACTTGGAGTAGTGGTCCACCATGGTAAGGGCATATGAGTAGCCTGAACGAGTCGGGGCTAACTTCACATGGTCAAGAGCAACTAGTTCGTTTGGTCTCTGAGTATGGATGGGATGTAGTGGTGCTCTAGCATCCTTCTTACCAGTCTTTGTAAGGTTGCAGGCTGGGCATTCACTACACCAACTCTCAATGTCAGCACGCATTCCAATCCAATAGAAGCGTTGGCGTATGGTGGCTTCAGTTTTCTGCACTCCAAAGTGTCCAGATTGATCGTGGTAGGCATCAAGAATGATCTTGGCATCCCGCCTAGGAATGAGAATTTGGTGCAACCTCTCACCGGAAACAGGATCTAAGGTGTTGCACAGAATCAAGCCTTTCTGGATGAAAAGTCTTTTGCGCTGCCTCCATAGGCGTTTGAGCTCAGTATCCGTATACCGTCTTCTGAGTCTGACAGGTATTCTTCCAGTGATTAGGTAATCATAGATTTCACCTATGACACGAGATTCTTTCTGGAGGGTTTGCCATCTAGATAGTTCTTGAAGTGGGTCAGATTTCTCTTGAGGACCTTCTTCAGGCTGTGTAGCAGCAATGACGTCCTGCGTAGCAAACTTCTGATAGAAGGGAGGCATCTCAACATCTTCCCACATGTCTTCTTCAGGAGGTTCCTCTCCTATAGGCAAACGGGATAACGCATCAGCGTTTACGTTGGTCTTACCACTGCGGTATTTGAGGTTGAAATAATAGTTCGCCAATCTGGAAGCCCATCTCTGTTCGAGAGCACCTAGCCGTGCTGTGTTTAGGTGAGCTAGAGGATTGTTGTCTGTGTAAACGGTAAATGGTGTAGCCGCAAGGTAGTCTTTGAATTTCTCTGTGACGGCCCACACAACAGCAAGTAGCTCTAACTTGAACGAACTGTAATTGTGATCGTTCTTCTCAGCACCTCTCAAGCTTCGGCTGGCATAAGCGATAACTCTCTCTTTGTTGTCCTGGACTTGTGACAGTACAGCTCCTAGGCCTTGATAGCTGACATCTGTATAGAGACGGAAAGGATGGCTGTAGTCAGGATAAGCCAGAATTGGAGGAGAAGTCAATAAGGCTTTCAAAGTCTGGAATGCAGTTTCTTGTCTTTCAGACCAATCAATTAGGAGTCTTCTGTTTGAGTTTTCTTTAGGACAACCACGTAGCAATTCTGTCAGTGGTTCCGCTACCTGTGAGGTATAAAGCGGCGGTAGTAGCCCGCGAATCCTAGAAAACTTCTGACTTCCTTTACTGTCCTTGGAGTTTCCCAGTCTTTGACAGCAGAGATCTTGTCAGGGTCAGGCTGGATACCTTCAGCACTGACTACATGGCCTAAGTAATTGACCTTTGGTTTTAGCAGGTGGCATTTTGAAGGTTTTATCTTCAGGCCGTGTTCAATAAGAACCTGGAACACTTCTGCTAGGTTGTTCAGATGGTCTTCATAAGTGCGAGAATACATAACAACATCGTCAAGATACAGCAAAACACTCTGGAAATTGAGGTGGCCAAGACATCTCTCCATGAGTCGCTGGAATGTTGCTGGGGCGTTGCACAACCCAAAAGGCATGCTATTAAACTCATAAAGTCCCATCGGGGTGGTAAAAGCTGTCTTTTCTCTATCCTCAGGAGCCATGGGTACCTGCCAGTAGCCACTGGTTAGGTCGAGAGTTGAGAAGTATGCAGCTGAACCAAGAGCAGTGAGGGATTCTTCAATCCGTGGAAGAGGATAGGCATCTTTATGTGTGATGTCGTTCAATCTTCTGTAGTCAACACAGAATCTGATGTTACCATGCTTCTTTCTTACCAAAACGATAGGTGCTGCCCAAGGACTTTGACTTTCTTGGATGACTTTGGTGTCTTTCATCTCCTTTATCAGCTTCTTTACTTGCTGGTAGTTAGCAGGAGGTATTGGACGGTATCTTTCCTTGATAGGAGGATGATCACCTGTGTTGATTTTATGCTGGATCAAAGAGGTTTTCCCAAAATCAAGTGGATGCTTGCTGAAAGCTTGGCTGTGCCGTTTCGCAACTTTGATGACACCATTGATGTGTTCCCTAGGGGTATTCGCATCCCCAATGTTGAGTTCATTCCACCAGAAGGTAGTAGGTTCGTGAGTACCTCCGGCAGGGACATGAATTGACTTTTGATAAGCAAGTGCTTCATCATCTAGGATGTCTTCTGAACCGAGTTGATACAGTTGAGCAACGGACTTAAACTTGTGCAATTCGATAGGTGCATCACTTAGGTTGACTAGCCGTACTGGTACTTTACCGTTGGAGACGGTGACGATGCTTCTGGCGGCTTTCACCAGCGGCTGTCCTTCAATCTGAATAGGATCAAGAAGAGCTTCGTAATCTTCGTTGTTAATGCCTGGACGAACTCGGCACCAGATGAGAGTCTCACTGTTAGGAGTCAGAGTGACGGGTCGGGCATCCTGGATACGGACACGACAAATTTCACCATTACGGTTAGCAAACTTCTGCTGGGCACAGAGCACTTTGATGGTACGTTGTACAGCTTGCCTGTAAGAAAGAGTAGCAGTAGGGAGAGAAGCATGCAAAGCATCTAGCAATTCAGTGAATACATGACACATAACATTCATGCCTAATACCACTGGTGTAGCCATTCCCTGAGACTCTGTAACAATTACACCTTGTCGTGGTAATTCACGATCACCAATACGAATGGTAGGTTCCCAGTAACCTAGTTGGGATATAGGCTGACCATTACTTGCAATCAAACGTAACTTCGCTTTACCCCCAGAATTTAGTATGTCAGAGTCCCAATATTTCTCAAAGGCTTGTTGCCCAATAGTTGTTACTTGTGACCCAGTGTCCACTAAAGCTTCTAATGGTACACCCTCAATCCAAATAGTTATGTACGGGCACTTGGAGACGAATCTGGATGTCCATGGCGATTGTCCCCCTGGGCCTTTGGATTCACCTCCCGAGGGGCGGCCCTTGGCCTCGGTGGTGTCCCGTTTAACTTAAAGCACTGGTATTTGTAATGCCCAACACGCTCACAGTAAGTACAATAAGGACGTTCACGTGGTGAAGACCGGTCAGGAGGAAGTCTATCAGGACTTGGGCGGCTAGAGTGAGGCTCTGCAGGCAATGTTCTAGATAAAGAGGACTCACATGATGTAGACTGGCCTTTTAATTCCTTTAGGGCTTGGCAAAGAGATTCCACTACCTGAGCAAGAACATCGGTGGTAGAGGGCATAGTGGCAGGAGTAGGAGCCTGTACAGTCTGAGTGGCCTGCATGGGCGCAATAGGAGGTAATGGAGATGCAGCGGAGATTCCACCAGCCAGGTCTGGGGAATATGTGGCAGAGTAATAATTAGCACAAGGTGCATCAGTTCCCACTATTCGTAGGGCCAAAGTCTTAAAATCTAGAAAAGACATGTCTGGATTTTGGGCTGCTAGCATGCGGAGTTGACTCTGTATTAGCCGTGAGTCCACACCTTCTATGAACCTGTCTGTAATGATGCTTTCTGCAGCAGTAGGATCAATGTTGTCAACTTGGCGCAGAGCCCTATATGCTGACTGGAGGGCAAGTGCATAGTCTCTGAGGGTCTCACCTGGTCTCTGACGTCTGTCATAGAATTTAAGACGAACCTCAGTTGGTGACTGGACTTCGAATTCTTTTTTCAGACGAGTGAGGATCTGGTCAACGGTGGTCTTTTCTGTCGGTGGCCAGGAACGAACTTCCTCAGCAGCTGGACCTTCAAGTTGTCCTAAGAGAAGCTGTACCTGCTGCTTGGGAGAAAGTGATACAAGTTCAAGAGTACGCAATATCTTTTCCTGAAACTCAGCAAGGGTATGAGGATCCCCTCTGTAACTTGGAAGACTGGAGGGTCCTATAAAGAAAGGCAAGCCTGTTGTTCTACCAAGAGCTGAAGCAGAGGTGGTAGCTGTCTCCTGAGGTGCAGGAGAACTGGAGGATGAGGTTGTAGTGTTATCTGTGCCAGACAGGGCATCTTGAGGCGATGTAGACATTTTTGCAAAGATTAGGATACTGTCTCTTTAAGTAAAATAATAAGGCTTCTGTCTCTTTTATGAAATGCAAATCTCAGCAAATACAAAGTCACTTTATAAAATGCACTTATCTGTATCCCAGGAATGGCAGGTAACAGCAGACAATGGCAGTGGAGGTTCTGGTAGGAGCTGCAGGCAGGATGAAGGTCACTTTGATCCTTGAAGAGATAAGGAGTCTTTGCAAAAAAAAAATTGGGGGCAGGGGAGCTGGAGTCCTGTTACAGTTTAGATGGATTTGGATTCAGTGCTTTAGTAAAGATGGCAACACCCAGTTTTGGCACTTGGGGGAAGTTTGGTGGGTGGAGTTTACTCCTGATGAATTGCTCAAGTAGCTAGTCAATCCAAAATGGTGGAATATACAGTCTTTGAGGCAGGCACAGAAATACAATGCTTTAACCCCCGCTTTGTAGAGAGTACTGGTGATCAAGGTTATGCTGGGAGCAGTACTTCTACAGAGATAACATACAGTTTTTATTAGGCAGGCACAGAGGCACAATCCTGTTCGTGACGCCACAAAAAGGAAAGGGTTGTAACACTCAGGAGGGGCCAGGGCTGGTATCACGGTAATATATCCGATGTGGCCGGCTTGCAGGGAGTCCCTGGGTCCCGAATGTGCACCAAATCTCCCTTTTGATGTCCCCGACTACCCTCCCCTGCGTGATATCTGACAATGACAACAGACAACCAGGCTTCGGGGGTAATCGTTGCTTTTCTTTTTTTTTTTTTACTAGCAGGACAAAGTAATACAAATGTACATATGGAGGACTTCTTCACATACAATACAGCGATCTTTGTAGGTAGTGTCCAATTAGCAGAGGATGGGGCAGAATGCTTTGGATAGTAGTTGCTTGGCAGTTAACTTGTATATACTTGTAAAGATGGCCTGTATCCAGGGGGTTAGTCCTCAACAAACTGGGTACACGTATATAGAAGAGGAGATACAATTTGGCAGCGGGATACCCTCAATTTCTGCCAGACTAGCTATGGGTTTCTTAACGATAGATTTGTCCCAAAGACTTACTTGGATAGAGATATACTTGTGAGGTCCCAGATGTACGGATAAGACAAGTCCATCAACTTCAGCGCTTGTAAGATTAGAGCTTCAGAGGAAAACACTCTCTGAGAAGGGCCTTGAGGACAGAGGAGAAGGCATCTCTGCTTGGTGTACCCTGATAGTGGGCAGCCATCATCCGTGCTCCATGTGCTCAGTCTGCTAGCTGTATCATGTCTTAGACTTGTAGCCCCACACAAAAGAAAATCAGCCAAAAACGTCCCCAACCCCCTCTAGAGAGGGTGGTCACTCAACTCTCCCTCCGGGGCGGAGCCTGACCGCAGAAGGAGATGGTCGCATAGTTCTGGTGCTCCATCTCAACAGACCGGGTAACAGCTTCTAACCAGCGACAATCTTAGCAAAATGGGGAAATTGGGCAAGGATGGTGGAGGGGAACGTGTGGACTCCCCGAGAATTAAAAATTCGCAGACAGACATGCAGCGTTTCCTCAGAAAAAAGAACCTCTTCTCCCCGGCCCGTGCTTCCAAAATGGCGCCGGATGAGACCAGCCAAGGAGAAGGTAATGCAGACTCTGACCAGGAAGGCTCCCAACCTGATCTTAGCTCCTCAGTTATAACTAAGAACTTTTTCAGGAAAACTTTGAATCAAGCCCTTTCACCAATTCTTGCAGAACTAGCAGAGCTGAGGAAAGAGATGACGCATATTGGCGGGAGAGTAGAGTTATTGGAAGGGGCCTATACTGACGTCTCCCAGCATACCAAACAACTAGCACAGAACCAGGATGCTGCAGTGGAACATTTGAATCAGACATACACAATGATTGAGGATTTGGAAAATCGCAATAGACGGCGGAACATCCGCATTAAAGGCCTACCAGAGGACATAGAACCGGAGTCTCTCCGGGAAGTTCTAGCAGATATATTCACTTCACTGGTAGGACCGGAAAAGGCGGCCATGATTCCTATTGAAAGAGCACACAGGGCTTTGCGCCCTAAACCCCGCCAAGACGATCCCCCCCATGATATAGTTTGTGGACTTCTTAATTCCACGGATACAACTACACTCCTACAGGCCGCGAGACAGAAGGATCCGCTTGCATACCAAGGCCACACCATTGCTTTTTATCAGGACTTAGCCCCGTCTACGCTGAACAAGCGGCGGCTTATGAAACCATTGTTGGACGCTTTAAGGGCCCACAACTTACCTTATGCCTGGCTAAATCCGTTCGGATTGTCCATACTTAAGAATGGCAAACGTATTACGATCCGCACCCCTTCAGACCTGGACCAGGCCTGGTCCGTCCTTGGCATTCCTCCGATCCCAGTCCCTTCATGGCTTCCAGTCCAGGACATAGAGCAGCTTCCTGACCTCCAAGAAGTGGAATTCCCTAGGTCCAGACCCCGCTTCAAGTCTCCGAAGAGTCGGAAACAAGTAAGCAGACAACTGGGTGCTCTACTAAAGGAGTGAAGATTACTTGGACGCCATTTGCTTTATTTTCTCCCCCACGGGAGGCTTCAAACAGCGATATTTGACTCTTATTCCGCATACGCGGTTGTTATACGGTAATATGAGTGGCGATCTTTAGTACATGTTCATATAATTACAGTTTGCGTAAGTTAGTGTATTGCACTTAAAACTTTAATAGTTTTTATTGAATCTTGCTGTGCTAGCTGCCCCTTTTCTCTCTCCCCCCCCACCCCCTTTTCCGTATAGCTTATTGCTGAGTGTGCACTTGCCCGGTGGCCGCCGTGTCTCACCGTGCTTGCTGCGGGGACATGGCCGTTACCGGGTGACTCGCCCTTGGCTATGTCCTTTACCGCTATCTATAGCACCCCCCCTCCCCCCCTCCCCCCCCCCCCCATGTGTATGCTACCCTCACCTTCTGCCCTCCCTTATTCAGACGAATTGTTCTTGACTATTGTTTGTCGAATCTGCTCCAAAGTGTTTTTACGGAAGCTGACCCGGTCGTTACCGATCAGGAATTACTCCTTCCCTCGTACTTTTGAAATCTGTTGTTTATGGTGTGCCGTCCCAGAACACGGACCACTATTATCTACTTAGCACGCTTCTGGCGGAAGCGTTGAATAGTTTTGTTAGTTAGTCCGACTTTCCTGCCACATTTTTTACCTGTCCCTACCCTTCTCTTTATTTCTTTTTTTCTTCTTCTTTTTTTATATTTCGCTCCCCCACCCCTCCCTCCCCCTTCCTCCCTCTGGCTTGGACTGTGACATACTTTCTCCCTCTTCTCAACAATGTCCAAACTCACCTTTACCTCGTACAACGTTAATGGGCTTAACACCCCGCAGAAGAGACATAGTATATTTACGTTATTGAAGAAACTAGGGACAGATGTGGCATTTATCCAGGAGACCCATTTTAAATTGGGGAAAATACCCAAGCTCCCATCTAAACAATTTCCTGTGTCCTTTCATAGTACCCACCCCACCTCCACGGCCAAGGGTGTCTCCATTCTGTTTGCTCCCTCTGTTCCCTTTCTATGTACTCAGCAATATCAGGATGCAGAGGGGAGAGTCCTCATGCTTAAGGGTAGTATTGCATCTATACCTTATACTTTTGTGAATATATATGCTCCTAACAGGCACCAGGTTTCTTGGTTATTGGAAGTGTTAGAAAAACTTAGACTTTTTGCGGAAGGTCAAATTGTAGTGGGGGGAGATATCAATTTAGCGTTAGACCCGCTCATAGATTCTACCACACAGAGACCTCCAATTTCCCAAAAGCTACTTAGCAAACTAATCAAAACCCTTCAGGACCTCGGTTTATCTGATGTGTGGCGACGTCTTCACCCATCTGTTAAAGATTATTCTTTCTATTCCTCAGCAGGAAAGTCCTACCATAGGTTAGACTATATTTTTGCTACCCAGGGCCTCCTCACCTCTACTACCAAGGCGTCTATTGGTGCAATAACTCTGTCTGACCACGCACCAGTATCTGTAACGGCGGAACTAAAACCGCTACCAGCTAAAGAATGGCAATGGCGATTGAATGAGTCCTTACTGGATAGTGAGGAAAATGTAAAATACTTACTTGACCAATTGCAGGAATACTTCTCACTTAATTCTAGATCTGACATTTGCCCGACTATCACCTGGGAGGCCCATAAGGCCTTCATCAGAGGTGTTCTCATTTCTTTAGCCACACGGCTTAAAAAGAAGGCACAAAAAGAACTAGATGATCTTTTATGCCGTATAACCATGCTTGAGAGAACCCACAAGAGATCCATAGCGATGTCACATTTCAAAGAATTACAGTCTCTTAGAGAATCTTTGAAAGATATTCTGAACAAGAAGGCAGTTAAATTCCATCTTCAGTATAGGCAATTGCTATACGCACATGGTGACAAGGGGGGACACCTTATGACAGCACTTATTAAAAAGGCCAGAGCCAAAACATTCATCCCCTCTATTAAAACTCCTAGTGGCAAATTAGTAACAGCAACTACAGATATTGCAACTGAATTTGTCTCCTTTTATGATTCCCTGTATAACCTTAAAGCAAACCCTGGTAATGTCCATTATTCTTCAGATGAACGCACTAAACGCATTGATGCTTTTTTGATGGAGCTC
This sequence comes from Leptodactylus fuscus, assembly GCF_031893055.1. Lineage (NCBI taxonomy): Eukaryota > Metazoa > Chordata > Amphibia > Anura > Leptodactylidae > Leptodactylus > Leptodactylus fuscus. Next base: position 161,956,972 of record NC_134269.1, on the reverse strand, counting down.
AACCTCCCGACTCTTTCGCAAGATGTGGGAGAAAAACTAACCGCACCCATCTCTTTGGATGAGATTACTCAGGTTTTGAAGACTTTCCCTCCTGGGAAAAGCCCGGGCCCGGATGGGCTGCCGCTCCAGTATTATAGGAAGTTCCAGTCCACCCTGTCTACGCACCTGTCACTTTTATGTAATGCTTTAATGTCTGGCAGACACCTACCCAAACAATCACAAGAGGCCCATATAACCCTCATTGCTAAGGAGGGTAAGGACCCCCAGGCCTGTGGTAGCTATCGTCCCATCTCCCTTTTGAACTTAGACATAAAGATTTGGGCAAAAATATTGGCACTGAGATTGAAACCACTTATCCCCTCACTAATCCACCCAGAGCAATCTGGTTTTGTTTTAGGAAGGGAAGGAAAGAACAACACAGCAAAACTTCTCCCCCTCTTATATTTAGCTAAAAAGAAGAAATTTCCCCTAGCTCTCCTCAGTGTAGATGCTGAAAAAGCATTCGACAGGGTGGACTGGAACTTCATGAGGGCGGTATTGCTCCGCTTTGGCTTCCCTGCACAATATGTGACGGCCATTCTTTCATTGTACCATTGCCCGTCAGCCCGCCTGAAACTTAATGGGACACTCACCCCACCTTTCTTAATAACTAACGGCACGAGACAGGGCTGCCCCTTGTCCCCGACAATTTTCATTTTAGTCTTGGAAACGTTGCTGCAGGCAGTGCGCCAACATCCCCATATCAAGGGAGTGGAGGTGGGAAGCGAGTCATTACATGCAACCGCATTTGCGGACGATGTATTATTTATCATAACGAACCCTGAAGAAGGTCTTAGACACATAGCTACATTGATGGAGGATTATGGTAAGCTGTCTGGCTATAAAGTCAACTTTACTAAATCAGAAGTGTTGAATGTTACCCTGTCTAAAGCAACCCAGCAGTCGCTTGCTTCGCAGACCCCCTTCCCATGGACGTCATCACATATAAAGTACCTTGGTATCTCTCTCCCTCCAGGCCAGTCAAGGGAGCCTGATTGGTCCTGGAGGTCAGCTAATCATAATGGACACTCCCTTTACAGTAACAACTCAAATTACAATGGCAAAGTATAGGCAGGTGCAGTTCACAAAAACATCCACAAGATGGCGCATTAATAGACCCCCTGTGTGCTGGCTCTGGAAGAATAGAAATATATAGAAGGAATGAAGGGGGAGGAAAATATTTACCTTATATGAAAATGTCCATGCTATCTCGGTCTGCAGTAGAGCGAATTGGACTAGCAGTACCGGGACATTACATATGCACCGATTACTCTTCATCCGGGGTATATAAAACCGCATGAAAAGTCCTCTTAAAAGTCAGTATTTCAGATGCTATTTTATAATAGTGTTGTGCAGAAGATAACACTGTGTCTGCTATCAGTTAAAGGCATTTTCTAAGTAAAAATAAAAAATGGACCCCAAACTGTAAATTGAAATACATATACTCACCATATGGATTAACTGTGTTTCCCAGGCTTGTTAGCTGATAGCCTATTCTTATTATAGGTCATAAATTGAAGATCATGTGAGCCCGACACACAGGACCCCCATTAATCATGTGTCTTTACAGAAAAGGAAGCACAACTCTGTACATTTGTATAGCGGCTGTGCTTTGTATCCAGTTATATGGAAATAAGCAGAGAATAGGCTATTTGACGGATGAACATGATGCCACATCACCTGTGAAGAGGAGCACAGCTACCTCTGCAAGTAGCCAAGCCACAGAGGTGCCACTGATCTTCAATTGATGACCTATGCTAAGAATAGGTCATCAATTAATACAGCCCAGAAATCCCCTTTATAGACTAAGGGTCCATTCATACGGAGTAATGTGCCGCGTGATGTGGCACGTATACGGCGTGTGAGACTTTGCGCGCCGTAAAAGCTCCCATTGATTTCAATGGGAGCCTGGATCGTATACGCCGCGTTATTTTGCGGCTCTGATTTTGCAGCCGCAAAATAACGCGGCATATACGATCCAGGCTCCCATTGAAATCAATGGAAGCTTTTACGGCGTGCAAAGTCTCACACACCGTCTATGTGCCACATCACGCGGCACATTACTCCATGTGAATGGACCCTAAAGCCCCATGTTGCAGAAATGCAGCTTTTATTGTTTAATATTTTTTTTTAGAGAAGAAGGTAGAAGTATAAGAGCTTTTTATATATTCCCAATTTCTTTTGTAGTCATTCTTGGCTTTGGCTCAAAAAAACGCAGCAAAATCTGTAACAAAAAAAGTTGCGTTTCCACAACATGGGGCCTTAGCTGTTAGGAGTATTTAGGTTCATTACTTTCTATTTTTCTTACCTGGGGAGTTTTTGGCTGCGCAGTGTCTGGGGTGGCATCCTGGCGCTGCGGGGTTGTCCTGTCGTGAGTATTGGTGCACACCTTCTGACTTGCACGTGCGCACTGATGGTAGGCAGCTTTATCTCCTGGTTGATTAGTCTGTCCTCCGATTTGCACCTGGGAGGAGTGGTCTCTACTCTGTATTTAAACCCATGCCTCCCATGGTTCTGTGCTGAGTGTCGCTTTTACAGAGCTAGGCCTTAGCAGGAGGAGTAGGTGGTGTTCTGGGATAGAGGAAGTTCCGTGGTTGGTTTTTGGGAGGTTTGGGTGAACGAGTTGGTTTGTGTGTTTTCCCTTCTGTGTTCACCAATCCTCCCTCTGTGTATAATTGACTGTGTGAGTGAATTGCCTTATCCTTTGATTTCTACTCAGTTTCCCTGTGTTTGTTTCCTAGTGTAAGGTTCCTTCCCATATTGGTTTGGGGGAATCCTTTCCCACATTTTTCCTGTGTGCTGCTTGTGTTGTTAGTCAGCGCACACCCTTGTCAGTCCCTGTCAGTAGCAGCTTCACTTGTTCGTTAGGGGTGACCCCCTTTAGTCTCCAGTCCCTAGAGATCTTATAGGGCATTCCTTCTCCCACTTCTCTCTAGGCCTACGGAATCAGTGAGAGAGGAGCTGTCGGGGTCAGGCTTAGCCTGAGTACAGCCGACCCACACCCGTGAGGCAGGGACCGGGATAGCTAGTGGGAGTAGTGCAGGGCGAGATTCCCTACTGCTATTCCTTAGCCCCGTTGCAGCTACCTGGACTGACATAACATTAGCCTTAAGGCTAAGGCCCCACGGGACCACCTGCAGCAATAAAGCACTGTGGAAAAACTGCGCCGGCAAGGTATCGTGGTTCTTCTCCCAGCGCTTTTGACAGAAAGTTCGCAGAGTTTTCCCCTGAGGACTTTCTGTTACAATTATATCCATGGGGAAACTGCCAGCGGTTCCGTAGATAGAATTGACATGCTACGATTTCCAAAACTGTGCCAGTTTTAGAAATCGCAGTGTGTCCACATCGCGTTTTTTTCCGCAAATTGGGAATGGGATTCCCTTGATTCCCATCCACTTTGCAGTTACTGTAAAACACCACGAAGTTTCCCGCGGCATTTCTACGATGGGCAAATCGCAGCATTTCCAACCCTTAGGCTAAGCGCAGCAAAAAAAAAAAACTGCAGAAAAAAAATGTTTTTGCTGCTTTTTTTTTCACAGTGGTTTTCTTTGCAATTTTGCAGAGCTTTCCTCTGTGGACTTTCTGCTTCTATTATACTGATCAGAATAAAAAAAACATTTATGTAGGTTTAATTCACTGCTGTGATTTTCAAATACACAAGAATCCCATTTACTTTGCAGGTAGTACTGTAAAATGCTGCGTTCCTGCAACGTGGAGCTTCAGCCTAATATCCATAGTAAGCCAAGACAACACAACAGAGGATCACATCCCTGAAGTCCATGACTTTTAGAACACATAGTAGTGAGATTGGGCCCCTTAGTGAATTCATTTACTAGAAATCTCAGACATTATATTTTGAGCAAAGTATCACAGATTTTAAACATTGTGGCATAGACTTCTAATAATGGGCTGTTCAATAGATTGTACAACTTTATCATTTAAGATGAGATCAGGTTGGATTTATCCTGAAAAACATTATGACTGGAATTTTAACACTCAGTTTTGCTGGGGTTTTCAGTGTCGTAACTTGTCAAATGACTCTTGATGTCTAATGAATTTGATGTATCTATAAGTCTAACCCCTCGTTCACATCTGCGTTTGGTAATCTGTTCAGGAAGTCCGCATGGGGACCCCCAAATGGAATGTCAAATGCACTGGCAAGCGGTGTGCAGTACAAGCACACAGACTCCATAGACTATAATGGGGTCTGTGTGCTCTCCACGCGGTGTCTGCACGGAACATCGTGATCTACTTTCATGTCCGCATGATTCATGAAGGCAGCATGCGGAAAGCACATGGACCCCATTATAGTCTATGGGGTCCGTGTGCTTTCACTGCACGCTGATTGCCAGTGCGTTCGGTAGGCCGTTCGGGGGGTCCCCATGCGGACTCCCCGAACAGATTACCAAATGTAGATGTGAACCAGGCATAGATATCACTCCATTTTATATTGCAGCCTCTTTTTTTTAATGCCCTGGACAACTCCTTTAAGAGGACATACATTGACATTCATTATTCACATTTCAATCTTCTATTTTTCAACATAAATATTTTTATTAAATTTTTAATGTCCATTTAGAACTTACATGCCAAAATCTTAATATTATCCAATCCTTGAATTACTTATATTGATGGAGATAAAGGAATGGTATCTGTAAACATCTCACACATACTGCAGTCATTTTTGCATTGGTTAATATAGCAGTTATTCTTTACAAAAATCTATAAGGAGTGTTGTCCGACAATATCATTGTATACAAGATTATGTAGTCATCACACACACCGGCAGACATTTTCTGCATTTCTTGTTGGGTTGCCATTGAGAAGTACAGTAATATAGTCACCACCTCGGCAGCCTAAGGTAGTTTGTTACCTAAATTGTGTTATTTTGTGTTCAGCTGTATAGCATGGAGTTCAGAGAGATTTTAGGCTTATTGTCCATATTATAAATATATCACAAGTCGGTGGTGTCTAGAGCTGTGTTACTGAAGGACGTATATTCTCTGTCACTTAGAGCAGCTACCAAAGGCTCTTCCCCATTTCTGCTCTCTTTAGAAGAACTTGTATCGTCTTTAGTGTCCTGAATATAAAAATAAAATCATTAAAAATTAAGACAAATTAAGAAAAATTTACTTGTAATGACATTTCAGATGAAAAATATAAAGAAAGAAATTATATTAGTCCACAAGGGGGTAAACACACTGTGAAAAACATACACATTAGGTATCCCTGTGTCTGAAAGTGCCCGGTATACTGAATATAGGGGATCTGCAGTGCTCCTGTTCCATTGGGAAGGGGTTAATAGGAGCACTGCAGATACCCTATATCAACCAAAACACTCCCTCCCCTTCCTCAGCACCCACTGCACCCAAAAACTCCGACCATCTTAATTTTTTTAAATTTTCCAGTAGCTGCTACATTCCCCCCCCCCCCTTCCCCCTTCGGCTTATACTCGAGTCAATATGTTTTCCCAGTTTTTTTGTGGTGAAATTAGGGGTCTCGGCTTATATTCAGGTCAGCTTGTACTCGAGTATATACGGTAGTCACAGAAAATGCAATGAATGTTCTGAAATTGGTATACCCCTTGTAAAAACTCCCTCCCTTTCATTGCCCTCCTGTTCTGGTAGGTAGGGGCCCATAAAAGAATTTGCTTTATGGAGTTTCAGGCTACACCTCTGCTGCCACATGTAAATATTGTATCAGAACTCTGTTTCCTACTTATTCCCTATTTCTCTTCCCAATAGTGTGCCCATACATGGTGCTAAGCTACATTCACATGATAGTGGATAATAGATGAGTGATTACCATTTTTTTTAATGGACATCACACAGCAGCATTCATTTCACTGTCAGTGAGTGGGGGCTATTCACATGAAAGTTATTTTGATGGTCCTAATTTTGGCCATTTTCACTGATCCTTCCATACACTGAAATTGGAGGTTGATTCAGGGTGGAATTTGGCACTGACTGTGAAGTGAAATCTGCCTCAAAGTCAGCACCAAATACCTATGTGCTAACATACCCATAACATGCAATGTAAAGAGTAAAGAGGTCACAGCGCTCTCTTAAGTGCCGCAGCCCCTTCAAACAGCTGATCAATGGAGGCTCAGGTCTCAGGCCGACAGAAAGGCCGACAGAAAGGGAAGTAAATAGCAAAAGAAGGTTTTTAATAAAAAAAAAAAATATGTACACACCTGAAAAACTGGATTTTTCTTTTCAAGTATATTGTCATAATCAGATTTGACACTGTTAAAAAATAGTATAAATTATTACATCACATTATAAATAATAACAGTAGGAGTCAATGATCATTGAGGGGTCATGGATAAGGCACAATAAGGGCTAGTTCACATGGGGTTCTGCGTGGCTTTTCGCTCCGGATTAGGCCCAAATGAATGGGCCTAGTCTGGAAGGTGGTGACACAAGGCGGAATCCGCCTGAAAAAAGGGCAGCTCGCTTCTTTTTTTCGCAAGCAGGAACAAACAGACCTCTATTATGAGGTGGGGGTGGATTTTGACATGGAATCCACCTCAAAATGTCCCTGTGTGAACTAGCCCTAAAACACAAAATTAAATGAGAACAAGTGAGAATAAAGTTACAACATGAATTATATTTTTTCTTGACACATAGTTTGGTGGAAATGAAAATTATTCTAATTTTACTTACTTTACTTACACATACAGTATTATTTATGAGAAATTCCCACTTGCTTTGAAATAAGCTTTTCCTGATGGGGCAAAATTCTTTTTTACAACAACCCTTCATTAAAATTGGCAACCCTGCCCATCACATGTATACTGCAACACTAAAAATGTAAAATGACTCTCATACAGGTAGACTAGAATAGCAAATCTGCTTCAAAACCTATAAGTGTTACATATCAACCTGTTCAGCACATAGGGTAAGTCTATTGTGAAAATCCACAATTAATCTGCAGGATATCACAACAAGAATAAAAATCAATCTTTATCAGTGGCCATGCACGTAATTGTGTTCCATCTGGGAAACACAGTCCATGTGTGGGCCATACAGCCCAGCCTGATCATGGCTGTGATGCAGTGAACTCCTGAACGGCTCAATTACTACTGTAATAAACTGATATAAAGCTGGGAGTTCACTACATCATAACTGACTATGATGCTGTGTGTACTACCCACATGGCCAGTGGAAAACCCTGTGGACTTTCTGTGAAAAACATTGCAAAAAAACATGATGAGTTTCTGCTGCTTTTTTTATGCAATGTTTTTTTCTGCAGTTTACTGCATGGGGCCTTAGCCTGAGGCTGAATTCTCCTAGGGTGCTTTGTAAATACTAAGAAGTGAACGCAGCGGCGGCCCAGGGATTCAGCTATTGTGTGTCACTAACCCCAAGCAAAGGTCTCCCTTTTAAGAGCAACTTTAGTTCTTACCTGATATTGTCACTGCTAGAACTTGACAAATCCAGGCCCAGGTCCAGATCGATATTTAGAATAGGATTGGCTCTGCAGTAAAGTTCAGGATGAGAATTATGAAATAGTTAATAATGTAATACTTTAACTTATTATTAATATTATTTAATAAAGTTTTTAGGACTACTCTCTTGTCTCCAGGAGCTTTTAAGTAAAACACAGACAAGAGTCAATGATACCCCAAGTCAAGCTTGGACTATCTCACCACAGGAATTTGGTGAAAGGTCCTCTTTAACTGCACACGTGCCCAGTCAACAAGTGACCCACATTAATGCTCCACCAAAGTCGACCTTGCACCATGACAATGGCATAAACTAAGAAATCCCATGAAATCAATAAATCCTTGAATGGCCATGGCAAAATCCAGATCTAAACTTCAACAGATTTAGTGAAATTTGAGAGGGGCTGTGCAAGCAAGAAGCATCGAAACAAGTCTCAATGGAGGAACTACACTAGGGGCACCATCTAACAGCAATATCTAGACAACGGAGGATTGTTAAATGATTCTAATGAGAAGTTGTTTTATTCCCCGTTATCTAACAGAACAAGATTCTACTAAATCCATACTATAAACATATAATTATACCTGTTGGTTTTATAATTACATGAAATGTCAAGTAATGTCACAGCCATTACATGGTCTTCACAGTCCTGCTGGTGGACCCAACTAAGACAGTTATGATTTGAGAGATTTAGTGCATCTCCAGTATAATGAAAACCTTCATGAGAGGTTTCATCTTTTCCCCCAAATGCCTGTAGTCTTGTTCTCTTTATGCTTCCTTACCCTTCAGCATTGAATTTATTGGTTCCAGGTATGGCTTCCACTGCTTGTATGATTTCTCCAGGTAAGGCCTTAGCAGCTTTCGAAGCTTTAATAGCTCGTATCTTTCGGCTATGGCTGTAAAATCAAAAGGATACATAACATATTGCCCAAGTCTATTATTCCAAGTAGATTTTAAAAAGTAAATATCATTTGGCTAGTGACCATTTATAGAGAAAAAAACAGACATATAGTTATCATTTCACTGCGTGCCACTTATCATAGGTACATAGTATGGATGAAAACAACATATGTCCATCAAGTTCAACCAAGGGCATGGCTGAAGGGAAGAGTGAACGAAACAGGCATTCTATGCATTTTCACAAGCATCAATGCTATTTTGCTCTAAAAAGGCACATAAGGCTGTTGTGAACAGCTCCTGGGTAGGCTATTCCACAGATTCACAGTTGTTAGAGTAAGTTAACACGGGGTTCTTTGGACCAGAACCTGAGGCGGAGGCCTCCTCAGGTTCCAGTCCAAAATACAGGTAGCTGCGATTGGATGCTGATGCAGTGCACTCCGCTCTGGATAAGGCCCAAATTAATGGACATAGTCAGGAAGGAATGTCTTCAGGCGGATGTCGCGAGGTGAATCCGCCTGAAAGAATAAGCATCTCGCTTCTTTTTCCGGGAGCCAGAACAAACAGCTCCCGGAAAAAAGAAATAACCGTCTATAAGACGTCTATAAGACGTCTTTTTGGTCAGGATTTTGAGGCGGATATGGCCCCAAAATCCTGACCAAAAAAACCCGTGTGAACTTGCCCTTACAGTGAAGAAGTCTTGTCACCTCTGGAGATTAAACCTTTTTTTTTTTTCTACAGATGGAGAGAGTGACGGGGATTCTAAATGGAACAGTTTTTAGGCTGAAGCCCCAAATTCTGAAAATGCAGACTTTCACAATACCTGCAAAGTGAATAAGATTTTGGCTAATCCTATCCACCCATTGCAGAAAAAAATCTGCAGCGGAAAAAGCTGTGTTTTCAAAAATGCCTGAATTTTTAAAAATCACAGACTGTCAATTATACCTGCGGCAACGCTAGCATTTTCCATACAGGTGATACTGAAGCAGAATGTCTGCATGCAGCAATTTTCAAAAATTCTCATTGTTTTGAAAGCACAGTCAATTTTTTTTTCTGCAATGTGTGGATAGGATTAGATAGAATCCCATCCACTTTGCAGTTTCTGACTGAGATTTCCCATGCTCATGTGCCTGCTCTAAATACATACTTGGGATTGCTAGGGGCAGCCATCTTGCTTCTTGGTTAAGATAGTTGCCCCATAATAAAATAAATACAATGACATTTAAAAAATCTAAAATAAAAAAATTGAAAATAACTTTCTGCTTTTAAGCCTATATTTACAATGTCATCACTGTCTCTTTTGTAAATTTCCATTGCAATTTTATAATGGAGAAGAACAGAAATCTAACAGCCCTATTTTATACTAGAATGTTCATCAATACTCCTATAATAACAGAAACCAAGATACCAGTGTGAACAGACTCTTACAGTACATTGACAGGTTAAATACAAATAAAAAAATATCTAGTAGATTTACCTTTTCCTCATAAAGACTATAGTCAAAGTCATAATGATGATAAGTACAGCTATGAAACCAGCCAAGCCAGCAATTATTCCAAAAAACATCTTATTATTATCTTGTGTCATTGGGTCTTCTGGTCCCTGTTGAGGAATGTATAGTAAATATCAGTCTACTCATACTTTACACAAAATTTACAGCTTTAGTACCATTTTTGTTGTCCCTAGGACCTCTGGTTGAGGCCAAGGGAATAGCATTCATAAGAATAGCATTGAGCATGTGGCTGGTCATTTTTTATATAAGGGCGGCACCTTAAAGAGGGAGGTGGAACTGGAACATTTGATAGAATCATTCAGAAAGCAATGCTAAAAATATGAGCAAGACTGAAGATCAGAGGTTAACCATTATTACTGTGTGGTGAAACCACATCTAGCCTTATAATTTCAGTGCCACAGCGGGGAAAAAAACAAAAGAGTTGAACCGCCATCTTTCATAATAATCTGGATAAAAAGCAATCAAAGCAATAGACACACTCCAAGCTGGTACATCTAGCCCTGCAAAAAAACACGCCTTATGCATCCCTGTACAAGGAAACTGTAATAAAATAAAAATCTATAGAAATTTGGTATCACTGTAATCATACAGAAGCATAGAATACAGGTAACATGTCATTTTGGTTGTACGGTGAACACCATAAAAATGAAGCCCATAAGAACGTCACACAAACACAGGTTTTCTCAAATTCCTCCCCATTATGAATTTTTATACAGCTTTCCAGTACAACATACAAGCAATATTAAACGGTACTATTATGAAGAACAATTTAAACTCAGCTCTCATACAGCTCTGTGAATGGAAAAATAAAAATTTATGGATTTTGGAATGAATGGAGTCAAAATGAAAATTGAAAAACGGCTATGACAGAGTTAAAGAGGATCTGTCACTATGTACAAAATGGTAAATACTATAAAGCATTTGATCCTTGCTCTGCCCCTGAACAATTTGGCCTATTTATTTTTGAAATCCATCAATCGGTTCAAAATAATGGCCCCTGGCTAATTGTAATTGAGCTCTTATTCACAAAGAGGGCGCAAACCTTTTGTTTTTCTCATAGAAGATACAGGGTAAGTGCCTACTTGGTGAATTGCCCAATTGAGCTAATTTACATATAAGATTCCAGGGGCCATATCTTTTGAATATGTGAACTGATTTTAACTCCTTCCAGACATCCGCCGTACTATTACAGGTATTTAAAGGGATTCTATCATTAGAATCCCCTTTTAAACTACACCCATGTCGGAATAGCCTTAAGAAAGGCTATTCTTCTCCTACCTTTAGATGTCTTCTCCGCCCCACCATTCCTTAGTTATCCCGGATTTCGTCCATATGCTAATTAGTTTTCTGGCAGCACTGGGGGGCGGTCCCCAGCGCTCAAACAGTACTGGGGGAATCCCCTGTGCTGCAAGAAAACTATCCAGCGCTGCCTTCTTCTTGTTCACTGTGCTGGGGCATGCTTCTAGTGCTGTGAGAAAACAAATTAGCATATGGACAAAAACCGGGATATCTAAGGAACGGTGGTGTGGAGAAGACATCTAAAGGTAGGGGAAGAATAGCCTTTCTTAAGTCTATTCCGACATGGGTTTAGCTTAAAACAGGATTCTAATGATAGAATCCCTTTAAATACGGCAGCTACTTAGGAGACGAGCGGCTGCCATAGCCACTGGGCCTCTGCAAAACCCAGCGCAAAAGCCGCAGTCAGTGCGCTCATTGATTGTGAACAATAAAGCTCCTGGCACCATGGTCAAAGCTGACCGAGGAGCCATTTTGATCAGACCCCCTCATGTTCAAGACCCCTAGGGAGTTTAATAAATGCAACAGAAAACAGTTATACTGTATATGGAATTAGAAGTTCAAAATTAACCCCTTTCCCTAGTCTACATCTAAAATTTTAAAGTTACTGTGAAACACAATAGGTATCCCTGTGTCCAAAAACCTAGAAACCTATAAAAATATTTTTCCCATACAGTAAACGCCGTGGTGGGAAAAAAAATCTCAAGAGCTGAACTCCTGTTTTTTTTGCTGTTTCAACTTTGATAAAAATTTTGAATAAAAAGTGAACAATGCAATAGGCATTCCCCCAAATGGTATAACTAAAATGTACAACTGCAAACATTAAACCCTCATATGGTTCTGTGAATGGAAAAGTAAAAAAAGTTATGAGGTTTGGAAGGTGGGGAGTCAAAAACCAAAATCAGAAAATGTCACCCTCATGAAGGGGTTAAAAATAAAGATGATAAATTGATCAGGGACACAACAGCAGTCAATAGATGTATACCTTTTAGTATTTGTACAAGGTGACAAATCTTTAACTATAATAGGTAACCTGATTGTATTATTTTTATACTCACAATGACATAGAGACCAAGTCTTAGAAGGTTATTCAAAACTTCACTGTTTCCCTGAATTATTCTATAAAAAAAAGTAATAAAAATAATGAAATAATCCACATTGTTTTAGAACTTGTACAAAAAAAATATTTTTAAAATCAACTTCATTTTGAAATCTTGAAGGCATTTCACAATTCATTCAAGAGGTTTCTTTATTTCAACTTAATGATAGGAAAGTTTGTCCAACATAAACATTTTTGTGAGTAATGGTGGCAAAATCTGTTCCCCAATGCTGAGGAAGTCAAGGTAATAACAATAGACTTAAAGGTCTCCATACATAGAGAATAGTTCTTTTGGACCTCTTGTTTTCTATGTCTGGTGTGGTGTCAACTAGCCAGCAGATTCTGCCAGTCATTTTTTTTCTTAAAGACACTCTTATCTAGTTACAGAGACCCCATTATAATCAAAACTTCTAGGAAATCTGTATCCACATCCATTCTCCTAGGTGCTGGAGTAGCCATGAAATCAATACAAAATCATACAGAAAAGAACTACTACTGCTATATTGTAGCGAACCACTCTATGAGCATGTCTGAGATGGTGTGTTTGATATACCTAATATACTGTAATATAGCAGCCATTTTCTTGTGGCCAGCGGGAATGCCCAGTCGGCTTTGCCCTAGGCCTAGAAATTTGAAGCCACTGCCAGAAGAAAGACAGGGAGAGGCCGTTCCTGAAGAAGATGGAGGCGGCGCTGGAGAGTTCTCTCGTAGCAATGGGGACGCCTTTAGTGCTGTTTGAGAAGGTGGGGACTGCCCCCAGTGCTGCAAGAGAACTCATTTGCATTCCGATGAAAATCGGATTATATACTGAACAGCGGCCTGGAGAAGACATCTAAAGGTAGGAGAAGAATAGCCTTTCTTAAGGCTATTCCTACATGTTAGGGACAAAAAAACCCTGACTTTTTATGATAGGATCCCTATAACAAGCATAGGATTACACCACTGAAGGTAAATATTAAATATCTGGTGTCCAGAATTAAGACAAACTGAATAGATCTAGAATGGATCTTATTTCTATATTAATTTATGATGTATTCCTTATTCCCAAATCGAAATAATAACAAATCTGTCCAATCCATACCTAAACCTATTTCTATACTTCTTTCCAATTTATCCTAGCTTTCTTAAATATCCACAAACCGTAGTATTTAACAAGTACAACCAAACAGGTATATATTTGGTAATAAAAAAATGATTGTCGAACAAAGAAAGATTTTCTTTGAAAACCTACCTGTTCAAGTCTGTTGGCATTATGGCGGTGCCATTAGTGTAGATACAGTAGACTGTCATGATACTCTGATCCCCAGCGCTGAGAAAGAGAACATAATTATATATTGTATTGTGAGAAATTTTTACTTTCACTCAAAAAGTCCAATTATTATAGACTTACTTAAAGGGTATCTATGAAAAGTTAAAATATCTTGCAGGGGGCAGTCTGTTCTATGATTGTATAATCCTTCATACATGGTGTTCTATCAGGGGGTTTTTATGGCTGAAACAAATTTAACATTCGTTTCTCAGACTATGGGCATATACAATAAGGAGCAGTCTGCCCTCCGCTCCTATCCATGACTGATAACTGTGCAATAACAAAGAAATAGATGTGAGAAAACACAGGTGACTATAATATAAGAGAGAAAAGAATCTCTCTCTTCACTCACTGTGCTTCCATCTTGCTTAGCAAATGTATCTATGGACGGACCTTGGCTAGCAACAGGTAGTAAACTGTATATTAGCTAGAAAAGAGACACCTACTGGCAGGAACTTTAGAGAGGTTTTGCAGGCAGAAAATAGTCAGATATTTAATGTAATTAAAATACATTACATTGTGGCGCTAGGTTCACACTAGCGTTCTGGTCTCCGTTCTGTGGTTTCTGTTTCCTGCATGCAAAAGACAGAAACCTGTCATACCGGGTCCAGCCGTGAGCGGCGGTGAGCATTTTATGCTCTCCGCCGCGAAACCGTTTTTTTAAAACTGGACACAGAGTACTGCGTGTCCGACTGTGTCTGATTTTTTAAAAAAACGGTTTTGCGGCGGAGAGCATAAACGCTCACCGCCGCTCACGGCCTGACATCTTTCAAACCCATTCAAATGAATGGGTGAGAAAGAGTCCTGCAGGTTTCCGTCTCCTGCCTCTGTTTTGTGCAGGAAAAGAAACCTGCAGAACTTGGTAAACTCTGCCTCTTATGTCAACCCTTCTACCTCTTAGATAGTAAGCTCTTGTGGGGAGGGTCCCCATTGCTATTATGTGAATTGATTTATTACACTATAATGTCTCAGTTTGTCTGTACATGAACCCAATAATTTGTACAGTTCTGCAGAATATGTTAAAAAATATTATTGATATTACTACCTCATGTGTCTATGGCAGGCTTAACATTAAACATGTCTGTGAACACTGTTTCCATGTCCTCATATGAAAGCCATAGAGGATCCCTATTTAATATGGTGGAACAGAAAGCCCCTACTTGCCACCCCCATCAATTACAGACATCTTTGCTCTATACATAGAAGCTGAAATGACTCACTGCAACTTAGTTCCCTTTCACATGAATGGGAGCTGATCTGCAGTAACTGGTCTGTCTACTACACAGAGATGGGAGCTATCTGCTTCCTGCTCCATCCTCTGTATCAGCTTCTGAGTACAGTTGATCAGGGAGGGTTCCAGGTGTTGGACCCTCAATGATCTATTATTGACGATCCCTGAAATCCTGTGGCTGTTGTAGATTTCGGTGCAGGCACTTGGCATACCAGAGGGTGCACCCGGTTTATGAAGAGGTGTGCGCCTCCTTATAGATGAGGAGCACCCTCTATTGGTTAAAAATGCCAGTCTCCATAAATCTGCTCCAATATGTGAGGGTTATTTTAGTATTATAGTAGGACTATGTAAAGTTCACTTTTTCTAGGGATCCACATATTGAAAAAGATTTCAAACCAGAAAACTCCACATTTCATCCTATTACATGGTTTGACATTTGTTTTGGGCAAAATGCAAATGCACTTAAAGTGTCCTAAAATAACATATCAGGTACAGCTCCTTCATGGACAGATGGTGGTAAAGTAGTTATTTTTCTGAAACTTTGTTACATTTTTATCCGGTTTGCAATTTGTAACCTATTACTGAATCTTACGTACGTTGTACCGCCAACTGTTCAAGTGTGGAGAACAATATGGCCCTTTTGTATCTAATTAAAACTAGATGATACCTTTGTGACATATAATGTCTGCACAAGTCTACAAACATTTCTTTTATTACTAGCACTTTTAGTAAAAAATATGTATATTACAGACATCCGCATTCCTTGTACATTAAATGAGTGATCATATCTTCACTAGAGATGAGCGAACAGTGTTCTATCGAACACATGTTCGATCGGATATCAGGGTGTTCGCCATGTTCGAATCGAATTGAACACCGCGTGGTAAAGTGCGCCAAAATTCGATTCCCCTCCCACCTTCCCTGGCGCCTTTTTTGCACCAATAACAGCGCAGGGGAGGTGGGACAGGAACTACGACACCGGGGGCATTGAAAAAAATTGGAAAAAGTCATTGGCTGCCGAAATCAGGTGACCTCCATTTTAGACGAATAGTGGATTTCAAATCCGGGTCATATGAGAATGTGAACTTTGTGACTATGAGACAGGGATAGCTGTACAGGCAGGGATAGCTAGGGATAACCTTTATTTAGGGGGGAATGTTATTAAAAATAACTTTTTGGGGCTCTATCGGGTGTGTAATTGTGATTTTTGTGAGATAAACTTTTTCCCATAGGGATGCATTGGCCAGCGCTGATTGGCCGAATTCCGTACTTTGGCCAATCAGCGCTGGCTCTGCTGGAGAAGGCGGAGTCTAAGATCGCTCCACACCAGTCTCCATTCAGGTCCGACCTTAGACTCCGCCTCCGTAGTTGGTCGAGTTCCGTACTCTGTCCAATCAGCACTGGCCAATGCATTTCTATGGGGAAAAGTTAGCTTGCGAAAATCGCAAGCTGACAGGGATTTCCATGAAATAAAGTGACTTTTATGCCCCCAGACATGCTTCCCCTGCTGTCCCAGTGTCATTCCAGGTTGTTGGTATCATTTCCTGGGGTGTCATAGTGGACTTGGTGACCCTCCAGACACGGATTTGGGATTCCCCCATAACGAGTATATGTTCCCCATAGACTATAATGGGGTTCGAAAGCCATTCGAACACTCGAACAGTGAGCGGCTGTTCGAATCGAATTTCGAACCTCGAACATTTTAGTGTTCACTCATCTCTAATCTTCACTCTGTAATTTCTTTAACTTACCGAATGGTTCTTTTAGAAGATTCAGCCGATTCAATCCCAGCCACAAACACTGTAGAACCAGTTGCTAATGTAAGTTGGCTGTCGCATAAAAAAGATCACATATCATATCAATAAATGATAATACAGTACATTAGAAGAAATTCTGAGATTACTTTATACTGGGTCTCTCCAATGCTATTATAGTGTTGTGTATGTAAGGCCTTTAATAAGGGAGAAAACATAACTTTGTGGCCACAAACCACTGCTGGAACAATGTAGAGCATTGCCACCCCTTTAGCATTTTAAGCCTCCGTCTGAGTCATGGTTGTTTTTGGGCACTTCTGTCCCATCTGGCCCATCTCTGAAGCACCTGCAGGATGCCTTATAAGATTATTACACTGGCGTTATATTAAACCCTGTCCTAGGCTGGGTTCACATGTGGTTTTTTGGTCCAGATTTCACATCAAAATCCAGCTCAAAAAAACGCTTCATATTGACTTCAATGCGTTCCTTTATCCCCAAGTGGTGTGTTCCCACTCACAGAAAAAATAAGCGACCTGCCCTTTCTTCACGTGGAATCTGCATCACGACACTCACTCCCGACTAGGCCCATTCCTTTGGGCCTAATCCAGATCGGTATGTCGGAATTCCGCGACAGTCGCGGTAGCCGTAGGAGCCATTTTTTGGACTGGATTCTGAGGCAGCCTCCCGCATCAAAATCCGGTAAAAAAAACCCAATGTGAACCCTGGGGAAAAGCAGCTTTTTTTCAGTTGCTGCCTTATGTTGAGCCAAAGCCAAAAGTAGCTACAAAAGGATTGGGAAGTTATAGGAAGTACTTATACATTACCCTTCTGCCCAATCCACTCCTGGCTTTGGCTAAAAGAACCCACAGCAAAATCTGCAACAAAAATTTTTCCAAAATGTGGGGCCTTAGCCTTACAGTGAAAGCACACGGACCCTATAAACTATAATGGGGTACGTGTGCTTTTCTCACACAGCCCACACAAATCATTTGGACATGAAAGTAGATCACAATCTACTTTTCCATCCGCATATTCCATGCGGGCAGTGTGCGGAGAGCACATGGACCCCATTATAGTCTATGGGATCTGTGTGCTTTCACTGCACACCGCTTGCCAATGCGTCTGGTATTCCGTTCGGGGAGTCCCCATGCAGAATCCCCTGAACGGATTACCAATGCAGATGTGAACAAGATCTTAGGCAAAATGTAATACAATCCTAGTGATCTTCCCTTGAACTGCAAGACAGTCGTAATGCAGTCTATGGTATAATTAATCTAGTGATTAGCTGACTAGGTGTGTGAGGAGGAGTTAAAAAATTCTAAGGATGGGATCCAAGGAGTCTGTGCCTGCCCCCCCCGGCTCCCGTTCTCACTCCCCCTGCCACGCAGCATGGCTTAGTTGACCCCCAGGACTTTAGCACTGAAGGGCCGGCCCGCAGGTGGTGAGCTCCGGCCAGGCTTTGCAGCTTAGCCAGTCAGTCACCCCTCCCCCCTCCCAGGGGCTCTCCCTATATGGCATGCAGCTTCCCTTTGATCAGCTTTCTGCGGTCGGATATCCACACCGCAGGTCCCATAGGAGGGATAGGTCCCTGTCATCTGGTTCATCCTCCTCTTACGTGGAGCGCCCGCGGTGTAGTCGTCACAGGAAGGAGCGCAAGCGTGGGAAGGAAAAGAGGCGTTCCAGGTCTTCAAGGCGTAGTAGCCGTTCTAGACATTCCAGGGTATCCCGCGACGTTCCCCTTCTTCTTCTGATGCTTCGTCCAGCCCTTGTAGCTCGACTCGTTCGGGTCGTCGACATTGTAAGAGGCAGGAGCCTGTTCCCCCGCAGGAGTGGGAGTCTCGTGAGGCCAGTCGGGCCTACACGGCGCCACGACCGGTCCCGGCAGTCGAAGTCCCTGCTGTGCTGCCGAGTGGTGAGTGCGACTTCTCTGGGGCCTGGGGGGCGGGGGATGGGGTGGAGATGCTTCCTAAATTGAAGGCGTTAGTGAATCACCTTGAGAAGAGACAGAGTGGTGGCGGGTCCCCCGCTACCGCCGGTTTATTTAAGGATTCTTTTTATTGCGGTGTTAGCCCCTTAGGGGCCCACCTGGACGAGGAGACTCGATCTAAGATTTATGAGAATCGTTATGTGGACATTTGGTCGCTGTTGTCGGTCGATCAGCACACCGTGGATAAGGAACGCCGCGTGGCTACTGATCGAACCGTGGACAGGCGACCGCGGATAGCCAAAACCATTAACAACTGGATACAGGCCTTCACGGTCTTGGGCTGTGTTATGGGACAGCGTCACCCTGAACGTTGTTCTGAACTCTTTATATATATGGATACGATCTACTGTGCATATAAGTCGCACGGGGGTAGCGCCTGGTGGCGCTACGATGAAGAGTTCAGGCGGCGTTTGTCCCTCCAGCCTGAGATCGGGTGGGCTGTTCAGGCTACAACTGTTTGGCTCCGGCTGATGATGTCTCAGTGGCCTTTGCCCTTTCCAGCAGCGGCCGCCGCTCCGGGGCCTCCCCTTCTGGATCGGTGGCCGTGCGCAGACCAGGAACGTGCTGGCTCTTTAATGAGGGCCATTGCCGTTTCTTCGGCCTTTGCAAATTCAAGCACGAGTGCTCCTCCTGCGGGGGGGCCTCACGCTGCATCCAAATGCTCGGGAGCCGCCAAGTCATCATCAAAAGGTGCCGGTGAGTCGAAGGACTCCCATGAACGTGGGAAGGATGCTACCGTGGTTAGACCCTGATACCAAAGCTGCTGCTAAATTGCGTTCGGGTTTTACGTATGGGTTTTTCATTCCTTTCTTTTTTTCTAGATCCCCCATTTTTGCACATAATTTAAAGTCGGCTAGGGACAACCCAGAGGCGCTCAGGGAGAAAGTTTTTAAGGAGGTGTCCCTGGGTCGTATGGTGGGTCCTTTTGACTCTCCTCCTTTTTCGAACTTGCGTGTTTCCCCCCTCGGCGTGGTTCCGAAGAAAGAACCGGGTAAGTTTAGGCTTATCCAGCATCTTTCTTTCCCTAGGGGCTGCTCGGTGAATGATGGCATCTCAAAGGATGAGGCCTCTGTCTCCTATGTGTCGTTTGACAGAGCGGTCGATCCTTGTTCGGCACGCCGGCCGTGGGGCCTTGATGGCCAAGTCCGATATTGAGTCGGCTTTCCGACTCCTCCCGGTCCATCCTGATTGCCATCATTTGCTGGGTTGCTCTGTGGATGGGAAGTATTTTTATGATACTTGCCTTCCAATGGGCTGTTCCATTTCGTGCCACTATTTCGAGATGTTTAGTTCTTTCTTGGAATGGGTGGTGCATTATGAAACAGGTTCCAGTTGTATCACCCATTACTTGGACGATTTCTTTTTCGTTTCTCCAGGTGATGGGCGATGCAGTTACCTCCTTGAGTTCTTTAGTTCTCTTATGAAATACTTTGGCGTCCCCCTCTCCCCGGAAAAGACTGAGGGGCCTTGCACCCGTCTGTCTTTTCTGGGTATTGAATTTGACACCTTGGCCATGGTTTTTCGTCTGCCCAAGGACAAGCTCCTCCGGCTCCGGAATCTCTTGTTGGGTTTCTTGTCAGTTGAGAAGGTTACGTTGAGACAGTTGCAGTCTCTATTAGGCCTTTTAGTTTTTGCCTGCAGGGTCATGCCCATGGGTAGAGTTTTCTCTAGATGGCTTTCACTAGCCACTAGGGGAATTTCTTCCCCGTCGCATCACGTTCGACTCACTAGGTCCATGAAATCGGATTTGAATACGTGGCTGTCCTTTTTGGTCCAGTATAATGGCCATACTTGTTGGCAATGCGATGAAATAGCTAATCCAGAAATTTCTCTTTTTACGGACGCTTCCGGCAGCTTTGGTTTCGGGGCGGTTTTTGGTCAGCAGTGGTGCGCCGCCCCGTGGCCTGAGGAGTGGCGCGATAGGGGTCTTTGTAGAAACCTCACTCTCCTTGAGCTGTTTCCCATTGTTGTGGCAATTGAACTTTGGGGGAGTCAGCTCAAGGACCGCAGGGTCCGTTTTTGGACAGACAATTTGTCAGTTGTGCACTGTATTAACCATCTTACGTCTTCTTCCCTCCCTATTCTTTAGCTGTTGCGGCACCTGGTACTGAAATGCCTGGAATTCAATATTTGGTTTCGGTCTCGTCATGTCCCAGGTGTCGACAACGGTGTGGCTGATGCCTTGTCACGTTTTCGTTGGCAGGAATTCCGGGAGAGGTTGCCGCAGGTTGCCCAGGAGGGTATGTCTTGCCCGGACCGGTTATGGGATTTGGTGGGGCCGTCTAATGCCCCTTATCCAGTCATCAGTCGCTCCAGCGACATGGAACGGACACGGTAAGGCTTGGAAGGAATGGTGCGCGCTGGCCCGTGGAGAGTTTCGTTGGGGGGATAGGGAATTTTTGTTGCGTTTAACGGTTGATTACTTAATTTTTTTGCGTAACGTGGGTGTGTCCTCTTGCGTAGCTCAGCGGCGCTTAGCAGGGGTTGGTTTTTTCCTAAAACTTGGGAGTTTGGATGACATTACGGGCTGTTTTTGCATTCGTCAGGCCCTTAAGGGTTGGCATAGGGAGCGTACTCAGAAGGATAGCAGGCGACCTATTACTTATGACATCCTCACGAGATTGGTTTCTGCTTCTTCTCGTTTCTGCAGAGGGGCGCATGAGGCTGTCTTGTTTTCGGCTGCCTGTTGCCTTGCGTTTTTTGGCGCCTTGCGCGTCGGTGAGCTGGTTTCCCCTTCTCGGAATAAATTGGGTGGGCTTTTGGATGGCGACGTGGTCGTATCCGGTGGCGTATTGCGGGTTCGGATCCGTCGGTCAAAGACGGACGTGTTAGGTCAGGGTGAGTGGTTGATCTTGCGTGAGATTTCGGGTCCGGTGTGCCCAGTAAAAGTTATTACTGGATACTCCCTAGTCCGCCCTCCCTCGCCTTCCTTTTTGTCTCATAAGGACGGATCACCTCTGTCCAGGTGTCAGTTCGATTTTTTGCTTAAAAGAGGTTTGCAGTTCCTCGGCCTCCCCCCCGGAGACTTCGGTACGCACTCCTTCAGGATAGGGGCCGCCACTGAAGCGGCTCACGTGGGCCTGAACGAGGAGGAGGTCAAGCGCGTCGGACGTTGGAAGTCCGGCTCCTACGCCCGTTATGTTAGACCCGAATTGGTCATTTGATTCTCTCCTTCTTTTTCAGATCAGCGCGATCCCGTGGTTATCATTCTTGGACACTCTTATGTCTACTGGGCCGCCCTGAGGGCCGAAGTCAGACCTGGGGGGAGCAACCTAGGATTCCGGCAGCTCCAGCTGATTTGGAGGGGTATTCGCGGAATACGGTGGGGGCAAATTCTTTCAGAGGCGGTGGAGCTCAGTCGCAGTGTAAGCGGTCCTGTGGTCCTGGTCATCCATGCCGGAGGAAATGATCTTTGTTTCGTCCGCATGGCCGAACTTCTCGCGGTCATGCGGTCTGATCTGGAGCGGATCCCGGGGTTCTTCCCCGAAATGGTTCTGGTCTCGTCAGAGATCGTTCCCCGGCTTCGATGGCAGGGATCTTGGGACCCTGAATCAGCCGAGCGCTGTCGGCGGTCTGTCAACGCGCGGATGGCGCGATTTGTCCGGTCCCGTGGGGGTGTGGTGGTTCAACACCATCAGCTTGAGGGCGATAATTCCCGGTTGCTCAGGGCTGATGCTGTCCACCTCAACGATATTGGCCTTGATATTTTTCTGTCTGGCCTGCAAGACGGTGTCGAGCAGGCCTTATTCCTGCTGGGTGGGGGTCGGTGCCCGGTGTAACACCGGGCCCCTCCGTGGCGGTAATGCAGAGAAAATAGGATAGGCGGGGACATGTCCGCCCCTTCCGCGGGATGGGGCCAAGTCCCCTCCTCTATCTGCAACTGTTATCAAGTGTTGTTTACAAGTTGTTGCCATGGTTACGGTTGCCATGGCAACCAAATGTTTACACAAGTTTTTCTAGTTTTATAAATAAATAAGCTGTGGCCGACTTCCACCCACGCAAAAGTTACATACGTTGTCCGTGTCTTATTTAATTCATCGTTAATAAGGGGAAGGGGAAGCAGGGGCAAGGTTCAGAATCCCTACAGTCTTACCTAATTATTGCTGGCGAATTTTTGGTCAGATCATCAACAGACACTGTGAATCGTAGTACCACTCTATAGGACTCATCTATTGTAAATATCTACCGAAATACAATATGAGTAAATGACATCAGAATAATATACAATTTTACAAATAAAAAAAATATGTCTACAAATCATGCAGCTTAAATGGTATAATAGTACAATAAGGAGTCCAACTCTAATGCTTCAAAAGCCACTAAAATCCAGATCAGAACCTGTAATAACAAGCAATCAATTGGAAAATTCACATGTTATATACTAAATCATAATGTGCAATTCTATGCAGTAGAAAGATATCTTGAGTCTTACCGTTATAGAGTGGGTAGCATTGAGTGAAGGGATTCCTCCGTCCATTGCTTTTACGGTTACATGGTACTGTCCTTTCAGTGCCCTGTCTAAATTATTTGCAACTCTGTAAATTAAAAAAAGTGCACAATGCACTCAATACATATTCATATAAAGCAATGAAACAGTTTTGCTGGAGATTTGTCAGAGGACAGACCTGACAGAACCGGTGTATACGCCATCTTCACTAACAGTAACAAAAGTAATGCTGAAGATGTTTCCAAGTTGTTCAGTTTCACCAGTGGAGTAGAAGAATTCCACTTTGTCGACTGAGAAGCTTAATACGGCATTTTGTCCACTGTCCTTATCATAAGCCTTAATAAGAAAAAAAAAATGTCAAATTTTAATGGTCACCAACTTAGACAACTTAGTCTCATTTAATAGACAGTATGATATTAGACCAAAATGTAATGTACCTTATTGGTGCTGTTTTACAGCTTCTACAATGTAAGGAGAGTTTACTATGTCTATAAAGTTGTGACAAGCAGATTGCGTTATTGCTGATGGAATATTAGTTTTAGAAAGGAAGCAGCTTTCCTTATAGTGCTGGGATTTGTTTTTTTGTGTTAAGGATCTTTTTAGCTGCACCATAATCTGGAATTGTCCCTGGATCTCCTATAGTATGGTCACTTGGGCTTTTCTCAGCTATTTGTTTCTGATTTTACAGTTACTCCTTACACAATTACATGTAACGAAATTAGTAGCAGTAGTAGTAATAATAATGAATTGTTGGACGGCAGACTGCTCCTCACCCGGCCCCAGCCTCAGGGATAAAAATAAAATGTGCTGCAGCAATAATGGGGCTATTAGCATCAGAAAATCTGATAGCATGACACCATGATACAACATGTATCACAGAGGGTTGAAAACCATCCCCAATCTGCCAAGTATATCACAGAAATGAGTGGTCCCAGACAAACTATATATAAAACATAAAAAACATATGCTGACTACCTTCACGTAAGCCACTTCTGTATTTATAACTGCAGTTTCAGGTATAACCACTGTAGAGATATAAGAGTAATAGTAACCATTATTTCATTATTAGTAGTAGTATTATTATTTAATAACACCCTATTCCAGGGACCAGTACACATGACATATGAAAAGGGTTTACATACATAATATTATATTATGATAAAATACTATAAATATGAAATACAGTAATTGAGAGACCACTTGGTGCAGAAATAGAGAGAGAAAGGACCCTGGCTAAGAAGGCTTAGAAGGTACAAGGGAAGGGAGAAATAGTCAATAGGTGACAGTAGACGCTGCTTATGTGGTAGTCAGGTGGTAGCACGGCTGTAGGTTGTAGATTTTCTGATGAAGGTTTCTTTAGATTGCTTTTATAGGTTTTTGGGGGAATGGACTGATGTGTTGGGGTAGCAAGTACTAGAGAATGAGGACTCAAAGGAGCATACATGGTAGAGCAGATAATAAAAGAGCAAAGAAGAGTGTCTTATAGGGTTTGGATATTGCACGTGGTATTGGTGGATTGTTGCAGTAGTTTAGGATGGAAATGATGAGGTCATGAGGTCACTAGTATTCTGGTAAGGCCATGGATGTGTGCTTTGAAAGACGTAGTGGAATCAAAGGTTATGCTGAGGCTGTTTCCTCTGAGGACTTTCTGCTTTAATCATACCTGTATAATAGGTATAAGTTGCGCCATTTATACTACGTGGGGCCTCAGTCTAAATATGTTAGTGTAGGTAGATATTGCCTACTCACACAATTGTTTGATTCTCATGTATCATTGATGTGTCAATAAACAATTGTGCAACACAGAATGGATGGATTACAGCGCAGTTCCACCATATATATATAAAAGTGTGCCCAATTCTTTATGGCAACTCCAGCATACACAGGATTGTGGATATATTTTAGTATATATGGTGTGTAGTATAATCTATACTGCAGTTTTCTGGTGATCTCTAAGTGGTCGACCCATTTAAAGGTTCTTGTGCTTATAATGAAGACTGTATACCGTTGATTTTCACCAAAGTGATCAAACTGTCTGAAACAACTGTGGAGATATTTAGAGATATCTTGCCATTGAATTTTGAATGGTTCCATGATACGTTAGGTTCCATTCACACAGTTTTTGGCAAGGAATTTAGTGAGGAAAAAATCCACTTCAGGAAATTGGATATTTGCCAATTCCATGTGGACTTTTGCCAGGTCCATGTGGATTTTTGCTAATTCCACATGGATTTTCCGCCTCCCATTGACTGCATTGGTTTTTGCAGATGGAATCTGCCTCAAGGAAGTTTTTTTTCCGCTAACGGAAAAAATCTGCTAGCGGAAAAAAAAAGTAGCAGAACCTTTGTCCTAGTGTTTTTTGATATCTTACATTATATCTTATAAATCTATTAATCCAATTTGACAACTCAGTATTCTGTAGTTGCATTTGTATTGCTGCAAGTGGAATGTTTGAGGATGATATTGAGCATAGGTTAGAGCGGTTTTGTTCCAAATGAACAATCCTGCTCTTACAGTGGGAGTAGACGTTCTGGATAGTTTTTCAGTTAGTATAATATGCCATTGAAGTGATAACATAGTATTTTGTTTCATTATAGCAGCCTCTATTTCCACCAAGCGTTTAGATGTCTCATGTAACCACGAGCCAGAGTGAAATCAACAGCCTACAATCTTCTTACAGACTTCTTTCATCCAAACTGCTATAAGTGACTTCTATCCTGTAAAGAAATTAATATTACATACCAAAAGCCTCCTTGAGGTCTAAAAATTCCGGAGCATTATCATTCACGTCTTGTATCACCACTCTCTGGCTCACTAGGCAAGAAAAAGGGCATTAGTGACTTATCATAAAGTAAGTATTCCTATTTCACATCACAGCTCGTCTTTCAAAGCAGATCTCACAATGTAAATGGTAGGTATATAGTAAAGGTTACTTGTTCCATGAGGAAGAAATCCAGATAGGAGACTCTTACACGTCCCCACATAGCGAACTGTAGCAGAAGCGGAAAAGTGCTGTGGGAAAGTAGTGCGGGAAAAACCACGATACATTTCAGCCATGGGTTTTCCCACAGAAAAGGGTGAGGCCTTAGCCTAGAGGACTTTTCTGTGGTGGTTTTAAAAATCGCAGCATGTCAATTATACCTGTGGAAACAATGGGGTTTCTGTACAGGTATAATAAAAGGAGTCCTCACGTTGTGGAAACCCTGCTTTTTTCATTTCAGATTTTGCTGCCTTTTTTGAGCCAATGCTAAGAATGGTTACAAAAGGAATGGGAAATATCTAGAAAGTTCTAATACTTCTACGTAATGGATTTGGCTCAAAAAATCACAGCAAAATCGGCAACAAAAAAAAGCTGTGTTTCCGCAATGTGTGACCTTAGCCTTAACCACTTCCGGACCGCCCATAGACTATATACGTCCAGGAAGTGGTTGCCTTGTTCTGACAGGACGGGCAGGAGGCTGTATTCCTCCTGCAACTGGGGCTAAATGTACCAGCCCTAGTTGCAGGGGAAATCTAATACAAAAAAAAGAGATCAGATGTCCTCAAAGGTCTCTTATGACCTTACGGGGACACCATCTGAAAAAATATATATAAAAAATTTATTAAAAAGTTTTTTAAAAAATTTAAATAAAATAATTTAAAAAATAAGTAAAATAATACACCAATTAAATGCCGCTATTAAAGGTTATAGCCCCACCCCCGACAACACCATACAAAATAAAAACCGTAACAGAGTGGAAAAACAATTTTGTAAAGTTTTTCAGTTGCACTTTGTGTTATTAAATTTAAAAAAAAAAGTGAAAACCAGACAATTTCCCTCCTATTTTGTTTATATTTTCCTGGATATAAAATAAAATTAAAACACATTCGAAAATAAAAACAACATAAAAATAAAGCCCTATGTGTCCCTGAAAAAAGACGCAAAAATTAGTTGAATGAGACGTATGAGAAAAATGTTACAGCCCTCTAAACTACACATACAAAATAAACTGAAAATGTGTCTGGTCCTGGACCACAATTTGGCCAGGTACTGAAGTGGTTACACTTCATATGATATAAAAAAAAATAAGATAATGAATTCAGTGGAAGTTTTTCAGAGCCACCTCAGTATTTAATGACGCAGGACCCACCTTTGGGTGCAGTTTTATTTTTGACTAAAAAAATAATTCTCTGCCAAATTGAAAATGCTACCTATAATTGTATCTATTCTGCAATTCATCTGTATTCTGCCTCTTAATTTGCAGTATTCTGCTATCCTGCATAAACGTATGATGCTGTTGTTGCTATGATCTCTGGAAAATGAAGTTCAATTCGATGGAGACTTCATTATTAAAGAAGCCACCGAGTTACATTTATAATAGGGCCCAATGGAGATAAACCCAACCTGTCCACGCTGGGCAAAATCAGAATTGAGAGAATATTAGTGACCAGCATTAAACCCCCAGAGGTCTTCACAGGGGGGGTCACAGGTCAAGCTTTGGAAATAACTGATCTAATGTATTATCCTTCTTTAAAATCATGAAAAATGGGTCAGATTTAAAGACATTTCTTTACACCAGTGCTAATAAAGGCTTCCGACAGGTGTAAGGTGTGCCTGATTTATTAGGAGGGTCGCCTAGAATGGTGATCTACAACAGTTAGGGAATGAAGAAAACTAAGTAAGTGGTGAGCAAGGAGCAGAACAGAGCATTGGGGGGGATGCCTTCGAGGCAAGAAAGGGCCAAAGATATTCCATATTATTACACAGCTATGTCAGAAAACGGGTGTAGATGTGTTGATGAATTCCTCCCAATGAGTGCAATAGATGAAAGTAACATCAGGCTAATCTCTACAGTTGCACCCCTAGATGGCTGAAGATATAACTTTTACCAAAATTTCACCAATTCAACAGAAACATCTCTAATAATGGAAAGTGGGCATACCGTTCTGGCTGTATCTGTTCCCAATAAATGTTAGCTTGTCCTCCACACGTAAAAGCATCACCATAAGATCACACTCTTCATAATCAACGTCCTCCGTATGATTTACAAACAACTGTCCGTCAGGGGCAAGCCATAGCCAGTCATAGCATAGACTGCCCACATCCTTTCCATTTTTGAAGCAACTCATGGCAAGTTGCTGGAATTCCAGATCATGCACAGTATCAGGATCAGTTGCATTTAACGTTGCAATCTTTTTTGGTCCATCTGTTTGGTTTTCAAAAATGTAGATATCTACTAAAGAGGAGGGGTCTATGTATGGCGGCTCATCATTGAGATCAAGCACCTGCACAATAACAGTGGCATTTGCAGTATTACTGTCTTCTTCTATGCCATTATCCTCGGCATCTATTATCAAGGTATACATTGTCTGTTCTTCATAATCCAGCTCCATATATGGGTCACTCAAAGTCACAAGCCCAAGGTATTGGCCCAAAGCCTGTCTCTGTCCACGTACAATAAAGTACCCAAATCCACCTTGAGAAATACTAAAACTGATACGGTTGTTTAACTCTGTCTGATCATGATCACTGGCTTCCACATTTCCAACATAGGCCCCTGAAAGATGACATAATTGTGATACATGAATACACCAACACTTGCCATGTTATAATTTGTATCTATTTTAATATAACCAATTTCATTGATTTCTTCATTGGATCTCTATTGGAAATCTCCACAAAGGCTAACATAATTTTTATTATCCTAACAATCCTGTCCATCATTCACATTTCAACATGGCTTGCTAACGATCAATCTTTTTTCAGCATTCATAGAGGCTCTTTCCCTAAATACCTGCCAGTCCCCAAATTATTATGGTATATCCTTAGGTCCACCATAGTGATAAAATAGACTTATATGCAGATGATCTTATCTTCATCTCCTTTTCTGACTCAACTCTTGAACATGCCACTAAAATTGTAGATGATTTTGTTGCCAATTCTGTTATTTGAATCAACCGAGGGCAGGGACATATGCAAGGGCCAGTTTCACTGTAAAAAAAATGCCTTTTTTTCTCCATAAATTTGATATAAAATTCATAGTATCTCATTAAAGGCCGAGTTTCTTTTACCACTTATTAATATGATATTTTATAGATCTGGAAATGGCTATTAGATGTGGTAAAATATTTGAAGAAAATGTATAGCACTAATAAAATAGTGTTTAAAGGAATTTTTCTTACCTGGTGTGCTCTCATTTACAAAAAATGTGTACTGAGTCTGGTTGAAAATTGGTCCATTGTCATTTAGGTCCTGAAAGACAACAAATTGACCTCTACATGTTACTTTGTACAAGCCGCATTTCAGACATATACGTTTTAAAGGTCACACCTTATTACCATGCTAAAGTCAATATGAACACATAGTATAAAACAAAATGTTAATATCAACATACAAACTACTTTATACTGCAAAAAACAGTTGCATAATACAATACAATTTTGAAAGGAAACAATACAAGGATTTGACTTATTGCAGGAACTGCATGCAGGACTTTAGTATTATATTATATAGTATTATAGTTTTCCAGGATTTTCTTTTTCCTAAGGACAAGCCATAAATATCTGATCGGTGGGACACAAATCAACTATACAGAGTCCGAAGCTGTTGACTCAGATCACTGTGTCCGGACTCTGGTAAGGTAGTTCAGCCACTATACAGAGTTCGGTGGATTTTCTGCTATAGGGAAACCTCTGGTGTTTCTGTACTTATAATTTACATGCTGCGATTTCCAATAACGCAACAGTTTTGGAAATCACAGCATTTCCATTGCAAGTATTTTTCTACTATTATTATTATTCTAGTATTTTGTGTGGATGGGATTTGCTAGAGTCCTATCCAGTTTGCAGGGACTATAAAACACTGCGGTACTTGCCAAAGCATTAACACCACGTAGGGCCCTGGCCTAAAGTTCCTATCACTAGGTGTCTCCCTTCCTGCTAATTTGCAGTGTATTCCTTTTTACTAGGAATGGTCACTCCATAGACATTAGATAAACAAGTGACAATAATGGTGTCGCCGGGTTTTTGCTGATTTTATACTGAAATCGGCAGAGAGAAAAGTCCTCCTTGTAGGATTTTTCTCTCCGACGATTTTAAGCAGGATCTGGGATGGAATGCCTGAACAGTAGTGTGAACCTAGCATTATAATGTAAGAAAAATCTACTTATGTTCTTCTATCTACTTCTGACTACTTGTGTGTTTACAGATGGTATATTATTCACAGATAAAAAGAAGCTTTAATGACTGTTAATAGATTGCTCTTTTCCTGTGTCCTGTGGCTGTATCATCATAGCTTCATGTATTTGCTGTCCAGTATTCCTGAATCTCCTACATTATACTTACATAGGTTTTTCACAGCTATTTCTTTGCTGTTGTCCAGTTACTCCTGGCAGACTTGCATGCAACTAAAAATGTATTAGTAGTGATGAATATGGGAGAGGTCAGACTGCTCCTTGTTGTAATGTAAAATGTGCTACAGCCATAATGTGACTATTAGCAGTAGAAAAACCTGATAGGACACCATGTACAAAGGTTTATAGGGCCATAGAACAGTCTGCCCAACAAGATCCTGCACATATTTCAACTTTTCATGAAAACCCAGGTACCCTTTAATATCATGACAAGATAGACCTTGGGGTTTTCTGATTGTGCCACCAGGGCTGATGGAGAGGACACAAAAGTTGGTGATGTTGGTGATCACATGAACACTATTGATGTGCGTGAATGATCACAACCCAACATATTATTGTGCTAGCAATATATTACTGGGCTAGCAAGAATTTGCATTGATATCCCACTGAAACCCCAATCGATAAATAGTATGTGATCCTTAGTATAGATATACAAGCTGATAGACCATACAAAGGCTTCCTCATCACAGTCACCTTGTTAAGGAGGAAAAAGGAAGTGATAATAATAGATGCATAGTAAAGATATCAACATATTCTAAGCTCACCATCATAAGAAAGTTAATCATTACATTGTGTTCATATCAGAAAACAGAAAAACATTACCTCAACATTGATGGTTACATTAACATAACTCGATAAAGAAGGAACTCCCAGGTCATATAATTTCACAGTCAGTATAATGCGTCCATTCTGTGATATATCAATGGCTTCTCTATCCAAAGGACCAAGACTTGTGATAAGTCCCGTGGTGACGTTAATGCTGAAATTGCCACTGAGGTCACTGGGTAGGATCTCGTACTCAATCACACTGTTATTATTTCCTGGTTCATCATTATCAAAGGCCTAAGAAAACATAACTTATTGGTATAAGCAGATAACAGAGTCCATATAACACAGTTGCTGTAAAAGGTGTTTATCTGGATTGTTACCTCAAGCTGGATGTTGACATAGTCAATGTTCTCTTTTACAAAAATATTATATACTCCTATTGCCGCTGGAACACAGTCATTAATATCTAATAGCTCAATTTCAAGAAGAGTGGTCCCTGTAGCATTCATGCCATCCTGTGCTTTTAGGGTTGCATAATAGAAAGGGGTGCGTTCTCGATCTAGAAGATCTCCATTCACCACTGTGATTGTCCCATTTGATGAATCTACCTGAAATAAATTCAATCTGGAAAGAAAGTCATCACATTCGATTTGTTACTGTATTGTGGATCCGGATGCAATAGTGACTAAAATAATCTATATAAATAATGCTACAGTCAGTAGTAAAAATGGCTTACCAGAAAAAAAAGGAAAATTTTCCATGTGATGTCTGGTGTCAATGTTACGTCTTTATTCAGAGTAAGATATCAAGACCTAAACCCCATTATAAGTCAATAGATTCCAGATGCAGAGATGATATCCACTCTTTGTTGGACCCAGCGGAGGATCAAGAGTGGAAGCCACAACACATGATGTCTGATTTCTATTTTTTCGATTATCCCATTATCATTCCCTATATACTATATAGGGAAGTCACCGGTTATTCTACACCCCTTTTATTGGGAAATGTCACAAGAACGTGATATTATTGCAGGCAAAGGCTATAAGCTTAATATTAAGCAATCATATCTCGGTATACAGTGAAAGTAAGAAATTGAATATTTGCTAAAATAAGCAGTGACTGTTTGCTGAAAAATTTTAGGAAGCCTTTTGTTGCTTTTCAATTTGTTGTCTTTGCGGTTTCCTTTTCAGCTTGTCCCTTCTCATAACAGAAGCTATACTTTAGATTAGTGAATAAGTATTCAAAAGTTCTCCAAATTTTAGATCCAGTATGGTTACCTGTTACATAAAGTATGATGTCTAATCTATAGGTGCCACTATACAGCAGAAGGAGTTGGGCAGATTCATAGTACAATCTGACCACTGTACTCCTATGGCCACTGTACTCCTATGACCACTGTACTCCTATTGTGGCCATAGGCGTACAGTGGGCAGATTCTACTCTGTTAGAGTCCCCCACTAGGCTACTACCCATGGAATGAACAGGAATTTAATCTGATAAAACACACTATACTGAATCTCCCCCCCCCCCCCCCCCAAACTACAGTATATATCAATAGGCTCAGTCATCCTTGTTTTTTAAGTGGCTGTCTGCAGATATCACTGAATGTATAAGATCTCCACATTTTCAATAGAAAGGATAACAAAAGGCTTCGCAATGTAGTTTAACAGATAAAAATTTGAAGTGTTATCAAGTGGCAACACCTTTCTATATAAACCAGACAGAAGTATTACATGAGCTCTGTTCTACCTAACACATGGAACCTAAGATAATGCATTATGTCACTGGGTATTTAGAGTGATTTCACATTAAGTTGTAGTTGGGCAACTATTATAAGGGCCCCTTCACACGGAGTAAACGCGCATGTATTTTGGCAAAATACACGTGTAAAAATACACGTGTTAAAATAAGACTTCCATTGACTTCAATGGCATTTTTTTTTACATGTGTAAAAAAAACACGTCAAAATACACGTGTAAAATGTCATTGAAGTCAATGGGAGTCTTATTTTTACACGTGTATTTTGCCAAAATACACGCGTGTTTACTCCGTGTGAAGGGGCCCTGAAGCATCTTCATGGCAAATAGAGTGATCATTAGGATATGTCATTCTCTTCTTTTGGTGTCTATCCCTGTGTCTATGCCAGCTCCTGTGGCTGTTACCATTAGGCACCACCCCATGTTTTCATGTCAGACAGGGTTGGTTAAGGTAGCATTTAGAAGAGGCATATTTAGTTATTGTCACTAGAGATGAGCGAACAGTGTTCTATCGAACACATGTTCGATCGGATATCAGGGTGTTCGCCATGTTCGAATCGAATCGAACACCACGTGGTAAAGTGCGCCAAAATTCGATTCCCCTCCCACCTTCCCTGGCGCCTTTTTTGCACCAATAACAGCGCAGGGGAGGTGGGACAGGAACTACGACACTGGGGGCATTGAAAAAAATTGGAAAAAGTCATTGGCTGCCGAAATCAGGTGACCTCCATTTTAGACGAATAGTGGATTTCAAATCCGGGTCATATGAGAATGTGAACTTTGTGACTATGAGACAGGGATAGCTGTACAGGCAGGGATAGCTAGGGATAACCTTTATTTAGGGGGGAATGTTATTAAAAATAACTTTTTGGGGCTCTATCGGGTGTGTAATTGTGATTTTTGTGAGATAAACTTTTTCCCATAGGGATGCATTGGCCAGCGCTGATTGGCCGAATTCCGTACTCTGGCCAATCAGTGCTGGCCAATGCATTCTATTAGCTTGATGAAGCAGAGTGTGCACAAGGGTTCAAGCGCACCCTCGGCTCTGATGTAGCAGAGCCGAGGCTGCACAAGGGTTCAAGCGCACCCTCGGCTCTGATGTAGGAGAGCCGAGGGTGCACTTGAACCCTTGTGCACCCTCAGCTCTGCTACATCAGAGCCGAGGGTGCGCTTGAACCCTTGTGCACACTCTGCTTCATCAAGCTAATAGAATGCATTGGCCAGCGCTGATTGGCCAATGTATTCTATTAGCCTGATGAAGTAGAGCTGAATGTGTGTGCTAAGCACACACATTCAGCTCTACTTCATCGGGCTAATAGAATGCATTGGCCAGCGCTGATTGGCCAGAGTACGGAACTCGACCAATCAGCGCTGGCTCTGCTGGAGGAGGCGGAGTCTAAGATCGCTCCACACCAGTCTCCATTCAGGTCCGACCTTAGACTCCGCCTCCTCCGGCAGAGCCAGCGCTGATTGGCCGAAGGCTGGCCAATGCATTCCTATGCGAATGCAGAGACTTAGCAGTGCTGAGTCAGTTTTGCTCAACTACACATCTGATGCACACTCGGCACTGCTACATCAGATGTAGCAATCTGATGTAGCAGAGCCGAGGGTGCACTAGAACCCCTGTGCAAACTCAGTTCACGCTAATAGAATGCATTGGCCAGCGCTGATTGGCCAATGCATTCTATTAGCCCGATGAAGTAGAGCTGAATGTGTGTGCTAAGCACACACATTCAGCACTGCTTCATCACGCCAATACAATGCATTAGCCAGTGCTGATTGGCCAGAGTACGGAATTCGGCCAATCAGCGCTGGCTCTGCTGGAGGAGGCGGAGTCTAAGGTCGGACCTGAATGGAGACTGGTGTGGAGCGATCTTAGACTCCGCCTCCTCCAGCAGAGCCAGCGCTGATTGGCCGAATTCCGTACTCTGGCCAATCAGCACTGGCTAATGCATTGTATTGGCTTGATGAAGCAGTGCTGAATGTGTGTGCTTAGCACACACATTCAGCTCTACTTCATCGGGCTAATAGAATGCATTGGCCAGCGCTGATTGGCCGAATTCCGTACTCTGGCCAATCAGCACTGGCTAATGCATTGTATTGGCTTGATGAAGCAGTGCTGAATGTGTGTGCTTAGCACACACATTCAGCTCTACTTCATCGGGCTAATAGAATGCATTGGCCAATCAGCGCTGGCCAATGCATTCTATTAGCGTGAACTGAGTTTGCACAGGGGTTCTAGTGCACCCTCGGCTCTGCTACATCAGATTGCTACATCTGATGTAGCAGTGCCGAGTGTGCATCAGATGTGTAGTTGAGCAAAACTGACTCAGCACTGCTAAGTCTGCATTCGCATAGGAATGCATTGGCCAGCCTTCGGCCAATCAGCGCTGGCTCTGCCGGAGGAGGCGGAGTCTAAGGTCGGACCTGAATGGAGACTGGTGTGGAGCTATCTTAGACTCCGCCTCCTCCAGCAGAGCCAGCGCTGATTGGTCGAGTTCCGTACTCTGGCCAATCAGCACTGGCCAATGCATTTCTATGGGGAAAAGTTAGCTTGCGAAAATCGCAAACTGACAGGGATTTCCATGAAATAAAGTGACTTTTATGCCCCCAGACATGCTTCCCCTGCTGTCCCAGTGTCATTCCAGGGTGTTGGTATCATTTCCTGGGGTGTCATAGTGGACTTGGTGACCCTCCAGACACGAATTTGGGTTTCCCCCTTAACGAGTTTATGTTCCCCATAGACTATAATGGGGTTCGAAACCCATTCGAACACTCGAACAGTGAGCGGCTGTTCGAATCGAATTTCGAACCTCGAACATTTTAGTGTTCGCTCATCTCTAATTGTCACTTGTATTACACTGTAACATGAAATGCCAATAATGAGGGTGTGTTAACTGTGAAGGGCTGGTCAGCAGAGCTGACAAACCACACAGGAAACACCATGGAGGAAATGCCATCTACTGGATACAGACAATGAGAACCTATTGGTACTTCTAACCACTCCATTACAACCATACAGATAGTGGCCAGATGGCATAAGAATTTCCTTGTTCTGGTCATTGTAAAAAATTTTGTCCACTGCAAGGAGTTTGTATACTCTCCCCGTGTTTGCGTGGATTTCCTCCCATTATACAAAGACATACTGATAGGAGAAAAAATTTCAAAAATGTACATTGTGATCCCTATAGGGGGCTCACAATCTACAGTAAAAAAAAAAAAAATGTCCATATGAGAAACAAATTAAAATTGGTTGAGGCTAGTTCGGATAAGAAAGCTGTACACTGGAGGGAATATCCTCAATCTGTCTAACCCAGGAGATACCTTGTGCCAATTTCCCTATAGACGGTACCGTTTTAAATACGTTCCTGTATAAATTCTTCTACCCCTTTATACACTTACATGGAATCTGGCAATAATGAGTAAGTAATCTTTCCATAATCTCCAGAGTCAGGGTCAGTTGCCTAAAAAAAAATAAAAATATCAGACTCTTATCAAGGTAAGTCAGTTTTCTATTAGAAATATGAATTCTTTCACTTTAAACAGTTTTGCCCATACAGAACTTCTGACAGCACTAAATAGGAGTCACTGAGAGGTGGTTAAATTGCATTGGTGGATGTTAAGAGTAACATTGCTTGAAAAAATTATTTTTAGTTTGGCGGGCCTACCCCCTGTAAGTGCAGCCGAGTGAGCTAATCCCTCACTCTAAAGCTGGGTCCACACAGGGTTTTTTGGTCAGGATTTTTGACGTGGAATTCACGTCAAAATCTGGCTCAAAAAACCACCTTCCATTGAATTTAATGAGTTCCTCTTTACGCGAGCGGTTTGTTCCTGCTCACGGAAAAAAGTAGCAACATGCCCTTTCTTGAGGCGGATTCTCACCACAGACACTGCGGTGCGACACCTCCCTCCCAACTAGGCCCATTCATTTGGTTCTAATCAAGAGCAGAATGCCGCAACTGGATGCTGGTGCAATGTATGCACTGCCCCGGCATCCAATCACGGCTCTGCGGCCTCCACGTCAAAATCTGGTTAAAAAAAAACCCGGCTTAAAGTGTTCTCTGCTTTATACTTTTAGCTGCTGCACCTCCTCCTCTCTGGTTGACGGTCACTCTAAGCTTTTTGCAGGAGGATTTTGAGGAGAAATCCGCCCCCCAAAAGCATTTTTTTTTCTGTTACAATTATTATTATTTTTATATTACAATTAACGCCGCTGGCGTTTCCATAGAAATAATTGACATGCTGCGATTTCCAAAAACGTGCCGCTTTTGGAAATTGCAGCGTGTTCGAGCTGCGGATTTTACCGCAAAGTGGGCATGGGATTCGCTTGAACCCCATCCACTTTGCTATTTACTGTATAAGGCTGCAATTTCTCCCACAACATTTCCACCGTGGGCAAATTGTACCGTTTCCGGCCTGTGGTTTTTCTACCCTAAACTAATCCTAATGTGCAATGACCTTTACTATGTTGCCCCGGACTTCGCTTTCTGTTTCTGAAAAGTAGAGTCCCTTCAACTATCCCTTTGCCGAATAGACAGACTGTTTTTTTTTACTAGAAAGTTCTTGGACCACCATTTCCTCTAACATATTTCATTCATAACAAAACTTCTCTAATGTTTTGTCTGAATAAATGGTAAAACCATGTTTGGTGTCAAATAAAGCATCTCCCTTCGACGATAAAACAATAAGAACAAAAACCCTCATTTTAATATTTCTCTAGTTTACTTACTGTAATTGTCCCAAGAATGGATCCATCAGGACTGTGCTCCTCAATCGCAAGTCTATAGGTTGCATCATCAAACTCTGGAGCATGATCATTTATGTCTATTAGACTAATAGTCACAAAGGCAGAGGAACAACAGTCATTACCCAGACCTGTGTCATTGGCCACCACCTATAAAGGAGGAAGAAAGCATATGACAGAGTTGTAAATGCCAAAGTTTTATCAGTGTCCCTGACATATGTGAGATATATATAAAGATCCACCACACAAAAATTTGGATATTACCTAGTGTCAGACTAGCAGTTTACAGGTCCTGTAATCTGACACTAGAGTGGGACCATGTATCTCAGAGGTGTGTTTCTGGTGGGACACTTAGTGTAGTGCACCTCAGATAGCAAGAAGAAGGGAGGTCCTACTCTCCATATTGATGCATGTCCCTTATGATTACAGGTACAGTGATTAATTGCTGCAGCCATGTTGTTGTTCTATTCTCATATTGTATTGTTCAGTATTAGAGATGAGCGAACACTAAAATGTTCGAGGTTCGAAATTCGATTCGAACAGCCGCTCACTGTTCGAGTGTTCGAATGGGTTTCGAACCCCATTATAGTCTATGGGGAACATAAACTCGTTAAGGGGGAAACCCAAATTCGTGTCTGGAGGGTCACCAAGTCCACTATGACACCCCAGGAAATGATACCAACACCCTGGAATGACACTGGGACAGCAGGGGAAGCATGTCTGGGGGCATAAAAGTCACTTTATTTCATGGAAATCCCTGTCAGTTTGCGATTTTCGCAAGCTAACTTTTCCCCATAGAAATGCATTGGCCAGTGCTGATTGGCCAGAGTACGGAACTCGACCAATCAGCGCTGGCTCTGCTGGAGGAGGCGGAGTCTAAGATCGCTCCACACCAGTCTCCATTCAGGTCCGACCTTAGACTCCGCCTCCTCCGGCAGAGCCAGCGCTGATTGGCCGAAGGCTGGCCAATGCATTCCTATGCGAATGCAGAGACTTAGCAGTGCTGAGTCAGTTTTGCTCAACTACACATCTGATGCACACTCGGCACTGCTACATCAGATGTAGCAATCTGATGTAGCAGAGCCGAGGGTGCACTAGAACCCCTGTGCAAACTCAGTTCACGCTAATAGAATGCATTGGCCAGCGCTGATTGACCAATGCATTCTATTAGCCCGATGAAGTAGAGCTGAATGTGTGTGCTAAGCACACACATTCAGCACTGCTTCATCACGCCAATACAATGCATTAGCCAGTGCTGATTGGCCAGAGTACGGAATTCGGCCAATCAGCGCTGGCTCTGCTGGAGGAGGCGGAGTCTAAGATCGCTCCACACCAGTCTCCATTCAGGTCCGACCTTAGACTCCGCCTCCTCCAGCAGAGCCAGCGCTGATTGGCCGAATTCCGTACTCTGGCCAATCAGCACTGGCTAATGCATTGTATTGGCGTGATGAAGCAGTGCTGAATGTGTGTGCTTAGCACACACATTCAGCTCTACTTCATCGGGCTAATAGAATGCATTGGCCAATCAGCGCTGGCCAATGCATTCTATTAGCGTGAACTGAGTTTGCACAGGGGTTCTAGTGCACCCTCGGCTCTGCTACATCAGATTGCTACATCTGATGTAGCAGTGCCGAGTGTGCATCAGATGTGTAGTTGAGCAAAACTGACTCAGCACTGCTAAGTCTCTGCATTCGCATAGGAATGCATTGGCCAGCCTTCGGCCAATCAGCGCTGGCTCTGCCGGAGGAGGCGGAGTCTAAGGTCGGACCTGAATGGAGACTGGTGTGGAGCGATCTTAGACTCCGCCTCCTCCAGCAGAGCCAGCGCTGATTGGTCGAGTTCCGTACTCTGGCCAATCAGCGCTGGCCAATGCATTCTATTAGCCCGATGAAGTAGAGCTGAATGTGTGTGCTTAGCACACACATTCAGCTCTACTTCATCAGGCTAATAGAATACATTGGCCAATCAGCGCTGGCCAATGCATTCTATTAGCTTGATGAAGCAGAGTGTGCACAAGGGTTCAAGCGCACCCTCGGCTCTGATGTAGCAGAGCTGAGGGTGCACAAGGGTTCAAGTGCACCCTCGGCTCTCCTACATCAGAGCCGAGGGTGCGCTTGAACCCTTGTGCAGCCTCGGCTCTGCTACATCAGAGCCGAGGGTGCGCTTGAACCCTTGTGCACACTCTGCTTCATCAAGCTAATAGAATGCATTGGCCAGCACTGATTGGCCAGAGTACGGAATTCGGCCAATCAGCGCTGGCCAATGCATCCCTATGGGAAAAAGTTTATCTCACAAAAATCACAATTACACACCCGATAGAGCCCCAAAAAGTTATTTTTAATAACATTCCCCCCTAAATAAAGGTTATCCCTAGCTATCCCTGCCTGTACAGCTATCCCTGTCTCATAGTCACAAAGTTCACATTCTCATATGACCCGGATTTGAAATCCACTATTCGTCTAAAATGGAGGTCACCTGATTTCGGCAGCCAATGACTTTTTCCAATTTTTTTCAATGCCCCCGGTGTCGTAGTTCCTGTCCCACCTCCCCTGCGCTGTTATTGGTGCAAAAAAGGCGCCAGGGAAGGTGGGAGGGGAATCGAATTTTGGCGCACTTTACCACGCGGTGTTCGATTCGAACATGGCGAACACCCTGATATCCGATCGAACATGTGTTCGATAGAACACTGTTTGCTCATCTCTATTCAGTATATGTTGATACAGTCACTGATGTTAGGAATGACTGAGAACTTGATGCTAATGTATAACCACTAGATAGTATGTAAGGACACTTTTTGTAGTGCACCTCAGATAGCAAGAAGAAGGGAGGTCCTACTCTCCATATTGATGCATGTCCCTTATGATTACAGATAAAGTGAATAAAGAATATAAACCCCCGCAACCACACCAGTGTTAGTTCATTAGGTGTGCAACAAAAATGGCGACGAGGATGGGATTGAGTGACAATTCATAGAAGATACAGAGCAGAATTTGATGAACTGGGTGCTGTTAGCAAATATCTTAGGGTGCATGCACACTACGTAACGCCGGGCGTGTATGAGAGCCGTACACGCCGGCGTTACAGCAGGGCTGCCGAGCACTTCCCATTCACTTCAATGGGAGCGCTCGTAAACGCCGCTGTTACGAGCGCTCCCATTGAAGTGAATGGGAAGTGTTCGGCAGTCTGCTGTAATGCCGGCGTGTACGGCTCTCATACACGCCCGGCGTTACTCAGTGTGCATGCACCCTTAAAGTGCCAGGGGAGCAAATCTCCAAAGCCAGAACCCGCAGGCACCTGCTGAATGCTATCAATAAACTGCTTGATGAAGTGGGAGAAACAGAGGATGAAGATATTACCTGTCTGTTCCTCCAAAAGTGCAAACAGTTCATTACAGATCTGCATTCAGAGGCAGAGGTCGGGGCACAGGCAAAAGAGACTAAGACCCAGACTCAATTGGAAGATTTAAAGGCACAGTACCTTGCTTTGCAGAAAGCATTCCAGGAATCTAGCAAACTGTTAGAAAAAGCCCTTGTTTCTGAGACATCAAGTCAAGCAAAGCAAGAGGTGTCAGAGAGAGAGACTTACTGCAGGACTTCTCCACAGAACATGTGGCCAGAAATGACAATACGGAAAGACTTTAAAATTAGTGGTCAAATTGGTGAAAGAGGTCAAAAAGACAAACTGTCTTACACAAATCTCATGCACCAGATAGACATGGGACTGCAAAAGGGCTACAGTGAATTAGAAGTGATTGAGGCAGTAGTTAAAGCAATAAGCCCTGGCCTGAGTATAAGAAATATGTTAGAGATGAAAAGTGATCTAACACTGCCACAGCTGAAGACTATCCTAAAAGGACACTACAAGGAGGAGAGCAACTCGGACTTATACCACCGGCTGGTAAATATCTCGCAAGACAGCAAAGAATCTCCTCAAAATTTCCTCTTCAGGGCTATAGAACTAAAGGACAGACTTCTCTTTGCCTCTAGAGAAGTGGGAGCAGAGGAAAAATTTGAAACGGATTTGATTCAAAGGAAATTCCTGAGATCAGTAGGAACAGGACTGCTCAGTGAACACATTAAATTCCAATTGAAACCTTATTTGGATGATCCCACTGTCACTGATGACGTATTAATAAAGAAAATGAATGAAGCTGCCAGTTGGGAACAAGAGAGGGAACAGAAATTAAAGAAGTACTCTTCCAGCAAAATCAGCAAACTTGGTGAAATGCAGGCTGGTACCACACAACAAGGATTACTCACAAAAGTAGTCATCTACAACTCAAACCGCCCCACCTACGCTAAAATCAAAGAAAGTTCCACCTCCAGGAGATACAGAAGTGACAAACTGGGAGGAGGCTGTGAAAGAACTGAGGAATGAGATGTCAGAATTGAAAAAGTTACTTAAGACTTCTCAAGAACCAAGATTGGTTTCATTCAAAGTAACTTCCAGAAATAAGCAGAATCCAATTTGTGAGGCCTTCAAGACATCAAATCAAGGTCATACATGTCGCCACTGCTACAAATGTGGCAAAGAAGGACATTATGCTAGGGGATGTTGTGCACCCAGGTCTGCACAGTTAAAAGACAGGAGGTTGCTGATGAGGGACAATCAGTAACCTGTGCCAAGCCCCAGTCCCAACCAAAGAATGTACCATCTTCAGGTATGGAAGCCAAAGAAAATCTGCTACATACTTATTTCCAAAATGTATGTGATCGTATCCAACAACTGGAGCTTCAACAGAACAATATACAGCAAGTCACCTCTAGGAAGTGCACGACAACTAACTTACAGATGAGTGAAAGTGTGTCGAGAGGCCAAAGAAAACTCATCAATTTAATAGGAAAAAGGTGTATGGTCCTATGTAAACTAAATGGGGTTCCTCTTCAGGCATTATGGGACACTGGAGCTCAAGCAAGTATCATCAATGAAAGTTGGCGGCAGCAGTACCTTCCTCAAACAGAAGTAAGGGCAGTGGAAGAATTACTAGGCTCTGAACCATTATGCGGGAGAGCGGTAAACAAGACCGAAATTCCTTTCATTGGTTGGATAGAAGTAACCTTTCAGCTGTCCTCTGGTAATGACAACATAGAACTTCTGGTGCCTTTTCTAGTATCCAGTGACAATAGTGTAGCTGAAGAGCCAATCATTGGATATAATGTGATTGAGGAAGTCATCCTGAGAAAAATCCCTTCATCATCTTTGGTGAGTACACTGGCTGCATCATTTTCACTGCCGACAAGAAGAGCAGAGATGGTGGTAAAAGCCGTCCAAGTGAGCCAAGCAGAAACGTTTGTGAAGGAGGTAAGAACTGGAGTACGTCGTACCATTATTCCTGCAGGTACTATAATGGGTGTCAAGTGTGGTGTCCATGTGGGACCTCATAAGAAGAACCAGGAAAAGCTCTTTGTGCCAAGTAACACTGCAC
Organism: Leptodactylus fuscus; assembly: GCF_031893055.1. Classification (NCBI taxonomy): domain Eukaryota; kingdom Metazoa; phylum Chordata; class Amphibia; order Anura; family Leptodactylidae; genus Leptodactylus; species Leptodactylus fuscus. Next base: position 161,914,086 of record NC_134269.1, on the reverse strand, counting down.
AGTTACCAGAGGGAATATATACAGATGAGACAGTTGTGATTGTACCTTATGACAACTATGCTCGGGTAACCATTCCAGTAATGAACCCCACTAAACATGATATTGTACTGGATCCAAAAACCGTGTTGGGTCACTTGGAAACAGTCAAAGCGGTATACCCAGCTTGCATAAAACCTGTTCAAGTTTCTTCTTTGACTGCAAACATACAAACAGTGGAAAATGTTGACAAAGCAGAGGGTGAAGTGTCTTCAGTTAAAGAGGAATGGGATCCTCCGGTTCCTATGGATCATCTTGATGCAGATGAACAGTGCATAGTAAGGCAGATGTTAAGAGAAGAATGTCATGCCTTCTCCAGAGATGAGTCTGATGTTGGATATATTCCATCACTCCAATTAAAGATTAATCTAAAAGACACCACCCCCGTTAAAAAGACATATACTTCTGTGCCGAAACCGCTTCATAACGAAGTGAAGGAGTAACTACAAGACCTGATAAATAGAGGATGGATTAGAAAGTCAAAATCATCCTACTCTTCTCCTATAGTATGTGTAAGAAAACGAGATGGTAGCTTGAGACTCTGCTGTGATTATAGCGAACTAAACCAGAAGTCAGTTCCTGACCGTCATCCTATACCGAGAATCCAAGATATGCTGAATAGTTTGTCAGGAAGTTCATGGTTTTCTGTGCTTGATCAAGGGAAAGCCTATCACCAAGGATTTATGGAAGAATCCAGTAGGCCTTTGACAGCCTTTATAACACCTTGGGGATTATATGAATGGATCCGTATTCCTTTTGGGCTCAGCTCAGCTCCAGCGGAATTTCAGAGAAGCATGGAAGAATGCTTGGAAGGACTGAGAGACAGTATCTGTCAACCATATCTTGATGACAACCTGGTTCACAGTAAGTCTTTCACTGAACATGTGGAACATGTACGGACTGTGCTTCAGCGCTACCAACAGCATGGAATCAAGCTAACACCGAAGAAATGTGAGCTGTTCAAAAGACAAGTCCGGTTCCTAGGTAAGAGTGTCTCTGCTGATGGCTATACTATGGATCCAGCAGAAATTGCTCCAGTAATGGCTTTGAAAAACACACCTCCATCTACAGTGGGAGAGCTTAGAAAAATACTAGGTTTTCTGTCCTACTACTGGACATATATTCAAAATTTCTCCCGGATTGCCGCTCCACTGTATGATCTACTGTCAGCAGGGCCATGTTCACCATCACCCACACAAAAGAAAGCAAAGAGAGATAGATCCAAACAGAAGGAAAAAAGTCAACTTCCTGCACATCAGCCCATCAATTGGACTGCCCATCATCAAGAAATCCTGGAGAGACTGATTGATTTGTTAGTTAAGCCACCAGTGATGGGATATCCAGACTTCAACATCCCATTCATACTGCACTGTGATGCGTCTCAGGAAGGACTTGGTGCTGTCCTATATCAAAGGCAAAATGGCAAGTTGAGAGTTATTGGTTATGGCTCAAGAACTCTTACTGCAGCAGAGAAAAACTACCATTTGCACTCGGGGAAACTTGAGTTTTTGGCAATGAAATGGGCAATATGTGACCGTTTTAGAGACTACTTGTACTATAGTCCATCATTTGTTGTATATACAGACAACAATCCACTTACCTATGTTCTCACTACAGCGAAATTAAATGCGACTGGCCATAGATGGGTGTCAGAACTGGCAGACTTCAATTGTAGCATTAAATACCGCCCAGGGAAAGCAAATGCAGACGCTGATGGATTGTCAAGAATGCCACTAGATCCTGACCAGTATATGAAGGAATGTTCCCAAGAAATCAGCATGGAAGCTATTGGTAGCACTGTCCAAGCAGTGCAGATACAAGAGGAGGAACATATGCCATGGTGGTGCCCTGTAACTGTAGAAAGTACAGCTGGAGAAGCTGAACAAAGCCTCAGAGCAAGCGTTAACCAGCTCCCAAAAGAAACTATCAGAAAAGCACAAGAAGAAGACAAGATCATTGGGAGACTGCTACACTACAAACATCAAAATAGATTTCCGGCTAAGAAGGAGAGACAAACAGAACCACCAGCTGTAACTGCCTTATTCAGAGAATGGTCTAAGTTATACCTCAATTCAGATGGTATTCTTTATAGGAAGACTAGCCATAACTTACAATTAGTCCTGCCAAAAGTCTACCATAGGACAGTATTCAAAGAACTCCATGAGCAAATGGGACACTTAGGAGTAGAAAGAACTGTCAAAATTGTCAGAGAACGCTTCTTCTGGCCATACATGCAGAAGGATATTGAGCATTATGTCACCAGAGAATGCAAGTGTCTAAAAGACAAACGTCCCAATAAACCAACCAGAGCACCATTGAACAACATTGTCTCCACCTATCCTTTTGAAATGGTATCGATTGATTTTCTGCATCTGGAAAAATGCAAAGGAGGATATGAGTACATCCTTGTTGTAATGGATCATTTTACAAGGTTTGCACAGGCATATGCTACCACAAACAAGTCTGGTAAGACTGCAGCAGACAAGATATTTAATGATTTTGCTCTAAAGTTTGGCTTTCCAACAAAATTACACCATGATCTGGGAAGAGAATTTGAAAATCAGTTATTTGCAAGACTTGGGAAATACTGCAGAATTCAGAATTCTCATACAACTCCATATCACCCAGAGGGTAATGGACAGGTTGAACGTTTTAATCGTACATTGTTGTCAATGTTGAGAACTCTTACAGAGGAAGAAAAGCAAGACTGGAAGAATTCTTTGTCAAAAGTTGTCTACGCTTACAATTGTACTAAAAGTGAAGCAACAGAGTATTCACCTTTCTACCTATTGTATGGTCGTTCACCAAGACTTCCAATTGACATAATGTTTGACACTCCAGTATCAGAGAAACACAAAACTTACGCAGATTATGCTACAGTCTGGAAAAAGAGAATGGCAGAAGCTTATAAAATAGCTTCAGAAACCGCAAAGAAGTCAGCATGTAAAAGCAAGGAATACTATGATCAAAAAAGTCATGGTGCTGAACTTACTCCAGGAAGTCGAGTTCTAGTGAAGAACTTACATGAGAAAGGAGGACCAGGAAAACTTCGCTCCTATTGGGAAGATAAGATTTATGTTGTCGTGAGAAGAAAACACGAAAACAGTCCAGTGTATGAGGTAAAACCAGAGTCAGGTGGCAACAGATCAAGGATTTTGCACCGTAATCTGTTATTATCTTGTGACTATCTTTCAGATGTACAGCAGACTGCTGAATTGTTAAGCCAAGAGAGATCCTCCAAAGCAATGCGACCAAAACCAACATCGCATGTAGGATATGAAACTGATAGTGTTGATGAAGAAGATGAAATGTGTTCATTAAGTTCACCTACAACAGATAACGATACAGCACAAGGCAGTAAACTTAATCCTGATGCAGCAGAATTTGAACCACAAAATTCATCAGAGATCTTGGCATCACCTGAAGGTCTACTGTCAGAGTCAGAAAAGTCATCAGAGGAATCTGCAACAACTCCAGAGGAAGAAGTATGGATGGAGAAATCTGAATCAACAGACCCAGAAACAGATGAAGAAACAGAAACTTCAGGACAACAGACTTTGAAAAGATCTTCTGTTGCGAGAGAAAGGCGAAGGCCGGTTACACTTACTTATGATACCATGGGAGAACCAAGTAGGGTACCAAGAAGTTTTCATGCTAAACAGGTAGTGAAAACCATTGGCCAAGAGAAACAACCTGAATGGTACCTACCACCAGCATATTTTCTGGAGAACTGTGAGCGGATATAAAGACTATTTACCTTCAAAGCAATTGCACTGTTATGTTTACAATTAGTTTGTTTATTTGGCAATGTTTCTAGTTGTTTAGCGATAGAAACTGTGAGGTTACTTGGTCATATGGTCATATTTAATGCAAAAATTAGACCTGACCAATCTCCACCTCATAAAATGAGGTTCAGATATTGTAGTAGCATTGTTATGCATGGTGGTCCAATACTACTTAGAACCAGTGCTAACATTGGCTCTTCTAGGTCTCTTAGCTAGCAACGGACCTAGAAGTAACTTGTGACATTTTTATAGGAACATATGTCACAATGAGGCATTGACCTCTATTGGAGATATCACCACCAATTGATTGTTCTCAATTACTAAAGTACCTTAAGACAATCCACATAATTGTGGAAATGCGGAATGTCGAGGACGACATTAATTTAGTGGGGAAGAATGTGAGATATATATATAGAGAAAGATCCACCACACAAAAATTTGGATATTACCTAGTGTCAGACTAGCAGTTTACAGGTCCTATAATCTGACACTAGAGTGGGACCATCTCAGAGGTGTGTTTCTGGTGGGACACTTAGTGTAGTGCACCTCAGATAGCAAGAAGAAGGGAGGTCCTACTCTCCATATTGATGCATGTCCCTTATGATTACAGGTACAGTGATTAATTGCTGCAGCCATGTTGTTGTTCTATTCTCATATTGTATTGTTCAGTATATGTTGATACAGTCACTGATGTTAGGAATGACTGAGAACTTGATGCTAATGTATAACCACTAGATAGTATTTAAGGACACTTTTTGTAGTGCACCTCAGATAGCAAGAAGAAGGGAGGTCCTACTCTCCATATTGATGCATGTCCCTTATGATTACAGATAAAGTGAATAAAGAATATAAACCCCCCCAACCACACCAGTGTTAGTTTATTAGGTGTGCAACACATATATCAACGGTCAGCACCTACTTATAGTACCCATTTCTTTACGCCTCCCAACTGTCTCCTTCATTTCAATGGGAGTCAATAGCAGATTCTTTACGCTAGTTGATTTTTTCAGCAAAACAAGAAAAAAGAAGCATCAGAAATTATCTACAGGCAAATTCCGCCTTGCAAAGACCATATACAAGAACAGGAAGCAGAAGGAAAATGCGAGGATTTTTTCTCCCTCCCATTCATTGCACTGGAGTTTGCAAAGTGAAACCCACCTGAAGAAAGGTTCTGAGGCTTCTTTTTTCATATTTTTCAGCTAGAGGAAAAAATTGCTCTAGACTCAAAATCTGCCTGCAGAAAACCCATATCCTAACAATGCAATTATTCACAAAAATTATAACCTTTTTCTTAAAGGGGTTTTCCCATCTCAGTGTTTCAGCAGTCTGGCTGTAGTCTTTTCATCTCACTTCCTGTATTTCTCCCCTCCCTCCCTCTCACAACACTTTTACAGATCAGATAATATGCAGATGCTTGTACAGAATAGACTCAATTGAATCTGTGTGTTTACATAGAGAGATAACAGATTGGACTTTATCATCAAACTGAAATTAGCTCAACAATTGTCCTGTTGGCAGAGTAGTAAGTGACATCACTTGTCCTATAGGTCCGTTGTTATAGCAACATTGTGTAAACAATGGGAGGAATAAGGTCACATAGCAGGAGAACAAAGCAGCATTTGTAAAGCAATATAGTTAGGAAAAGTCTTCAATTTACATGAACTACCAGTATAGATAGAATCCTTAAGATGAGACAACCCCCTGATCAGAAAAGATTACTAGGATACCAAAGATTATTGTATTGACTGTATTTTGAGACTTCAAATTTCTGTTCCATAAACACATAAGCACTAAGATAGATAAGTGATAACCGTACCTCCACTTCCATGTGGTGAACTATTTCATAGTCTATAGCTACCGAGTCCTTGACCAGAATTTGAACCAGTCCAGTATTTTTGATTCGCTGTGGGCTTACTGTGAAGCAATCTGCGTCTTTTCCCCTTAGGTATAAGTTAAAGGTTCCATTCTGGTCCTGTAATGGTAGAAAGTAAAAGCTTGACCATACAGACATGATTTCAGATACAGTTAAAGAGATTATTAGGTATAGTTATTGGCGTTTGTTCTAAGCCTGCATTGACTGGTGTAATAGAAACCTCAGACTTCTGTTCAGTTCTCCGCGTTCTTTATATGGTAGTTCTTCTTTTTCACGCTGTCTACTGTGTATCAGGCATTGTTCAGAGTGTTCATTTCCATTACAGCAATGAGGGTGTGATTATAAACTTCTCTAGGGGGAATTGAAATCTCTGGTGCTTGCCACAAAACATAAATCAGGTCTGTATAAATATGACATGTATTGGCCACTGACAAATGAGGTGAGGTCATGTTCTACATTTGCTCGAGATTATCCATTTATGTGCTAATCATGGAGTTGACAGCCATCACACCTTACTGTTCAACCAATACACAGGCTATGTAACTGATAGCAATGTGAAACTACATCACCTGTCAGGAGCTCATAGTAAGTTGGCTGCTCAGTCACATTAAATGAGTTCACATTAAAGCCTGGTAGCTTTACTATGGATTACACCAGAACTGTGCCTCTCAATACGTTTGGTGCATCTTACTACAGTACATTGAAAATCTAGACCTATTTTGGAAGTGCCAGTCTTGATAAGTGTCTCCTACTTAGTCACTAGTCAAATCTTTAGACCTATTTGCTCCAATGTGAAATTGATAAAATGGCATAAACACAAATAAATAAACCCACAATGGAATTTATAATAAAATAACACTGGATGACGAATAATATTGAACATACTAAACTACAATAACTGTTGATGGATAAACTTGAAAGGGGATAAGGAGAATATGACAATTTTCTTCCAAAAATAGTGTTGTCCATGGACTATATCTAGAATTATAGTTCTGCCCTATTCAAGTGAATTAGGTTTAAGTTGCAATACCAAATATAGCCAACAGACAAATGAATGTCAAAATCTTGGGATGTTTTAAATAGAAAGTATTCCTATAGTTCTTAAATATCTGATATGAGAAGTAATGTATGCATCACTGAACTAGTTACATACCTTGTCGGGATCATTAGCAGTAATGGTCAGATTTGCCACTGGTACCCGGACAGAAGAATGTTCCTCAATCTCACCAAAAAACCATTTTGCAGGGCCAGCGGTGAAATTACAGTCATTTACATCACAGTTATAAAACTGGGGAATATTGTCATTGATGTCCATGACACGAATGGTAACACTTGTGATGGCTGTTGCATTCTGTCCATATATATTTAGATTTTCTTCTTGGGCCTGATGGAATCAAAAGAATGCTTGAATTATTTTGAAACAATTTGACTGGTCAGAAAGGAGAAATAGCCCTTTGTTATGCCTGTAAGGGGGATAAAATTCATATCCAATTCTTAAAAAACAAAACTGTTTATTACATGTTGTTCACCTAGTAGCCATTGGTGTAAGTGCATAGTGGTGTCAATGCCACTGATTGGCTTCCACATTGATATGTGAAGTGTGGCACATCACCACTGCAGCCAGGTAAATAATGCCAGGGCACTCACAAACTATTGTCACTGTTGCACCCGAGGATTTGAAAGATGAGTATGTCTTTTTTTGTAAAGCCGAATCTGTGTATATAAAGAGGAAACTAAATTCAATACACCAGCATTATGCAAAAAAGATGGAAATCCTTTACTGGAGATTGCTGACATCGTGTACTGTATGTACATGATGTCAGCAATGTCCATTAAAGGATTTCCATCTTTTCTGCATAATGGTGGTAAATTGGAATTGGTTTCTTTTTTATGAAGCTCTGGATGTAAAGACAGAGTACTACTATGCATTTTGTTGCTCTCTGTTTGATGGTGCTGTTGCATTCCATAGATAGATAGATAATCTAGATAAGCGCTCTAGCCCTAGTGTCTGAGAAGTACAACAAGTACGCCATACTTACCACCACCTGTAATATTATCTGCTCCCCATCATCCAGCAGAGCTTCCCGGTCAATGTCTCCTGCTATACAGATTTCACCATTTGTACTTATGTTAAACAGATCAGACTTAGGAGATTCTGCAGACATACAGAAGTTTAGTATATTTAGAAACCAAGACAATGCATCTTTAGTAAATTATATATCATAATAAAAGTGAGTTGTTCAGAAATTACATACTTACTTTCAATGTAATATAGGATTACATCTCTGATCCCCCTGTCACCATCTATAGCAGAGACTGTCAGTACACTGTGGCCCTGTATAAAACCAAAATGAAGACTTTACATAAAACAAGAATTCCTAGGTGAGCTTCTTCTGTGACTATTATCATCTCATTGACTCTATATTGGCCCAGATTTACTGCTATGGTTACGACAAGATATTGGCATAAATGTATTACATCTTTGACACATCTTGTTTGAGCTAAAATGTTTCCAACTTGCGAGACATGTAGACTAGGATATTACTTACCAATGGAGAATGTTCATCAATGGAAGACATATAAGGTGCACCAATAAACTCTGGATCCAAATCTGGAACGTCCACAACTTTCACAGACACATAAGCTATTGTGCTTTGATATATTTCTGTATTGTTCAATTTTCCTCCCTGGTCCTGTAAGTTTATAAGACACATGCTAATAAAATGCACATCTAGTACACTGTTGTAATAATATGTTTAAAATGTAATATGGCATATCTTTATTAAATTTTATGTATGTAGTTTTCTTTTTATTTAAACCTATTTTTTTCAGTTTGAGAGGTTGATAAATGCAGATATTTAAACTCTAGTTCTCTCAATGCTTTAATAAGTAACCATTCACTGATTGTGGTGTAGTTGGAATTTTTTTCTCTTGCCCCCAAGCAAACAGAACAGTTAGTTTTGGTGCCTAATGTTAAGTGGCAGAATTTACTCAATGGGAGAATTTATTACTGGCACACAGTGGCACAATTTTGGAACATGTGCCACTTACCATCTTGTTTGCAATTTTTTTTTAAACATGGGCAGAGTGGGGATGAGAGTTATATCTGAACTCTATGCCAGTCACTGCCCAGTTCATTACAGTCACAGTACTGAGAGCTCTGTCTTGTAAGGAGCTGTGACTTGTGTGTCCATTATGTGGCCATGGACTAAATTTTATCCACCGGAAGACAGCAAAAAGAGATCTAAAAAATGCAGAGCATTGCTACAGAAAGAATATTAGAATACACAAACAATAAAATATTTCCCCTGAAACTGTACAAGCCCTTTAATGTGACAAACTACAATACACCTGGTACAACTGCTGATACAGATGAGCTGCTTTGACTATGTAAACAATAAAGACTATGTGCTGTTTGCATGAGTTCCATTCATTGTGTTGACTGTTAACCATTTAAAGACACAGTAGTTTGGACATTAATGCTCGGCGACTTTTTTCATACTTGTCATCTTCACCTTCAAGAATTCATACATTTTATTTTTCTGTCAACATAACTTTGAGGACTTCTTTGAATGACAAGTTGTGCTTTCATTTGGCACCATTTTGAAGTACACATAATGTTTTCTTTCTTATTAACTATTTTTGGGCAGCTCTGTGTTAAAAAAAAACAAAAAACTACAACTCTCTCATTAGTTTTTGCATTTTATTTTTATGGTGTTCAATCTGCATTAAAAATAGCATGACAGCTTTGTCCAGTGGGGCATTACGATTACGGTGATACTGATATTGATACTGATATATACGGTGATATTGATATTAAAATGATAAAATGGGTATTTTAAACTTTTTAATTTATTATTATAGTATATGACCACTTTCCTAAAGCCCCCCGTAGTGATATGTTAGGTTGCTACCTTTTGTATCATCACAATAGGTAGTGACCGTTAATTTACTCACCTATCCAAGCTCCTGTCCATGCCAACCTCTACTACTACATCCAGGGCACACTGGAGCTGATGCTCAAAAACGTCAGGATGCTAGGAAGAGCGTTGTTATGTAAGTGCACCAGCGGAGGCAGGCCTGGACCGGAATGTGGCTAGGTGAGTAAACCATCAGACTCTACCTATTGCAATAATACAATAAATAGTGGCCGATCGCCTCAGGTCGTCTCACGGAAGATGCGCCCCATGTTCAGTGTACGTACCTCCAGAGCGGCAAGAAATTATACATCCTAGAAACCAGAAACCAATAATTTAATCGTTGATGGGCAGTAATGTTAAAGGGATACTATCATTGGATACCCTTTTTTTTCTCGATAACACGTAGGAATAGCCTTAAGAGAGGCTATTCTTCTCCTACCTTTAGATGTCTTCTCTGCGACGCTGTTCGGTAGAAATCCGAGTTTTCTTCGGTATTCAAGTGAGTTCTCTCGCAGCACTGGGGGCCGTCCTCAACGCTCAAATAGCACTGGGGGCATCCCCAATGCTGCGAGAGAACTCTCCAGCGACACCTCCATCTTCTTCTGGAACGGCCTCTACCTGTGTCTTCTTCTGTCCTGGGTTTCAATCTTTTAGGCTTTGGGCAGAGCTGACTGTGCATGCCTGGGCGACAAGAAAATGACCGTTTACACCAGCTTACTGTGTAAGCGGCCATTTTCTTGTGGCCCGGGTATGTTACAGTCTATGGGGTCTGTTTGCTTTCACTGGACAATGCTTGCCAGTGTGTTCGGTATTCCGTTCGGAGGGGTCCCCATCGCAGATGTGAACCAGGCTTGTGCTTGCGCATGTATTTTGCAACTTTCTAAAAACTCAAAAGTAGTAAACCATCATGCACCAAAAAAAAGTGCAGTAGGTGCAAAACATTTAAAAAATTGAGCAAGCTATTAATAACTTAAGGGCACACAAGAAAACCAGCATGCAAAATAGGGGAAAACATGGCTGAATTCTGGTGTACAAGCAATGATAAATCCCACCCTACCAGTATAAAAACAAGAAAAGCATGTGAAAGGTTACAGTCTACAACTTCATTACCGTTGCATTTATTATTAATTGGTAGAAGGTGCTTTTTCTGTTAAAGTCCAAAGAACCATTCAGTTTAATATCTGCAATTCTGGGAAGTGTGTTTTCAACATCTTGAATGTAGAACAGGTCACTGTCTGAGCTTGGAATGACCTAGGAAAGAAGTGTAATATATATATATATATATATATATATATATATATATATATATATATATATATATATATATATTATGAATTAGACATATGCCAACAAGTTACTCAGGCCTATAAGATATTTCAGACCTATCCTCCTCTTACCATTGCTAAATTCAGATGTGAATTGGGCTTCAAGTTATGTATGTCAATGGCTACTTTTAAAGTAATTTTTGCATCCGGAAAGCTATAATAACTTTACTTTTTCCCCCAACACAGCAGCAATCTGAAATCTTTCAGGCTAGTTCACACAGAGATTTTTGCCAGCAAATTTCGAGAATCTGCCTCAAAATCCGACTGCAAAAAGCCTCCCATTCATTTCAAAGGAAGCCGCTAGCTTTTATTTTCCACTAGCGGTTTTTTTTAGCCAGCGGGAAAAAAAAGCAACCTGACCTATCTCAGGCTAAGGCCCCATGATGCAGAAAAGCGGCTTTTTTTGTTGCAGGTTTTGCTGCAGTTTTTTGAGCCAAAGTCAGGAGTGGACTGAACAAAAGGTAGGAGTATAAGAAGTTCCTAGATATTTCCCATTCCTTGGTTTTGGCTCAAAAACCACAGCAAAATTTGCCACAAAAAAGCTGCGTTTCCGCACCATGGGGCCTTGGTGTCAGACTCAGCTCTGAAAAAAAAGCCTCCCATTGACTTCAATGGGTTCCTTTTTTGGCCATCAAAATCAGCGCCAAAAACTCTGTGTGCCAAAACAAAGTAGATAAAAGGAAACACATTTAATAAAAATAATACAGAGTAAGGCCTTATTCACATGTCCACAATCTGCAGATATGTGAGACCCTGGCAATCATGGATGCAAGTGATCCAATTTATTTTAATGGTTCATACTGACCTCCATTCTTTTCCATGGACCAATGGTGTTCTATTTTGGTCATATTGTGAACCATGGAGCACATATTTGCTATTCTCTTTTCATGGACCCGCAGACCATATATGAAATTATTTTTTAAAAAAGGATGTTTTTCACGTATGTGAATAACAGATCTGGTTGAAAGCAATACAAAAGCATTTCTATATTACCTCTTCAATTGCAAATGTCACTGGTATAAGTCTGTTATTATCATAGTCTTCTGCTGTGACCTTGCAGATTACAGAATCAAGTGGCACATTCTGCAATACAAAATAATTATAGGTTTATGTTTTTTTATCATGTCCTCAAACTCATCTGAAATGTTAGTATTCAAAAAACAGTGTCAGTAATGTAAAAATTATTGGCTTAAATGTTTGTGCACAAGATACAAACGATTAGACAGGTAGAAATGTAACCTGTTTGAAATCCCTAAGTAAAGATCTAACCTATATGGCCAGCCGAAAGGAGTATTCACATTTGACAACAATTTGCTAAAAAAAAAGATCCTCCAAAATAAATGTATCTCAGGATATGCCTCTTCTGATACCCCCAGGACTAAACTGTAAGCTGTACGAGAATCTAAGGCTAAGTTCACATGATCTTCATTACAGTAAGAAGTTGCTCTCATCCATCATAGGATAAGAGCTACAGAATTAGGGCGGTTTCAGACGACCATATTTCACGGATAGCACACTGACTCATTCATTTCAAAAGGGGTCCGTACACACAACCGTGACTTTCACAGTGTGGGCCACAAAATATAGAACAGGCCTTATTTTTGTCCTATTTTGCAGTCTGTGCTTTCATGGCTCCTCTTCATTTAATGAAAGGAGCCGCAGAAGGACAGCCGTGCACAGGCGGCACATGGGTGACATCCCTGTGTCCCCCGTTTCCCGCCTATGCCTTTAATTCACGGCTGGCCAGTTGCAGCATGGTTGTCTGCCAGCAGCCTTAAACAGCAAAAGAATATCTGATGCTGTGTTCACATCTGCACCTGGGTGTCTGTTGTTCTGGTCCATCGGAGGACCACTAAAACAGCGCCGATGGGCCTCATTGACTACAATGGGATCCGCCCGGCATCCGTTCTGAAACAGCCGGATGAAAAAGTTGCACTTGCAGCACTTTTAAGTCTAGCGGAGATGTGAACCCAGCCTGATGCAGACAGAACACAGTCCAAATGGCCACATGGTGGCTCAGTGGTTGGCACTGCAGCCTTGTAGTGCTGGAGTCCTGGTGTTCAAATCCTGCCAAGGGCAAAAAAACATCTGCAAGGAGTTTGTATGTTCTCCCTGTGTTTGCATGGATTTCCATCCCATATTTCAAAGACATACTGATAGGTAAAAATGTACATTGTGAGCTCTATGTGGGGCTCACAATCTACATAAAAAAGGAAAAAAGTCCAAATGTTCAGTAAGGCCCAGTGTAGCTTCCTAGAGGAAAAAACGTGGCAACTACACGTCACTTTTAAAAAAAAAAAAAATGCTTTCCACAGAAAGTTTGCAGAGGTTTCCTCTGTGGACTTTCTTCTTCAATTAAACCTATAGGGAAACCACCAGTGTTTCCCTTCGTATAATTGACAGCTGTGATTCAAAACTCCAAAATCTGGGTTTTTCTAGAAGAAAATTTACATACTTTGCTTAAAATAGGAAGTAAAAAGTTATAATCAATATAAGAAAGTAGTTAGGATAGACGTAGTACTGTACTATTAACTAAATGTAGGGACAAAAATCAGACACTGGGTGTCACTCTTGTACCTTGGCCTCACAGTACGTAATAAAGTAGTTGTCACATTTCACAACTGTTTTTCAAGAAAAGATCTTCCAAAAATAAGTTGGTCACATGTTCAGATCTTTGGTGGCGTTTATGTCCAGAAGAAAAGGAATTGTACAGCTAAAAATACAACCTGCCTGAAATTGCTCAACAAAGATATCATTTCACGGTTTTATAGAAAGATCTTCCAAAAAAAATAAGCTGATCACAGCCCCAGGAATGAGCTGCAATGTGTGGGAGAATCTAGGCTACAAGCGTACAATTCTCCGGCAGATTTTTTTTTTTCTTATGTAGCTTGTGAGCCCCACATAGAGCTCACAATCTACATTTTTCCCTATCAGTATGTCTTTCGAATATGGGATGGAAATCCACACATACACGGGGAGAACATACAAACTCCTTGCAGATGTTTTTTTTGCCCTTGACAGGATTCAAACTGGGGACTCCAGCACTGCAGGGCTGCAGTGCTAACCACTAAGCCACCGTGTGGCCCCCCCAATTCTCCAGCAGATTTGACTCTAGTAACGCAAAGGCTGTAATGGGTTTTATAACCTATATGGTCCTAATAAAATATCCTCACTAGATTCGCCGTATCTACAGAAGACTCTATTTAATGTGATCTAAACTAAGAACAATGAGCCAAAGCAATTTCTTACTTTGAAAGCCACACTTACCTCCAGGACCTCTACGGCATAAGGCAGCCCATAAAATACCGGCGCGTTATCATTGCAATCTGTAACTTGAACGATAAATGGTCTCTGAACCTTAAAGAAAGAAAACACAGAAATCAGCTACGATGCATTCAATGGATAGGGGCCAAAATGTTTGAGCGAATCTTACAGTAAGGCTGACATAATCTCTTCACTCTATAAAGACATTGGCAAACATCTTATACCATAAACTGGAGGGTTTTATTTACCATTTTAGGAAAAAAATTAGAAAGTTGTCATTTTGGACTATACGATAGGTTAAAATGAAAAATCACCAAGAATTAGTACATCTATCTATGCCTAGATCTATGGCCAGGGCTGGGGTCCTGTCACGATCAGTGATCTGGACTGTCTCTGCCAACTTTTTGTGAAAAGCACTGCTTTGTGTGACAGAGGACAACAATAAATGGTGCCTGGTTTGTGCATGAGATCAGGTAGGGGGGAAGGCAGAAGCCACGTGAATGCTGTCTGACTGGTATTCACAAGGTCTTTCATGACTGTTGTGACAAATACAGTTTGGTGAGTTTATATTTGTCTCTTAGGCCCGGTTCACATCTGCATTCGGGTTTCTGATCGGGGAGCCACCGAATGGAAATCAATACGCATTAAAAAGCAGTTACCTGGAAAACCCGCGGACCCCATAGAGTATAATAGTGTGGTTTCTGCTCGGTTTCCTCAGGAAACATGCGGATAGAAAAATCCTGCAAGCAGCACTTTTCTCTGCATATTTCATGCTGGAAAACAAGCAGAAACCAAACAAACCCCATTAAAGTCTATGGTGTCTGTGGGTTTCCTTATGTACCCGCTTTTTAATGCATATAGGTTTCCATTCGGGGGGGTTCCCAAGTGGACTCCCTGAACGGAAACCTGAACGTAGACGTAAACCGGGCCTGAGCAGTTGCCATTGTCCCTGTGTTTCGTCACAGAGTACCGTTATTTAGCCCATTATAGATCATCTCTGGACATATTTACACAAAATAAGTGAGGTTTGTGTGACAGCCGCCTACATTTTACCCTTCATTGTGTTTATAAAAAACTTCTCTTTATTTGATTGTAATGTGTATTGGGACTATTATCCATTCACAGATCAGATCTGTGTCCAAACAGGGACTGAAGCAGCTCCTTGTCTTCTCTTCCAAGTAGGCAGCATGACTGAATTCATGCTAGCAAAGACTAATATCTCAGCATGAACAAAATACAGTTTCCAAAATCTTCTCTCAAAGGAAAGGCAGGGGTTTGATTTGGAAATAAGCAGAATAGTTTCATCTGAAAGCCTGCTGCATCTCAATATAGCTTTCATTGTTTTGTACTTTCCACTCATTCATCACTACCTCTGCCAAATCTGTCATTTCAGTCTGTCTCTGGCTTTCCTTACCCCTCCCCTCAACCTAAATGCTTTAGTCACTGCTCAGTGAGTATAAAAATATTAAATTATTAAAGCACAATTTATTTACAATATTGCAATGAAAATACTTGGTAAGTCTATTGATTTGGAGCCTTTCATGTCACCAGCTGATTATATTGTGACTAGAGATGAGCGAACAGTGTTCTATCGAACACATGTTCGATCGGATATCAGGGTGTTCGCCATGTTCGAATCGAATCGAACACCACGTGGTAAAGTGCGCCAAAATTCGATTCCCCTCCCACCTTCCCAGGCGCCTTTTTTGCACCAATAACAGCGCAGGGGAGGTGGGACAGGAACTACGACACTGGGGGCATTGAAAAAAATTGGAAAAAGTCATTGGCTGCCGAAATCAGGTGACCTCCATTTTAGACGAATAGTGGATTTCAAATCCGGGTCATATGAGAATGTGAACTTTGTGACTATGAGACAGGGATAGCTGTACAGGCAGGGATAGCTAGGGATAACCTTTATTTAGGGGGGAATGTTATTAAAAATAACTTTTTGGGGCTCTATCGGGTGTGTAATTGTGATTTTTGTGAGATAAACTTTTTCCCATAGGGATGCATTGGCCAGCGCTGATTGGCCGAATTCCGTACTCTGGCCAATCAGTGCTGGCCAATGCATTCTATTAGCTTGATGAAGCAGAGTGTGCACAAGGGTTCAAGCGCACCCTCGGCTCTGATGTAGCAGAGCCGAGGCTGCACAAGGGTTCAAGCGCACCCTCGGCTCTGATGTAGGAGAGCCGAGGGTGCACTTGAACCCTTGTGCACCCTCAGCTCTGCTACATCAGAGCCGAGGGTGCGCTTGAACCCTTGTGCACACTCTGCTTCATCAAGCTAATAGAATGCATTGGCCAGCGCTGATTGGCCAATGTATTCTATTAGCCTGATGAAGTAGAGCTGAATGTGTGTGCTAAGCACACACATTCAGCTCTACTTCATCGGGCTAATAGAATGCATTGGCCAGCGCTGATTGGCCAGAGTACGGAACTCGACCAATCAGCGCTGGCTCTGCTGGAGGAGGCGGAGTCTAAGATCGCTCCACACCAGTCTCCATTCAGGTCCGACCTTAGACTCCGCCTCCTCCGGCAGAGCCAGCGCTGATTGGCCGAAGGCTGGCCAATGCATTCCTATGCGAATGCAGAGACTTAGCAGTGCTGAGTCAGTTTTGCTCAACTACACATCTGATGCACACTCGGCACTGCTACATCAGATGTAGCAATCTGATGTAGCAGAGCCGAGGGTGCACTAGAACCCCTGTGCAAACTCAGTTCACGCTAATAGAATGCATTGGCCAGCGCTGATTGGCCAATGCATTCTATTAGCCCGATGAAGTAGAGCTGAATGTGTGTGCTAAGCACACACATTCAGCACTGCTTCATCACGCCAATACAATGCATTAGCCAGTGCTGATTGGCCAGAGTACGGAATTCGGCCAATCAGCGCTGGCTCTGCTGGAGGAGGCGGAGTCTAAGGTCGGACCTGAATGGAGACTGGTGTGGAGCGATCTTAGACTCCGCCTCCTCCAGCAGAGCCAGCGCTGATTGGTCGAGTTCCGTACTCTGGCCAATCAGCGCTGGCCAATGCATTCTATTAGCCCGATGAAGTAGAGCTGAATGTGTGTGCTTAGCACACACATTCAGCTCTACTTCATCAGGCTAATAGAATACATTGGCCAATCAGCGCTGGCCAATGCATTCTATTAGCTTGATGAAGCAGAGTGTGCACAAGGGTTCAAGCGCACCCTCGGCTCTGATGTAGCAGAGCCGAGGCTGCACAAGGGTTCAAGTGCACCCTCGGCTCTCCTACATCAGAGCCGAGGGTGCGCTTGAACCCTTGTGCAGCCTCGGCTCTGCTACATCAGAGCCGAGGGTGCGCTTGAACCCTTGTGCACACTCTGCTTCATCAAGCTAATAGAATGCATTGGCCAGCACTGATTGGCCAGAGTACGGAATTCGGCCAATCAGCGCTGGCCAATGCATTCTATTAGCCCGATGAAGTAGAGCTGAATGTGTGTGCTAAGCACACACATTCAGCACTGCTTCATCACGCCAATACAATGCATTAGCCAGTGCTGATTGGCCAGAGTACGGAATTCGGCCAATCAGCGCTGGCTCTGCTGGAGGAGGCGGAGTCTAAGATCGCTCCACACCAGTCTCCATTCAGGTCCGACCTTAGACTCCGCCTCCTCCAGCAGAGCCAGCGCTGATTGGCCGAATTCCGTACTCTGGCCAATCAGCACTGGCTAATGCATTGTATTGGCTTGATGAAGCAGTGCTGAATGTGTGTGCTTAGCACACACATTCAGCTCTACTTCATCGGGCTAATAGAATGCATTGGCCAGCGCTGATTGGCCGAATTCCGTACTCTGGCCAATCAGCACTGGCTAATGCATTGTATTGGCTTGATGAAGCAGTGCTGAATGTGTGTGCTTAGCACACACATTCAGCTCTACTTCATCGGGCTAATAGAATGCATTGGCCAATCAGCGCTGGCCAATGCATTCTATTAGCGTGAACTGAGTTTGCACAGGGGTTCTAGTGCACCCTCGGCTCTGCTACATCAGATTGCTACATCTGATGTAGCAGTGCCGAGTGTGCATCAGATGTGTAGTTGAGCAAAACTGACTCAGCACTGCTAAGTCTGCATTCGCATAGGAATGCATTGGCCAGCCTTCGGCCAATCAGCGCTGGCTCTGCCGGAGGAGGCGGAGTCTAAGGTCGGACCTGAATGGAGACTGGTGTGGAGCGATCTTAGACTCCGCCTCCTCCAGCAGAGCCAGCGCTGATTGGCCGAATTCCGTACTCTGGCCAATCAGCACTGGCTAATGCATTGTATTGGCTTGATGAAGCAGTGCTGAATGTGTGTGCTTAGCACACACATTCAGCTCTACTTCATCGGGCTAATAGAATGCATTGGCCAATCAGCGCTGGCCAATGCATTCTATTAGCGTGAACTGAGTTTGCACAGGGGTTCTAGTGCACCCTCGGCTCTGCTACATCAGATTGCTACATCTGATGTAGCAGTGCCGAGTGTGCATCAGATGTGTAGTTGAGCAAAACTGACTCAGCACTGCTAAGTCTGCATTCGCATAGGAATGCATTGGCCAGCCTTCGGCCAATCAGTGCTGGCTCTGCCGGAGGAGGCGGAGTCTAAGGTCGGACCTGAATGGAGACTGGTGTGGAGCTATCTTAGACTCCGCCTCCTCCAGCAGAGCCAGCGCTGATTGGTCGAGTTCCGTACTCTGGCCAATCAGCACTGGCCAATGCATTTCTATGGGGAAAAGTTAGCTTGCGAAAATCGCAAACTGACAGGGATTTCCATGAAATAAAGTGACTTTTATGCCCCCAGACATGCTTCCCCTGCTGTCCCAGTGTCATTCCAGGGTGTTGGTATCATTTCCTGGGGTGTCATAGTGGACTTGGTGACCCTCCAGACACGAATTTGGGTTTCCCCCTTAACGAGTTTATGTTCCCCATAGACTATAATGGGGTTCGAAACCCATTCGAACACTCGAACAGTGAGCGGCTGTTCGAATCGAATTTCGAACCTCGAACATTTTAGTGTTCGCTCATCTCTAATTGTGACTTCTTACCATTTCCGTTCCATCAGATACTGTCTGAATGATGTTAAGAACTTGTTTAGTCTATAGGAAAAGAAAGGCAGATATTGATTACATATCAGAACCCTACATTTCACTGAAAGTATCAGGCCTTGTTCATATCTGCATCGGTAATCCGTTCGGGGAAGTCCGCATGAGGACCCCCCCCCCTCCCCCCGAACAGAGTACCGAACGCATTTGCAAGCGGTGTACAGTGAAAGCACACAGACACCATAGACTATAATGGGGTCCATGTGCTTGCTGCGAGATCTCTGCAGGGAACATGCGGACAGGAAAGTATTTCACAATCTACTTTCCTGTTGGCATGACTTGTGCAGAAAACTCGCGGCAAATTCACTGCACACTGCCTGCAAATGCATTCGGTAGTCCGTTCGGGGGTTCCCAAATGGATTACCAAACGCAGATGTGAACCAAGGGTAAGGCCGGAGCCCTATGTGGTATATCCTAATAGGGTATCCCACATAACCACACACTAAAGATGCTGTTATTAGTGCCCTTAAAGGGGTTGTCTGACTCATTTGTTATTGTTTAATAGGGCTGCTGATAAACATATTTAAAAAAATGTAATCACCTCTCCCTGAGCCTCCACTTACAGTAGCAGCGGCAGCTCCAGTCTCCATCTATACAGGTCTCCCGGTTGATGCCAGCGGCGACATCCTGTTTGCTTTAGGTGACCACTGCATCCATTACAGGACTAAGTGGTGACCTCTTCCCATACTCACACATGATTGTTGTAATGTGCCATCTGTGAAGAGATCACCACTAAGACCTGTGACTGGCTGCAGTGGTCATCTGGCACAAACAACCTGTATACTAAAGACTGAACCTGCCGCTGATGGAAATGGAGTCCTGGAGAGAGGTAAGAACAGTTTTTTTTTATTTTTTATGGCCCAATCAGCAATCCTATTAAACAATAAAAATAAAAAGAGTTGGACAACACCTAACCAGGGTGAGCTTCATCAGAAGTTTGTGAGTAACAGCAAATACAAAGGAATATTGTTCCCTGTTAGGGCTAGTTCACAGAGCATTTTTTGGCAGCGGATTTTGCCTCAAAATCCGCTGCCAAAAAACAGATCACATTGACTTCAATGGGAGCCACTCGCTTCTTTTTTCCGCTAGCTAGTAACGGAAAAAAGAAGTGACATGCCTTATCTTGCCTCAGATTCTGCGACTGAATCACCCATGGCATCCGCGACTCAAGGCACGCTCCAGTGTAGCCCCATTCATTCGGGCTACACTGGAGCTCAAAATATTTATATCAGTGCAAAACAAGTGCCCAAATTGACTGCGGAAGTGTTCAAATGCGGAATGCAAATTCTGCCGTGCAAACATACCCTAAAGGACTACTCTCTCTTCCTTTTGTCCCCTGCAACAACATCCCAGAGTGCCAAGAGGTTGTCATAGCAGAAGTATTGCAGTATAAATAGAAAATATGCAAGGTTGAAAAACCTTTTCCTATTTTTTATCCCATGCACTAAATGCCAGAGAAACCCACAATGCAAGAATGCAAAAATTGTTGTATTTCATCTCCACCATTCCCCCAAAAAGTTACCGTAAATTAGCTCACACAAAAAATGAGTCCTCACACAGATATATCACCCCAATATAGGGTGGGTGTTAAAATATGGTGCCCAGAAGCTATTTTTTTTTATAAAACAAAACATACAATATATATTTGATATTATCATAATTTTAAGTATTCGATGAAAAAAAAACTTATCTTTACAGCAAAGTGCATTTCATAAAAACAAAACCCAATTAAAGGACATATTTACAGCCCCCCCCCCCCAAACTATTTAGAAAAGCTAAAAAAAAATATGATACGTACCACAAAATGGTGGCATCTAAAAATACAAATCATCATGCAAAAACAAGCCTACATATGTCTAGGTCAGCAGAGAAATAAAAAAAAAGTTATGGCTTTTAAAAATTCCAAACTATAGTTGACCAGTCTTGATATGGCAAATCAATTGATGGTGGGATTGCCTGTATCAATTATCCCACCTTCAACACTAACAACTAAACTGCACCTTCTGGGGAGTAGTTTAGCTTAAATGCAGTGACATTGCATACATTTGCTTATAAAATGTAATGATCCGTCACTCGGTATTTAATAAGTTAGGTGCTCAGAAAAGGCATCTCACCGCCATATTCAATGAAGAAAGAATATTTCTGGCACTCAACGGGAATTTTTCATATATTTATTTTAAAGGGGCTCTATCAGCAAAATCATGCTGCTAGAGCCCCACATATGCGTGCATAGCCTTTAAAAAGGCTATTCAGGCACCGTAAAAGTTATATTAAACTACCCCCCAGTTTTAAAATAATAACCTAAAAAAGAATGTGCTCTACTTACCGAACGTGCACGCTGGGCGGGCATTCTGGGTGTGTCTTCATCTTCATCCCCGCCTCTTCTTCCTCCGATGCCTTCGGGTCCCGTCCTCCTCCGGCGCTTGCTCGCGGACACTGATAAAAGAAAATAGCCTGGGCGCATGCGCAGTAGCCGTAGTAGAAGCCGCGTGCTACTGCGCATGCGCGCAAGCTATTTTTTTTTTATCAGTGTCCGCGAGCAAGCGCCGGAGGAGGACGGGACCCGAAGACATCGGAGGAAGAAGAGGCGGGGATGAAGATGAAGACACACCCAGAATGCCCGCCCAGCGTGCACGTTCGGTAAGTAGAGCACATTCTTTTTTAGGTTATTATTTTAAAACTGGGGGGTAGTTTAATATAACTTTTACGGTGTCTGAATAGCCTTTTTAAAGGCTATGCACGCATATGTGGGGCTCTAGCAGCATGATTTTGCTGATACAGCCCCTTTAAGCATCCAGAGTTATACAAGTAGACGTTTTGGTCAATTTAGACCTTCCTCAGTACAACGGATGCAGGAAGAGTGAACACATGGTGATTAGGAAAAGGTCACACTGGACCTTTTCCTAATCACCATGTGTTCACTCTTCTTGCATCCGTTGTACTGAGGAAGGTCTAAATTGACCGAAATGTCTACTTGTATAACTCTGGATGCTTAAAATAAATATATGAAAAATTCCCATTGAGTGCCAGAAATATTCTTTCTTTATACATTTGCTTATAATCAGTCAAATGGCGGAAAACGAAGAGAAATTCGTCTTCATTTTCTGCCACCGTATACGGACACAGGATACCTGTGATGGAATATCAGCAGGAATTGTTGAGTTGCGGAATTCAGCTGCAGATTCCAAGACAGTATCGAGCAGGACAAAGATTTCTTCTGTATCCTGCTGCGGAGTCCGTGCCAGAGTCCTATGTGTGAATGTACCCTAATTTTCCACTGGTTGAAAATTCCCAACACATATGATCTATTTTTGACAGAATAAAGCTTGCCATCGCACTAAGGCCGGGTTCACACGGAGTATTCTGGCTCGTTTATTTGGTACGTAGATGGCCGCCGCAAAATCACGGCTGCAAAATAGCGCCGCGTGTACGGTACCGGCTCCCATTGAAAACAATGGGAGTGTATACGGCCCGCAAATCCTCCCGTGGCGTCTACGTACCAAATGACGAGCCAGAATACTCCGTGTGAACCCGGCCTTATGTGTATGGTCACCTTAAGGGTTTAAGAAAAATGAGATCTCAGAGATCTCAGATGTGATCTTGGCATATGAAAGAATTACTTTACTTTCACTTCTTTTTTTTTCTAAAGACTGAACATGCCCTTTTTAAGCAAAGCCACACCCACTTGCCAAGCTATTTGGAAAATTTGCTCTCAAACCAAATGCAAAATGCAACACAGTTTGGTGCATTTTACGTAAAGGTCACACCATAACCACACTATTAATTATATGCCCAATATGTATTCTGTTTGAGGAATAAAGAGTAAATGTAAATATATGTTATATAAGAATAAGAGTTCCTATAACAGCTTACCTCATAGTCTAGAGGGAGAATGAGAGTTGCCTCACCATTGTTGTTGTTACAATTGAAATAGAAGGAATCTGGACCATATATGTTATATGTCAGAGTGTCCCCATCTTCATCTGTTGCATTAATGATGAAAGCAAGTGAACCTGTTTGAGATAAAGTGTGTGAAAATCCCTATTTATAGCTTTATGTAAGACAAAAGACTAAGGACACATGCTTGATCGGTGTTTTGTGACTATTTAACTCCATCTATGACTAGAATAGTCGCAAGGGGCATTCATGTGCTGGCCTTGCCATTTTTCTTGAAAGTGAGTGGGATCAGAAGAGGGCAGGGGTGACTGGTGACCACCATCACAGCATAATCTAAACCTAATTCAATTAAGTATTCCCTGCACTGCCACAGGAGAAATTTTGATAAATCCAACCCTTGACGAAAGCCCCTTGTGTCTTTAAAGAGGACCTTTCATCACATTGGGCACAGGCAGTTCTATATACCGCTGGAAAAGCCAACAGTGTGCTGAATTCAGCGCATTATCGGCTTTCCCGATCTGTGCCCCGGGTAAAGCGCTATCGTGTCGGTACCGTAGCGCTTTGCAGTCAGAAGGGCGTTTCTGACAGTCTTTCAGGAACGTCCTTCTCCACAGCAGTGCCTATCGCGCTGTAGAGTGTGAGCGAGGAGGAACGCCCCCTCCCTCTGCTCACAGTGCTCATCCATAGATGAGTATTATCAGGAGGGGAGGGGGGTGTTCCTCCCCGCTCACACTGTGCAGCGCGATAGGCGCTGCTGCAGAGAAGGACGTTCTTGGCTGACTGTCAGAAATGCTCGACTGACTGTAAAGCGCTATGGTACCAGGACCAATAGCGCTTTACCCGGGGCACAGATCGGGAAAGCCGATAGTGTGCTGAATTCAGTGCACTGTCGGCTTTCCAGCAGTATATGGAACTGCCTGTGCCCAATCTGATGAAAGGTCCTCTTTAGAGATGAGCGAACACTGTTCGGATGAGCCGATCCGAACAGCACGCACCCATAGAAATGAATGGAAGTACCTGTGACGCTGACTTTGCCGGCGGCTGGCCGGCGTCACAGGTGCTTCTATTCATTTCTATGGGTGCGTGCTGTTCGGATCGGCTGATCCGAACAGTGTTCGCTCATCTCTAGTCCTCTTTAAGGTTAAAAATGCCACTTTCATTTCCGCTGTGTCATCTGTATAAATAAAAGTGGCATCTTCAAAGTTGTTTCTAGAAGGTGGGAGAAGTCAGCTAGTAGCCTATTATCCCATTATCCAGAATAACTTCAGGTAAGAGTGCACTGCTGAAGAGACAAGTTGAAAGGACCAAGTTGTGCCTGGGGAAGGGAGTTGGAGCCAGAGTTAACACACATTCGCCACAGTACAAATGTACAGAGGATTAGAGATGGGAGTGCGAGCCCCATTGGAGTATTAACATAGGAGACCTCCTATGTCCTGGGCCAGAGTCAAATGTGGAATGCCGAGCAGCACTCACTGTTAAGAGTTCTAATTTTTAAGTGAAATAGAATGCCAAATGGGCGGAGCCAACAGTAATTAAAGTATAACTAAACTTTCAAACAACTTTTGATTTTCTGGCAGTATTTGTGTCATTAATACATTTTGTAAAATACTTTATTAACAAATTTTAACTCCTTTCTATGAAATCCTGCATCTCTTTATTCTTTCCCTTGCATCTGTATTGAGAGCTGTTCCTACCTCTCATCCAGTAACATGGCATACGGGCTTGGCGCATGTACGGGCTTCGTAACATGTACAGAACATGAGGGAAGGGGGCACTTCAAAAAGTTATATCTCTGGCGTTATAAAATGTACAAACTTGCTTTCGGTGTCATATGAAAGAGGACATCCTCATCTTGCAAATGAGACTAAGGTTGTAGTACTATATATATATATATTATTATTTCCCAAAATATTACTGGTTGAAAACACAATTGGGATTAGGATATTTATATGCAGCTACATAATATGTAGAATATAAATATCTTAATCCCAATTGTGTTTTCAACATCACATCCTTATGAATTCTTATGTCTATTATTTGTTGCTTGCATTGTCTCCTACACTTTATACCTGATGAAGGGGTTTACCTAAAACGTAGCAGCCCTAATTGATAACTTAGGTTTCACTCACCAAGGGGTAAATCTTCTGGTATCAGCTCAAAAGGATTTCCATGAATAACAGGTCGTTTGTTAGCAGTGACTGAAAAGCAATGTTTAAGTCTTACATTAAGGAGAAACGAAATACAAACTGGTATGACAAGTATGAGTTTAATGCATAATGTATAAAATCATAGAAAAATATAGCAAGTAATATTCAAATATATTCAAATCATAGAAACATAGTAATATTCACATATATTCATATCAATAATAGCAGAACACACATGAAACTCAGTTATTTTGGGGAAGAAAATGGGCCTCTTTTATCAAAACTGTCTATCATAAAACGTGACCTATTGCCCATAGCAAGGAGAGCTTAGATTTCATTCCTTAGGCTAAGGTCCCCCGTAGGAGGCTGCAGCGAAAAAGCAATGCTGGAAAAACTATGGTGGAAACACATTGCGTTTTTCCGACAGCACTTTTCACAGAGTTTTTTTCTGTAGACTTTCTTCTTCAATTATACATATAGTGTAAAACCACTAGTGTTTCTGTAGGTATAATTGACTTGCTGCAATTTTCAAAAACGCAACAGTTTTGGAAATCGCATTTCTGCTACAGGTATTTTTCTGCAATGTGTGGGGGGGATTCGCTAGAATTCCATCCACTTTGCAGGGACTTCAGTGATAAAACTGCTCTGGGAAAAGCAAAACTTCACTGCTATTAGTGGTTATGGGTAACAGTAAGTTTTCTTGTTACATATGTTTGATAAACGGTGCTCAACATGTGCTTGACCTACGTGAAATACAAACTAATAAAAGTTTTCAGTACTATTTGCTCTATAACATTCAGTAGCTTCCTGTCTATTAAAGACCACAATCACTTCTCCAAATGTTTTAGAACATGCTCAATTCAATGAGTAATGTCAATTCTAAAGCAACTTTTCACAACTGAAGAGGCCAATTGAATATAATAATCTTATTTTTAAATTGTTTAAGAAATGCTGCCTTCTCCATTTGTCAAGATGCTTTCCAAAAAATATGGAATAGGTCTTATTCCTGTCTGATTTTACCATCTTGCTCCTGTGGCTCCTATTCATTGAATGAAAGAAGCCATGGAAGCACGTGCGGCATATGGGTGATGTCCATGTGTCACCTGCATGTCACCTGTGTCGTTCATTCATGGCCACCAGTTAGCACACTGTGCAACCAGCTTAAGACTGCACTGAAAGATTTTGCCAGTGATTCTGTTTGGGAATTGCTAGGACAGCAATTCCCCAGTAGCTGCTGGAAAACCTGGGAAGGGGCACAAGAGACAGTGAGCCCTAAGCTGAAGCCCCCCACTATCCCTTCCTGCTTGCCTGGTCCTATCCTATGCAATAGGTGGCAACTTGGAGACAATCCCTTCCTATATACGTGATACACAAAGACAAGACAAACAACAACAAAGCGAGGTCAGCTGGCCAGGGTTCAGTAACAGTCAAGCAATGCAGTGCCAAATCGAAGTCCAAAAGAATAGTCAATAGGGAAAGCCAGAGGTCAGGATTAAGAATACAAGTAACAAAACAGCAAGAGAAAACGCCAGCAAGCACAAGGCAATAGTAAGCACCAGTGTGAATGTGAGCCAAGAATAAATAGGGAGGAAGTACCCTCCCTGAACCTGATAGGAAGGCAGGCTGTCAATCACAGGGCAAGACTAAATGCAACCATTAGAGAAGCAGAGGGAAATGAATGTGAAAGCAGACAGGTGAGGTGGAAAATCAATTACCAAACTAGAGCCGTGTTCACACAGTGCAACCAAAAACTTTAAACAAGGAATCAAACTGCACAAGCCTCATGCACCGCCGCATGCGAGCACAGGGCGACGCAGTGAACCGAGCAGGCAGAGACGTTACAGATTCTTTCAATGTTTCTTCAGGGACCACTCCTTCTCCACCACTTTCGTTATTGTATTATCAAACTATGAAAAAACTGTAAAATATGTTATTAACATTAAAAACATGCTTAAAAACCAAGAGTAATACCTTGGCCACCGCCATCCAGAAGGAGGAAAGGGAGAAGGCAGAGGATCCAGATCATTCCAGCATGTGTCCTATAAACAGAAATATGTACATGAATCATACGTGTGCATAGATGATACACAAATGAGGACGCTCTTATGTTATATGTGACTAATATTGTTGATAATGATGGAAATTGTATTGCACATGTGCATTTTTTTTCCTGAGCACAGCACATAACTCCTGCGATCCAGCACATGTATGCTATACACTGCTATACTAATATGATAAAAGGAAAATGTTTGTTTTGGTACCGTGTTAGCCAGTGGTTATAAAATATAAAAAACAAAAAAAAAACTTTGCAAGTCTTCAGTAGGTGATACCTTTTTTAATGGCTAACTCATAATGATGACAGAATATGACGTTTCGAAGCTTTCCTCTGAGCTTCTTCTTCAGATATAACTAAAAAACACTCTGTAGAGGCTGCATATTTATAACTGGACACAGGGCTAGAATTACAGGAGGGAGGGGGGAAGAGGCTTATTACTATATACTTATAACAACAAACAATCAATTGCCAGATCCCCCAGTTCTTATCTTAATGGCTGTCTTAATGATGTGTATAAAAAGACATAAACCCACGTGAGATGTTCATCCCATTGTCCAACGTCTAGAATAGGGTCATGGCCTTGTACTCATAAATCAGTCGCTGTTTCCTTGATTTAAAGTTCCCTTTTAAGATCAAGATTTTCATGTCATTGATGATGCTGTGGTGTTCCTGGCAAAAATGATTTGGCACGGGAAGATCAGTTCTCTGTTGTTTGATTGTATGGCGATGTGAATTAATTCTCATTCTGAGTTTCTGACCCGTCTCTCCAACATACAGATTTTCAGTGGAACATTTGGTGCAAATGATCAAATACACCACATTAGGTGTGTTACAGGTGAACGTACCTGGGATTTTATATTCCCTGTTAGAGTTTGGTATCTCTATCTTGTCAGTGGTCAGTATGTGGGGGCAGGTTTTGCACCTCTTCTGTCCACATGGGAATGTTCCTTTGTTAGTTGGAGGTGACAGAGAGCTGCTAATAATCATATTCCTGAGGTTTGGTGGCTGTCTGTAGCATAGGAGAGGGGGGTCAGAAAATATGGATTTTAGACGGTTGTCTTTTTGCAGTAGTGGATGTAATTTGCGTGTGATTCCTCTCAGCATCTCCAGGTGGGGGTTGTATGTGACAACCAGGGGTACCCGAGTGTTCTCCTGTTTGGTATTGTATTTTAATAACTCCGATCTTGGTATCCTGGTGGCTCTGGTGATTTGGTTATCAACTGTTCTTGGATGGTAACCCTGCCTCAAGAATGTGTTTTTGAGGCCCCCAAGGTGTTCGTCCCTATCTGCAGGGTTTGAACATATGCGATGGTATCTGATGGCCTGGCTGTATACAATGGAGTTCTTTATGTGTTTAGGATGAAAACTATCCCATCTTAGGTACGTAGGGCGGTCAATTGGTTTCCGATACAGCGATGTCTCAATTTTGTTGTCCTGTATCTTGATGACTGCATCCAGGAAGTTTATTTCGGAAATAAATAAACTTCCTGGATGCAGTCATCAAGATACAGGACAACAAAATTGAGACATCGCTGTATCGGAAACCAATTGACCGCCCTACGTACCTAAGATGGGATAGTTTTCATCCTAAACACATAAAGAACTCCATTGTATACAGCCAGGCCATCAGATACCATCGCATATGTTCAAACCCTGCAGATAGGGACGAACACCTTGGGGGCCTCAAAAACACATTCTTGAGGCAGGGTTACCATCCAAGAACAGTTGATAACCAAATCACCAGAGCCACCAGGATACCAAGATCGGAGTTATTAAAATACAATACCAAACAGGAGAACACTCGGGTACCCCTGGTTGTCACATACAACCCCCACCTGGAGACGCTGAGAGGAATCACACGCAAATTACATCCACTACTGCAAAAAGACAACCGTCTAAAATCCATATTTTCTGACCCCCCTCTCCTATGCTACAGACAGCCACCAAACCTCAGGAATATGATTATTAGCAGCTCTCTGTCACCTCCAACTAACAAAGGAACATTCCCATGTGGACAGAAGAGGTGCAAAACCTGCCCCCACATACTGACCACTGACAAGATAGAGATACCAAACTCTAACAGGGAATATAAAATCCCAGGTACGTTCACCTGTAACACACCTAATGTGGTGTATTTGATCATTTGCACCAAATGTTCCACTGAAAATCTGTATGTTGGAGAGACTGGTCAGAAACTCAGAATGAGAATTAATTCACATCGCCATACAATCAAACAACAGAGAACTGATCTTCCCGTGCCAAATCATTTTTGCCAGGAACACCACAGCATCATCAATGACATGAAAATCTTGATCTTAAAAGGGAACTTTAAATCAAGGAAACAGCGACTGATTTATGAGTACAAGGCCATGACCCTATTCCAGACGTTGGACAATGGGATGAACATCTCACGTGGGTTTATGTCTTTTTATACACATCATTAAGACAGCCATTAAGATAAGAACTGGGGGATCTGGCAATTGATTGTTTGTTGTTATAAGTATATAGTAATAAGCCTCTTCCCCCCTCCCTCCTGTAATTCTAGCCCTGTGTCCAGTTATAAATATGCAGCCTCTACAGAGTGTTTTTTAGTTATATCTGAAGAAGAAGCTCAGAGGAAAGCTTCGAAACGTCATATTCTGTCATCATTATGAGTTAGCCATTAAAAAAGGTATCACCTACTGAAGACTTGCAAAGTTTTTTTTTTGTTTTTTATACTAATATGAGATATTTCTATATCGCTAAATATTCTGGTTGGGCACAATTTTGGTAGTGTCTTTTCATGTCCACGACTAGCTCCACTTTCAATTTGATCACCATATTGGGATAGGTAGAGATCATGTAATTTCTGCTCTTGGTGCTTTTCAGATTTGCGTATGTTTAGCAATAGCCAAATCTCCATTCCATTGAAGGGGTTGTCCAGAATAAACTGATCTTTCTAATCTAACCTAATCCCACCCCCAGCTACCTTCTAAATTACTTATTGTACAATAAAGTTATATTTACCTAGAAAGCCAGGGCAGTCATGTGACCACCCCTAGCACATTTTCCAATTTTCCGATGTCATTCCATATTTCCGTTTCTGGAAATGGAACGTCACCAATACTACCCCCCTCCCGCTTTGGCATCATACTTACCTGTCATGGTGTGTGGATCTTCTGGGCACAGGACGACACTTATTCAGGGCTCATGTCTGCGCAATAGAGCCAGAGTTCTAGAACAACAAGTGAGGTCCCATGCCCAGAAAGTCTTGCCCAGAAGACAGGTAAGTATGATAAGGTAGCGGGTGAGTTAGTTAGGAAGGGCTAATCGTGGACGGCCAACTAGGGAAACAGGGAGAAGGAGCAAGTGAGAAAGGAAGGGGGAGGGAGAGGGATGGCGTCAGCTCTGAGTGACGTGCAAGACATCATGGTAGTTCTAGGAAAACAGAACAGCAAGATACCCATGTAAACAAATGCAGAGGATGCCAGGAGCTCCCAGAGAAACCCAGAAATCATTCAAAATACTGCTAAAGGTATTTGCTTGCACTCATTGCACTTATTAAAGCTATACTTGAAGCAGAAAGTCTTCATAGGAAACCTCTGCAAACTTTCTGTGCAAAGCAATGTAGGAAGAACTGTAATGCGTTGCCGCCATGGTTTGTCCCACAGCGCTTTTTTGCTGTTGAACACTACATGGGGCCTTAGCCTTAAGGATCTTTACCTCTTGGATAAAGCAGTTACAAAGAAGATTACATGGCCTAAAGGACCTGTCCTGCATTACATGGACAACCCGTTGATTTGAAAGGACACTAGGAGGAATTCCTCAATCCCTTTATAGCAATTTTGTCATGTACAGGGATGATACTGTGGCACACATTTGGCATAGGACCCTTGTTTCTTTATAGAATGTAGGCGAAGTGAGCCAGGACAGGCTGGAGAAATTTCAGCCCAACAGATTAATTATAGGTTACACCAGTTTTCTAGCGTGAGGTATAATAGAAATCTACACAAGTCCATAATTGGTGATAATTTTCATTCTAGTGCAGAGATGTCTAAATAATTTATGAAGAGGCAATAACCTGTCCTTGACAGAATTATATATCAATTGGCTATTATGTTTGGAAAATTGTCACAAAATATCATTTAACCACTTCAGTACCGGGCCAATTTGTGGTCCAGGACCAGACACATTTTAGGTTTATTTTGTATGTGCGGTTTTATGGACTGTAACATTTTTCCCGTATGTCTCAGTCAACTAATTTTTGCATTTTTTTTTCGGGGACACATAGGGCTTTATTTTTATGTTGTTTTTATTTTCAAATGTGTTTTAATTTTTTTTATATCCGGGAAAATATAAACATAATAAGAGGGAAATTGTGTCTGGTTTTCAATTTATTTATTTTTTATTTAATAACACAAAGTGTCACTGAAAAACTTTATAAAATAGTTTTTCCTCTTCGTTACAGTAATTTTTATTTTGTATGGTGTCGTCGAGGGTGGGACTATAACCATTAAAAACAGCATTTTATTAGCGTATTATTATTATTTATTATTATTATTTTATTTACATTTTTTTAAAAACTTTAATTTTTTTTTTTTTTTTCAGATTGTGATAAGAGACCTTTGGAGACATCCAAAGGTGATAAGAGACCTTTGGGGACATCTCATCACTTTTCTCTTTGTTAGGGAGGCTGAGATTCTCCTATAACTGGAGCTGGTACATTTAGCCCCAGTTGCAGGAGGAATACAGCCTCCAGCATGCTGTATACACAGTATACAGAGCTGATCTGGGTCCTGTAGGACTCAGCAGCTCTTGCAAGATGCTGCTCCCGGCGGATCACGTGACCTCCGGGTCAGAGGGCGGCTGCATCATGGCAGCGCCCATAGCCGTGTATACAGCGCTCATTGTGCGCTGTATACACAGCGATCGAGATGGCAGGGAAGGGAATAAACCTTCCCTGCCATCTCTCTGGGAGCTCCGGGTGAAGTTACAGCCGGCTCCCAGCTTCAGTAGCTGCACGATCTCCGTGCAGCTACTGTGTTCTGACTGGATGTACCGGTACGTCCTGTCAGAACAAGGCAACCACTTCCCGGACGTTTATACTCTATGGGCGGTCCATAAGTGGTTAAAGAGCACCTTTCACCACCTCCACCATCTCAAGTTCTAAGCAACTGTTAGTAGTTGCCACTGATTCCAGCACAGTTGGAATTTTGCTTCTAGCCTCCAACTTTCCCAAGCAACAAGCACAGTTAGTTTTGGTCCTGATGTGTTACTTAGGTTCTGTAATGTCAGAAGATCATTGTCAGGCAGGGGGTTTGAGTAAGAACTCCAATTAGAGGTGGACAGTGTCATATCCCCTTGTCTACTCCTGCCTGGCATCGCCCTCCTAGCAGTACAGAACCTAAATAGCATATGAAGCACTAAAACTAAGAGCATTGACTGTTCTAGAACAGTGGGAGCTAGAGAAATAATTCCAACTGCGCCAGAATCAATGGTGCAACACCTATTAAATGATATAAAGAACTGGACTTGTAGGAGTTGGTGAAAGCTTACATTTTCTCCAAAGTGTGACAGCCAACGTATTGCAAACCCAGCAGAGACTCATCAGCAGATACCAACAAAAAAGGACATCCTAAATCAAGACACCAAAAATAACATTAATTTGGAAAAGTTTTGTTTATAGGGACATGCGCCTTTAACAAAGAGAATGGACATGTAGGTTATTCATATATTTCCATGATGAACAACAGGGGAAAGGCAAAATACAAATGTGGGGGGCTAATAATATCTTATGAAAAATTATGTATAGAGGTAGAGGCAGCGATTATTCTATCTGTCCATCTCTCTCCCAGAGAGATGCAGTTTGGATCTTGCCAGACTGGTTATGCAAGACACTATGCACTGTGCTATCTTACAAAGAGACTAATTAAAATGGAGACAGTTCGGCAGGGACTACGGGCACTGTTAGGAAAGGATCAAAGACCAAAGACCCTTCCAAAGATAAAGGGACAAGAGAAGGGTAATTAAGCTAATTGTCTCCAACAAGGATGTCTATTGTCTTTAGGATACCATGAGATAGACATCTAGGATGTGTATTTGAGACATGTGCTGATGACTGCCATTTTGTGTGGCCATGTGGTCACCATACCATGTGCTCACTGACTCCATTTTAGAGTAAAGCCAGCCTTCAGGGGGGTGTGACCTCTCTCCAGTTTCTTATCCAATAGATATGCATCAGGGCTATTGTTACAAACTTCTCCACCAATAGATGTATGCTAATTATACTAGCCAATCCTGTTCTGTCTATGCCATGTGATATATACTTTGTTCTAGCCACCATTAAACCAGAATCCATTTTGATACACGACCACCATGTGTCTCTGATGATTCTCCGGGCTAAAGATGGCGGCAGCCGATCTTGGCCTGTTAATTAATTTTCCTTTACAGACAGCATATCTCTGGGGGTATTAGGATTCCCCCGACAGAAATTGTCGCCCAAACGTGCGGCTTGAGAGATGAGGAGACGGTTTGCTGATCCCCCGGACGACCAGATTACAGGAGTGCTTGGAAATACAGATCCAACAAAGTCAGCGCTGCAAGGTAAGAACTTTAATCTTACCAGTTTGATCTGTGTTTCTAAGAACTTTTGTATTCCTGTCCGAGTGTGAGGTAAACACATATGTTCCTTATATAGATAGCTCAAGCTTTTTGCAAAGAACCTAAAAGAATATATATTGTCTGTAAAGGGGGTGGGAATGTTATACCTCATTCTTTGTATACTGTCCATGCTGTCATTTGATTGATACATCTGTTATAAAGTGTATAAGGCGGTACAGGCAGCTTCCA
Organism: Leptodactylus fuscus; assembly: GCF_031893055.1. NCBI lineage: Eukaryota > Metazoa > Chordata > Amphibia > Anura > Leptodactylidae > Leptodactylus > Leptodactylus fuscus. The sequence goes on along the minus strand of NC_134269.1, from coordinate 161,879,857 downwards.
TCTTTAGTTAAAAGACAGAGATTAGTTCAGTGAAAATGGGGAGTAATCTGTGTGATCCCCCAAATAAATCTGTGTGGTTCCGGGGAGTAATCTGTGTGATCCCCCAAATAAATCTGTGTGGTTCCGGGGAGTAATCTGTGTGATCCCCCAAATAAATCTGTGTGATCCCCCAAATAAATCTGTGTGGTTCTGGGGAGTAATCTGTGTGATCCCCCAAATAAATATACCCCATATGAACTAATAGAGATGAGAGAGAAAAGAAGTTGCCGCCCAAGTAAAAGAAAAAGGGAAAATAAATAAATAAAAATCCTTAAGAGAGCAGGGGTTCCTAAGATATAACAAATTTTGGGAACCAATGGAGATTAGATCATGCAGGACAGATACAGGAGCATCAGTTACAAAGGGATATATGCTCTAATTGAAGAACAGAATGGGGGGAGTGCAGAGTCAGCCGGTATGGAAATCAACCCAAAAGATGGTTTAAGGAAAGAGCAGTTAGAAATGGAGGTGAGAAACTGCTGATAAGATGTTGGATAGTTGGAAAAACAAATTAAGTAAGGAATGGTTACAGAAATAAGGTATTAAGTGTGTGTATATTTTCCTTAGTGTAAGGAAATGCATAGTGGACACACACTCAGTCCAGTTAAAAGATCAATGCGTTCTGCACATGGCATTGTGTTGTTGATGTGCCATGTGAGTGATGATGAAGGTCAGGCCCCTCCCCTCCAGTGTGACTCGTATATATCCACAGCAGAGGTATACAGGATACAGGTTTTGCTAGGATTCAACAAAAGGGGGGAGGGGAGACACGGCAGGTAGCTAAGATTTCAGCTATGAGTGATACGATGTAACATCATTGGTATAATGTATGGAGAATTATGAATATATGGTTTAATAATTTGTAACTGTATAATGTAAGCTGTTTTTAGAAATGCCAGTATTTGATTTTTAAAACTTGTGTAACAGTGGTAAAAACTTTGATTGGAATCTCATAAAGAAAAATGTTAAAATTCTGGCAGTTGGCCCTTAAGGCAAAACCTCAAATATAGTTTAAAAGGTTCTGAACATCTGTGGTAATTAGAAGAGAGGGGTTTGCCATAGACATATTCAAAAACTGCACAAAGATATTAATATGTAATGTTGGTATCAGTATTGGCTGTTTAAATCATATTTAATGTCTTTAGAATTGGATTAATGGCATAAATTTTAGATAATCATTATTATGTTTATTTTTCAGTGATACACATTGAAGATGAAGCCATGTAATGATTTGTTTGTTTATTTTTTTTCCTCAATATTCAGCTGTGCGGGAATTATAACTAACCCTGTGATTATTTGTAGGAAAATAAGATTGTCCATCCTGAGACAATAAGTGATATATCACTGTACAAAATATATGAAAACTTGACAAGTTCTTTATGATTTAATGGATGTGTGTTGTCTGGAGCTCCAGTGTGAAGTATGCATATATGTATGGAAATGAATGGGCCCATATGTGTTACATGTCTTCTGGTAAATATGAGATGTACTTAGTCATTGTTATTTAGATGATCCTTCTGATATGGGATTAGGCACCATAAAGGGGTAGGCAATGCATGTGAGCTATCTTAATATGTACATGCAGGTAAAGATAAATCATAGTTTTGAAAAACAAAAGTGGTATTTCTGCGGCATTGTTTGCTACAAGGTGATAGACATCTGACTAAGTAGATTAGAAGTCACTCGAATATCTGCTCTGTAATGTGTTTTTGTGTATAAATTCTTGTTATGATGGGGGAGGGGGGAGATAGATTGATCCCTTAAAGTTTTTGCCTTCTCTGCTGATATATATTTTGAGAATTTAATGAATTAGTTGTAATTCTGGAATAATTAGAAGTTGTAGAGAATTGAATTTACTTAGGATTGTATAAATAAGTCTGAATACAGGTTTGGCAAGTTTTAGCCAGCCAGTCACTTACAATGGCTGGACCCTCATGTCTTAATTAGTGTCTTAATTAGGTCTCAAAAGTCCTATTGTTTAATGGCTATTGTATTAGGATTCCCCCGACACAAAGTTATAGAAAATGATGCTGCAGTATTGTTATTTTATGAGAACTATAAGCATTTAGTGAAACGGACATGTCCAGAGAACTGAATTCTCCTTTAGTTAAAGGGTTTGTCCAGGCAAAAATGGACAACCCTTTTAACGTTTAAATCAGCTGGGGCAGTGAAAAACATATGATGCTCCGGTGTCCTCCCACTTGTCCAGGTTATTCTACTCCAAAGGCGTGTCCCGGGACTCTTCCGGTGTTGTGCTGAAGCCGCTGACTGGACTTAGTGGTCATGTGAGTGCTAAAACCAATCTGTGGCTTCAGCTGGCCTCAGGAAGAGGACCGTGATGTCAAATGTACTGACATTGCAGGCCCTTCACTGACTTGCCTAGACAACTCCTTTAAGCCATCAATATCAGATTTCTGGGGGACCTGACACCTGAGACCCCCTTCTATTAACTAAGTGAAGGGACTGCACTGTGTCTCCTCCATTGTTCACTAGGCACAGGTGGAATCCAATGATCTGATATTGATGGCCCATCCTAATAATAGGTTATCTCATGTAGTCCTGAAAACACTTCAAGTTAAAGGGGTTTTCTAGGTTAAATTTGTCACCAATTAAAGATGGTCAGGGGTGTGATACCTGAGTACCCAGGCCGATCAGCTGTTTAAAAAGGCTTCCTGAGCGCTGAGGCCTCTTCAGTACATACTAAGCACAGTACCATACATTTGTACAGAAGCCTAGCTCAGTCAATTCACTTGAAAGGGACAGAGCTGCGGTCAGGCCATGTGACTGAAAAACATAATGTCACTTGATCTGTGAAGCGGAAGCAGTTCTGAGAGAGTGTCACTGCCACTGCCAAATGTTGGACTCAAAATCATCAATATACAAGTACTGGAGAACCACTTTAATAACCGTCTTTTTTCTGGAACAGCTGTATGTCACATAATAAGGCCTTCATTATTACCCTCAACAGAGGCAGCACCACTATGCTCTCTTAACTATAGGGGTCTTTGCTCCAATATCACTTTATCTGCACATTCATGTGAACTGTACATTGTAGTGTATGACGCATATAACAGTAAACACTCGTTCTGCTGTTATCACTAGAGATGAGCGAACACTAAAATGTTCGAGGTTCGAAATTCGAATCGAACAGCCGCTCACTGTTCGTGTGTTCGAACGGGTTTCGAACCCCATTATAGTCTATGGGGAACATATACTCGTTAAGGGGGAAACCCAAATCCGTGTCTGGAGGGTCACCAAGTCCACTATGACACCACAGGAAATGATGCCAACACCTCTGGAATGACACTGGGACAGCAGGGGAAGCATGTCTGGGGGCATCTAACACACCAAAGACCCTCTATTACCCCAACATCACAGCCTAACAACTACACACTTTACACACTCAATACCACCTCTCTGACAGTAGGAAAACACCTTGAAATATGTGTATTTGGCACTTGCAGTGAGGAGAGCTTGTCACCAGCAGTGAATTTGGCCCTTGTAGTAAGTTGAGGTTGGCACCAACATTTGTTTTGAAAATGAGGGTGGAGGGAGCCTCTAACCAGCAGAGTTTAGGCAAATTCATGGTGGAGGGAGCCTCTAAAAACCCCAGTTTGGACCAATTCAAGGTGGAGGGAGCCTCTAAAAACCCCAATTTGGACCAATTCATGGTGGAGGGAGCCTCTAACCAGCCCAATTTGGACCAATTCATGGTGGAGGGAGCCTCTAAAAACCCCAGTTTGGACCAATTCATGGTGGAGGGAGCCTCTAAAAACCCCAGTTTGGACCAATTCATGGTGGAGGGAGCCTCTAAACAGCCCAGTTTGGGCAAATTCATGGTGGAGGGAGCCTCTAAAAACCCCAGTTTGGACCAATTCATGGTGGAGGGAGCCTCTAAAAACCCCAGTTTGGACCAATTCATGGTGGAGGGAGCCTCTAAACAGCCCAGTTTGGACCAATTCATCGTGGAGGGAGCCTCTAAAAACCCCAATTTGGACCAATTCATGGTGGAGGGAGCCTCTAAACAGCCCAGTTTGGACCAATTCATGGTGGAGGGAGCCTCTAAAAACCCCAATTTGGACCAATTCATGGTGGAGGGAGCCTCTAACCAGCCCAGTTTGGACCAATTCATGGTGGAGGGAGCCTCTAACCAGCCCAGTTTGGGCAAATTCATGGTGGAGGGAGCCTCTAAAAACCCCAATTTGGACCAATTCATGGTGGAGGGAGCCTCTAAACAGCCCAGTTTGGGCAAATTCATGGTGGAGGGAGACTCTAAAAACCCCAGTTTGGACCAATTCATGGTGGAGGGAGCCTCTAAAAACCCCAGTTTGGACCAATTCATGGTGGAGGGAGCCTCTAAAAAACCCAGTTTGGACCAATTTATGGTGGAGGGAGCCTCTAAACAGCCCAGTTTGGGCAAATTCATGGTGGAGGGAGCCTCTAAAAACCCCAGTTTGGACCAATTCATGGTGGAGGGAGCCTCTAAAAAACTCAGTTTGGACCAATTCATGGTGGAGGGAGCCTCTAACCAGCCCAGTTTGGACCAATTCATGGTGGAGGGAGCCTCTAAAAACCCCAGTTTGGACCAATTCATGGTGGAGGGAGCCTCTAAACAGCCCAGTTTGGACCAATTCATGGTGGAGGGAGCCTCTAAAAACCCCAATTTGGACCAATTCATGGTGGAGGGAGCCTCTAACCAGCCCAGTTTGGACCAATTCATGGTGGAGGGAGCCTCTAACCAGCCCAGTTTGGACCAATTCATGGTGGAGGGAGCCTCTAACCAGCCCAGTTTGGACCAATTCATGGTGGAGGGAGCCTCTAAAAACCCCAGTTTGGACCAATTCATGGTGGAGGGAGCCTCTAAAAACCCCAGTTTGGACCAATTCATGCTGGAGGGAGCCTCTAAACAGCCCAGTTTGGGCAAATTCATGGTGGAGGGAGCCTCTAAAAACCCCAGTTTGGACCAATTCATGGTGGAGGGAGCCTCTAAAAACCCCAGTTTGGACCAATTCATGGTGGAGGGAGCCTCTAAACAGCCCAGTTTGGGCAAATTCATGGTGGAGGGAGCCTCTAAAAACCCCAGTTTGGACCAATTCATGGTGGAGGGAGCCTCTAAAAAACTCAGTTTGGACCAATTCATGGTGGAGGGAGCCTCTAACCAGCCCAGTTTGGACCAATTCATGGTGGAGGGAGCCTCTAAAAACCCCAGTTTGGACCAATTCATGGTGGAGGGAGCCTCTAAACAGCCCAGTTTGGACCAATTCATGGTGGAGGGAGCCTCTAAAAACCCCAATTTGGACCAATTCATGGTGGAGGGAGCCTCTAACCAGCCCAGTTTGGACCAATTCATGGTGGAGGGAGCCTCTAACCAGCCCAGTTTGGACCAATTCATGGTGGAGGGAGCCTCTAACCAGCCCAGTTTGGACCAATTCATGGTGGAGGGAGCCTCTAAAAACCCCAGTTTGGACCAATTCATGGTGGAGGGAGCCTCTAAAAACCCCAGTTTGGACCAATTCATGCTGGAGGGAGCCTCTAAACAGCCCAGTTTGGGCAAATTCATGGTGGAGGGAGCCTCTAAAAACCCCAGTTTGGACCAATTCATGGTGGAGGGAGCCTCTAAAAACCCCAGTTTGGACCAATTCATGGTGGAGGGAGCCTCTAAAAAACCCAGTTTGGACCAATTCATGGTGGAGGGAGCCTCTAACCAGCCCAGTTTGGACCAATTCATGGTGGAGGGAGCCTCTAAACAGCCCAGTTTGGGCAAATTCATGGTGGAGGGAGCCTCTAACCAGCCCAGTTTGGACCAATTCATGGTGGAGGGAGCCTCTAAAAACCCCAGTTTGGACCAATTCATGGTGGAGGGAGCCTCTAAAAACCCCAGTTTGGACCAATTCATGGTGGAGGGAGCCTCTAAAAACCCCAGTTTGGACCAATTCATGCTGGAGGGAGCCTCTAAAAACCCCAATTTGGACCAATTCATGGTGGAGGGAGCCTCTAAACAGCCCAGTTTGGGCAAATTCATGGTGGAGGGAGCCTCTAAAAACCCCAGTTTGGACCAATTCATGGTGGAGGGAGCCTCTAAAAACCCCAGTTTGGACCAATTCATGGTGGAGGGAGCCTCTAAAAAACCCAGTTTGGACCAATTCATGGTGGAGGGAGCCTCTAAACAGCCCAGTTTGGGCAAATTCATGGTGGAGGGAGCCTCTAAAAACCCCAGTTTGGACCAATTCATGGTGGAGGGAGCCTCTAAAAACCCCAGTTTGGACCAATTCATGGTGGAGGGAGCCTCTAAAAACCCCAGTTTGGACCAATTCATGGTGGAGGGAGCCTCTAAAAAACCCAGTTTGGACCAATTCATGGTGGAGGGAGCCTCTAAACAGCCCAGTTTGGGCAAATTCATGGTGGAGGGAGCCTCTAACCAGCCCAGTTTGGACCAATTCATGGTGGAGGGAGCCTCTAAAAACCCCAGTTTGGACCAATTCATGGTGGAGGGAGCCTCTAAAAACCCCAGTTTGGACCAATTCATGGTGGAGGGAGCCTCTAAAAACCCCAGTTTGGACCAATTCATGCTGGAGGGAGCCTCTAAACAGCCCAGTTTGGGCAAATTCATGGTGGAGGGAGCCTCTAAAAACCCCAGTTTGGACCAATTCATGGTGGAGGGAGCCTCTAAAAACCCCAATTTGGACCAATTCATGGTGGAGGGAGCCTCTAAACAGCCCAGTTTGGGCAAATTCATGGTGGAGGGAGCCTCTAAAAACCCCAGTTTGGACCAATTCATGGTGGAGGGAGCCTCTAAAAACCCCAGTTTGGACCAATTCATGGTGGAGGGAGCCTCTAAAAAACCCAGTTTGGACCAATTCATGGTGGAGGGAGCCTCTAAACAGCCCAGTTTGGGCAAATTCATGGTGGAGGGAGCCTCTAAAAACCCCAGTTTGGACCAATTCATGGTGGAGGGAGCCTCTAAAAACCCCAGTTTGGACCAATTCATGGTGGAGGGAGCCTCTAAAAACCCCAGTTTGGACCAATTCATGGTGGAGGGAGCTTCTAAAAAACCCAGTTTGGACCAATTCATGGTGGAGGGAGCCTCTAACCAGCCCAGTTTGGACCAATTCATGGTGGAGGGAGCCTCTAAAAACCCCAGTTTGGACCAATTCATGGTGGAGGGAGCCTCTAAACAGCCCAGTTTGGACCAATTCATGGTGGAGGGAGCCTCTAAAAACCCCAATTTGGACCAATTCATGGTGGAGGGAGCCTCTAACCAGCCCAGTTTGGACCAATTCATGGTGGAGGGAGCCTCTAACCAGCCCAGTTTGGGCAAATTCATGGTGGAGGGAGCCTCTAAAAACCCCAATTTGGACCAATTCATGGTGGAGGGAGCCTCTAAACAGCCCAGTTTGGGCAAATTCATGGTGGAGGGAGCCTCTAAAAACCCCAGTTTGGACCAATTCATGGTGGAGGGAGCCTCTAAAAAACCCAGTTTGGACCAATTCATGGTGGAGGGAGCCTCTAAAAACCCCAATTTGGACCAATTCATGGTGGAGGGAGCCTCTAACCAGCCCAGTTTGGACCAATTCATGGTGGAGGGAGCCTCTAACCAGCCCAGTTTGGACCAATTCATGGTGGAGGGAGCCTCTAAAAACCCCAGTTTGGACCAATTCATGGTGGAGGGAGCCTCTAACCAGCCCAGTTTGGACCAATTCATGGTGGAGGGAGCTTCTAAAAAACCCAGTTTGGACCAATTCATGGTGGAGGGAGCCTCTAACCAGCCCAGTTTGGACCAATTCATGGTGGAGGGAGCCTCTAAAAACCCCAGTTTGGACCAATTCATGGTGGAGGGAGCCTCTAAACAGCCCAGTTTGGACCAATTCATGGTGGAGGGAGCCTCTAAAAACCCCAATTTGGACCAATTCATGGTGGAGGGAGCCTCTAACCAGCCCAGTTTGGGCAAATTCATGGTGGAGGGAGCCTCTAAAAACCCCAGTTTGGACCAATTCATGGTGGAGGGAGCCTCTAACCAGCCCAGTTTGGGCAAATTCATGGTGGAGGGAGCCTCTAAAAACCCCAATTTGGACCAATTCATGGTGGAGGGAGCCTCTAAACAGCCCAGTTTTGGCAAATTCATGGTGGAGGGAGCCTCTAAAAACCCCAGTTTGGACCAATTCATGGTGGAGGGAGCCTCTAAAAACCCCAGTTTGGACTAATTCATGGTGGAGGGAGCCTCTAAACAGCCCAGTTTGGGCAAATTCATGGTGGAGGGAGCCTCTAAAAACCCCAGTTTGGACCAATTCATGGTGGAGGGAGCCTCTAAAAACCCCAGTTTGGACCAATTCATGGTGGAGGGAGCCTCTAAACAGCCCAGTTTGGACCAATTCATCGTGGAGGGAGCCTCTAAAAACCCCAATTTGGACCAATTCATGGTGGAGGGAGCCTCTAAACAGCCCAGTTTGGACCAATTCATGGTGGAGGGAGCCTCTAAAAACCCCAATTTGGACCAATTCATGGTGGAGGGAGCCTCTAACCAGCCCAGTTTGGACCAATTCATGGTGGAGGGAGCCTCTAACCAGCCCAGTTTGGGCAAATTCATGGTGGAGGGAGCCTCTAAAAACCCCAATTTGGACCAATTCATGGTGGAGGGAGCCTCTAAACAGCCCAGTTTGGGCAAATTCATGGTGGAGGGAGACTCTAAAAACCCCAGTTTGGACCAATTCATGGTGGAGGGAGCCTCTAAAAACCCCAGTTTGGACCAATTCATGGTGGAGGGAGCCTCTAAAAAACCCAGTTTGGACCAATTCATGGTGGAGGGAGCCTCTAAACAGCCCAGTTTGGGCAAATTCATGGTGGAGGGAGCCTCTAAAAACCCGTTTGGACCAATTCATGGTGGAGGGAGCCTCTAAAAAACCCAGTTTGGACCAATTCATGGTGGAGGGAGCCTCTAACCAGCCCAGTTTGGACCAATTCATGGTGGAGGGAGCCTCTAAAAACCCCAGTTTGGACCAATTCATGGTGGAGGGAGCCTCTAAACAGCCCAGTTTGGACCAATTCATGGTGGAGGGAGCCTCTAAAAACCCCAATTTGGACCAATTCATGGTGGAGGGAGCCTCTAACCAGCCCAGTTTGGACCAATTCATGGTGGAGGGAGCCTCTAACCAGCCCAGTTTGGACCAATTCATGGTGGAGGGAGCCTCTAAAAACCCCAGTTTGGACCAATTCATGGTGGAGGGAGCCTCTAAAAACCCCAGTTTGGACCAATTCATGCTGGAGGGAGCCTCTAAACAGCCCAGTTTGGGCAAATTCATGGTGGAGGGAGCCTCTAAAAACCCCAGTTTGGACCAATTCATGGTGGAGGGAGCCTCTAAAAACCCCAGTTTGGACCAATTCATGGTGGAGGGAGCCTCTAAAAAACCCAGTTTGGACCAATTCATGGTGGAGGGAGCCTCTAACCAGCCCAGTTTGGACCAATTCATGGTGGAGGGAGCCTCTAAACAGCCCAGTTTGGGCAAATTCATGGTGGAGGGAGCCTCTAACCAGCCCATTTGGACCAATTCATGGTGGAGGGAGCCTCTAAAAACCCCAGTTTGGACCAATTCATGGTGGAGGGAGCCTCTAAAAACCCCAGTTTGGACCAATTCATGGTGGAGGGAGCCTCTAAAAACCCCAGTTTGGACCAATTCATGCTGGAGGGAGCCTCTAAAAACCCCAATTTGGACCAATTCATGGTGGAGGGAGCCTCTAAACAGCCCAGTTTGGGCAAATTCATGGTGGAGGGAGCCTCTAAAAACCCCAGTTTGGACCAATTCATGGTGGAGGGAGCCTCTAAAAACCCCAGTTTGGACCAATTCATGGTGGAGGGAGCCTCTAAAAAACCCAGTTTGGACCAATTCATGGTGGAGGGAGCCTCTAAACAGCCCAGTTTGGGCAAATTCATGGTGGAGGGAGCCTCTAAAAACCCCAGTTTGGACCAATTCATGGTGGAGGGAGCCTCTAAAAAACCCAGTTTGGACCAATTCATGGTGGAGGGAACCTCTAAACAGCCCAGTTTGGGCAAATTCATGGTGGAGGGAGCCTCTAACCAGCCCAGTTTGGACCAATTCATGGTGGAGGGAGCCTCTAAAAACCCGAGTTTGGACCAATTCATGGTGGAGGGAGCCTCTAAAAACCCCAGTTTGGACCAATTCATGGTGGAGGGAGCCTCTAAAAACCCCAGTTTGGACCAATTCATGCTGGAGGGAGCCTCTAAACAGCCCAGTTTGGGCAAATTCATGGTGGAGGGAGCCTCTAAAATCCCCAGTTTGGACCAATTCATGGTGGAGGGAGCCTCTAAAAACCCCAATTTGGACCAATTCATGGTGGAGGGAGCCTCTAAACAGCCCAGTTTGGTCAAATTCATGGTGGAGGGAGCCTCTAAAAACCCCAGTTTGGACCAATTCATGGTGGAGGGAGCCTCTAAAAACCCCAGTTGGGACCAATTCATGGTGGAGGGAGCCTCTAAAAAACCCAGTTTGGACCAATTCATGGTGGAGGGAGCCTCTAAACAGCCCAGTTTGGGCAAATTCATGGTGGAGGGAGCCTCTAAAAACCCCAGTTTGGACCAATTCATGGTGGAGGGAGCCTCTAAAAACCCCAGTTTGGACCAATTCATGGTGGAGGGAGCCTCTAAAAACCCCAGTTTGGACCAATTCATGCTGGAGGGAGCCTCTAAACAGCCCAGTTTGGGCAAATTCATGGTGGAGGGAGCCTCTAAAAACCCCAGTTTGGACCAATTCATGGTGGAGGGAGCCTCTAAAAACCCCAGTTTGGACCAATTCATGGTGGAGGGAGCCTCTAAAAAACCCAGTTTGGACCAATTCATGGTGGAGGGAGCCTCTAAACAGCCCAGTTTGGTCAAATTCATGGTGGAGGGAGCCTCTAAAAACCCCAGTTTGGACCAATTCATGGTGGAGGGAGCCTCTAAAAACCTCAGTTGGGACCAATTCATGGTGGAGGGAGCCTCTAAAAAACCCAGTTTGGACCAATTCATGGTGGAGGGAGCCTCTAAACAGCCCAGTTTGGGCAAATTCATGGTGGAGGGAGCCTCTAAAAACCCCAGTTTGGACCAATTCATGGTGGAGGGAGCCTCTAAAAACCCCAGTTTGGACCAATTCATGGTGGAGGGAGCCTCTAAAAACCCCAGTTTGGACCAATTCATGGTGGAGGGAGCTTCTAAAAAACCCAGTTTGGACCAATTCATGGTGGAGGGAGCCTCTAACCAGCCCAGTTTGGACCAATTCATGGTGGAGGGAGCCTCTAAAAACCCCAGTTTGGACCAATTCATGGTGGAGGGAGCCTCTAAACAGCCCAGTTTGGACCAATTCATGGTGGAGGGAGCCTCTAAAAACCCCAATTTGGACCAATTCATGGTGGAGGGAGCCTCTAACCAGCCCAGTTTGGACCAATTCATGGTGGAGGAAGCCTCTAACCAGCCCAGTTTGGGCAAATTCATGGTGGAGGGAGCCTCTAAAAACCCCAATTTGGACCAATTCATGGTGGAGGGAGCCTCTAAACAGCCCAGTTTGGGCAAATTCATGGTGGAGGGAGCCTCTAAAAACCCCAGTTTGGACCAATTCATGGTGGAGGGAGCCTCTAAAAACCCCAGTTTGGACCAATTCATGGTGGAGGGAGCCTCTAAAAACCCCAGTTTGGACCAATTCATGCTGGAGGGAGCCTCTAAACAGCCCAGTTTGGGCAAATTCATGGTGGAGGGAGCCTCTAAAAACCCCAGTTTGGACCAATTCATGGTGGAGGGAGCCTCTAAAAACCCCAGTTTGGACCAATTCATGGTGGAGGGAGCCTCTAAAAAACCCAGTTTGGACCAATTCATGGTGGAGGGAGCCTCTAAACAGCCCAGTTTGGTCAAATTCATGGTGGAGGGAGCCTCTAAAAACCCCAGTTTGGACCAATTCATGGTGGAGGGAGCCTCTAAAAACCCCAGTTGGGACCAATTCATGGTGGAGGGAGCCTCTAAAAAACCCAGTTTGGACCAATTCATGGTGGAGGGAGCCTCTAAACAGCCCAGTTTGGGCAAATTCATGGTGGAGGGAGCCTCTAAAAACCCCAGTTTGGACCAATTCATGGTGGAGGGAGCCTCTAAAAACCCCAGTTTGGACCAATTCATGGTGGAGGGAGCCTCTAAAAACCCCAGTTTGGACCAATTCATGGTGGAGGGAGCTTCTAAAAAACCCAGTTTGGACCAATTCATGGTGGAGGGAGCCTCTAACCAGCCCAGTTTGGACCAATTCATGGTGGAGGGAGCCTCTAAAAACCCCAGTTTGGACCAATTCATGGTGGAGGGAGCCTCTAAACAGCCCAGTTTGGACCAATTCATGGTGGAGGGAGCCTCTAAAAACCCCAATTTGGACCAATTCATGGTGGAGGGAGCCTCTAACCAGCCCAGTTTGGACCAATTCATGGTGGAGGAAGCCTCTAACCAGCCCAGTTTGGGCAAATTCATGGTGGAGGGAGCCTCTAAAAACCCCAATTTGGACCAATTCATGGTGGAGGGAGCCTCTAAACAGCCCAGTTTGGGCAAATTCATGGTGGAGGGAGCCTCTAAAAACCCCAGTTTGGACCAATTCATGGTGGAGGGAGCCTCTAAAAAAACCCAGTTTGGACCAATTCATGGTGGAGGGAGCCTCTAAAAACCCCAATTTGGACCAATTCATGGTGGAGGGAGCCTCTAACCAGCCCAGTTTGGACCAATTCATGGTGGAGGGAGCCTCTAACCAGCCCAGTTTGGACCAATTCATGGTGGAGGGAGCCTCTAAAAACCCCAGTTTGGACCAATTCATGGTGGAGGGAGCCTCTAACCAGCCCAGTTTGGACCAATTCATGGTGGAGGGAGCTTCTAAAAAACCCAGTTTGGACCAATTCATGGTGGAGGGAGCCTCTAACCAGCCCAGTTTGGACCAATTCATGGTGGAGGGAGCCTCTAAAAACCCCAGTTTGGACCAATTCATGGTGGAGGGAGCCTCTAAACAGCCCAGTTTGGACCAATTCATGGTGGAGGGAGCCTCTAAAAACCCCAATTTGGACCAATTCATGGTGGAGGGAGCCTCTAACCAGCCCAGTTTGGACCAATTCATGGTGGAGGGAGCCTCTAACCAGCCCAGTTTGGGCAAATTCATGGTGGAGGGAGCCTCTAAAAACCCCAGTTTGGACCAATTCATGGTGGAGGGAGCCTCTAACCAGCCCAGTTTGGGCAAATTCATGGTGGAGGGAGACTCTAAAAACCCCAATTTGGACCAATTCATGGTGGAGGGAGCCTCTAAACAGCCCAGTTTTGGCAAATTCATGGTGGAGGGAGCCTCTAAAAACCCCAGTTTGGACCAATTCATGGTGGAGGGAGCCTCTAACCAGCCCAGTTTGGGCAAATTCATGGTGGAGGGAGCCTCTAACCAGCAGAGTTGTGGGAAAGCAGGGTGGAGGGAGCCTCTAACCAGCAGAGTTGGTGGAAATCAGGGTGGAGGGAGCCTCTAACCAGCAGAGTTGGGGGAAATCATGTTGGAGGGAGCCTAGTATTAGCAGAATTGTGCAACGCTTATGGTGGATGAGTATGAGGATGCGGAGGAATTGAGAGGTTGAGTACAGACATGGAGTTTCATGTTGGGGTGCTTTACACAGGTGGGCACAAAAATGAAGGCTCTATCCAGTGGTGGTTCATTTTTATCAAAGTGAGCCGGTCGGCACTCTCAGCTGATAGACGGGTGCGCTTGTCAGTGATGATGCCACCGGCTGCACTGAACACCCTCTCAGATAGGACGCTGGCGGCAGGACAGGACAGCACCTCCAAGGCATATAGGGCAAGTTCAAGCCACAGGTCCAACTTCGACACCCAATACGTGTAGGGCGCAGAGGGGTCGGAGAGGACAGGGCTGTGGTCGGAAAGGTATTCCCGCAACATGCGCCTATACTTCTCACGCCTGGTGACACTAGGACCCTCTGTGGCGGCACTTTGGCGAGGGGGTGCCATCAAGGTGTCCCAGACCTTAGACAGTGTGCCCCTCGTTTGTGTGGACCGGTGAGAACTTGGTCGCCTACTGGAGGAACTGTCCTCCCTGCCGCCAACGTCACATGCTGGAAACATCTCCATCATATTCTGCACCAATTGCCTGTGGCAAGCATTGATGCGATTGGCCCTCCCCTCTACCGGAATAAAAGACGAGATGTTGTTTTTATACCGGGGGTCAAGGATAGCAAAGATCCAGTACTGGTTGTCCTCCATGATTTTGACAATACGCTTGTCGGTTGTAAAGCACCCCAACATGAACTCAGCCATGTCTGCCACAGTGTTAGTTGGCATGACTCCTCTGGCCCCACCGGAAAGTTCAATCTCCATTTCCTCCTCATCCTCCATGTCTACCCATCCGCGCTGCAACAATGGGACGATTCGAAGTTGCCCGGAAGCCTCCTGTATCACCATCACATCATCGGACAACTCTTCTTCCTCCTCCTCCTCCTCCTCCTCCTCCATTAAACGCGATGAAGCGGACAGATGTGTGGACCTACTCTCCAGCTGTGACGGATCGGATGCTATCCCTGACTCCTCTGTGTGATCTGAGTTATCCCTGATGTCAATCAGGGATTCTCTCAGAACACACAAGAGCGGGATTGTAAGGCTCACCATCGCATCCTCAGAGCTCACCCTCCTTGTGGACTCCTCAAACACCCGTAGGATGTCACAAAGGTCTCTCATCCATGGCCACTCATGGATGAGAAACTGAGGCAGCTGACTTTGTGGCACCCTAGGGTTTTGTAGCTGGTATTCCATCAAAGGTCTCTGCTGCTCAACCACTCTATTCAACATCTGAAACGTTGAGTTCCAGCGTGTGGGGACGTCGCACAAAAGCCGGTGTTGTGGCACATGCAGGCGTTGCTGGAGAGATTTTAAGCTAGCAGCGGCTACTGTCGACTTGCGAAAGTGGGCGCACATGCGCCGCACTTTCACCAGTAGCTCTGGAACATTGGGGTAGCTCTTTAGGAAACGTTGCACCACTAGGTTGAAGACGTGGGCCAGGCATGGAACATGTTGGAGTCCGGCAAGCTCCAGAGCTGCTACCAGGTTCCGGCCGTTATCACAAACGACCATGCCTGGGCCCAGGTGCAGCGGCTCAAACCATATTGCCGTCTCATCGAGGAGGGCATCCCTCACCTCGGAGGCAGTGTGCTGTCTGTCCCCCAAGCTGATCAGCTTCAGCACAGCCTGCTGACGTCTACCAACGCCAGTGCTGCAACGTTTCCAACTCGTAGCTGGGGTCAATCTAACAGCGGAGGAGGAGGCGGTGGCGGAGGAGGAGGCGGTGGCGGAGGAGGAGGCGGTAGAGGAGGAGGAGGAGGGGGGTGTTCTTCTCGTGTCCCTGCCAGGAATGTTAGGCGGGGAGACGAGGTACACCGGGCCAGTTTGGGAAGCAGTCCCAGCCTCAACTACATTCACCCAGTGTGCCGTCAGTGAAATGTAGCGTCCCTGTCCGCATGCACTTGTCCACGCGTCGGTGGTCAAGTGGACCTTTGTGCAAAGCGCGGAACTAAGGGCCCGCCTGATGTTGAGTGACACGTGCTGGTGCAAGGCGGAGACGGCACACCGGGAGAAGTAGTGACGGCTAGGGACGGCATAGCGAGGTGCCGCAGTTGCCATCAGGTCCAGGAAGGCGGGAGTTTCAACAAGCCGGAACGCCAACATCTCCTGGGCCAGCAGTTTAGCGATGTTGGCGTTCAAGGCTTGCGCGTGTGGGTGGTTAGCAGTGTATTTCTGCCGCCGCTCCAATGTCTGAGAGATGGTGGGTTGTTGTAAAGAAGCGCCTGATGGTGCCTTTGATGGTGCAGGAGAAGGAGATAAGACAGGAACAGGGGAGGATGAGGGAGAAGTCAACAAAGTGGCGGAGGCAGATGAAGTGGTGTCCTGGCTCGTCCTCTGGAGTGCATCGCCAGCACAGTCAGCAGTGGCAGTGGCAGAGGCAGAGGCAGTGGCAGAGGCAGTGGCAGTGGCGTGAACGGCAGGCGGCCTTTGTCCTGCCGTTGCTGCCTGCCACTGATTCCAGTGCTTGGATTCCAAATGACGGCGCATTGAAGTGGTGGACAGGTTGCTCTTCTCAGAGCCCCTAATCAATTTCGAGAGGCAAATTGTGCAGACAACACTATATCTGTCCTCGGCGCATTCCTTGAAAAAACTCCACACCTTCGAGAAACGTGCCCTCGAGGTGGGAGTTTTTCGGGGCTGGGTACGAACTGGAACATCTTGGGAGATTCCGGGTGTGGCCTGGCTTCGCCTAAGCTGCTGACCTCTGCCTCTGCCTCTAGCTACCCTTTTTGGTGCTGCACTTGCCTCAACATCCACACTACTTTCCCCGCTTGACATCCCCCCTGTCCAGGTCGGGTCAGTGTCCTCATCATCCACCACTTCCTCTTCCAACTCCTGTCTCATCTCCTCCTCCCGCACAATGCGCCGGTCAACTGGATGCCCTGACGGCAACTGCGTCACATCATCGTCGATGAGGGTGGGTTGCTGGTCATCCACCACCAAATCGAACGGAGATGGAGGAGACTCTAGTGTTTGAGCATCTGGACACAGATGCTCCTCTGTTAGGTTCGTGGAATCGTGACGTGGAGAGGCAGGTTGAGGGACAATGAAAGGAGCGGAGAACAGCTCTGGGGAGCAGGAACAGTTGGGGTTATTGTTCTGTGAAGCTTGGGAATTTTGGGAGGAAGGAGGACAAGACTGTTGGGTAATAGGAGGAGAGGAGGCAGAGTCTGACTGGCTGCTGGACAATGTGCTGTAAGCGTTCTCTGACAGCCATTGCAAGACCTGTTCCTGGTTCTCGGGCCTACTAAGGTTTGTACCCTGCAGTTTAGTTAATGTGGCAAGCAACCCTGGCACTGTGGAGTGGCGCAATGCTTGCTGCCCCACAGGAGTAGGCACGGGACGCCCTGTGGCTTCACTGCTACCTTGCTCCCCAGAACCATTCCCCCGACCTCGCCCACGGCCTCGTCCACGTCCCTTTCCGGGAGCCTTGCGCATTTTGAATTCCCAGTTAGAAATTGGCACTATATACCAGTAGCAAAAATTGTGGGTGCACGTAACCCCAATATATTCTTTGAATTCCCAGTCAGACAATGGCACTATATACCAGTAGCAAGAAATGAGGGTATTTATAACCCCAATATATTCTTTGAATTACCAGTCAGAAACTGGCACTATATGGCAGTAGCAAGAAATGAGGGTATTTGTAACCCCAATATATTCTTTGAATTCCCAGTCAGAAACTGGCACTGTATACCAGTAGTAAAAATTGTGGGTGCACGTAACCCCAATATATTCTTTGAATTCCCAGTCAGAAACTGGCACTATATGGCAGTAGCAAGAAATGAGGGTATTTATAACCCCAATATATTCTTTGAATTCCCAGTCAGACAATGGCACTGTATACCAGTAGTAAAAATTGTGGGTGCACGTAACCCCAATATATTCTTTGAATTACCAGTCAGAAACTGGCACTATATGGCAGTAGCAAGAAATGAGGGTATTTGTAACCCCAATATATTCTTTGAATTCCCAGTCAGAAACTGGCACTGTATACCAGTAGTAAAAATTGTGGGTGCACGTAACCCCAATATATTCTTTGAATTACCAGTCAGAAACTGGCACTATATGGCAGTAGCAAGAAATGAGGGTATTTGTAACCCCAATATATTCTTTGAATTCCCAGTCAGAAACTGGCACTGTATACCAGTAGTAAAAATTGTGGGTGCACGTAACCCCAATATATTCTTTGAATTCCCAGTCAGACAATGGCACTATATACCAGTAGCAAGAAATGAGGGTATTTATAACCCCAATATATTCTTTGAATTACCAGTCAGAAACTGGCACTATATGGCAGTAGCAAGAAATGAGGGTATTTGTAACCCCAATATATTCTTTGAATTCCCAGTCAGACAATGGCACTATATACCAGTAGCAAGAAATGAGGGTATTTATAACCCCAATATATTCTTTGAATTCCCAGTCAGACAATGGCACTGTATACCAGTAGTAAAAATTGTGGGTGCACGTAACCCCAATATATTCTTTGAATTACCAGTCAGAAACTGGCACTATATGGCAGTAGCAAGAAATGAGGGTATTTGTAACCCCAATATATTCTTTGAATTCCCAGTCAGAAACTGGCACTGTATACCAGTAGTAAAAATTGTGGGTGCACGTAACCCCAATATATTCTTTGAATTCCCAGTCAGACAATGGCACTATATACCAGTAGCAAGAAATGAGGGTATTTATAACCCCAATATATTCTTTGAATTACCAGTCAGAAACTGGCACTATATGGCAGTAGCAAGAAATGAGGGTATTTATAATCCCAATATATTCTTTGAATTCCCAGTCAGACAATGGCACTGTATACCAGTAGTAAAAATTGTGGGTGCACGTAACCCCAATATATTCTTTGAATTCCCAGTCAGACAATGGCACTATATGGCAGTAGCAAGAAATGAGGGTATTTGTAACCCCAATATATTCTTTGAATTCCCAGTCAGAAACTGGCACTGTATACCAGTAGTAAAAATTGTGGGTGCACGTAACCCCAATATATTCTTTGAATTCCCAGTCAGACAATGGCACTGTATACCAGTAGTAAAAATTGTGGGTGCACGTAACCCCAATATATTCTTTGAATTACCAGTCAGAAACTGGCACTATATGGCAGTAGCAAGAAATGAGGGTATTTGTAACCCCAATATATTCTTTGAATTACCAGTCAGAAACTGGCACTATATGGCAGTAGCAAGAAATGAGGGTATTTGTAACCCCAATATATTCTTTGAATTCCCAGTCAGAAACTGGCACTGTATACCAGTAGTAAAAATTGTGGGTGCACGTAACCCCAATATATTCTTTGAATTCCCAGTCAGACAATGGCACTGTATACCAGTAGTAAAAATTGTGGGTGCACGTAACCCCAATATATTCTTTGAATTACCAGTCAGAAACTGGCACTATATGGCAGTAGCAAGAAATGAGGGTATTTGTAACCCCAATATATTCTTTGAATTCCCAGTCAGAAACTGGCACTGTATACCAGTAGTAAAAATTGTGGGTGCACGTAACCCCAATATATTCTTTGAATTCCCAGTCAGACAATGGCACTATATACCAGTAGCAAGAAATGAGGGTATTTATAACCCCAATATATTCTTTGAATTCCCAGTCAGAAACTGGCACTGTATACCAGTAGTAAAAATTGTGGGTGCACGTAACCCCAATATATTCTTTGAATTCCCAGTCAGACAATGGCACTATATACCAGTAGCAAGAAATGAGGGTATTTATAACCCCAATATATTCTTTGAATTCCCAGTCAGACAATGGCACTGTATACCAGTAGTAAAAATTGTGGGTGCACGTAACCCCAATATATTCTTTGAATTCCCAGTCAGAAACTGGCACTATATGGCAGTAGCAAGAAATGAGGGTATTTATAACCCCAATATATTCTTTGAATTCCCAGTCAGACAATGGCACTGTATACCAGTAGTAAAAATTGTGGGTGCACGTAACCCCAATATATTCTTTGAATTACCAGTCAGAAACTGGCACTATATGGCAGTAGCAAGAAATGAGGGTATTTGTAACCCCAATATATTCTTTGAATTCCCAGTCAGAAACTGGCACTGTATACCAGTAGTAAAAATTGTGGGTGCACGTAACCCCAATATATTCTTTGAATTACCAGTCAGAAACTGGCACTATATGGCAGTAGCAAGAAATGAGGGTATTTGTAACCCCAATATATTCTTTGAATTCCCAGTCAGAAACTGGCACTGTATACCAGTAGTAAAAATTGTGGGTGCACGTAACCCCAATATATTCTTTGAATTCCCAGTCAGACAATGGCACTATATACCAGTAGCAAGAAATGAGGGTATTTATAACCCCAATATATTCTTTGAATTACCAGTCAGAAACTGGCACTGTATACCAGTAGTAAAAATTGTGGGTGCACGTAACCCCAATATATTCTTTGAATTCCCAGTCAGACAATGGCACTGTATACCAGTAGTAAAAATTGTGGGTGCACGTAACCCCAATATATTCTTTGAATTCCCAGTCAGAAACTGGCACTATATGGCAGTAGCAAGAAATGAGGGTATTTGTAACCCCAATATATTCTTTGAATTCCCAGTCAGAAACTGGCACTGTATACCAGTAGTAAAAATTGTGGGTGCACGTAACCCCAATATATTCTTTGAATTCCCAGTCAGACAATGGCACTGTATACCAGTAGTAAAAATTGTGGGTGCACGTAACCCCAATATATTCTTTGAATTCCCAGTCAGAAACTGGCACTATATGGCAGTAGCAAGAAATGAGGGTATTTATAACCCCAATATATTCTTTGAATTCCCAGTCAGACAATGGCACTGTATACCAGTAGTAAAAATTGTGGGTGCACGTAACCCCAATATATTCTTTGAATTACCAGTCAGAAACTGGCACTATATGGCAGTAGCAAGAAATGAGGGTATTTGTAACCCCAATATATTCTTTGAATTCCCAGTCAGAAACTGGCACTGTATACCAGTAGTAAAAATTGTGGGTGCACGTAACCCCAATATATTCTTTGAATTACCAGTCAGAAACTGGCACTATATGGCAGTAGCAAGAAATGAGGGTATTTGTAACCCCAATATATTCTTTGAATTCCCAGTCAGAAACTGGCACTGTATACCAGTAGTAAAAATTGTGGGTGCACGTAACCCCAATATATTCTTTGAATTCCAAGTCAGACAATGGCACTATATGGCAGTAGCAAAATAGTGGGTGTATATAGCCCCAATTCTATTGCTAGGGGACTTGCAGGGTATTTCTGGGGTGAAGGTGGGGGGGCACACCGTTGGAACGGGTATCGGGGGTATATATCGGGTATACGGGAATACACTGACAGTGTATTCCATTCAGGATCCTGGGAAAGCTGGGTTGCGGCGATTGAGCCCGTCAGTGCCACGTTACACTGACAAGCTTCTCCCTGGAATTTAGCTCTTACAAGAGCTGTTGTGGTTGTCTTCTCCTTCCTATCCTAGCCTGTCCCTGCCTACCCAGAATCTAAGCCCTAGCTAGCTGGACGGAAACCTCCGTCCTCGGTGAATTGCAAGCTCAGAATGACGCGAACCTGGGCGGCGCTGTTCTTTTAAATTAGAGGTCACATGTTTTCGGCAGCCAATGGGTTTTGCCTACTTTTCTCAACGTCACCGGTGTCGTAGTTCCTGTCCCACCTACCCTGCGCTGTTATTGGAGCAAAAAAGGCGCCAGGGAAGGTGGGAGGGGAATCGAGTAATAGCGCACTTTACCACGCGGTGTTCGATTCGATTCGAACATGCCGAACAGCCTAATATCCGATCGAACATGAGTTCGATAGAACACTGTTCGCTCATCTCTAGTTATCACCCATGTATATGATATGGGTGCAAATATCACAATTTAACTAAGGTAGAATACTCTGTCTAGATGTCTGGGGATTATTAAAAAAAAAAAATTAAATTAAAAATAATTTTAAAAAATACCAGAAAATTAGTAGGTTTTACAGCTGTGACTTAGAACTATTATTATACAAAGACCTTGTCAGTATCGTGGATATTGTCCATTCCAGTAACCCTAACTACTGTATAATCTTATTTGTGTCTGTAAATTCAATAGGTGACCAGTGTTCAGTAAAGGGTTAAAGTGGAATATGACAATATGAATGATGGGTTCTAAGCTAGTATAATACCAAAGAAGATCTAAACTTTTTTTTATATACTATTGATATACCACAGGAACATTTCTACATACAATACACGTAACAATTATCATGTCGTGCTCAGGCCTCACCATATCCTATGACTATAGCAAAATGTAACATGTGGCAAAGCCTTCGGGTATTTTTGTGGCAGTGTCTTAAAGCCAAAGATCCAAACTAAAGCAAGAAGCACATGGGAAATACTGAAGCTTCTTTTTCCTTTTATATCAAATTATTACCACAATATTATAGTTCTAGCCTAAAAGTATGAAATTTGTAAAACAAAAGTCTCAAACCTGTATCTCTTAAGACAGTCGCTCCTCTTCTGGAGGTAGGGCAAGTAATAATTTCAGGACCTTTGTATCCTCTGCTCACTTCATCTCATCACGCATATATCAATCATTAACTGGAGGTAATAAGCAAGAATAATTACCATCTCCACCCATTATTGAAACCAGGCAGGCCAGAGAGATTCCCTGTCATAATGATGGCATCCTGACGTAGCTGAACCAATTAAAATGCACTGGGATTCTGAAGTATTCACCAAAACACGGCCATACATCCTTTATACCTTATTTATTTAGTGTTTAAAGATAAGGACCCACATAGCGGGCCACAGCCAAAAAGCACTGTAATGCTTCTCACAGAAAGTCTGCAGAATTTTCCTCTACGGATTTTCATCAATTATACCAATATGGAACCACCAGCATTTAAGTATGTATAATTGACATGCTGTGGTTTCCGAAAACGCAAAGGTATTGGAAATCGCAGCATTTCTGCGGCGGGTATTTTTTTAGCAATGTGTGGATGGGATTTTCTAGAATGCCATCCACTTTTCAGGGATTTAAAAACGGTGCAGTCAAATCATTGCATTTACACCACGTGAGACTTAAGCCTTACACACTTACTGACAGTTTTTACTCCCAAAACTCCCTTCGACCCCCTCCATATTTAGCCCCCACCCACTCAATTGATGTGTTGCTGGAATAGCTCCCATGCGGTGAGATTATGGGAGCAGTCTGGTGTATATAAGAGCCCCCCTGCCTGTCATAGTTATAGTTATTAGTATAGAGGGTTGCCTCTATAGTTGTATAATTACAGTCTCTAGGGTAGACCTCAATAGATAAATACAACTTAACTTAACGTTCATAAACAATAAAACTATTTTTGCCCCCAAAGACACCAATGAGTATCCAGCTCTCTCAATTATTCACAGGTACACGAGGAAGAGGAAGAGGGAAGAGATACAAATAAAGTACAATGTCTATGTATGTACTGTATGGCATGCTTGAAGAAGTTTCAGTCATCTGCATGTAGACAAAACCAAAAGAGGTGCTGAATCCCTCACATGCAGAGAACACCTTGTTGTTTGGATGTGGTCAATAGAGATACACAGTGATGGTTGTTTAGTTCACAAGCCATTACTGATAACTAAAAGCACCAACATGGTACTAAGCTAAAGGCAGATAAATAAAACAAAATGAGTGACAAAGGAGTGTACTCCAGCGTGCAGAATTGTAAGGTATTCTAAATACTGTAGTATTGCTGCTCCATAAAAACTTCTCATTTACTGATAAGGCGGCTTATTGTCCCATAAGGCAGCACAAGTGGCCACTGTCTTTTTGGCTGCACTATCTGAGGTTTATGTCCCCTGACAGACCAATGAAAGCTGGGGAAACGTGTTGGGGCCTTATGCAGCCTTATTAGTAAATGAAAACATCTGGCCCTGCCTTTCACACCAAATAATTGCCCTATCAAAAAACATGAATGGCACCAAGCCTCACGTGCAACTGGACACTTTCTTCCCCTTTGTTCCACCTCCCAGTGCTCACCAGAGTACTTCTGGTTTTGGCTATAGCTCTGCTGGTGTCGATCCACGCTGAAGTCATATTACTAAGTCAATTGTGCCCAATGATGACGTCAGACCTAGAGGCATAGTAAAAAGGAGAATGACCATGTCTTGGCTGGTGCTTGCAGTTGAATCTCTTCTGACACCCTGCTTGTTACATTTGACTCCTGCATGATGTCTTGTTCCTGGATATTAATTCTGCCTTGCGAGTGCCCTCATCTCTATATGAAATGATTGAGGGGGTGCTAGGTGCTGCCCTCACTAGTAAGGGCCCATTCACATGGGCATAGAGAGGGCGGATTAT
Organism: Leptodactylus fuscus; assembly: GCF_031893055.1. Taxonomy (NCBI): domain Eukaryota; kingdom Metazoa; phylum Chordata; class Amphibia; order Anura; family Leptodactylidae; genus Leptodactylus; species Leptodactylus fuscus. The sequence goes on along the minus strand of NC_134269.1, from coordinate 161,855,862 downwards.
GGCACGTAATCCACATCATAATCTGCCCCCTCACAATGGTGGTCTATGGAGACTGCCAGGATACTTTTTTTCCGAGAGCGGCAACATGCTGCTCACGGAAAAAAGAAGCGAGCTGCCCTTTCTTCAGGCAGATTCCGCAGCTCGTTGAGCCGCGGCGTCCGCCTGGTGGCAGAGACCTCCGGAGTCGGCCCATTCATTTGAGCCGACTCCGGAGGGGGAAGCCGCAACTGTCGGAAGCCGCGACAGCCGGGTTTTGACCCAAGAGTGATGCGGCTCCCCGCGTCACTCTCGGTGCCAAAATCCGCCATACCACCCCCCCCCGTCTGAACTTAGCCTAATAGTTGTCTATTTCGTCATCTCGTGATTCACCTTGGTGTCTTCAATATCTTGACACCCCTGTTATACGTGGCTTCTTTTGTGTGTGGACATTAATAGAACGGTATATAGCATTGTATATGTATAGCTATTGCAGAGCAGACATATATATCATTATATTACTTTTTTCATACAATATATGGTTAATTATTAGCCGATCATAGACAATATGTTTATTAGAATATCTACCATTATCTAATATTTGCAGATATTTGGAGATTTTTGAATATTTAATTGTCCTGCATGAATATATGTGGAGTGGCACTGCGACCTCCGCCTTGTTGTATGTTTTTTTTTACGTCTTAATTTTCTTTGAACAATAAAATATATTTATACTTTTGGTATTTAGTTGTATCTGCATCTTGTGATTAAGTTTGCAGTGATTCCATAAAGGCATATTAATAAATATTACACCCTAGACCTGTAGTGGACATGCTAAGGTGAAATACATGCTGCATCAGGGGCACCAATTTATTCAACTTCCGAATGGCGACAGCCTGACCTGCCAATGCACATACCAGCCGACAGTCTATGAGAGCGTAACATCCAGGCACTCAGACTTACAGTATATAGAAACGTTTGAATGTTGAATAAAGTGAAAAATTTACCCAGTGAGCGTGTATCATTGAATTTCCATTAAAATGCACTGTACTAGAGGGCTAAGACATAATATTTATTGGCAGAATGGGGCATTAAGGTTGCTATGTAAATCTGTTAAGGTGCAGTACCAGATGTTGCTCCATAGGTTCAGTGTAATGCACTGTCCTGTATATAGATAGAGAAATGAATGCAAGTTCCAGAGGGCCAAATCTGCAAGTTCCAATATTGTCCAAACCGGGTTAAGTCTGTGAAGCCTTACATATTATACCCCAGGCCTACATCACAGCATCATGACGTTGAAACATCCAACATGTCTGCTGAGGCCCAAACAAAGGTTTCAGTGGTGACCTGGGACCACAGGTATCATGCAGGGGGGCAGAAGAGGCTGGAAGACGCCTGGGAATGAACACTGGACACGGCAAGGGAGACTCGGAGAAGAGAGGGATGGTGAGTATGAGGGTTTAATATTATACACTGGGGTCTAAAGAGACCCCAGACTATAATAATCCCAAAAAAAATTCACCTTCAAGCCTGGCTGATTTGCTCATCTCTAATACCTGTAAGTAAAGATGGTAAAATGAACACAAACCTATTTTAACTAACAGTCATTTGTCTATCAGGACCTCCCAAAGCCTGTCTGTAATCTACACAAATTTATCACATGGCAGCTTCCATGTAATGGCAGGGTTACCATACTGAAGACATGTACTGTAAGCCGATGGCTGGTCAGATAATGGAGGGGGTGTACATCGCATCCAGACTACTAAGGTGGGTGAGATGAGAAAACTCCAGAAAGAACATTTCTCTGCAGATAACTATTGTCTGCTGAGGGTTATTTCAGAGTTCCGGTTACTGGGCTGTATTTTTAGGAATGACAGGTAGGTTGGTAGTGGGACCTGTCATTCCACCCCCCTCCAGTCCACACTTTGGGGATGTTCCGGCAGCGACTCAGCTGCAGAGAGTCTCCTCATCAAGGAGGCTTAAGAAGTCAGCTCCAGCAGCAGTCTTTGGCAGAGCTTGGCTGGAGTGCCAAACAGAGAGGTCGTTTTTTGGAGCTGTGTCCTGAATTATTTAACTGGCTTTTGGATTTCTGCTATTCTAGGTGAGGTAACCTATTCTATGTTTAGTTAGAGCCTAGCTGGGCAGGTATTTATTTTTGTATTGTTTCCTTTTGTTGCTGCACCGTTTTGGTTTGAGTGAAAATAAACTCTACCTTTGTTTAGACTAAAGAAACTGGACTTTTGTGTCTATGCCACCCCACCTAGCAACCCCAGACCCTGACAGTACCTTGAAAAAAAATAAAGCATTGACATCATTTATATGAGGAGACAGAGCTGCAGTGCTATGATGTGTCCCATGTCCAAAGGTCACGTCTTATTACGTATGTTCCTAATTGAATAGCAATAAGGCAATAACCTGTTTTTGTAACACATTCCAAGTAGGATATTATCCTTAAATGGTTCTTTTTCTTGTATATCCTCTTGAGTATCTTCCTCTTGTATATACAGTTGTAAATGAAATAGCACCATCTGGAGAATTGTCAGACTGCCTTGTGGTATGAAAATGAAGCAGTCACAAATGTCTTTTTCAGGCTTCTGCCATACGCAGCATTTTCAGGTGTTTCTTTTTCCTTGCAATGAAATCTATAGGAAAACACTTGAGGAAATGCCAGATCTGGAGCGCGTTTGCTTTGTAAAAAAAATAAAAAGAGAAACAGCCAAAAATGCAATGCTGAAAGTGCAGATCTAATTTCTTACTGAATAACCTATGACATCTGCCCATGTTTTTTTTACTAGTGCTTTTTGACTGGTCTGATCTATTTGATGCAGCTTCCTTGTCCACAGTGAAGAAACTGTCGATCATAGCTGGTGGCAGGGGGAGAAATCCAACAATACATCAATGAGGATATCACTCTGACCCCTCATTCACATCTGTATTGGTATTCCGGGTGAATCCGCATGGGACCCCTCCCAAATGTGCTTTTACTGCACAACACTTGCAATTGCGTTTGGTATTCCGTTGGGGGGCGTGCAGACTTCCCCGGACGGAATACCAACGCTTATGTGAAGCAACCCTAATGGAGGATGTGCAGCAGGACATGTGATCATGCTGTTCCTTGTAGTTCACCAACCCCTTCCGGCCACAACTATTTTTGATTTTGTAAGATAAACTGCACTTCACCATATGGAATAAATCAGTTTATAATCCTTTTTTTTTTTTTAAATGTAGATTGTGAGCCCCATATAGGGATCACAATGTACTTTTTTTTTTTTCCTATCAGTATGTCTTTGTAGAATGGGAGAAAATCCACGGAAACACAGGGAGAACATACAAACTCCTTGCAGATGTTGTTCCTGGCGGGATTTGCACCCAGGACTAAATAAGTTTATATGTTTCTAGTCCAGATATTTTGTGATGCAGGGATACCTAATGAGTTCTAGTTTATTTTTGTTCATTTTCTTTTAAGCCTTATTCACATGTCCATGCTTTTCCACATCCTGCTTATTTGTGGTTTGTGCTATCTGTGGTTGACTGGATTTTCACATCTGTATTTACATTTTCTATATTTTGAAGGCATCCGGGTCCTTGAAAAACCAATGAGACATGGATGTCATCCTTCTTTTTCATTGATGTAATGCATCAGCATCAAGTAAGGGCTTCAGTAAGTGCTTCAGTTGATTTTTTGACTGTAGCCTGCACCACTGACTGCATATGAAATGAATAACTGGGCACATATGGCATCCACAGGAATGTGAACGACAGCGGACATGCGGGTCTGCAGCATCTAACATCCTTTAGGAAATTCGGTCCTCTGTTCCCAAGAATTTTTGATAAAAGCTATTATACAGCCTGGAGCAGCGGGGGAGTCTCTAACACGGCATGCTTTTCCAGTTCCCTTCATATTGGTCAGTGTCGCTGTTTATGGGAGAATGACAGGGACAGGCAGAAATTACAACAACTTACCTAGTCCTCCATTTGTGCGGTTGCACCAGGATTTTTATTACTGACACTACTATGCTCACTACTCCTCTTCCTGACTGAAGCATAAGCAGTGGATGTGGCATGTACCAATAATGAAAACTCCATCAAGCCCATGATAATAGGGCCAGGCGAGACTTTAGAAAGAACATGAAAGGAACGTCCATTGTAGCACTCACTATGGCCTTTACTCGCACTATGGAGAGTGAGCACTACAGCTTACACTGGCACAGGGAAACATCTGATCTGTTGGACCCCTACCAATCTAAAATTCATGCCCTTTCCTATGCATAGGACATCGGTTTTAAAAAGCTGAATAATACCTTTAACACAGGTATTTTTTAATTTTCCATTTTGACAACTGTATTGCAGTCTATGGGACTTTTGCTAATTTACTATTGAGGCTGGTCATAGACCAGCTGCAATAGTAATATTCCAATAGCAGGCCTGGAAGCCTTCAGAAGGCTCCTGGCGGTCCTAGGAACAGGTCAGCTCTCTCAATCTTACCACGCAGAAGCCAGCCTGGAACGTCAAGGGTATGGAGCCAGTGGGGACCACCATGGGGACACTTTTTTAACTCTGCAGAGTGGAATCAATATCCAATGCCCACAATCTGAGTGGACTCTGATCGCGCACATTAGTGCTGAGTCTCTGTTGTACATTACATTACAGAATAAACCCCATGGCTATGGCGGCCACTCTGCTGCAGAGCAGCCGCCATCTTTAAAGAGTGTAATAGTACGGCAGATGCTGAGAAGGATATGTCACTAGGTCTAAAAAGCTCAATGCATAACATCATCCTGAGTATTTTGTTATTTTGTTTATCTCATTGTCTGTTCAACCATTAAACCATTACAAAGATCTAAGTCCTTTTATTGTTGATGCAAATTACTGTATACTAGCCAAGTGGGCAGTAACACTGCTTGTCATACAGTACATAGAGAACCACAGTGTTACCACCATCTGGCGGGGCCAGATTTACCGTAGTTATACCATTTTGGATCATGTCTGTTGCTTAGATCACCTTTTATTTAAATCAGAGGCAAAACAGTGAAAGAAAAAGGGGGTTTGGTACTTTTGATTTTTATGTTCACTGTACAGGAAAAATATTTTATAAGTAGTCCGGGCATTTTCGGACATAGGGGTAACTAATATGTATCATAGTAGTTTTCTGCTTTTATATGTATTCTAGAAAAAGGAGATGATTTAGAACTTTTTTAAACTATTTTTATTAGCCCCCCCCCAGGGGACTTGAACCTGCAGTCATTTGATTGCAAGTCCCCATAGACAGCAATACAAGTGTATTGCCGTCTATGGGAGATTCTGTACATTACTATCGCGGCTGGTCATAGACTAGCCGCAATAGTAATATTGCTATGACAGGCCTGGGGACCGGGTGTATGGGGCTGGGGGAGACCGGCCCCGGGGGGGATGGGGGTGTGTGTTTTTTTTCACTTTGTGGACGGGAGGGGGGGTTAATTTTTAATGCCTGGAATGAGAGTGCATTCTGATTGCGGGCATTAGCATTGGACCTCCGCGTATAGTGGAGACCCCGTTGCTATGGCAACCGCTCTGCAGCAGAGCGGTCGCCATTAGCTTTACAAACCCGGCGGATGCCATGGACGCAGGGACTGCAGCATCGCTCCACTCCTGCCGCTGCAGGAAGCCAGCGGCAGCAGGAAGGTTGTGATCCCGCTCCTCCACCCCCTGCCCCACCGTATACCCGGTGTATAACTTTTCAGAAAAGTTTGGGGGTTAAAAAGTCATCTTATACACTGGAAAATACAGTAAATATGCTCTAATTTTCTTCATTTATCCAAAATAAAATCAGTCTTATACATTGGCAGCATCTGGTAGTGTCACTTCATACTATTCACTTGAAAGTACTGAATTGCAGCACTGGGTAAAGACTATGGATAAGAGCTGCACTGTTTATTAAAGGGAAGCAGACATTTTTGCTAATTCCATTCAATCATTTTATTTAGACAGATAACTTCTCAACTCAACTTTGGCATGTATTGCTGTTCCCATGCAGTAATGACATTCTACCATTAGATGGCGGTGCAATCACTTTAGAAACCCTTATGCATTCATGCACAGAGTGATCGGTTCCCACCGCCAGGGCTAAATAACATTCCAAAAAGGAAATATTTTTATTGTGCAATGATGCCCCCTAGTGGTTACTAATGATCAATTACTTGTTATTTATTGAAATAACCTCAAACTCCCAGAAGAATTGTGGGGTTACGTGATGTAAAAGGTCAAGGACTGCTTTAGAGTAATACAGGCAATTTTATTACTATATCTCTTGTATTTATGTAGAAGACGCCATATTTACTTCCATAGGATTTCAGTCACTAGACTTCACATGAATTACAGGGGCTTTACTGCTACTGACTGACTGCGGCTGTCAACTCTTTGTGAAGCAGCCACTTGGGCATGAATTGCAGTGAGTTAGTGTGCCATTTGAAATTACAACTTGCACTGCTAAAAAAAAACAAGCTATGCTATGTCAAAGATAAAAAAGTATATATATATATATATATATATATATATATATATATATATATATGGGTTAGGGCCTAATCTTAGAACAGGCCATAAATATTTAATCAGAAACGGGCCAAGAGCAGGCCCCTAGATGGATGTTTTTTTTCGGAAGCATGTCCATTTCTTGTACTATACACAGCATGAAGCTGGGAGTCGTTGGCTTTGTGCCCTATATAGTGGGCAGTGCCATTACTGCAGCTCAGCTCCCACTGACGTTGCAGTATCAGAGCCCAATCACTATACAGACATAAGCTCATTGAGAGCAGTGCAACACAGCACAGTGTGCCCGGACATCATCTTCTGAGCATCACATTATATATTCTAAAATACAAACAACCTTCAAGGTACTGGACCAATCAGGTGAGGAGGATCCGGGTGAAGCGCATACAGATTCAACAACAGTAATTCCATTAACTCTTCAACAACTGTTATTATGTGCAGGCACTACACGTTTCAGGCTCTGCACCCTTTCTGAAGTGCAAATTAAGAAGGGGCTGTCAGCCGCTGGATCGAGTTGGTTTGCATTCTCTCTCACAGACTGCTCTCTATGCCCCCATTCTCCCGCACATACTGTTCTCTGTCCCCATTCTCCCCCACAGACTTCTCTCTATGCCCCCATTCTCCCCCACAGACTGCTCTCTATGCCCCCATTCTCCCCCACTCTCCCCCACAGACTGCTCTCTATGCCCCCATTCTCCCTCACAGACTGCTCTCTAGTCCCCCATTCTCCCCCACAGACTGCTCTCTATGCCCATTCTCTCACAGACTGCTCTCTATTCCCCCATTCTCCCCCACAGACTGCTCTCTATGCTCCCATTCTCCCCCACAGACTGCTCTCTATGCTCCCATTCTCCCCCACAGACTGCTCTCTATGCTCCCATTCTCCCCCACAGACTGCTCTCTATGCCCCCATTGTCCCCCAGAGACTGCTCTCTATGCCCCCATTCTCCCCCAGACTGCTCTCTATGCCCATTCTCTCACAGACTTCTCTCTAGTCCCCCATTCTCCCCCACAGACTGCTCTCTATGCCCATTCTCTCACAGACTGCTCTCTATTCCCCCATTCTCTCCCACAGACTGCTCTCTATTCCCCCATTCTCCCCCACAGACTGCTCTCTATGCTCCCATTCTCCCCCACAGACTGCTCTCTATGCTCCCATTCTCCCCCACAGACTGCTCTCTATGCTCCCACACAGACTGCTCTCTATGCCCCCATTCTCCCTCACAGACTGCTTTCTATGCCCCCATTCTCCCCCACAGACTGCTTTCTATGCCCCCATTCTCCCCCACAGACTGCTCTCTATGCCCCTATTCCCCCTCACAGACTGCTCTCTATTCCCCCATTCTCTCCCACAGACTGCTCTCTATTCCCCCATTCTCCCCCACAGACTGCTCTCTATGCCCCTATTCTCCCTCAGACTGCTCTCTATGCCCCTATTCTCCCTCACAGACTGCTCTCTATGCCCCTATTCTCCCTCACAGACTGCTCTCTATGCCCCTATTCTCCAGACTGCTCTCTATGCCCCTATTCTCCCTCACAGACTGCTCTCTATGCCCCTATTCTCCCTCACAGACTGCTCTCTATGCCCCTATTCTCCCTCAGACTGCTCTCTATGGCCTCCTATTCTCCCTTCTTTCTGTATCATAGACTGTTCTCCATGTGTTGCTTATCTCTAACAAGCTGCTCTCCATGCCCCTCTTTCCTCCTCACACAGGACCTTATTGCCCCCCTTCGTACCGTGCAGTCTGTTCTCTATGCCCTGTCTCCCTCCTCACCTAACCACCAATGTTACATCTTCCTTGATCTTTATTTTCGTCTCCCTACTTAGGGCTGGATTAGGAGTAAGCCCCGCCCCTTCCTGTAGAGTCACGTGACCGCCTGCAAACCATCGCTTCTGTTTTCTGACCATGCCCATGTGCTGACGTCATTGTGGTATTTACTGCTTCACGCGTGTATGTTAGGTTATGTACGGTAATCTCCCCCGCCCCATCTGTTCTGCACCGGGGAGGGGGGGTCCCGGTACATTTTGTTGCCCGGTTCTAGAACACGGGATTGTATGACTGGGGCTCGTTGAGCGCCTTCTCTGGCGCGGATGGTGGGGCCTGCGGATCGGTCCATTATAGCGGAGGGAAGGGGGAGGCGGATGACGAGCGGCTGAAGCGGAGAGAAGAGGCGGCGGGGAGCAGGTACTGCGGGCAGGTGAGGAGACATTGTGTCTGTGTACAGCGCCCCGTGTAGTCGGGTGCAGGCAGGGGCTCGGCCCGGGCTGTGTGTGGTCAGCACTGGCTCTGTGCGGCCTCTGCCCGGCTGGCCGTGTGACAGCGGCTGCTGCAGGCTGGCTAGGGGCTGCCGCGGACACTTGCCCACTCCGTTTGCCTGCCAGAGCTGTTTAGTGGCCATTTGTGCTGATGTCACTGAGAACATGTCTCCCAGCTCCGTGTGATGCTGCTGACAGGAGGACAACAAGCTGCCTGCACTCAGCTCGTGTGTGTGTGTGTGTGCTGATGATGTCATCCTGTGTAGGTTATTGATGTCACACTTCTATGGACGTCTTGTTCTGTATCTTCTTACATTGTAATCTCACTCTGTTCTGAACATTTGAGGTCACTTACTCCCCAGATCACAGTGATATGTCCAGGTGCTGAGCTATGAGGACTTGTTTCACACAATCCTTATGTTGCTGCTTTTACTGTTCTGGAAGGAAATTCACAGATGACCAAAACTTCTGGAGTGTCCGAGTTCTGTCTAACGTGTCCCTGTACCTTAGTTTCTTGGTCCCTGTACCTTAGTTTCTTGGTCCCTGTGAGTGCGAGTCGGGATCATCTGTATCTGATGGGTGTTATGGTAGCTGTGTACATCAACCTAATGGTATTGGGGGGGGGGGGGGTCTTCTGACTCTCTCCTGACACCAGTGGTGTCCAACAACTTCTCCTATTAAAAGCACATGTATTTAAAACTGAGTGTGTATATGGTGGAGATTGGGACGACTATAAAGTCGAAGTAAACAACCTTTGGTACTCCAGCTGTTGTGAACCCACACACACACACGTCTTTTCTCTGCTCTCGTGTGATTTTTATTTATTTTTTATGTAGATTGTGAGCCCCATATACAGTAGGGCTCACAATGTACATTTTTTTCCCTATCGGTCTGTCTTTGGAATATGGGAGGAATTCCACGCAAACATGGGGAGAACATACAAACTCTTTGCAGATGTTGTCTCTGGCAGGATTTGAACCCAGGACTCCTGCGCTGCAAGGCTACAGTGCTAACCACCGAGCCGCCATGTTGCCCCTGCTTTTCTGTGAATTTCTATAGAAGTGAAATGAGTCTGCTAGAAGTTGTAGTTCCACAAGCAGCTTGAGTGCTGAAGTTTGCTGAGCGCAGGTTTAGGCTTGTGTCTTTAGTGGCCTCTGTTCTTTATATATCATATTTCACAACACTGAAGTATTGTCATTGTAATTTAATAAGTTGTCCTGAGAGACTTGGCTGAACGTGACATTAATGGGGCTTGTCAGCTCCAGTTCTCTAGTGAAATCCGTCATTGTCGTGTGTCAGGTGTATTGCAACAATGGTGATCCATTTATAGGACAACGCCATTGAGAAGAAGTTCTGCCTATAAAAAAAAAAAAAAAAAAAAAAAAAAAAAAAAGAATTCGCCAAAGTCTTAGCGAGCTATAAAATAACAGACTAACAGTCTTGGGCTGCTTTCACATGAGCAATCCAATTTGAGGGCTGTTTTAGAAAAAACAAAAACTGACATTGTACATCCTAGTGTATTTCAGTTTCTGATCTGTGTACCATCCATTTGTCTGCTATCTTCTTTATTTTTCAGCAACACCTAGAAATGAATCTGTGGAAAAACGGATAAAACACAGACAACGTGCAGATGATATCCATGGGCAGATTTTTTATTTTTACTTTACAGACCCATAAACTTGCAATGACTGAGACAAGTAGAGAAAAAAAAACAAATAAGGTAGTTCAAGCAACAAGTTTTTTTTTTTTTTCTCAGAGTGTCTCGGCCCATTAAAAATAAAAAACAAAATGTGAATAGCTTCATTCACTGTAATGGGTCTGTGTGTTATTGAGTTTTTTCACGTGAAAGGTCCTTTAGTCATACTAGCTTTCTGGGACCCTGCCACTTCCATGCACTTCCATATCCTCCTTTGTTCTCTTATCCCACCCTCAAGTGATAACATTTTGACATGGTCATGTTCCCTCAGTGGTGTAACCTGCAGCAGCCCTATGACTATCAAAATCTCATCACTTGAAGCAATAGAGACTGGAGGGAAGGGAGACCAAGTAAGCAGTGGTCCAGCAGGTGAGTATGGCTAACTTTTCTGGGCTTGGCAACCCCTTTAAAATTTGCAGCAGCTTTTACTATTAATAACAATCATTTTATTTATATAGTGACAATATATTCTGCAGCACTTTACATGAACAGACAGTATTGGACATTACACTAGACAAAGTATTAACATAGCAAACAATAGGCATGAGGGCCCTGCACACAAGAGCTTACAATCTATCATTTTTTTCTTAGAAGCTTATAGGACAGTGATGGCGAAACTTTTAGAGACTGAGTGTCCAAGCTGCAACCCCAAGCCCACTAATTTATCGCAAAGTGCCAATACGGCAATTTATCCTTAACACTGTGCGGAACCACAATTATGGACAATTACAGTCAGTCTGTAATAATATCACTTGTCTGCTATAAAACAGATACTGTGTGAAAAAAATAGTGAAGGGTCCCCACACAGTCCAATCTGCTCCACAGTGGCCTCCACACAGTCCAATCTGCTCCACAGTGGCCTCCACACAGTCCAATCTGCTCCACAGTGGCCTCCACACAGTACAATCTGCTCCGCAGTAGGCCTCACACAGTTCAATCTCCTGCTGAGTGGCCCCCACACAGTATAATCTGTTCCACATTGGCCCACACACAGTACAATTTGCTCCACAGTGGGCCCCACATAGTATAATCTGTTACACAGAGAGGACTCCGAGTACCACCTCTGGCACGCATGCCATAGGTTCGCCATCACAGCTATAGGAGCTCTGTTTTTTTCTTTTCATATTGTTCACAAAAAGTTATGTGTTATTGCCAAGGGTAATCCTAGATTTTGGATGTTTTTATACTTGCCCCCTTAGTTTACATTCATTCATATTTTGTTGTAAATGTCTTTGTTTAGAGCCCATGTACTTGCCCATATTACAGGACTTAATACAGTATTTAGGACCTGGATTGGGATTAAATCTTTGGGTAAGGCTTTCCTGATCTCCTAGAATTGTTTTGTACGTAGGGCAGACTGACACTGTGTAACTAATAAAACCAGGTATGTAGCGGCTGAAACCGAATCTTCATGTAAACCTATAAAGCTGTAAGTGTTGGACGGCTGGGCCGAGGAGATGACAGCTTTATTTCCCTGTTCCTAAAAGCAGAACTTGTATCCAAAAGTGAGGCTTCGCCAATCCTGGGTTTGGAAGCGGGAAGGGAAATGGTGTATCCTCAGGAAAATCTTTTTACTGTTTTGCAGTATAGATTTTCATGGCTTGTTCACACCATTGCCGTCATTTCTATAAATTGTGAAGCTTATTCTGGTTTAACAACATTTTGCATGTTTGCTAGTAAGAAGAAGGACGTCTGAATTTATTGAGGCTGACATCCCACATTGTGGAAACACAGCTTTTTTTTTTTTTTTTTTGTGCAAGTTTTGCTGCATTTTTGATCCGAAGCCAGGAGTGAATTGAGAAAAAGATAGAAGTATAAGATCCCAAGAGAAAAAAACATACACAGCCCACTCACAAGTCTCATATTCCAGATGAAGATAAACCTTTCGGTGGGAGGCATACATAAATCTAAAAAGTTCCCAAAGGTAATGCAGCAAACAGGATAGTCTAGAAGAGAAAATAAAACTTAGTTTTTAATTAGAATATTATAAAGAAAAAAAATTCATGTAGCAGTACAAGTACGATAAACAGCATTAAGGGGCTCATCGCCCTGAAATGCGTAGTTCACCGCACTTGAACTGCTGCTTTATTTTTTCTATTTTTTCTTTTTGTTTTTGTAATAAGCTAATTAAAAGCAAAGTATTATTTTATCATCTTGACTATGTTGTTTGCTGGATTAACTTTTGGAACTTTTTGGATAGAAATGTAAGAAGCTGCTTAGACATTTCCCATTCCTTTTGTAACCATTCCTGGCTTTGGCTTTAAAAAAACACAACAACATCTGCAACAAAAAAAGCTGCATTTCTGCAACGTGGGACCTTAAGGCCGGGGCCCAACAGGACAGTAACGCCATTCTAGTGAATCCCATGTCCACTTTGCGGTATATGCCACGGTGCGGACACACCGCGATTTCCAAAGCCGGAACGGTTTTGGAAATCGCAGCATGTCAATTATACCTATGGAAACGCCAGCGATTTCCCATAGGTATAATTGTAACAGAAAGTCTGTGGAGCATTCTCCCGTTCCGTGGGGGCTTGGCCTAAAGGGGTTCTTAAAGACTAAAAGTGGGTGTAACCTAAGTTGTGATGTCATACACCAAAAGTGCACCATATTGTGCCAACTAATAGGTGTAAAGTTAGACTAGACATTCTAATAATGCAACAGATTTATCATACCCATAAGACATTTTGGTATATTTGACACCATTTAGGACTGTCTAGTGTTCGCAATGCCTAACTTTTAGACATTATTAGTAAATCTGCCCCACTGTTTAATAGTAGCATAAGGCTCCGTTCTCACGGAATAATGCGGCGCGCATTCAGACACGTATACACTTGTCAGAGTGTATGCGCTCAAAACAGATCCCATTTGTTTCAATGTGTACCGGCTTACGGAGGCTTTTTAACCCATTGATTTCAATGTGTAGCGTGTGTGAGCCGGCACACATTGAAGCGAATGGGATCTGTTTTGAGCGCTCACACTCTTACACATGTATACATGTCTGAATGCGTGGCGTGTTACTCCGTGGGAACGGAGCTAAATGCTGTTTATACCACCTACTTCATTGGAGTGACAAATTTGTGACTTTTAAAGCACCACATAAATTATTATTGGTCATGGAGTAACTGTATAGAGATGTTCTGCATATCGTGTGTGCAAGATGGAGGGACAGCCAGTGGAGGAGGGGATTCTCAGATGTAATAAAAGTTTTTAAAACATTTTAAAAAAAAAGCTATTCTAATGTTGTAAATAGGTATGAGGACACTACTGATCTATGAGATTGTCAATTTTGTGGACCTTTATTCCACCAAAGAATTACTTGGCGTATTGACAGAAAAGGTGATATCACAGTGAGAGCGGGTTCACATCTGTGCCCCAGTCTCCGCTTTTGGTAGAAGATGGAAACCCGGCAGACCGTGTTCACCCTTGAGCGTCTTGTGGTCTCCGCGGCGAAACAAGTTTTTTTTAAACCGGACACAAAGTCCTGCATGTCAGACTTTGTGTCCGGTTAAAAAATAAAAAAAAAAGCTGTTTCGCCGCAGAGAGCACAAAACGCTCACGGGCGGACACTTTGCAGACCCATTCAAATCAATGGGTTTGAAAAGTGACTGCCGGTTTCTGTCTCCTGTCCAGTTTCTTGGGCAGAAAACGGAAACCTGAAAGCGGAGACCGGGCGTAGATGTGAATCTGCCCTAACAGAGACCCTGATTCACAAGGGGAAAACTTCATTTGATTCAGCTGACCAAACCTTTCTAGCTTCAGGGCTGGGTTGACATGTTGGGTGTACTTATCTATCATATTTCTGATGGAGAAAGAAAGGTATGGTTACTGACACTCCAATAGAGACAAAAGACATGTACTTACGGGTGACTCTGAAAAAAATGGCTTTGGCATTCTACTGTGGGGCCTACATTTGCTGTGTATATTCCATAAATTATGTCCCCACACTACAAACGCACATTAAACCACACTTTCCTTTTTGGGGGGGGTTTTCTCACTTTTTAGAAAGCTTGTGCCAAAATGTGGAACTTTTGCTCTATGGTTTTCTGGTGTAAATAGTGACCTGCGTACAAGCCTGATATACCGTAGATGAGCCTGAGTGATGTGTTTTATTAGCTAATACTGTGAATTTACAGTCTCATGTCTGGGTGGACGAATGCGCACTTAGCGAAATAATATGTTTTACGGTGGTCAATGTAAAGTACATGGGGTTGGAATGATCACTACTGCGATTGTTCCTCTCCCATACAGTTTGAATGATTTGTGGCAGCACATTACTATTTACACAGGCTGATCCGCTGTTGCTGACAGTCAAGTATCTTTAGATCTAGGTTTTCATGTAGTGGTCGTACTGAGGGCAGGATGTGACTGAAAACATTGCTAACCTGGAAATCAGCCCATTTTGCAAGTGAGTGCTGCTAACACTTTCACTTTTAATGCCTGTACACCATAGCTGGTGAAATAATGCGAGCTGCTGCCATGTGCAGCCATTAAAAGTGAAAGGAGTTCAGCAAGATTCACTTACTAAGACCTTGCCGCACGTTTCATTCACGTACTGGCTTTGGTATCCTTACTATATGGAATCTCAACCTCATATTGAACAAAAGATGGTATTGGTGCCGATGAGAACGTGCCACATCTGAAGCTTCATCTACTCTCAATGGTCAACAACCAATGTTGCTGCGAAATCTGAGGCTTGGCCTTCATAAGTGGACAGGACTACAGACATGGATGCATCATATATCCCTCGTCCGATATGTGATGCTGTAGTCTATCTGGAATACAATGAAATTGAAGATGCCATCCTGTAGATTAAACTATCCAAGAAAGTGGAACAGTTTCCCAGTAAGAGCAGAATTCGAGCCTCAGATAAAAGTGACACCCTTAGAAATATATATTGCCTCTTCCTTGTAGTTGTGACTATTTCATGCAGATCTCTGGGTTAATGTCCCTCCACATCTAGGCTACATCAAAGTAATTACGGATTATAGTACAGGACAGTAAGTCACATAGATAACTATAATGCTCAGAGTCCTGTTCCTGACACTGAATTTCATGGGAGAAACTGTTTTGTGAATCTAGGGTAATAGAGGTTCAAATGGGTTGTATAGTTAAATATACTTTCCTGTCCCCAGTGCGCTCTTGTCTACCGCTGGTGTCTGTTCTCATGCCAGAGCCTCATTGCTGTAAGTCCTGCACCCCATATGCGCACTGAGATCAGGTTTACCCGTTATTCACATCTGCATTTGGTAATCTGTTTGGGAAGTCCACATAGGGACCCCGGAAAGGAATACTGAATGCAACTGTAAGCAGTGTGCGGTGAAAGCACACAGACCCCATAGACTATAATGGGGTCCATGTGCTTGTCGCACACTGCCCGCCCGAATCATGTGGACAGGAAAGTAGATTGTGAACTACTTTCCTATCCCATACCTGCAGAGGTCTGGCGGCAAGCATATGGACTCCATTATAGTCTGAGTCTCCCCCAGATGGAATACCAACGCAGATGTGAATGAGGCCTTACACAGGGGTTGGTCCTATTCCTGGACAACCCTATTACTTCCCTCCATGTCTTGTGTAGTGCACATGGTGATGTATGTCTCATGCACTCAAATGTCTTTGGTTTTGTTGGATTCTAGTCAAGTTGCAATCTTTAAAAGATATGGTGGCTACCATTAAAACCTTTTAGTGCTGACACACTGCCATTTAGCTCTTGTTTTTCTGCAACACATTTTTAGGCATTTTTCACTAGTTTTTTGTGTTTGCAAGCATGACTAAAAGTCTGAAGAAAAATGTGAAAATGCATTTTCCTCCATAGGATTCTCTATAGAACTTTAAAAACAGCAGGAAAATTGCCTAAACAAGTTTTAGTTTGCTCAGAGGCCTTTAAGCTCATGTGCTTGGGAATTGTTTACATTCATGTCATCCTCTGAAATGGCAAAGGAAAGTGTTTGTAGGAATATTCCAGTTACAGCAAGTTACCCTGCTGAGATGTGCCCTGAAAATCTACTAAAACCCTGTTGTGCCCTTACAATAGTCTTGACTCTGTGCTTTATTTTTTCTGCTTGAGTCACGTACAGAATTTTTTTATGGTTTTATAAAAAAAAAAAAAAAAAATCTGATGCCAGCACCTAGTGGGACAGTGCAGAGAATTTACATGAGAAACCTGGTGTACAGAAGCCAGAAAGCTTTAGAGCATGTCTGTCTTGTGCCTTTTGGCCAGATTTTCGCTGCTTTAGGCTGGGACCCCACATTGCAGAAATGCAGCTTTTTTTGTTGCAGATTTTGTTTTGTTTTTTTGTTTGTTTGTTTTTTGAGCCAAAGCCAAGAATGGTTACAAAAGGAATGGAAAATACATAGGAACTTCTTATACATCCCACTTTTGCTCAATCCATTTGCTTCAAAACAGATCCCATTGACTTCAATGGGTGCCAGCTTACGCGCGCTACACATTGAAATCAATGGGTTACAAACCCTCCCATTGATTTCAATGTGTAGCGCGCGTAAGCCAGCACCCATTGAAGTCAATGGGATCTGTTTTGAAGCACCTCACTCTGACATGTGTTTACATGTCTAAATGAGCGGCACTTTACTCCGTGAGAACAGAGCCTAAAATCTGTAACAAAAGAAGCTGTGTTCCCGTAACGTGGGGTCTTAGCTAGAGATGAGCGAGTACTGTTCGGATCAGCCGATCCGAACAGCACGCTCGCATAGAAATGAATGGACGTAGCCGGCACGCGGGGGGTTAAGCGGCCGGCCGCCGTCAAAGCGGAAGTACTAGGTGCATCCATTCATTTCTATGGAGCGTGCTGTTCGGATCGAACAGTACTCGCTCATCTCTAGTCTTAGCCTTAAAGAGGACCTTTCACCACTGTTGGGCAAATGCAGTGTTATATACTGCCGGAAAGCTGACAGTGCGCTGATTTCAGCGCACTGTCGGCTTTCCCGATCTGTGCCAGGTGTAAAGAGCTTACGGTGCCGGTACCGTAGTGCTCTATGGTCAGAAGGGCGTTTCTGACCATTAGCCAGAGACGTCCTTCTGCCTCGCGGCGCCTATCGCGCTGTGCTGTGGAGCCGGGAGGAACGCCCCCTCCCTCTCCTGATAATACTCGTCTATGGACGAGCGCTGTGAGCAGAGGGAGGGGGCGTTCCTCCCCCCTCCACAGCACAGCGCGATTGGCGCCGCGAGGCAGAAAGACGTCTCTGGCTAATGGTCAGAAACGCCCTTCTGACCATAGAGCACTACGGTACCGGGACCGTAAGCTCTTTACACCGGGCACGGATCGGGAAAGCCGACAGTGCGCTGAAATCAGCGCACTGTCGGCTTTCCGGCAGTATATAACACTGCATGTGCCCAAAAGTGGTGAAAGGTCCTCTTTAAATATTTTCCAAAAGTGTGCGTGGCTTAGTTGGAGGAGTTCGGCCTCCACATCCTGACAGGCATACTATTATTGCCAGAAACTGGTGTGAAATAAAGTATAATACTGCACCAACTCATAGTTGTCTCAGATTTCATTTTACTGGTGCACGGACAGTCAAAAGATGCAACAAATTTATTATGTCTTGGACATTTGTAGCATCTTATTCCAACACAGTTTGGGCTAAGACTAGTGTATGAAATTTGAACCCAATTAGTTTTAGGCTTGAGGCCCAGTTCACATCTGTGTTCGGGGACACCTAAACGTAAACCTAGCCTCATAAAAAGGAAACCCATGGACCCCATAGACTATAATATCCTGCAAGCAGCACTTTTCTCTCTGCATATTTCATGTGAATAGGGGAACAGAATGACCCAAATGAGATGTGGCCCGGACCTCATTCTTACATACAGTTTATTCATTGGAGCCAGAGCTAAGATCTTTGCCCTATTTCTTCTTTCTGCACTGACCCATAGTCACAACAGACCTGAAATATTTAAGACAAAGCTGACAGGGTTGCAGATCTGTCTGGTTACCATAATGTGAGGGTAGCGGCCTCCATTTACTTGGCATGTTAGTAACAGTAAGATTTAGTTGTTTGAGAGATGTGGTTAATGTAGGCAGTGACTGAACGCAGACTTGTCAGAGCCTGTGTTTGGTTCACGTGACCCTTGCTTTCTATTATTATAGTTATTAGCATGCTATCATAGGGTAATGACTACAACTGTATATTCCTTTTTAGCCTTCGGTCTTCTAGGCACGAGTGTGAAGCATCTCCGCTGTATACTCTGGCCACAGTAAAGCATTGCAGAAATCTCTATATGAAAGTCATTTAAAGGTCAGCCAGCAGACAGATGTAAACAGCGCGTCCTTCCCCCGAGCCTGCAGTCTACCCGTACAGTAAGGTGTCACACAGGACTAAATTTAGTTACCAATCATGTAATGTATACCGTGCTCTTGTAAGGATGAGGCTTTTTCTTCACATTGTTTAGGCCGGGACTACAGAGAGCACTGCTGTACTCTGAGATGTAATGATGTGTGATATTAAGTAAGAATTCATTGCTCGAAGAAACACTTACTCAGTGTAAACCAGCATGTATTATCTAAAAAAGCCTACTTCTTCAGGTATTGAAACTGTTAAAGAAAAAAAGGGGCCTGTTAAAAGTGATTTGGTTTAAGAACCTGCCGCCTGCACCATAAACATTTACATTGCCTGCCAGGGAGGCAGTCTGCTTGAATTGCTTGCATGAAACATCTGAGTTTCTCGGCATGCCCTGCGATCCCATTGTTTCTAGACCTGCAAAAAGCAAGGATGAGGGTTGACCAAAGGAGGATGAAGGCAAAAAGCATCATCTTTTGTTATTTCTACCGGTATCTTATACAATGCTTGCTTCCTGCTTTAAAGGAAATCTCTCATAAATTTATATTTATCTTTATTAAAGGGGTTGTCCAAGTTGCAGATACACAGATTGTTTCCAGGCAGATTTCTGGTTACCGTTCTGTGACTAGCTGTGCACTTGTGTGTTACTCACGTGACCTTGGAGTGGCCATCACATGACCTTGGACTGATTTAAGGCTATGTTCACATATGTGCCAGAGTCTCGCGTCTGCCTGAAAATCTATGGATTAAAAAGTCCTGCACTGTTGACTTTTTCCATCACCTGTTTCAGTTTTAAAATGTCGGCCATCTGATGGGACCCATTTATAGTCATAGAGCAGCACGGTTGCTCAGTGGTTAGCACTGCAGCCTTGCAGCGCTGGAGTCCTAGGTTCAAATCCTGCCAAGGGCAACATCTGCAAGGAGTTTGTATGTTCTCCCTGTGTTTGCGTGGGTTTCCTCCGGGTACTCCGGTTTCCTCTCACACACCAAAGACATACTGATAGGGAAAGTAGATTGTGAGCCCTATATGGGACAGTGACCGACATCTGTAAAGCGCTGCGGAATATGATGGCGCTATATAAGTAAGCATAATAAATTAAATTGGGTCCATTGGATTAGGGCTTGGGGACAGCAGGGTGGAGATGAAGATTTCTCCAAGTCCTTGACAATGTTAATTATGTGTGGGGTCACTAATGTGGAATTATACTGTAGGGGATACTAAGCAGTATATTGTATGGGGACATTAGTGTTCCCCACAGTATAGTGCTCCTTAAAGCTCCAACACACAATATAATGCGTTTTAGTGCCCCCCACCTACGGTATAATGCTACTTATTGCCACCCCATGCACACACGGTATAATGCTTCTAGTGCCCCCTCACTCAGTATAATGCCACATTAATCACCACGTTAGTCTCCCCCTCCCCCCACACAGTATAATGTTTGTATAGTATAGTGTTTAGGTGCTGTTCAGCTTGGACCTTTACTTGATGCCAGAACACTGTTAATGGACCTTTTACTAAAGTTAGTAGAGTAGCCCTGATATATTACATACCGGTAGTTTACTTTCTCTTCAGATATAGTTTGTTTATGCCTTTCCTTTATTTATCTAGAAGGTTGTTTACTCAAAAGTTGCACTTCAGGGAATTTAGTACAGACTACCATACCTACATCCTGTTGTATAAAAAAGCTACATCTCCTATCTATGTTCCTCTCTAACGTAACACGCTTACACTAGGTTCACACTTGCATTTAAATTCGCTTGGGGACCCAAAAAACAGAAAGCTAGTTTGCTTAAAAAGCGGTTACCCACGGAAACATGTGGACCCAATAAACTATAATGAGGTCCATCCGATTTGCGCCAGAAAACTGCAAAGAGAAAAGTCCCCCTTGCTGAATTCATCCCACGGTCAGCTTTTCCGAAGTGAGCCCAGGTGAAGAAAACATTGGTGCCATTAGTTTCCGCACCAATATCTCTCTACTGTCAGAAGGGCGGGCTTTACCGGCTAGCATCATCGCTGGGCAGTAAAGGAATACCCCCTCGGACAGTACAATGCAATGGAAGAGTAATGTTGTGGGGGGGGGGGGGGGGGTTCCTTACCGTCCAGTGACGACGCTGCCCCTCTGATTTTGGCACAGTTGGAATTTTTTTTCTCTAGTCCCCACCCAAGCAGTAAGTGCTGCTAGTTTTGGTGCCTGATATACTGTTTAGGCTCTTTATTGCCAGGAGGGCAGTGCCAGACAGGCCAGGCATAGGGAATGATTTTGAGTTCTGACACTTTCTGCCTCTGATTGGAGCTCTGAATCACACCCCTTTCCCTGCTCATGTCTGATACTGATGACCCGACAGTAGAGTCTAAACAGCATATGAGGCACCAAAACTAACTGCACTGAATGTTCAGGAACTGTGAGGACTAGGCTAGAGAGAAAAAATAGCAACTGTAAGGGACTCAGCAGAGCAGCACCTATTAACTGGTGCTGACAACTAGAGTGGCCCATGGAAAGAGCTGTCCGTCAATTAGCAGGACCCACAAAGAGCAGAAGTGTAAATTAATCATACATTAGGCTGGAGGCTCGCATGGAATTTTTGTTATAATTTTTCGCTGTGGGTTTAAAAAGAACGGGAAATGTAAGGGAAAGACATGTACTTTATTCTGCAGCAAAATCTGCACCCCAATGCAGCACTGCATCACTGACCCATTCACCTCAATGGGTAGATTGGGATGGACGTTAGGTCACAAACAATAGATGACTAAGCAAATTAGTAGTGTGAATGTAGTCTTACTTTTTTTTGGGGGGGGGGGGGGATTAACTTGCAATAAACCAATGAAAAAAGTCATTGTCATGGAAGGAAAATTGCAATAACACATCTAGCTTTGTGTATATGGAGAGTGGTAGGGAATCCTTGTAAACATAGGAAAATCTGAAGAGTTAATGTGGCTATAAATAGTTAACTTCTTTACAGTTGGAAATTTGGCTTGAAAGGCCCAAGTGCTGTCCTTAAAGAACAAAACCTTTTCTGTGCTGGCCAGTTGTTATGGGCCCCCTTGGTGTATGCTGGTGGCTACAAAACCAAAACACACCTGTTTCCATGCAGCTTTTTCTATCAGATCCTGGCTTCAGAAGTGAGCGAGCAGACAGATGTTGGTGACATCACCAGGCATGCCCACCCACTCCATATACATAGACTGGGCTGAATTATTTGGATGCATAAAGCCAAAGCTATTAGTTAAAGCGTACTTTCAGAAGAAAAATGTTTATTGTGCAGGCCATGGCTCTGTGATCATTTTTCTAAATCCCTGACATAGGCATTAAGTTGTAGCAGGCATTGCTTGAAGTCCGTGCTGCCACCTATAGTAAACTTGCAAGTGTCTTGCTCTGGTTGCTATACTGCTCCCTTCTCTGGAGGAGCCGGTGCCATAGATATTCTATAGTAGACATGAGGCAAATAACCATATCAAGACGCATGCTAGTTTAGTGCAGATGGCAACCTTGCCTAAGGGTAAGTTCATGGAGGAAGAGAAAAGAAATCAAGTAGGGCCGCGCTAACAGGAGTTTGACATAATGTCCGTATAAATGTCCTTATAAAATGTTGCTGTCAACACACTTGTTGTATGTCTTCTCTTAAAAACACACCTGAGTGTCACAATACCGTATTTGTATGGCAGCGTCTTCGGTGGCACGGCTCAAGGCCGAGAAAATATATATATATATATATATATATATATATATATATATACAGTCCTATGAAAAAGTTTGGGCACCCCTATTAATCTTAATCATTTTTAGTTCTAAATATTTTGGTGTTTGCAACAGCCATTTCAGTTTGATATATCTAATAACTGATGGACACAGTAATATTTCAGGATTGAAATGAGGTTTATTGTACTAACATAAAATGTGCAATATGCATTAAACCAAAATATGACCGGTGCAAAAGTATGGGCACCTCAACAGAAAAGTGACATTAATATTTAGTACATCCTCCTTTTGCAAAGATAACAGCCTCTAGTCGCTTCCTGTAGTTTTTAATCAGTTCCTGGATGAAGGTATTTTGGACCATTCCTCTTTACAGAACAATTCAAGTTCAGTTAAGTTTGATGTTCGCTGAGCATGGACAGCCCGCTCTCAAATGATCTGAAAACAAAGATTGTTCAACATAGTTGTTCAGGGGAAGGATACAAAAAGTTGTCTGAGATTTAACCTGTCAGTTTCCATTGCGAGGAACATAGTAAGGAAATGGAAGACCACAGGGACAGTTCTTGTTAAGCCCAGAAGTGGCAAGCAAATAAAAATATCAGAAAGGCAGAGAAGAAGAATGGTGAGAACAGTCAAGGACAATCCACAGACCACCTCCAAAGAGCTGCAGCATTATCTTGCTGCAGATGGTGTCACTGTGCATCGGTCAACAATACAGCGCACTTTGCACAAGGGGAAGCTGTATGGGAGAGTGATGAGAAAGAAGCCGTTTCTGCAAGCACGCCACAAACAGAGTCGCCTGAGGTATGCAAAAGCACATTTGGACAAGCCAGCTTCATTTTGGAAGAAGGTCCTGTGGACTGATGAAACAAAGATTGAGTTGTTTGGTCATACAAAAAGGCGTTATGCATGGAGTCCAAAAAAAACAGCATTCCAAGAAAAACACTTGCTACCCACTGTAAAATTTGGTGGAGGTTCCATCATGCTTTGGGGCTTTATGGCCAATGCCGGCACCGGGAATCTTGTTAAAGTTGAGGGTCGCATGGATTCCACTCAGTATCAGCAGATTCTTGAGAATAACGTTCAAGAATCAGTGACGAAGTTGAAGTTACGACGGGGATGGATATTTCAGCAACACAATGATCCAAAACACCGCTCCAAATCCTCAGGCATTCATGCAGAGGAACAATTACAATGTTCTGGAATGGCCATCCCAGTCCCCAGACCTGAATATCATTGAACATCTGTGGGATGATTTGAAGCGGGCTGTCCATGCTCGGCGACCATCAAACTTAACTGAACTTGAATTGTTCTGTAAAGAGGAATGGTCCAAAATACCTTCATCCAGGAACTGATTAAAAGCTACAGGAAGTGACTAGAGACTGTTATCTTTGCAAAAGGAGGATCTACTAAACATTAATGTCACTTTTCTGTTGAGGTGCCCATACTTTTGCACCGGTCAAATTTTGGTTTAATGCATATTGCACACTTTCTGTTAGTACAATAAACCTCATTTCAATCCTGAAATATTACTGTGTCCATCAGTTATTAGAGATATCAAACTGGAATGACTGTTGCAAACACCAAAATATTTAGAACTAAAAATGATTAAGATTAATAGGGGGGCCCAAACTTTTTCATAGGACTGTATATAGGAAGACTGGGACTTAATCCCAGACTGAAGAACCAATTTCGTGCCTGTCTGTACATACATTCGCAGGCTTTTCCCGAGGTTTATACAGCAACACGGCTTACCACATACAGCATACAGACACGTGAAAGCAGAAAGAATAAGATCTGATGAAGGGGTGGTACTTGTAAGGTATCGAGATAACATGTTTCGGGGTATCTTTAAATAAATCCATTTAATCCTATCTACGCATCAACATTGTGTTTACCGTACGGAGCGCGAAATTGGTTCTTCAGTCTGGGATTAAGTCCCAGTCTTCCTATATATAAGGGTAAGTTCACACGGGTTATTTTTTGGATTGGAACTTGAGGAGGAGGCCTCAGGTTCTGATCCAAAAGCCGTGTTGCCGCAACTGAAAGCCAGTGGACTGCAGCGGCATCCAGCCGCGCACTCCGCTCCGGATTAGGCTCAATGAATGGGCCTAGTCCAGAGGAGGGAGTGTCTTCAGGCCGAATCGCGAGGCAAAATGGCCTGAAGAATGAGCATCTTACTACTTTTTCCGGGAGCCGGCACAAGCCCGTTCCCAGAAAAAGCACCTGAGGGAATACGGCCTCAAAATCCTGACCAGAATACCCCATGTGAACTTACCCTAATACAGTGATCCACATGATAGGTTGGTGATTTGTGGGGAACGAAACCTGGATCTCACACAGATCACATGTTCCAAAATAGTCTAGGCAGCAAAAGTTCTAGTATTGGACGAGGAGGGCGAGCAGGATCTCCTATTCAAGCACTGTCAGGCGATAATTCCATGGAATTGCAGCGCCACTCCTATTACTTGAATAAGAGAGTATGCACGCACCGGCTTCGGGGTACTGGAGGGACCCCCAGAGATAACATACTGATGACCTATTCAATCACTAAAGAAAAATCTACTTGAGGCTGGACAACCCCTTTCACTCCTGTCATTTGCTGACCTGACATGAGTTGGCGACTGGCGGATTATTTGTAATAAATTTTATATTGACAAGTTGTCCAATTCACAAAGTAAAAATTTATTGGTATATTCCACCAACTGCAGTTTGATCCTTGTTTCCTCTAATGAGACATTACATTGCTGACAAGTCTGACAGGTCAGGTATTCAGTTCTGTTTTACCCAAGATAAAGTATATGGCATATGTTTATCTCAGGCATGGCGGTGCTGTGGCTAATAGCGGTTGTCCAACCTATGGGTTTTTTCATGTCTCTGATCATTTAGGCTGGCCGTACACATTAAATAGTTAGTCCAATTGTGCCATTGTTTGCCCCAGTCCAGTGCACTTATTTTAGTATCTAATCCACATTGCCTTTAAATCTGTACTAATTATTTTCCTTAAATGGCCTATAGTAAACCACTGCTGGCTCCAGGTGTTAACAGACGCTATATCTTAGAGTAATATTTACCTTGGTACATGGGTACTGTATACAATTTTTACATTTACATAACACAGCATGTCTTGTTTGTTATGATTTCTGCGTCACCCACCGACTCCTCTGCCAGAACCATAGCATTGACAAAAATGATTTGTACGTGTGGTGCTGCGAGGATTTTTATAGTGTTTTTCTTTAACAAAAAATTGCAACTATGTTTGCTGAAAAGAATGTGCTCACATGAACAGAAGTGGTTCTTTCTATGCAGTTGTGTTGTGGACAGGGGTGGGATGTAGGCACTTCTTATACAGGTGGAAACTATAGAGCAGAAAGGCATAGGCCTCCTTCCCTACCACTTTACAGCTGTGGGCTATTAAAGGGGTGTCTCACATGGGGTACGAGCAAAGTGTGTCTCACACACCCCAGAACTCCACCCTGGGTTCTTGCTGAACCTTCTGCCACTAAAATCAAACCCCTTGCAACTAAACAGTCATTTTAGCACATTAGCCCAGTCCATAGGTTTCATGAGCCCTTCTACCCGAAAATTGTAAGGCTGAATTCAAACATTGAAGAAGTGGTGGGCACAATGAGGGTCCCCGGCCAAAGGCTTCATGAGCTCATTCATTATACATTGTAAATATTGGATGAGATTTTTACAAATCCGTCCCAGGCAGCCCAAGCAGCTGCTGCACCCCTGCCCAGATGTAGACTGGGACTATATGGCACGTTTGGCCACCACACGACCAAAGATCACCAGGTCACCCTGTTACCCTTAGGCCGAGTTCAGACAGGGTTTTTCGGTCTGGAATTTGACGCGGAGACCGCCTCAGAGTCCGAACCAAAAAGCCCCATCTGAACTCAGCCGAAGGGCTAGTTCACACGGGGACATGGACGCTGATTTTGACAGCTGATTTCGCGGCCAAATCAGCCTCCATAAAATGTAGACCTATGTGAATTGCTAGCTTTTTTTTTCTGCTAGCTTTTTTTATTGTTAGCTTTTTTTGCTAGCAGAAAAAGAAGCGACATGACCTTTCTTCAGGCGTTTAACGCCTGAAAAAATGAATTGGAGTCTATGGGGTGCTGAAAAAACCGCTAGCGGTTTTTGGTTGCTTATTTTTGCAGCTGTTTTGGCAAAAACAGCGACTGAAACCGCTAGCGGTTTTTTAATCATGTACTTTTTTTGTAGTGCAAAAAAAAAAAGCTTAAAAAAAAACAGCGACCGAAAAAGCGTCAAAAACGGCGTCCAATGCAAAAAAACAGTATCCAAAAAAAGCGACGCTGAAAAATCAGTGACAAAATCAGCTAGCTTTTTTCACGTGTGTCACTGCACACAGAGTTTTTTGGCGCTGATTTTAACACTGAATCTGCCTCTAAATCAGCCTCCAAAAAAAGCCTCCCAATAGAACTGCATCAAAATCAGCGACCAAAAAACACCATGTGCACTGACCCTAAGGGGTGTAGACCTAGGTGACAGTGGCGCCTCTGCCAGGGGGTTTGCTGGTCTGCCTATGACTCAAGCAGTTATTGGGGTGTAATGCACATAAATGTCAGTATATGATCTGGACTGTTGTGAGGTAAATCCTGGGCTATCTACTGGTTGTATTAATCCCTGTATAGGCAAATCCGAGCAGCCATAGTAATCAGTCAGAGAACAGCACAAATGCTGCTGAGGTGACTTGTCTAGTTGCTATGGGCGACAGCTCCCCAGCACCCGCTGTCGTACAGGACATGCAGATTTCTGTGCACGTTACAAGTACAAGCAGTGGCCGCGGTGTTGTGGGCGTGATCTGTTGACGCTAGGTGGGCGGGGTTATCTGAGCACCTCTCATCATTCTGGCTTTGGCAAGGGGAGGGGCCTGACGTTGAGGCCGAGCGCGGTCACGTCACGTACGCGCCCCCCAGTGTTGTGACTAGAGGAGTAGGACGTTGGGTCTTAAAGTGACAGCGCCTGTGTGCTGGTACCTGGACAGTAGCGCGCGCTACCCCGTACCCGGGGCTGGGTGGCTAGCGAGGAGCCGCCTGTTACCTCCCATGACCCCGGTTGGCAGACACTGATACAGAGGCACCGGGTACGTTACCGCTACTAAACTGCAGCGTGCGACTCCCCATAAGCCCTAACACCCGCGCTTTGTCCGGGGTTGTGCATTTGCAGCGCCCGCAGGATGTTGTTATGAGCGCTGAGCTCCTCCCCCCCCCCCCGGCATGTAAATACTGGTCACCTGGGTCACGTGTGAGCTCGGCTACTCCCGGTGGAGGGAGGGGGGTGACATCTACCGGTGACCCGCTGGCGGGCTCTGTCGGCCGCTGTGTGAGCGCACGTGTTGGTCAGTGTGCGCTTGTTATTGTTGTGGCCCGCTTCCTCCCGCAGCACCTCCCTCCGCCCCGGCCATCCTCTCCTTCCTTCCCTTTGTGTCTCGGTGGGCTCAGTGCTGTGGCGGGTGTGTGGACGGGTGAGTGTGCCGCTTCTGGGGTGCTGGGGACCTGGCCTGTGGTGACGGCACAGCCCGCAGGGAACACCCCGGCCGCCTGGCTATTTTTCCTTTGTTGTGGCATTGTTGTTTCCTGCCGAGCACATGGTGTGAGACTGGAGCCTGCTCTTAAAGCCACAGCTCCCCTCCACAACCTGCACCCATGTGGACAGCAGAGGGGGGAGGCTGTGGGATTGGGGTGCCCAGGTATATCTATTACTGAGGGTCTAATGCTGGCAGCCCCTACCATGGAGGAACAATACTAGTCTGCAGCCACAATACATAAGCAGCCGTCACCATGCAGGATATTGGCTTTCCATCTAGATATTGATAAATGCACCAGAAATTCTGCAGGGCCCTCGTCTGCCCTCTTGGATCCTAAATATGTTGGCTTGGCTGTACCAGTCTGTCACATGGTTGAAGTCCTAATGCATGAAAAACTGCAGATTGTTATATGCTCTACTGATAGCTGCCATTTTTCTTTACGCTTACCATGTTTTGCATGACGTGTAGCTATCTAACCGTGCCCCTTTCTAACCCAAAGTATCCTAGTTCCAACATCCGATGTATTCCTGGTAACAGCGTGACATCCTGGTGTGACCTTGACTTTCCTAGGTGACACAGGAATGATGGGGGGAGTCAGATTGTCACATAATAATATTGCTTTCCTGTGGTGGTTTCATTGCGTGACCCATGTTGCTATATAATCAGTTTTTGTTTATTTTGTAATAGTTTTATCACTTTGAGAAAGTCAGGTATGCACTGTCATGTCAAGCCATACACTAGACTAGCTTCAATAAAACCCAGAATTCATTTCTACCTATCACAAATGTCTAATCGGTATCTGGGATCAAGGAGAATGGGGGTCTCCAGACACACTCTGGCTCCTATAAACTGCAATGGAGAGAGATGCACATAGGCCACTTCTATCCTGGAGTACCAATAGGGTAGCAGAAGACCCCATGTTCCCAATAGGAATACCTCTTAAATTTTCATTGTAGCCCTTGGGAGTAGTGCATTATATATTTGTGTATAGTTTGACTCAATTTTATTATGGTTTACAGGTTGATCAAGGTCATAGCATGAAGAAATGTCCCTGGTTCTGAGTGACAGGGTTAATATATGCCAGGTATAGTGTCTGATTCAGTACAGGCAATAAACAATGGCTCAGAATTATAGAATTATTCACGGTTAGACAGGAAGTCTGATATTTACCAAGCTTTTCACAGTGGCTGATGCTGGATGATAGATCGGGGCGTCTGTTTATAAGCCCAGAATTTTTTTGACCGTTTTGGCACTTTATGGTATGTTTAAGCCATACCCTCCATGTGACTTGAGAATCCACACCCACAAGTCTAGGAAGTTGAAAAGTTTTAGCCCAAACTAGATGAGCCGCGTTGTCAACGATGTGAGTATACACAATAGTTAATCTGGGCCAATGAGTTTTCAATATGAGACATGAATTACCAATGTATATATTTTTATTTTCCTTATGTTTTTCATTAGACTAGCCCTGTCTGTACGCTGTATAGGCCCTCCTTGTGTATGACGGGGGCACAAGCTCTGCATGCTGCTCTATTTTATCCCATCAAAACAATGGACACGTCCGCCAACCCCAAGAGACTCCAGTACTCGGTTATACCTGTTGAGCTCTGCTGTGAACAAAGCCTATTCCAGTCTATTTGCCAGGGGACTAAAAACTTTCCTAAAACTGTTGGATAGAGGCCTGAATATTTAAAAAATAAAACGTTGCTCAACTTTCCCTGCTTTACTTCCTGGTGTGTACCAATACACAGGAAAAGCATTGCCATATGGATCCAGCCAGTCTCTGTCCAGAGTGGTGAACTGCCATAGGCCCAGTTCACATCTGCTTGCAGTACTTTACTCTCTGCATGTTTCACGTGGAAACCACACGGACCCCATTATAGTCTATGGGGTCCGTGTGGTTTCTTAGGTAACCGCTTTTTTTTAACATTAAAGTTTATTGAAGGTTTTTCAAAAAGTTTTTTACAATACGGCGGGGGAGAAGGCGAAGAAAGGGGGACAGGGGAGGACCAAAAATGATAACGTGGATCAATGAAAAGGGGGGGGGACTCCTTCAGCCAAGAGAGAAGTGTGGGAGGGGTCTTAGATTTCAAAAGTCTGGGGATAACTGGCCTAGCTGTGACCAGCATGAACTGCAAAAGCCTGCGAGTTGGTTTCCTAAATTTGCACATGAATATGGAGACGAGCAGGGCCATCCTCTAGATCAGGGGTCCTCAAACTTTTTAAACAGTGGGCCGGAGGTAGAGCAGGTCGCACAGACATCGGGAGCGGTTCCCTCCAATAGGTAAAGTGAAGTGCTCTCCCTGGCCTGGCCGGAGCTCCCCAGGAGCTTCATTATAAATGCACGCCTGCCGGAGTTGTCGGCGGGGCCAGACAGAAGTGCTTGGCGGGCCGCATGTAGCCCGCGGGCCGCAGTTTGAGGACCCCTGCTCTAGATCCACCCCGTGACCTGGTGAATAACCTGCCTGACCCCAGTCCAGAAAGGACGCAGGAGGGGACATCCCCACCAGATATGGGCCATCGTGCCTTGATCAGAGAGACTTCTCCAACACCTATCAGATGTGGAGGGATAAATTGCATGAAGGAGAGCTGGGACTCTGTACCATCTAGAGAGAATTTTATAATTAGTCTCCTGTGCTCTGCAAGAGATGGAGAACTTGTGGCATGCGGTAAAGGCCAATGACCACACACCCGGTAACCACTTTTTAATGCGTGTAGGTTTCTGTTCAGGGGGGTTCCCAAGTGGACTCCCTGAACAGAATACGGAACGCAGATGTGAACCAGGCCTTAGCTAGTGCTCACTCAGCAGGAATTTCCTTTGTGTCGGACACGGGTATGTATGGGCTGGACCCTTGCAGTGTATGCTCTGGAGCAGTGGGGGATCGGAGAGAGGCAGGAAAAAAAATATTCTTGTGTTAGGGCCCCAATGTTAAGTCATTTTCAAAATATTTTTGTTCCCATGGAAAATGGTTCAGTTTGGGGGCAAATGTGGCATACTTACAGCAGGTTAGCCACTAGAAAATAGTCAATGGCTAACCATTGTGATGTACCTTAGTTGTGTAATGGATGGGATTTAGAGAAATAAATGGTAAAGCAAAATGTCTCATGCTGCGGGTTTTGGACATTTAGCACGTCAATTCTTGCTTGATATTCAGCTGTGATTTCATCCTTTGCAATGTAAAGACCTGGGGATTGTGGCCTGAAGCTATGGTGAAAACCAGCTTTTTTTTTTTTTTTGCCACAGACAGGTCCACTGCAGACATCCAGCAGCATATCTGACCCATGTGGTGTTAGCGTAAATGTATCTGTTAGATATACATATTTGTACTTATTAATAAGATTCTAGTCATTGATATTTTCATTGGTAATGGGCTGTGACATAATCACATAAACCCAGCCCATACTTGCAAATATTGTGATTTAGCCCCCTTGCGGCTAAATGAATGGTCAGTGTGCTATCCGGGTATCATGTGCATCAGGTCCTAGAAGTGTATATGTGGTCTGTGTGCTGTTATTTGTGATCCGTAATAACAGCCTGGTGTGCATAGGGTCTTAGTTCATTTATATCGGCTATATTTAGTGCAAGATTAAGTTATGCCACTTTACAGAATGATCCGATGAATTGGTTAGGGTGCATTCACGGCTGAACCTCGGTCTCCTAAATGCACCATAACTGATTCAGTCTGTTTGTTGCCCTGGATTTTCTATTCTGCAGCTTATGCTGTGAGAGAGACTTAGCTGTATAGTTACCTCTGCTTCTAGGAGTGACTGCTTTCCAGCGACATATTGTCCCCAAGTATTACTACTGACGGCTGGGACAAGGCCTCATCCCAGTTTTTCAATTGGACAGTCAGGTCTTCCATGACTTGTATCTCCTGAACTTTCCGAAACCACAATCTCAAAGATGGAGGTTCCCAATGCCTCCACATTGCGAGGATACACACTTTTACTATGTTTGAGGTGCTGGACAATAGAAAGGCGGCAGGTTTCGAATGGGATGTTGGATAGATGAAGCAGGAACAGAGCGGGGCAAATATTCTGTGAAGAAAAAAATCACTAAACTAATATGTGCAGAAAATCACATTGGCAGCTTAGAAGTATTTTCACACATGATGTTATGGAGTGTTTTGTCCACTGCTGTGTACATACATTGTAAAAACACAAGCGCGTAATTAAAATAAATAATAGTTTATTTATTTTTATATATATATAGTGAGCCCCACATAGAGCTCACAATGTACATTATTTATTCCCTATCAGTGTGGTTTTTTTGGGGGAGGGTTTTGGACTATGGGATGGAAATCCATGCAAACACGGGGAGAACATACAAACTCCTTGCAGATTTTTTATTTTTTGCCCTTGGCGGGATTTGAACACCAGGACCCAGCGCTGCAGGGCTACAGTGCTAACCACTGAGCCACCGTGTGACCCCTAAATAATAATAATATTTTCCTGATATATTACATAATATTTAATCATATCCGTATGGGCTTGTATTTGTGTTTTTTTGTTTTTGAAAACACTGAAGCAAACCATTGATGCGTAAATAAGGCTTTTGGTGTGACAACATCTGTTAACGCACTAAGGAATATGTATGTAGAGTACCGTATATAAGTAATCAAAATAAAATCCAATAGCAATGTAACTTTAATGAGTGTTCCTTAGTCCTAGTGCACATGGGAGCCAGAAAGTTCAGTCTCTACATTGGCAGGATTTTTTTTTTTTTTTTAGTCAAAATCGAGTTCGGAGGGTTTATTTGTTTGTTTATTCTAGTGAAGGCCAGTGGAACAGCAGGCAGGAACTACGGTAAGTTCAGGCCGGGAATCCTGACTGATGTACAGAGCGGATATTCCTGGATTCCCACGTCTTTATGGGGTCTTAGAAGAAGTTTTAAAGTTCTAGTTACTTGGCTCCTGCACTATGAAGACCCCTTCCAAGTCTGACTTAAAGGGGTTCCCCAGGACTCTGATTTCTTAAGAGCCAATGCACATACTAGCACTTGCTGTTGATGGTTAGTCTGCCACAAGCCTTATATCGCCGCTGATCATTCTTGTTCGAGTGATCACTTGCTTGTAGCGTTGACCATCATTTGATAAAACGTATCTTTTAATTGAATCCATCTCTTATGTGGTAACACACGACGTACCTGGATGCAAAACACCAATGAATTTCAGCTGTAAAAAAAATGAATACAGTTATTTGGTTAAAATGGGCACTTTCAGGTGACAGTCTAAGGGTAAGTTCACACGGCAGAAACATTTTCCGTGCGGCTAGCCGCAATATGATGTTGATGCAGTGCATCAGCATCCCATCGTGAAATCCCACTCCGGATTAGGCCCGAATGAATGGGCCTAATCAGGAGAGAGTCTCAAGCCGCGGACACTGTGGCTGACTCAGCCACGGGATCCACCTGAGGATGGGGCATGCCACTTTTTCTCCCGCTCGCTGAAAAAAATCGTTAGAGGGGAAAAAAATGCAACTGACTCCCATTGAAATGCATGGAAGACGTTTTTGCAGGTGGATTCCGCATCAAAATCCGCCTGCAAAAACTCTGTGTGAACATCCCCCCCAATATTCTATAGTCCTCCCCGTTTTACCTTCTTAGTAGCTGATTTCTGAGAGCTCAGCCAGACTGTGCTTTCTATGTGATGTTTATTAATTTTTTTAACATCATTTTAAAGCTTCTTAGGCCTTGTTTACTAATGTTGCATTTGATGTCGATTTCCTGTTTTTGTTGGCGATAGAAAATCTTTTCTTTATACTGTTTTCTATGTTTGTGCAACTGATGCAAAATACTGTCATGTGAAAGTCGCCTTAGGCTTTATTCACACATCTGGTTTGTCTTGTTCCTCACGGACTGTAAGAAATCCTATTTTGGTTTGTGATTAAAGAGTCTACCACCTCCCCAAGCATATTCAGCTGCCACCATCATGTTACTGAGCACATTAAACCGATCCCTTTGCTATGTATGTCACTTCTGTAGAATTGAAGATGTTATAGTGTCAGGAGAATCCACTCTCCCTGCATAGGGAGGCGCAGGCAGGAGATGGTAGCGTGCTAAGGATAGGAGATGGTAAGCAGAAAGCTGAAGGCCCGACCC
This sequence comes from Leptodactylus fuscus, assembly GCF_031893055.1. NCBI lineage: Eukaryota > Metazoa > Chordata > Amphibia > Anura > Leptodactylidae > Leptodactylus > Leptodactylus fuscus. Next base: position 161,821,756 of record NC_134269.1, on the reverse strand, counting down.
CAGTGCCGCACCAAACCCCATACAAGTCCCATACATAGCAATAGGTATCATTATTCATCACTGTAATGTGCTCAGTAATGCCATGGTGACAGATGAATATGCTTGGGGAAGGTGATAAACTCTCTTTAAGCAGAATAATGCCAATGCAAATCTATGGGTCTGAATATCAGCCAGTACACATATGCCATTTCACAGATCCAGCTCAGTATAAAGTAGAAATTTAGTTTAAAATTTAAAAAAAAAAGTGAAATATGGATGTACCAAGGGACAAAACTCTTCCATAAAATTGCTCATAGTGCTATCACACTGACAGTACTCGTGTGAGAAGCAGTTGTGTGAATAAGGCTGTATACTGCAAGGAAAAATAAAAAGGGCAAGATCTAATTGTGGTAACACACCAGCGTTTGGGTTCTGTCCGGGGGAGTAAGGACCCCCCCCCCGAACGGAATACCAAACACAAGCACTGGTGCAGTAAAAGCACTTGCACCCCATAGACTTTAATGGGGTCCATGTGCTTGCTGCGAGATCTCCACAGGAATCGTGCGAACAGGAAAGTAGTTTACCATCTCCTTTCCTGTCTGCATGATTCGTCCGGGCAGTGCGCGGCCAGCACACGGACCCCAGTAATGTCTATGGGGTCCGTGTGCTTATACATCACAGCGCTTTCAATTGCGTTTTTATTCTATCCAGGATGAGGGGGGGCCCTCATGCAGACTCCCCTGGACGGAATCCAAACGCTGATGTGAACGAGGGGTAACCCAGTATTTGTCATGTTGATGCTGCTATATATTCCACAGTGAGATCAGTATGTCACAGTCACCACCAATGTACTGAAACCGATTTGGGCATGGATTCCACATGGATCAGCATCAGTAAAGGGAAAATGTTTGTGCGGATCTGCTAGTATGAACTGATCTGCTAGTATGAACTGCAGATTTGTGAAATGCTTGGGATTGTTGCTGCAGGTTCTGTTGCAAGTCATTTGAAGTTTTTCTAACTTGAAAATCTGTTGTGTGAACTTGGCTTGATTTTAATAACTCCTGACTCATTGTAGGATTATCTGGCTATTCATTCTTTGCTCACCATTTTATTTTTTTCTCAGAACGAAAAACAGCAGTGAAGTTATCCTTTGTTGGAAGAGCCCTGCTTGCCACTTTGCCTTCCCAACATCACAAATGCGACCATGGGAGCTGGCAGTGAATAGGTGGCCTCCTTCAGCCCCCATAAACCAGCGGAGGTTCTTTGGACCCTGCAGCACCCCAGCACACCTCAGGCGAAGGTAGGAGCTGCGGGTCTCTGGAAAAGGTATCACATTCTAACATGGCGTGCATCATAGGCTTTCTCCCCCTTCTTTTTTTTTTTGGGCCTCTATAGCAATATGTATATAATTTAAATTATTGTACAATACAACCAAATATAGGAACAGACTTGTTGGTATAAAATGCCAGCAAGCCAAGTAGTTTAGACTTTATGCTCATGTCCGTGTGTTTTCTCATTGTGCTAGTCGTGTTTTCACAGCTAGCACGCTGACCTATTCTTCTCTAAGGCCCCATATACAAATGGCACATCTATGCCACAGCTAAGCCAGAACAAAATTCAGGACAGGTCCTATACCTATCCATTATTCCAGCTCACTGGATGAAGCCTCAATGGACACACAGATGTCATCCATGTGCTGTCTGTGACGTTTTACCACAGAGCGAGCACAAGCACATGGTTGTGTGCATGTAACCTTGTAACCCAGTATTTGTACACGGAAGTTACACAGAAGTTAAGATCTGAGTGGTGTTGTGAAAATTTTCCAATGATGCAGACATTTAACATGAAGCAACAATATTAGACCAACAGTACCCATACATTACACCTGAAATCGGGCTGATATAAATCCACTGTAGATGATATGGTTTGAGTAGTATATATACAATATAGTGTATATCCTAGGTGCATTCAATATATCAAAAGACTTCTATCAAAGGATTTGGGAACCCTAATGCTGCTCTCCCATCATTGTATTCTAAAGCAATATAGCTACCCTTGCTTATACTTTTTGGTTGCCCGAACTCAAAAATGAATTTATATACATTTACGGTTCAGATTTTCCTGCAGGTTTTGCTGTCATTTTGACAACAAATACACCACAGAATCCACTTTTTTTGCATGAAAAATCTGGAGTTATCATGCAACCTATTCATTCACCTTTAAAGGGAGTCTGTTAGCAGGAAAACAATATTAGTATCTGACTAATGGCAGTACCTTGTACAGCTGTTTGTTCCAAATATGCCCTTCTTATTCTTCATTGCAGCTCCATTTTTATAAAAATCAGCGCTTTATTCATATGCAGATCAGCTGATAATACCTTTAGGGGCATTTCTTCTCCTCATGGGGCTTTGCTGTCTGCTCTAAATATCCACCCCTAACTGCAGACAGAGTGGGAGATGTCACGCAAACAATAGAGATGAGCAAGCACTATTCGAAATAGCCGTTTCGAATAGCACGCTCCCATAGAAATGAATAGAAAAGACTTAGCCATCCGCTTAACCCTCCACGTGCCGGCCGCTTCCATTCATTTCTATGGGAGCGTGCTATTTGAAACGGCTATTTCGAATAGTGCTCGCTCATCTCTAGCAAGCAATAAAACACTGATTTTCATGAAAATGGAGTTGCAATTGCAGAATAAGCCAACTGGAATGTGTAGAAACAGTTGTACAAAATATTGTCATTAGTTTGATACTGATTTTCCTTCTGACAGACTCCTTTCATACACCATTCGAACACTGACTGTGCACTAAATTCAACACACTGTTTGCCAGTACCTGCTCCACTTGGCAGAGATATCGGTGCTGTTACAGCACTGACTTACAGCTCAGAATCAAAGCTCCTCTCCCAAGAGTACAAGACCATAGATGTGTACTGTTGTCAGTGTGTTCCTCACAGTCCAGCGTTGATGCTGATCTTCAAGGCCGTCCCTCTGACAGTGGAGTGAATTCATCTTTCCAGTGGTAAAGGTCCTCTTTAGCTTTGGTAGTTTTGCAGAAGAATTTTGGTAAAATCCTACAATATTGTTCACATAAGGGATAACCATTAGAGACTTTTTTTTTTTTTTTTCTCCTGCTTCTCAGATCGTATGCCTAGAGCATACCAGACCACCATAAAAAAGAGCTTGGGTACTCTTGTGTGGTTGTTGGGTTTTGTTTTGTTTTTAAAGATGGATCTGAATTGGCACTGTCAAGTTCTGTAATAATGGCAACAGACAGTACAGCCATATTGACAGTCTCCTTCTCTGAAACAAATGGTAAATGATCATCTTGTTAGTGTGTTCAGTCACAAACTGACTGTTTATAAAGAAGCCAATTTAGAGATGACAACCAACATGAGCACATTTCCAGGCTAGGTTATACATAACAATAGTAGGAAGGTTGGGTACATGGTCTGTCCCACTCAAAAATGAGCCTTTCCCCAAAAATGCACCACATATTTATTCCCTCCTACACCTGAAAACTGGTGTAGATGGATTAGTAATTTGCCCCAACACCCCCTTCAGTTTGTGCCTATGAGCCCACAGAGCAGGGCTACAAAAAATGTGCCCATCCAGAAAAAAGAAATTGAGACATTGACTTCCAGCTAGTAATGCATAGCAAAAATTGGAACTTTTGACCATGAGTCAAATTGGGCATAGTGCACATTTGTCTGACTTAGTGGTAACTTTTAGGCTGGTCTTACACGGCCGTAAAGTAAGTCCGCAATTGAGGGTTTTCAATTGTGGACCATTTGCGGACACATTATATTCAATGCGGTCTCTTACACCACCAGATATTTTATCCGTGGTGTGGCCGGGCCGCAACCATGGTCCACAATTTATACTACATGTCCATAATGGCTGTGAATTGCGGCACTGCACGGACTCGCCCATAGAACTGTATGGGCAAGTGCGACAGGACACGGACATCTGCGGAGTCGATCAGCAACTAGTGTTGCTGATCGGCAACTTGCAGACCATACATTCAATACGGTCGTGTAAGACCAGCCTTAGGCAATAATTTGTGGTTTTTGTCAATTTATTGGTATCTTAGGCTTTGTATACACTCTGTTTTTGTCTGCCATCAAACGTATACACCCAGAACATGCACATCTCAAGGTAGCTTGAGACGGATGCCGTACAGTGGTATCCATCACCTATGGGATGTCATTGTAAAAATTAGAATACTTTAAGGAATATGTCTTATATGATATCCCTCTGTATAGACAGTCTGCTGCAACTGAGTAGACAGTCTCTGTCTACACTTAGGTTTATTATTTACAATTAACTTTTTCAATGTTAATGAATACCTTCTTTCTGGAATATATTTTCTTACCACTTTTTTTTTTTTTTAATTTCATTTATAGTCCTTCAACGAGGCGTCAGTGGGGCAGGAGGGACAGACCTCAACAGGGCATCCTCATTCAGGATGAAAACTCTTTCCGGGCTACTTTCATTCCTGTAGATGAACACAGAGTTTTTGCCCTCACCAGCACTCCACCACGAATGCTCCACCCCACTGCACACTCCACTCAGCAAACCCCATTCATGGTTGACCTTCATGAGCAGGTAATTTGATTTCTGTCCCTGTAGTTGAGGGACTTTTTACCACCTCAGCCATCTCTGACTCTATGTATCCTTTAATAGGTGTTTCTCCACTGTTTTTGGAGCAGTTGGAATTTTTTTTTTCTCTAGCCCCAACTGTTATGTTATTTTTAGCACAAATATGCTCTCTGCTGTGAGGTGGACTGTCCCTGTTATTCTTCTCCAACCCACCTGACAATAGAGCGCATGCATATGCTGAAACAAACAGAAATGATAGCCTTTGAACAGTGAGGGCTAGAGAAAAAATGTCAGCTGCTTTGGAATAAGTGTCACACCACATGTAAAAGGATGTAATGAGTTGGTGGAAGGTCCTCTTTATGGTGAACTAGTTTCATTCATGGATTACAGATCAAAAGCAATGTGGCTCCAATCTTTATATTACTGTTGCAGGGGTTGTCCAGGAAATACAGTTTTCCAAGAGGCCAGAGAAAGGCAAAAATAACCCATACTTGTCTGTCCCCAGCTATCCAGCCCCGTGGCAACTCTGGGCTTGTTGCAGCGAAAGTCCTTGTCACACGTGACTGCTGCGATTCCACTGAAACCAGCTCTGGGTCACCAGAGTGCTGGGGACAGTCGAGTTTTTTGTTTTCTTTTCACGTATCTTATCCTTCAAAAAAAAAAAAAAAACTCCCTAATGCCTGGAACACCCTCTTAATGTGTATTGAATGGAAATTTACTAGCCAGGAACATGCAGAAAGAGATTTCTGTTTAGGTTCTATTTAGCTATAGCACAGTTTGGCTAGTAATAGTTTTCATCTGTATTGTTTTCTTTAGGTACACCAGGGACCTGTCCCTCTGTCATATACTGTTACAACAGTAACCCAAGGCTTCCCTTTGCACACTGGGCAGCACATACCAGGGTGCAGTACCCAGCAGTTGCCAGCATGTTCTGTCATGTTCAGCGGTCAACACTACCCCCTCTGCTGCCTTCCTCCTCCGGTAAGTGGCAATAATAAAGGAAAACTTTCACTTCTTGCTAAAAATTGTTCTTTAGGCTGGGGACATCCGAGCTGAATGTGGAAATATTAAAGGGGTTTTCCTACTGATGAAGCTTATCTCCTGTTCCTGTGAAATAAGGGATATGTGTCTGATCACTGGGAGTCAGGGATCATGGGCAATGGGGCTCTAGAAGTCCCCAGTGTGAATAGAACAGTAGTGTTCAGTTTCATAGAAAGAAATGGAGCATCGGTCACATATTTACACAAGATATTTGGAATCCCCTGTTCTCGTGTTCCTGGGTATAGAGGATAAGTATTGTTAAAGGAAAATCCCTTTGATATCACTGACTGCATCAGTTATGATGTTTCTAAACATTTTCAAGAATCTCAAAAGCCCACACAGTTATCAAGACTATTACTGTGTTTGTGTTGGAGGGAATCATAGGGAGGCATTATGAAGAAAAACAGAAATAGGTTTAGGATTAAAGGAACTCTGTCACGAGATTGAACCGTATGAAACCAGCGTCACCTTATTGTAACCCCTTTTCCCCATGAAAATTTGTGCCTCCATTGCAGAGAGATCCATTAATTTCACAATAGGCAAATGAGCAGTCTGGTGCACCAACGGTGGCTCTATTGCTCCAAACTGCTACATCCCACACTGCTCAGGGGCAGGAGACATTCAGTGAAACTGCAAAGGGTGCTGGTACTTAACCCATTTATGCCTAGAGTTCCATTATTGGAACTGAAAAATATATAACCCCATAAATGGGTTAATGGCTCTAGCACTAGAGCTGCAGTCTTGGTATTATTTGCCTGTAGCCAAAATTTCCAAGTTTAAGTAGAGCTGCATATACTTGCGCTTTTAACTTCAGCCAGTGTTGGGGTGAAGAGATTGATATTTAAAATAATTTTTTTCCTCTCTACTGTCCATGTCACTTCCAATGACCCCAGAAGAGGGGGTACCATGATCTCTTGTTCATCTCAAACCCCAATTATCAATCAGAAACATACTTGCCATTTAACTCTTTTGGTGCTGCTGTTAATGCTGACTGCAGCACCTAAGTGAAGAACCTTAAAATTCACCTCTCAAAAGCAAAGTGATAAAAACTGATCAAATGTACCACAAAATGCAAAGTCTTTTAAAGCTACATTGAAACAAATAAATGGGTTTATAAAGTGACAGTCCGTGTGCGTCTTCTGCCTCTCCGCAGCGAAACGTTTTTGGGTTGTTTTTTTTTAACTGGACACAAAGTTGGACATGTGTTAATTATGATGCGCACTGGTCTAGTAAATGAAATGCCTACAGTAATGGAAATTAGAATTCTGTATTCTCTGCGCTAATCTCGGATGACTGCTACATACACATTATATGAATGCTTTTGTGACATGGTTACATATTTTCAAAATATTTTATTAGGATAATATATTGAAAAAGATCTATAGAGCCATACATAAAATATCAGTACATTTAGCTATCTTTTGACTTCTCATTGAGTTGGGACCTCCATATAAATGTCTATGGTTAGAGTGCCACTTTTACTTGTAGACTTACTTTAGGGCAGACGTATGATTGACAGCTTTGTGTCATGGCATACAGCATTTTATTTATTACTAGTATAATCTGAACATAGGCACACAACTAGGAGCTAACAAATTTCTCCCTTAGGAAGAAAACTGCCATAATGGGGCACAGAATGCTCTGTCTCCATGAGAATATTGCTCTGTACTCTCCTATGTTAATAGTAGAGCTCTATGGGTAATAACCAGGTTTGTGGGGTCAGGAAAAATATTACAGGCTCTGGCTTCTAAATAAAATCCACATGTATGTATGTATGCATTAATTTATTTATTTTGACACTATATTATACAGTGATTGGTATTGTATAATTATTTGGATGTATAGTTTGTTACAAGGTTACTCTCTTAGAAATACAGTCACTAGGTTTTTTTAATGAATTAGAGGAACTTTACTACTTCTATCTGACTGTGGCTGAAAGTGTTTGACTCGGTATTTTGTCCCATTGACTACAGCCCTGGTATTAATGTAATCTTCACAGTGTCTGGAGAACACTGGAATGCTTCAAGGGTACTTGTAGTATTATCACCAGCAGATTTAGGAGAAAATGGCCTTTAGTTCCCAGTTTTGTTTTGTTTTGTTTTGTTTTTTTCTTAAAGGGTTTGTTTAGGATATCACATTTTATGATCTATCCTTAGGATAGGCCATAAATATCTTATTGGACTGGGGGCCCAACAGCTAGACCCCACACTGTTCAGACCATAAAATCGACCATAAAAATCGATATCCTAAACAACTTCTTCTAAGGCCAGAGCATGACGTAGCAAAAACCCTGACGCAAAAATTTCTTGTTATACAGCACCGGCAAAGAAGATTGGATTCCATCTACACACTGTGGAAAAATATCCGCAGCAGAAATGTTGCAATTACAAAAAGCATTGCATTTTTGTAAATTGAAGCGAAACAGCCATGATCATTTAACTGGTCAGCCATAGTAGGCAGATGGAGTGTAACAAATAGGGTTACCATCTAACTATAGTAACTGTTGATGAGAACCTTGCACTCCAGTTTGTCCGTAGTAACCATTGTTTATGGCCACCGGAGAACTATACCTAGCCTGCAAAAAGAGTCGTCTTAAAGGGAACCTGTCACCATGGGTAGCATGAAATCCCAACAGGCTTCCTAGTTATAAGCTATGTTTTAAAGCTAGCCAGGCGTGGTGAGAAGTGTCCCCTGGGCTGCCTCCTGTTGGCTTGGTGTGTTTTTGACAAGTGTCTCCCTATGTCAAATTGTACGGGGAGAAGCCGGCAGGAAGCAGCGCTGGGGACTTTATTCTCCGTCCCTGATTTGTTCTTAAACTATGTTCTATATTTGTTCTCTAAGATGGCATGGCTCTCTGTAAGGACGGAGCCTGACAGTATTGCATGCTGTCTAAAGGTTCTGTACAGGCAGGCTCTCTTTTTTTTATTTATTTGTTTTAATTTTATTTAAAGTATTACTACATTTATCATTTTAAGTGTAGTAGACCTTATCTTTTTCTCTTTTAAGCTCATCCCTGGGTGCACCGTGCAGCAGCTTCCTGTCTCGTACCAGCCATTTCCTCCTCTTCTTTCCAGCGATCATTACATCTTGCATCCTCATCCACCGCTGCCACCACACCAGCCACCTCATATGGCCTCTCTTACCCCATTTGTTACAGTGCAACCACAGAGAATGGTAAGTCTTGAGATAAAAGTGTGGCTCATAAAGTATTTTTCATAGTCACCCTGCACATTGAGGTCCCCTGGTAACGTACGTATAATATATAGTCTACCATAGAAGTTTTTATAACAAATACCATCCTAGAATTGTTCAGTCTGTATATGCTGCATGTGTGTTTGTTTTTTTGTTTTGTTTTGTTTTTTCACGATATGTGATGTCTCCAGTGTCTCTATAAATATCGTACAGCATCCTATTATCCTGAGTGAGTCTATCTGTTCAGATGGTTTATACGACTTTTCATTTACAATGTTACATACTTAGAAGCATTTTGACACAACTGAAAGGTGTATATTGTATAGATGTTACTCTATAACTGTAAAGTGGTTGCCCCTGTATGGACAGGATCGGAAATAAGGGTTCAATCCAGTGATCAGAAGAATGGGGGACCAAAGGTTCCTTTAAGGCCTATTTGTGAATATGTGCTTGTGTGAATGGCACTCTATTTGCTCCTATATGACTTCCAAGACTGTAATCTCCGGCAGAGTCCACAGCCCTATAGAAGTGAATTGAACGCCGTTCACACAGGTGCACTGGTGCTCCCGGAGGATTTAGGAGGAGTCACTGTCCCCCGTACTCCTTATCACCGGGGGACTCTGAGATCGGGTGCCTATTGATCAGACACTAATCTCCTGCCCTGTGGATTGGGAAAAAGTGTCCATAACGGGGAAACCCCTTTATTTGACAGTGCAAAAAATATATATCCTCCTTTCAAAAACTCATGGTCTATCATTAAAGGGGTTGTATATGGCTGCATTTTTTGTTGGTGAGGGCTCCCTGCAAGGATCCTTGCAGATCAAATGTTTCTATGCGCACACGGCTTGCAGCTTTGTTTACATGCCAGTCGCTGCTCACTTGCTGTATTGTTGATGGCAAGAGTTATGGGTACCCCATTCATGTCTATGGGACACTGATAACCTGCAGACATTGATCAATTGCCATATCGATAGTGGCAACTATGAAAACTGCATCAAAGCCAGAGCACTAGATACAGATTAGCCATCTGAAACTATTTCTGGGTGCTCAAAGCAGTCTCTATAACTGACTATAGTTTTCAAGTCTTTGAAAAACAAAGAGAAAAAAGTAGAACAAGTAATTTGTTCATTAAAGGGGTTGTGCAAGACTTTGAAAACATGGCTGCTTTCTTCTCAGGAAGTGACTTCATGTCTGTTCATTACATGGCCATGCTGCAGCTCAGTCCTATACGTTTCAATGGGACAGAGCTGTGACATTGGCATGTGACCAACAGACGTGTAACTTACTGAGAAGAAGAAAGCGGCCATGTTTTCTCAGTTCTGCACAACCCCTTTACCTTTTGAGTAGTTACACCTCAGGAGGAAGCAATATCTACAAGTGCACCTCCTCATGGGACCAGTCTAGGACCATCCATTAGCCTTTCAGGTTGGTGTCCGTACTATGAAGCGCCCCACTAAAGAGGGATCTCTCTAATATGGACACTGGGAATGTAAAGTAGATAAGGAATCCCGCCATCTATTCCACATACTGTGGAACCCAGCTTCTTTATTTCTGTGTTTTAGCAGAGGTGCTAAGTGAAGGGCAACCCCTTTTAATATCCAAAATTATTACACATTTCATATAAGCTAGTTACATGGTGCTAGGAATCTACTGTTCCTAATGTAGTCACACTTTTGGTCAAAGTGCACTGTATAGCACTCACCAAGGATACGGTAAGTTACGCCAGTGGTACAAGATTTACTTGTTTCACACTCATCTATGCTTAAAGAGGACCTTTCACCTCCTGGGGCATATGCGGTCTTATAAACCGCTCTGACAGTGAGCTGAATTCAGTACACTATCGGCTTGCACGTTCTGTGCCCCAGGTGAAGAGCTATCGGTGCTAGTACTGTAGCTCTTCATTGTCAGAAGGGCATTTCTGACAGTCAGGAACGTCCCTCCTCACAGTAGAGTCCTTAGCACTGTACTGTGAGAGTGGTGAGGAACTCCCCCTTCAGGAGGGGAATGTTCCTCACTGCTCAGCGTCATCACTGGGCGGTAAGGAACGCCCCCTCTCACAGTACAGCGCAATAGGTGCTACTGTGAGGAAGAGCGTTCCTGACAGACTGACAGAAACGCCCTTCTGACAATGAAGAGCTACGGTAATGGCACTGATAGCACTTCACTGGAGCACAGAACGTGAAAGCTGAATTCAGCGCACTGTCGGATTTCTAGTGGCATATAAAATCTATTGTGCCCCAGGAGGTGAAAGGTCCTCTTTAAAGGGTTTCACCCCCTTTTTAAAACTTGATAATGGTGGCAAATAAAATTATCTGGGATATTTTTGGTGATGTTTTCCTTTTTTTTTTTTAAACATTTTATAGCCACTGCAAAGGATAGACAATGAGTTGGATCTTCGAGGGGACCAACATCACATGGGCAACTTCCCATTCCACCACTCTCACCCTGTGCCTACATTGCCCCATTCAGTGCCCATGCATTACCTCTCCCATGATGCACTGCACCAGGAGCTGTCCTTTCCAGTGGTAAGTTTGCCATAAATATACTGGGTGTACCACTGTATGCTTAGTACGCATACCCCCATCCCCTTCGCTGTCCGGTCTACCCAATAGTAGAAATATGTTTGGAGATTTTCCTTCCCATGAACAGTGTGTTGTAGGGCCTTGTTGTTAAGAGCTCTATGCCTGTCTGTCACTGTGTAACACTGGATTTACACCACTCATACAGAAATTTGGAAAAAGAAAGTGTCCTCCTATGATTAAAGTAGATTAAGTATTAATGAAATGCATGATTCTGAGGTTCTTTTCTATATTCTCTGTAGCCATACGCTCATCTGATGCCACGGCGACTAAATACCCAACGGTATCGCCTGCAGCAACCACTGCCTCCTCCTGCACTGCCTCCTTCATATTATCCTAGTTTTCTGCCCTACTTCCTGTAAGTATCCCTTACTACATATGACATATTTTGTAACCACAGTATGTCATGATTTTTAGAATTCTAGCTGTACTTATTGCAGTCAGTTTTTAGTGTTTATACATGATCTTCTTGCAGCTCCATGCTTCCTGTATCCCCCACCTCTGTGGGCCCAGCTATTAGCCTGGATTTGGATGTGGATGATGTGGAAATGGAGAACTATGAGGTTAGTCTTGGCCAATACACCATTTCATAGTGTAGCTCTCACCTTTTCTGCCTGTAATGTTTGACAGTCTATGTTCTTCTCTCTTTTAGGCACTGCTTAACTTAGCTGAACGTTTAGGAGAAGCAAAGCCGCGTGGACTCACCAAAGCCAACATAGAGCAGCTTCCATCTTATCGCTTCAACCTTGAAAGCCACCAATCTGAGCAAACCCTGTGAGTAATTTTGCATTATTTGTGCCAGACTAGGACTACAAAGCAAAATGTTGCCGACTTCCAAGCCTCAGTCAAGCCACATGAGCAAAACAATTGTGCAATACTGTATAATATTTTTCAGCAATATAATGTGAACATGGTGATAGGACAACCCCTTTAAACAATGCTCACTTTTGCCCCAGTGACTATCTCAAGGATCCCATCTATACTGGTAGTTTATGTAAATTGAAGCCTTTTTCTAAATATATTGCTTTAGAAATTCTGTTTTATTTGCCTCGTATGTGAATTTATTCCTTCCATTGTTTACACTGCGTTGCTATAACCATGGACCTACAGGACAAGTGATGTCACTTACTCAGTGCCAGCAGGACAATCAGTTCAGATAATTGCACTTTGCTGATAAAGCCTGGTCTGTTATAAACACACAGATAACAAGGAGTCCATTCTGTACAAGAATCTGCAGATTATCTGACCTGTAGAAGTTTTGTATTTCCCGTTCAGCAGGAGGGAGAGAAATACAGGAAGTGAGAAGCAGACGCTGCATACTGCCTGGCTTCTTTAGGAAAGGTCATCAATATGTGATTGTGGGAGTCTGCCAACCAGGACCTTTAACATTCAGCTGTTTGCAGTGCTCAGGAGCAACATGGCATCTTCCTTATGCCGATTTTGTCACATGGTACAACAGCATCTCAATACCATTTAAGGCTCAGGCCCCATATTGTGGAAAAGCAGATTTGTTGCAGATTTTTTTAGTTTTTTTTTATGTTGTTTGGTTTTTTTTGAGCCAAAGCCAGGAACAGATTGAACAGAAGGTAGAAGTATAAGAACTTACTATAGCTTTCCCATTCCTTTTGTAGCCATCCTTTGACTCAAAAAAAAACAGCAACAAAATCTGCAACAAAAAAAAGGTTGCATTTCCGCAACATTGGGGCCTTAGCCTAAAGAAAACTTTTCATCAGCTTCAAAAAATTCAAGATCTTAGCTCCTTTTAGTAGGTGACACACTACTAATTCCAGCACAGATAGAATTTTCTCTCTAGCGTCCACAATTCATGAGCAACAAGCTCAGTTGATTTTGGTGCCTGATGTGCTGTTTGTACTCTGTAATGTCAAAGGCGTTGGTTTCAGTAAGCATTATGTAATGCGTATTTCCCCTGGCGTGTCCTTTCAAGGGAATTGAACATATGTTGCCTGGTGTCTCCACAGATTGCTGCAGGTCCTGTGATCAGCTGTAGTTAGTTTATTATCTGGCAATATAGGATTCTCCAACCCATTTAAGTACAGATCTGTTTGATTTCTATAAAAGATAGGACTGGATACTAGGCCTTTTACGTTTAACCTCTGCTGCGGGGAAAATATTTTAAGGGAGAAAACCCAATGTTAGTAACGTGTTATAAGGTTAAAGAGGGATCAGTGCTGTTGGTCTAAGCTGATCAGCTATTCTGTAACTGTGACAGTGGGCATCCTTTACATCTATAAGAATAAAAGCATCACTGTGCTCATAAATGAGGCTTCTTTATAGTAAGACTATAGTACTTCCCCACAATGTTGTGATGGTTGGTAACTTCTATAAGTTCAAGAGCGGAATGGCTTCTTTTCTTTTGAAAGTAAAAATTTCACAAGTTGTGGGAACTAGTATTTTTGGGTTGACAGATTTCAAGTTGGACCTTTTGTTGATTTGCTTAACCTGTTCCAGACCACCCATAGACCATATACATCCAGGTGCTCCACTCTTAACCCTTCAAGGACATACCCATACGTCTTTGCAGTGTTAAAGAGGACCTTTCATGTCCTCAGGCATATGCGGTTTTATATACCGCTAGAAAGCTGACAGTGCGCTGAATTCAGCGCACTGTCAGATTTCCTGTTAATGTGCCCCGGGGCTGGAGATATCAGTGCCTATACTGATCTCTGACCACTTGCTTAATTGCGTTTCTGACAGTCTATCTGGGCTGTGCGGAACGCCCCTCCTGACAGTACTCGTCCATAGCCCTGTACTGTCAGAGGGGGGCATTCCTTACTACCCAGCGTTGACGTTAAGCTGTGAAAAATGCCCCCACAGTACTAGTCCATGGTTGAGTACAGTTGGGTGGGGGTTCCTCACAGCTTGGTGTCATCGCTGGGTGGTAAGGAACGCGCCCTCTGACAGTACAATCCTCACAACCCAGCTAGACTGTCAGGAACGCCCTTCTGACGTTGGGCAGAGATCCGTGCCATTGTAACTGCTCAGATACCTCCATATGCAGTACTACTTGCTTTCCCACCCCCCTGTGGCTCCCATTCTGACACATAAGTGGTCCTTGCTGGGGTTTACTTATTGGTCCCCCTTTACACACAGCCGTTTGGGATGGCTCACCTCTCTGACTAGTGATTAGCTGAGCCCATTGTAAAACTTTGGTCATGCAGTCTGTTGTCTCGCTTTCTAAATATTTTACCCCCAAACAAATAGAATTATCTACTGCTATGGACTTGCTATATTATTTTAAAAAGAACTTTAAGAACGTTTCTCTTTGTCTTTCCAGGTGTGTGGTGTGTTTTAGTGACTTTGAAAGTCGGCAGCTCCTCAGAGTGTTACCCTGTAACCATGAGTTCCACGCAAAATGTGTTGATAAATGGCTCAAGGTAGGTTTCATAGCCACCTTCTTCTGTGTAGGATTGCTTTCACACACCGCTTTTTGTTCTTTTTAAAAAGACAGTTTGTGTCCATTTTCAATGTGGTATTTTGAGCCAAGACCAAAAGGGGATTGATAAGATATTGGAAATATAATTGGAAATTGGAATCTACAAATCTAATAAATTTAAATCCGAAACCAGTGGAGATAAAAGTCCTCCGTGCAGGACTCTTTCCTATGCCGATTGGTCTCCAGCACAGATGTGAATGTAGCCAGTCTCCACATCTCCATAATCTCTGTGGAAATAGAGCAACTGTATAATAAAAGTTAATTAGATTTATTTATAGCTCCCCAGGCCTGGTTTTCCTTTATTAAATAACATGTTAACTGTATTTAACTAGTACAAAAAAATAAATATAAAATATATATTTTCTTTACAGTTGGTTCCCCAATGTGATTTATCAATAATTTATGTATATTTTTTTTAGGCCCCCTTCCACCTTGGTATCCTATCGCATTCCCAGAATTGTTTTATTGGGTGCTGATATAGGGAGCAACCTCCCTTTATCAAATACCTTAGATGCCTTATTTGTCATTGACAGCAGCATGCATAGAGTTAAACTGCTAGGATATCAGTCCTCTCTGATCTAGGCAATTTCAGCAGGAATATGTAATATATGTGAACATTATATGAGCAGGCAGCGCCGCACCTCCCATGAGGCGACCTGAAGTGACCACTTCAGGCGGCGCTATGCCAGGGCCCCGGGGAGGGCAGCATTTTTGCTGACCTAAGCCAGTCCAGGACTGGCTTAGGGTCACCGTCACTGAGCGGTGGATTGGGGAGGCCGCTGGAGCAGCGCTGCTCCAGCGACCGCCCCTCACGCTCAGGCAGAGAGCAGGTCCTCTCCCTGCCTGCTAAAGACACTCGCTCCGCTCGGCCCCGCCCCCTCCGCACGGCCCCCTCTTCGGGGGGGGGGGGGGGGGTCGGCTTTCTGACGTCCGCCTCAGGCGGCAGAAACCCATGGTTCACCCCTGTGAGCAGCAGGTGATAAGTTTGCAAAATTCAGATGTTTTACTGAACCTGTACTGACTGCAGTAATGACCATGTGTTTTCTGTTTCAGTCCAACCGCACATGTCCCATCTGCCGGGCTGATGCCTCTGAGGTTCACAGAGATGGGGATTGAGGACAGGAATTTGCCCTCTTGCCTCCTGCCGGTGCACAAACCCAGAGGGATCAACACAAAATAAACCAGCCTCCTTGCCTGACTCGGATGCTTCAGCTTCCCCCTCCACCTGCACTTGTCCTTACGGCTAGGACACAGCAGCTTTGAATCTGGAGGTGGTGTCAAGAGTCACACATTCCACTGTCTCCATCCTAGTACCTCTACACCCCAATACTTCCCAACAGTGCCCCATCATTATGTATTGCAGTTGTGGGCATTGGGAGGGATTTGAGGTGGGTGTGAGATAAATTGGGTTGCAAATAAGAGAAACTTTCTCTTTCCTCTGAGAGTAGCTGAGGCTAACAGGAAAAAGACTCGGTCATTATGACCAGTGCTAGCCCCCAAAGGGGACCTTGAGGCATTACCAGGGGCTCCCTGTTTGCAAAAATTTACTTCTGTCAGTCCCTTAGTTGAGGGAAGTGTCACGGCTGCTTATTTAAATATGTTTGCACTGATGCCCTAGCGGGCACTTTTATTTTCTTTTAATTCATTGGACCAGATTTTATGCTTCTTTTCTGTCTTTTGCTGCCACAGACTTTTCTGAGGTTGATAGTCAATGTCTATTTGCCATTACCTATTGCTCTTTTGTTACCTTGCCTTTAATCTTGTCTCCAAATTTCCTCCACCTTCTCTCTGTCTAGCCATCAATTTCAGTCCATCTGAAAGCTGTGTGCTGTGAAATGTATTGGAAGGCCTTTAGCATCAGATGTGATTTTCTTCTCGACCTAGAAAAATCCTAGCTTTTGCTCCCTGGAGGCCTATAGGGGACAACTATGTGTTTATCACCAGCTTTTCTTTCCCATGTGCTACTTTACATGGCGTTGAAGCTTCAGTTGCTGGAATCTTTTTACTTCTTCTAGCTTTTTCTTTCTTTCTTACACTGGCAACCTGTTGAGCATATGTGTTACGTGGACCAGTCTGGAGGTTCCCTCCCGTTTCTTCTGGTAGCAGAAGCCCTGGTAATGCCTCCTCAAATGTATTTTGTTAGGCAACAGGTCACACAATTGCAGGCTGGTGTGTGATGACAGGGTACACTCTGTTGCACGCCAAGCTGTGTTTTAGTGAGTGTGTTGCACTTGGCACCCGCATTTCCCCCACCCCGGTCTCTGTGTTGACAGTAACGCAGAGGTACATGGGCGAGCGGCTGCCTTATTTACTGATTTGTATCTGTTTTAGTTCAAGTTTGCATGATAGAACAGCAATGAATTCAACACAAGAGCCAGCCAACCATTTCTGATCTGTGTGCGCGTTTCAACGGTCAGGCAGAAAGAGTCTGTCTTAATGTTTCACAATATGCATGTCTGAGCAGCTTGGAATATGGTATCTGCTAACCCTTGGCCGTCTGTGGAGTGACGTGAAGGGGGGGTGGGGGGGGACTGGGACAAGCATTATATAGGGGTATGTATCATGCTGAGCTGATTCCTGCTGTGCACTTGTTCGCAAGCAGAAGGCACCTGAACTGTTTGTTGGGATATGAATGTCTCGTTGCCTGTAAAGGTCACACTCGGGCAGGGATTATTGTGTGCGATGGGGTGTTCCTAGACCAAAAGTCAATTAGTTCCTTCTACTGGCCCTCTAGTATATGACATCGTAAAACCGTGTGGAAATATAATACTATGTTAATGGCTAATTCTACATACAACTGGTTTCATTCTGTTAGTGTGATCCACATCACGTCTATAAAGAGAGAAACTCTTGCAAATCGCCACCGCTGTAACCTGTAGTAAATCGGGGTTGTAATTCTAGGCTGTCGAATCAATAACCTTTAATACAGTGTTCTATTATCTGTCTGTGGAGTGGTGGCTTTGCAGTCCTCTTTATTTTGGGGCTAGTAACCAGTGGTTTTTGTCTTTTTCTTTCTCTCCTTCACAAGTACTTCAGTAGTACTACTATTATCCCCCACTTTCCGTGGGCATAGTGACATGACCCCTTTTTGGCCACTGTTTGGCTGTAGATGTCTTCCTCTCCACTGACCACTTCACTGTTCTCACTGTTGACAATTCTGGAAATAAATTGCAGCTGGTTGCATATATATATATATATATATATATTTTGTGTGTGTTTCTATATACACATGTATAATGAATTTATGTATCGGAAGAGGTAAATGAATTCAACGGCTGGCACGTTACGTGCAAAGCATCGATCTCCCATCCGTTGTGCTCGTCCTTTTACAGGTAACTCCTAAATTTCCTGGTTTGCCACATGATACCGACTTTCCGGGGCGGTGGCCACTTCTTGCCTTAATAACGGCAGCACATGAGGTTTCAAGCCATATGCTGGCAGTGAGAACAGTGGAGAACTCAACTGTTCATATGCTGGAGCGTGATTGTATCTGTTATTTTCTTTCCTCCCCCCTCACAATAGATAATACCCTTGTTTTGTAAAACTGCCACAGTGGGGCTAGTGGAAGAAGGTAGCAGTGATTCTAGCAGAGAACTGGACTGAGCACTTGTTTTACAGCACACAAGTTACCAAAGGTCTTACTGTATATATATTAACACTTCAGACTTCTCAGCCAACTCACACCAGACAATAGCAGTATCTGCTGCCTATCTCTGAGAAACCCTTACCTACTGGAGAGGTGCGGATGACGTCCTCTCCAGCCGCATAGGGATTGTCCCTTCATCCACCCTCGGCTCCACTGTATAGCATACATACGGTTCTTCCACTAATCTCAGTAGGAACCCCACAATTATAGTTCAAGTGCTGTAAAGCTCTAGGTAAGCACTTAGCACTTCATTATCAGTCTGCTTAAGTAATACCCATTGATTTAGGATGTCTGTGATTGCTGCATAGATGCCACTTTTTTAATCTCTATCTCTATATATATCTATATATGTTCTTTTAAACACCCCTATGGTGGGATATAGTGGATTGTTTACTGTATCATCCTAACCTCCTGGACCCCATACTCACACTGGGCTTTGATTGATCTCAACTTTTCCCTCCCACTAACATTCCTGCCCCCAGAGATGTGGCTTCCCTTACTCAGGGTCCCGGAGGTGTCTTCTGTGTTAGATTTGTATATCTATATGTGTGCGTATACATATAGATATATCTCTATATATAAACTTTTTATTTTTGGCTTTTGGTACTTGCACATTTACTGGTTACCTCATTTCCCATGTATGTATTTGAAAAAAATGCTAATATATAGAAATGGTTCTTGAAGCTATCAAAGTGTGTTTCTTTTCCTCCGTTCCATTGGAATAATATTGGTTTGTAGCATTTAACATTACCTAGTAATATTGTATTATATATATATGTGTATACTGATTGAAATTTTTAACAGATTTGTACTTTTTTTAAAATGAAAGTTGCTAGTTTTGCTTGACCTGGTAGTGCAATCATTTATTTTTTTTAATGTTGTGGCTGAATTGAGAGGGTTCACTAATAAATGTACAAGGACAATACTGGTGTCTATTGGTCTGTTCTTTATACTTCACACAGCCTCTCGTGATACAAGTCACTGGGAAGACCTCTTTCTCTTTTCTACCTCTGAACCTGTTGTGGGAAGACTGTTGAAGATCCAGAAATATTTTGTGTAGTCCTTTCTCGCTTCAAGTTGGCCAAGATTGGGTCTTGGCATATATATATATATATATATATATATATATATATATATATATATATATATATATATATATATATATATATATACACACACTCACCGGCCACTTTATTAGGTACACCATGCTAGTAACGGGTTGGACCCCCTTTTGCCTTCAGAACTGCCTCAATTCTTCGTGGCATAGATTCAACAAGGTGCTGGAAGCATTCCTCAGAGATTTTGGTCCATATTGACATGATGGCATCACACAGTTGCCGCAGATTTGTCGGCTGCACATCCATGATGTGAATCTCCCGTTCCACCACATCCCAAAGATGCTCCTCTATTGGATTGAGATCTGGTGACTGTGGAGGCCATTGGAGTACAGTGAACTCATTGTCATGTTCAAGAAACCAGTCTGAGATGATTCCAGCTTTATGACATGGCGCATTATCCTGCTGAAAGTGGCCATCAGATGTTGGGTACATTGTGGTCATAAAGGGATGGACATGGTCAGCAACAATACTCAGGTAGGCTTTGGCGTTGCAACGATGCTCAATTGGTACCAAGGGGCCCAAAGAGTGCCAAAAAAAATATTCCCCACACCATGACACCACCACCACCAGCCTGAACCGTTGATACAAGGCAGGATGGATCCATGCTTTCATGTTGTTGACGCCAAATTCTAACCCTACCATCCGAATGTCGCAGCAGAAATCGAGACTCATCAGACCAGGCAACGTTTTTCCAATCTTCAATTGTCCAATTTCGATGAGCTTGTGCAAATTGTAGCCTCAGTTTCCTGTTCTTAGCTGAAAGGAGTGGCACCCGGTGTGGTCTTCTGCTGCTGTAGCCCATCTGCCTCAAAGTTTGACGTACTGTGCGTTCAGAGATGCTCTTCTGGCTACCTTGGTTGTAACGGGTGGCTATTTGAGTCACTGTTGCCTTTCTATCAGCTCGAACCAGTCTGGCCATTCTCCTCTGACCTCTGGCATCAACAACGCATTTCCGCTCACAGAACTGCCGCTCACTGGATGTTTTTTCTTTTTCGGACCATTCTCTGTAAACCCTAGAGATGGTTGTGCGTGAAAATCCCAGTAGATCAGCAGTTTCTGAAATACTCAGACCAGCCCTTCTGGCACCAACAACCATGCCACGTTCAAAGGCACTCAAATAACCTTTCTTCCCCATGAGATTGTCTTGACCATGTCTACATGCCTAAATGCACTGAGTTGCCGCCATGTGATTGGCTGATTAGAAATTAAGTGTTAACGAGCAGTTGGACAGGTGTACGTAATAAAGTGGCCGGTGAGTGTATATATAATATTATAGAAAGACAACCCCACAATGGTCACAGGAATAACTTGAATCTGACAAAAAGTAATAATAATTAAAAACTCTATGAAAATGAACAAATGAAAGTCAGACATTGCTTTTTGCTTCAACATAAGTTTTTAGTTTTTGTTTTTTGTTTTTTAAAAAAACTCTTGAAACAGGCCTGGACAGAAATGATGGCTCCCGTAACTTACTATTTTGCTGCACTACCTCTTGAGGCAATCGCTGTAATCAATCGATTCCTGTCACTGTCAATGAGACTTCTGTACCTCTCAGCAGGTATTTTGGCCCACTTTCATGAGCAAACTGCTCCAGTTGTCTCGGGTTTAAAGGGGGCCTTTTCCAGACGGCATGTTTTAGCTCCTTCCAAAGATGCTCAATAGGATTTAGGTCAGGGCTCATAGAAGGCCACTTCAGAATAGTCCAATGTTTTCCTCTTAGCCATTCTTGGGTGTTTTTAGCTGTGTGTTTTGGGTCATTATCCTGTTGCAAGACCCATGACCTGCGACTGAGACCAAGCTTTCTGACACTGGGCAGCGCATTTCTCTCCAGAATTTCTTGATAGCCTAGAGCAGGGATAGGGAACCTTCGGCTTTCCAGCTGCTGTGAAACTCCCATCATGCTCCTTTCACTTCCATGGGTGTTCCAAGAACAGCAGAGCAAGTATGCATGCTGGGAGTTGCAGTCTTGCAACAGCTGGAGAGCCGTACGTTCCCTACCCCTGGTCTAGAGATTTCATTGTACCCCGCACAGATTCAAGACACCCTGTGTTAGATGCAGCAAAGCAGCCCCAGAACATAACAGAGCCTCCTCCATGTTTCACAGGGACAGTGTTCTTTTCAACATATGCTTCATTTTTCCATCTGTGAACATAGAGCTGATGTGCCTTGCTAAAAAGTTAGATTTTTGTCTCGTCTGTCCATAGGACATTCTCCCAGAAGCTTTGTAGCTTGTCAACATGTAGTTTTATAAATACCAGTTTGCCAGATTCAAATTATTTTTTGTGACCATTGTGGGTTTTCTTTCATTAAATGAGGGGTACCAACAATTTTGTCCGTGTGTGTATTTAATGTATATATTTATCTCCATAGACAGCCAGGTACAGCCTTGCACATAGAGGCTTTTTTTTTTTTTTTTTTTTTTTAAAGGCTTTAATTTGCTTTATTTTTGTTCCTCTGCCTACCATCAAAGGAAGTTAGCATATCCCTGTCTGCATAGGGGGGACCAGCCGCAGTAGTAATGTATAGAATCTCCCATAAAATAGTGGGGGGGGGGAGCTTTGAAAAAATTAAATAAAAGTTGTAAATCACTTCTTTCCCTAGAATACATATAAACATAGAAAATGACTCACTGGAATGTGCAAGCCTGTCTTCCCTGATTTAATTAGGAAGACAGAATCTCAGTGATATGGCCCAATAAACACTGCTCCCTTTAACATCATGCTTGACCTTCCAAGAGGCCTTTGTTTTACAGTGCTACTGGGATTATTACCAGGTATAGTGTCTCAACCGAGGACGGCCATTTCGATGTTGTTGCATCTCGTCAGCTCGATGTAGAGAAGACTATAACCTGGTAGAGGTTTTCATTGCAAAACAAAGGCCTCTTGGAAGGTCGGGCATGATGTTAAAGGGAGCAGCCTTTATTGGGCTATTTTCACTGAGATTGTCTTCCTAATTAAATCAGGGAAGACAGGCTTGCACATTCCAGTGAGCGCCCTCTATTGTTTTGCATTGTTTTTGCACTAAGTCTCCACACACCTATATGGTGGTCTCTCCCCAAGGAGTGACGATACCCCCCCCCCCCCCTTACCCTGGTAAATTTTGGTCAATATGTTTTGTGTTTTAATAATGGAAAATAAGAAATGTTAAACTTTGAAATGACCTGCCTTTCATATAGTCATACTATCCAATTTACTTCATAAAATAATTTACCATCTCTCTGCTTTATATTGGCATCAAATTTTATAAACTCCCCCCCCCCCCCCTCGTTTAAAAAAAAACAAAAAAAAAAACATAGAAAGGCCTTTGTAATAGAAACATAACACTGGTGAAATGAACACCTGAATTTCAAGCACTAGTAGGGAAGGGAGGTGTCCCCCAAAACAAACAATTAACATTTAACTTTTATTGGGCTCTTTAAAAACGACCATACTGAAGTACTGGAGGCTTCCATCTGGCCTCTAGGAACTGCAGTTTTTACCGCATCTAATCCACATAGGGTAGATCTTTGTTCCTGATGAGCCTCTAGAACAGGGGTTGGCAACCTGTGGCACGCGTGGCCTATTTTGCTGGCACGGCAGCCTACACTGTACCTTCGTGTATTAAATGAAGACTGAGCATCCATTCAGTTCTCTGCTAGAGCTGAGGTAAAGGACACTCCCCTTTCTCTGGCTGCCCTCTCTGCCCACCAATGAGATCCTCAGGTGAAGGGCCTACTGGTAATTGTTATTTTAATTTGTAATTATCAATAATACTACACTCAGAGCGCTCGGTGTCTCTCCCTTTTTGTTTTTTAATGAGAGGGGGTAAGGAAAGCCCAGGAGGCGGAGCTCTCACTGTACAGCACAAGGATGCTGCCTGGACCCTGCTGTTACACGTGTGGAGCTCCTGCCGTCTGCATCCCTGCAAAGTAAAGGAGGAGAGCTCCGTTGAGGAAAGTGAAACAACATCAGGAGTTGTTATGGCTATTAATGTCAGGCATTTGGGGTTATTAATTTCGTTTTAGTAACTCCATGTGACTCATTAATTGGAATTAACCCCATCATGTCCCTCATATTAACCCCTGTGTGGGTCACATAAGGGTTACTAACATGTGAGACATATGGGGGTACTAATAAAGGAAGATATTTAATTATTACCTCCATATATCTCACATACCAGCAGTGTTTGGGAGTATTTAAAATACAAGTAATTAAAATACTTGTCAGGTATTTGTATTTTGTAATTAAAATACTTTTAGAAAGTAATTTTTACTGTCTAAATTCAAAACAAATGGAATTTAAATAACCCGCCTCACCGCACTAAAAAACAAAAACAGACACCACAGTCACGTCATCACTCTCGTATCTCGTGCGAGGTGCGACGAGAGGAGGGAAAATTCCAGCGCGTTCCAGCAACGCAAGTCCGCCTTGTAATGAAGCATGATTTATTTTTAGTTTTTAATCATCCCGATCGCATAATCCATTCCGTAAAATTAATTAAAAAATGAGGAAAATCATAATACCAGTGAAGGGAAAGCAACCGACAATGATTCAGATCTCGAAGATCCTCATCTCCCTGCAATTTTGGACAGAACTTTTTCAAAATTAACAAGACTAAATCCGAGGCGGCAGGGGCAGGACAAAAAGTGTCTGCTTACTTCAAGGCCTGTCCAAAAAAGTTAAAGGGGTTGTCCCATCACAAGGATCCTATCTATACTGCTAGTTTATGTGGATTTAAGACTTTTCCTAAATGCATTGCTTTATCAAAACTGCTTTGTTTGGCCGCTATCTTAATTTATTCACTTCACTGTTTACACTCCGTTTCTATGGCCCTTGGGATTATCTGCTCATTTGTCAAGTGATGTAACTGCCTGCTCTCAGGGGGGAGGGAGGGGCTGGGAGCAGCTCTGAGCTGTTTGTGTCTTTTAAGTATTTTTGAGCTCTTATCAGTCGGTTTAATTGAATTTGGCTGATAAGGGCTGAGATAGGGAGTCCATTACCTCTGTATGTAATGCAAACTGACTCAAATCCAGCTCTGCTACATCAGCTTCACACTGTGGTAATTCTTTTACAACCAATCCCGTGCAAGTGAAACCCCGCCCACCTATGTGCTGAGAGAAGCAGGAAGTGAAGAGAGGACAACAGCCTGCAGGTTAGTGAACAAGCGTCATGGGAATACCCCTTTAATCACCGGTCAAATAAACTCAACGTCCTTAAGCACTCTTGGGTAAGTTATTTAATTACATCATGGTTTGATTTTTATTTTACAGTCCCCAACCCCGAAGCAAATTTTTAAAACTGGACGTACGGTTTAGGGGTGCGTGAGTTGAAAGTGATACCACACTATTAAAAATTAAAATAAAAAGCCAATTTCAAATTAAAAATTAAATATAATTATATCAAATATATAAAACAAAATTAATATCCATTGTTAAAACAAGTAAAATACGTTCAAAGAATTTTCTCACGTGTCCCGAGATTCACGAGTATTGACAAGAGTCTCGCTCACGCTGTGTTAACTTGTTAATTTATTAATGATAAAAACAAACAATTTCTAAGTTTTTTTTAACATGTTACCGTATATACTCGAGTATAAGCCGAATTTTTCAGCCCAGTTTTTGTGCTGAAAAAGCCCCCCTCGGCTTATACTCGAGTCAGCAAAAAAAAAAAAAAAATTATTTTTTTTTTTTTTTAGCAGGGAGGGTCTATGACCAGCCACAATATTAATGTATAGAATCTCCCATAAAATATTGCAAAGGAAAAAAAAAAAGATTTTAAAAACATAAAAGTTCTAAAACACTCCTTTTCCTAGAATACATACAAAAGTAGAAAATGACTGTGAAACACATACACATTAGGTATCCCTGTGTCTGAAAGTGCCCGGTCTACTGAATATAGGGTATCTGCAGTGCTCCTGTTCTGTCGGGAAGGGGTTAATAGAAGCACTGCAGATACCCTATATTCAGCCAGACTGAATTCCAAGGGGGGGGGGGGGGAGAAAAAACCCAGTCCTCAAGCTCAGGGAAGGGGCAGACAGACAACCAAAACACCCCCTCCCCTTTCCCAGCAACTACTGCACCCAAAAACTCTGACCATTTTAATTTTTGAAATTTTCCAGTAGCTGCTGCATTTCCCCCCCCCCCCCCCAGGCTTATACTCGAGTCAATAAGTTTTCCCAGTTTTTTGTGGTAAAATTAGGGGGGTCGGCTTATATTCGGGTCGGCTTATACTCGAGTATATACGGTATATGTTGTTTTTTTAAAAAAAAAGTATCCAATCGGGAATATATTACTGTATGATTATGTCATGAAATACAGTAAATTAGCTTTTTTTTTTAGCCTATGTTCAATTGTTCATTTTTTTTGTTTTTATTACATTTTTTGTTTACATTTTTCAAGTATTTTAGTATTTTTAAAATACTTTTGAAGTAGTATTTAGTATTTCTATTTAAAATACTTCGGCATGAAAGTATTTAGTATTTGTATTTAAAAACTTTCCCAAAGTATTTTCCTGAACACTGCATATCAGGTCCTATATCTGTCCTATACACAGCGCCGCACCTCCCATGAGGCGACCTGAAGCGACCGCTTCAGGCGGCGCTATGCCAGGGCCCCGGGGAGGGTGGCATTTTTGCTGACCTAAGCCAGTCCAGGACAAGCTGTCCTGGACTGGCTTAGCATCACCGAGCGGTGGATTGGGGAGGCCGCTGGAGCAGCGCTGCTCCAGCGGCCTCCCCTCACGCTCAGGCAGAGAGCAGGTCCTCTCCATGCCTGCTCTCTGCCTGCTAGCGCCGCTTTCTGTCGTCCGCCTCGGGCGGCGAAAAAGGCAGGTTCACGCCTGCCTATATATAACCTATATCTGTCTGCAATTGCAGCTCTGTCGGTTCATTTTTAATGTACAGGTCAGTGAAAACCACATCCGTACCGTTTGTGTGCAGGAGGCTGAGGCCCCACATTGCGGAAACGCAGTGTTTTTGTTGCAGATTGTGCTGTAGGTTTTTTTTTTCTAAAGCTAAGAATAGCTACAAAAGTAATATATTGGAAGCTTCTTATACTTCTTCCTTCTGCTCAATTCAATCCTGACTTGGCTCTAAAAAACAGTAAAATCTGCAAGAAAAAAAGCTGCATTCCTACAATATGGGGCCCAACCTTAGACTGAGGCCGCATGTTACAGAAACACAGTTTTGTTTTGTTTTTTCTACTGCAGATTTTGCTGTGGTTTTTTGAGCCTAAGACAGAAGTGGATTGAGCAGAGAATAGAAGCACAAGAGATTCCTATATATGTTATATATACAGTGGGGCAAAAAAGTATTTAGTCAGTCACCAATAGTGCAAGTTCCACCACTTAAAAAGATGAGAGGCGTCTGTAATTTACATCATAGGTAGACCTCAACTATGAGAGACAAAATGAGAAAACAAATCCAGAAAATCACATTGTCTGATTTTGTAAGAATTTATTTGCAAATTATGATGGAAAATAAGTATTTGGTCAGTAACAAAATTTCATCTCAATATTTTGTTATATATCCTTTGTTGGCAATGACAGAGGTCAAACGTTTTCTGTAAGTCTTCACAAGGTTGGCACACACTGTTGTTGGCATGTTGGCCCATTCCTCCATGCAGATCTCCTCTAAAGCAGTGATGTTTTGGGGCTGTCGCTTGGCAACACGGACTTTCAACTCCCTCCAAAGGTTTTCTATAGGGTTGAGATCTGGAGACTGGCTAGGCCACTCCAGGACCTTGAAATGCTTCTTACAAAGCCACTCCTTCGTTGCCCTGGTGGTGTGTTTTGGATCATTGTCATGTTGAAAGACCCAGCCACGTTTAATCTTCAATGCCGTTGCTGATGGAAGGAGGTTTGCACTCAAAATCTCACGATACATGGCCCCATTCATTCTTTCATGTACCCGGATCAGTCGTCCTGGCCCCTTTGCAGAGAAACAGCCCCAAAGAATGATGTTTCCACCCCCATGCTTTACAGTAGGTATGGTGTTTGATGGATGCAACTCAGTATTCTTTTTCCTCCAAACACGAAAAGTTGTGTTTCTACCAAACAGTTCCAGTTTGGTTTCATCAGACCATAGGACATTCTCCCAATACTCTTCTGGATCATCCAAATGCTCTCTAGCAAACTTCAGACGGGCCCGGACATGTACTGGCTTAAGCAGTGGGACACGTCTGGCACTGCAGGATCTGAGTCCCTGGCGGAGTAGTGTGTTACTGATGGTAGGCTTTGTTACATTGGTCCCAGCTCTCTGCAGTTCATTCACTAGGTCCCCCCGCGTGGTTCTGGGATTTTTGCTCACCGTTCTTGTGATCATTTTGACCCCACGGGGTGAGATTTTGCGTGGAGCCCCAGATCGAGGGAGATTATCAGTGGTCTTGTATGTCTTCCATTTTCTAATTATTGCTCCCACAGTTGATTTCTTCAATCCAATCTGGTTGCTTATTGCAGATTCAGTCTTCCCAGCCTGGTGCAGGGCTACAATTTTGTTTCTGGTGTCCTTTGACAGCTCTTTGGTCTTCACCATAGTGGAGTTTGGAGTCTGACTGTTTGAGGGTGTGCACAGGTGTCTTTTTATAGTGATAAGTTTAAACAGGTGCCATTACTACAGGTAATGAGTGGAGGAAAGAGGAGACTCTTAAAGAAGAAGTTACAGGTCTGTGAGAGCCAGAAATCTTGATTTTGTAGGTGACCAAATACTTATTTTCCACCATAATTTGCAAATAAATTCTTACAAAATCAGACAATGTGATTTTCTAGATTTGTTTTCTCATTTTGTCTCTCATAGTTGAGGTCTACCTATGATGTAAAGTACAGACGCCTCTCATCTTTTTAAGTGGTGGAACTTGCACTATTGGTGACTGACTAAATACTTTTTTGCCCCACTGTATATATTCCTTTAGTAGTCACTATTGACTTTGACTTTGATTGATAAAAAAAAAAAAAATAGCAAAATCTGTAACAAAAAAAAAAAAAAAAAGCTGCGTTTTTGCAACGCCTTAGGGTAATTATTTTTGGGTGGTGACACACTGTGTACCCAACTATAACTGTGCCCAACTGTGCAACTATAGCGAAATCCAGTCTCCTTGCACCTGTCCTGTCACTTTGGGGTAAGTGTGACACTCAGTAATTCCTGACTGTGGTTTTACTGTTACCGCACAGTCAGGAATTAAAAGTGGGTGAAATTAATCTGCGGAAAAGTTAAGTTACTGACGGCCGGGGACTAGATGCAGCATCTAGGTAGTGTGTCACTGCTATATAGTTGTTACCTCACTCTGCTCCCAGTCTCATACATTTACCTCTATTTGTGGGTTACACATGTATTTCCATCGCTTCTAATGGAAAGGTACAGGTGTATCAAGGCAAATGGTGGAAGGGTATGTGGCTGGGAGCACAGAATGACAGCACCCCTATGTTATGATTTGTGCTATAAGTAGTATAGGGGTTGTCAGCCTTACAATTATTGTGCGACACTCCGAGGACCTCAACTTTGATTTTTTTTTTATTTTTTTTTTTAAATCGGCACACCTAACAAAAAAGGTTGCCTTACCCCTGCTCTAGAAGGTAGGAGGCGAAACGCGTAGAACATGAACACCCAATGCAACCTTATTAGACTCTGGATATTTTAAGTGTCAATGTCTTTATTACAGGGAATGTATGAATCGCTTAGGAAAGGTGTATTTTATATATGGCCTCACTAGAAATGATTGTCCAGTCGACCCAGACTTATTGATGGGACAGGGAGGTCAGACATTGTTGATTCGGCCTCTGTAAAGCGGCTACTTGGGCCTAATACTTACCTGTAGAATTGTTCAAACCGTAGGCCCACTTTTGTTACCACACCCTTTGAGACTTAGGTGTTGATATAAGACAGCGGTTCTCAACCTGTGGGTCGCGACCCCGGCGGGGGTCGAACGACCAAAACACAGGGGTCGCCTAAAGCCATCGGAAAATACATATTTCCGATGGCTTTAGCAGCTGAGAAGCCGTGCTACGTTTTGAAGCAGGGTAGATCCTAGTGGGCTGAAGGACCTGTGATGATGTCATGACCATGTGATCGGACTCTGTGGGCGGAGCTATTCAGTACAGTGCCGAGTCACACAGGAAGAGGAAGCTGCAGTGAGTGGAGACTGGAAGGTAAGATGGAGAGAAGAGACAGCAAGTGTAAGCAAGGGGGGGGGGGGGATGGGGGTTCAGGCTGTGTGTGAGTATGATAGAGGGGTTCAGGCTGTATGTGAGCAAGGGGGGTGTCAGCAGATTTTGTGGAAGAGAGCTTTTGTGATTAATCACTATGTTTAAATTATGTTTGATTTGTAGCAATGAGAATACATAATGCATATCAGGTATTTACATTCCAACTCATAACTGTAACAAAATTAAGGCCCGTTCACACGGGCACAGAGGAGGCAGATTATGGCGCGAAGTCCACGTCATAATCCGCCCCCTCACAATGGAGGTCTATTTAGACCACCAGGCTTGTTTTTTGCGTGAGCGGCATGCTGCTGCTCACGGAAAAAAAAGCGGGCTGCCCTTCAGGCGGATTCCGCGGCTCGGTGAGCCCTGGCGGCAGCAACCTCCGGAGTCGGCCCATTAATTTGAGGGGGGAAGCCGTGACAGTTGTGGCAAGCGTGTTTGGACCCGAGAGTGATGCGGCACTCTCAGTGCCTAAATCCGCTACCCTGTTTCCCCGAAAATAAGACAACCTCCCCTTCACCTTCTGGATCACATACAACCGGCAGTCATGCCGGCGCTCTGCTAAGGAAGCATCAGCATGACTGCCGATTGTTCCCCGCTCCAGCCGCTGAATAAGACATCCCCCGAAAATAAGAAAGGTCATATATTTTGTTAGATAATTTAATATAAGAAACTGTCTTATTTTCGGGGAAACAGGGTATAAATCCGCTATACCGCCCCCTGTGTGAACTAGCCCTTACAGTTATGAATTAGCCACCAAAATTATTTTTTGGTTTGGGGTCACTGCAACATGAGGAACTGTATTGCGGGGTCACAGCATTAGAAAGGTTGAGAACCACTGATATAAGAGGAATCCACTGCATGAGGAGATTGATTCCTTAATATTTATTTATTTCCCTGATCATATCTACTGGAGAGGTCACATAGTATTGTCAGTGTGGCTGATCTTTTTGAGGGACACAAGTTTTTAAAGATCCCAATAAAAGTTACATTTTGTAATAGAAACACCCACAAATCACCCAATTCTAAAAACTGCACTCCTGAAAGAATTCAGAATAATCTTTAGAAAGTTTCTTACCCTTTTCAATGTTTCATAAGAATTAAAACACAATGGGGGTGAGATTTACACATTTCAAAACCTTGACCAGAAGAGAGAGAGAGAAGAAAGGAAAAACTGGTACATATATTGTGGTGCGCCCCATCCCAGGAGCTCTTCAGCCCAGTACACTCCCCCCCAAAAAAGTGTAGTAATGTCCCATCCTCTGTCCCGCACTGCCAGCACCTCGAGGAAGCAGAAGGGAAAAGTTTTGTGCAATTTACATGGAACATGGTACCATCTGGTTAAGAGTTTGTAGCTCGCCCTCGGTATCTGCTCACAATGGAACTCTTGTGAGCAAATTGAAGAATTCTGGGGCACTGTGAGTCTGAGAATACCGTATGCAGGTCAGTGTCCCACGTCATCAGGCTGATGACCTGGGGAATAGGAGATCAGCCATAGGTAGAAGTCTGAAAGGGAGTGTCTGACCTGGCCAAACCCAGAACATGCTCTCTCAAACTAGGAAAGCGACCGATTGTAGCCCCAAAATCTTCACAAGGGGGTTGAAGGTGAAAATGTTCCCCATATTTTGTTACGCAATTTCTTCTGAACACGACAATACCCCATATGTACTGCTACACTGACATACAGGCACAAGGCAGCGCTTGGAAGGGAAAGAGAACTCATTGGCTTTTGCAGGACAGATTTTCTAGAATAATTTCAGGTAACATGTACCTGAAAGCCCCTGAAGTACCAAAACAGTGGAAAACCCAAAAGTGTGACCCCATTTTGGTAACTAGAACCCTCAAGTATATTGAGTACTTAACCTTACATGTGTTCCACAGAACTGGACTGTGAAAATGCAAAATAAAATGTTGCATTAAATCCAATTTTTTCATTTCCACATAGGGTTAAAAGAAAAAATGTCCTCCACAATGTAAGCAACTTCTCCTGCCTATGGAAATGCTCCTCCATGAAAACTGCTGTAAGGGCATAGAGCACAGAACGGAAGGAAAGTTGCTAAGCTTTTGGAGGACAGCTTTTTCAGGCACCATGTCGCATTGTCAGAGCCCCTGAAGTTCTAGAATGGAAGAAACCCCCATTTTGGAAACTAGACCCCCTCGGCAAATATATCATGGGGGTGTAGTGAGTATTTTTATCCCACAGGTTGACCTATAAATTTGAAAGATAACATTTTCCAATGCAACGTTGCTTTAACCCCTTCCAAACATCTGCCGTAATAGTACTGTGGATGTTGGGGTCTTCAAAGATGGCCAGGACTCCCACCCCACCCCCTCATAAAAAAATAAAAAATGGTCCCCATCGGCCATGTACCTTTATCATTGCAGGCTGGCTCCCACATGGCAAGATCACACGAGCTGACCTGTTCTGCCTCCGCTGTTTTTCCACTGTTTCCATAAAAATTTCAATAAAAAGTGATCAAAGCAATAAACTAAAAAATCTATTTTTTTGCAACGTTTTAGATTTTTGTTAAAGGGTTCAAATATAAATAAAATCACATACATTTGGTATCCCCAAAATTGTACCAAAACATAGAATACCGGTGACATGTCATTTGGCTGCAGAGTGAACGCCATAAAAACAAAACCCGTAAGAATTTCACACAAATGCAATTTTTCTTAAAAGCCACCCCATTCTGATTTTTTTTCCAGCTTCCAGTACATTGTGGAGAATAATAAATGCTGCCATTATGAAGAACAAGATGATTCTGAGAATGGAAAAATAAAAAAAATCTATGGAGTTTGGGAGGTGGGGAGTCAAAAATGAAAAGGGGATAAAGGAGACGATACACTCAATTTGTTAAGCATTTTCTCCCAGCTACAGAAATTCCCCCTTGTGGATGCAAACTGCACACGGTGACAGATATTGTTAAAGGGGTGGTCCAGGATAACTGGAAATCCCTACACTAATCTAAACACCCATTCACCCTTCTTAATTTCTTAATTAACTTAATTAATCAAAAATGTATGTTTACCCTGAGGCAGTCAGGTGACCATTTCCGGAAATGGTTCGTCACTACTACTCCCCCATCCTCCCATTATACTTATCCTCCATGTTTCTTCCAGTGAGACGGCTCCTCTATCTATACTGATTCTGCAGGATGCGCACCTCTGCTGCGCATCTATGCATGTGGAACATCGCTGGAGGAGAAGACCACACACAGAATCATTACGGGAGGAGGCGGGGCCATCTTATAGGAAGAAGCATGGAAGGTAAGTGTATAAGGTTAGCGAGGAAGTTACATAGCAGGAAGCAGAAGCTTGTAAACAAATGCACAAGACAAACAAATGCACCCAGAAATCACTCAACACACGGCTAAAGGTATTTGGGTGCAATTATTAACTCACTAGCCTCTGCTCGCGACTTTCTCTGCGTGTTGTTGGTGTTGATGATCCGCCTATATTTAGCAAATTGCTGCGGTCGATAGTTCGCCTGCTCCGATGTTTCGGCAGTTCTCAAGCTGTCCTGCTGCTGAACTTGTTCCTCACACTGTGCCTGTGATTGTTTTGGCATCTCGGCAGCTCGCTGGGATGCCATATAATGAGCATGTTGTTGGTGTTGATGATACGCCTGCTCCGGTGTTTCGGCAGCTGTGAAGTTGGCCTGCCACTGAACTCGTTCCTCGCGCTGTGCCCGTGATTTTTCTGGCATCTCAGCAGCTCGCTGGGATGCCATATAATGAGTGTATTGTTCGAGCCGATGATCCTCCTCAACTTAAGTAGAACTCTGTAACTTCTGGCTACCTTCATAGCTCTCGTTGTTTTAGAATTTTGCGACAAATTAGATTTTCTTTTTCCTGGCATGTTTAAAATTGGCAAACTGTCAATTTGGATTAAAGGTGTTTTCCCATCCAGTGTGTCAGCACGCTGCCTGGAGCAGATCAGAATACTAAGAAAAATACACACAAAATTAGTATAAAACTAATAAATTGTATTAATGCCACTATTAAAAAAATGTGATACAAATAACATAAGACACATAAATAGGGGGGACATAATAGCCAAATACCAAAAATTACCTAACCATAGGTGGCTAAGACCATAACACTGAGGGGTAAATAATAACGCATTATAATACAACACACTATAGTCATAGGTGCCTGGATGTAATATATATAGCTGCACGGCCAAGGGTATCTCAAGTCAGGATCAGATCAGGTAATATGCAAATGCATGTACAGAATGGACTGAGGGTTAGCTGAGTGTTTACATAGAGAGATAACAGGAACTGGCGATATCAGAACCTGAGATAAGCTGCTGCAGGAGCAGTGTAACATTGTATGTGAGGTTTCAAACTATGTGCCAAATTTCATCCAAATCCATTCAGCTTTTTTTGCGTGAAAGAATAACAAACACACAAACTTTCACTTTCATAATATTAGTAGGATTAATAACACAGACATTTAAAAAACAAGCAAACATTTTTTGCCTGGAAAACTCCTTTAATTTACGCTGCCCACCACGGCTGCTAATATTGCAACAATGGCTGTTACTGGGGTACGCATCAATATCCCCCAGACTACATGAGAGGATTGTCTGCTATTATGGACAGCAGCAATCCTTGCTTGGCATCCTAATGCTGCCCCTTACTATGATGGTGGTTTCTGTTAAGCCCTTGGCGGTCGCGCTGTTATAGTGTGGCATGTGTCATTAAGGCGTTATTACTAACATACTTGGTACCAGCACTCCACCCATTCGTTCCGGGTGTATTTAATTAGCAACAGACTGCAGAAGGGATCTACCTACTAGCTCTCACTTCTTTTATGGAGATCACATAGTAAGGCGGCTCTCTACTCTATTGGGTGTGTCGCTGCATAGTGACCATCACTATAGCACAGCTTTACTAGGAGGAGCACCCAAGCTGTCAGGCTAAGGCAGGGTTCACACTGCTGTTGACTTCCATTAGGTGTCCATAAAAAAAAAAAAAAAAAAAGGACACTTTTCATAACAGACATTAATAGACACTAACTGATGTTAATGTGTCTGTTTTTTAACTGATCCATTTAATTTATCGATTAATCACTTCCGAACCGCCCATAGACTATAAACGTCCGGGAAGTGGTTGCCTTGTTCTGACAGGACGTACCGGTACGTCCAATCAGAACACAGCAGCTGCACAAGATCGTGCAGCTGCTTTCACTGGGAGCCGGCTGTAACTTCAGCCGGAGCTCCCAGAGAGATGGCAGGGAAGGTTTATTCCCATCCCTGCCTTCTCGATCGTTGTGTATACAGCGCTCAATAAGTGCTGTATACACGGCTATGGGCACCGCCATGATGCAGCCGCCCTCTGACCAAGCGGTTACGTGATCAGTCGGGAGCAGCATCTTGCAAGAGCTGCTGGGTCCTACAGGACCCCAGATCAGTTCTGTATACCGTGTATAGAAGTGTGCAGGAGGCTGTATTCCTCCTGCAACTGGGGCTAAATGTACCAGCTCCAGTTATAGGAGAAATCAGCCTCTAATACAAAAAAAAAAAGTGATCAGATGTTCCCAAAGGTCTCTTATGACCTTAAGGGGACACCATCTGAAAAAAAAAAATATTAAAAAATTAAAGTTTAAAAAAAATATATATAAATGAAAAAAATAAGTAAAATAATACGCCAATAAAATGACATTATTAAAGGTTATAGCCCCACCTCTGACAATGCCATATAAAAGTTACCGTAATGGAGAGGAAAAACTATTTTATAAAGTTTTTCAGTTGTACTTTGTGTTATTAAATTTAAAAAAAAAAAAAAAAGTGAAAACCAGACACAATTTCCCTCCTATTTTGTTTATATTTTCCTGGATATAAAAAAAATGAAAACACATTCGAAAATAAAGACAACATAATTATGGGCTTTATTTATCCCTATGTGTCCCCGAAAAAAGACGCAGAAATTACTTGAATGAGAGGTCTGAGAAAAATGTTACAGCCTTCTAAACTGCACATACAAAATAAACCTAAAACGTGTCTGGTCCTGGACCACAAATTGGCCCGGTACTGAAGTGGTTAAAGAAAAAAAAAAAAAAAAAAAAAAACGGACACCCTAGCATCACTAGTGTCAGTTACTGTCCATTTTTGTTTGTGCTTTCTGAGCATGCACAGAAAATAACGGACAGTAACTGATGGCTATCAGCTACTCTACGTAATAAGTCCATTGCCCATAGACTTCGTAGTTTAAAAAAATAAAAAATAAATAAATAACAGACATTAGCCGTCTGTTTTTTTTTCAATGGACAGAAAAGTCCTGCATGTAGAATTTTTTGTCCACTAGAAAAACAACGGACTTCTGACAGATTGGGTGTAAATGGGCACAAGTTAAATTCCCATTGAAATGAATGGACATTTTAACAGGTTTGTGACGGTTTAGCGAGTGTCAGTTGCTAAAATCCTGTAACAGACAATAGTTATGAACACTGCTGACTGTCACCAACGGCTGGTCCACAGCATTGGCAGCCATCATGCCGGTGGAATGTTGTGGTCCAAGGGCAAGGAGCAGGGGCGTAACTACCATAGAGGCAGCGGAGGCGGCTGCCACAGGGCCCAGGCCATTAGGGGGCCCGGTGACAGCCGCTACCGCTGCGTTTTTTTTAAATCGGCTGTTACGGGCCCTATTTACTTGCCGATCCTGGACATAATACTGTGTGCAGGGCAACTAAGGGAAATAATACTGTATGCAGGGCCCACTATGGGGTATAATACTTTGTGTGCAGGGGCCACTAATGGACATAATACTGTGTGCAGGGGCCACTAATGGACATAATACTGTGTGCAGGGCTTACTAAGGGACATAATAGAGTGCGGAGGAGGGGGTCGGTCAAGGTCTTCGGCGTCAGTGTCTGTTGGGGGGGTCCCATGTCAAAAGTTCGCCACGGGGCCCCGCCATTCCTAGTTACGCCACTGGCAGGGAGCTTACCCTGAGGGGTGCTGGTGGTCTGCTAGGTTGGTCTTCCCAGGAGAGCTGTGGTCAGTGACGCACCCAATAGAGGAGGGACCCACAACACACCATGAAGTGACTAGTGGGCTTATATACCTTGAACAGAATGTATGCTAAAACTTAATTGATGTAGATTTCTCAGAGACGCATAGAGCAATGCTTAATACTGGGCTACGTGGTTCATGTCTAAAATGTTACAGGCTCTACTCCTACTTGTACATACAGTTCAGCAGGGTTGGTCATGTGACAGAGTTGAAGTATCAGCAGGGCAGGCACAGGAACAAGACTCCTCCTCCCCCCCCCCCCATGGTGTTATGCAAACCTAAGAATGGGGTGATGGGGTACCTGCATATACACTCAAAAATACACTAAGTTCTTGGAATCGAATGAAACCTTCTATGTGTGAATCTAATGGTGATATATGTAATTACATGTATAATGTGAGGTCATAGAGACCCCATAAAAATTACCCCATTTTAGAAAAATGTACCCCTCAAATTATTAGAAACATATTTGCAGAACCCCAGAGGTGCCAGAACAGTGGAAAAAAAAAACATAGCCCTCAAGGAATTTATCTATAGGTTTTCTGAATATTTTGAGCACACAATTTTTAACTTATTTAAATTGGGCCTTGAAATTGAAGAAATGACTTTCTATCTATATGTAGTTTTTGATCAATTGATCAATAACATACCAATTTTGTTACACAATTTTTCCTGAGTATGGCAATAATCTCTTTCTGGTCAAGAAAGGGCATATGGGAGGGCTCAGAAGTGAAGAACCATGCACTTAGCAGCAGAAGAACTACAGCAATCATAAATGCAAGGGGGCAACACGGTGGCTCAGTGGTTAGCACTGCAGCCTTGCAGCGCTGGAGTCCTGGGTTTGAATCCTGCCAGGAACAACATCTGCAAGGAGTTTGTATGTTCTCTCTGTGTTTGTGTGGATTTCCTCCACTTCTATAAAGACATACTGATAGGGAAAAAAAAAAGAAAAAAAAAAAAGCATAAATGCAGAGCTCCTGAAGTACCAGTATAGTTGAGACCCCCTAAAAACTACACCCCTTACAGCATTTCCAAAAGGTAATGCACAGGACAAGGTGAAGAATGAGAATTCTAATTCTCATTCTCTCTCTCTATATATACACACAATTTCAGTGCCTGATGTAATACGCCCAGCATATGCCACTGAAGTCATTAATCCTCATGAACTGTAATGTGGGCCCCCCTGGGAATGGAAATTCCTACATGTGGGTGTTATGTGATATCTGAACTCAGAAGGGAGAGTGAAGCAGGATTCAGCTGGCCCCCCTTTTTTGACTCTCCCATTTTTCTAGTTTGGGGACCTTCTGAAAACTGTTGTACTGATAATATGCATGTGTCCTCCTTCCTGTTCTCAAAAAATTCCACAAAAGCATGATACGCATAGCCAGTTTCTTATACCACACCCTTGATTTCCATATGGCACTTTAGAACTTGAAAAGTCCACCCCATGTAGTCCGCAATGCTGTTGTTTTGGGGGATATATTTCAAGGTGGTGGGTTGGGTCCGGGTCTGTACTAGTACATGCTTGTTAGTGTGGTATTTAACACACTATGTTGCTGCAACATTCAGCACTGATCTCACTCCTGTTTGTCCATGAGTTACCAATATTGGAACACAAAATTCAGAACCCCAATCTCTAACAGAAGAGTAACATAAAATCTATGTACACTTTGTAAATGTGAGTCTTCACCTATATTGCATTGAGGCAGATCATACATGCCAACAACCCGCAGACAAAGTCGCGGGTAGAAGCTAGTACATACATAATAAGGAATGAGCATGCAAAAGATTTCCAAAACAGCAATCCACATGAGGCCTTATTGTGTAGCTCACTATTGGGAGATTTTTTCATTCTGGCTGGATCAATAATAAATCATAGTTTTATAATATTTTTAATTATCAAAAGGAAGAAAACTGTGTTTTGATCCACAATAGTGTAGCAGAACCATTTGCAAAAGTTTTCACTCACCTTAATGCCATTAGTAGAGGGGCTGACTATAAGTGTCAACCACTGAGGTAGATGCTTTGAGGACAACAGTAAGTACAGTCATGGCCAAAAGTTTTGAGAATGATACAAATATTAATTTTTACAAAGTCTACTGCTTCAGTTTTTCTAATGGCAATTTGCATATACTCCAGAATGTTATAAAGAGTGATCAGCTTAACAGCAATTACTTGCAAAGTCAATATTTGCCTAGAAAATGAACTTTATCCCCCAAAACACATTTCAACATCATTGCAGCCCTGCCTTAAAAGGACCAGCTAACATCGTTTCAGTGATTGCTCCATTAACACAGGTGTGGGTGTTGATGAGGACAGGGCTGGAGATCAATCTGTCATGATTAAGTAAGAATGACACCACTGGACACTTTAAAAGGAGGCTGGTGCTTGGCATCATTGTTTCTCTTCTGTTAACCATGGTTATCTCTAAAGAAACATGTGCAGTCATCATTGCACTGCACAAAAATGGCCTATCAGGGAAGAGTATCACAGCTAGAAAGATTGCACCTCAGTCAACAATCTATCGCATCATCAAGAACTTCAAGGTGAGAGGTTCCATTGTTGGCAAAAAGGCTCCAGGGCGCTCAAGAAAGACCAGCAAGCACCAGGACCGTCTCTTAAAAGTGTTTCAGCTGCGGGACCGGGCTACCAGCAGTGCAGAGCTTGCTCAGGAATGGCAGCAGGCAGGTGTGAGTGCATCTGCACGCACTGTGAGGCAGAGACTCTTGGAGCAAGGCCTGGTCTCAAGGAGGGCAGCATAGACGCCACTTCTCTCCAGAAAAAAAACATCAGGGACAGACTGATATTCTGCAAAAGGTACAGGGAGTGGACTGCTGAGGACTGGGGTAAAGTCATTTTCTCTGATGAATCCCCTTTTCGATTGTTTGGGACATCTGGAAAATAGCTTATTCGGAGAAGACGATGTGAGCGCTACCACCAGTCTTGTCTCATGCCAACTGTAAACCATCCTGAAACCATTCATGTGTGCGGTTGCTTCTCAGCCAAGGGAATCGGCTCTCTCACAGTCTTGCCTAAAAACACAGCCATGAATAAAGAATGGTACCAGAATGTCCTCCAAGAATAACTTCTCCCAACCGTCCAAGAGCAGTTTGGCAATCAACAATGCCTTTTCCAGCATGATGGAGCACCTTGCCATAAAGCAAAGGTGATAACTAAATGGCTCAGGGAACAAAACATAGAGATTTTGGGTCCATGGCCTGGAAACTCCCCATATCTTAATCCCATTGAGAACTTGTGGTCAATCATCAAGAGACGGGTGGGCAAACAAAAACCTACAAATTCTGACAAAATGCAAGCATTGATTGTGCAAGAATGGACTGCTATCAGTCAGGATTTGGTCCAGAAGTTGATTAAGAACATGCCAGGAGAATTGCAGAGGTCCTGAAGAAGAAGGGTCAACACTGCAAATATTGACTTGCTGCATTAACTCATTCTGTCAATATAAGCTTTTGTTACTCATAATATGACTGCAATTATATTTCCGTATGTGATAAAAACATCTGACAAACACATAAAAAAACCAGAGGGCAGCAGATCATGTGAAAACATATTTGTGTCATTCTCAAAACTTTTGGCCATGACTGTGGTATCGGAAACTGCAGCATTTACATAAATGAAGCTTATGGAAGTATAGAGCTACAAGGGACTTTTAGAAAGAAAGTTAAAATAGTAGGTCTCTTACATAGCACCAATGTAAATCAGGTTTCCTATAGGAGTCTATAACAGTTAACATTAGATT
Source organism: Leptodactylus fuscus (assembly GCF_031893055.1). Lineage (NCBI taxonomy): Eukaryota > Metazoa > Chordata > Amphibia > Anura > Leptodactylidae > Leptodactylus > Leptodactylus fuscus. Next base: position 161,781,192 of record NC_134269.1, on the reverse strand, counting down.
CTGCTTCCTTATAAATATATAGACTCATTGTTTACTTATTGGCATATATAGTGAGAAGAGTAAGTACATTGTGAATTGTGATGTTATGCTGAGACACTACAGCATATAGAGCAGGCAAAATCTGAAACCCAATATGTGTGATCTTAAAGGCAAAGAGCTGCACTGCAAGAAAGAAGAGCAGCGACTGATGGCAACTTGTGTTACATTAAGGTCCTCTTTAACAGAGTTGTCCCACGAACAACACCTTTCAAAGTGCAGCTACCCTGCAGAACACGGAGGTCCCACTCCTGGCAAACAGATATGTTAAATGTAGTATGACACAGCTCCACGTAAGACTCCATACTCATGAGAAGGTGATCTCTCCTTAGGGAGTAATATTATCCCCAGAAACTGGTCTAGAAGTCTCTCACATCTGCTAAGTTAGTTTTCCCTACACTGTGCTGAAGAGATCTAACAAGATCGAAACAGTGTTGTGAACAGGTGGGATACTGACTTGGCAAAATCCTGCATCATTGAAGTAAAGGCTTGTTGGAAAGTAGGGCATGATGTTCAAGGGAGCTACCCCTAGAGGGCAGCAAACAGAGGCATTGTTTCCCTATTTACATCTTGGGAAACATATTTTTCCCATAATCCCATAAGACTCCATACACCTGAGAAGGTGATCTCTCCTTAGGGAGTGATATTATCCCCGGAACATTCAAAGGAATAGTAATAAATGAATACATTTTGTCCAACAAAACAGGAGCAGAGCCTACATAAGAGGCTCTCTGCCTTGGCCGTTTCATTCACTTGCCATTTTCTGGTATGTGCAAAAAAAAAAAAAAGTCTAAATTTCACCTACATTATTGGGTAAGCTCAAACCACAGTTACCGTATTTTTCGGACTATAAGACGCACCTAGGTTTTAGAGGAGGAAAATAGAGGAAAAAAAAATTTGAAGCAAAAAATGGTAAAATATTTAATATATGGGAGTTGTAGTTTTGCAACAGCTGCAAGGCCACATTGACAGGTGACCCTGCAGCTGTACGGGGACGCAGTGTTTTTTTTGCGGGGCCAGAAGTACTTTTTAGTTTACCATTTTGGGGAATATCTATTGCTTAGATCACCTTGTATTGAAAAAAAAAAACAGTGGTTTATGACATATGATTTTCTACTTTTATATATATTCTAGGGACAGGAGGTGATTTAGAACTTATTTATTTTATATTTTTATTATATATTTTTAAAGCTTTTTTTTTTTTTTTTTACTATTTTATTCCCCCCCGGGGGCTTGAACCTGCGGTCACTTGATTGCAAGTCCCATAGACGGCAATACAACTGTATTGCCGTCTATGGGACATTCTGTATATTAGTATTACGGCTGGTCATAGAGACCAGCCGCAATACTAATATAGCAGTGACAGGCCTGGGAGCCTCATTAGGCTCCCGGCTGTCACCCGAACAGGTCGGCTCCTGCGATATCGCCGCGCAGGAGCCGGCCTGCAACTTTACAGGTACGGGGCCGGTGGGGACCGGCCCCGGGGGAGAAGGGACCACCGATACTGACCCGCCATCCGCTGTACTAGAGAGGCGGATGCCGGCACGGGATAGATGCCGGGGCCTGAGACATCGCTGCGCTCCTCTGCCCTGCATGAAGCCAGCGGCGGGGGGGGGGGACGGAGGAGCGGAATAGCATCACTCCTCCCGCTGCTGGCTTCATGCAGGGCAGAGGAGCGCAGCGATGTCTCAGGCCCCGGCACCTGCATCTATCCCTTGCCGGCATTCGCCTCTCTATTACGGCGGATGCCAGGCGCCACATTCAGACTATAAGACGCACCCTTCTTTTCCCCCCAAATTTTGGGGGAAAAAAGTGCGTCTTATAGTCCGAAAAATACGGTACCTACCACAGGCCCCTGCTGGACTTTCCCATTTTCTTTGGAAAAAGCAATTCCTATTACTTTCTACAGTTGTTGGCTGCTCAGAGTGTCAGCCATACTGAAGTTTTTCAGAGAACCCTCGAATAAACAATAGTCCCTCATCCCTACATGTGGATATCATGAGTGATAAATACCAGTTGTACATACTGAAGAATGTGAAGTTTGTGCATAGAACAAAAGTACCTGGAATTACCAGTTAAATTAACAACAAAGCTTAAAAAACAAGATCCCCTTTAATGAGCCGGAGCATAGAGATTAAGATGACACTGTCCAACATAAAACGTTACCACACAGAGAAACTCTAAAATGTTTTTAATTTATATCTGGAATAAATTATAATCTGGAATATAGACCAGTTGGAACATACAGTATGCTAGTGACAAGAAGGCATCTAAGCAGGGAGACCAGTCGCTATATATTGCCTTTATTACACTACAGGGGATTGGCAATAACCATGACCCCTTCAAGCTCAAAGCCAAATCCCTCAACGCATACTATTCAACAATTGGATCCATTGAATATCCTTGTGTGTCAGAGACAGCTGCCGATCTCTCTCCTTTGGTCTTTTAGAAAGCAATGAGGGGGAAAAAAAAGGAGTGAATTAAAAAAAAAAAAAAATCTTTATACACAGTGAGGAAATTGCTTTCCTCTTGTTCCTCAAACAAAATGACAACACGTGTGACCCCACAGAACCTGTCAGAGGGACCGGTGTGGATGTCAGCTTTGTAGAGATGGTTCTTCCTTTGCCGTAGTGAAGAAGAATGCAAGGCCATGCTCTGCAGACCTCTCCTGCAAGTGAAAAGTTTGTCACTTGGGAAAACACCGTAAGGAACCCTGCAACATATACCTGCATTCTTAGGTTCCCAGTCATCTGGCCTTCGTCCCCTTCCAATGGGGAAAGACAATTCACTGCTGCATGCTACCTTCCCACCCTTACCTGGGCAAAGATGCCGAGATCCAAAGTCAGTAGCAGCAGTTATTTAATTTAAAAAAAAAATAATGTTTTAATGAGAACTGGTGTTTCTCATTCCTCCCTACCTGCATTTTTATGTATTTTATTATTTTTTTTTCCTTCTTTCCCAAATATCTTTAGGGAAAATAAAAATAGATATTTATCATTCGTCCGTGAGATCCTGTACAAACAGAAGCTGTGCTCGACTAAGTCCAGCCTCTTGGAGGGTGGGAGGCACAGGGACTTCCTCGGTGGGAAGGCACGGCAACACCCTCCGGGGAAAATTCACCACTATCTGGAAATGTTCTGGAGTCTCTTTCAAGGAGAAGAGAAAATCGTGAATAACCTGAAATGAGAGGAAATATAAAGTATCACCCGGATTGTAACAATTTACTTTATTACACCAGTTATCGAGTATAAAATGTCTTATACATGAGAACTTACTGAAAGGGACTGTGTGAAGAGGAACCTTCGCTCCACTCTGGTGTCATTTGGCATCTTGAAGATTATTTTCAGACTGTCAGGATGGTCTGCCTCAGGCTCTGCAGGCAGACACTCGGACCGGCGTTCCTTCTCTTCTTGAAGGTTCTGTTAAAGGAGGAAGGTTTATTTAGAGGATTGCACTGTTCCATTTAATGCAGAGCTCTGTGTGCGAGAGCCTGTTCTCTGTAATGAGAGTTCAAGCTCCAGGGCTACAATCAATCACAACATTAACTAAAAGATAAAACGTATCTCCAATTATAAAACCACTTCTTATAATTGAGAGTAAGATGCTCTGTCACATATCTTATTTATTTAAATCTGTTTCCTTCTCCACTCAAAGGGTTAGAAGTTTGTAAGGTCCTCTATCAGGTGCCATTCCACGGATTCTGGTATAGTTGGAGTTTTTTCTTTAGTTCCCACCATTCCAGAGCCATCAGTGCTGTTAGTTTTGGTGCTGATATGCTATTAAGGCCATGTAATGTTAGTTGGGTGATGTCTGTCTGCATGCGCTCTCATGTTAAAAGGCATAATGGGAGCTTTCCTTACTTTTTGGATGGAAGAAAAAGGTTAGAAAAGTACACAAACCTCACAGACGAAGAAAGCTTGTTTATGTACTGTAACCGACAAAGACAGAATATAAGTCTGTTGCTCTCATTCTATGACAGACAACAGAAAAGGTACAACGGTAGTGTAAATGTTCCCTTGGTTTGCCTTTTCCAGCAGCCTCCTTATTTATAGACTAATTAAAAAAAAAAAAAAAACAGCCTCTGCTAGATAAGTGATGGAAACTTTCTTAAGATATATTACTACTAGGTCAAATAAGAAACGTTGTAATTAGAGATGAGCGAGTACTGTTCGGATCAGCCGATCCAAACAGCACGCTCGCATAGAAATGAATGGACGTAGCCGGCACGCGGGGGGTTAAGCGGCCGGCCGCCGTCAAAGCGGAAGTACCAGGTGCATCCATTCATTTCTATGGAGCGTGCTGTTCAGATCGGCTGATCCGAACAGTACTCGCTCATCTCTAATTACAATGTTTCTTATTTGACCTGTGCTATTCATTTACGAAAAGTTGCTTTATAATTGGAGGTACGCTTTAAAGGCAATCTTCATTTCTATAGGTTTTATTTCTCTCTGAATTGACACTTACTCTTTTCTTCCTCTCTTCTGCCTGCAGACGAAGTTGTGCTTCTTCCTCCTCTCGTCTCTTCTGCTCCTGTTTCTCTCTTTTTTTACGTTCCTTCTCTTGGTCAGCACGTAGGGATGCCAGATACGCCTCATCCTGCTGTTGCCTGAGAACCTGGGTCTGGTTTCTCTCCTCCCTAAAAATCACAAGAGTCCCAAGTAGATATAAGCCCAAGTCTTCACTTGCATGTTACCAACCATGTTATCAATGGGAAAAAAATAAAATACAGGATTTCACAGAAAGGAGCCAACATTTGTTAATAAAGTATATTTCAAAATTTATTAGTAACAAAAATACAGCTAGAAAATCACAAGTTTAGTTACACTTTAAAAGCCCATTTTTGTTCCTTCCAGTACTGGTGATATTTTTAAGAAGATATGTGGATGTAGATGCAGGCCTAAGCGATATGCATGAACTCTTACTTTTAGGAGGTGTGGTGCATTTAACGTTTTGTTTAGTTTACACATTTTTGCAATTAATAAATGTATATGTATTTTTTTTCTATAAAACCTACACTGTAAATCAAAACTGCACAAAGTTGGCTAAACTCATACAGTGCTAAGTGGCATTTTGACAAAGTTGCAGGTGTCTACTTTCATAAAATATATAGGTACAGGGGTATAGTATGATTTTTTTTTTTCAACTTTGTAAGTTAGGTTTTATTTGTACATCTAAAAGTGTGAAAAATTGTACTGGCTACCAGTGGTGCAAAATGGGCAAAAACTATTTGCCTATGATAAGGTAACTGTTACAATACCGTTTCTATCTGTAACTCACCGTTCCAGTCTCTCAGACACCAAGTATGTCTGGTTGGCCTCCATTATAAATGTCAGTTGATTTATCAAGTCCTGTGGCTGAATTAACCCTTCCAGCCTCCCAACTACAGTCATCCGGCGGTCCTTCAGCATTATCATGGCAAGAAATGGGTAAGTGTTCTCACGTAGAGCCTGGGAAACTGAATTGCCAACAAATAATACACGTATAAATATGACATCACCCACTGTGTTACATTCACATAATAGAATATAAAACTCACCTCTGAACCCCTCTGGCTTGTTGGTGGAGCATGCCCAAAATAGCATTCTGCCATTGACGAACTGAGTGACTTCTGTTGTACAGAGTGTGTTCCTATAAAAATATCACCTATAAGATCAAAAAGTCCCGAGACAACAAACATGTATAACAGAGTATAGAACTCACCGACAAAACTCATCAGAATCCTGATGATCTTCCCCATGCAAATAGACTAATAAGAAGCGCAGTTCCTGTTTGGCATCATTAAGTGCCTGGAAGAGAAAAGCAGCAATTACATGAAAAACTAAAGACCATCGATTGCTTCTCCAGACCACAGAAAGTTTCCCTTGGTCTGTACAAACTGAAGTGCTGACACTGCATTCTCTGTTATCAAAGCATACATGGCTTTCAGTCATAGAGCCCGAGAGAAAACCATATCCCAAATTGAAGTAAAGAATAATGTAAAATAGAAGTTTTTGCAGTAAAAAGAACATTCCTCTAAAGGCCATTGCACATCACAGATGAGAAATGACCTGTCTGTCGTAGTGTCCGTAACTTTTTTTAAATTTAATGTAGATTGTGAGCACAAATATATGAGCCCCATATTTTATGGGGATAAGTGCCTGTAGTGCACAACCCCTGTAAGATCTAGATTTATAATAATGAGATGTATTATAACAAGATCATTCTGTTTTACTCTCTTGTGACAGAGCTTGAACGAATGCATCCATGTACATTACCTGACTATAGGTCCCCTGATAAAACACAGGGTGTGTTCTGCCATATTTTTCTTCAAACATCTGTATAAAGGAAACTATGTCCCCAACTGGGTCAGTGACTCTGCTGCGTGGATCTGGTCGAATGAAACGGAGAGCAAACCTGAAAACAAGATGGAGAGTTGTGCTAGAGTTCTTAAATCTAAACGACTAAGAGGCAAATGTTGTCAGTCACTTACCTAAATATATCAAGCAGTGTATAGTATGTGATGCGGAATGGAAGCATGATCAGGTAGTAACCCCATCCTAGAAGCCCCTAAACACAAGAAGTCTTTGTGAAATGCCTGCGCACAGGGAGATGTACTTGTCTATAGACAGATGTGCAGAGGTGTCTGAAACTTACCCTCGGCTGTGGCCTGGATACCACATAACTATATACTCTGTGGTCTGCAGTATTCACTTGCAGTGGCCGGCTTGGCGTGGTGTTGAAGACACTGGGGACTCCTTCCTGTTCATTCAGCCTGTCCTGAACAGCTGCCTGAATATAAAGTAAACCACAGTGAATTGTAAAACTGTGAGAGATCAACGCTGTATCCACTGCCATCAGGAACCAGGCAATACATACCTCTATATTCCAGTTGTGCTGTTGCAAAGTTTGGCGACATTGGTCCATTGACTCTATTCCTGTCAAATCCTAAATGAAAATATACAGGATGGAGCATTACTGATATACTGGCTGAAAATGACATCACGCATCATAAACAATGTTGTACCCATAATTCTAAAGCCATTAATAAAGTTAATTTAATTAATTTTCCCTGGGTTTTTTTTTTTTTAAAGAATTGTGCAATTCCATTTACCCAACATGCATACAGTATGAGCTTTGTGTATTAGGAACCTTCACCCCATACTGGGGCCTGCAAGTAACGTCATTGAGGTCATCTGTTGGGATTGCTGGACACCAAATGATAAAACAATAAAGGCCTATTATAATGGTATGCTATCAAAAATAAGGGCCTGAAAAAAACCTTTAAACCATCAGCTAGGTCTGTCTTCAGCATCTGAAAATATTCAAGCTGTTCATTGGTTTAACATTTTTGGATTTGGTGTCCATTGGTTGTCACCATCTTTGACCCTGCTAGGGTCAACTAGTATTTATAGGGGGAAATGTGATCTTATACAAAAAAAAAAAGCAAATATGGAGCTCAGTGCTTCTCTTGTTGCTCACAGTCCTGGCAATAAGCCCAAAAAGTAACGAAACCCTCGCTCCATACTGGTTACTACTCTGTTTACACTGGGACAGCTCTGCTACATGTAACAATGTTTACTGAGGACAAGGTGAAGCTCTACAATGAATTCAGTTTTATGACTATTTACCAGAAAACGCCTTTAATAACTTCCCCGGTATCCACATTATTCCAGGCACATATTTCTCATCATGGAGGGCAGGCAGCACCAACAACAAAGATCAGGCTGTCTGCTTCCTTATTTCTTCTCCTATATCAGGGGTGTCAAACCCATTTCACCACATCAGCCTTATGGTTGACTTCAAAGGGCCGCTAGTAATTCTGCGACTGTATAAATGTAGCCATACCAGTTAGGTGTAGTTATATTTATAGTCCGTTGGAGACAACCTTAATAGATGTGAATGTATTGTTAAACAGAAAAAGCTTAGCTATTTTGTTTTCTGACTGGATGTTCCTCCCTAGCCAAGAGTCCCAAATATATCCCACTATAGATAGACTGTAAGCCCTTGTGGGCAGGGCCCTCTACCCCACGGTACCAGTCGGTCATTGTATTATATCTGTGAGTATATTTTGTGTACTGTATGTAAACCCCCAAATGTAAAGAACCATGGAATTAATAGTGCTATAGAAATAAAGAATAATAATAATAGTCCCTTCATAGGTAATAGTGACCACCACCTCCCCCAGGTAATAGTCCCTAATTATCCCCCCCACCTTTACAGGTAATTGCCCCCTCAGGCGCACAGATATTGATGACCCCTCCAGGTACTTGTACTCAACACCCCACATTAAATTACATATTTCGTATTAGCTTTTTTTTTTTCCTGCAGACTGTGTTGTGTTTTCTTTGAGCCAAAGCCAGGAGTGAGTGGATTGAGCAGAAGGGAGAAGTATAAGAAGTTTCCTATAGATTTCCATTCCCTTTGCAGCCATTCTTGACTTTGGCTTAAAAAAAAACCAACAACAAAAAAAGCTGCATTTCCGCCATGTGGGGTCTCAGCCAAACAAGGTTTTTTGGGAACAATTTTTGGTTCTGAAAAAAGGCCTCTCCTGCTTAGTTGTCCCAATACACCTCCCCCACCTACAAGACCACATTCTTTAGCTCCTGCTGTGCAGGGGGTTGTTTACTTTAGTAGTGGCACTAAAAACTACTGTCCCATCACCCAGACACCTCGTAGAACTGCCTCCTATTCCCTTCCTCTTCACCCCTTATACCCTCCTGCTACTCCTTCCCTTTGTGCTAATCTCACTTTCCCCAATCAGGTCTCATATGATTCAATGAACCCACCAATTTCACCAAGATCAGCATCTATCTATCTATTGTGAATGGAGGCCTACTGATTCTCTGATGGCTATTGGACTTCAGCATGCTAGATGGAATTGTTCTGGAGAATACATGAGTCCGGCTAGGTGATCATGGGGGTCAGAGGGCACAAGGGAGCCTGCAGTTGACCAAATGAGCAACAGGTGTCCCAAGTGAATAGCTGGCTGAATGACAAAAGGCCAGCAGGACACTGAACTGGGGGAACCAGTTGGGCAGATTTGGTGTAGATCTTGTAGGAGGTTCCCTTCCCTTACTGGCCATGAGGTCCTTTGATGCCTAAAGGAATTCTGGAGACTGGATGACCATGCAGATTTTATCAGACATACCACTGCACAAACACTGGCTAAGTAGGATATAATCTCCAGTGTGAACACAGCACTAAGTGATGAGTAGAGTCAGTCGCAGCCATGTAAACAAGTCTCCTAAATACTGTACAACCTATAAGCAGGATATAATCTCCAGTGTGAACACAGCACTAAGTGATGAGTAGAGTCAGTCGCAGCCATGTAAACATGTCTCCTGAATACTGTACAACCTATAAGCAGGATATAATCTCCAGTGTGAACACAGCACTAAGTGATGAGTAGAGTCAGTCACAGCCATGTAAACAAGTCTCCTAAATACTGTACAACCTATAAGCAGGATATAATCTCCAGTGTGAACACAGCACTAAGTGATGAGTAGAGTCAGTCACAGCCATGTAAACAAGTCTCCTAAATACTGTACAACCTATAAGCAGGATATAATCTCCAGTGTGAACACAGCACTAAGTGATGAGTAGAGTCAGTCGCAGCCATGTAAACAAGTCTCCTAAATAATGTACAACCTATAAGCAGGATATAATCTCCAGTGTGAACACCGCACTAAGTGATGAGTAGAGTCAGTCGCAGCCATGTAAACATGTCTCCTGAATACTGTACAAGATATAATCTCCAGTGTGAACACAGCACTAAGTGATGAGTAGAGTCAGTCGCAGCCATATAAACAAGTCTCCTAAATACTGTACAACCTATAAGCAGGATATAATCTCCAGTGTGAACACCGCACTAAGTGATGAGTAGAGTCAGTCACAGCCATGTAAACATGTCTCCTAAATACTGTAAAACCCATAACCACCACATCCCAGGCTCCAGATCTCCCCAGGATCGCTACATCTGTCCTTACCCCATTAAGTCAACCATTATTTTACACATAAATCACAAAATCCACAGTAAACCCTCCTTGTATGTCCATTCATATTTAGCATATTTTATGTATTTCTGGAAAGCTGGGTGACAACCAAACTGCATGCAAAGCCATCATTACCATAACTAAGTAGATGTGCCATTCAGGTGGCCAGGAAAGATTTGAGTGCAGCCCCTAATGATGGCCATAATAGTTGCCACCCAACTTTCCCAGGTGTGAGATGCCGGCACAATAGGAGCTCTATTTTGCTGGTTATTTTCGGCCGTGCCTGGATGTGGAGCAGCCGATGGTGCAGGTTACCCCAGGGTGACGAGTGCGGACAGCTGTGCTCTATGTACAGGCATGTCCTCAGCTGGAAGGGGTGCAGGCCTTCATCACCTCTCAGGTGGGGGCCATGACTACAGTCCTAACGGTCTGCGCCATGACACTGATGGCCACCACACGGTACCTGCGCCGTAGTCCATGTCCCCATGGCTCCGGATACCCCGCAGCGCTGCCTCTCCTGGGCCACAATCCTCTGATCACACAACTCATCTCTCCTGACTCCATACAAACCAGGCCGGAGCTGCTGTCGGCCCCGCGGACTCCCCGCTCCCCCACCAAACGTGGCAGGGCCCGCACACACCCGACCTCCAAACACTCCTGCAGCTTCCTACCTGAAACTGCAGCAGCTTTTCGGTCTGCTCCTGGCTCAACTCCCGCTCCTCCGGCGCCGCCATCTTCCCCCTCCGCCTTCTGACCCGTCACTCCCATTCACCGGAAATGACGAAGAGACTTCGTTAGCACCAGGGGATGGAGTTCCGCCGTGTGGCGGCCATTGCAGGCAGTGGGGGAGGATTAGTTGTCTCATAAGCTTAGTGTATGCCAAACACCATGCCAGCCATGGTGCCCAGTATAAAGTGCCAGCAGTCTCTGGACATGAAGCCTATATTGTAGCCAGCACAACTAAAACCTGTCTCTTTATAAATTCTACCCATATATTTGTAGTGTATTACCTGTATATTATAGGAATATAGTTGTAGTGTATTACCTGTATAGTATAGGAATATAGTTGTAGTGTATTACCTGTATAGTATAGGAATATAGTTGGTGTATTACCTGTATAGCATAGGAATATAGTTGTAGTGTATTACCTGTATATTATAGGAATATAGTTGTAGTGTATTACCTGTATATTATAGGGATATAGTTGTAGTGTATTACCTGTATATTATAGGAATATAGTTGTAGTGTATTACCTGTATATTATAGGAATATAGTTGTAGTGTATTACCTGTATATTATAGGGATATAGTTGTAGTGTATTACCTGTATAGTATAGCCTGTATAGTATAAAAATATATTTGTAGTGTATTACCTGTATATTATAAGAATATGTTTGTAGTGTATTACCTGTATATTATAAGAATATGTTTGTAGTGTATTACCTGTATAATATAGGAATATGCAGAATAATTCATTTGTCTGCTTTAACCTCTTCTTTCATTTCTGCAATTTGTTTAATTTATTTTTTTTAAATGTAGATTGTGAGCCTGACATAGAGCACACAATGCACATTTTTCCCTATCAGAATGTCTTTGGAATTTGGGATGGAAATCCATGCAAACACGGGGAGAACATACAAACTCCTTGCAGATAGTTTTATGCCCTTGGCGGGATTTGAGCACCAGGACTCCAGCGCTGCAAGGCTGCAGTGCTAACCACTGAGCCACCGTGTGGCCCCCTATTTCTGCATTTTTTTGTAATTTACCGCCTGTATCTAATTTTTCTATTTCCTGAGCCGTATGAGGGCTTATTATTTGCCGGACAAATGTACTTTGTACATAGTACTAGTTAATAGTTAGTAGGATGGACATGGATATAAAATTCACAATGGGCTGTAATTAGAAAAAACTGCATTTTTGCCTAATTTGCCCTTACAAGAGCTGTTTTCTCACCAATTTGAAGAGCTGATGATGTTTATTTTGCGCACTCATGATTATTTTTCCTACCCCAACTTGCCTGTCATGGCTTCTTTCAGCTCCGATTAGACTTTTACCCCTCTTCTGAATTGGATATCGAACAGGACACGGCAACTCTTTGAACTTCACTCTCACGCATCAGATTCTGTTTCTGTTTGCATTGTTGGATTTTATATTTATGTGATGCGCTGTAAAATGAAAAACTTCAATAAAATGGAATAAAAAAAAAAAAAAGAAGAAAAAACCGCATTTGCGCCATTCCCATATTGGCTTTGTTTTTACAGCATTCACTATGTGGTACAATTGACCTTTTCCATGGATTAGTCAAGTGTGCTCGATCACAACCATACAAAATTCATATAGTTTTTGTGTTAATAGTTTCACGAAACTCAAAAACTGAAAATGCAAAATATTATTTTAGGCCCGGTTCACATCTGTGTTCAGGGAGTCTGCTTGGGAAGCCCTGGAACGGAAACCTACATGCATAAAAAAGGTGGTTACTTAAAGAAACCTGCGGACCCCATAGACTATTATGGGGTCTGTGTGGTTTTCGCTCTGTTCCCGCAAACTCCCTTGATAGCTCATATAGTATCATGCTCCCAAGTGGCCCACCACACAGTACATGCTTCCCAGTGGCCGCCATACATCTAATAATGCTCCCCACTGGCCCCCAGACACATGATAATGCTCCCCACTGGCTGCCCAGGCAAGTTGTAATAATCCCCAGTGACTCCTAGGCAAGTAGTAATGTTCCTCAGTAGCCTTCAGGCAAGTAATAATGACCCATGTGACCCTAAGACAACTAAAAATGTCCACAGTAGCCTTTAGGCATATAATGTTGTCCCCCATGGCTCCTAGAACTTAATAATGCTTTCAGCTGGCCCACAGACACCTCATAATGCTTCTCAGTGGACCCCAGACAACTAATAATTCTTCCCAGTGGCCCCCAGACACCTATTGCTCCCTTGTGGCCCCCATGCAAGTAGAAATATTCTCCCGTAGCCCCCAGACTAGTAATAATGTTCCCCAGTAGCCTCCAGGAAAGCGATAGTGGTCCATTGACAACTAATAATGTCCCCCAGTGGCTCCCAGGCAAAAATAATGTCCCCCAGGTAAGTAATAATGTCACCTAGTGGTTCCCTGACAACTAATAATGTCCCCTATTGGCCACCACACAAGTAAAAATGTTCCCCAGTGGCCCCTGGACCTCCTACCGATTAGGTGCATGGGCACCTCCACTTGCTCCCATCAAGCAATTGCTGGTCTAACCTTTGTAGTTAAAAAAAAAAAAAAAAAAAAAGAATCACAATTTGAATTAAATGATGTAGACACCACATTTCATGGACAGAAAACATAATAATAAATCCATTTATTCATGCAATCCCTGCTACCATTTGTAGTTTCCCAAGTCTGTCAAACAGCAGAGATTCACCGTACAGCCGGAGTGCACCCACAAATAAGAAACGCTGCTGTGAAGCCAATGTTTCACATGCTGTGGCCCATATGCAATATTTGTGAAGTGCCACAATACCACCTTACAACCAGAGCCAAATGTCACAATGGAGATTTTTAAAAACATTTTTTTTCAGTCACATGCTGGATGGGTGGGATTATGTTTCCTTGAACGAAAAATAAAGATCATTATCTAAATCTGTCAGGGTCTTATGTGCTCTGCCTTATCTTCCCACTAAACTACTTCCCCCCACTACCTATCAGCTATCTTCCCTGCTGATACTTAACTTTGTATTGTTCTCTGCCTCCCCCACTAGACTCTTTGGCTCCGCCAGCCTTTTGGCCAGTTTCTATTTGCTTTCCTGTATGTGCACCCAAACTGCTAGATTTCCTTTACATCCACATCTTCCTAGGGTGCATTCACACTAAGTATACGCTGAGCTGATTCTGAAGATAAAGGACGTTCAGAATCAGCATGTACAAGGCAGATCCCATTCATTTCAATGGGAGCCGGGCATACGACCGCTCCCCATTGAAATGAATGGGCTGCTTTTTTCCCTATTGGTTTCAATGTGATACGCGTGTATCGTGCAAGGCAGATCCCATTCATTTCAATGGGAGCCGGCATACGAGCGCTCCCCATTGAAATGAATGGGCTGCTTTTTTCCCTATTGGTTTCAATGTGATACGCACGTATCACATTGAAACCAATAGGGAAAAAAGCAGCCCATTCATTTCAATGGGGAGCGCTCGTATGCCGAAATCAGTTTTTGAAACCATTTCAGGCTTGATTCACACCAGCTCTTGTACTATGGAGATTCCTTCCCCCTCTCCGCATGAAAAAAGTGAAGAGAAATGCGCTGCCAGTAGCGCTTTTCTCTTTGAATTTTTTGGGCAGAAACCACATGGACCCCATTATAGTTGATGGAGTCCAAGCGGCCTCACCAAACAGAAACCCGAATGCAGATGTAAACCAAGCCTTAAAATCCTCAAAAACTGATTTAGGGCCCCTTCACACGGAGTTTACGCTCCATGTATTCTGTCTACGGGCTGTGTATTCCGTACATTTTACACGTGTAAAAATACACATGTAAAATGTAGTTAGCCATTGAGTTCAATGGCTTTTTTGTATAACACGCGTAAAGACGCGCGTTATACAAACATGTCATTGAACTCAATGGCTAACTACATTTTTACACGTGTAAAATGTACAGAAAACACGGAACGTAAACTCCGTGTGAAGGGGCCCTTAGAATGTAAACACAAACCGACAGAGTTTTTGATGGACAACCATTGACTAATCCAGTGGTGTAACTAGGAATGGTGGGGCCCCGTGGCGAACTTTTGACATGGGCCCCCCCCCATCCCAACTGACGCCGAAGACCTCGACCGACCCCCTCCTCCGCACTCTATTATGTCCCTTACTGGCCCCTGCACACAGTATTAACCCCAATAGTGTCCCTCTGTGGACACCCATAAACAATTACTATACTCTGGGGTCTTTTCAGACCCCAGAGTATAATAATCGGAGACCCGGGGAATAAAAACATTAAAAAAAAAAAACCCACTGTTGCTTCTTACCTGTTCCCCGGCTCCTGTGCTGTGCTGTCCTCCTGTGCTGACCACCGCTCGCGTCCTTCGTTAATGACGTCGGACGTCACATGACCCGGGAAGCATGCCGGGTTCATGTGACGTCAGAGACGTCAGACAACAGTAGGACGGAGGCCTGGCAGGATCGCGGAGAGGTAAGTAACAGTTTTTTATGTTTATTACCTCTCCCGATCTGCCGGTCATTATACTCGGGGGTCTGCAAAGACCCCCGAGTATAATGATAGCCCCTGTGGGGCCCGCGGTGTCACTTGCCGATCCCGGTCCAGCCAGGATCGGCAAGTGAATAGGGGCCGTAACAGCCTATTTAAAAAAAACCGCAGCGGTAGCGGCTGTCACCGGGCCCCCTAATGGCCCGGGCCCTGTGGCAGCTGCTACTGCTGCTACCACGGTAGTTACGCCACTGGACTAATCCGTCTAAAAAGACATTCTCCATATATCCCTCATAGGTCGCATTACGGCAGTTAAAATGACCCGCCTCCCGAAATTGCTTTACATTTTCGAAACACTTTCAGTATCCTATTCAGAATTGCGCTCCCTCCAAAAATTGATTTTCTAGTTTATCTGGAATGGTAAACGCCACTGTATCTCCCACTCTGTGATGTTGACTGGCAAAAATGAGGGGGGTTGGCGGTCCCACATATTTTGCACTATTATTAGGCAACCCACTTGTGTTGTATCCCGTTATGGGCCACGCCACAAGCCTTCACTAAGTGGGTTGACATTGAGAAGCTCTGGCTGGCCCCGATCAACCCTAATGCGTTTCTGTGGTCACGCTCTCCTCCCCTCCCTGCTGACCCTCTCTCTTCAGGCCCATTTGCTTCACTCATACTATATGGATGGCTTGCTACAAGCTTTTCCCACTGGCTTCCCTGCGTTCCTCCATATTTTCTTCCTATATAATCTTTAGAGAAGATAGGGCTTTTTCCATGATACAGATCTGGTGGACCAACAACCTTGGAGCTCAGGCCCTTTGACTATTACCTCTGTCCTGCACTTACCCGCATCTGAGTGGTTCCAGTACCAGCAGATTGCTCACTTTGTATTCTTACAGTTTGGTTCCCTGAAGGTTTCACTCCCTACTGTCTTTGAGAGGATTTGTTGAGCTGAAACTTCCATAAGAGGTTTAATATTGGGTATTTACTGACTCTTATCTTCATATATTTATGGGAGGGACCATCCTCTCCCATAAATATATGATTAACGTATATACTCGAGTATAAGCCAATCTGAATATAAGCCGAGACCCCTAATTTTACCATAAAAAACTGGGAACACTTAATGACTCGATTATAAGCCTGGGGGGGGGGGGGATCCACCATTGCAGATAAAAATTCTGGTCATGTGTATTACAGCTTAGTAACTCCATGTGCCTCATAGTAATAGCAGTTAACCCCATCATGTCCCTTACATTAACCCCCTGTGTGCCTCACATAAGAGTTACTGATATGTAGGATATATGGAGGTAATAATTAGGTATCTTCATAATTAAGGTCCTTTATTAGTACCCCCATGTGTCTCACATATAAGTGACCCTTATATGGGGCATACAGGGGTTAATATGATGGACATGATACGGTTAACTGCTATTAATGTGAGGCACACGGAGTTACTGAAACTAAATTAATAACCCCAAATACCTGACATTACTAGGAATAGTAACTTTAGCAGGTACCTGTGTGTTTTACTTTCACTTTATTCTAGCTTCCTCTCCTCAATGCAGAGCAGCAGCAGGGGCCACTTGGGCTTTCATCGCTCTCCACGGAGCACAAAGACCTGCATAAATTAAACGAAGGGGGATGTCCTTTAGTGCTGCTGTGCTGAAAACGTCGGCTTATACTCGAGTATATACAGTAAGTGGTCCGTGGCTCTGAATAGGCAGATCTCGCCTGGACAATGGCAGGTTATTTGGTCCCAAGAAGCTAAGTCCTTGACATGTGTGACCTTCCACACTGGTACGACACCCCTGCCTTGCTTCACTCTCTCAACCCTAGCATTCCCTCTCATTGCTGGTGTTGCCAGGCTGGGGTTGGTACACTATACCATGTTTTCTGGGAGTGCCCACAGATTGGCCCCTTCTGGATGGAGGTCAAACGCCTTAGGGGGCGTTCACACTACCGTCAGTGTCCAACAGATAGTGTCTGCTCCTAGTGTCTGTTCACAATCTCACATGGACATTAGGAGCGGATACTAGCTGTGTCTGTGACACTTGTCATTCATTTAAATGGCGATCGGGTGCGTTCTTTTGCACTCCGTGCCTGTCCTTCACAGCAAAAACCCACATGTAAGGTTTTTCTGTCCGCTTGAAAAGTCGGACATCTTTACAAGCAGATAGATTTGGCCTCCTTTTGGTAGCATTTGTATAATCCGACCTTATGCTTTAGCTTACCTTGCTGGTTTATGTGGTACATATATATATCCTGTTTACCACTCACGTGTAACTACATCTAATAACTATCCTGGGCAGTATTGGACTCTTTGCTGTGCTCTCTTTTTTTGTACATTTATCTGTGTGTTACTCGCATCATATATTTTGTATAACTTTTTAATGTGATACTATTAAAGTTTGTATATTCCTATTACGAGTTTTGGTCTATTTTTGACCTCACTATTTTGAGTGTCTGTATACCTATTTCTTTGTTTTTTCTCTACTAGTTTGTGGTATAGACACGATTTTGGATGTAGGACCCTACTTTGGGAACATACTATGTGTCTCAAAGCTATATTTAGTTTTTCCCTCTTATGTGCCAGGTTTGTTTTTAACTTTGTGACAAACAAGAATTTTTGAAAAAGAAAGATATGTACCCATGTTAAAAAAAAATCCTTGAAAATATAGCCTTCACCTTCAGATTTGATAAAATGACACATTGTACACTCAAGACATCTATGGCACTACCAAAAAATACAGTTTTCAGAAAGCACAAATGCACCAAAATTCTGGTTTAATTTGAACCAAAAAAATTGTCTGGCATGGTGGGTTTTTATAAAGTATCGATTTTTGATTTTACCAAGAAGGGGTGTGGCCTAATGTGCCAAGAACTTTTAAGGCAACTAATAGAAGGTGTAAAATTAGACTAGACAGATTTATTTAACAACATCAGCACTTCGATAAATCTGGTGCATTTTAAGACTGTCTAGTCCATGTTTGCACAGCCTAGGTTCTAGACAGTATTAAAGAGGACCTTTCATCAGATCGGCTTTCCCGATCTGTGCCCGGTGTAAAGCGCTATCGGTCCCGGTACCGTGAATTCAGCGCACTGTCAGCTTTCCAGCAGTATATAAAACTGCATGTGCCCGATCTGATGAAAGGTCCTCTTTAATAAATGCCCAACTACCTTTAAAATACAACTCAATGGGGCAAATATAGTAACATGGTCCAAAAACTTAGTTGCCCATAGCAACCAATTGCAATGTAGTTTTTATTCCTCAGGAGCAGAATGTAAAATGAAATCTGGGCTGTGATCGTTTGCTATGGGCAACATAGATTTGCTTTTACACCGTTTTAATAAATCTGCCCCCACTAAGTGACAATGCCTGTATACAATTTTGAAATCAAACTTTATTTGAAGCAAAGATTTTATGAAAATTCAAATTCTCCACTAGGTAGCTCGGTAGAAGCAGTGGTGCAGACCCAACCAGTCAGAGACAGGAACACAATATATGGTGTAAACAGTTTTGTTTTTGTTTGTTTTTTTTTAAACAGTAAAAATAAATAAACCTTTACATTAGGTACAGAATAAGCAAGATAAAATACAGCCTTAACTTCAGGCAAAAAAAAACAAAACTCGCCTGAGCACTAACTAAACAGTAAAGAACTAACTGAACATGTGGCTTACTACCAACCACATGAACAAACAAAGTAGTACAGTACAGTCTCACCAGACTCTCAGTATCTCAGGACAGACCCAACTGCATCCTCTGACACCTAGGATCTGCTCTGAAGTGCAGACTCTGCAGCCTTTTATGGCCCAACAACAAGCCGCAGGACCCACACCAGGGCTGAGGCCTATTCAAGACCCACACTAGACTATATATATAGTGGCTTCTTGGGTTTGCAAAGTGACCGCCCGTGAGCGTCTTCTGCTTCTCCGTGGCCAAACAGTTTTTTTTTTTGTGTTTTTTTTTTTTTTACCAAACACAAAGTCCTGCATGGTTAAAAAACAAACAAACAAAAAAAAAAAAAACAGTTTCGCCGCGGAGAGGCAGAAGACGCTCATGGGCAGTCACATGTGAATGGGTCAGGTGAATGGGTTTGAAAACAGACCGCTGAGTTTCCATCTCCTTTCCAGTTTCTCTCGGCAGAAGACGGAAACCCGAAAGCAGAGACCGTACGCAGATGTGAACCCGTCCTCACATAGATGTGCAGAAGGGGTCACAGCAGGCTGTACCTGCTTGGGAGGCTGAGGACCTTTGGAGTCCAGGGGGTCACTTCTTAGGGCCTGTTTCAATTCTGTGGTTGCTTCAGCCATCTTCTTCAGTGTGGCCTGCTGGGGGAGTAGTAAACCAGCCACGGACAGAAATAGACTTGACAGGATGATTAGAAGGGCCAGCTCTGTCCTGGGGAGCCTCCTGAACCCAGTACAGGTGGTGGGTGACAGAAGGATACTGTCCATAGTGAGCTCCATTATGGAGGATAAATCCCACCCCATGTATGAGACCTTAATGGCACTTGGCAGCACTGTAAGTGATCGACTGCTTCACCCCAAGTGTGAGAAGGAGCACTATCGGAGGTCCTTCCTCCCAACCGCGGTCAGGCTACATAATCTACATCAGACTAAGCGAAGATCACTCCGCACAGCGAACTACATCATCCTGAAGTCTTCTTTTTCTTTAGCTGCTATGACTCCTAAGATCTTTTTCTCCTATCTGCTATTCTGACCTTATATGTGTCTCCTTCTGTAATATGTTACTGTTATTATCCTGTATACATATTATCATGCTGCTGTAACACACTAAAATTTCAACATGGTGGGACTATTACAGGATTATCTTATTTTATCTATGACCCATTGCAGAGACTTAGCAGGTAAATTGGCTTCTTAAAAACTAAATACAAGATGTTTATTATGTATACATAGCACATTTCCTGCATCTACATGTAGATCTCCACAAATGTGCCAAAGGTGCAGAAATGCAAAATCTTAACTTGTGCATGCGCTGCATTCTCTCAATGTTATTCAGTGGAGTCCACTGATGGCTAGGTCTGGTCACATGACATTCATCAGTAGACATCTTGGGACCAGAACACAGGGAAAACAGGAAGCTATTCTGCAACAATTTTACAGAAAATATCCTTCTCATTGATACACAATATGCAATAGGTAAATGTTATTAATAGTCAGAACCTCAGTAGGGAGATAAAGCTTCTCTCTTAGGCTTCGTTCACATCTGCATCAGAGTCTCCGTAAGAGACTCCATCACAGATTGCACCAAAAATAGGTGGAGAGAAAAGTCCTATTTGGTTCGTGGGTTTGAACTACAAAGAGGACAGTGCAAGTCTGAACCTATAAAAATATCTTTAGAATATATAGGTATCATCTGACTTATGTGTAATACAGTCAGTATACATCACCAGCCCTGCTGTGTAGTGAGTTGCAGTTGAAATTCTATAGGTCTGGAGATCTAATGGTGCCCCCCACTGGCCATAATGTTTATTGCTAAGTAGTTACATGAATTTATTTGGATGTTTCCTTACAAGCACATTTTCTGAATTCTAGTTAACATTTAATATGCAAAACTAATTATATCATCAAATTTTCCCTTTGAGCAAAACATATGAAACAACACAAATTTCTAATGTGTCCAAAATGTTCCTGGATTATCCACTGAAGTCCCCTACTAAAAGCCTGGACGGTACACTTCTACATTACGAAAGCTATAGACCAGTATTCCTCAACCTTTTCAGATTCCTGGCACCCCAGGGACAGGAAACTACTTGGATCACCTCTACCAAATAGGCAAAAAATGTCCTAAGGATGCAGATAATATTGCACAAAGGCATGCAGGACCTTTCCCAACCAAAGTGCTTCTTCCTGGCAAGTTTCCAAGGTGTCCCTGGATGTTGCGGCACCCTTGTTGAAAATTGCTCCTATAAACAATGCATATGCAACAGGAATATGACCCAAAACACACAACTAAAAACACCCAAGAATAGCTAAGAGGAAAACAGTGGACTATTCTGACGTGGCCTCCTATGAGCCCTGACCTAAATCCTATTGAGCATCTTTGAAAGGAGCTGAAACATGGCGTCTGTAAAAGGCACCCTTCAAACCCGAGACAAGTGGAGCAGTTTGCTCATGAGGAGCGGGCCAAAATACCTGTTGAGAGGTGTACATAGTAAGTGACACGGCTAATAGACCCATATTTCTAAATAGCAAAAATGTCAGCTGACTATAGCTAATACATGTAGCAGATCATGAGTGTCTATAGACATTGGTATGTAGTAAATATAAGGTAGTAACAGCTGTCCCATGCATTAGAGAAAGTTATCCAACTTACCCACAGGCATAGTATGCAAAGTGTGGATGTAATCCTGAGAAACAGCAGCAACCCCAACATGCGTTTCACTTGTTAAGACTTTATCTGTTTGTGCAACTTCTTTTATAGATTAGTGAATGATTTTTGGTCATTGTGACAAGAGTCTCAGCCAAAGTCGCTATGTAGGCCAAGCCTTGGCTACTAATACTGATACATTAGATTGTTTAAACTAGACAACCCTCTTTCCAAATGTAGAAGTGCCAGAGATCAGCTTATTACTTCAGGTCTAAAATAACAAATATCTCAAAGACATATAATATGATATAGCTCCTTATACCAGAATTATATAAACTGCAAAAACCCACCACTACAATATCAAAAATAATCATTTATTAATGAATCACATAATTTCAAAGAAACAACACAACCATGAACTGTGCACGATATAACATACATACCTCCCCCCAGGCAAAAGATTGCAGGTCCCATAGACTTCAATACAAATGTATCGTACTCATAGGCCAGCCTCAATAGTAGTATTCCTAAGGCAGTCGTAGAAGCTTTCAGAAGGTTTGCAGCTGTCATAGGAACAGGTCGGCTCCCTCAATCTCACCCCGCGGGAGTTGGCCTGCAAAAAAAAAAGGTATGGGGCTAGTGGGTATCGGCCCCAGGGGGCATTTTTTTATTCGGTGGAGGGGGGCACACCACAGTGTAATGCCAACGATCAGAGTGAATTCAAATTGCAGGCATTAGCTCCAGGCCTCCACTATACATTACAGTGGAGAGACCTGGTAGCTATAACGGCTGCTTTGCAGCAGGACGGCCGCCATCTATAAAGCCCCGTCATCAGCTGTAATAGTACAGCGGATGTCGAGAAGGGGTTAACATGTTATGAACGTGAATTAGTGGAGGTGGTGAAAGGTCTTCTTTACCTGCTGTAGTGTGTTGTCTTATCACAAAAGAAAGCAAACACCAATGAGAAGTCATTGGAAAAACAGTTTTGTGATTTTCCGCACAATTCACTCAATGCATTGTACAGTTACGTAAACTGACAAGTAAATTTATGCTGCAGATTTTATAAGCATCCTGTGGTTGGGATTTATTTCAAACTCTTGATTTTGCCGGTAGTGCAATAATAGCAGAATGGAAAATTCCAGAAGGAAATCAGTAGTGTATCTGTCCTCTGCTGGCATAAATGTAAAGCACCATGGAATTAATGGTGCTATATAAATAAATAATAATAATATGCATATCTGTCTTATCCACATAGCATGGATACCCGACTGATCTTCCCCCATGGAATTCAGGGAGAAAATCCACAGTGTGTACAGCAGAAGAAAACTAGATGTAGCTTTAATAATTCTCCTCCACACACTATGAAACAAAATCTACATGGAATCTTTATGAAATTGACTTTTGCTTCTGATTTTAAATCTGTAACATATCAATGTATGTTGCCGATATTTGCAAAGCACGGGAGAGAAAATCCGCAGCAAAATCTTCATGAATACTAATTCGGAGTAAGATCTTCAACTGGCATTTCCACTGAAATTTACATTGCTTGAGTACATACCTTAATATTTTTTATTTACTTCTATAGCGCCATCAAATTCCACAGCGCTTTACAGACATTGTCAGTTGCTGTCCCATATAGGGCTCACAATATACATTCCCTGTTAGTAGGTCTTTGGAGTGTGGGAGGAAACCCACACAAACTTCTTGCAGAGAGATTTTGGTGTAAATTTACATGCAGGAGTTTGGTGTTAATTTTTAGGCTTCCGGATTCTGCCTGAAAATCAGCTTTAAATCCAATCCAAACTGACCCAGGAAGCTGAATAAATAAGCGGCGTCCTGATCATTCTTCCTAGGGATTCTGCGGCCTGAAGATGAATAATCCCATTGTCTCTGAGGCTAACCAGTGAATAAGCCCGCCCTGGAAAGCACTGTACAGGGCTGAAAAGTGGACAGGTAACAGAGGTGGAAGATTGCCTAAAATTCCTCTTCACTTTTCATTATTGGAACAGGTCCTTAATTGAGTTTTCTATACTGTGCCGCAACTGTGTCTCCTAGTTAAATAATAGCTGTGGCACAGTAGAGGCACCTAGTATTAGCTAGGAGTTGCAAGGTAACCTTGTGGCCTTTGGTCGTGCAATGAGAGCAGTGGCGTAACTAGGATTGGCGGGGCCCCGTGGCGAACTTTTAACATGCCCCCCCCCTGACACCGAAGACCTCGACCGCCCCCCTCCTCCGCATTCCTGCGTGCTCTATTATGCCCCATAGTGGCACCTGCACACAGTTTTATACCCCATAGTGGCCCCTGCACACAGTATTATATCCCTTAGCGGCCCCTGCACACAGTATTATGTCCCTTAGTGGCCCCTGCACACAGTATTATGTCCCTTAGTGGCCCCTACACACAGTATTAGCTCCCTCAGTGGCCCCTATACACAGTATTATGTCTCTCAGTGGCCCCTACACAATATTATCCACCATAGTGGCCCCTGCACATAGTATTATGTCCCTCAGTGGCCCCTGCACACAGTATTATGTCCCTCAGTGGCCCCTACACACAGTATTATGTCCCTCAATGGCCCCTGCACACAGTGTTATGTCCCTCAGTGGCCCCTACACACAGTATTATGTCCCTCAGTGGCCCCTACACACAGTATTATGTCCCTTAGTGGCCCCTGCACACAGTATTATGTCCCTTAGTGGCCCCTGCACACAGTATTATGTCCCTCAGTGGCCCCTGCACACAGTATTATGTCCCTCAGTGGCCCCTACACACAGTATTATGCCCCACTGTGGACACCCATTAACAATTATTATACTCTGGGGGCTTTTCAGACCCTAGAGTATAATAATCGGAGACCCAGGGGGGATAAAAAATAAAAAAAACACTGTTAATCACCTATCTCCCGATTCCGCTGCAGTCCTCCGCTGTAGTCCATCTTCTATGACGTCAGATGTTACATGACCCGTGACGCAGGCAGGGGTCATGTGACGGCAGAGACGTCAGACAACTAGGCCTGAAGCCTTCCCGGATCGTGGAGAGGTAAGTAACAGTATTTTTTATGTTTCTTACCTATCCCTGGCCTCCGATCATTATACTTGGGGGTCTGAATAACTTCTGGTAGGAGAAATGGCCAGTGCCGCAGTTATGAAGTGCATAGAGCAATGTGCACCTGGGAAATGTATTTTGTGGGGCCCGCGGTGTTACTTACCGATCCCGGCCCCTGCCAGGATTGGTAAGTAAATAGGGCCCGTTACCGGCTGGAGTAACTCCAGCTGGTAACGGCCTATTAAAAAAAATAAAAATAAACAAAACCGCAGCAGTAGCGGATGTCCCGGGCCCTGTGGCAGCTGCCTCTGCTGCAACGGCGGTAGTTACGCCACTGAAGGAGAGTCACCATGTATCCCAAGCCTATGCCATCTGCACATTAATTGTGACTTCACCCATCTCCAAAGTGCCCTCTGCCATGATCTGGACACCTATAGCTCCATTACATTTGCATTTACAATGGCCAGAGTACTCACAACCTCCATAATACATTTCCCAGGTGCACATAGAAATAGATGGGAGTGGGCAAAGTCATTATCCCCCTCACACTCACATTGTGCCCCTCTTTGAGTCCCTTGAATGTCTGGTAGTATGGCCATGCCTGCACACTCTGGTCTGAGAATGTATAAAGCAGACAAGGCCATATAAAGGTGGCTACAGGTGCAGAGAAACACTTCCATGTATGACACAAGCTGCCACACACACGACATGTGATACCACAGCAGGCTGAGGACAGTCATGGACATGACACAGCACTCCAGTCCCTGTACAGGTTCCGGGTACGCGCACAGCACCACCTGGCGGCACATCCCGGCACTGCAGCCGCGCTGCTCTGATGTCACGGCTCTGGTCCTGCCTCCAGAGTGGAGCAGCAGGCATAGGGTTGGGTGCTGCTCATTGTACCCTGGGAATGGCTTGCACCTCCTGCTAGGATCTGCCCTCATCTCTGAGTTCCCTGGTCATAAGGTCACACACACACAAGCACACCCCTGCTATAAGGAAGGAAAGATGTCTGACGATTTCGGCTTCTTTTCCTCCTCCGAGAGCGGAGCTGCCGCAGAGACAGAAGAGGACCCAGCCGCAGCTTTCCTGGCCCAGCAAGAAAGCGAGATAGCTGGGATAGAGAATGACGAAGGCTTTGGGGCAGTGCTGGTGGGCAGCCAGGCGTCTTCTATGGAGCAGTCAGATGTGGGTGAGTTACACAGGGGATACAGCAGGTGTATGGGCGATCTTGGCTCCAGAGCTTGCACTCTAGTAGGCACCTCTTCAAGGTCACACAATGGAGGCGCTGGCAGGTGCAGCATTGTTTGCATACAGAGCAGGTATCCATTGCTGCTACAGTCCTGCCTAGCATCGTGTTCACTGTTCTTGAGTACTTATTAGCTGGCATTGTAGATGGTTAGGCTGGCACAAGCTAGGGCAGCACTGGAGGGAGTGGGCAGCAGTGTGCGGCCATGACTAGTGTGGGCTTATATTGATACACTCATCACTTTGTGTAAAGAAGAGAACCATTGGATCCAAGACACCGGACCATTATCTGGTCTGCAAGAAGTGTTCTGGCCCAGTCCCCATTACTTCATGGCCTCATTCATACAGCAGTGCTGTGCATAAAGTACTTTTTTCACTGCCAAGTGTGCACACAAGGGTAATTCGTTTTCATAGATCCCTTACAGACATGAAGAAATTGCATGTTCTATTCTTTCTTGAATGTTCACATGGACCATTAAACCAACAGTCGTGTGAATAGATTCTTTAAAATCTATGGGGCCTTGTGCTGCCCGTTACTACAATGGCGAACAAATGGCCGTAGAATCCTATCCTGTGAATGAGCCCTAAAGCTACATTCAGACAACCAAGGTGCAAAACTGCAGTGAAAACCATTTCTCACGGCAGTTTTGGCCCCTATTTTCCCAGATCCCTCATAAATTACAGTGTATTGAGGGATCTGTGAAAACGGCCAAATGTGGAACATGCCTTGTATTTTGACCTGTATGTATTCCAGGCATGGATGAAATTGGGGCTTGTGGGGTTTCTGCAGATAAATCTGATACCTCAGGACTCTGGACAGGGGCTGCCATCAGTATAAAAAACAGCATTGTCATGAGGAAAAAAACATTTCACACTGTCCTACTGAAGAACAAACAAGCTGGTAATGGGGGTGACTGGGACTGACTATTGTCCGATTGTTATCCTATGTTTATAGCCACCCACATTATATATTGCTTAGCAGGTTCAGACTTTTATTGGGATCTCTCCATAGCCTGATATGCAGTTTACTAGACCATGTATAATGAAGATTTACGGCAAGTCTTCCCCCTCAGTGAAGAACTTAATGCTGCAAAAACAATGGGACCTTTATTGCCCAAGGGGATCCCAGCAGCTGTTATCTCATCACTGGTGCATCCTTTTTCTTTGTGGGCCAACCATGACGAAAAGCTGCCCGTGGCTGTAGTTATTTGTTCCTAAAAAAAAAAGACTTAGGGCATTTTCCTTGAAAAAGGCGGATGTGAGCGTCAACATACTGGCGTATTATAGCTATAGGTCCATACTGCTTGTAGGCATAAACAAGGCTTCTAGCCATGCTCCAAGAACACACCAGACTCCTAGTTCGGATGTGGTTGTGTTTATGAGTCCAGCGCTATCCCTCCACCCCTCAGGATGGTCACTGACAAACACACAGCAGCCTACCAGTCACGTGAGGTGGGGTATGGCATGCCTATTGCTTGGTACATGAATACACTTGGACTCAAACTGTGTGACCATTGTAGCCCTTGGGTAGTGTTAGGGACCAGACAGCTTTGTGTACTGTTTTACCTACTAGTAGTACACAGCTATCATATTAAAGGTGTTATCCACTTTATATTTGTATTATTTATTACTGCTGCTACAGGAACACCAAACATAAAAAACAAGTACCCACCTCTCTGCGGCAACTCTATTGGCCTATATACAGATCTCCCGACTGTTTATGCTAAGTGACCACTGCAGCCAATAAGAGGTCTCAGCGGTGACCTCTTCATAAATATGACATCACAGTAGTCACATGCCTTTTATGAGGTCTGTTATTGGCTGCAGTGGTCCCCTCGCAAAAAATGTTCTCAGCATTGTGTACACAGCGTATGGATAAAACATTTATAAAATCTGGCACTCCATATATACTAAAGCATTGAGGTCCAGGGGACTTGTTGCTGGTGATGTCAACCAGAACAAAGGAGCTGCCACCAATGGAAACAGAGACCCAGGGAGAGGTGAGCAGCATTATTATATAATAAAAATATGACCTGGACAACTCCGTAAAGCAGACAGATCCACTTTAACATGCCTAACACTTAATATTCTTTTTTCATCTGCAAAATTGTCAAATTCCATTCTACATCTTCTTGGAAAACTTGATGGCAACCAATATGGCTGCATAGTCAGGGGTTGCCACGTAGCCTTCCTAGGCTCCAAGGAGGTCATTTATATGTATCTGTTTCATGATGCTGTACACTGTCTCTAGTCATGTTCACAAGTGGAGCCCTTTTAGAAGCTGTAATGGCTGCCATACTGGCTGTCTCCTGGGTTTTACAGAGTCTTATATAGAAAAGAGTTCATATTTTACATCCCTAGAAAGGGGAACTCCTCCACCCAATTTTTGTACCAGCTTTCATAGATGTAGCATTGTAATCCTTATCTTTGTAACCTTGATTTTATTACGGGCACCGCAGCACAAGAAGCCTGGCTGTATGCCTGCCCTGGCACACAGCTCATTTGTAGAAAGGCTGGTACTATGACATGAGGCCAACATGACATCCTGATTCCTGTAGCCACTTGGCACCCAGATGTTTATTAGTCTTGCTGAGTATTTCCATGTGATGAGATATTTGCATTCATCTGTGAAGAGTTACATACACTGCAAGTTCCTTTATAGCAATGACAGTGCAGCAAAAATCCACATCTCCATCTGCACAAAAACATTGCAGGGATTGAAGACTTCTAGAGATAAATATTATTCAGCAAACTCAATCCCAGGACCTCCGTGTTTTAAGATATATTGAGTGCTAGGAAGCAGACTTTATAAATGTTGTATCGATACACTATGTACAAAATGCTACAATCTAACAATATTTGTGTATATTTAAGAAACTAGAAATATCCTAAAAATATTTACCCTTTGGATAGTGTAGTACATTGTTATAATATAATTCGATGCTATGCATTGCTATACACAGTATCTTCTGTATTCTTTTGTTTCAGATCAGTAATACATCACCTATTGAAATCTATGGGCCTATGCTATTCCGCTGAATTCATGTGAAGGCATACAGAGATTTTTTATTAATGGGACGTTCAAACTAGCGTTGTGAATGTCCATTTCTCTCACCCGTCATAGGATGAAAGGGACAGACTTTAACAGTAATAGAGTCATGGACAGAGAAGGAGCCCCCTCCATCTGTGTCCGTTCCCATTGACTTTAATGTAAACAATATGACGGAAGAAAGCTTCATTCATGCTTGTTTACTTTTGTAACTGAAGGATTTTTCCTTCCACCAGAAAGGTAACATGAGAATGAATGCAAATGGCGGAGGCTCAGTCTGCATTCTATGGTGAATGTCCATTGTTTTAATCCTATGATGGAGCGCAAAATAAGCAGGCGGAAATCATCTCTCACTTACTGAGGAGGCAAACAGGAATTTCTGGCACACAAAGTAAATTGGCGCAAAATTCATAATTTTACATCATTTTAAACTTGATCTACTTTTCACAAGAAAATCTGCGCCATATTTCTTCATTTCTGTTTCATAAATGTATTATTAGTTATTTACTTCTAAACCTCGCCCATTCTGGTGGACATTTTTCAAAATTGTGGACCTGTTGTATGTTTCTGTTCTTTCTGGTACACACTGTTCATAAATATGTCAGAAATACTGCGCAACATAAATTATAGCACACATGTAGATGGAAATGTCCCGTTCCGACTTTTATTGATAAATGTGCCCTATTATAGAGTCCATATAAAAAAAAGACATGTGAGTATGGGCCTTAGGTACTGTCTGCAGCAGAAAATTGATTCTAGTGTGATTGTATTAGAAGGAGGCAGGAAGGAGTGAGTCACAGGAATGCTATAAAACATGTTTATAATCATAGCTAAGGGAGGAGGCCGTCTTAGAGGCGGTATACACACCTTGATCATCTGATTACTACTTGCCAGGGCACTAGCTACTCATTCATCAGAAGATTTCTTTCTTCGTGTGTTTAGTTTTCACAACCCTGGAATCAATAGAGGTGCCACATTATTGGTGTTCTGAAAGGGTTCTCTAAACTAAAGTACAACATAATAGGAAACAAACCCAGACACATATCTTGATGCTTGAATCAAGGAAAAATTTATTGATGTACACCCAAACAGATAAGCAAAGATCAAATGTAAGTCCAGCCACCAATATCCACCATTAGATAAGCAATGAAATTGAGACGTTTAAAACCCCTTTAGGGTAAGGTGTCACATGGCATCCCGCAGCAAAAAAAAGTGTTGCAGGAAAAACCATGGCGGCAACGCATCGCAGTTCTTCCTGCAATGCTTTGGACAGAAAGTTTGCTGCGGTTTCTTCTGCAGACTTTCTACTTCAAATATACCTATAGGAAAACCATTAGTGTTTACGTAGGTATAATTGACATGCTTCCATTTCCAAAACTACAACGGTTTTAGAAATCACAGCTTGTACGCTGCGCATATTTTATTGTAAAGTGGGGATGGGATTCACCACTTTGCTGTGACTGTAAAACGCTGAGTTTTTTCCACAGGATATATGCCACGTGGGGCCCCGGCCTCAAGCAGTAGACTCGCCCTTTGAAAAATCAGCTAAAATTAACATATTTGTCTCAGGGCTCATGAGTTGGAGTTCCGGCCAAATTTGGGTGGAGTCAGACTTACCAACTCTGACTTCAAAATAAAATGATTAATTATTTTTAATTATATTATACAACTATTAGAATTGAATATTCTGTTACATATATAGTTTGGGTAAAAAATATGCAAATGTATTCTTTTTTTTACCCAGAATCCCTAGCGGAGCAGGAATGACTTGCAAGTCTCCGTACTGCCTATGTAGGCACACACTCTCACTGATGTGTATGATTATCCCCTGACCCTGATATATAGTTTGTTCATATTTTCTTTAATATGAATTTAATCACTGCCTTAATGAATTATAAGATCTTCACTGAATAAGCATTATTACTAATATATAAGCGGGCCTCCTGGAACTACCATGGAGCATAGGTGGGGAGTAGGGAAATCTCTTTCCTCTGTCTTACCTAAACTCCAACTATAGGTCACATGACTGACTCTGCTCTACGCTACGGACCTGCTGAATGGGTAGATCGGAGTCAGTGATATTACAGAGAGTAGTGAAGTCAGTACACAAAGCTGCCTGGCACCCCACTGTGCTCTAGAACCTGCTAATATATTAGTAATAAAACTTATTTAGTTCAAAGAAATGCACTGGCAAGCTTTGTTTATCTCTGCTTAACCCCTTTAAGCATATACTGTACATCCAAATGTAAGTCCTAACTTAGGCAGAACTCTACATAAGGCTTTTACATAGAGACATTTACTGTTCTACATCAAACCAGCAGACTTGCAAATTCGCAGCGATGAAATGTAACAATATCATTTGCATCACTGGAATATTCCTAAACAGAATCGGCCGCAGATGGATTACAAAGATTTCCAGTTTCTCTAGTTTTCTTTGTGTGGCACACAAATGTCATATTACATGATACAGGGCCTTATTGTAAACCCCCCTCCTTGAGGAATTTCTTTTATACTACGGGATTTTTTGCTGTGCCTTCATTAGCAAATACATTATTATCCTTTTAAGTATTTTCATACTAAATTCTGATGTACAATGTAACCGTTTTATGTGTACAAAAGAAAAGCTTAGTTATTTAGCAAATATATTATTATTTATCATAACTAGTTCATGCTTTAGTCCTTACTCATACACAGCTGCTTTCAATACTTATTCAGAATTATGCTGGTTTTAGGCGAGGGCTACTCCCGTCATATAAGATCGCAGTGTCACCCTGCAAATGCTTCGCTAATGTAAGTGAATGGTGACTAGCAGTCATCAAGGCTGTAGAGACGGAGCTGGGGCCAATTTAGGTTTGAGTTGGAGTTGGAAAAAAGCAACAAAATAAAATGGTAAATTATTCTTCATATTTGTATTGTATAGTTAGATGCAAAACTTGACACATAATGACTTTTAAAGGAATCAATCACCCCGACGGCACTCTCACCTCACTGCTGTTTCGTCTTCACGATCCATCCACCTTCCCTAGGTCTCCACGCCAACGACACTGATAAGTTCCGATAGCATGTTTGCATTGGGACTACTTCTAGCTTGTATACTCCGATGTACCGTTTCAACACACCACGAACACGTAACGGTCGATAATAATGTCACCAATATGCCTTACTGCCCACGTTAGAATTACCCGGCGTCCCTTCACATAAACTAGAACTCAAGATTGGCGTCCCTGTTCTACTAATGCGTAATCTCGATGCACCCCGATTGTGTAATGGCACGAGGCTACGTGTCACACAACTAGGAACAAATATCATTGAAGCCACTATTCTTACAGGAGCAGCTAAAGGTGACAGTGTGTTAACCCCACGCATTCCAATTATACAAAATAATTTCCCATTTCAATTCAAACGAGTACAATTTCCCCTTAAGTTGGCTTTTACAATGACCATTAATAAATCCCAAGGACAAACACTGAAAGTAGCAGGAATACATTTGGCCACACCATGCTTCTCACATGGACAACTTTATGTTGCTTGCTCAAAAGTATCCTGTGCCCAAAACTTACATGTACTGGCGGAAAATAACAAATCATACAATGTCGTATATTGAAGTATATTCACTTGAAATACCTCTGTCCCAAAGACACTATGTACAGTTTCTCAGAACACCGTATAGCAGCTGAAATACTAATTACATTCAACACCAAAGTCTCACGTATTCTCTGGATTACAAGAAAACAAGATACAAAGTTACATTTCATATCCCATACCTTATACACAGTACGAAAACCTTACCCGCGCCTGTATTTACCCACTTCTACAATCACCGCAGACGAAGTCACAGGTACCAGCACAATTTTACTATGGAAACCCATTTGTTTACCATTAGATCCCATATTGTGTACCATTAGATCACTCTTAATTTATTTTCAGTCTTTCTGTTCCCAACATAGAACGTGCCCTTATTCAGCAAGAAATGATATGATTATATACAATGGGGCAAATTTGCTACTGAAAATAGGCCACATTATGATTGTTTTGTTCCAAAAATCTGTTCAACGTGCCTTACACCAAATTTATTAACTGCATTAGACATTTTCTGTCTGTTTCTACTCATTCTGTGATGGGCGGACTTGGCTTATTGAAAATCAGGCTGGATTTGTCAGGAAAGGGTCACTGCACTTTGTACGTTTTTTTTTGTTTGTTGATAACTAAGCCATCTAATAGGTGGATAAATCTGGATTACATTGGCTGCCAATATACCAGATTTATTATCCAGCATCAGTCACTGTGATAAATCTGGTGCATTTTTTTCTAAAATGCAGCATGATTATTTTTCACACAGAAAAAAAACACAGCAAGAAACGTCTAAGAAAATGTGTAAAAAAAAAAAAAAAAAAAAAAGTGCTTCAAAAAAGATTGAGCAATCGAGACTCAGAAGGAAGGCTTATCCTGACCATGAATGTGTTTTCCTTCATAGGGGGATTTGATGACCTTGTGACCACACCAGTTAATGGAGACTTAGACCAGGTAAGAATCACTTACAAATGATGTAACGTAAAGGTCTGTTTACAGTGGGCAATCCTGTTTGCCTTAGTAGATTAATGCTGTGTGCAGGGGCCACTATGGGGCAAAATACTGTTTGCAGGTGCTACTATGGGGCATACTATGGGGCATAATACTGTGTGCAGGGGCCACTATGGGGGATAATACTGTGTGCAGGGGCTACTATGGGGCATAATACTGTGTGCAGGGGCCACTATGGGGGATAATACTGTGTGCAGGGGCCACTATGGGGGATAATACTGTGTGCAGGGGCTACTATGGGGCATAATACTGTGTGCAGGGGCCACTATGGGGCATAATACTGTGTGCAGGGGCCACTATGGGGCATAATACTGTGTGCAGGGGTCACTATGGGGCATAATACTGTGTGCAGGGGCCACTATGGCGCATAATACTGTGTGCAGGAGCCACTATGGGGCATAATACTGTGTGCAGGAATGTGGTTTATGTGGGAGAGAGGATTGGGGGCTGGAGGGCCGCATGTTAAATGTTAGCCTTGGCGCCCCGCCATTCCTAGTTATGCCAGTGTCCCTAGGTCTAGCTTCAGAAAGTCCCTAGGAGAAGTGGTTTAATTGGGATAAAACAGTTGCAAACCACAGGGCCCTGAGCTGAAACCCCCCGCTTTCCCTTCCTGCTTGCCAGTCCTATCCTACATAATAGGCGGCAACTGGGCGACGGGCCCTTACTATATACGTAAAACACAAAACGCAGACAAGTCAAACAACAACAAAAGGAGGTCAGCTAGCCAATGGTCCAGTAATAGTCGAGCTATGCAGTGCCAAATCGAGGTCCAAAAGAATAGTCAATAGGGAAAGCCAAAGGTCAGTAATATAATAGTAGAAGAAGAGACGCTTAGCAGGGACAAAGTCAATAGCCAGCAAGTCAGTGTGGAATGATGGCCTGAAGACCTGACCTAGGCTTGATTGGAAGACAGGCTGTCAGTCACACAGGCTAGGCTAGAATTAACCATTTCATGAACAGAGGCAAACAAGGTGCAGGAGATGGGTGTGGTGGAAATTCAATTACAGAAATAGAGCAGTGTTAACACAGTGCAACCAAAAAGTCTAAGCAAGGAATCAAACTGCACACAACTCCTGCGTCGCAGCGTGCGAGCAGAGGGTGGCGCAGAGACCCGAACAGGCAGAGACATTACAATAGTAATCTATAAATACAGGCCTCCTTCTGGTATCCATTATCAAACATGAGAAATCTCTCGAAATACAAATTTCTGCAGCCCAGAATGTCTTATATCTTATTTAATAGTGCTCCCGACAACCTAAAAAGATGAGTGCCGCCCCAGATCATGTGTATCCAGTCAGCCTCCCCCTGATGGCACTAAGGACTTTCATCTGTAATCTCTTTTGATAGTAGAGACATTTTGGAGAGTAATATAACCTATGTAACGTATTAAACTTACCCTTTTGAGTGGTACATTAAGTTATGTAGATATTTTGGAGGTCAGATTAAGATAACATGACTTGGCGGAAGAGAAGGATTTGAATAGAGAGGAATAGCAAAAAAAAATTAATATTCCCTGTATTTCAGTGGCGTACCTCCGATGTAGGCAGATCACAGTTGCAATTGGGCCAGTGGGTGAAGGGGGCCCAATGCTTATCTACTGCATTTTCCTGCAGTTGCCACTAGGGGAAGCGCAGAGTTTTACAGCTTCCATTTAGTTCAGTGGTAGCTGTATTCATTCCTTTGTACTGAGCTTCTCCTAGTGGCTATTGAGGATTCATTTTGCCTAGTGACAATGATAGCAATGTTCTATTATTAAATGTCATAATGCTCGCGTGTCATAAATGATGTGTATGATATATGGGTATGTTCTATTACATTATTATCTCCTCCCAACATCTTAAGCTGCACTATGGATAAGGCTCAAGAGTTTGCAATTTTCACTAGGCAATGGTTTTTTTCTGTAAAGGTATAATGTATGGCTGGAAGTTTTTGCTCTGGCGATACATTTTGAGGAATGACTAGTTACATGGGTATCATCCATATCTTATTTCTTACAGGAGTCTGGTGGAATGAATGATGGATATGCAGCTATAGCACAGGCTGATAGACTAACCCAAGAACCTGAAAGCCTTCGTAAATGGAGAGAGGAACAGAAGGTGCGCCTGGAGGAATTGGGTATGTTGTGAACCAACCTTTTGAGTTATGTCTATCCTTTTAGCAGATGTTTCACGAGCTTTATTTTAACCAGAAAAAATCCACGTATCTAGTGTACATATTGGTACCTAGACATTGTGATTGGTATATCTATCAGGCAGCTTTCAGTTAACACATTTCAACTGAAATATATGTTATTGCCGCACTGTTCAACTGAAAGGGGTTATCTAGTTCGTAATACTGATGGTATATCCTTAGGATAGGTCATCAATATTAGACCTGCGAGGATCTCACCTGGGACCCCTTCAGATGAGCTGCTCTGGGACAGCGTGGCTCTCTGTAATAATGCCATACAAAGTGTAGCGGTGGTTTAGGTAATCTTTTGGGAATGTTTCTATTCTTTTACAGATGCAGCTGCCAAGGTGACAGAACAGGAGTGGAGAGAGAAGGCCAAGAAGGATCTAGAAGAGTGGTACCAGCGGCAGAGTGAGCAAATAGAGAAGAATAAGGTTACAAACAGGTTAGTGATGTCATTTTATCAACTGTATACTTTACATGTTATACTTATTGTAATGCGGTGTAAAATACAAGATAAACTGTATATATGACAAAATAATAAAACTTACATGTCTGCAAAGCATTTCACCAAAGTGGTGTTGGATTTATTGAGGTGTAGTGGTATTTTTTTGTG
Source organism: Leptodactylus fuscus (assembly GCF_031893055.1). Taxonomy (NCBI): domain Eukaryota; kingdom Metazoa; phylum Chordata; class Amphibia; order Anura; family Leptodactylidae; genus Leptodactylus; species Leptodactylus fuscus. The sequence continues at coordinate 161,744,948 of NC_134269.1, read as the reverse complement.
GCATTTATTCATTTACCATTAATTCTAAGAAGTGGAGCAGATTTGTTTTTGGATACAGAAAGCAGTCTCTACTCACCCTATCTATATTCAAGTATTGATAAATTCACTCATGTGTATGTCACTACCAAAGTGACTCTGCAGAAGAGGAAAGTGTTTCTCCAAATGCATGGATAGGAATGAGAGCTAGGAGAACTAACTCCTCTGGGTTTCCGATTGTGGACATTAACCCCTCTGGCTCCTCGGTCGAAGTTGACCGATGCGCCATTTTCCCGGCGATTGCAGGCACCCGGAGCAAGCTCCGGGGCCTGCGCCCTGTTTCTATGACAGCTGGGAGCCTTGTGAAGGCTCCCTGGCCTGTCATTCTGTACTTTCCATTGCAGGCTACTCTATGTAGCTTGCAATAGAAATGCCAGATTTTTGCAATCTATTGCAATGCATTAACATTGTAATGCATTGCATTAGTGATCAGACACCCTGGAGTTCAAGACCCATAGGGGGTCTAATAAATCCTCAAATAAATAAATAAATAAAAATATATTTTAAAAAAATTACTTAAAAAAGTACTTAAATACTATGAAAGACATACACATTAGGTGTTTCTGTGTCCAAAAACGCCAGGTCTACAAATCTAGAAAAATATTTTTTCCCGTACTGTAAACACCGTAGTGGGAAAAAAAGTCAAAACTGCCAAACTGTTGTTTTTTCACTCTTTTGCCTCTAATAAAAATTTGAATAAAAAGTGATTAAAGCAAAAGCAGTTCCCCAAAATGGTAGAACTAAAAAGTACACCTGGCCCCGCAAAAAAAGAAGCCCAATACATCCCTGTACGTGGGAGTATAAAAAAGTTCTGAGTGTCAGAATATGGCAACTTTTAGAAAAAAAAATTTTAGGCACAGTTTTGGCTTTTTGTTAAGGGGTTAAAATGTAAATAAAACCATATAAATTTGGTATCCTCGGAATCGTACCGAAATATAGAATACAGGTGACATGTCATTCTGGCTGCACAGTGAACTCCGTAAAAACAAAGCCCGTAAGAAAGTCACACAAATGCACTTTTTCTTCAAATCCACCCCATTCAAGGATTAAATGAACAAAATTCATCAGTTCTTGCATCTGAATATTAGGGTTTATGGCGTTTATCATGTAGGGTAAATGGCATACCAATTCTGTATTTTTTATTTGTTTAGCTAACAAGGAAAATAAATGTCTATTTTTACTTTTTTCTGTAAAACCACTATGGTTAGCATTGATTGCCGCATGTAATGGGTTAAATTTCCATGTTGTGAAGGCAACAAACACCTTAACTAGGCACAAAACAGTGATCAGAAGAACAAGTGCTTCTCTGATCACTCCAAAAAAAGACTCTATTTTGTGACAATGAGAGCAAGTATGCTCTCTAATTAATAAAGGGGACATGGGGTGAATGTCATGAAAAAATCTTCCTTGGGGTTATCTGAAGTCACCGAGTCTGGAGAATGAGAAGTCTCTCCTCTCCCCTGCACACTGGCAAGAGAGAGCTGAGTATATACAGCTTCCACTTCAACCAGTGATAGTCTGGTTCTAATGGGGATACAGGTTAGATTTGTGTCTTATTGTAAAATCCAAGCACCAGAGCTAGAGCTGTAGTTGTACTGCCTGTCTCCTCCTAGGGCTACACTCTAAGGCTAAGTTCAGACAGGGTTTTTTGGTCTGGAATTTGACGCGGAGGCTGCCTCAGGTTCCGGACCAAAAAACAGGTAGCCGCTACTGGATGCCAAGACAGTGCACCGGCATCCAGTCGTGGCACTCTGCTCCGGATTAGGCCCAAATGAATGGGCCTAGTCGGGAGGGAGTGCCTTCAGGCGGAAGTCCAGCCGCGGCATCCGCCTGTAGAATGAGCATGTCACTTATTTTTTCCAGGAGCCGGAACAAACCGCTCGCGTAAAAGAGAACTGACCAGCTCCCATTGAAATCAATGGGAGCCGTTTTGTTGGTCAGGATTTTGTGGCGGATTCCGTCTCAAAATCCTGACAAAAAATCTCTGTGTAAACTCAGTCTTAGGTATTTTGCTGTTAAAACTGTTAAGAGGTTAAAGGGTGCCTAGGACTTTCAAAGAACATATAATTTCCTGTCAAAACTTTATGATAAATACATTGTGTAATAAACTTTAACAAACTGTGGCTCCTTTCTCAATTCTTGACATATTTATTCTTTGCCTTCCTTATCCTACCTTATCCTGGAGTATTGGGGCACGCTCTTGTGTAATGCAGGAGAGCTGAGATTCTGAAGACAGTGTTTAGCCCCTCTCAGACTAGAATGCCCTCCATATTGATTTTATTGCAATTTTTGGAAAGTGTGACTGCACAGGTATATAAGGTGGCCGCTAAATGAAGATAAATTATCACCAAAAATCATGTTTCTCCAAGAGACAATATCATTTTCCCCACTTACTTGTTTGCACTACTATTTTACTAACTTTCTTCTTCATTTTCATTTTTGTCTTCTCTTTCTCTTCCTCCCTTTTTATGCTACTAACCCAGGATTGCGGACAAAGCATTTTACCAGCAGCCTAATGCTGAGGTCATTGGTTACGTGTATGTTCAGCTTGTCTTATTCTCTTCTTTTGAATCGTCATTTGAGAATCTAAACATAATATGAAATAATAACACAAAAGAGTTCGATTTTTATCACCTAGAGTTATATTATGTACTATATAGGAAATGATATATATATACCAGTATTAAGCTATTTGTTAGCTATAGATATCTCTGGCATAGGACCTGTTCTGAGTTTTGCCCTGGACTCTGGTGCATACTCAGGCCCGTTATAATACAAAAGCATCTGTATGGGGCCATGGAGAGGAATGGTCAATGTGCTGTGAAAAACATGGCTAGTACACTGACAGAGCACACAACCATGTGCATAGAGCCTTACAGGGAGGAGTCCTAGTAATGTCTGTGAGCAATGATAATCTGTTGGGGAACCTGGCATTTTCCCTTCAATTGGTTGGTTGAATAGGTTGTTAGTAGCTACCCTCTACTACAGGTAGTTGATGGGGTATGGAAATGGGCACTACTCTAAATTAATTCAGAATTCCATAAGAGGATATGTACAAAAGGGTTTTCTAATAAGGTTAACTTATTTAAAACTGGTGAGCAAGACGCAGAACGGGAGTTGTGACGCACATTTGCCGCAAGAAATTCTCCAAGTGTGCACCACAATACCATCCCTTTACACCAGAAAACTGGCGAAGAGAGAATGACATGACATGAGTCCATGCAGCCTATAGTACTGTACTACAGTGAGTGCTGTATTATGGCTCTGTTAGCCTTCAAGTTGAATGATCATATGCAAATGTGCTTAGTCCTGTGTAGTGTCTACACATAAATGTATAATGTGCTATATAGTACCCATATTGCATAGCTAATATTTGCTGTTTTCTCAATAAAGGGCATCAGATGAAGCGTTAGTTTCGGAGACCAAGGATGAAGAAACTGGGTTTGAATGGGAGCGTGTTGCCCGCCTCTGTGATTTCAACCCCAAGAGCAGCAAGCAGTCTAAAGATGTATCTCGTCTGAGATCTGTACTTATCTCCTTGAAGCAGACGCCGCTCTCTCGCTAATTTTCTCATCCAGCCTCACCCTCCCACCTCCCTGCTTCACACCAAAGAACCCATCCTTACAAGTCTGAGGCCATTCACTTATGCCCTTAATGTTAACAAGATCCATCCCCTGATACTATTCCCTACACATCCTTCAGAAGAACTGTAAATGCAATGTCTATACCAGATCTGATTTCATTCAGTTATTCTATTAGGTTATTGTTTGGTAAATTGAGGCAGTGTTAATGGGAGCATGCGGTGGCCGTGAGCTTTTGCTTGGGGAGATTTGTGTTCTTTTCTGTGTGTGCCTGGCTTTTAACAATGCTTGTCCATATATTTTACTTAAGGTGTTCTGGAAATGAAAAGCCTGTATGCAAGGAAATTGCACATTAAACAGATGGGGTTACAATGAACTGTAATTCCCTGTGATCTGGGGTTGAATAAATCTATGCACATACTGTATAATGCACAAAACATACAGATCAGACAAACTCAAACAAGACACAACCTATCAATAAACATCTTATTTTATCATATCTAAAACTACTTTATGAAGCTGACATGGATATTCAAGGATGTGTATATTTCTGCAACAATTTCTTTTATTACGTCTATACATTTAGAATGAGGAAAACATGAAGCAAATATACAAAGAGTCTTGAGCAACAGGAAAAAATAGTTTGTAAACCTGTACAAATCCTTTAAATTGGTTGTGTGGCATATAATATAGTGTAATATACTACTCTGACTTCTTTGTGTCCCCACTGATATCTCATCATTGTATGTGATGACTTGGTGTCCGTTATATTAAGTCTCTAGTGATGTATATCCTACAACAACCATTGTAGGATACTGACAGCAAGGGACAAAAAGAATTACGACTTTAATTAATATTTAAAATTTTTTTACATGACTGAATGTTGAATAATCCTTATAAATCGTACCATCGTCCACTGCTGCTTCTATCCATTAGATCCATGAAAAAATATTTTAGATGATGTTTTAGGCACACTTGAGTCTTATTAAAGTCAGATTTCAATGCAGTACTGGGAAGAATAAGAATAATTAGTATTACATAACCTGATTTATGTATCCTCAGTAAGTGGATCCTCAGATTGCCTAGCACATATTTGTTTCCCTATTTGACCACCATTTGGGTACATGAAATGTGCCAACAGGAATGTTTATTTTCAGTATAAGAGACTATCTCAGCAAGTCATGCTGGCTTGTTTTATATTCCTACAAAGATGTAGCACTGTTTCCATAGAAAGCAATGGTAATATCATTATTTTTGTGCCTTCTACGTCTGCTTCCTGGGTCTTCGATGCTGTAATGGATTTGATGTCACATAACATGGTGTTACTGATTTCTTTTAGAAAAAGGTTTGGGCTGTGGACATGGAATTCTCTTTTTTCTGTGGCCTAAATTGTGATAGTGCTATGACACCCTGCCCTGCTACTCCACAGTATATAAGTATACCCTACAATGGTGAGAACTCATTGCTACAATATATCTTACATCAACAATCTTAGCTCTCTGTATCTTCATTGTTTTGATGGAAAAAATACAGCCAACTATTAACTTTTGTTACCTCCATTTTTTATCCATTATTTGTCAAAAAGTATTACAGTACTTCCATTCTTGGACATTTGTGGGATATCCACAGGATATGCCATAAATGTGTTATAGATGCAGGTCACACTTCAACAGGACTGTGGAGTTGATATGCAATACAGCTGACTCCTTCACAAATATTTGGCAGCCATAGGGCAACATAGTGGCTCAGTGGTTAGCACTGCAGCCTTGCAGCACTGGAGTCTTGGGTTCGAATCCTGCCAGGAACAACATCTGCAAGGAGTTTGTATATTCTCCCCGAGTTTGTGTGGATTTCCTCCCATTCTACAAAGACACTCTGATAGGAAAAAATACATTTTTGTCAGACAGAAGCAGACTTGTGATTGAATTCCTATAAAAATAAATATGTAACAAGCTATACATCTAATTAATTATACAATATTAATAATTGTAAAAATAACAAATCATTTTATTTTGAAACGGGAGCCTGTGACCTTTTTCCAATTACGTGCAAAATTGGTTTCGACTCCACAGCCACACCCCTCAGAGACCCACACCTATTTTGGGAAAGGGACTAGACCCCTGCCTTGTAGTTGCTGTGTATGAAGAGGTATCCTCATAGCTGTGGCTCTCTTGATTTAAAAACAACAACAAATAGAATAGACTCAAAGCACAGTCACAATAAACTCAAAGCACTTCTCTGAGAATCTCAAAAATACCCCAGCCCTGTAGATATACTGCAAACGTCTGTGATAGAAATACCCCTTAAAATATAAATCAACCCCAAGGGATCAGGATATCTCAGGAGCCATGTGGAAAAGGTGATTTGCTATATTATTTGCATAAAAAGGAAAAAAAATATCTATTTTTCCTCGTATTAAATATATCCATTATTAACACTGAGTATTGTTCTATGTGTAAAATTATTTATGTTTAGGCTAATGGAGAACATTTTTGTTTTGGACACTATTTTGCATACAAAATCTTTTTATTGGAATAAATGATGTAGCTGCAGCTGTTATTGCTGTTGTTTATTTTCATCTTGGTTTAATGATCAATTATAGAGATTTTAGAATAATTCTGAGGTAAGTATATCAGGAGTAAATGGCTGCTTGTCTTGTCTGTGCCCTCGCCACTATAAATATAAAACATATAAAACACCAGTAGCTGTGACACTACAACTACTGCTAGGTAAAGTGAATCACATGGATTATCTAATGACAAAGAGTGAACTAGATGAGCAACATGTTGGCTCAGTGGTTAGCACTGCATCCTTATAGCGCTGGAGTCCTGAGTTTGAATTCTGCCAAGGACAAAACATCTGCAAGGAGTTTGTATGTTTTCCATGTGTTTGCGTGGGTTTCCTCCCACACTCCAAAGACTAATAGGGGAAAAGAAGAGAGGGATATATTAGGCAGTGTAAGTGTATAGAAGGTTTATCCTACTAATATAGAAGTTGGTCCCCTGTTATGCCGAATCCAAGGTAATAGCTCTGCTAGGAGACTGCAAGGCTACAATTTCAGTCTTCTATTCTCATGCTCTGACTCTGTCATGTGACCAATCCTGCTCTACTCTTGCTGCTTGTACTTGGAGTAGATCAGGTCGGTCAAATGAAGAAGAGTTGAAGAAACAAGAAATCAAGATAAATTAGGAGACTTCAGGTCTACCCAGGTAGTGCTATGAAAGGCTCAGAATAAATATAACAGGAGACATACAGATCAGACAAACTCAAACAAGACACAACCTATCAATAAACATCTTATTTTATCATATCTAAAACTACTTTATGAAGCTGACATGGATATTCAAGGATGTGTATATTTCTGCAACAATTTCTTTTATTACGTCTATACATTTAGAATGAGGAAAACATGAAACAAATATACAAAGAGTCTTGAGCAACAGGAAAAAATAGTTTGTAAACCTGTACAAATCCTTTAAATTGGTTGTCTGGCATATAATATAGTGTAATATACTACTCTGACTTCTTTGTGTCCCCACCGATATCTCATCATTGTATGTGATGACTTGGTATCCGTTATATTAAGTGACGTACACTCACCGGCCACTTTATTAGGTACACCATGCTAGTAACGGGTTGGACCCCCTTTTGCCTTCAGAACTGCCTCAATTCTTCGTGGCATAGATTCAACAAGGTGCTGGAAGCATTCCTCAGAGATTTTGGTCCATATTGACATGATGGCATCACACAGTTGCCGCAGATTTGTCGGCTGCACATCCATGATGCGAATCTCCCGTTCCACCACATCCCAAAGATGCTCTATTGGATTGAGATCTGGTGACTGTGGAGGCCATTGGAGTACAGTGAACTCATTGTCATGTTCAAGAAACCAGTCTGAGATGATTCCAGCTTTATGACATGGCGCAGTATCCTGCTGAAAGTAGCCATCAGATGTTGGGTACATTGTGGTCATAAAGGGATGGACATGGTCAGCAACAATACTCAGGTAGGCTTTGGCATTGCAACAATGCTCAATTGGTACCAAGGGGCCCAAAGAGTGCCAAGAAAATATTCCCCACACCATGACACCACCACCACCAGCCTGAACCGTTGATACAAGGCAGGATGGATCCATGCTTTCATGTTGTTGACGCGAAATTCTGACCCTACCATCCGAATGTCGCAGCAGAAATCGAGACTCATCAGACCAGGCAACGTTTTTCCAATCTTCAATTGTCCAATTTCGATGAGCTTGTGCAAATTGTAGCCTCAGTTTCCTGTTCTTAGCTGAAAGGAGTGGCACCCGGTGTGGTCTTCTGCTGCTGTAGCCCATCTGCCTCAAAGTTCGACGTACTGTGCGTTCAGAGATGCTCTTCTGGCTACCTTGGTTGTAACGGGTGGCTATTTGAGTCACTGTTGCCTTTCTATCAGCTCGAACCAGTCTGGCCATTCTCCTCTGACCTCTGGCATCAACAACGCATTTCCGCCCACAGAACTGCCGCTCACTGGATGTTTTTTTCTTTTTCGGACCATTCTCTGTAAACCCTAGAGATGGTTGTGCGTGAAAATCCCAGTAGATCAGCAGTTTCTGAAATACTCAGACCAGCCCTTCTGGCACCAACAACCATGCCACGTTCAAAGGCACTCAAATCACCTTTCTTCCCCATACTGATGCTCGGTTTGAACTGCAGGAGATTGTCTTGACCATGTCTACATGCCTAAATGCACTGAGTTGCCGCCATGTGATTGGCTGATTAGAAATTAAGTGTTAACGAGCAGTTGGACAGGTGTACCTAATAAAGTGGCCGGTGAGTGTATATCCTACAACAACCATTGTAGGATACTGACAACAAGGGACAAAAAAGAATTACGACTTTAATATTTTACATTTTTTACATGACTTCAGGTCTACCCAGGTAGTTCTATGAAAGGCTCAGAATAAATATAACAGGACACAAGTGTCTATATTACACTGCCAGACCTTTTTCTTCACCAAATAACCCCTTGCGAATCCCATGCCCACTTTGCGGTAAATTTCTAAAACGGCGCAGTTTTGGAAATCGCAGCATGTATATTTTACCTATGAAAACGCCGGCGGTTTCCCCGTAGATATAATTGTAACAGAAAGTCCGCGGAGGAAAACTGTGCAAACTTTCTGTTTAAAGCGCTGTGGGAAGAACGGAGATGCGCTTATAATGCGAGCTGTGCATTATAAGGCTCCGTTCTCACGGAGTAACGCCCCGCTCATTTAGACACGTATACACGTGGAGAGCGCGGCGCTTCAAAACAGATCCCATTGATTTCAATGTGTTATGTGCGTAAGCCAGCACCCATTGAAATCAATGGGATCTGTTTTGAAGCGTCGCGCTCTCCACGTGTATACGCGTCTAAATGAGCGGCACATTACTCTGTGAGAACGGAACCTTAGGAATATTAACCACTTCCAGACCACCCATAGACTATACACATCCAGAAGGTGGTTATCTAGTTGTCTAACTGCCCTTGCAGTTTTCAGCAGCTGCTGAAATGGGGAGACGGCTGTAACTGTATCCGGAGCTCCCAGAGAGAAGGCAGGGAAGCTTTATTACCATCCCTGTCCCTGTGTAGACAGCACTCAATGAGCGCTCAATTTGACCTGCACACTTGCCCCTTGACATCTAGTAGAAGATAAATTATCCCATAGAGTCCCGCTTTTTTTTTTTTTTTTACCAATCTCTTCAGTTTCTAATTATCATTTTCGCTAAGAATTTTATAATAGACTGAAAATGCCCCAGGACAAAAGAGATCAAGAAAAGATTGTGACGGAAAAATGCTTCATGTGAATGAGCTGTTAAGTCATGGCTATGTTTTGTGGTGGAATGCTGCACAAAGCAACGCTCCAACAGTAACACAGAGCATAACAAATTTGCTAGAAAAATGTAGTGTTTTTACAGAAGCAGTTTTACTAGAGGCTTGTCTCTATAGAAAACCATCTTTATTTTACATGCATTTTATTCCTGCTGCATTCCTCCCTATTGAAGCCAACTAGCAACAGTTAAGACTGGTTTTTGTAAACCTCTTTGTCTTGTATATAATGCTGTCAGCAGAATGTCAGCAGCTATCTTGCTCCGACCTACAAATGCACACTCTGCTCAGCCCATGTATGTGTACTGAATTGGAGAGAGAAAGATGCTGCCAGGTTCTTTGGCAATGTCGTATCTACTCAAGAACAAAAGGATTGGGCAGTTGAAATCCAACACCTAAATACTAATGGTTGGCCAGTCCCATCCAAATCGGTGAATCCATCTTACAATCGTCTAATGTGTATGTATGACCAGCTTTATACAGTATATGTTTCAAAGAAAACATTCAATCAACTTTTTTCACTTCCAACACAACCAAGATGAGGAAGATGTAACTTGAGTGCTATCCAGCTACTTGTCCCATCTGTACTGTCAGAACATTGCCAATCCATGTGCTTGAGACTGAATTGGTACTGAGATACAGGTGTATAAAGTTAAAAAAAAAAAAAAAAAAAAAAAAAAAGAGCCAGAGAGACTGGAACATATGTGAAAAAAAAGAAAAAAAGATTTTCAACTCAAGTATTAATCAAGTGTATAAAGAAATACATAGAGAGTGATAGACAAAGTTTGGTAATGATTTTATTTACTTTCAGAGTACAGACTGCCATAAAGCAGCCCACATCAGTAATAATGAAACGCGGCCTCCTAGTATAGCGTGTAAAGAAACTGTGGGGCAACCTAGGAAAAGAGGGCATGAAACCATGGGGGCAACCTAGGGAAAGGGTGTATGAAACCCTGGGGGCAAACTAGGGAAAGGGTGTATGAAATCGTGAGGGCAACCTAGGGAAAGGGGGCATAAAACTGTGGGGGCAGACTATGGAAAGGCGGCATGAAAATGTGGGGGTAACCTAGGGAAAGGGGGACAGGAAACTGCGGGCAACCTAGGAAAAGAGGGCATGAAAACTGGGGGCAACCTAGGGAAAGGGGGCATGAAACTGTGAGGGTAACCTAGGGAAAGGGGGCCATGAATCTGGGGGCAATTTGGAGGATGGAACATGAAACTGTGGGGTCAACTAGAAGGAGACAGGTTAATGTGTGAGGCATGCAAGGGCACTGTGTGATAGGCCATTTAGTGGAAGCTATATAGAGCCACTAGGGAGACATTATACTATGTGGGGGCCGCACAATGGTGGTAATAGGGGAGCCCCCATTGTGTTTTAAACAGCCCTGGACCACTATATAAAGATTCACTTGCAGGTATGTCATAGAATGTAAGCTCTTGCAAGCGGGGCCTCACTCCTATTGTGCGATTTATTACTCTGTGATGTCTCATTTTGTCTGTACATGAACCCTATGATTCATAGGGAAGTGTTAATGAAATGTTGGTGCTATACAAGTAATTAAAAAATTAAATATATAATATTTTTATTACTATTAGGGTACAGTTACATCTGACAGCTGCATTTTTATAAACAGAACAGCTATAAAAAAAAAAACAAAAAAAAACAACATGCTACTTTTTGACTGTCCATTCCTGTAGGAAGGGCCAATGGTTTTATTTGATTTGAGTGGGTCAAAACCTTGTGACAACACCACAACCCATGTGACCACTGTAGACCAATCACAGGCCTTCGCAGAGACTTGAAGGCATGTGATGTCATCCAGAGGATGCAAGGGGAGGTTGGACACCCATGAGAAGTCAGGCAAGGTGAGTATATAGCTGTTATTTTCACTCACCTCTCCTGGTCTTCCATTCATTATACTCTGGGGTCTGACATAGAACTTTTGGTTTGCATCTAAATAAAATGATTCTCGCGAAGTTTGTCTATGGATTTGTTTCTTTAACGCAAAACTAGATTCATATTTGTATCCCTTCTCAATATTAAAAAAAATCTTCAAACAAATGTGAGAGGTGCAGAAGTCTCATTGACAGTTACAGGAATAATTTGGTTGCAGCGATTGCCTCAAAAGGTTGTGCAACAAAATATTAAGTACAGGGAACCATCATTTCTGTCCAGGCCTGTTTCAGGAGTTTGTTTTTTTTTTTTTAATTCTGTTAAAGCGAAAATCAATGTCTGACTTTCATTTGTTCATTTTCATAGAATTTTTTATTTATTATTACTTTTCTCCGATTCAGGTTATTTCTGTGACCATTGTGGGTTTTTCTTTCATTAAACGAGGAGTACCAACAATTTTGTCCACGTGTGTATAATTTGTCTTCATACATCTAGCAGTCTGTTTTTTTGGGTGCCTTGCTACAAGCAGCCTTCTTCTCTGGGTGACCATCCTATGTAGTTCTACTTACCAATATATTGCTTCGTGCTGAACAGTTTTCCATGTTCTTCAGTAGCCCATCTGAATATCAGAACAGAAATAATACAACCAAAGGAGGGGGGTGGGGGGTTGTCTGCATGAGAGCCTTACCTTACAGTATGATGGCTGCAGTCTGGCTCAGCAGTCCTCACAGTACACATATAACTTCTTACAAGAAGAGAGATTCGCTGGTTCTGTGTTTTCATTTTATTTCCTACAAATATTTAACATTCCCATTTTGAGTAATGGGGTCTTGGTTTTCAGAGTGAACATTGAGTGTTTAGGTTTCTAGTTTCCTTCCTGCTATACATGCAGCTAAAATGAGCAAATAAAATTGCAAGCCGCCCAAAATAGCATTCCATACAGTAGCAGAGAAAAAAAACCATCACAATGGGTGAACAGAAGAATATTTTTTACATGTGTTCATTTCCTATCAGGCCAATATACAGAAAGAATTCATGGTTATGAACCAAGGCCTATAATCCAATATATATGCATATATGTGAACAGATTTGGTTATTACACATTCATTCCAATCCCCTGTAGGATACTGTATTTGGTCATCTATACATGTAGTCATTACAATGACAATTTCTATACACAAATTATTTATTTCCCTATCACAAATTTCTCAGCAGTACTGGTGAGCCAATTATGTTTTCCAGGGAATGGAAGATGTCTGCAGACCAAAGGTTGTTGGATAAATGTCTTCTCCATCTTTGCATTACTTTGGATTAGTCTTCATGGCTGCCATAACAACACCGACCATAATGGCAGCAACAGTAAATCCTTGTGAAAGAATACGTGCCCGCATCAAAATCTGAGACTGTCTGGTTTTCCCCTGCTTGAAAGCGATCAGTCCATATGTCAAAACGCCAGCAGTAGCAAGGCATCCTGGGAAGGAGAAAAGAGACATCCATTCACAGATACTGGTCAATTCACTAGCAGCCCAGCCTGTTCTATTCAAGTAAGGTGATCCAGAATTACCCAAAATATCAGACAGGGAGTACCCTAAAATGTCACTTTTATTCCATATACACACAGAAGATCAATGACAATTATCTCGCACTTAGTGTTTCCTAGATCACTTGTTCTAAAGTACAGTCCAAGTAAACAGGAGACAACTAAACCAATTTGAAGGCTAAGGCCCCACATAGGAAGCCGCAGCCAAAAAAGTGCTGCAGGTAAAACAGCGGCAGAAATGCACTTTGGTTTTTCCCACAGAGCTTTTCACAAAAAGTCCACAGAGTTTTCCTCTGTGGACGTTCTGTTTCTATTATACCGATATGGAAAACACCAGCATTTCCATAGGTATAAGTGACATGCAACGATTTACAAAAACACGAGCCTTATTGAAATCTCAGCATTGCCGCTGTGGATTTTTTTTCTGCAGTGTGTGGATGGGATTAGCCAGAATTCCATCTGCTTTGCAGGTAATGTAAAATGTGGCGGTTTTTGCTGCAGCTAAAACGCGGCATTTAAGCTACGTGGAGCCCCAGCCTAGAGAAGCACTACATAATTCTATGTGATATAGAACAACCTCATGTCTTCAGGAGTAATGCAGTTCAGCATGATCACTACTAACTAAATGGTCACACTGTACTTGTGTCAATGGATCAATAAATTGATACGATCTCACACATCATAGAAGCCACTCCTCATGCAGTCTGTTTGGCATACATTACTGGAAATTTACTAGCCATCCTTGATTACTCCTGATGTAGAATGATGCCTATCTGTTCCCAGGGAACGCAAACCGAAATCTAAACCATTTTTTTTTTTTTTTTTTTTTTAACGAAATGAAAAAGGTTTAAACTTTCAACTTCTGATATATGTTCTACTGTGAATAAAATATGGTTTTATGAGATTTTTCAAGTCATTGGGGTTATACACTAAGGGAATTGTACCAACTTGTAAGGGCACAAGATCATAGACGGGAGTTTTCCCCTTAAGCCAAAGGGGCAGACTCTCCTATTACCTATTTGGAGGGGGTCACAGTGCTTTACCCATCAATTTATCTTCCTGGAAAGCCCCTTTAATCAAATGATTGGTGGATATACAATGAATCTGACCCCTGACAATATCATATTGAAGGCTCTCCTAATGAATTTCACACAGAGAGTATTACTTGTGGGACTTGAAGTAAGACACCATAGCACAGAAATACCAAAGTGAGACAAGGCAGAATGATCATGCCTGCACCCTAAAACACAGCTGTGCCATCCATCAAAGCCTTCAGCCAGCAGGGACACACAATTTACAAAGATATAGTGGGACTACTTATTTATTATGGCTTGTGTTGCTGCTAACTGAAAATTGAAGATGACCTATTGACCAGTGGAATCAGTGTAGAACTTGTGAATCTTTTAATGGTAAACATTAGTATTTTTTGGCTTTATTGCAAACACGATATGGCATACTTGCTGCCACTGCATGATATGCTCTCTTGCACATATTACTCAGCAGCAATATAGTGATTTTTATTGTCGCGTGTTACTGGGCTGTACAGCGGAAGATGCCAAGGTGACATTACGGAGCTCTCTGCTGAATCATTACCTTACAGACTTCCTGCATTCACTGGCCATGTGATACAGTCATTATAGAGAGCCCTGTGCATCATTATAATTTCTTCCTCCTGCACCACACATTGATAGTGATAAGCAAAAAGAACGCCACGCTCTAAAAATTACCAATGTAGGTAGTGTGACCTGAATTGTCCATCAGCCTCCTCCAATAAAAAGCACTGAACATAAGACAGTAGCAGGAGGCCGATGGACAGGTCTGGTCACATGACTTTTCATCAGTCACCATTACCTGAAGGGAGCTGTGTGTAGCCTGAGGAGTGGGTGGTGCTCCAGGATATAAGACGTTCTAATATTACATTAGAAAGTCATTGATACACTGTTTTCCCTGCACTAAAATAAGAGTAAAGCAGCCGCCCCCTTTAAGGACCTATAGAAAAAAGAAACCCAAAGAAATGTGTAAGGGACCAAAGTGAAAGACTAAACAGACTAGAACTATTACATCTATCTGACTACCTATTTAATATACTATTCCAACCAGTTCTATGGGAGTGTATGGGCATTCACGTCACCCCAGTCACAAATCAACAACACCCTGCGCAGTTGAGCCCCTGCTACTTATACCCCCCAACCCCCATTCTGTATTTTACTTTAGACATGCTACTTTAAATATAATTCTTACTCATTAAAATAAAGTAGGTTATTCCTGCCTGAAATATTTATCACCTACCTATTAGTAAGTGATAAATGTCAAACATTGGGGTCCAACTGCTGAGACCACCACCAATATCCAAAGTACAGTGTGTATCGGCTTCTGCCAGTGGACTTGGAATGGAGTAGACGGCTCCGCACGCTTGAGATGGACTACAGTCACACTCCTCCTCACTGTACTTCTGCCACTGACAACTGGAAAAGGGGGCCCACCAGACAGAATCCACCAATGCAGAATTTATCAACTATCCAATGTACTGGTGATCAAAGCCTCAGGGGTGTGAATCTGGGGACTGTCATTTTTTTAGGGGTCTACATTAGCTCAGGGTTTTCTGATCTGGGATATATGTTAGTTTGGGGGGAAAAGTGTAGTTTCTTTTAGTTTATAGGCTTATATCAGTCAGGATGAACTGTTTGTATACAAGGGGGGTCTGCATTCATTTTTTAGGTTGTGATGATGGGGTTAATTGAGATGCAAATGTTGTATATAGACAGACAGACACACAGACGGACAGACAGACACACCAAAAGTTGGTAAGAATTCCTATACGTTAATAATGTAATGTAGATGTCTGACCACAATGCTGTATCCATATTCTGTAAGCCCATCAATAAAAGAGGGATGTTCCTTCTCAAACATGGATACATTTACCATTCATATATAAAGTTCGTTGGGTACAGTGTGGATCTGCACTTTACGTTTTAAGCTCCCCCCTTCCAGAATGGAACATTCCACCACTAGCACAGTCCAGAGCAGACATGACATCCCCTTCCTCTGTATACTTCATACTACCTGGGCACTCCCCTGCACTTACCTAATGGCACAAAAGGGTTCTCCCGCACTTTCCTCATGAACTTGCTGGTGAACTGTTCCCGCTCCATATGGGGTGATGGAACGAACCCCTCTATCACTGGAGGCTGGGGTGCCGCCATGCTTCCACTGTCAAGGACACTTCCAAATCGCTGTTCACCTACCAATAGGAAACAAGTTCCTGCCACTTACATAACAGGATGACACTTCCGGTCACATTGGCTCAGGTATCACGTGTCTACGGAAAGTCGGAGTATATTGTTGTTACTGTACTGCTTCAAAACATAATGTAGTGCACCACCTAGTGGCAGGAGACGGTAAGACAGTCCTAGCTGGCTGGTAATGTATCCCCTGTATGTGCAGCTAGAACAAGAAGCATGCCTTCTGAATGCAGAGGGATGGACAGTCCCTTTTTTTATCCCAGTCCCTCTTTGCTCTTTAAATGCCTCACTTTTTTAAGATTGGAAATAGATGTGCACAGGGGTGTAGCTATAGGGCTGGGGTACTCAACTATTTCTAGTAAAAGTTCACTGACCATGGTCTGCCAGCGGGTAAAGGTCCAATCTGAATAGTAGCAGAACATGTCCTGTATTTACTGTATGAACGATAAGACTCACCCCACATAATGAAAATTAAAATAAGGAAATAAATATTTCATAATTTTTTAACTCTCCTGTGATGAATCGGACCCCAATCATGATTCTCAGCTATATTTATAACTACCTATGTATTGTATTGTGTTGACTGACCCTCAACTGTATATCTTGGAGAATGACTTATCTGGTCTGTATTTGCCATTTTTTAAGTCACCATCCTGCTAAGGAATCTTGTTATCTCAGTAGGATGTGAAGGCTAGTGACCCAAATGGGTGAATCTGATTATCTGTGGCCAGTTGCCAAGATCAAAAGCCATTGTCTCACCCTAGGCATGTCATTAACATATCTGTGCTAACTTCCTTGATTCTTAGCAGGGGGCCATCCTGGCTCTGAAAGTTCTAACACCTAGTAGTAGACTGCTTGACTCCGTAAAAACTTCAAACAGTTATGGTTTTATGATGATATTGCGCCAGGGAAAGATGCTACCATTATGACAATTAGATCTTCTGGTGCGTAGTAGTGAAACGCACGTTTTTAACCCAAAAACTTTAAGCCTACGGGCCTGGGAAGAGCCCAGGCCCAGTTCTCGTTACTCAAAGGGTATTGAGTTATCATGTTTGGTGTCAATATGCTGGGAAACTTGCTATGAGCAAAGACAGGCAGAAGTGGCCATGTGCTGAGAGACAAAGAAAGCCATGCGGCCAAGGGACTTTGAAGGAGAGCCATATACTACTTTAATGCTAATGGACTTATGGAATTATGAGGCCTATGATGTAACGCCTATCTGATCATGGATTTATGGACTATGGACTTTTTACATCGGTATGGAAAAACTCTCTTTATTGCTATATGCTATGTGGGGGGGTGCTGTGGTGCCCCCACCAGAGACTTTAATGGACTGTATCTCCTGCCTTGTGGGTACCATGCGTTGGCTGCGGAATCGCCGGGTGCCTAAGGACTGTTTCTGTTTCTAATCTTTTAATCTCTTTAATCTGTTTTATCTCACTGCACTGTAACATACCTTCTCTGTAACCGTATAAGCTTGTGACCGCCAGGGTATATCTTTATATGTATTTCTGGCTGACCTAGTATCGACCATCTTGGGTTAATAAAATGTTAAAACTTTAGAAGGCTCTTCTCGTATTATCCTATAAGGCCCGGTCCTCTCTCTGGGTTTGTGGGAGCGGACGGTATAGTTAAAAAGACGATCGCGGGTTCCGCCTGCGGCGAAGGCCGGGTGGGCCAGCGGCTGCGGTTGGGTGGCGGAGGCCAGAGTCCTCGCGCCTTGTGGGGCCGGAGGCCGGGGCGGAACAGGGTGAAACGTCACACCTCCCTAGTGGTCAAATCTAGTAAAAGGGTCTATGTCACTAACTAATGAGATTGTATTACAGAGCATTATCCTGTATGGGGGGCACTAACGTGGGATTCTACTGTACGGGGGCACTAAGGAGCTTTATATTGTGTGTGTGGTCACTAAGGAGCATTATACTGTATGGGGGGCACTAACATGGGATTCTACTGTGCGGGGGCACTAAGGAGCTTTATAGTGTGTGTGTGGTTAGTGAGAAGTATTATATTGTATGGGGGGCACTAACGTGGGATTCTACTGTACGGGGACACTAAGGAGCTTTATATTGTGTGTGTGTGGTCAATGAGGAGCATTATCCTGTATGGGGGGCACTAACGTGGGATTCTACTGTGCGGGGGCACTAAGGAGCTTTATATTGTGTGTGTGGTCACTAAGGAGCATTATACTGTATGGGTGGCACTAACGTGGGATTCTACTGTGTGGGGGCACTAAGGAGCATTGTACTGTATGGAGGGCACTAACATGGGATTCTACTGTGCGGGGGCACTAAGGAGCTTTATATTGTGTGTGTGGTTAGTGAGAAGTATTATACTGTATGGGGGGCACTAACGTGGGATTCTACTGTGCAGAGACACTAAGGAGCTTTATATTGTGTATGTGGTCAGTGAGGAGCATTATCCTGTATGGGTGGCACTAACGTGGGATTCTACTATGTGGGGGCACTAAGGAGCTTAAAGGGATCCTATCACTCAGCCACAATTTTTTCTAGGTACCACGTCGGAATAGCCTTAAGAAAGGCTATTCTTTTCCTACCTTTCATCGTCCTCTCTGGGGGCGGGCCCCAGCACTCAAACAGCACTGGAGGCGTCCCCAATGCTGCGAGAGAACTCTCTCCAGCGCCACCTCCATCTTCGTCAGCAGCGTCCTCTTCAGCCTCTTCTTCCGGTGGTGGCTTGTAACTTCTAGGCCTCGGGCCTTGGACAGAGCAGACTGTGCATGCCCACAGGCCACGAGAAAATGGCCGTTTGCACAGCTGAAGAGGACGCTGCTGACGAAGATGGAGGCGGCGCTGGAGAGAGTTCTCTCGCAGCATTGGGGACGCCCCCATTGCTGTCTGAGCGCTGGGGCCTGCCCCCAGTGCTGCGAGAGAGATAATTTGCATACCGAGAAAAATCGGGATTGGAAGACGAAGAAAGGTAGGAGACGAATGGTACCTAGAAAAAATTGTATCTGAGTGATAGGATCCCATTAATATTGTGTGTGTGTGGTCACTAAGAAGCATTATACTGTATGGGGGGGGGGTCACTAAAGTGTGTTATATTGTGTGAGAGAACTAATGTGCCATTATACTGTGTAGGGGCACTAAGGTTAATTATATTTTGTGGGGGAGCACTAAGGCGCATTATACTTTGTGGGTACACTAACATGGCATACTGTGCAAGGAGCATTCACATGGCATAACGCTGTGTGGGGGCACTCATGTGAGGGTCCTAAGAAGCTTTATACTGTGTTAAGGGACTAACGTGAATTATAGTTTGTGTGGAACAAACACATGGCGATATACTGTTTTGGGGCACTAAGGTGCATTATACTTTGTGGGGGCACTGACGTAGCATAATATTATGTGGGGGAACTGAGGGACACTAATGTGACGTACTGTGTGGAGGGCCCTAAAGAGCTTTATACTGTGGGGTGGCACTAACATAGCATTATACTGTGTGGCATTATACCATGTGACACATGTTTGGTGCAAGAAAAGGCCATGTGCCAAAGATGTGCCACATTAACACCCATCTATGCGAGAAAACTAGCAAAGATTGGTTAATAAATTACCTCCAAGGTCCACATTATCATCCATTATCTTACCAATGTTTACCACTAGGTGGAGCACTATACTGTGTTTACAAACAAGGGCTACTTTAAGCATTGGGCAAACAGTGCGCCTGGCCCTGAGGCAGTGGGTGACCCTTTCTCAGATATCCTGGATCCAGCGCGACAGTCCCAAATTTCAAATTATGTCCTTCTGTCCTCGGCAGTGGATCCCGATTTCAGCTCTATTTGTATCCTCAGATTTCTGATAGCATTGAATACAATAGTGGAGTATGGAACTATCAGCTCCAGCTCCATGTTCACACTTGCCAACATTTTAGGTGAGGCTATGTCTTATAGGTCACCTGCACAGGGAATACATGGAAGATACATGACTTTAGCAGAATTTTTATTTCATCCACTATTTAAAATAAATGCTGTGTAAACCGCTCATTGCGAACACCGTTGTGGTATGGTGGTCCGCAATATAGCCAATTCAAGTTATCAAGCAAAGTTTAGCTGCAGTAACATGGGTATGGCTCGTGCTGTGTCTCATACTGCAGTGGAGGGGCCACATTGATCCAGTAAATTTAGTAGGAAATTACTTTCTGAGGAACACAACTGTGTAATTCTTGGAACTTGAAATCTGCCTTTATGGTGAAGCATGATTGTCTGGAGAAGAATAGGTGAGGGCTAGCATGAGTCTTATGTCATGCCAGTAGTAAAGTGTCCTGAGACCATTCATGTGCGGCGTTGCCTTTCAGGAGTGGGTTCACTCACTGCCGTAGGTAAAGAATGGTATCTAATCATCTTCCAAGAACAACTTCTCCCAAATATTCAGGAACAATTTGGTGATGAACAATGCTTTTTTTTTCGTATTTCCCCATGTAACAAGGAAAAGTGAAAAGCTAGTAGTCCAATGAACAAAACATTGATATTTTGGGTCAATGGCCAATAAACTCGTCCCCATATATCAATCCCATTGAGAACCTTTGGTCAATCCCCAAAAGTAGGTGGACAAACAGAAATTGTAAAGAATTCCAAGCACTAAATAGAAAAGAATGGGTTGTCATCTGTCAGGATTTGCCCCAGAAGCCGATATACAGCATGACAGGGAGAATCGTAGACGTCTTAAACAAGGGTCAACACTGGAAATATTGAGTATTTACATAACCTTGATGTATATTTCATTAAAAGTATAAAAGCTTATAAAATAGTTATAATTGTACCTCAGTAATAATAGAAACACGTGACTTAAAGATCTAAAGCAACGAGGCCTTATGCACACAAAA
The DNA here is from genome assembly GCF_031893055.1 of Leptodactylus fuscus. Lineage (NCBI taxonomy): Eukaryota > Metazoa > Chordata > Amphibia > Anura > Leptodactylidae > Leptodactylus > Leptodactylus fuscus. The sequence goes on along the minus strand of NC_134269.1, from coordinate 161,723,966 downwards.
GTGACATTTTTGACAGATCTAAAGGCAGTTAAAACAGACATACAGTACATGTCCATTTACAATATCTGTTTTGTAGCGTTACATTACGTTTTTCTGTTTTTGATGGCCGAGTGTCATCCATTGTACATCATATAGGGCTCACAATGTACGTTTTCCCTATCAGTAAGTCTTTGGAGTATGGGAGGAAATCCATGCAAATAAGGGAAGAACATACAAACACCTTGCAGATGTTGTCCTTGGCAGGATACAAACCCAGGACTCCAGCGTTGCAAGGCCACCGTGCTGCCCCCACATCATAGTTATTTTAACAGTCTGTTGTCATGGACCATCAAAATATCAGTCATGTCCTATATTTTGCCATTTTCCTGGATGCCTCCATACACTCATGTATGGGGGATCCGTAAAACGGGTGCCCCTCCAGTGTAAGGTGGACGTTTTTCACAGACGCTTTGCGCCTTGGTCGTTTGAATGTAGCTTAAGTCTCAAACTTTTGGGCATGACTGTATATTGCAGCATCAGTTTGCTTTAGTCTGTGACCATAAATACTGAAGACACAAAACAAAGGATTTTTTAATGAAAAGTTTCTTTGCAAAGTTGTTCATTTTTTTATTTTATTTCAGAAGCAATAAACATAACTGGCAGAGAACATTGCACATAACTTTTATTCATAGCATAGAAAAAGAATCTGGTTTGCTCACTGCTTGGTTCTCAGAAAGGCAATGAAAGGGACAAACATTATATCATGTATGATCAGCAGAGCACAAAGTAATATAAGGAAACTGTAAGTTCCTAAAGAAGACAGTCGGTCCAAACTTTTCTGGATTTTTTCTTTTTCTTCCTGTATTGAAAACATTAAAATGCCAATGAATTGCTGAGGGCAATAAATAATGGAGGTGCTTAGTATTTACTGACATTTGACATTCAATAATCTTGGAAATCTGTCAATGTATCATTATATATTATAATAATCATTTAGAAATCAATCATTATTTGGACAATAAAATATAATATAGAAAAATATATAAAATATAGAATTAAGCAAGTTAAGGCTAAGGCCCCACGTTAGCGGGTTACAGCTAAAAAAAACCCCGCAGTGTAGAAGGCTGTGGTGAAAACGCACTGCATTTTTTCCGTAGTGTTTTTCCCAAAAAAGTCTGCAGAGTTTTCCTCTGCATGCTTTCTGCTCCTATTATACCTATACAGAAAAACACAGCGTTTCCATAGGTATTATTGACATGCGGCGATTTTCAAAAACACAAGCGTTTTTTGAAAATGCATCTTTGTCGCAGCAGATTGTTTTCTGCAATGTGTGGGTAGAATTAGCCAGAATCTCATCTACTTTGCAGATAATGTAAAATGCATTTTTTGTAAACAGGTGATTGAGGAAAGTCATTAGAGATGAGCGAGTACTGTTCGGATCAGCCGATCTGAACAGCACGCTCGCATAGAAATGAATGGACGTAGCCGACACATGGGGGGTTAAGCGGCCAACCGCCGTCAAAGCGGAAGTACCAGGTGCATCCATTCATTTCTATGGAGCATGCTGTTCGGATCGGCTGATCCGAACAGTACTCACTCATCTCTAAAAGTCATCAATATATAGTGCTGAAAAAAACCTTTAGGGTCCATTTAAACGGAGGGATTTGGCATGGATTCTGACACGAAAAAAAGCCTCCCATTGATTTCAATGGGTTCCACGTGGAAAACGGAACCCATTGAAGTTAATGGGAGTCTTTTTTTCAGCGCTGATTCTAATGCAGATTCCGCGCCAGAATCAGCGCAAAATTCCTCCGTGTGAATGGAGCTTAGACCCCATATAGCAGGCTGTAGGGAAGTTTTTCCCTGGGTTCGTTGCCACCTGTATGGGCACATGATTATACACGGGTGTGTATATGGGGCCACTGAAATTAATGGGTCATTGTGCTAGCCATGAAAAACACAACAATCGCAATAGCAAAGCACACAATTAAGTGCACAGAGTCTTAGGCTAATAGGTTGAACCTGAATGACCTGTGCCTTTATTCAACCTTATTAGTGGGGATCCAGTACCTGGCACCCCCACCGATCAGCTGATCAGTACTTCACAATCTACTTTACTGTCCACAAGATTCGTGTAGGCAGTGCGCAGCAAGCACACGGACCCCATTTTAGTGTATGCGTTCGGTAGTCCGTTCGGGGGGTTCCCATGTGGACTCCCTGAATGGATTACCAAACGCAGTTATGAACCAAGCATTAGGCTAGCTGGCAGTCCTCATAATCATGTACAGAAAATAGAGTTGAAAAATCCAAAAGGACATAAAACAGATTAGAAAAAGTGATATACTTTTCTAATAAATAAATAAAAACACTGGTGATACATGGATACTGGAACTAAGCTGCAAGACCCAATCACGGCTACTATACAGTGTATGAGGTCATCTGTTTCCACCTCCCTATACTTTGTAAATCCTGCGGCTTTTAAAAACAGCTGATCAGTGAGGGTGCCAGTGTCAGATATCAATCATCAACATCATAAGGCTGGAAATATATTGTAAATATATTAAATATATTGGAGCAATAAATGCACATAGACAACATGATAGATAGATAGATAGATAGATAGATAGATAATACATATGTATATATATATATATATATATATATATATATATATATATCTTACCTTGTCTAACGTCCAAGTATTCCAAGTATATTAGGTGCTCCACCACCACCACCACCACCTAAAAGTCCACCTGTCAGTCCACCCACTCCTCCAAGCAAGTTTCCTAGCAAATCTCCATTTTTTTCACCACCTCCAAGTAATCCTCCTGTTAAACCACCAAGAAGTCCTGTAACTCCATTCCCTAAACCTCCAACTATATTTGTCACTCCGCCAAGCCCCCCTAATAAACCTATAAGCAGTTTTAAAACAGGATCAAGTAATGTTATTACTTTCCCAAGTATACTAAGTATGTTTAACAGTCCTCCTATTCCATCAAGAGCCCCTGTTAGTCCACCTAGAAGACCAAAAAGGTCACGAGTGGTTCGTTTATTTACTTCCACTTCCCCTTCACTACTCTGTGTGACAATGTCCGATTTTCCAATACGATCCTGTAAAAGATAAAGTCAATATTACTGTTGAAACAACATTAAGGAATTAATGGGTTATGGGTACTGCATTTAAATCTGACACCACTGCAGCACCCATAACAGCAACTACTAAAAGTATAATAAGTGAAACGCACAGCGCATGGCGTAAACAAATCCGGGAGTTGCGAGCGCCAAGAAATAGCTGATCTGCGAGCAGTTGAACCCCTGCTAATCTAAAATTGGTCGATCTTTAAAAGAGTCTGTAAACAGAAACCAGCATATAAACCCATCCCCCAGATAGATGGGTTTAGGTGACCTGAACCAAATTGTATTTTCACCTTGAGTATTAGTGACTCTTTTGCCGAGATATTGACCACTTTGAAGCAATGAGGGTGTTGCTCCATTGAGGTAAGCAGCAATGTCTTGATTGTACCAAAGAGTTGATCTGCTTATTGATAATAACAGCTTTATCTCTGCAATGGAGGTGCCGATTCAGGGGACCCCAACCTACTGTATCTATCCACAGGGTTGTTCTGGTATACGCGTTCTGGTGACAGGCTCTCTTTAAGGATAGTCAATGCTAGATAACCTGAATTTCTGCATTTGTTGTAATCCAATAAGCTTGCAGTGTCAATAGCACATTGGATAGTACAGCATACCCAAAGTGAAATACCCAACTTTGTATTGTGGTTGTGGTCTGCTATGCCTTCTTGAACAGCATTGTATAGCTACGAAATTGGCTATTATGTCAGAGCTCCAACTTCTGCTCATCCTCAATCTTCACAAACACTGAGACTCTTGCCTTATTTTCACTTAGACATTTGTGGCATTTCAGCTCAAACAGACATGTGCAAGTGCCAGCATCCAAGGGCGTAGCTATAGGGGTACAGAGGAAGCAGTTGTCAGTGGTCCTGTACCCAGGAGGGGGCCTCAAAGCTTCCTATGCCCCATAAAATATACCAGTATTCTTAATTGCATAAAAGTAGGTAGGAGCCCCATTACAGATTCTGCATCGGGGCCCAGGAGCTTAAAGTTATGTCTTTACCAGCAACATTACTCAGGTCACAATTATGGGAATCTTCACATTCTAGGTAATAAAACACTTTCTTCCTTCATTTCAGAAAATACAATCAACTGCCAGTGATCTTACCACTATAGCACATACGGGTTCTGTTATAGGCATGATAACATGACTTTTCTGTAAAAAAAAAAAAAAGAGAATACCAAATGCTATCATCACAAATAACCATTTAGAATCTAAATAAAGATAGATAGATAGATAGATAGATAGATAGATAGATAGATAGTTAGATAGATAGATAGATAGATAGATAGATAGATAGATAGATAGATAGATAGATAGATAGATAGATAGATAGATAATACCGGTATTTATTTTACCAGCAGTTGTTCCATGATGATTTTCTGGCTTGTAAGAACTCCATCCACATCCATAGCTAACTTCTCCTGGGGAGCAGCAGATAAAGAAGACAACCATCATATTACACAAATGTGTCTTTTTTTTTAATAGGAACTTTTTAAAGTAATAAGATGTAATAAAATGCATAAGGCAAGATAATGCATATAAATTTATATGTATATGTAGGTATATTTATGTTATGAACGCGGTAATTTGATTATGTACATAATAGGGTTGAGTTATTAAAACTGGCATATGCTATAATAGTCTTTATAACCAGCTCAGCTGGTGTTAGATGAGCCAAAATTATTAAGAGATGTATGCCTCTTTTTATGTGACTAAGTATATGCACTTGAAAAAGGGCCTTTGTTGGCCCGAAATGCATTGTGCTGTTGTCAATAAAAAGTTGCAGTCAATATCTCCCAACTATATTAAAGGGTCGGGTATGGCTTTAACCCCTTCCCACCGATGGCATTTTATGATTTTCGTTTTTCATTTTTGACTCCCCTCCTTCCAAACCCCATAACTTTTTTATTTCTCTGTTCTCAGAGCCATATGAGGTCTAAATGTTTACGGGACAAATTTTCCTTCATGATTCTACCATTATTTATTATGTACAATGTACTGGGAAGCTGGAAAAAAAACTCAGAATGGAGGGGGATTTGAAGAATAGTGCATTTGTGCAATTTTCTTATGGGCTTCATTTTTACAGCATTCATTGTGCAGCCAGAATGACATGTCACCTGTATTTTATGTTTCGTTACCATTCTGCAGATACCAAATTTATATGGTTTTACGTACATTTTAACCCCTTAACAAAAATTCAAAACTGTACTAAATTTTTTTTTTTTCTAAAAGTCACCATATTCTGACACCCATAACTTTTTTATACTTCTGTGTATGGGGATATATATAGCGTCTTTTTTTGCGGGGCCGGGTGTAATTTTTAGTTATACCATTTTGAGGAATTGTTATTGCTATGATCATTTTTTATCCAAATTTTTATCAGAGGCAAAATAGTGAAAAAATGGCGGTTTGGCACTTTTGACTATTTTTGCCACTACGGCATTTACCGTACAGGAAAAATATTTTTATAGCTTTGTAGAGCAGGTGTTTTCGGACACAGGGATACATAACATGTATGTGTTTCACAGTATTTAACTATGTTTATATGTGTTCTAGAGAAAGGGGGGTGATTTGAAATTTTAATACTTTTAAAAAAAAAATTATAATTTTTTTTTAATAATTTTTTTTTCATTGCATTTATTAGACCCCCTAGGGGTCTTGATCCCCAGGGGGTCTGATCACTAATGCAGTGCATTACAATGCTAATGCATTGCAATACATTGCAAAAAATTGTCATTTCTTTTGCAGGCTGCATAGAGCATCCTGCAAAAGAAAAGCACTGCAGACTGGCCAGGGAGCCTTTACAAGGCTCCCGGCTGTAATGACAACGTTACGTCGGCCCTGGAGTATGCTCCTGGTAAACATCTGCATTCCCATCAACCAGCGTTGTATGGTACAACGTTCTCATAACAATATTCATAGCATAAACATGCACTACAGAACTTACAGGCTAACTGTTAACATCTAATATTCTTAAAGGGATACTGTCAATATGGATTCCGGATAGTCAACTAATACCTTAGCACTACACTATCCTTCATCCTTTGACCAGCAGGCGCGATCTACTCTCTCCTGTGTTTGGTTTTAACACTTCCACTCTCTTTTTAAAAAGTGACATGTATGCTGAAAACAATGTAAGACTGAGGCCCCACGTTGCAGAAACACAGCTTTTTTGTTGCAGATTTTGCTGCATTTTTTTTCGGCAAAAGCCAAAAATGGCTACAAAAGGAATGGAAACTATAAAGGAAGCTCTTATATTTCTACCCACTGCTCAATCCACTCCTGGCTTTGGCTCAAAAAAAAACACAGCAAAATCTGAAACAAAAAAAGCCGCATTTCTGCAATGTGGAGCTTTAGCCTAAAAATGCACAATTTTTGGTGAAAACCTGCTGTGCTCTAGAACTGTCCATTTTCTAAGCCATAAAACTGTTACAAATACAATAATAAATTTCCCTCACAGTCACACCACATTCATATGACTAGGAAATCTATCATAGTTTGTTTATTCACATGTAGTTCTGATGTCTAGCCAAGGGCCCTATTTGATCACATCTGTCGGGCCACTGAATGTATATCACATAGGTTCAAGAGCATTCAGCCGTACATGCATAAAGTTTAACTACTACAAATAACCATACAACCACAATACTGACAAGATAAAGAAACATTTCCTCTTAAAAAGAATATTATGAAACAAATCTTACCAGATCTATTTCTGTTCCAAAAATGTCTTCAGTGCCGCATCCAGTGACATTCTAATTCAGATGGTAAATATTACTTCAGATGTACTTTCCCATTGACAATGTCTCCCCATTCTGCTTCATATATATTCTAATAGGGGATCCCCCATAATGATTGGAGCTTTTTTCAAGAGAGTGACTATAGTTCTGTCATCTATATGTCATGATCAGGAGAAAATCATCATCCGTAGACTGCAACCTGTGACTTTCCCTCTGTTGGGAAGCTACATTGTGGGAGGTATTAGGTACCCAACAACTTGAGAGCCACAAAATACTGATCTCTGGTCTACATAAATCCTGTAACTCTTAAAGGGGTTGTCCAGGATAACCTGGTTTTTTTTTGCATGTAGGTGGGGGAAGGTAAAAAACAAACAAACCCATACTCACCTGCACCCAGTGATCTGGTGTCTTCAGTGTCCGGTCCTGCTGTTCCAGGGTCTTGTTTTGGTGGAAGTTCCTGCCACATGTGAACACTGAGGCCCATAAAGGCCTAAGGAAAGGACATGGGTTGTCTAAAGTAAAAAAAATATGCAAGTGGCATCCCAGGTCCTTTACTTAGCCTGCTGAGGTCACATGTGGTGGGGACGTTCCTGACCCCCGTGCAAAAAACTCATGATCCTGGACAACTCCTTTAAGGCTGGGTTCACACTACCGCCACTGTCTGCCCCGGGGTTTCCATCGTAAACCCCAGGGAAACTGGACAGGAGACGGCTTGCCGGCAGTCAGCTTTAAAACTTATTCTCTTGAATGGATCTTTAAAGGTGACCGCCGGTGTCCGTATGTGGCCTTTCCGCCCGGAAACAGGTTTTTTTTTTTTCTGCATGGACACAAAGTCCTGCATGTACGACTTTGTGTCTGTGCAAAAAGACCGGACAGTGGTGAAAGTGTGAACGTAGCCTACAAGTGACCTGCTTGATGCAAGCAGAGCACAAATGTAATTTTGAGACTATATACCCAATATAGAGAAAATACTTGGTAGAATTGAGGCATACAATATGATTACAATAGAGAGCAATGTTAACACAGAGCAAAATCCATGTATAAAGCTGAATGATATAACTGAGATGAAGATAACAACATTACAGCTTACTTACCTTCAGAGTTTCCATTGCTTGGATGAGTTCTTCTTTGTTAGTCATATTCTAATAAACAATTGTATGACATGTATCAGACGTATGAATTATACTTTACAACACAGACAACCCTAGAATAAAATAAGTATTCTCATCTACGGAGGATCCTGCTATTCCCAAGAAAGAAGGGCCTAAGAAGCTGTGTGATTCTTGGCACAGCAAGTTGAAGCTATAGAAGGACCAGCAGTCATGCGGCGATAAGCCTCTATAAAACATTGAAGCCTGAACAATACAATACTGAATATTTATTCACCTTGGACTTCAGGTATGAACACAGGAATTCTATCACAGAATCGATAGCTTTAAAGTTTTTTGCCTAAAAAAGAAACAGTACACTTAAAAATGATTTGCTCCTGTCGGCAGGTGTTGTATGCAAGATATAGCCATCCTATATGCAGTACCCTATTCAATAACATGACAAACTAATGTAACATAGGTGCTCTATGGATACTGCCTATACAGCATATACTTACCATGGCTCTCTGCAGGCAGCTTGTCGCTGCATCAGATCCTTCATTGATGCCCTCATTGCCATTGTTAATGGAATTTGATGTGGCAGGGTCTAGAACACATAAATAAAGGTCGATGGAAAATGAAAAAGATAGCCAATAAATATGAGGATTATAATATGAGCCACATTCACTTTCACATTGTTGAGCCAATTAGATTATGTTCTTGAGATTATAAACCATAAAGGTTATGTTCCAGTGGGGTGGGAGCTGCATATGGGTGAACCTGCATAGTTTTGCAATGACTGGTGACCACATGCAGGCGGGGTTTTGTCTGCTTGCATCTGCTGCTACTTTGGATCCAGTGGCGGATCCAGGGTTTGCGGGGCCCTGGGCAATTGACTTTGGCGGGGCCCTACGCGCAGCAGCAAATTAGGCCCCACCCACTTTTATGTTGACTCCGCCCATTCTCATTCATTTTTCATGTGATTCCACACAGTATAATCCTTCTACAGTCACCCGTAAATTATATGTCCCCCCTCCATCTCTCCCCATTTTCATATACACCCTTCATCTACCCCTAGTTTCATGTCCCCCCCCTCTATCTCTGTCCCCAGTTTCATGCCATTCTCCCCCTTTATCTGCCCACAGTTTCATGTCCCCCCCCGTCTCTGCCCCAGTGTCATGCCGTTCTCCCCCCTTCATCTGCCCCAATGTCATGCCATTCTCCCCCCTTCATCTGCCCCAGTGTCATGCCGTTCTCCCCCCTTCATCTGCCCCAGTGTCATGCCATCCCCCCCTTCATCTGCCCCAGTATCATGCCATTCTCCCCCCTCCATCCACCCCAGTGTCATGCTATTCTCCCCCCTTCATCTGCCTCAGTGTCATGCCGTTCTCCCCCCTTCATCTGCCTCAGTGTCATGCCGTTCTCCCCCCCTTCATTTGCCACAGTGTCATGCTGTTCTCCCCCCCTCCATCTGCCCCAGTGTCATGCCGTTCTCCCCCCCTTCATCTGCCCCAGTGTCATGCTGTTCTCCCCCTCCATCTGCCCCAGTGTCATGCCGTTCTCCCCCCCTCCATCTGCCCCAGTGTCATTCTGTTCTCCCCCCCTCCATCTGCCCCAGTGTCATGCCGTTCTCTCCCCCTCTATCTGCCCCAGTGTCATGCTGTTCTCCCCCCCCCTCCATCTGCCCCAGTGTCATGCTGTTCCCCCCTCCCCTTCATTTTCCCCCCAGTTTCTTTGGGCCCCCTCCATCTCTGTCCCCAGTTTCATGCCGTTCTCTCCCCACCCCCTTCATCTTCCCCAGTGTCATGCCGTTTCCCCCCCCCTTCATTTGCCCCCCAGTTTCATGGGCCCCCTTCATTATGTTCCACCTTAATATTTAATACAAAACAAACACTTACACTTACCTTCCATCACTCACCTTCCATCGTTCCCCCGACGCTCCTCTCTCTCACTCCAGTCACATACGCGATGCAGGAGCTGTGACCTCAGCTCCTGCTTAGCTGCGGCCCGGCTTGCGTGTGTAAGCGTGATGTGATGACGTCATCGCGCCTACACACGCAAGCCGGACCGGAGCTTTAAAGCAGGAGCTGAGCTCACAGCTCCTGCTTTAATCGCGATTCAGCTCATCGGCGGACGGACGCCGATGAGCTGAAATCGTGACAGGCAAGTGCCGGGGGGCCCCCAGAGGCTCTGTGGGCCCCGGCACTTGCCCGACTATGCCGAGCTGACCGGGACCATTTTGTCAGGGCCGGGCCGCGGGGCCCCGCTACGCGCGGGGCCCCGGGCGGTTGCCCGGCTCGCCCGTCCCTGGATCCGACCCTGTTTGGATCACAGCCTATGGCCGGGCCCCACGTTGCTAAAACGCGGTGGATAATTCCATCCACACATAACAAAGATCCATAACAGAAATCCTGCGATTTCAATATCTGTGGCGTTTTTGTAAATCACAGTATGTCATATATACCTCCCCTAGGCTTCTACTTATCATACTCTGGGTTCAGGGACGGCAGAGTATAATAGTGGTTTGTGGGTAAAGAACTCCCAAAGTTTTGGCTTCAGGTCAAACTTGTAGCTTTTGGAAAATTTGGGCTAAATCTGGTTCAATCCAAACTGGCCTTCTCATCTCTAGTTATCAATATCAGATCCCAGTGGGTCTGACAACCAGACACATCACACAAATGAAGCTCTGTGCAGACATTGGGGCAGATTTACTAGTGAATTTTGTTGCAATTTACACCAAAGAGCAGCACCTACATGCCTTGCACTACATTTATCAGTCAGATGAAGCACTATTTACAACTTATATGACAAGACAGCTACGTCGCAAAGTGGTCATACTCTATTTGGGCACTATTTTTAGGAGGGTTAATTAAGCCAACAAACAGGACGTGAATGCCTGACATAATTGCAACCTGAAAACACAACCTGAAGATTCATCTCTTTAGAGCAGCGTACAACACACATTGACTCTGCTGCCATTATACCACCATATGGGTAGCTCTTACCTTTAACTATTGTCTCCAACTACCTTCCCTTATAGATTGTAAGCACTTGTGGGCAGGGTCCTCTTACCTACTTGTATCTGGTTAGCCATCTAGTTAATTCTGTGTTTATTGTATTTGTTATGCCTTTACTATGTGTGTAAACCTCTTCGCAAACGTACAGGAATTAATGGTGCTATATAAATAATAATAATAATAATTAAAGATGAGCGAGTACTGTTCGGATCAGCCGATCCGAACAGCACGCTCCATAGAAATTAATGGATGCACCTGGTACTTCCGCTTTGACGGCGGCCGGCCGCTTAACCCCCCGCGTGCCGGCTACGTCCATTCATTTCTATGCGAGCATGCTGTTCGAATCGACTGATCCGAACAGTACTCGCTTATCTCTAATAATAATAAGTGGTATAAAGCTAGATTAGTCTCACATCAAGGCTCTTATAGAAATGCACAGAAAACTGCCTACACATGAGAAACTGTGCCAGCTGGAGAGTTTCAGTGGTGGTCACATGACACAGTGGTGGTCCACAAGAGTAGATACCTCCCAAATAAAGCTTCCATAAAGAAGACTACCTCCACTGCAATTTACATCATATGCCTTCAGCCTTTCCAATGGGAAAGAGAATTAAATATTTTTGTGCGAGTTCTCCCACAACCATAAAATAATGTTAACTTATTATTTAGTCAGTGCTGTGTATGCCAATTTTTTTTTCCAATGGCAAAAGTAGCTTTTTTCCCTATATCCTCCTCCACAAATAAATTGATTCAGTACATTATATGTAGCCACAAAATACAAAGACTCATAAAGCTACATGGAAATAAAATGTGAAAAGTTATGAACGCTGGGGGATAAAATGTTGCCATGTTCAGGCTAAAATGAGTTAGATTGCTAAAGGGTTAAAATGCCCATAAGGCACCAGCGTTATGTGCCAGCAATATTTATTTGAGCCATCAATTTCAAATCTGCAATAAAAAATTGACATTTTCAGGAGTCAGGAAGTTTCAACATATTACTTGGCTTAGTAGCCAGAGTCAGAACTGCAGGATTTTTTAGAATTTTTATTTTTAATATAGATAACAATGTGAAACATTTTTTCAAATTCTCACCTCCCAAAATTTTAAATGTAGAAAATAGAAATATATAAACATGAAACTTGATAAAAAAAAAAACATACATTTTTGTGACTTTTTAAGTATATATTCGATTTTACATACTGCATGCAGACTATGAAACAGCGTAGATCAATGACACTTACCAAAGCAAAAGACAACTGCAAATAGCAGGAGCGGAGCTACAGTCCTCACTTCCATCCTACTTGTAAAGAGTCTTCATTATGACCTATATGGAGATTTGGTCAATTTATACCAGTTGTAGTTTAGAAGTATTTACAATAGTAATACTAACCAAACATGCATCATAAAGAGGAAGAATGTGTAAAATAAGTGTGAAACGTAAGATGGATGAAATCTGATAACCTTGATACTTGCCATGTTTTGCAAAGATGATCAAAGGATGTTACCTTAATATTTACTGTTATTCTCATGTCAACATGTGAAATGGAATCTTATGCTTTACCTGGCAGAGAAAAAGGGCGCTCCTATTGTTTGGTTTTGGTTAACAAAGGGAGAATTAAGTTAAAGGGGTATTCCCATGTACATAATCATATCTATATTTGTAGATAATTAAAAGATAAACCGTTTTACAAATATAAATAATTAAAAATTCTGCAACGTTTTAAAGATTTCCTCTAACCATCTTAGTAATGACAGTCTGTTGTCTTGATTGGTTGCCAATGGATATGACCACTAATGCAGAAACTTTCTATGGTCTGGGACTTGTCAAAAACCCAGCCATGCTTTTCTTATTGTAGCTGGGTTATCAGGCAGGGACACTACATGTATCAGAAGATATCCCGGCCACAATAAAGAAATCATAGCTGATTTTCTTGACCTTAGAACGGTTCTGCATTCATGGTCGTATCCACTGGAACCGATCAAGACTACAAGACTGTGACCACAAGATATTTAGAGAATATCTTTAAAACTCAGCAAAATATTTAATTACTTATATTTGCACAAATGTTTAACTTTTAATTATCTATAAATTTAAAAATAAGTATGTACATGGGAATACCCCTTTAAAGGGAACTTGTCACTAGATTTGGAGCCCCTAAACTACCAACATGTCCTTATCATGCCGGGGGTTTAGCGCTCCGTCTTGGTAATCTTGGTTTCAGCTGTAGCTCCATTTAGTATTGTAAGAACTGCCGGAGATAATTCCCGCACTTACTTTTAGCAGCTGTGGAAGCATGTACATTGGGTTGTTCAAGTTGAGATCAGTAACCTTGCTTCACTGTTCATGTGCAACAAAACAGGTTGTACTGCAGTGGCGTAACTAGGAATGGCGGGGCCCCGTGGCAAACTTTTGACATGAGCCCCCCCAACTGACGCCAAAGACCCCAACTGACCCCCCCCACACTCACACGCATGCACTATTGTGCCCCATAGTGGCCCCTGCAAACACTATTATTTCCCCATAGTGGCCCCTGCACACAATATTATTGCCCCATAGTGACCCCTGCACACAGTATTATTGCCCCATAGTGACCCCTGCACACAGTATTATGTCCCATAGTGGCCCCTGCACACACTATTATGCCCCACTGTGGACACCCATGAACAATTATTATAATCCGAGAGTATAATAATTGGAGACTGAGGGGGGATGCGAACATAAAAAACACTGTTACTTACCTATTCCTGGCTCCGCTGCAGTCCTCTGTGGTGTTAACCATCTTCAATGACGTCCAGACGTCACATGACCCGGGACACAGGCTCGGGTCATGTGACGTCAGAGACTTCACAGAAGTGGGCCCGAAGCCTGCCAGGAGCTGGGAGAGGTAACAGTGTTTTTTAAGTTCTCTTACCTCTCCTGGGCCTCAGATCATCATACTTGGGGGTCTGAAAAGACCGCCGAGTATAATAATAGTGTTTGTGGGGCCCGCAGCGTCATTTACCGATTCCGGTCCCTGCCAGGATTGGTAAGTAAATAGGGCCCTTTACCGGCTGGAGTTACTAACGGCCTATTAAAAAACAAAAAAAACCCCGCAGCGGTACTGTCTGTCGCCGGGCCTCTAATGTCCCGGGCCCTGTGGCAGCTGCTACCGCTGCTGCCCCGGTAGTTACAAAATCCTTTATTTTCATATTCTCTTGGGTTGAGTGTCTTACTTATATACTGTATATGCTTTACTTGTTTTTTTTCTTGGTAAGTTGTAAGTTGGTAAGTTTTTTTACTTGTAAGTTTTCGGCTTCAATGACACGATATTCTGGTGCCTGGAGTGAGTTTCATTATAAAATATTGGAATAGTTGTGTACTAAAATGCATTACTGCTTACCTATACAGGACTTGCAGTTGTATGGTCATCTTTTAAAGGGTACCTGTCTTTTCATTTGACTTTCCTGGATAAGTTACTATGTGTGTACATAAGAAGTAACAATATTTATGACCATTTTATGACTTATATTCTGCAGTTTTAGCAGTTTTACCATCTGCATGTATTTGTAGTTTACACTTCTTTCTGAACTGGTGGGTGGCGATCAGTGAGGTAAGTAATGCTTTTTCCCTCTTCAGCTCATTCTGATCCTTTGCTATAAAATTTCATTCTACTGAAAAACCCCTCTTAAAACCATCTAGAAGCAAATGGACTTCCCCTTCTTTGTTGATAAAGTGTGCTGTATGGTGCACCTACGACATGACCATGATCAGAACCAACATGGTTGCTACAGTTCAAAGGCCACTTAATAGGACATTGGGTACCTGGGCCACAGTGGAAGCAAAAAATGTTGTTTTACATATGAATTTGCACATATTACTACAGCAACACTCATTGCTTCTATATTGGTGCCAAGTACATTTGGTGTTCAGATAAGCAAAGACACTGGGAGAAAGCAGATTGCCAAGTGTCTTGGGATGTCTGGTCTAAAAAAACACACACTGTGATAGAATAGTGTGCCATCCAAAGTCATGGTACAATAAAGTAGGATTTCTGTGCACAATCGCTATGATCTGATAATATTGTGCAATGTAGGCAGTGCAACAAAAAACATTTAGATGGCTCAAGCTTACATGGCCTATTGACAAATATGTTCTTAGAGATTTGTAATTTGTAATAGATTTTGCCATATTGAGAAGATGTGGTTTATGCCCCCTTGCTCTGAGGCAGGCATCAGGTTCCGGCTTGTGTGGCCATGTCTGCAGTACACTGAACAGATAACTTGCATATGGATTAAAGGGCTTGTCCACTTTCAGACCAATATTGAGAGACAAATGAGTTTACATAATAAAACGTTTTCAATTTTCCAATATACTTTCTGTATTAATTCCTATTGGTTTTCTAGATCTCTGCTTACTGTCTTTCATTCTTCTTACTTGCAGTAAGATGACAATGTTCTCTTGAGATTCAGCTCATGGACATGGGTCCTGACATGTTGCTTTAAAATTTGTTCCATCAATGATGGCAAGCTGTCTTGGCCCAGTCGTATAAAAGCCTTCTTGCTTGTCTAGTGATCTTTAGAAAACTTCAGATAGACAGCAATGTTCTTTTTTGAGATCATTGACTTTTTTTTTTAAATATAGATTGTGAGCCCCATATAGGGATCACAATGTTCATTGTTTTTCCTATCAGTATGTCTTTGTAGAATGGGAGGAAATACACGCAAACATGGGGAGAACATACAAACTCCTTGCACATGTTGTTCCTGGCGGGATTCGAACCCAGGACTCCAGCGCTGCAGTGCTAACCACTGAGTCACCGTGTTGCCCTGTGAGATCAGTGACTTTCTTCTTTAAATCTTGCCATGCATACCATTGTTGTTCAATGTCCTCCTAATGGTAGACTCATAAACTGTAATATCAGCTAATGTGAGAAAGACTTTTAAATGCATAGAGGTTACCTTGGGTTCCTTTGTGAACTTGCCAACTATTACATTGACACGGAGGAAAATAGTGAGGAATTTGGTGTGGAATTTCAGCGCTGAAAAAAAATCCTCCCATTGACTTCAATTGGTTCATTTTTCTGCAAGCAGAAAAAGGAACCCATTTAAGTCAATGGGAGGTATGTTTTTCAGCGCTGAAATTCCACACCAAATTCCTCACCATTTTCCTCCGTGTGAATGGACCCTAATACAGCTTCTTCTTGGTGTGATCATTGTTGGTCAACTATTCCTGGGGAATGTAATAATATTCTTGAATTTCCTTTTTTGTACACATTTGTCTGACTGTGAATTGGATGAGTCCAAACTCTTTGGTCATGGTTTTGCAACTTTTCCCAGCATAATGAGCATCAACAACTCTTCTTCTGAGGTCTGCAGAAATCTCCTTTGTCCTTGTATGATACACTTCCTCAAACGTGCATTGTGATTATCACATTGGATATGTCCCTGTTCTTTAAATAAAACATGTTGCCCACTCACATCATTGTTATCCCACTGACTGAAAAACCTGACTATAATGTAACCTTAAAACTATCTACCAACCTGAAAGATTAACCTACGTTTGCTACTCACAGATATGTGATTTTGGTCTTCCTTTGATATTGTTACTTCCTTCAGTGTAAGTCTCCATAGAACTTCTCTGACCTTTTGTCCTATTTACAATGTGAAGTGTGTAAAGCTCTCTGTAAATATGAGTAGATTATTGGATTTATAGTATTACCAGTTAAATGGTCTAAGTTTCAGTAAAAATATAGTTTATTTTGGATTATGTACCTGTATTAGTAATGAAAGTATTTCAGCCCTAAACCAGCTAACGTAATCAGTTTCATAATATAGTTACTCAATATCTGTTACTATGACTATAGATCTCACAGTGCCAGATACTAAACATATCAAAACTATTCATGATCAGATCTACAGTCAGAAGCAAAAGCAAGGGCTCCATTGGAAAGACTGGAAATATGGTCTTGCCCAAGACAGTCATTACTTTATTTATTTTACAATAGCAGGAAATGCTTTATTCTTTAAAATGAAATAAAAATTACTAACCCAAATCCCTACTGTTCTAGCGCTGCTACTCTGCGTATACCCACTTGATCAGCATTGCTTGTGCCTCTTATCCCTATTACTGACATTATAGCCATCTGAAGGGAGCTATGAGGCCATTCATATGATACCTAGCTGAATGGCTGCTGCAGTCATGTACCATATGTAACACTCAGGAGGGCCAGGGCTGGTATCACAGGTAATATATCAGATGTGGCCGGCTTTTAGGGGATCCCTGGGTCCCAAATGTGCACAAAATCTCCTTTTTGATGTCCCTGACTACCCACCCCCACGTGGTACCTCACAATGAAAACAGACAACCAGGTCTCGGGGGTAGCCGTTGCTCTTTTACTAGCAGGACAAGGTAATACAAGGTAGTACATATGGAGTAATTCTTCACATATAATACAGCGATCTTTGTAGGTAGTGTCCAATTAAGCAGGTGATGGAGCTTGGAGCAGGAATGCTTTTAATTAGTAGTTGCTTGGGTAGTTAAATTTGTATATACTTGTAAAGATGGCCTGTATCCAGGGGGTTAGTCCTCAACAAACTGGGTACACGTATGTAGGAGAGGAAATAGAGTTGTCGACAGCGGGAGACCCTCAAATTCTGCCAGACTAGCTACGGGCTTCTTAAATATAGATCTGTCCCAAAGACTTACTTGAATAGAGAGGTATGTGTAGAGGTCCCAGATGTATGGATAACCAGGTCCGTAAACTTTAGTGCTTGTAGGCTTGGAACTTCAGAGGAAAATACTCTCTGAGGAGAATCTTTAGCACAGAGGAAAAGACATCTCTGTTTGAAGTCCCCTGGGACTTGGCTGCCATTTTCAGCTCCACATGTCTAGTCTCCACACAAAAAGCCAAGACAAAGGGATCCCAACCCCCTATCAAGAGGGCTGTAACTCCTCCTCCTCCAGGCCAGTCAAGGGAGCTTGATTGGTCCTAAAGGTCACCTGATCATACTGGACACTCCTTTACAATGGCAACTCAAATTACAATGGCAAGTATAGGCAGGTGTAGTTCACAAAACATCCACAAGATGGCGCATTAATAGACCCCTATGTGTGCTGGCTATGGTGAAATAGAAATACTGGTAAATATATAGAAGGAATGGGGGAGGAACCTCTTTACCTTATATGCAAATTTCCATACCATCTCGGACTGCAAGGACTATTAAAGGGAATTGGACGAGCAGTACCGGGACATTACACATATGAGTAAGGGCAGTGGTAGCAATGCATCTCCATGCTAATGGACAGGTGAGGAATCACTTTTTTATACTTTTGTTCCATTTACATTTTACAGGGGTTTTCTAGATTGCGGGGGGCACCACGCCCATAATCCTTACAATGTGGAAGGGATACCAGTAGTTTAAATTGATCCTATCATAGAAACACCTTATATTCTTAGTAACATGCCGGAATAGCCTTAAGAAAGGCTATTTGTCTCCTACCTTTCATTGTCTTCTCCATTCTGCCGTTCCGTTGGAACCCAGGTTCTTGTATGCAAATTAGTTCTCTCGCAGCACTGGGGGGCGGGCCGCAGCGCTCAAACAGCACTGGGGTCATCCCCAATGCTACCAGAGAACTCTCTCCATCTTCGTCAGGAATGTCCTCTTTATCCTCTTCTTCCGGTGCATGTTTCAGTCTTCTAGGCCTCGGGCAGAAAAGACTGCGCATGCCCACAGGCCACGAGAAAATGGCCGCTTACAATACTGGGTAAGTAGCCATTTTCTTGTGGCCTGTGGGCATGCGCAGTCTGCTCTGCCCAAAGCACGAAAGACTGAAACCTGCGCTGGAAGAAGAGGATGAAGAGGACGTTCCTGATGAAAATGGAGGCGGCGCTGGAGAGTTATCTCACAGCATTGGGGACGTCTCCAGTGCTGTTTGAGTGCTGGGGCCCGCCCCCAGTGCTGCGAGATAACTAATTTGCATACCGACAAGAATCGGGATTCCTATGGAACGGCAACGCGGGGAAGACAATGAACGGTAGAGACGAATATCCTTTCTTAACGCTATTCCGACATGTTACTAAGAAAAAAATGTGTTTCTATGATAAGATCCCTTTAAAATGTTTTTATAGACAACACTTGGCAAACAGGGATCTGCTGCCAACAATAATGGATACGCGCAGACAATTGCACTATAGATACAGTTCCAATACTGTAGCTGCCACACTGTTCTGAACACAACCATACCTGCATTTCTTACACTTATAACTAAGTAAAACTCTGATTATAGGCAAAGCTGCACAGTCAGTAATAAGAAATAGTCTGTGTTTAACCCTTTCTCTGCCATTGACTTATATCATACATCCTGACAGGGAGGCACTCCAGTAGCCAAGGACATATGTACTGACTACTGACAACCATGACTAAGAGGTGAATAACCTCGAAACGCGTCGGTTTCTTCGTTACCATCCTATCTGCACCACCATATGCTTTGTATATACTCGGCTTTTAAAGGGAGCATGTCTCCGAAATAAACTTATACCTTTTATATAAAGAAGTTACGGAGTGCTGGACATCCATTTATTGCCAAGGACATATGTAATATGTCCTTGCTACTAATGGCAATTTCTCAGGATCCACAAGGGCTCTCAAGAAATCTTTAAAATCACCCAGGAACCAACAGGTCTTTTCGATAGGCCTTATGGCTCCTGAGATGTAGGACTTCAAAGTGTGCCTAATCAGAGGGGTATTGTTATGTAATAGACAGAGCATGGCTGGACTTAGATGCTTAGTCATTTGACTACAGTGTAGCTGACCGTATTTCCTGCTCGCACACACATGTAGCTTGTGTTCAAAGCAAAAAATTCATTTATTTGTGGACATAGATTACAAAAATTGATGTGACAAAAAAAGAGACAAAAAATTGAGACAAATATAATCAACAGGTTGTCTGCTTTCAAGAAATATATGCAGTTTAGGTGTACACTTGCTTGTCAAAGCATATAATTCCCTACATTTTATAGGGTAATCTGTTTCAACACTTCCAGTTTAAGGCTGGGGCCCCATGTAACATAAAAGTGGTGTTTTTCAGTACCTGCAAAGCGGATAGGATTCTGGCTAATCCCATCCACACATTGCTGCAAAATATCTGCAACAGCATGTTAATTATACCTATTTTTATACCGTATTTATATCTTTTTCTGTATAGGTATAATTGAAGCAGAAATTCTGCAGAGTTTACCTTTTTGTGAAAAATCCTGCAGGAAAAACTGCAATGCATTTCTGCTGTGGTTTATCCCGCAGAGCTTTTTGGTTGCAGCTTACTACGTGGGGCCTCACCTTAAGGGTCCTTTCATATGGAGGAAAATGGTGAGGAATTTGGTGTGGAATTTCAGAACTGAAAAAAAAAAAAAGCTGATTTTTGTTCCTTCTAGTTCTGGTGATTTTACGAAGATATCTGGATGTAGCTGTAGGCCTAAGTAATATGAATGAACTCTTATTTTTAGGATGTGCTGTGCATATAACTTTTAGTGTGGTATATACTTTAGCAAATAATATTAATTTATTTGCATTTTTTTAACTAAAACATATGTATATACTCGAGTTTAAGGCGAATTTTTAAGCACAGTTTTTGTGCTGAAAAATCCCCCCTTGGCTTATACTCGAGTCAAGCAGAAAAAAAACAAAAAACTTTTTTTAAATTTTTTTTTTATTTTTTTAGGGGGGTGGGGTGGGGTCTATGACTCACTCCTTTACCTAGAATACATATAAAAGTAGAAAATGACTGTGAAACACAAACACATTAGGTATCCCTGTGTCTGAAAGTGCCCGGTCTACTGAATATAGGGTATCTGCAGTGCCCCTGTTCCGTCAGGAAGGGGTTAATAGGAGCACTGCAGATACCCTATATTCAGCCAGGCTGAATTCCAAGTGGGGAAAAAACACAGTCCTCAAGCTCAGGGAAGGGGCAGACAGACAACCAAAACACCTCCTCCCCTTCCCCAGCACCCAGCAACTACTGCGCCCAAAAACCATTTTAATTTTTGAAATTTTCCAGTAGCTGCTGCATTCCCCCCCCCCCCCCCTCGACTTATACTCGAGTCAATAAGTTTTTCCAGTTTTTTGTGGTAAAATTAGGGGGGTCAGCTTATACTCGGGTCAGCTTATACTCAAGTATATACGGTGCTTTGAATCAAAATTGCATGAAGGTGTCTGTATACCGTGCTAAATCGAATTTTGGCAATTTTGCAAGTGCTTACTTTCAGAAACTATATAGAGTTGATTTTTTAATATGATAATTTAGGTTTTCTTTGTATATCTCAAAAGGCAATGCAAAATGTCCAAAATCCCCTGGAAGCGAAAAGGTTAAAGGGTAGTCAAATCAAATAGCTGAAGAAAGTCCAAATAACCATTATATAGAAGATCCCAGAATACTGAACTGCAAATACAGGACAAATTCACTAAGGCAAACGGATAAATACAACACAGGTAAAAAAAATTATCTATGTGCACAGTCAATACGAATGCTTGCTGCCTGTGAACAGGGCCGCCGATAGGCCAGTACTACTGCTACTGGCGTCAGGGGCCCGGCCAAATTTAAAAATGGGGGGGTCCGGTTTTGGCCCGCCACCGTGTGCCGGCCCCCGCCTGCAGCAGTCATTCTATGTCTGCTGTTTCAACTCAGATCTGCGTCCAGAGGACGCAGATCTGAGTTGCAGACATACGCGGCTGAAGCAAGGAGCTGACCTGTGTCAGCTCCTCGCTTCAACCGCATATGTGTCAGCGAGACCGGCGGCAGCAGCGAAGAGAGGAGCTGACACAGGTCAGCTCCTCGCTTCAGCCGCATATGTGTCAGCGAGACCAGCGGCAGCAGCAAAGAGAGGAGCTGACACAGGTCAGCTCCTCGCTTCAGCCGCATATGTGTCAGCGAGACCGGCGGCAGCAGCGAAGAGAGGAGCTGACACAGGTCAGCTCCTCGCTTCAGCCGCATATGTGTCAGCGAGACCGGCGGCAGCAGCGAAGAGAGGAGCTGACACAGGTCAGCTCCTCGCTTCAGCGCTGCCGCCGGCTACCCGGCAGTATAGACGCGATGTGATGACGTCACACCGCGTCTACAACTGTGCGCCAGTAAGAGAGAGAGGCGCCGAGAGAGCAGCGGGGGAACGAAGGAGAAGGTAAGTCTAATGTGGAACGTGAAACTGGGGGCAAATGAAGGAGAGGACGGCATGACACTGCGGGCAGAGATGGAGGGACATGAATCTGGGGGCAGAGATGGGGGGCATGAATCTGGGGGCAGAGATGGGGGGCATGAATCTGGGGGCAGAGCTGTGGAGACATGAATCTGGGGGCAGAGATGGGGGGCACATGAATCTGGGGGCAGAGATGTGGGGACATGAATCTGGGGGCAGAGATGTGGGGACATGAATCTGGGGGCAGAGATGGAGGGGACATGAATCTGGGGGCAGAGATGGGGGGACATGAATCTGGGGGCAGAGATGGGGGGACATGAATCTGGGGGCAAAGATGGAGGGGACATGAATCTGGGGGCAGAGATGGAGGGGACATGAATCTGGGGGCAGAGATGGGGGGACATGAATCTGGGGGCAGAGATGGGGGGACATGAATCTGGGGGCAGAGATGGAGGGGGACATGAATCTGGGGGCAGAGATGGAGGGGGGACATGAATCTGGGGGCAGAGATGGAGGGGGGACATGAATCTGGGGGCAGAGATGGAAGGGGGACATGAATCTGGGGGCAGAGATGGAGGGGACATGAATCTGGAGGCAGAGATGGAGGGGACATGAATCTGGAGGCAGATGAAGGGTGTATATGAAGCTGGGGGAGAGACGGAGGGGGGACATATAGTTTACAGGTGACTGTAGGAGGATTATACAGTGTGCGGGCACATGAAAAATTAATGAGTTGTCGGAGTCAACATAACAGTGGGTGGGGCTAAATTTCCCACGGCGCGCAAAGCGCGCCGCACATTTTGTCCCTCTTTTGGTTCTTCAAAAGTTGGGAGATATGGGTACTGGGGGCAATGGAAAGATGTTAGAGGGTGGACGGGGGGGGCGGGGGAGGGGGATTGTTGGGACATCGGGTGTGCGGCACTGCGGAGAGGAAGCTGGGGCAATAATATATAATATATAAGTTTTTAGCTAGAGAACTACAAAGCACACAATCCCTCCAAAGGTATGTGTGCTTTGTATTAATAATGATGTAGGCTATGCTACTAGCATAGCAGCCTGTTTGGGGGTGGGACTTTCACTTTAAAGGAGTGTTCACATTGCGTTTTTGGCCTCCCTTGCCGGGATACGTTGGTAACCAGTCACAATCAGCTACCCACTTATCCCTGCACGGAGAACTGCAGGCCCCCCTTTTTTTAATGGCCAGTTCTTCGTGCAGGGATAAGTTGACAGCTGATTCTGACTGGTTACCAACGTATCCCGGCAAGGGAGGCCAAAAATTTAGGGTATTTAATAGATTTGTAGAGCGGGCGATTTCGGACACAGGGATACCTAACATATATGTGTTTTACAGTATTTAACAACTTTTATATGTGTTCTAGGGAAAGGGAGGTGATTTGAATTTTTAATACTTTTTAAAAAAAAATTATATATTTTTTTTTACTTAAATTTTTTTTTTTTTTTTTGCAGTTATAAGACCCCCTATGGGGTCTTGAACCACAGGGGGTCTGATCACTAATGCAATGTATTACAATGCTAATGCATTGCAAAATACCGGCACTTCTATTGCAGGCTATGTAGCATAGCCTGCTATAGAAGCAATGTAATCACAAGGCTCCCAGCTTTCATAGTAACGTGGCGCCGGCCTCGGAGCTTACTCTGGGTGCCGGCGATCACAAAGAAAATGGCGGCGCCCATGCGCCACTGGGGAAATGGCGCCTCCAGCGCCTCTGACCGATCGGAGACATAGCGCCGTTTGTCTACTGCGTAAAGCAGTAGACACCCGGCGGCTGCCCGGCTCCCGGGCGGTCAGCATAGTTACACACCCAGCATGCGCCGTACTATTACGGCGGATGTCGGGAAAGGGTTAAAGGATTTATACTACAATGCTCTACAATATCCCTTTAGGCTAAGGCCCCACGTTGTGGAAACGCAGCTTCTTATGTTGCAGATTTTGTTGCGGTTTTTTGAGTCAAAGCCAGGAGTGAATTGAGGAAAAGGTAGAAGCATAAGTATTTCCTATATATTTCCCATTCTTGCTGTAGCCATTTTTGGCTTTGGCTCAAAAACCCACAACAAAAAAAGCTGCGTTTCCGCAACATGGGGCCTCAGCTTTAGGCTAAGGCCCTACATTGTAGAAACACAGCTTTTTTATTGCAGATTTTGTTGCATTTTTTTGAGCAAAAGACAAGAATGGCTACAAAAGGAATGGGAACTCTCTAAAAAGTTTATACTTCTCCCTTCTGCTCAATCCACTCCTGGCTTTGGCTCAAAAAAACCACAACAAAATGTGCAACAAATAAAACTGCATTTCTGCAATGAGGGGCCTTAGCCTTAGCCGAAAGTCCCACCTCGCAGAAAAGCAGCTTTTTTTGCAGCCTTTTTTTGTTGCAAATTTTTCTGTGACTTTTTGAGCCAAAGCCAGTAATGGCTAAAAATGGTATGGAAAATATATAGGAATTTCTTATACTCTCCGCCTTCTGTTCAGTCCACTTCTGACTTTGGCTCAAAAAAAAAAAAAAAAAAAAGAAAAAAGAAAAAAAAAAGCAGCTTTTCCTCAACATGGGGCCTTAGTCAGACCTAGAGAATCACAGCTAAGGCTGGGGCCCCATATGGCATAAACGCTGTTAAAGAAAAAAAACACTTTAGGCTAAGGCCCCGCTTGGCGGAAATGTAGCAAAAAAAAACGCAGCGTAAAAAAATGGAACGTTTTCTGTCACGGAAAAAAACGCGCATGTACATGTGTTTTTCATCGCATATTTCAATTTTGTGCTGCGGAAATTAAGTTTTCTGTTGAGTTTTTCATTGCGTTTTTCCCTTCCTCTTGCCTTAGCCTCAACCAAGCAAAACAGTGAGTTTTTGTCTGCGGATTTTGATGCTTTTCCGCAACGTTTCTGCGGAGTTTACGCAACACATTTATCGTGCTGCGTTTTTGCTGTATTTTTCACACTCTTCATAGAAATCTATGGAGGAATAAATGCAGCTTTTCCGCACTTTTTTTTCCGTAGTGTGGGGCTAGGATTAGACAAAATTGCATTCACTATGCTGGTACTGTAAAATCCAGCGTTTTTTTTTCCACTGCATTTCCGCAATGCTCAAACACTCTGTGTTTCCGCCCAGTGGCGCCTTAGCCTTACAGTCACTGCAAGGTGGGAGTCCCATCTGCACCTTGTGGAAAAATATGCTTAACAGACACGGATGTGATTTCTCAAACCGTTGTGTTTTTCAAAATTGCAGTATATCTATTATACCTATGGAAACACTGGCGGTTTCCCTATAGGTATAATTGAAGCAGAATGACTGCAGAGGAATCCACTGCAGTTTTTCTGTGAATAGTGCTGAAGGAAAAACCGTGATGCGTTGCGACTTTTCTTGCAGCATTTTTTTTGCAGCAGCCCGCTACCTGGGACTTCAGCCTAACAGGCACTGCAGACAAAAAACATAAAAAAAAGTTTGCTTTACCACTGCATTTTTAATTTTTGACTCACCTCTCCCATGTAAGTCTATGGGGAAAATGCAGCATTTTCACAGAAATTATAATGTTCTGAGTTTTTGAAAATGCAGCTTTTCTGCAGTACTTTTCCCCATGTATGGATGAGATTAAACAAAATCTGGGTCTTTGAAATATAGCGTATTTTTTCTACTATGTTTCAACATAAGCCAAAAGCTCTATTTATGGCCGTTGTATGATTTATGTCAGACAAGAAAAAACTAGGACAAATACTGCTTGAAATTTACTTTATTAGCTTTTGATCAGGAAAGCAAAACTACATATGCAATGGTAGATTCTATCCGCAAATTTTCATATCACTGATAGTGATCTTGGCTTCCTGTGTAGACAAAAACAAAACAAAAATGATGTGGAATATTTGTAGAAACATATTGGAGCAGTATATAACATATCACTTAAGCTTATACTGTGTGTTATATTTTAAATACATTTCCTAAAAACTTCTGTTGCGTCTATTCCAATTTGGTAAAATTGATAAAAGAGAAATTACAGCCCCAACTGTCGCAAAAATCTCTTTAAGGCTAAGGCATGTAGCGGGCCACAGCAAAAAAGCACTGCAGCAAGAACTGTGGCAGAAAAGCATCCTGTTTTTTTCCATAACAATTTTCACAGAACGTCCGCAGAGGTTTCCTCTGCAGACTTTCTGTTTTCATTATATAGGGAAATCATTAGCGTTTCCGTTGTTATAATTGACATGCTGCGATTTCCAAAACCATAATGTTTTTGGAAACCGCAACGTGTCCTTCACATGTATTGTTCTGAAAGGTGTGGATGGGATTTTCTAGAAAATGCCGCGGCCAAAACGCTGCAGCCAAAAATACTGCAGTGGAAACGCATTGTATTTTTTTTCCACAGCACTTTTCACAGAAAGTCCGCAAAGTTTTTGAACGTTTTTTTGGAATTTTTTTGAAATTGCTGCATTTACGTTGCGGATATTTTTCTGCAATGTGTGGATGGGATAGTGGCAATTCTTATCCAGGTACTGTAAAATGCTGCAGTAAAATCAACGCGTTTTCACTGGGTGGTAATCCGGCCTTTGGCTAAGGTCTCACTTAACAAAACGCATATAAAAGGCATAGTGAAAACGTTTTTGTTAAATTTTCCTAAATGTTTTTTTTTAACTTTTCTTCCCCTATTAAATCTACAGTGAAAACTCTTGTGATTCTGCAGCTAAAATTAATATGCATTTTTTCCATACACTATGTCAATGAGATAAAATGAAAGTTCATTCACTTTGCTGACACTGTAAAAGTCAGCATTCTTTTCTTGCAGGCTTTCTTGTGTTTCTTTTTTTTTTTTTTTGGAGACAGTAGTGCACATAGCAAAAGAGAGAATATAAGAACTTCCCATATAGTCTACCTCTTGTGTCACTGACTTCTACCTCATAGATTGTAAGCTCTTGTGAGCAGGGCCCTCACTCCTATTGTATGAATTGATTTATAACACTGTAATGTCTCATTTTGTATGTTCATGTACCCTATGATTTGTAAAGTGCTGTGGAATATGTTGGCGCTATATAAATAACATTTATTATTATTATTTTTATTTCCTTGGAAGTCACTCATGGTTTTAGCTGAAAAAAACCTCAGCAAAATCTGCAAAAAAAACCCCCAAAATTGACATTTCCACAACATGTGACCATGCACAATAATAATGAAGAATAGTATAACAGAGGAATAAAGTCTTAAACACATATATAAATATTTTACCTTTTTTAATTTACCATCCAAGGAGACCAGTCAGTCCGCCTAATAGACCTCCTCCTGTTAAACTTTTAACCAGATCTAATGGCATACCCACTACATTATTAAGCAATCCTCCTTGCCCATTTTGTTTATTTTGACCTCCTCCTGTTAAATTATCAAGCAACCCTCCAATCGGGTTACTTTGCGATCCTCCACACCCATGTGCTTGATTTTGGCCTCCACCTCCTATTACACCACCAAGCACATTGTTTGGCAAACCCACTACTGTATCAAGTATACTTCCTAGTGGTAAACCACTACGCAGTTGACCTCCAACCCCCCCACCGCTTAATAATCCATTAAGCAGTTCTAATGGTAAATTCAGTAGACCTCCACCTAGATTTCCACCTAAATTTCCTCCAAGTCCACCCACTGATCCCAGTAGGTTTGGTAGTATGCTTAACACTGATCCTAAACCACCAGAACCCCCAGGTTGCCTGTTAATGTGTCGAGTATAACGCTTATGTTCTTGATTTCCCTCCTCTAAACTATTGTGTGTGTCAGAATTTGTAGACATAACATGATTCTGCAAATAAAAAAAAAGATATATATTAGTATTGTAAAAACAACAATCCATTTCAATAGATTATCCATTATTCATATGTATAAATGTAGATCACGTATTTTTAACCTTGGAGCTCAGCTTCAGAGAGGTCACATGTGCCAGAATTTAATATCTGGTATAACAGATACTGTGAACCAAACAGGCTGTGTATCTCCACCCCTGCCCCCTACCCAGGAGTCAGGAAAATGTGGGCCTTGTGCCAAAGATGTGCCACATCTACGCCAGTTTTCTGGAGTAGATGAAATAATAAATTACTCCCATTAACTTTGCACTTCACTTTTGTAGTACATGACAAATGCAGTGATACAATCGTATACTACAATGATATGGTTGGCTTCTCTCACATTAGATTATTGTACAGAGACTAGTGTACAGGTTACTCTATAGAGAGCTTGTGGAAGATTTACTAATACTGTGTAAAAGTTAGAGAATGAAGAGGAATTCAAAATGAATGAGCCTAATCTGCAGGGAGTCTGAATCAGCCGCTGTGTCTGCTGCATGATTGAACAGGACGCTTCTTTTTTTCCGCATCCTGCTGCGATCAATGCCTTCCATTGAAAACAATGGAAGGCGGAATCTGGGAGGAATCTGCCCCGGATTTGGAGGCGAAATTTGTCCCCATATCCGCAGCAAATTCTTCTGTGTGAACACAGCCTTAAATTGCCCCAGATTTATAATGGTGTCTTATACTGGATGGTAAATTATTAGACGGTCTGGTCTGGTCTCAGTATTTGGCTTAGTTTACACCAGACAAATATGCCTTAGACAATACCCACTTTCCACTAATCCACACCCCTTCCCATGAAGCCACGACTCTTTTTTAATAAGAGTCTTGTTATGAATTCATTCACCAAAGAATCTGAAAGAGTATCGCTTTAACCTCACAGGCTGGTATGCATCAGCACATAGTTTTTTCAGCCATATAGGAAAACACAGTAGACTGCAGTTCGCTATAGAGAGGGCCATCACAAAAAAGTGGTTTTTTTTTGTTTTTTTTTCCATAATAGGGACCTTTGGGTGATTTGTTTACTGTACAGCAAACATCCATATGGCTTCCATCACACACATAAGAAATGAGCATTTACCTCTTAGGTCTGGTTCACATCTGCGTTGGTATTCCATTCAGAGAGTCCGCATAGGGACATCATGAACGGAATACCGAACATACTGGCAAGTGGTGAGCAATGAAAGCACAAGGACCACATAGACTATAATGGGGTCCATGTGTTTTCCACGCGATATCCACGCAGAACATGCGGACAGAAAAGTGCTTCATAAACTACTTTCCTATCCGCATGACTTATGCGGACTGTGTGCGGAAAGCACACAGACCCCATAATAATCTATGGGGTTCATGTGCTTTTACTGCTAACCGCTTGTCAATGTGTTCGATATTCCATTTGGTGGGTCCCCATGCGGACTCCTCAAATGGAATACCGAATGCAGATGTGAACCAGGCCTTACTCACTTGGGGGAATTCATTAGGAATGGCATTTCCTATTACCTCTGTTTGCTAAGAGTTATTGTAGCTATGAGCTATAATTTACAATTCCTGGCATAAATTATAGAAGATTTGCCATACCCACTCCCACCAAATCACAACCCTGACATTTACATTTTTGTGGAACCCAATAGGAGATTGTAAAATGTAAAACTAATAATTCAGGGAGGTCTGCATTGGTAGAACCTGATAGCCATGCTAGCCAAGACACATACATATAGGTAGATGAATCCTGTGACTTCCCTATATTATAGAACATGCAAAAATAGATTGTTTTTATTTATAACACAGTATTCCAGTGGCAATGGCGTACCTACCAGGAAGACAGGATAAGCAACTGCTATATAGGAGTCTGTCAGTTTAAGTAACTCCTTGAGACATGACCCTGCTTAACCTTTTAAAGCCAACAGTACCAGATATCAGTATGTGGTCAAATAAGGGAGGTTGGGGAATAAAATGTAACTGCAAGGGTTATTACAGTATTGTGACTGTAAACTGGACTAGTGGATTCTGTAGACTAGACCTGGGCAATGTACGGCCCGCAGGCCACATCCGGCCCTCTGACTGCTTCTATGCGGCCCGCATAGCTAGTGGAAGTTTTTTCAAGAACCTGTGATGATGTCATCACAGCCTATCACCAGGATAGGCTATGACTCGTTAGTGGGAGGAGCTACACGGGACTGTGTGCTTTCTGCAAGCTGCCGGCAATGGAGGCTGCTGGATGATAAAGAGCGAAGAGACAGCATGTGTGAGCAAGAGGTGGGAAACTAGGGGCAGATGTAGGGGGGCAGTTAAACTGAATGAACATGGAGGGGGGACATTAAACTACTAGGGGGCAGATGTTCAAGGACCTGTGATGATGTCATCACAGTCTATCACCAGGATAGGCTATGACTCGTTAGTGGGTGGAGCCACACACTTGCTGCAAGCTGCCGGCAATGGGAGCTGCTGGATGATAAAGAGAGAAGAGACAGCATGTGTGAGCAAGAGGTGGGAACTAGGGGCAGATGTAGGGGGGCAGTTAAACTGAATGCACATGGAGTGGGGACATTAAACTAGTGGGCAGATGGAGGGTGACAATAAACTGGGGCAGCTGGAGGAGGATATTAAACCATGGGGGGTAGCTGGAGGGGGACATGTCTGCCTCTAGTTGCCACCAGTTTAATTGTTAAGAATATTATGAAAGCATTAAATAACACTAATACGCATTAGGCAAATTTCATACTAATCCAACAATTTTAGCAGGATTGTCAAACAATCTAATATGTAATAGACAGTAACCATGTCATATAATGTATTGCTAACTTAACAGGATAGTAAAGCGAACCTAACCATTCAAGAAACTTTGCATAAATCAATGATAGAGCGCATGTACATTAGAAATAACAGTATTTCTGGTCACTATTCTGAGTTCTCCCTGAGCTAGTGGCTGCTTTACTACCTACTAAAGAATTTCTTATATACTGTAGAAAAAAAAAGGAGAGGAAAATCTGCTTAATGGCTCTCTCTTGTTTGTATGGGACATTATAGAGAAGTTCTGACCATCATTGACGTTAACATAGCACTTGGGGTAAGATAATAACTTTCTATTCATTTTCAGAAGCCTTTGTCTCTCTCAGTTCCTGCTCATTCCTATCCCTTCAACTCTATGTAGGCTTCTATGTAATTTGATATTTCTGGAGATTCAACAGGCTAAGTTCTCACCTGCACCTTCTCTCCGCCTAAGGATTCTGTTCCATTTCATTCCGTTCCCCACTTTAAAAATGCAGAGAGAAAAGTGCTGCAAGCAGCGCTTTTCTCACCACTTTTTTCACCTTTTTGGGAAGAAACCTGTTGGACCCCATTAGGGTCTATGGGGTTTGAGGGTTTCCATGGGTAACTATTTTTTTAAGCAGATTAGGTTTCCATTTGGAGGGTCCTTAAGTGGACCCCCCGATGAACGAAAACCCGAACATAGGTGTGAACCTAGCGTCAGAAGAAGAGGGGAACAGGGAAAGAGCAGAGCATTTTTGTCTCATAAGATCTATTAGAAAGTTTCATATATTTACTTGCATTGTTTTGTAAAAACGTTAGTGACCATTTAAAGTGTAACTAAACTGTTGAAGAACTTTTCATGTTCTGAAGCATTTCTGCATTAATACATTTTACAGCATACTTTATTGATAAATTTTGGCTCCTTTCTGTAAAATCCTGTATCTCTTTATTCTTTCCCTTGCTCCTCCATTGAGAGCTGTTCTCTGATTCTCATTCTGTGTGGTGTATGGGCTTGTGCTTGTAATGAAGAGGAAATGAAGGTGAGGATGGGTCACTTCAGACAGTTATATTCTATTCTTTCATATGCCACTAGGTTTCTACCTAGATTATTTTCAGAGATATCACTGCTTGAAAACACAGTTGAGATTGGGCTATAACAGAAGTGACCCTTCCCCTCCCTCATTTTCTCTTCATTACACACAAGACCATACACTGTATACAGTGAAAAGCAGGGTACAGCTTATAATAGAGAAGCAAGGGAAAGGATAGAGTTACAAGATATCACAGAAAGGAGACAGCATGTCAATTATATCTAAGGAAACGCAGGCATTTTCTATATAGGGATAATAGGGAAGAAAACCCTGTAGAAAAAAACGCAATGCGTTTCTGCCACAGTCTTTTCTGGAGTGTTTTTTTATAATGTGGCTCAATACGTGGGGCCTTAACCCAAGCATATATAAATCTGTCGTGGTCAAGTGATGGGCATGGTGTAGGACAGATTACGGTTATAGTATGTGTATCAGAACTATGGGGTGATTCATAAAGGCTGGTGTGTGTCCCCTGTGCCAAGAAAAAAACACTTAAAGGGGTTATCTACCCCCTCCTCTTTTTTTTTAAAGTATTTTAGTGATATTAAGGGGTTAATAAGTGCACCAAAATACCTTTAGCATTGTTTTGAGTGATTTCTGGCTTTCTGATGTCTTAGCCTACCATGATGCATTGCTGTTTACTCATTTTCCCCTTTCACTCCCTCCCCCCTCCCTCTCTCACACCCCCACCCTGTTTCCTTAACTAGCCTGTGGACTACTGGCGTTACCTACCAGACAAACTAAAGGTAAGTTCACACAGAGTATTTTGGTCATGATTTGAGGCCGTATCTGCCTTAAAAGCCTGACCAAAAAGACGGCTCCCATTGATTTCAGTCTCAGGAGTAAGCCATCTCCCGGAAAAAGAAGCAAGATGCTCATTCTTCAGGCCGTTTCTCCTCACGATTCGACCTGAAGACACTCCCTTCTCCGGACTAGGCCCATTCATTGGGCCTAATCCGAAGCGGAGTGTGCAGCTGGATGCCCCATCTGAACTTACCCTAACTCAGAGTACACCCCACCACCCTGTCCCATCATTCTTCCCTGCCTTGAGATCACTCTTTTCCGTCCCACCAGCTCCTTCTGTGGATTTCTGCAGCGCTTTCCGAATAGAGCCAATAGAGCTCTACTGCGCAAGTGTGGGAGACAGGTTCTTCTCTTCACTTCTGCCTGTGATTGTGCAATAGGTTCTATTGTGCAGGCGCCAGCAGAAAAGAAGGAAGTGATGCTTTTTTACCCAAAGAATGAAGACATATAAGTTTGATGGTGTCGGTGTGGGGGGAGTATTGATGACACTCCATTTCCAGAATGTCACCAGATATCATAAAGTGTGCTTGGGCGGTCACATGACATTATGGGTAATTATAATTTTTTTTTTTTTTTAAGTAAGTAAATTAGAAGTTAGGCGGGGGGTTTAGTTTATGTGTTTGTTTTTTTTTTATTGTATTCTGGACAACCCCTTAAATTTCATGATGAGGCTGATCTGCTGAGTTCCCCCCCATGTCTATAAATTGCCCTGCCCCTTAGTAGAATCACATACCAGGGAGACACAGTCAGCAGACTAACAATCATTTTAAATATTTTCATCCCCATTCACATTATAATCCCTAACCCAGTTTATTTTCTATGTTTGAAATATTACAATGCATATATCTGTGCATAATTTACCAGCAGATGTTGCATAGCGGTTATTTGTCTTGTAAGATCACCATTCTTATCCATAGCCAAGTCCTCCTGGGGGACAGAAGGAAATGCAGATATTGAAATAGAAAACAGAGGGTCACTTTAAGGATACATAACTTGCACATGTAGGTGGGTTTTATTCACAGAACTTTAAGGCAAGTCAATGGGGTAATGCTGAACGAAAACACTGAATTCACTGAAAACTTGAACCGCCAATAAAAATAATTGGCATACAATAGTGTTCAGTATTTCAGGCCGAAATGAACATACACGGGATAATTATAGCGTAAACATATAAATAATTAAAATATGACATGCGAAAGACAAGATTATATATAGGCCATAAATATAAAAATAAATCTTACTGGACTTTCAATGTTTCCAGAAATGACTTCATTTTTGCATCCAGTGGTGTCCTAAATGAGAATGTAAGACAAGAAGTGATGATGATCCAATTCCTTACTATTATTGGAGTGGAAACACCACTGTCAGAAAGGAATATTCACATTTATTCTAATATTTTGCAATTAAATATTGTTGGTGACCCTTTTGTATTCTTATATGCTTACATTCTTATTCTATTTACAGCCTTAAGGCTAAGACCACTGCTCCGATTACAATGGGGAGCAAAGCACCCTCTTCTTGTGAGGTTCACACAGTCTGACCCCATGCAATAAGTAACTTTCATTGCCCAAAATTTCATTATCCATAATCCATATCTTTTCATACTTGCCATAATTGATAAATGTAATCCAGTGCACTGCAATAGCACACTTTTTGGAAGTTGTTTTTTTTTTCCCCCTGCCATCTCCAGGGGGTGCACAGGCTAATACTAGTATAGTACTACATTTTCTGTGTTTATATTGCCAAAAATTAAATTCTTCCATCCAGGGAAGCAGCTATGACTTTTCAGCTATATACTGCCTTATCTCTTTAATGTATACAATGTCAGGTACTGTGCATGACTTGTGGATATTAGAGCCAAAGCTCACAAGGACTGGATGGGCTCTGGAGGGACCCTTGTAGTTGTAATGTAGGCATATGAGGCAGGTACTAATCGGGTATATAAACTGGAAATGTCTGAAATGATTTGTGGTTGACACTATATGGAAGTATCAGTGGCAGACATTGTAATAAGGCGCCTCTACCAAGAACTCTTGTGAAAGGTACTGTATGTGGCATCTGTGGCAAGCATTGCTATGGCATCTAGGGCAGGAACTGTCTGGAGACATCTGCAGCAAGTGCACTGTCATTGATCTGAATGGACCTTTCCAATGAATGGTCGGACAGTATCGGGAACAAGGAAGTCTATATTTCTTTGGTACAGAAGTGACACACTTGCTAAAATATGAGGGTCTTGTCACAGAGCACTAAACAAAGTTCCCGCAGGAAGTAGAATTATAGAATTGTGAAAAGCTATAGGTTGCTTACCTCCAGTTCTTGCATTGCGTTTTTAATAGCTTCTTTGTCAGGCCTATCCTAATAAGCAAATATATCACATCCATTAGGTATAAGTCTCCTTGAAAGACAGTCTAAATACACAGTAAATGGTCAAGTTGTTTGTTTTTTTTATCTTGGATTTCATATTAGCGCAGATAAATTTGATCATAGCCACAGAAACCTTTTGTTTGTTATTCTCCTACAAAAGATTTTTTTTTTTTTTTTTTTATCATCAAAACATGAAATGCATAACATATTTACTTACAATATAAATTAGGCAACATTTATTTAAAGTGAAAAAACACAGTACAGTCTACGGGCACCATGTTATCGATAAGGAGGATTTACATACATTTGTTGTTTATTCATGTGTAGTTCTGCTTGGTGGTCATATTAGTGAATGATAGCATAAAGCGATAGCCACCAATCACTGATAGTACCGCCCACTAGACTCCTACGTTCAGAATGAGCAGGAACTTCCTATAACATACTGCCTGAAGATTGGACTGCAACATAAGATCTGTAGTCCTTGCTAAATAAATGTATTTAGAGCAGGATAGCTTTCAGCTCAGAAGGCATTTGGCCAACCATTACCTGAAGTCTACGTTCTGCTTTAAATAACCTCTGCTTATATGTACTATACTATATACATTTACCGTACAAAAAATGGTGGAACTACATTGAATACATTACTATATTTACTACTACTGCTTTATTTATTGCATGATTTCCTATGTCATATACTCACCAAAGCTTTCTCCATAAAGCTTCGCCTTGCAGGGACATCTTCATCTTTGTCAGCCTTAACAGGATTTGACATGGCAGGGGCTAGGACATATACAATACTGTTAGTGATATTTTTGCATTTTTATTACAATATACATTTACACTCTTATTTTCGTAAGTACAGAAACAAATAAAAAGATTATCTTTGCTACAATTTATCTATCATGTATCTTTCTATCAAGTCAGATGGACATTTTGATATCAAAGCTGCTTTAAAAATTGAAGATTTGCTTTTATCCTGAATCACTTGTTCCATACTGTCTGTGTGTGTAAGCGGCTTACTATATAGTCTAGTAAACTGAGCATTGTCCTGTAATAGCGAAATTACCAGCACAATAGTAACATAGTCAGCTCCACTTACCAAAGCAACATAGAGCTGCCATCGCCAGGAGAGGGTAAAGGAGCTTCATGGCTGTCCTTCTTGCAAAGTGTATCTTCTGTATGAACACCTGCAAATGAACTGTGCAGAGAATCTGGAAAGTCAGTCAATTTATACAATTTGTATTGTAGACGTACATATAATACTAAACAAATATGCATCATAAAGAGTGAAAAAGTGTAAATCCTTGTGAAACATAAGAAAGATGAAATCTGAGCATCATGATATTATTACTTGTCAGGTTGTGTTCGGATGATCAAAGGATGTTCCTGTAATGGTTATTTTTACTGTCATGTAAATCAAATATTATCTAAGCAGTCTGTATATATGGCAACAGTTTAAAGCAAATATAGAATTAGCAGTGGTAAGAAATAGTAAAGGTCACTGAATTGTAGAACAAATGCAACAAAGGTCATTTTGTAAGAATGACTTAAAAGGAATATGTTGCCAAAAACCCCTCAATATTTAAATGAATTAAAATTGATTATAAATTTCGTTTATATTTATATTTTATATTTATAATTTCATTTCATTTCAATTTTTTGGCTTTTTTTTCAATTAATCAAGAGTTGTTCACTTTTTTCTTGTGCACAGCTGTCATGTGACCAGCGAACAATCTTGGTGTCAGAAAATAAGTTTCTACATTTATTCCTATTATTCCAAAACCGCAGCAAAATTTACAACAAAAGAAGCTGCATTTCCGCAACGTGGGGCTTAAGCCTTGAAGTCACATTGAGACTCTCATGGGAATAAATGGAGAAACTGATTTCCTTCCACACATGAGAAGCTGTGTTAGTTGGAGAGTCTGATGTCTGGACACAAGACACAACTAGGGACTGGAAAAAAAGTGGATAACTCACACATACAGACCATGGTAGGAAGATGACATCAAAGTACAGTCATGGCCAAAAGTTTTGAGAATGACACAAATATTATATTTTCACATGATCTGCTGCCCTCTGGTTTTTATGTGTGTTTGTCAGATGTTTTTAGCACATACAGTAATATAATTGCAATCATAGAGTAACAAAAGCTTATATTGACAGTTAGAATGAGTTAATGCAGCAAGTCAATATTTGCAGTGTTGACCCTTCTTCTTCAGGACCTCTGCAATTCTCCCTGGCATGCTCTCAATCAACTTCTGGACCAAATCCTGACTGATAGCAGTCCATTCTTGCACAATCAATGCTTGCATTTTGTCAGAATTTGTAGGTTTTTGTTTGTCCACCCGTCTCTTGATGATTGACCACAAGTTCTCAATGGGATTAAGATCTGGGGAGTTTCCAGGCCATGAACCCAAAATCTGTTTTGTTCCCTGAGCCATTTAGTTATCACCTTTGCTTTATGGCAAGGTGCTCCATCATGCTGGAAAAGGCATTGTTGATCGCCAAACTGCTCTTGGACGGTTGGGAGAAGTTGATCTTGGAGGACATTCTGGTACCATTCTTTATTCATGGCTGTGTTTTAAGGCAAGACTGTGAGAGAGCCGATTCCCTTGGCTGAGAAGCAACCCCACACATGAATGGTTTCAGGATGCTTTACAGTTGGCATGAGACAAGACTGGTGGTAGCGCTCACCTCGTCTTCTCCGAATAAGCTGTTTTCCAGATGTCCCAAACAATCAAAAAGGAGATTCATCAGAGAAAATGACTTTACCCCAGTCTTCTCCCTGTATCTTTTGCAGACTATCAGTCTGTCCCTGATGTTTTTTTCTGGAGAGAAGTGGATTCTTTGCTGCCCTCCTTCAGACCAGGCCTTGCTCCAAGAGTCTCCACCTCACAGTGCGTGCAGATGCACTCACACCTGCCTGATGCCATTCCTGAGCAAGCTCTGCACTGCTGGTAGCCCGATCCCGCAGCTGAAACATTTTTAAGAGACGGTCCTGGCGCTTGCTGGTCTTTCTTGGGTGTCCTGGAGCCTTTTTGCCAACAATGGAACCTCTCTCCTTGAAGTTCTTGATGATGCGATAGATTGTTGACTGAGGTGCAATCTTTCTAGCTGCGATACTCTTCCCTGTTAGGCCATTTTTGTGCAGTGCAATGATGACTGCATGTGTTTCTTTAGAGATAACCATGGTTAACAGAAGAGAAACAATGATGCCAAGCACCAGCCTCCTTTTAAAGTGTCCAGTGGTATCATTCTTACTTAATCGTAGATATGGATGAACTTCACACTGGGTATGCGTTAACCAATCACCATTTTATTTAGTAAAGCATGAGTGAACGTTTTCGGTCCGGTGGACCTTCCTCAGACTCTACATAAATGCAAAATAACAAGTGTAAATATGAGGCAATAGTGACAATATAAAGCAAAAATTAAACAAAAATAAACAAAAAAGAACAATCACACGCAGGTGATGTGGTATAGACAATATTTACAATGAAACAGAGCCATGCAGAGTTCTAGGTAGGGTAACACTACTTCAGCTATAAATCAGAAGAAGATATAGAATACAGTGTTGCCAGTTAAAAATTGGTATAGCGTGAAATAATATAAACCAATAAAAACTGATAAAACTGATAAAAATTGGTATAGCGTGAAATAATATAAACCAATAAAAAC
The DNA here is from genome assembly GCF_031893055.1 of Leptodactylus fuscus. Classification (NCBI taxonomy): domain Eukaryota; kingdom Metazoa; phylum Chordata; class Amphibia; order Anura; family Leptodactylidae; genus Leptodactylus; species Leptodactylus fuscus. Next base: position 161,685,334 of record NC_134269.1, on the reverse strand, counting down.
TGATAAAACATGACATCACATGTAGTAACCTGTGAGTATAGAATTCAGATCACCTTATGTATGATAACAGCAGAAGATTCTGAACGTGGCTCTGCCACTGGTTGTAAGCTGTAGGCCTATGGGTAACATAGCAACAATGAGTATATAATCTCAGTGAACAAATGTAATCATATTCTTACTTAATCATGACAGATTGATCTCCAGCCTTGTCCTCATCAACACCCACACCTGTATTAATGGAGCAATCACTGAAACGATGTTAGCTGGTCCTTTTAAGGCAGGGCTGCAATGATGTTGATGTGTTTTGGGGGATAAAGTTCATTTTCTAGGCAAATATTGACTTTGCAAGTAATTGCTGTTAATCTGATCACTCTTTATAACATTCTGGAGTATATGCAAATTGCCATTAGAAGGTTGACTACCCCTGTACTAGGGAATGTTTACACAACAGAATTTGGTGCAGGTTTTGAGGAAGATTCCATTTGAAAATTAGTGCCAAATTCCGCTATGTCTGCTATTGTTTTCAGGACACTGAAAAAATAAGCAGCTCAATCTTGTCAAAGATTCCGTCATTAGGTCCATTCACTTGACCTAGTGAAAGCTGCAACGGGAAGCGGAACAGAGGCGAAAAGCAAAAAAGCATTTTATGTTAGTGTAACTTTACATTTAAAATAATGGTCATGTGAATAGTCCTTGTTCACTTGAACTGAACTTACTGCAGGTATGTGACATCTGTTAAACAAAACGGACGCCACGTACCCATTATTCTCTGACTTGTGAATATAGCTTGAGGGTGAGTTCACACTACGTAAACGGCAGCTTATTCTGAACGTAAACCACAGCGGCGTATAAAGCAGTTCCATTCATTTCTATGGGAGCCGGCATACAAGCGCTCCCCATAGAAATGAATGGGCTGCTTTTTTCACTACGAGCAGTCCCATTGAAGTGAATGGGAAGTGCCCGCGTGTACGGCTAGCTCTGCTCATGCCGAGCCGTACACGCAAGCACTCCCCATTCACTTCAATGGGACTGCCGAGATTGCTATCAATGACACCATCCGAGGGGTTAATACGGCAGCTAGTTTCAGGCATCGGCTGTGCAATAAAGCGGAGTGCTGGAAGTAATTCCACAACCACAGCTCCTGTGCATGCAGCTTTACATCACCATATTATTACAGTGATGTTTGTTAAATACACGCTCAGCACAACGTAATAATATGGGCAGGGTGGGAAGGAGTTAAGACAGACTGGTCAATAAAGTTTCATCATGTCCATTTATGTAGATTAGGACTCTCAAATTTATGTTTCTCCTTGTGTTATAAGCTGCAAGACCAAGAAGTTAGAGAATAACTGATGGTGAATGTATTAAAAGTGAATAGATTCTAAATCATACCTCCCAACCATCCCAGATTCTGGACGGTCCCGGTTGCGGGAGGTATGTCCCGGATTCAACTCATCTGCATCCAGAGAATTAAGTTTTGATTCCGACATGATGTGGTTTGAATGATGTACTTGTATCCATAAATGTTAAAGGATGTTGTACGTAGCAACAGGTTGTTCATACTGAAGACAATTGAAGGCATTACTACTAATCCTTAAAACTTTTTGAGGTTGGAGCCCCATGTTGCGAAAACATGTATAACTGACATGCAGTGAATATCAAAACAACACATCAACTTTTCCACAGCTCTTTTTTTTCTGCAATGTGTGGATGAGATTAACCAAAATCTAATTCACTTTGCTGGTACTGTAAAACACAGCATTTTTTTTATCCAGTGTCAAAAACTCTGCGTTTCTACGACATGGGGCTTTAGCCTTAGTTTAAAATGAGTGGGGTCAGCTTTGAGTAGTAGATGATAAAATACAAAAATAATGAAAAATTATTGATATTTATATTATTGATATTTTAACTGAAATTGGGTTTTCTACTTAAGCTTAACCTTCCACAACCTTTTTCTTATTTGATTTTAGTAATAGGCATCAACAAGTATAGCCTTTTGCAATACCACCACTAATGTGTACTAAACCATTACAGTAATAGAATCAAGGCCAAGCATGGTAAATAAAATACCGTAGCATAATTGTCTTAAAGATCAAAAGACATGTGAAATGTCACTGCCTGTTTATTTCCGGCTATATGTCATATTAGCTTACCATGGTGTTAAACATAAGGCACGGTGATTCTATCCTTCTGGCATATTTGCAGTGTAATTGAAGTGGCCTTATAAACAGATTATTAGAATCATTCCCATATACATTTTCAAATATCAGATACTTGGCTGACAAAGTGTAAAGCTTGCGTAAATCTCTGTTAGACTAGACACCTGATTGTAGCCAACCTGAAACCAGTTTATGGCTAAAGAAGAGACAATGATGCGTCTGTTTTTGCCTAGTGTACTGTTAGAACAATATTAGTATCATGAGAATCATTGCATAGTATCTTCCATGACCTTAAAGCGGATGAATACTTCACCAAACTCAGTTTCGTATATCCTACTAGTGAATTCTGAGTTTAACTCTTCCTTGCCACAGTGAATTTTCAGTTTTGGAGGAGCTGGAAAAAAACTTACAGGTTTTGTTTTTATTGTGTTCAATAGGTTACTTTTATTGTGTGCACCAGCATGATCACAGTGTTATATAGTCTTTGTTAGAATTTAATACGCTTAGGCCAGGGTGCCACATTTTGAAGATGTGGCAACAAACAAACACCGTGTTTTACATCACCTGCAAAGTGGTTAATTCCATTCGGACATGGCAGAAATGCTGCGATTTAAAAAACCATCACATTTTTTGTAAATCGCAACATGTCAATTATACCTATGGAAATGCTGGCGTTTTCTGTACAGGTATAATAGAGGCAGGAAGTCTGCAGAGGAAAACTGTGTGGAAAACCCCCACAATTTTCATCCGCATTGTTGCAGAAATCCACTGAGTGGGGTCTTAGCCTCAAAAAAACTAAATGCTCTTTTAAAACAAAATTATCTTTGCATAGCCAATTTCTGGCACCTATATTTCCATCTACAGAGTTGTGTAAGACTACCTTCTTCACATACAGTCTTTTGCATGACATTTTTTTTTTTTTTTTTTTTGGAGTACATGACAAAAGTTGAAAAATAACTTCTCCACTCCAATAATTTAGGGTCAAAAGAAATGCAGCAAGATGATAATAGTCCAGTTTGAGAAGGTCTCAAGACTTTGCTTAATGTCATGTAGAAGCAGATTGATGACAAATGAAACAAGGTTTCAACTTCAAGGCCATCCTTGAAGAATGTCAAATAGATGTTTCCTAATGGAAATCTAGAAGAGTCACCATAACTTCTGAATTCATAGACTGTCCTGAAAAAAAAAAAAAAAAAAAAGATAATTTTTGAAGTTTCCTAAAATGTTCTTGATTTTTCCTTCAGCACCAGTCATAAAAGGGTTTACTCCATCTGGATTATCTTGCTCAAGTCTACTTTTGATGGCTTTCATATAGTCCTTAACATACTTCTGCCTGTCGCAAGCGTCGCAACACTACGTAACGACAGCCAAATACGCCAAAGACCATAGGGAGTCATGCCGGAATGGTGATGAATACTGTTTTTATGTTTCCTCACCTTCTTTGGTCTTCTACTTATTATACTCTGGGGTCTGAAGTGAGCCCACAGTATGATGATAGCAGTTTCAGTTTGGCCATGTTCAGTCCAAAAAACCTGCAAATATTGTAGTAGCCGACATAAACAAAATCATGGCGTTTGTCCTGGTTAATGTTCAACCTCGTTATTTTTCGACTAATAGCCCTACATAATAGCATGTATTATTCTACACAGTGGCATCCATACGTATACCACATGTATGTTTTTTTTACCCCCTTCCTGACATCCGCAGTACATGGACAGCAGATATCAAATATTTAAATATGGCACCCACTATTGAATTATTTCAAAAGGCAGCAGCTGATATATTACTAAGCCATCCCTGCTTTTGTCCAAGGTTGCGTCAGTAAACAGGAGGCGTTGCTCATCCCGATGCTGAAGAATATCCAGATGTCATGTCCTGATATCCTTCAGTGTCGGGATGTTTTGTATTATGCCCTCTGAAAATCAAAGTGGAGAGCCCTGCACAAAATGCCATAACACAACCAAATCTGTAGGCCCCCCGATATCCAGGGCCCCAAGTAATCACATTTCGCCCCAGTTACAGGAGGGATGCATGCTCCCAACATGAACTGCAGAGCTGATCTGGGTCCTCTAGAATCCAGAAGCTCTTAGGGTCAGTTCACACAGCAGAAAATGAAGAGGAAATTCCTCTTAATTTTCCGCTGCTAGCTTTTTTGCACAGCTAGCCGCAACGGGATGCCGATACAATGCATCAGCATTTCATTGCTGCATCCCGCTCCTGATTAGGGCCAGATGAATGGAGGGTATCTCAAGCCGCGGATGGAATCTGCGGAAAGATTGAGCAGGACGCTTCTTATTTCCTCGTCTTGCTGCTATCTCTTCCTCCCATTGAAAACTATTGGGGGCAGATTCAGGAGAAATCTGCTCTGTATTTGGGGGCAGAATCCGTGCAAATTCCTCCGGGTGAACTGACCCTAAGGGCTAGCTCACACAGAGCTCTGTGTGTACATATTCCGTTGCGGCATTCAGCGGCAAGATAGGGCAGCTCGTTTTTTTTTCCGCTAAAAGCTAGCAGAAAATGAAGCGAGCTGCTCCTATAGAAGTCAATGGGAGCAGCGGTTTTTAGGCTGATTCCACGTCAAAATCCACTGCCAACTTGCCCCATGTGAACTAGCCTTTAGAGTTCACGGTCCCCAGCGGATCACATGACTGTTGGGTTAAAAGGGAGCGGTATCATGGCTGCATTGTGATAGAGAAGGCAGGGGTGTTTTATTACCATCCCTACCTTCCCCATAGGAAGTTCGGCTCCAGCTCCCCAGTTCTGCAGCTGTTGTCCTCTTTATCTATAGCTTAGAATTTTATAAATGAATCGCACGTTACACTGTAGCCCCATTACTTCCAACATACGAACAACAACAAAACACATTCATGTCCCCTTATTTCCCAAAGGGTAAAACCATTAAAATAGTCATAAAGAATATTCCCATATAATATTTATAAACTGTATAAAATATATTGTATAGTAAAATAATTGTTTCCATCAACAAAACAAGACACAAGTGATATTTAAAGACTTCAAAACTGTGCAAAAACGCATCAAAAACGTCAGTATGCAAAAAAACAAAGAAACCCAATATGAAAACATCTGCGAAGGTTTCAGTAGAGAGCCAGGGTTTCAATTGGTTAAAAGTGATTACTTGCTCTTCTGTGATTGGCTAGACACTTGACAGCCTGTGATACGTGATTTGGTTGTGAGAGCAGACACGTCACTAGAGAGCAAAGTGATTGTGAAGAAAACTGTCTCAAGGTTTACAGAAATATAGTCTGATGACGCCATTTTTATGGAGATCAAAACCTTAATAAAACACCGTCAAACTATCCTCTACAAAATGGCTACCTCCTCCAGGACATAAGAATAAATCCAATCACCCCCTCGCAGAAAGGTGCAGTTCCTTGTTTAATAAGCTATTAGTTAATGTATCAGCCATTTTTATAGAGGGCAAGTTATTGCTAACAGTTCAGTGCTGAGTCAGACATAACCGCTGTGGTGTCAGTGACCTCTGAGCACACAGTGTAACGCTCATACAGCGTCCGTTACAGCTCTGGTGTCACAACATCGCCGCTTGTCACCGATAGGGAACTCCGGGTGTGGGCACGGTGAAACGTCGGAAGTGACGTTAAGGAAGCAGGAAGCTGTTCAGTGCCTAGAGCCAGTAATGATGGCGGTGGTGTGTAACCCTGCTCTCCTGCTTCTCCACTCACTTCTTCTGGGGTTCTTGTCAAACAGGGCCGCCGCCGACCTCACAGATGGCAACAGTGAACACATGAAGCGGGAGCACTCGCTTATAAAGCCGTACCAGGGTAAGAGGCTGGGCAGAGGGCAGGACACTGAGGAGTCCCTAGTACTGGCCAGGGCTACCTCACTATGGTAGTGACTGAGAGCCACTGACCACCTGTACAGCTGTGTTACAGGGCTCTCCTGTCAGCCACTACTAGTGTCCCCCATGATATAACCAATCTGGAGCATATGTTCTAACTAGGCGTCCCTCTCTTATTCCTCCCAGACATGTATGACACCATTGACAGCTGGGTGTTACCGGGCAGGGTGTGTCCATACGCCGCCTGACACTGTACAATTTACACACTGGGTAGAGACACATGTTTTTACACATGCAAGTGAAGCCCTGTCTCTTCAGTTTATCCATACGTTTCCAGGAAGGATAACAGAGGAAATCTACAATGCAGAGTCTTAATTGACCTTTCTGGAGAATAGAAGTATTTCCTAAGTGTTTTTACACTTTTCCTAGTCATTCTTTTAATAGCTAGCAAAGAATGCATCCGATCACACAACTATTTTTTTTTTAATGCTCGGTGTGACTGATCGGTTATATAATAGATCTCCTGTGCAGGTTTGACAGATCCCTTTAATAGACTATGAGGGATCCATGAAAACGGATCACCTTGGATGTAAAAACCTTACTTTTTCATGTCCGAGGACACACAGCCCTGTGAATGAGCACTAAAACAGACATGACTTTAAAGAGGACCTTTCGTGTTCTCTAATGTTGGCTATGTATTGGCAGTATACCACTGGAAAGCTGAAGTTGCAATGATTTGTCCCGGTTGCAGAAATATTGTTGCTGTCAGTTTTGGCACTGTCAGAGAAGCCAACCTCATAGCTCAGAGTCATCGCTGGGTAGTAAGGATCGCCCCTTCACAGTACAAATTTATAGAAGAGTACTGGCAGTGATGACGTTGTGCTATGAGTCTATGACCTCTCTGACAGTGCGGTGATGTCTGTGCTTAAAGTAACAGCATCAGGAGGGATACAGGCAAAGCTGACAATAATGAATTCGCACACTGTCAGCCTTGCTGTGATATACACGATATTAAAGGATAAATCACCATATGCTAAAAATGCCTGCATTATCTGAAAATCTTACACCTCATGTAGATTGAATATGAATAGTTGTTACAGTAGCAGTTTGTAAGATTCCAGCTATGGGTTTATTTTTTTTTAAGTACTTTTCCCTCCCCCTGATGTCACTTTACACCAGTCTAGTAGCATATTTCATCTCCTTTGGCCTTTAGAACTGCAGCAATTGGTTGTGTTATACACAGCCATCATCCACAGGTATTGGAGGACCCACAGTGTGCCAAGAAAACTTTCCACTTACCAGCATTGCTCTACCTCCACCAGCCTTGACACTTGATAGAAGAGTTCATTGATTCATACAACTTGTGCAAGATTTTGACCTTCCCCTCAGCATGGCGCAACAGAATGTAGATTCATCTGAGCAGACAGTGTTTTCTCAGTGATCTAATATTTGTGCTCTGTTCCCCGCTGGAGTCTCTTCTAATTCCCTCAGACAGCAATGGCACTTGAAATAGTCCTCTGCTGTTATAATCCATATGTGCTAAGGAACAAAAAGTTGTCTTCAGACATGTTAGTTGGCGCACATGTGGATTATAACAGCAGAGGACCATTTCAAGTGCTATTGCTGTCTGAGGGAAGTAGACTGAGGAGATTCCAGTAGGCAACAGAGCACAAAAATATATAGCGTTATATTCGACTTCACTGCACTTGCATTTGTTCATTAGAATGATTTTTGCTGTATTCTGCTGACCCATTTCATAGATGGACTGCTTTTGTCCCTAGGATTCCCTGTGTTTGGTTATTGTTACTCAGTCACACCATTCCTGATATACTTGCCACACCGTTGCAATAATAAACTCCACAAGCTTGTTTGAAGTCGCACAGATTACTTGATTTTTCCATTTTAATGTGCTGGCAAATATTTCACCTGGCACCCCATTCTCAGGGGGTATACTATAAATAATTAACTAATTGGATACATACTAAGATTGCTATAGACAAGTTCATCCAATCTATTCAATCGTTTGCAGGGGTAGGATCTAGTGCGATGCCACTATGGGACTTCATGGGGAGTACAATGCTAACAAGTCAGTATGTGCGCTTGACACCAGATGAGCGGAGTAAAGAGGGTTCTATCTGGAACAGTATGGTAAGTTTTTTTGTTTTTTCTTATAGCAGATTGCATCTGTGTTGCGTTGTATTAGATGATGGTATTAATAATGCTTTTCTTTTAGCCTTGTTTCTTGAAGGACTGGGAGATGCATGTACATTTCCGCATCCATGGGGCAGGGAAAAAGAACCTTCACGGAGACGGATTTGCTCTGTGGTACGCAAGGGATCGTCTACAGCCAGGTGACTTCTTTTGAAGTTGTTTTCACTGATCATTTGTTATTTACTCACTGCTTGTAATGATGTAATGCTGACTGTTTCTAATTTCATAAGGGCCTGTATTTGGAAACCAAGACAAGTTTCATGGCTTGGCAATCTTTATAGATACGTATCCCAATGATGAAACAACAGAGGTGAGTGATAGAGTTACTAACTTAGTTGATACATAATACAAAGGCCATAATCTTTTAAAACCTGGTTTATTTAGCCAGAGATTAATATAGATAAAAGAAAAAGGAGTCCTACTCTCAGCCAGAGGGTAAGTCTGTCTAGTCATTAATGGGAACATCAGAAACTGCACTTTAGAGGGGCTTATGGATGTCTTAAAGGGGGGAGTGTGCAGTCTGCTGTTTCATACATGTATTAAGGCTTTATTACACAGCCAGATTCCAGCTGTTCTACAAGAAACATGTTTGCTCTGAAATACCTGCACGCAGTGACCACAGAGATTGTGAGAGATTTCCAAAGTACTAGATGAATTCTTATGCACAGCGATATCACAACTCTTTCTTTGAAATATGTTTAAAGAAAGAAAAAACATCTTAGATTTACCTTAAAGAAGCACTTCAGAATTTTTTTTTTTCATTCATTATGTACCTTTTTCTCCAATAAATATAACTCAGCTAGTATTACCTTATTTTGCTATTCCTTTCTGGCTAAAAATTCAGGGTCACCTCCTCCTTCAGGGTCATGTGATCTTGGTGTTGCCCCCTGACTCTCAAGGGGGTCACCATCTCAGGCAACATATCCCTTCTGTATGATTCAAACATGCATGCGTGGATTGTACCATCACAGTGCAGTCTCCCTGACCTGTATATTTTTAATATATTTGATTTTGGATAATTCCTCTGCCCCCCAGCAGCAATGATAGTATAGTCCTCTATCTGCCATGTGCTAAGGCATCATAGGATTTATAGCATGAAAAAGAGAAATATAAAAGTCAAGATGGTGTCTGACCAGGAGTGAGAAGAAGATATTAAGTCAGTATACATGAATCTTGGAGAGTGACAGAGGGGTGCAGAGATGCTGAAAAAAAAAAAAAGAATTCATCTGAAAAAAAGCACTCCAGACAAAGCAATCTAATGTGTTGGTGCAGAAGAATCTGGCTTGTTGGGGTTGAGCAGCTGCTTTTTTTTTCCCACCACTTACACAAACTTGAGGCCTGAATCTTGAGAAAGTCCATGAGGAATTTGAGGGTATGCTGCTAATTTCCAAATCTGCAGCATGCCACTGTCATGGCTTTGTTCACCATTTATTGTGGACTTCAGCCATTGCAGTTCATACAGCAAAATCCGTATGCGACACTTGCATAACTCCTTGCAAGTTTCCAGGCTACGACATATGGTAAATGTAGCAATATGATGCATAGTATAGAACAGGAACCTGATCTCTAGAATGTTTATTTTAGTTTTCTCTCTTCAGCGTGTTTTTCCTTATATCTCTGTCATGGTAAATAACGGCTCCCTGGAATACGACCATAGCAAAGATGGGCGCACAGTGGAATTAGCAGGATGCACAGCTGATCTTCGCAATAGTAACCATGATACATTTATAGCTATTCGATATTCTCGTGGACGTCTTACGGTAAGCCGCCTCTTACAATATATAGTAGGATGGTGCTGCTTGTAGGTTACAGAATTGCATGTTCTATAGTGTATTGAAGGGCAAGCTAATGATGTCTATTTTTCCTGAAGGTGATGACTGACATTGAAGGTAAAAACGAATGGAAGAATTGTGTAGATATTTCAGGTGTTAGATTGCCAACAGGATACTATTTTGGATCAACTGCGGCAACAGGAGATTTATCAGGTTAGATTTCACTTCCATTTCTATTAAAATACCAAGGCCCCCATATGTGGTGTTATTTGCGACAGTATATCGGGACAGTTCATTTTTAGATGCAGGTACATGTTGCCATGGCAAAGAAAAGAAACATCCGTCACATGTCGTGGTTGCATAAATGGCTCCATCAGAATAGGATAGGTCATATTTTAGTCCATGGTCTGGCCTAACTGACCCGATATAATGCTGAGTCAATTTTTAATGTCCCCTTTTTCAGCCAACTTATCTGTTTTATTTTAATAGACAGTTAAAATGGATAACAAATGGACATTAAAAATGGGCAGATGGCTGAAAAATATGGGACACAATGGAATATGGATGCTAAAAACAGACCGTTTCACCCGACTTTTTACAACGTTCATAAGCATGAGACATTAGACAGTATTAGGAAATCTGGGCTGTTGTGTTTGGTTCTACTTATATATTTTTTATTTATTTATTTTATAGATAATCATGATATTATTTCCATGAAGTTGTACCAGCTTATGGTCGAACATTCGCCAGATGATGAAAATATTGACTGGACAAAAATTGAGCCCAGTGTCAGCCTGCTGAAATCTCCAAAAGGTGTGTGGTTAACTATGATTAAGTCACGTACTCCTTATTGGCAGTGTATGTATTGTAACAAAGTATATGCATGAAACCATCCCCGACTGGACTCTAAACGGTAAAGAGTCAGTCACAGATATGTAAACGTGGATGAAACCTTCATCCATGTCCCAGTAATGGCAACCCTTTTAGGGACCGAGCTCCCAAACTGCAGCCCAAAACGTACTAATTTACTGCAAAGTGCCAACATGGCAATTTAAGGGTAAGTTCACACGGGGTTTTTTGGTCAGGATTTTGAGGCCGTATTCGCCTCAAAATCCTGACCAAAAAGATGGTTCCCATTGAAATCAATGGGAGCTGATCAGGTGCTGAGTGTTGTGCTCATTCTTCCGGCCGCTTCGTCTCACTATTCGGCCTGAAGACACTCCCAACTAGGCCCATTCATTGGGCCTAATCCAGAGCGGAGCGCGCGACTGGATGCCGGTGCAGTGAACCGGCATTCAGTCACAGCTGCACGTTTTTTGGACCGGAACCTGAGGCGGCCTTCGCCTCAGGTTCCGGTCCAAAAACCCCCATTTGAACTTACCCTAAGGGTCCATTCACACGGAGTAAACGCGTGCTCATTTTGGCAAAATGCATGTGTAAAAAATCCACCCATTGACTTAAATGACATTTTTTTACACTTATAAAAAAAAAAACAAAAAAAAAAAGTCACGTTTTTGTTTTTTGGTGCGTTTTTTTACACATGTAAAAAATGTAATTGAAGTCAATGGGAATCTGATTTTTACACGTGTATTTTGCCAAAATGAGCACACGTTTACTCCGTGTGAATGGACCCTAATACTGTGTGGATCCAAAATTGCAGACAACTACGGACACACAAAATACGGTCATCTGAATGGGACTTTACAGAGCTTTCAATGATACAAAACAAATTTGTACTGAAGGGTAGAAGTTTGCATTTGGTACTTTTGAACAATTAATGTTTACTATTTATATCACACAGGATCTGTTTTATAGAGACAGTGCAATGTTATTACATCCTGTACTAATATCACATATCTGCTATAAAACAGTTACTGTGTAATATAAAAAGTGGAGGGTCCCCACACAGTACAGTCTGCCCCACAGTAGCCCCTACACAATACATTTGCTCCACAGTGGCCACCAGACAGTATAATGTGCTTCACTGTGGCACCCAGACAGAGTAACATGCGCCACTGTGGTCCCCGGACAGTGTTTTACATGACGTCATTCCACTGTGTCTGGACAGAGGTACGATCTTCTGCCACTGTATACCGTGGTCCTGCGGCCTACACTGACAGTTTTCAGGTGTATGTGCATTTGTACATACACCTGAAAGAAGTGTTCGGCTTGCCTGGGGGATCTGAGACAGCTGTCCTGGATTCACCTTTTGCAGGTGATCCAGGAGCCTTTTCGATCTACCAATTTTTGGTCAAATCTGCATCGGAATCTCCAACGCAGGTGTGAACAAAGCCTTCAGCTCTGGCTTCAAAACAAAACTATTAAATATTAATTGGATGGCTTGTTGTGCATGTACTTCCATAGATATTGTAATCATGTAATTGTCATTTTGTAATGTTATTATGCATTATTAATACTGAATACTAATTATTTTATGAGCCATGTGTGAAGGACTCTGAGCTGGAGTCACTGTGATGTTCTTGAGCTTCTGGAAACCTCTAAAAGATTTGGTAGGGAACAAGTAGCACATAGTGTTAACAGGATTTCCCTAAATCCTGTTCATGGTAATGAATAATTTGGTTCAGGTCCAGTGCAAATACAATGATCTCCATGAATGTACTCACGTTCATGCATATAATCCTTATTGAAGCTGGTTATGTCTGCAGTTACTACTGAGGATCCTTTTCCACATAGAGATTTCCTGCCTGTACTTACCAACAATATAGCAAGTTGCTTGTTTATCATTATTTCCATGTAATGAACTAGGATAAACCTTCATTAATACGATTGTTTTGCCCCATACAGTTTGCATTCTTATAGGAATCTCAATTTCTGCTTCTAGGAGAGGATGTGATGCTGAAAAGCAATATTTGTGCCCACTTAAAGTATGGGATCAGCAGCAAACTGCCATCTTTACATAAGGAAATTACTGGGAAGGAATACTCATTCAGGCAGTCCTCTCTCCATATAAACAAACATGACTGTACAGAATGAGGGAAGGTTCACATTTGCGCCCAGTCTCCGCTTTCAGTTTCCGTCTTCTGCCGTCAGGAGACGGAAACCTGGCAGTCAGTGTCTGCCTGTGAGCGTTTTGTGGTCTCCGGCGAAACTGTTTTTTTGTTTGTGTCCTGTTAAAAAAAAAAAAAAAAAAAAAAAAACAAAGTCCTGCATGTCTGACTTTGTGTCCGTTTAAAAAAAAAAAAAAAAAACTGTTTCGCCGCGGAGACCATAAAACGCTCACGGGCGGACCCTTTGCAAACCCATTCAAATGAATGGGTTTGAAAACTCACTGCTGGTTTCTGTCTCCCGTCCAGTTTCTTGGGCAGAAGATGGAAGCTGAAAGTGGAAACCGGGCGCTGGTGTGAACCCGCCCTGAACTGTAATATTTTGCAAGCACATATTTTGAGTCCTGTTGTTGTGTGTTTTTGGGATAATTTATTTTATTTTTTTTTCTACTTTTACTTCTAGATAATGTTGATGATCCAACAGGCAACTTCCGTAGCGGCCCGCTGACTGGTTGGAAGGTGTTTTTGCTGCTTCTCGCTGCTCTCTTGGGAATTATAGTCTGTGCTGTAGTGGGAGCCGTCGTGTTTCAGAAACGTCAAGAAAGAAACAAGCGTTTCTATTAACTGAAGGCTCTGGCTGTATACCCAATGCCAAAATGTGAACTTTTTTCCCTCCCCCCTCAAGAAACACGGATTGTACAAACGTTTCTTATGTGGGTATAGAAGAGAGAATTTAAGTGGCATTTTCATACTTTTCATTTATGGGGATAAATGCCATCAGAAAGCGGGTGGGAGAGGAACAATCACTTTTTTTTTTTCTTGTGGGGAAGGTCTGTTTCTTTAGATTTTTTTTTTTTTTTTTTTTTTTTTTTAATATACTTACCTGACTTTTCTGGAGTGTGCATAGAGTATATAATTTTTGGGAAGAGAAGTGGCTGCTTTAGGTTTTTTTTTTTTTTGTTAAGCAAACTTGCTCTAGGGATGTTTAGTGAAGCATTCTTTAATGTCTACTGACATCTGTTGCACCAATTCAGCGGCTCAATCCTGTGGATTGGAATAGCTGCTCCATGCAAAAAGTGTCAGTCACAGTTGAGATCACAAATCCCCCACGTTCATTGTTTGATTTCTGTACCTTCTGAGTGTCTTGCTGACAAAATGTTTACAAAAAAAAAGTGAAGAAAGAAGAATATTGCCTTGGTCTGCACTACATATCTTGTAAATCCACAAAAATGACTTTCTGCTACTACATTTTACAGGAATGTGGAGGTGTTTCCTATAACTATGTAAGATATTTGTCCGGAATTAAAGTGGCTGCCCAATAAAAAAGGAGAAATAAAACATTGTGCTGACTTATTATAAAATTGGGATGATCCATGCCAATATCCAGTATTAGTACACCATATATGCATCCACAAATACCACCCATGATATCAGCAAAGGATATATATATATATACACACATACTCACCGGCCACTTTATTAGGTACACCTGTCCAACTGCTCGTGAACACTTAATTTCTAATCAGCCAATCACATGGCGGCAACTCAGTGCATTTAGGCATGTAGACATGGTCAAGACAATCTCCTGCAGTTCAAACCGAGCATCAGTATGGGGAAGAAAGGTGATTTGAGTGCCTTTGAACGTGGCATGGTTGTTGGTGCCAGAAGGGCTGGTCTGAGTATTTCAGAAACTGCTGATCTACTGGGATTTTCACGCACAACCATCTCTAGGGTTTACAGAGAATGGTCCGAAAAAGAAAAAACATCCAGTGAGCGGCAGTTCTGTGGGCGGAAATGCGTTGTTGATGCCAGAGGTCAGAGGAGAATGGCCAGACTGGTTCGAGCTGATAGAAAGGCAACAGTGACTCAAATAGCCACCCGTTACAACCAAGGTAGCCAGAAGAGCATCTCTGAACGCACAGTACGTCGAACTTTGAGGCAGATGGGCTACAGCAGCAGAAGACCACACCGGGTGCCACTCCTTTCAGCTAAGAACAGGAAACTGAGGCTACAATTTGCACAAGCTCATCGAAATTGGACAATTGAAGATTGGAAAAACGTTGCCTGGTCTGATGAGTCTCGATTTGTGCTGCGACATTCGGATGGTAGGGTCAGAATTTGGCATCAACAACATGAAAGCATGGATCCATCCTGCCTTGTATCAACGGTTCAGGCTGGTGGTGGTGTCATGGTGTGGGGAATATTTTCTTGGCACTCTTTGGGCCCCTTGGTACCAATTGAGCATCGTTGCAACGCCAAAGCCTACCTGAGTATTGTTGCTGACCATGTCCATCCCTTTATGACCACAATGTACCCAACATCTGATGGCTACTTTCAGCAGGATAATGCGCCATGTCATAAAGCTGGAATCATCTCAGACTGGTTTCTTGAACATGACAATGAGTTCACTGTACTCCAATGGCCTCCACAGTCACCAGATCTCAATCCAATAGAGCATCTTTGGGATGTGGTGAAACGGGAGATTCGCATCATGGATGTGCAGCCGACAAATCTGCGGCAACTGTGTGATGCCATCATGTCAATATGGACCAAAATCTCTGAGGAATGCTTCCAGCACCTTGTTGAATCTATGCCACGAAGAATTGAGGC
This sequence comes from Leptodactylus fuscus, assembly GCF_031893055.1. Classification (NCBI taxonomy): domain Eukaryota; kingdom Metazoa; phylum Chordata; class Amphibia; order Anura; family Leptodactylidae; genus Leptodactylus; species Leptodactylus fuscus. The sequence goes on along the minus strand of NC_134269.1, from coordinate 161,669,760 downwards.
AGTTCTGAAGGCAAAAGGGGGTCCAACCCGTTACTAGCATGGTGTACCTAATAAAGTGGCCGGTGAGTGTATATATACAGTCCTATGAAAAAGTTTGGGCACCCCTATTAATCTTAATCATTTTTAGTTCTAAATATTTTGGTGTTTGCAACAGCCATTTCAGTTTGATATATCTAATAACTGATGGACACAGTAATATTTCAGGATTGAAATGAGGTTTATTGTACTAACAGAAAATGCGCAATATGCATTAAACCAAAATTTGACCGGTGCAAAAATATGGGCACCTCAACAGAAAAGTGACATTAATATTTAGTACATCCTCCTTTTGCAAAGATAACAGCCTCTAGTCGCTTCCTGTAGCTTTTAATCAGTTCCTGGATGAAGGTATTTTGGACCATTTCTTTCTACAAAACAATTCAAGTTCAGTTAAGTTAGATGGTCGCCGAACATGGACAGCCCGCTCTCAAATGATCTGAAAACAAAGATTGTTCAACATAGTTGTTCAGGGGAAGGATACAAAACGTTGTCTCAGAGATTTAACCTGTCAGTTTCCACTGTGAGGAACATAGTAAGGAAATGGAAGACCACAGGGACAGTTCTTGATAAGCCCAGAAGTGGCAGGCCAAGAAAAATATCAGAAAGGCAGAGAAGAAGAATGGTGAGAACAGTCAAGGACAATCCACAGACCACCTCCAAAGAGCTGCAGCATCATCTTGCTGCAGATGGTGTCACTGTGCATCGGTCAACTATACAGCACACTTTGCACAAGGAGAAGCTGTATGGGAGAGTGATGAGAAAGAAACCGTTTCTGCACGTACGCCACAAATAGAGTTGCCTGAGGTATGCAAAAGCACATTTGGAGAAGCCAACTTCATTTTGGAAACAAAGATTGAGTTGTTTGGTTATAAAAAAAAAGGCGTTATGCATGGCGTCCAAAAAGAAACAGCATTCCAAGAAAAACACTTGCTACCCACTGTAAAATTTGGTGGAAGTTCCATCATGCTTTGAGGCTGTGTGGCCAATGCCGGCACCGGGAATCTTGTTAAAGTTGAGGGCCGCATGGATTCCACTCAGTATCAGCAGATTCTTGAGAATAATGTTCAAGAATCAGTGACGAAGTTGAAGTTACGTCGGGGATGGATATTTCAGCAAGACAATGATCCAAAACACCGCTCCAAATCCTCAGGCATTCATGCAGAGGAACAATTACAATGTTCTGGAATGGCCATGCCAGTCCCCAGACCTGAATATCATTGAACATCTGTGGGATGATTTGAAGCGGGCTGTCCATGCTCGGCGACCATCTAACTTAACTAAACTTGAATTGTTTGTCCAAAATACCTTCATCCAGGAACTGATTAAAAGCTACAGGAAGCGACTAGAGGCTGTTATCTTTGCAAAAGGAGGATCTACTAAATATTAATGTTACTTTTCTGTTGAGGTGCCCATACTTTTGCACCGGTCAAATTTTGGTTTAATGCATATTGCACATTTTCTGTTAGTACAATAAACCTCATTTCAATCCTGAAATATTACTGTGTCCATCAGTTATTAGATATATCAGACTGAAATGGCTGTTGCAAATACCAAAATATTTAGAACTAAAAATGATTAAGATTAATAGGGGTGCCCAAACTTTTTCATAGGACTGTATACTGTGTGTGTGTGTGTGTGTGTGTGTGTGTGTGTGTGTGTATATATATATATATATATATTTTTTATTTTTTTTTAAACACAACTATTTCACTGTTTTCTTTAAATATTATCATAGTTGTTCTCTTCATTTAGTAATAATAATATATTTATATAGCTTCTTTTCTATAATTGTACAGAATAATCACTGTACACAAATATAATGTTTGATCATTATTAGGGGAAATGGATACACACCATATGAATGTACGCACCCTGGGGGGTGAATACAGAAATCACTATTACATTTTCTCCTATTCAGCTATACCACCACATTTCATCTTCTGTCCTCATACGCTGGTTCACTAATCAGTTTTGTAGGTGTCTGGTAGAGTGGTGAATATTGGAACAGAAGATTGCTCTGTTGTGTTTATAGCCTACAAGTGGAAGTGAGAAAACATAAGGGGTATGTAAATGGTCACGCCAATAAGTCCACATGAACAGAGAAAATCTAGTCAACTTTATTATTGTGGAAAAAGATATGACTTATTTATACAATAAAAAGCTCACAAAGCCACCATGTTATGTGGCCAATTTGTCCTACTCCAGTAATGCTCAGCTTAAGGCCTCGTTCACATCAGCGTTTGTATTCTGTCCGGGGGAGTCCGCATGAGGACCCCCCCCTGAACTGAGTAGCGAACGCAACTGCAAGTGGTGTGCCAGTAAAAGCACATGGACCCCATAGACTATAATGGGTCCGTGTACTTGCCGCCAGATCCTCGCAAGGGACATGCAGACAGGAGAGTAGTTCCAGATGTGAAAGAAGGGTCAGACTCACAATAGCACCTGGATTTTTTTTTTTCGTATAGCACACAAGTGATGCATTTTAACGTGGAGGACAAGTCCCTTTTCCTAGTGTCACTGTTACTGTACTCTGGCATAGAGAGATGTTAATAGCATGCCAAAGACATCATACAAGATCTGAGGAGTTAAATATGCATAGTGCTATTAGAATCCACAATCTGTGTTAGATTATGTTGGTACTAAAGTAAGTCTACCTGAATTTAGCCAAATGACTGATAACTCGTAGAGCTAAATGAGTCACATTGCCACTTTCTCATGATGCCTCTTGCATGGTGTGTCTGACTATAGTCTGATTCCAAGCTCTGTCAGAAATTTGAATGTTACGTGGAGATTCTGTGCAAATGTATGCTTTGTAAAAAATAAAAAAAAAACATCTGTTAAAAGTCAAAGTCCATATTATAGGTGGGAAGTATGAGAAGAAGAAAAATGGTTCGCAACACTCCAATTTCTAAAACTCGATCCTTTAATCCATCACGTTAAAACAACAATTCACACAGCAAAGACATCGTGGTAGTAGGAAAACATACATAAGTGGTTAAAATGACGAGGATCGAGTTTTAGAAATTGGAGTGTTGCGAACCATTTTTCTTCTTCTCGTACTTCCCACGGCTGATTGCTCTCTACAGTCCGGAGGCTGGGTTTGGCACCTCGAAAATACCTTACTAAATGTGGTAAGTTGCAGTCATTTTTCACTTTTGATTTTTCCATATTATAGGCCTTATTCACACTTTTGGTGTCATGTATGATACAGAACTGTATTACAGTGATTACTGTTATTACGCTATGTTCACATCTACACCTCTCTATCTCCGTTGATCTGGCCAATTGGATAACCAGAATAATGAACACAGAATAACAGACAACCAACAGTGCCTGGCAAACCCCATTGACTATAATGGGATCTGTTGGATGTCCATTCATTTAAAGTGAAACTGCCGGACAAAAACAAAAATCAGACTTGAAGCACTTTTTTGGCACAATGAAGACTGACACAGATGTGAACCCAGCCTTATGTCCCTTTGCATGAGAAACCTTGCACATGTGGGGGAAATGTACAAAAGGTGTCTACCAGCACCACCAACATCACTCCTAAATCACTTATCTGCTGTTGTAGGCCCAGTTTGTAACATAGTAAATTCACTTTTCTTGATTGTCAAAGAGATACAATTAATTATCATTAGAAAGCCCCTGGAATGACCAGCAAGACAGTATATGTGTGTGTGTGTGTGTGTCTCACTCTGCATGAGGAAGATCTCTGTAATCCAGCCAGACCATACTGATGGTAGATGAGCAGTATAACCAGTGATTGCTGTATATAGGCTGGCCTTGGATGTAGTACAGCACCTTATCAGTCTGTGACTAATAGGACCCATTCGCCTCGTTGCCATCTTCCTTACACAGTTGATGTTGCTCTGCCAGTCTTGGTCCTCCATATCAGGTAAGCACCTCTCCGCCTTTGGGTAGTTATAGGGCCACCAGAACCAGCTATGTGCTGAAAGTCTGGTTATACTTACAGTGTCCATATTAGGACATCCTCAGATATCAGAGTCAAACATCAGATTAATGCTAGTTCACAGCTCTGATACCTGACTTCTGATTTGTCTGACACCTGACTCTGATATGTGACACTGATACCTGACTCTGACACCTGACTCTGACACTTGACTCTGATACCTGACTCTGACACCTGACTCTGACACCTGACTCTGACACCTGACTCTGACACCTGACTCTGACACCTGACTCTGACACCTGACTCTGACACATGCAGTTTCTGATTGGGCCAACAGATGAGCTCTGCCCCCTATATAAGTGTAGTTTACAGAAGCTTCAGACTCCAGTCCTCACCAGACTCCAATCATATCATTGCATCACCAGGTAAAGACATTTCTGACTTTTACTTATCATACATAATACTTCCTAATTCCTGACTCTGATATCTGAGGATGTCCTAATATGGACACTGTATCTGTAATCCTGGCCAATCATTAGGAGGCATAGTGTATGTGCTGGCTTGTATGTGATGTGTGAGTCTGATCTCTGATGGAGTCACAAGTCAGGTATCAGGTCTCATCTGAGATTCTCAGCCTGCAGCTCCTATATACACTGTATCTTCTACTCCTGCAGGGGGCTCTGTAATCCTGGCCAATCATTAGGGGACATAGTGTATGTGTTTCCTAGCTGACTGCTCACATGTGACTCAGTCAGAGATGAGAGTCAGAAATCATCTGATTTTTTCAACCATCCCACAAACTGCACAGTGTGAATGGGACCTGTTCACATGGCATTTACTATGATGTGGCAGTAAATTAGCAGAGTTTAGCCACTGGCAAATTAGTAGATAGCCCAGAGGGATTAGATCATTGTGCCTACAGCTTAACTACAGTAACGTTTCACTTATTTCAGGGGTTTCAGCACTCCCATTAGTAGCATCCGTTGCGAGCATCCATTACAAAATGTTGATGTGCATTACAGTTAAAAATTGCATTGATTTCACTGGGATTTGATATGTTGGAAAAAACTGAAGTGAATGTTTCCCTGCACGATACAGACTCCAAGATATATTTCAATAAAACTTAGCTTTTATTCTGTATCATGATACAGCCGATTAAAAAGGTGCAGATGTAATAATGGGGGGTCTATAGACCTTAGGGTTTTTTAGCTGAGAGAATAACGTGGGGTGCAAGACTGTAGTGTCTGTTCAATGTAATGGAGACAGCACAAACATTTACCAGCCATTACTGTTTCATCCTATGCACAGAAAGAACAACAACAGAAAATAATCACAAAAAAAGACAGTATAAAAACCGGACACATTGACATCAGTTACTGTCTGTCTGTTATGATAGGTGTCCATTTTTTTTTTTTACAGACCCTATCAGAACAGACAGCCAACAGTGAAGAAGCCCTAAGGGAGCAGGAATTAGGAAGTATTGTGTATGATAAGTAAAAGTCAGAAATGTCTTTACCTGGTGATGCAATGATATGATTGGAGTCTGGTGAGGACTGGAGTCTGAAGCTTCTGTAAACTACACTTATATAGGGGGCGGAGCTCATCTGTTGGCCCAATCAGAAACTGCATGTGTCAGAGTCAAGTGTCAGAGTCAGGTGTCAGAGTCAGGTGTCAGAGTCAGGTGTCAGAGTCAGGTGTCAGAGTCACATATCAGAGTCAGGTGTCAGACAAATCAGATGTCAGAAGTCAGGTATCAGAGCTGTGAACTAGCATTAATCTGATGTTTGACTCTGATATCTGAGGATGTCGTAATATGGACACTGTATATACTATGATGGTGTCGACCTCATTCTCAGGCATGCCACTTTCCAAAACCTACCTCTAGAATTTTGCATTGTTCATTTGGAGCCAGATTGGGGCATTAAAGAGGACCTTTCATCAGATTGGGCACAGGCAGTTCTATATACTGCTGGAAAGCTGACAGTGCGCTGAATTCACCGCACTATTGGCTTTCCCAATCTGTGCCCCGGGTAAAGAGCTATCGGTCCCGGTACCATAGCACTTTACAGTCAGAAGGGCGGTCCTGACAGTTAGCCAGGAACGTCCTTCTGCCTAGCAGCGCCTATCGTGCTGTACTGTGTGAGCGGGGAGGACCTCCCCCCCCCTCCTGATAATACTCGTCTATGGATGAGCTGTGTGAGCAGAGGGAGGGGGCGTTCCTCCCCGCTCACACAGTACAGCACGATAGGCGCTGCTGTGGAGAAGGACGTTCCTGGCTAACTGTCAGGACCGCCCTTCTGACTGTAAAGTGCTATGGTACCGGGACTGATAGCGCTTTACCCGGGGCACAGATCGGGAAAGCCGACAGTGTGCTGAATTCAGCGCACTGTCAGCTTTCCAGCAGTATATAGAACTGCCTGTGCCCAATCTGATGAAAGGTCCTCTTTAAAGGGGCTCAATCAGCAAAATCATGCTGATAGAGCCCCAAATATGCGTGAATAGCCTTTAAAAAGGCTATTCAGGCACCGTAAAAGTTATATTAAACTACCCCCCCCCCGTTTTAAAATAAAACCCTAAAACAGAATGTGATCTACTTAGCCATCGTGCATGCTGGGCGGGCATTCAGGGTGCGCCGTCTTCTTCATCCACGCCTCCTCTTCTTCCGATGTCCTCCGGTACCGTCCTCCTCCGGCGCCCGCGAACTGACATTGATAAAAAAAATGGCCTGGGCGCATGCACAGTAGCCGTAGCAGAAGCCGCATGCTACTGCGCATGTGCCCAGGACATTTCTTTTTATCAATGTCAGTTCGCGAGCGCCAGAGGAGGACGAGACCGGAGGACATCAGAGGAAGAGGAGGCGTGGATGAAGAAGAAGACACACCCTGAATGCCCGCCCACCGTGCACGATGCGTAAGTAGATCACATTCTGTTTTAGGGTTTTATTTTAAAACTGGGGGGTAGTTTAATATAACATTTACGGTGCCTGAATAGCCTTTTTAAAGGCTATTCTCGCATATTTGGGGCTCTATCAGCATGATTTTGCTGATAGAGCCCCTTTAAATGTGCAGTAATGCAGAGTCTCAGCGCTCTGCTGGGCAGCAGGACCCTCTACAGTTTAAAGCACTATATATGTGGCTGTACGTGATTATTTATATATTTATTGTGCTTACTATTTCATATTCTTGTCTTCCAGGCGGCATCTATCCACTTAAGATAGAGAATAACTCTATGTGAACAGGCGACATTCGGTATACCTATCTAATGTTTTATTACTTGGTTTAGTGATCAGTTCCATAGAAAGGGCTAAAGCGCCCCCTCCTGTTCAACTTTTTTTCTGTTGGAGAAAACGTTTCTAACAAATCAGATTCTGAAGAACCTGACAATTTATATTTACTTACCAAAGATGAAATAATAACCAAAGATGAAAAAATAGATAAATCATCTAAAGATGTCTCCAAGAAGCAGCTGTTCTATTTCCCTATCTTAAAAGGAGTCTGTAATCAGAACTATCCCTATTGAACTGTAAGCTCATCTGGTTTAACGTGAATAAAATACTTTTCTGATTCTCAATCGTTGCCTGTATTGCTGAGAATGATCTGTTTGGTACAATAATGGCATTACTGTTTATTGCACCAAAGATTTACCTTCCTGCCACTATTCAATGTACATGTCAATCATAAGTGGGAGGAATGGAGAGACTGAGCGCCTGAAAGCACCTCTTTGATGTGATGAGAGCAACGGAGACCCCCTTATTGCACCAAAGAGCTCATTAACATTTCAGGATAAAAGCAGAGAAATGTGTTTTACGCTGGGTTCACACCAACGTTAAATGAGTTTGAAACATGCCTGTAGGTGTCCGTCTCCTGCCCAGTTTCGGGCAGGAAACGGAAACCTGAAAGCGGAGACCCAGGGCGCAGATGTGAACGAGCCCTTATTCACCTGAACCTCAGCTATCAGACTGTGCTTATACACTGCTCAAAAAAATAAAGGGAACACTCAAATAACACATCGTAGATTTGAATGAATGAAATATTCTAATCGAATACTTTGTTCTGTACAAAGTTGAATGTGATGACAATAAAATTACACAAAAATCATCAGTGGAAATCAAATTTATTAACCAATGGAGGCCTGGATTTGGAGTCACCTCCAACATTAAAGTGGAAAAACACACTACAGGCTGATCCAACTTTGATATAATGTCCTTAAAACATGTCAAAATGAGGCTCAGTAGTGTGTGTGGCCTCCACATGCCTGTATGACCTCCCGACAACGCCTGGTGATGATCCTGATGAGGTTGTGGATGGTCTCTTGAGGGATGGCACATCAATGCGAGCTGTGGCAAGAAGGCTTGCTGTGTCTGTCATCAAAGTGTCCAGAGGCTGGAGGAGCTACCAGGAGACAGACCAGTACACCAAGAGACATGGAGGGGGCTGTAGGAGGGCAACAACCCAGCAGCAGGACCACTACTTCTGCCTTTGTGCAAGGAGGAACAGGAGGAGCATTGTCAGAGACCTGCAAAATAACCTACAGCAGGCCACAAATGTGCATGTGTCTGCACAAACGGTTAGATACCAACTCCAAGAGGATCGTATGAGGACCTAACGTCCACAGATGGGGGATGTGCTCACAGTCCAATACCGTACAGGACGCTTGGCATTTGCCACAGAACACACTGGGCAGATGTGACAGAGTTGGGAGACGCCATGGAGAGCGATCTGCTGCTTGCAACATCCATCAGCATGACCGGTTTGGCAGTTGGTCAGTAATGCTGTCGGGTGGCATTTCTGTGGAGGGCCACACAGACTTCCATGTGCTCACCAGAGGTAGCCTGACTGCCATTAGGTACCGAGATGAGATCCTCAGACCCCTTGTGAGACCATATGCTGGTTCGATTGGCCCTGGGTTCCTCCTAATGCAGAACAATGCCAGACCTCATGTGGCTGGAGTATGTCAGCAGTTCCTGCAAGATGAAGGCATTGAAGCTATGGACTGGCCTGCCTGTTCCCCAGACCTGAATCTGATTCAGCACATCTGGGACATCATGTCTCGCTCCATTCACCAACTTCACGTTGAACCACAGACTGTCCAGAAGTTGGCAGATGTTTTAGTTCAGGTTTGGGAGGAAATCGCTCAAGAGACCATCCGTAACCTCATCAGGAGGATGCCCAGGTGTTGTAGGGAGGTCATATAGGCACATGGAGGCCACACACACTACTGAGCCTCATTTTGACATGTTTTAAGGACATTACATCAAAGTTGGATCAGCCTGTAATGTTTTTCCACTTTAATTTTGGAGGTGACTCCAAATCCAGGCCTCCATTGGTTAATAAATTTGATTTCCATTGATGATTTTTTTGTCATCACATTCAACTTTGTACAGAACAAAGTATTCAATGAGAATATTTCATTCATTCAGATCTAGTATGTGTTATTTGAGTTTTCCCTTTATTTTTTTGAGCAGTGTAGTTCAAAAGGGACTGTTCTAGTGACAGACTCTCTTTAATAGAGAATTGCTTAACTTATGGTCTAGAAGTTGTGAGTAACACCACTATCTCTTTGTGGCTAAAAAAAAGATTGTTGTGCATTAGAAGGTCTGGACTCGCCTCTCACTGTACAAGCACATTTGACCAGGTCAACGACAACATCCTGGGCCGAATGAGGAAATATTTCTTTGGATCACAACAATAAGGCCGCTACCTGGTCATCACCCTCCACCTTTCTACAACATTATTAGCTGGATGTTAAGACTGCAGAGGGTTTGGCCTTTAGTAAAAGAGCGCTGAAAGCTGCTAAACAAGTCTGCACACCCTAAAACGCTGCTTTTCAAGTCCTTTGTGTATGTGCTGCCAAAGGACGATCAGGAAGTAGAAAATTTACTCACCTGAAATTTTTATTTCTTAGAGTCTGGAAGCAGCACAAATTCCCTGCCAAATACATTCATCTGAGTGATCATTCCAGGGCTCTTATGGGTAAATGTTAATTGATTTTTGCTTGTACTGCTAATTAATTCCATCTCTTCTATCTGGTAATAAACTGACTTAACCCCTTGTGTATGGGTCATTCTGTGTCAAGTGAACCAATGATTTTTCCCTCTATATTTTTAATTCTTTTGAGATTTTGTTATTTGGTAATGCAAAATGTGAAGAAAAAAAAATTCTAGAAATTTTTTTGGATTTTTAATTGATTTTCAAAGTTCAGAAAAAGTGCGAATTTCTGTGTTGCCTGCATTACATTTCTCCTCCTAACTTAGGCTAGAAAAAAGATAGAGAAACAAAATAAACGCCATTCTACTCAGAACTATACAGGCTTTCACCAAATATGTCACAAGAGTATCTTTGTTAATATTTTACCCATGTGAACGCAAACGCAAAATTTTAAAACGCATTTCCGAAAAAAATGTTTTATTTAAAAATTTCAAAAAAGTGCACATGGGCCTGCTATGCCCTTAGCCACATCTGTACCAAAATTCAAGTTGGGATCGCGATGGGATAATATTTTAAAATATAACTATTACAGTGTCACTCCGAAAATCTTGAATTCAGATCTGTTCAGCCTGTGGTCTAAAAGTGTGGGGTCTATATGTGAGATATGTGCAGAGAATGATCCACCTCACAACATTTTAATGTTAACTAGTGTCAGACTAGCAGTATACAGGTCCTGTAATATAACACTAGAGTGGGACCATCTCTCTAAGAGGTGTGTTTCTGGTAGGACACTTATTGTAGTTCACCTCAGATAACCACAAGAAGGGAGGTTCCAATCTTCATGTTTGATACATGTCCCTTATTATTAAAGGTAGAGTAGAGTAATTAATACAGAAATCATGTTGTTATGTGCTCATATTGCATTGCTCAGTATATGTTGATGCAGTCACTGATGTAAGGAATGAGCCTAACACCATGACAGGCCGTACATACTCTTTGACACAAAAGGAAATGGCCATTGCTAGTAAGCGCTTATGGACAAGATTACATTTCACTCACTAGAAAGGACAAATTGATGATAAAAGGCCAGTAGTTTAAAAATGACCTATTAATTGTTTGATTAGTTCATATTTTATAGAATGAGGATTTATCTACTGGACTATTTTTCTTAATAAATTACATGTTTAGTGATATAATAAAAAACAATTGTTACATGTAGAAATAGGTGTTATAAATATTGGTTCTTGTACTCTTGTTAACATATAATTAGTAGAGATGAGCGAACAGTGTTCTATCGAACACATGTTCGATCGGATATCAGGGTGTTCGCCATGTTCGAATCGAATCGAACACCACGTGGTAAAGTGCGCCAAAATTCGATTCCCCTCCCACCTTCCCTGGCGCCTTTTTTGCACCAATAACAGCGCAGGGGAGGTGGGACAGGAACTACGACACCGGGGGCATTGAAAAAAATTGGAAAAAGTCATTGGCTGCCGAAATCAGGTGACCTCCATTTTAGACGAATAGTGGATTTCAAATCCGGGTCATATGAGAATGTGAACTTTGTGACTATGAGACAGGGATAGCTGTACAGGCAGGGATAGCTAGGGATAACCTTTATTTAGGGGGGAATGTTATTAAAAATAACTTTTTGGGGCTCTATCGGGTGTGTAATTGTGATTTTTGTGAGATAAACTTTTTCCCATAGGGATGCATTGGCCAGCGCTGATTGGCCGAATTCCGTACTCTGGCCAATCAGTGCTGGCCAATGCATTCTATTAGCTTGATGAAGCAGAGTGTGCACAAGGGTTCAAGCGCACCCTCGGCTCTGATGTAGCAGAGCCGAGGCTGCACAAGGGTTCAAGCGCACCCTCGGCTCTGATGTAGGAGAGCCGAGGGTGCACTTGAACCCTTGTGCACCCTCAGCTCTGCTACATCAGAGCCGAGGGTGCGCTTGAACCCTTGTGCACACTCTGCTTCATCAAGCTAATAGAATGCATTGGCCAGCGCTGATTGGCCAATGTATTCTATTAGCCTGATGAAGTAGAGCTGAATGTGTGTGCTAAGCACACACATTCAGCTCTACTTCATCGGGCTAATAGAATGCATTGGCCAGCGCTGATTGGCCAGAGTACGGAACTCGACCAATCAGCGCTGGCTCTGCTGGAGGAGGCGGAGTCTAAGATCGCTCCACACCAGTCTCCATTCAGGTCCGACCTTAGACTCCGCCTCCTCCGGCAGAGCCAGCGCTGATTGGCCGAAGGCTGGCCAATGCATTCCTATGCGAATGCAGACTTAGCAGTGCTGAGTCAGTTTTGCTCAACTACACATCTGATGCACACTCGGCACTGCTACATCAGATGTAGCAATCTGATGTAGCAGAGCCGAGGGTGCACTAGAACCCCTGTGCAAACTCAGTTCACGCTAATAGAATGCATTGGCCAGCGCTGATTGGCCAATGCATTCTATTAGCCCGATGAAGTAGAGCTGAATGTGTGTGCTAAGCACACACATTCAGCACTGCTTCATCACGCCAATACAATGCATTAGCCAGTGCTGATTGGCCAGAGTACGGAATTCGGCCAATCAGCGCTGGCTCTGCTGGAGGAGGCGGAGTCTAATGTCGGACCTGAATGGAGACTGGTGTGGAGCAATCTTAGACTCCGCCTCCTCCAGCAGAGCCAGCGCTGATTGGTCGAGTTCCGTACTCTGGCCAATCAGCGCTGGCCAATGCATTCTATTAGCCCGATGAAGTAGAGCTGAATGTGTGTGCTTAGCACACACATTCAGCTCTACTTCATCAGGCTAATAGAATACATTGGCCAATCAGCGCTGGCCAATGCATTCTATTAGCTTGATGAAGCAGAGTGTGCACAAGGGTTCAAGCGCACCCTCGGCTCTGATGTAGCAGAGCTGAGGGTGCACAAGGGTTCAAGTGCACCCTCGGCTCTCCTACATCAGAGCCGAGGGTGCGCTTGAACCCTTGTGCAGCCTCAGCTCTGCTACATCAGAGCCGAGGGTGCGCTTGAACCCTTGTGCACACTCTGCTTCATCAAGCTAATAGAATGCATTGGCCAGCGCTGATTGGCCAGAGTACGGAATTCGGCCAATCAGCGCTGGCTCTGCTGGAGGAGGCGGAGTCTAAGATCGCTCCACACCAGTCTCCATTCAGGTCCGACCTTAGACTCCGCCTCCTCCAGCAGAGCCAGCGCTGATTGGCCGAATTCCGTACTCTGGCCAATCAGCACTGGCTAATGCATTGTATTGGCGTGATGAAGCAGTGCTGAATGTGTGTGCTTAGCACACACATTCAGCTCTACTTCATCGGGCTAATAGAATGCATTGGCCAATCAGCGCTGGCCAATGCATTCTATTAGCGTGAACTGAGTTTGCACAGGGGTTCTAGTGCACCCTCGGCTCTGCTACATCAGATTGCTACATCTGATGTAGCAGTGCCGAGTGTGCATCAGATGTGTAGTTGAGCAAAACTGACTCAGCACTGCTAAGTCTGCATTCGCATAGGAATGCATTGGCCAGCCTTCGGCCAATCAGCGCTGGCTCTGCCGGAGGAGGCGGAGTCTAAGGTCGGACCTGAATGGAGACTGGTGTGGAGCGATCTTAGACTCCGCCTCCTCCAGCAGAGCCAGCGCTGATTGGCCGAATTCCGTACTCTGGCCAATCAGCACTGGCTAATGCATTGTATTGGCGTGATGAAGCAGTGCTGAATGTGTGTGCTTAGCACACACATTCAGCTCTACTTCATCGGGCTAATAGAATGCATTGGCCAGCGCTGATTGGCCAGAGTACGGAATTCGGCCAATCAGCGCTGGCTCTGCTGGAGGAGGCGGAGTCTAAGATCGCTCCACACCAGTCTCCATTCAGGTCCGACCTTAGACTCCGCCTCCTCCAGCAGAGCCAGCGCTGATTGGCCGAATTCCGTACTCTGGCCAATCAGCACTGGCTAATGCATTGTATTGGCGTGATGAAGCAGTGCTAAATGTGTGTGCTTAGCACACACATTCAGCTCTACTTCATCGGGCTAATAGAATGCATTGGCCAGCGCTGATTGGCCGAATTCCGTACTCTGGCCAATCAGCACTGGCTAATGCATTGTATTGGCGTGATGAAGCAGTGCTGAATGAGTGTGCTTAGCACACACATTCAGCTCTACTTCATCGGGCTAATAGAATGCATTGGCCAATCAGCGCTGGCCAATGCATTCTATTAGCGTGAACTGAGTTTGCACAGGGGTTCTAGTGCACCCTCGGCTCTGCTACATCAGATTGCTACATCTGATGTAGCAGTGCCGAGTTTGCATCAGATGTGTAGTTGAGCAAAACTGACTCAGCACTGCTAAGTCTGCATTCGCATAGGAATGCATTGGCCAGCCTTCGGCCAATCAGCGCTGGCTCTGCCGGAGGAGGCGGAGTCTAAGGTCGGACCTGAATGGAGACTGGTGTGGAGCTATCTTAGACTCCGCCTCCTCCAGCAGAGCCAGCGCTGATTGGTCGAGTTCCGTACTCTGGCCAATCAGCACTGGCCAATGCATTTCTATGGGGAAAAGTTAGCTTGCGAAAATCGCAAACTGACAGGGATTTCCATGAAATAAAGTGACTTTTATGCCCCCAGACATGCTTCCCCTGCTGTCCCAGTGTCATTCCAGGGTGTTGGTATCATTTCCTGGGGTGTCATAGTGGACTTGGTGACCCTCCAGACACGAATTTGGGTTTCCCCCTTAACGAGTTTATGTTCCCCATAGACTATAATGGGGTTCGAAACCCATTCGAACACTCGAACAGTGAGCGGCTGTTCGAATCGAATTTCGAACCTCGAACATTTTAGTGTTCGCTCATCTCTAATAATTAGTAGAGATGAGCGAACACTAAAATGTTCGAGGTTCGAAATTCGATTCGAACAGCCGCTCACTGTTCGAGTGTTCGAATGGGTTTCGAACCCCATTATAGTCTATGGGGAACATAAACTCGTTAAGGGGGAAACCCAAATTCGTGTCTGGAGGGTCACCAAGTCCACTATGACACCCCAGGAAATGATACCAACACCCTGGAATGACACTGGGACAGCAGGGGAAGCATGTCTGGGGGCATAAAAGTCACTTTATTTCATGGAAATCCCTGTCAGTTTGCGATTTTCGCAAGCTAACTTTTCCCCATAGAAATGCATTGGCCAGTGCTGATTGGCCAGAGTACGGAACTCGACCAATCAGCGCTGGCTCTGCTGGAGGAGGCGGAGTCTAAGATCGCTCCACACCAGTCTCCATTCAGGTCCGACCTTAGACTCCGCCTCCTCCGGCAGAGCCAGCGCTGATTGGCCGAAGGCTGGCCAATGCATTCCTATGCGAATGCAGAGACTTAGCAGTGCTGAGTCAGTTTTGCTCAACTACACATCTGATGCACACTCGGCACTGCTACATCAGATGTAGCAATCTGATGTAGCAGAGCCGAGGGTGCACTAGAACCCCTGTGCAAACTCAGTTCACGCTAATAGAATGCATTGGCCAGCGCTGATTGGCCAATGCATTCTATTAGCCCGATGAAGTAGAGCTGAATGTGTGTGCTAAGCACACTCATTCAGCACTGCTTCATCACGCCAATACAATGCATTAGCCAGTGCTGATTGGCCAGAGTACGGAATTCGGCCAATCAGCGCTGGCCAATGCATTCTATTAGCCCGATGAAGTAGAGCTGAATGTGTGTGCTAAGCACACACATTCAGCACTGCTTCATCACGCCAATACAATGCATTAGCCAGTGCTGATTGGCCAGAGTACGGAATTCGGCCAATCAGCGCTGGCCAATGCATTCTATTAGCCCGATGAAGTAGAGCTGAATGTGTGTGCTAAGCACACACATTCAGCACTGCTTCATCACGCCAATACAATGCATTAGCCAGTGCTGATTGGCCAGAGTACGGAATTCGGCCAATCAGCGCTGGCCAATGCATTCTATTAGCCCGATGAAGTAGAGCTGAATGTGTGTGCTAAGCATACACATTCAGCACTGCTTCATCACGCCAATACAATGCATTAGCCAGTGCTGATTGGCCAGAGTACGGAATTCGGCCAATCAGTGCTGGCTCTGCTGGAGGAGGCGGAGTCTAAGGTCGGACCTGAATGGAGACTGGTGTGGAGCGATCTTAGACTCCGCCTCCTCCAGCAGAGCCAGCGCTGATTGGCCGAATTCCGTACTCTGGCCAATCAGCGCTGGCCAATGCATTCTATTAGCCCGATGAAGTAGAGCTGAATGTGTGTGCTAAGCACACACATTCAGCACTGCTTCATCACGCCAATACAATGCATTAGCCAGTGCTGATTGGCCAGAGTACGGAATTCGGTCAATCAGCGCTGGCCAATGCATTCTATTAGCCCGATGAAGCAGAGCTGAATGTGTGTGCTAAGCACACACATTCAGCACTGCTTCATCACGCCAATACAATGCATTAGCCAGTGCTGATTGGCCAGAGTACGGAATTCGGCCAATCAGCGCTGGCCAATGCATTCTATTAGCCCGATGAAGTAGAGCTGAATGTGTGTGCTAAGCACACACATTCAGCACTGCTTCATCACGCCAATACAATGCATTAGCCAGTGCTGATTGGCCAGAGTACGGAATTCCTGTCCCACCTCCCCTGCGCTGTTATTGGTGCAAAAAAGGCGCCAGGGAAGGTGGGAGGGGAATCGAATTTTGGCGCACTTTACCACGCGGTGTTCGAATCGATTCGAACATAGCGAACACCCTGATATCCGATCGATAGAACACTGTTCGCTCATCTCTAATAATTAGGATGAGACTATTTAGAAAATCGCACTTGAGGATATGAGCAGCTTTTTTCTTTCGGTTTGTTCAATGCATTCAGGTTGAAAATGCTGAACAAGCTGTGTTCTGATAAGATGTATTTGTTCTGGCACTTACAGTATTTGTTTTTTATGTTTTTTTATTGTTGCATATAAATGTTGAATTCAGCAAGTTGTAATTTGAAAAGAAAAAAGGGAAAAGCTCACACAAACATAAAATCAGATGATTCAAGACTTAAAAAAAAATAAAAAAAAATTGATCCCAATTTGGTCCCAAGTTGAAAACCTGTACAAATATAACCAAGAACACAGGTAACACAAATGCATTTTTTCACAATTTGAAAACATACGTTTTTTTCACAATTGCGCATCAAAATTTTGAATTTGATTTCTCCAAAACAAAATATAAAGAAACATAGTCTTGTGACATATCAAATGAAAGCCGGTACTGCTCTGAGAAAAATGATGCCTCTCCCACCTATTTATCTTAATTCTAGCCCAAGATATGTTAAAAAATGTAAAGCCATACCAGGCCAAAATTCACACTTTTTCAAAACTTTAGAAGTCTATAAAAAATTAACTGATGAAGAAAAAAATTCAAAACTTTTTATTTGTAATTAACTTAAGTTGTACTTCATAAAAAATAAAAATAAAAAAAATCTAAAGACGTCAGGTAAAAAAAATATTCCTATTTGGATCACTTGGTATGGAATGACCCGTATGGGCTTCCTCCAGACACCAGGTAGTGAAACATTTCAGGTGAGTATATTTGCTACACTGACAAAAAATAAATAAATAATAATAATTACATACTCTGATACGAATGTCAGATTAATGCAAAACTCGGCATGTAGTCATGTCTCAAACAGTCGTGTATTCAATTATAGAGATTAGATTGAGAGATCATTGCCTGCTAGACATGCTTCTATAATGCACTCAAGCATCTTCTGTCCAGTTGATAGACGTTGACGAGGGACATTGGACTGAGGGAATGGTTGTTTTGACAAATTGGCCGCCATCTAGGTCGTGCTGACCTAGCAGTTAGGAAGTGTTGGAAGCAATAGTTTCATGATGGCACGCACACACAGTGTACAGGTTCTGGATAGCCCAGACAGAGAACCAGTGGAGGGGATCGTCTGATTGTCAAATAAGCATAAGAAGCTCCCAAACTTTCCTTGTCCACCATAAAGACACAGTTGGTACCTTCATTATACTCCCATCTTTGCAGAAGGAAATTTCATGTCACAGTGCCCATTATGCATCCTGCCTATTCAGTGGCCCACCCATAGTGTAATGTCCCTTACTGGCCTTGACACAGTATAATGCCCCTGCAGTGTCATCACATATCCCCCTAGTAGCCCACTCAGCCATTATAATTCCCCCCCTCACATTATAAAGTCCTAATGCACCTACAGTTTCATGTCCCCCTCCAGGTTTCCATCATAGCTTCATGTGCCCCTCCTCATTACTCCTCAGTTTTATATTCCCCTCCAGGTTGACCCACAGTTTTATGTCCCTTTTCAGGTTGTCCTCATAGTCTCATGTTCCCCTCCAAGTTGCCCCCCTCTCCCAGTTTCATGTCCCCCTTCAGGTTCCTTCATAGATCAATATCCCCTTCCTGGTTGCACCCACAGTTTCATGTTAAGTTGCCTTAATAGTATATAACAAAGAAAGAAAAAAAATCTCAAAAACTAGCAGGAAGCTTCAGAGAGCAACAAGTACCATGGAACAGACGCCATGACATCGCACCTACTGCTCCCAAGACAACAGGAGCAGAGACAGAGCGGCTTCCTGCTTCACCATTGTGTTCAACTAACGCTAGGTTCACACTAGCGCCCGGAGTCCGTTCTGAGCTTTCTGTCTTTTGCATGCAGAAGACGGAAAGCTGTCAGACCGGGTCCGGCCGTGTGCGCCGTGGAGCGTTTTATGCTCTCCACTGCAAAACCGTTTTTTTAAAACCGGACACAGAGTACTGCATGTCCGACTCTGTGTCTGGTTTAAAAAAAAAAGGTTTCGCGGCGGAGAGCATAAAACGCTCACCAGCGCTCACGGCCGGACAGCTTTCAAACCCATTCAAATGAATGGATATGAAAGAGTCCTGCAGGTTTCCGTCTCCTGCCTCTGTTTTGTGCAGGAAACGGAAACCTGTATGAACGAGCCCTTACCTGTGCAGATGAGTTGGAACTGGAGCAACAGGGCAGCACTTTAAATGCTGGACTGTCCCTTCTGCAAATGTACTGTTTGCACTATAGTTATATGCAGCCTACAACAGTATAAAAAAGATTTAGAAGACATTTTGGTGGTGGTAGACTCTATCAAAATAATATTCAGTATGTGCTAATAAAATAATGAAAAGATTTTTACTTCTTTCATGTGTAGATTCCATTTATGGATTTAGCTTACAGTTGATGCAAAATACTATCCGGAATATAGCCTGTCTGGATGAGGACTCAGAGATGTTTTCTGTGATTTTCTATCACCACCTTGTGGCATATACTTGATTCTACAGGATTAGTCCAAGATATTTTCCCAGCATCATATTAGAGACAAATTGTTTCAAAGTGAAGACAAAACTTCAGTGAAGTGCTTCTATCTATAAAAGAAGAAGTGATTGTCTCTTGTTGCCTCCCACTACTACCCAGAGTGGTGCGGACACCACTCTGGGCCCTTTATTTTTGCAAGTGTCCCATGTCTGTCACAGGTGTACTGCAATCTATGGGACAAGCGATCTAATGACTGGAAGTTCAAGCCCCTTGTGTAATTAGAAAATTAAAATAAAATTGTGTAATTTTAAATTATATATATATATATATATATATATATATATATATATATATCGTATTTTTCGGACTATAAGACGCACTTTTTTTCCTCCCAATATGGGAGGAAAATGTGTGTGCGTCTTATAGTCCGAATGCAGCGTGTGCAGCGTCTGTGTCCTGTCTATGAGAATCAAAAGGAGAGCAGCACGGTGCCTGCCTGGTCTGCCCCTCCTTCCCTGTCTGTGTCGCGTCATTGCAGGAGCGAGATATGAGAGGCAGGGAAGTAGGGGAGGGCCAGACAGGTGAAGGAAGCGTGGTTTCAAGCTTGCCGAGAAAACCACGCCTCCTTCTCCCGTCTGGCCCGCCCCTCCTTCACTGCCTCTCAGATCTGGCTCCTGCAATGAAGCCACACAGACAGGGAAGGAGGGGCGGGCCAAACGGGAGGAGGAGGCGTGGTTTTCTCGGCAAGCTTGAAACCACGCCTCCTTCACCCGTCTGGCCCGCCCCTACTTCCCTGTCTGTGTGGCTTCATTGCAGGAGCAAGATCTGAGAGGCAGTGAAGGAGGGACGAGCCAGATGGGTGAAAGAGGCGTGTTTTCAAGTTTGCTTAGAAAACCACACCTCCTTCACCCGTCTGGCCCGCCCCTTTTTCTCTTCTTGCATAGCTTCACTGCAGGGTGTCTCTTTCCATCCATGGATGAGATTATATATATATATATATATATATATATATATATATTTTCAAATCACCCCCATATCCCTAGAATACATATAAAACAAAAACATTACTGTTGAAACACATACACATTTGGTATCCCTGTGTCCGAAAGCCCCTGGTTCTATTTACATTGGTGAAATATTATATATCACCCACTTTTTCTAGGTATCAAATAAAAATAAACACTGTGCCAATCCAAATAATATAAGGAATACCGCATATACTCAAGTATAAGCTGAGTTTTTCAGCACAGTTTTTGTGCTGAAAAAGCCCCCCTCAGCTTATACTCGAGTCAAGCAAAAAAATTTTTTTTGTGTGTGTGTGGGGGGGGGAGTCTATGACCAGCCGCAATAGTGATGTATAGAATTTCCCATAAAATAGTGAGAAAAAAGAGAAGCTTTAAAAAAAATATAATAAAAAAATAAAATTAATAAAAGTTCTAAATCCCTCCTTTCCCTATAATACATATAAAAGTAGAAAATGACTGTGAAACACATACACATTAGGTATCCCTGTGTCTGACAGTGCCCGGGCTACTGAATATAGGGGGTCTGCAGTGCTCCTGTTCCGTCGGGAAGGGGTTAGGAGCACTGCAGATACCCTATAGTCAGCCAGACTGAATTCCAAGTGGGGAAAAAACAGTCCTCAGGCTCAGGGAAGGGGCAGACAGACAACCAAACACCCCCTCCCCAGCACCCAGCAACTACTGCACCCAAAAACTCTGACCATTTTAATTTTTGAAATTCTCCAGTAGCTGCTGCATTTCCCCCCTAGGCTTATACTCGAGTCAATAAGTTTTCCCAGTTTTTTGTGGTAAAATTAGGGGCCTCGGCTTATATTTGGGTCAGCTTATACTCAAGTTATTTTAAAGGGGTATTCCCACCTCACATACTCAGCAGTCTTCACTCTTGTAAAATCTTCTTTCTTCCTGGTTTCTTGCATCATTTGGTGGGCGGGGTTTCACTGGCAACCTGCCATTTAGCCCCGCCCCCAAATCACGTGTAGCTCCGCCCACCCACATTGGACTATGAAGTACAGGCAGCAGCAACTCCATTCTGTGTTACATACAGAGACTGCCTGTCTCTGCCATAATGAACACAATTGAATTAGCCTGATAACTGGGAGAACAGAAGAAATGAAAGCAGCTCCTCTATCTGAGTGCAGGACCTAGGTCACATGGTGTAGACACAGGATTAGCTAGATACACAGGCTCACTCCCTGCACTTAGCCCCTCCTACCTGAGAGCAGCAGATACATCACTTGACTCATGAGCAGCTAGGTCAGGGCTGTGGCCACAAAGAATTGAATAAAGTAAGATAGTGGACAAACAAAGCAGTTTTGCTGAAGCAATGTATTTAGGAAAAGTCTTACATCCACATTAACAAGCAGTATAGATAGGATCCTTGTGATGGGACAACCCCTTTAATGAATGCCATAAAAACAAAACCCACAGAAAATGATACAAATGCAGGTTTTAGACAATTCCACCCCATTCAGAATTTTTTTTCCAGCTTCCCAGTACATTGTATTGAATAATAAGTAAAACCAATACGCAGTACAATTTGTCCCACATGAAGTAAGCCCTCATATGGCTCTGTGGATGGAAAAATTAAAAAACTATGGTTTTTGGAAAATGGGGAGTCAAAACTGAAAAAAATCAAAGATGGCTGCGGTGAGAGGGGGTTAAGAGGATCTGGTCTCTTAATAATTCTGGCGCACCATGGGAGGTCTTGTTCCACTTTCCAACTGGTTCACCTCTTTTTGAGAAGGATGAGTGCAGCAGTGTAGGGATCAAAGTGGGTGCTCCTCAGGCACACAGATTTATTATTACTCAATCTAAGGGCCCCTTCACGCAGAGTATACGCTCGCTGATTCAGAACGTGTAACACGTTCCGAATCAGCGGCGTTAAAACAGATCCCATTGCTTTCTATGGGAGCCGGCATACGTGCGCTCCCCATAGAAATGTATGGGCTGCTTTTTTCCCTGTGGTTAAAAGGACAATAGTGCTGATGCAAGATACCGAATTATCAGCTGTGAGCAGGAGATCTCACCACCTACCAAAGGAACTACCACATGTTATCATGATAGCTGCATATGTCCCCCACCTCTGCAAAAATTTCTGCTTGTTATATCTACATGCTGTGACCCCCCTCCTCGTGTCCTACAACCAAGTCGGCTGTATTATTATTATTATTAACATCAATCTGCACAGAGAACTAAATGATCCTGCAGTGTGTCTGTGTTTCTTTCTTTTTTAGTTGCTATGATTCCTAGGATTTCTCTATCTGCCATGAGCTTGTATGTGTTTCTCTCTTGTTATATACTACTGTACCATCTATGAAACTGTATCACTGAAATTTCCCCATTGTGGGACTATTAAAGGAATATCTTATCACATTGAAAGCAATAGGGAAAAAAGCAGAAGACGGAAACCCAGCAGGATTGCTTAAAGTGCGCACGGGCGCAGATGTGAACCCGCCCTTATTCAAACGCTACTGAGGCGGTTTACATACTAAAGGTAGGTGTAGAATAGCCTTTCTAAAGCCTATGCAAGGATGTGCTTAGTTAAAAATGACTTTTTCCAATGAGCCCCTTTAAGCTTGAGCTTCTTGATAACTCAGACGTCACTCTCAGGGCCTTTGGCAAGACTGGCAGATGAAGTGCCAATCTTCATAAGGGCTAGTTCACATGGGGACATGGAAGAGGATTTTGACAGCGGAATCCACGTCATAATCCTCCTCCATACAATGTTAGTCTAAGTAGACTGCTAGCTTTTTGTTCTCGGCTAGCAGAAAGAAAAAGAAGCGACATGACCTTTCTTCAGGCATTTTCCGCCTGAGGAAAGCAATAGAAGTGAATGGGAAGCGTTTTTTACGCGCGTTTTTTTGCAAAAAATCGTACGCTAAAAAACGCAATGCATTCTCTGTGGGTCTCTCAGCAGTGTCAGCCCTGCCCACGGTCCAGCCCACAACATTAGGCTGATAAATCATATTTTGCCACACCTTGTAATGGCAATGTCTCCGCAGACCACGCCCATGGCTTAGACGACCACGCCCTTTTGAGGATTTCCCCGCTTTTTCAGTCCCTTCCAGCCATGCCTGTGTATTACAGACCTTCGTATTGCGCAGTGTCAGATATACGCAGTCACTCGGGGCCAGTATCCTCTCCGCTCCTCTCCATTCCCTCCGCACTACTAATCATAACGTCACGCAGTGAGGCGGTACCTACAAACTACATCTCCCAGAAGCCTTTGCGAGCCGGCCCGTGATTGGATGTTGGAGTGGACGTGGCAGCCGGTTTGATGCTACCTCAGCTTCCGGTGTGGTTCTGGTCGTCCAGGAAAATGGCTGCTGCCTGGCTGCTCCTGCTCGCCGCCTGTATGGGCCCGGCTGCCTCCCTCTACTTTCATATAGGCGAGACCGAAAAGAAATGTTTCATTGAGGAGATCCCGGACGAAACCATGGTGATAGGTGAGGAGGGGGCAAACCCTTCAAGTCGTGTTCTTTCTTTACCCTTCTCCCAGCTCTATACAATCTCTCACCTATAGGAGGCAGCACACAGGTTTATGGGTGTGATGTGATGTATACCCTTATACTATATTCTAGAGCCTAGTAGTAGTACTGGAAGGTAGAAAACATATCTGACTCTATAATAAGAGTCCCCTTAGGTTAGTGACATGTGACAGACATGACAAAAGATAAATGACATGTGCACACATGTATATGGCAGTGGCCTGTATGTAAGGGGGCGGTAGAGAGTTGCACTTATGATAATAAATGGCTAGGACTATATATATATATATATATATATACTACATGGCGTCTATGAGGGAATGTACACACAACCGCATTTATTGGCCTTGTGCAGTGAAGAAAGGTGCACTCCTAAGTTTGATGTGTGCACTGCGCCCGATACTGACCAACTGTCAAGGAGAGTTGTTGTGCTTTACTGCACATGTCTCAAAAGGGTAACATAATGGTGTTGTGAGACATCCATCAAGTCCCACCCTAAGCACAGAAGTATAATAGACTCACTGACATTACATATTTCTTGAAATCATTTATGATTTATAGTCTTTATGGTACTATTCCGTTATCGGGCCAGCAGCAGCGCAGTTCAGCAGCAGCTTTCGGGACAGCAGTTCAGCAGCGGGAATTACAATGACATCCGAGGACTGCTGGCCCGATGCTTGTGCCCAGTAACCAGTACATCGATGACCCCCCTCCCCCATCCTTCTCCTCCTGCCAGTGCTGCCCCCCAGCTCTCCTTACATCTTCCCCGTACCCTCTCCCCGCCACACGACTAGGCCTCACCTCAGCGCTAGTACCGAGACCGAAAGGAAAGACACCGGGGCTCAATCCAGGCCCTGACAAGAAACACGCCGACTATAGGAACGGTGAGCTACAGCGAGCCGGAGGGACAAACTTTCTGCAGCGTCCGGCGGCTATCTAGTAGCATTCATTGCTCAAGATTTACGGTGAGGCCTATTACAGGGAGAGGGTACGGGGCAGATGTAAGAAGAGCTGGGGGGCAGCACTGGAAGGAAGAGGAGGATGAGGGCATCGATCGATGTACTGCCTACTACACACAAGCACGGCCTCTATCATCGGGCCAGCATCGGCTTAGTCATGTGGCGGGGAGAGGGTACGGGGTAGATGTAAGGAGAGCTGGGGGGCAGCACTGGAAGGAGGAGGAGATGGAGGGGGGGTCATTGATGTACTGGCTACTGGGCACAAGCATCGGGCCAGCAGTCCTCGGATGTCATTGTAATTCCCGCTGCTGAACTGAACTGCTGTCCCGAAAGCTGGTGCTGAAATGCGCTGCTGCTGGCCCGATAACGGAATAGTACCGTCTTTATAATAAATAATTGTTTAGATTGTGGGTACAGAAGACCACCAGATATGTAACGCTGATAAAGTAGGGGTAGACAGATCACTATAGACTGTAGGAGACAGTAATGCTGGTCCTACACTTTACACAGATGGCTTTTGACTGACAGCTGTCTCGCTTGGTGCCCAATCTGCACATTCATTCTAGTTTTGGCCGAGCTGTGCATAGGCACTGAATGGCGAGATGGGAGGAATCTGCTACCAGTCGTCACTAGGACAGTCTATCTCACCGATGTATAAAGGATTTCAGCTGCCTATTCCTTATTTATCTCAGCATCTGCCATTGTAGGAAAGTCAGGAGCCCCTGAACATATTAGGTACTTGATCAGCATGGCTGAAGACTTCAGTTTACAGTCATCCCAATCTGATGATATGTCTGGCTTAAAGAGGTACTCTGATCACAGCAACTTGTAGATTGGTGGGGTCACACACACTGCTTGTTGCCTCAGTTTTGAATGGAACAGCTGGTTTGATGGCTTGCAATGATTTGTAGTTGAAATATAGCACTCGGCTGTCTCTGATGGTTCTTTTAAAATTAATGGTCTAGAAGGGCAAATATGAAGGCAACCAGGAAAGTTTCAGAACCTGAGGATTTGTACGAACAATGTTTGTTTTGTTTTTTTATTCTCCTTAAAGGGATCCTAATGATAGGATCCCTTTAATAAAGTGTTGCTTGATGGACACACACATTTTGGCCTCCGTAGAGTTATTCGTTTGCTCTGAATGTAATTACATGTGTATGCAATGTTTGCCTTTTGGGTTTGAGGCCGTGTTTCCTGTGTCAGGCTTTGGCTTGCAGTTTTTAAGTCAAAACCAGTTGTGGATCATAAAGTGAGAGAACCTATGAAGGACAGATTGTACATCTTTGTATATATTTTATTTTTTAGATTTAGTTTCAATCCATTACTGATTTTAGGTGCAAAAACTACACTTAAACCTGAATGTAAAAAATGAGCCTTAATTTTGCTCCTCTTACAGGGAATTATCGCACCCAACTTTATGACAAACAGAGGGAGGAGTACTTACCTGCAACACCTGGTCTTGGCATGCTTGTTGAAGTGAAGGATCCAGATGATAAAGTAAGTGCATCTTTCGTATCATGCTGAGGTAAATTTCCTTATCAGTGGTGCTAAACTCTAAATGTTTTTTCCATTTCAGGTCATACTTTCTCGTCAGTATGGATCCGAGGGACGCTTCATCTTCACTTCTCACACTCCAGGAGAGCATCAGATATGTCTTCATTCAAACTCCACTAAGTTTTCTCTGTTTGCTGGTGGGATGTTGGTGAGTATTCATGGTCATCTAACTAGTGGCAGTCAGATATAAATCTTTGTTTACTACCAGCATGCCAGAACTGCACTGGAAGGCCTTAGACGTTGATATGTCTCTTATTTGGTGAACAATACACCATTTTGCAGGCAGTTGTTCCTAGTCATGTCTATTACGCTGTACCTGATGTCATCTGTTGCATGTTTGCATTCATTTACTTAGTCTTGCCTCAGCCCTTTTATTCCTCAACTCTCTCAAGTGGTTTAATATTCCATGAACTATGTATTTGCTCAACAGAGGGTTCACCTTGATATCCAAGTTGGGGAGCATGCCAATGATTATGCCCAGATTGCTGCCAAGGACAAACTGAGCGAACTGCAGCTGCGTGTACGACAGCTGATCGAACAAGTGGAACAGATTCAAAAGGAACAAAATTACCAAAGGGTGAGAACCCCATGTTTCTTGTTACTGGGTTAAAGTGGCAAATGCTGTGTTACAGTTTCCATAGCCTTTGGTTCAGTTGTCTAGGAGAAGGCAATGTATTTAGAAGAGCACTTTAATTTAGTTTTTAGTTTCAGCCTTTTCCTCTACCTATTCTTGTCCCAATAATTAGCTTTAAGGGCTCCCAATCTGCATGACAAGCACTTTTACATTTCCTTCCATCTTCCCTTTTGACTACTGGTGTGAAGCTCAGCATTGCAGACCCTGTATAGCGAGGAAGTTACTAGAACAGTTGTATGGAATTTGTAATTTTTATATATAATGAGGAGAATTTATCAAAACTTCTACGCCAGTTTTCTGGCATAGATGTGTAATAATATGGCTTATCCTTGGCACAAGGCTCCGTCCTCCACCAAAGGTTCGCCATATTCCCTGTTCTGCGCCTTGCTCACCATGTTCTGTGAATGTGGTCCCAGTGTAGCGGGGGGACACTTTGGCCCCACATATTCATAATAACTCAGGCTGGTTTTCTGACGTTCGTTATACAGAAATTCTAAGCATGGGTATGTGCCTGACTTATTAAGAGGCTGGAGTTTCTTTATTATTTGGGCGCACCTTGTGTCAGTCAGAACCTTCATTAAGATTGGCACACACAATGCAAGTCTTAATAAATCTGCCCCAGTATACCACTTGCTATATTGACTGTCATTTACCTAATTTTTGCAGTGGCGGGAGGAGAGATTCCGGCAGACAAGTGAAAGTACCAACCAACGTGTCCTGTGGTGGTCCATTGCTCAGACATTGATACTTGTGGCTATCGGAGTCTGGCAGATGAGGCATCTGAAGAGTTTCTTTGAAGCAAAGAAATTGGTGTAAACTTTTTAAATAAAAAAAGATAAGCAGTGTCTGCTTTACCAGAAGTGTTGGACCCATATCCAGCTAGGTGTCTTCCTTCATTAAAATCAATGGGATGGAACTGTGTTACAAGGTGACTCCAGCATGTGGGACCAGAACACTCTGCTTGGATCACCAACGTCATATTTTTTGTCCCTGTCAATGCTATAGGGACCTTCCTTAAAATATTGAATGAGATTGTTGCTGTTTAGCATTCATTTTTAGTATTTGGTTATTGCATTTTAAGTTTTTTTTATTTTATCTTGTACCAAAATGCACCAAAATAAGCTTTTTGTTTTTTCCCGTCATTTTGTTCTCCCTTATTGCAGAAATCAGGGAACTACACTTGCAGTAAAAATTAATATTTTTTTTCTGTTTGCATAATTGTTTTACGGTGAAGAGATCTTTGGGTTAATTTTATGTGCTTTTATTATGACTCATGTTCTAGATTTTTCTTTCTATACGGATAGATTTAAAATAATATGGATACTGCTACCTGGTCTAGGTTTGCACTGGAGGAAACGGCCACAGTGGCTTACAGATATTTGTTCTGTGCTGACAAATGTGCAGCTTGTGGAACAGAATTTGGCCTAGCTGCTGTTGCTCTCTCACAATGAGATTTTATAATACCATGTTTTGAGATTGAATTGTACTTGCCAAATACTTGTACCATCTGCAGTAAGAATCTCGAGACTGTTCTTAAATTGGCTCCCTTCTGTGTTTAGGGAATGAAGCCACTAGGATCCCAGGTTATACAGGTCCTGTAGTTACTGATCTTGAATGTCTGGGTTTTTTCATGTTTTGCTTTAAATAAAAACAGTCCCTCCATCTTGGCCTTGTTTTTGTCTTTTTACTTCTTCTGTTGCTCCGTGCTTTCAGCTGCTATTGTAGGCTGAGATACCTGAGGTGGAGGGAAGCAGCTGATATATCTCACTGAAGTACACTACTGCCAGAACACAAAATTATCAGTATATTAAGATCTCCCAAGATGTGCCTTCGTGGTAAACTCAAGAGGCTTCATACGTGTGTCGAAGCAGTGGACAATGATTGGGAATGGATTGTGAGAGTTCCTTCCAATTTTATTGCACAATTATTTGCTGTATTTACATCCAGAGGATCATCAGATGAACACATCGCTCATCACTATACAGTTTGCTTTTGTTGGCAGCATTTTGCCCTTGTTATATAAGAGTTTGCTCGATTGTTGGATGATCATTTTTGCATTTAATCTTATTTCTTGTGTATGAGCCTTACTAGAACTGGTCAAGCCTGATAAGGCCGTGTAAAGTGGCCTTTAGCTTACTCACTATACCAACAGCGGTCAGTGCAGAAAATTATTTTACTAATGCTCAGGACATATAATGTATGTATGACATGAATGTCATCCGTGTGCCGGCCATGCTTCTGCGACGTCTTTCATTCAACAAATAGGAGCGCAACTGCAAAATCGGACAGAGATAGGACCTGTTCCATATTTTGCAGCCTGGACTATGGGCCCGGGACTGTGTAATTCACAGTCATATGCACGGGCCCACAGAAATGAATGGGTCAGTGTGCTATCCAGGAAAAACCCTGATAGACCATGACCTAGCACACGGCCATCTTCAAGGGGTTTTAGGACAAGAGCTAATGAGTGCGAGTTTGACTATTAAAGCCCACCCTTCCCCACCAATTCCCCACCTACATTCATTCTGGCTACGGTCAGGATAAATGCCGTCTACTAGAGATGAGCGAGTAGTATTCGATCGAATACTACGGTATTTGAAATATTCGTACTTGATCAAATACTACTAGCTATTCACAGTGTATAGCATTCGGCCAATCAAGGCTGGTTCTGCAGCAGGCTCGTCCTGGCTAGTCAGGAGAGCAGGCAGCTTGCTGTTACGAGGGAGCTGAATTTTTATCAGCGCAACAGCAAGCGCTGTGCAGTTAAAGCGCATGGACCCCATAGACTATAATGGGGTCCATGCGTTTTAACTGCACAGCACTCCTTCTAAACACTCTCCGCCTGCTATTCCTGGACTTGTTGACTCTCCTTTAGTCGAATAGTGGTTTCCCCTGAAACAAGCATTTTTTCCCCATAGACTATAATAGGATTCGATAGTCGATCGAATAGTCGAATATTGATTCTCCACTCAAAACAAATCTCGAATATTTCACTGTCTCTCATCTCCACTGTGTACTCATCAAGTTCTTTTCTGCATCTGTATTTGGGTGTATGTTTTTATATATAAAAAAGTTTTATGTAACCATTTACAGAATGTCTGAACATTAATAAAATAATGGGAAGAGGATAAATTCCTTTTGTGGCATAACCACTTTAAAGCCGAAGCCCCAGATCGCGGAAATGCATCTTTTTTGTTGCAGTTTTGCTGCTTTTTTTTTTTTGAGCCAAAGTCAAGGTTGGATGCAAAAGGAATGGGAAATATACTAAACATGTATACTTATATCTTGTGCTTTATACACTCCTGGCTGTGGCTCAAAAAAAATGCAACCGCCTTTCTGAAACATGGCGCCTCAGCCTTAAGATGACTCCTTCGAAGGAAGATAAAACAAAAAGAAATGAATGAAAAACCTTGCACAAGAATTTATTTAAGAAGGTGCGGCTGGGACAATCCACCCATCTTATGAGTGATAGGTTCCTGATGCCTTTGGCTTTGATTGATAAACGGGTGAAATCTATAGCAGGCGTCTTTGAGCTGAAGCAGTTGCAGCCCCACCCGTCACACTTGTATATACGTCTGCTTAAAGTCACTTAAATGTGAATTGTCAGAAAACGCCAATAGGTCAGGCCTCGCTGGGTTGCTAACTTGCAGCATTTTACAATAGTAGCACCGAGGATGAGATTTGGATAAATTTCAGTCACGTTACACCTGAAAACCACGGTATGTCAATTATTTCTGCAGATTTAACAGCAGATTTCAACCTTTGTTTGGAAAGTTTCAGGGAAACCTGCTGCACGGTATGTTTGGCCCTGGCCTTCTTTTTCATGCAGTTTAATAGGCCAGAACAGTATTGTGTTGTAGAAGTGAGCCTTCGGACAGCTATTAGATTTTTTTTCAAAGCCATGCTGTATCACTGCATGTACAAGTGTCTATGTGCTAATATCTACAGATACTTCCTGCTTGCTCACTGTTTATTGCATAGCTCCGGGGCACAGGTCTGTTGGAATAAGATAAGAAGAGGTGTGCACATGCCATATGCCAGAACTTCACAAAGTACGTGCCACAAATGAAAAGTTTTTGCGTCTGGCTAGACGAAACAGACCCTAATGTGACTAAACGAAGTAGGTAAGCCTAGTTTTTGTTTTTTTATAGATATATAGAGACACTTGTATTCCAAGGGCTAAATGTAACACATATTCATGAGGATATTATATACAGACTCAGTAGGTCAGATTTCTTATGCCACATATCAGTTTTGTGGCATACAAGGCTTAAAAAGTCACTAATCTGTCCATATTGGGGTTTTATACAGATGATTTGCAACTTTTTATGGTTTTGCACTGCCCTCACCACTATCCCCCTGTAACATTTATGTAACATTTTCACCAGAAATCTGCACCTCATTATATATGAGGCAGATGTTACGCCGGCTCAGGGACTATAAAGACTGGCGCTAATAATGCTAGTCTTCATAAATCTTCCCTAATAGATCCAGTGTTTGCAATGACTACTGTATAAAAGCTTGTAAAAGGACCAGTCACTAATATTTCAGCTATTTTCATTGTGGTGCCTGGCACTGCAGGGCCTGATTTATACATGATATGTAGGCTCCCCTTGCCCACACACTGATGCTTGGCACCATTCTCCCTGTGGACAGTAATATGAAATACACCACTGAAGTGCCCCTCCCCCCTTTACAGACACTTCTGTGACTGAAAATCAGTTAACTTTGGCAACAAACATCGCAATGCCTGTAAGTTTCATTCAGATGAATGAGAGGGGAGAAGAAACTTTTCAGTTTCAGTGAAGAATTGGGGGTGGGGTGTAGTCATGAGAATGCTCAAGTGCAATGTCTCCTTCCTTATTCTTAATGGGGTGTTCCAGAAGGGTCCAAATGAAGGGTCCCCTGCACCCGTAAGGCCAGCAGCATCTTACTGACCCATGATTTGACCTACAGAGTTTGAAAGAGACTGTTGTAAAGGTTTATTCATGTTATAATGTTTTTGTACTAAGGCTTTGTGACAATTAGATTAGCTTTATCTTATATTTGCGTTATATGTGGGTCACTTTTTTCCTGAAGTACTTTGAAGAGGTCCGTTACATAATTTGGTCCCTCATTGATGAAGTTGTTAATCCTTCCCCAAAAGCATCTCCCCTTTTTATTGTTACAATTTTCCAATATACTTTCTGTATCAATTCCTCATGTTTTCTAGCTCTCTGCTTGCTGTCATTCATTCTGTTACTTCTAGTGGATAAAACTCTGACCATGGTTATGTGATTTACGGCCCATGGTCATGTGATGAGCACATAGTTGATTTATAAGCAGATGCCTGATTACTCTGCTGTGACTATAAGGAGCTTTGCATCTTTGTCCATCACATGACCATGGACTGTATATCACACGATCATTTAAAGGGGTTGTCCCATCACAAGGATCCTATCTATACTGCTGGTTAATGTGGATGTAAGACTTTTCCTAAATACACTGCTTCAGCAAAACTGCTTTGTTTGTCCACTATATCACTTTATTCAATTTTTTTGTGGCCACAGCCCTGACCTAGCTGCTCCTGAGTCAAATGATGTATCTGCTGCTCTCAGGGGGGAGGGAGGAGGGGCTAAGTGCAGGGAGCGAGCCTGTGTATCTAGCTAATCCTGTGTCTACACCATGTGACCTAGGTCCTGCACTCAGAGGAGAGCAGCTGCTTTCATTTCTTCTGCTCTCCCAGTTATCAGGCTAGCTAATTCAATTGTGTTCATTATGGCAGAGACAGGCAGTCTCTGTATGTAACACAGAATGGAGTTGCTGCTGCCTGTACTTCATAGTCCAATGTGGGTGGGCGGAGCTACACGTGAATTTGGGGGCGGAGCTAAACGGCAGGTTGCCTGTGAAACCCCGCCCACCAAATGATGCAAGAAACCAGGAAGAAAGAAGATTTTACAAGAGTGAAGACTGCTGAGTATGTGAGGTGGGAATACCCCTTTAACTGATTTTAAAGGGATCCTATCATTTAGAAGGTATTTTTTCTCCCTAACGCTTCGGAGTAGCCTTAAGAAAGGCTATTCGTCTCCTACCTTTAGATGTCTTCTCCGGGCCGCCGTTCGGTAGAAATACTGTTTTTTACCGGTAATAAGTTCTCTCGCAGCACTGTGGGCGGATCCCAGTGCTCAAACAGCACTGGGGGCGTCCCCAATGCTGCCAGAGAACTCACAGGCTACAAGAAAATGGCCGCTTACTTACTCTGTAAGCGACCATTTTCTTGCGGCCGCAGGCATGTGCAGTCGCCTCTGCCCAGGCCCGAGGCCTACAAATTTTACCGCCTACACTGGAAGAAGACACAAGAAGAGTAGGCTCCTGACGAAGATGGAGGCAGCGCAGGAGAGACTTCTCTGGCAGCATTGGCTAGTCCGACTTGTTAGGGAGAAAAAATACCTTCTAAATGATAGGATCCTGTTAAAGAAGGTATGGGAAGTCCAGGCAGTTATGATCTGTATGTATCAGCTCCGCTTGCTCCCAACAGAGATAGGCAAACAAGTTCAGCACGAACCAGCAGTGATTATTGTTATACTCTGGGGATGGAGGAGGCTGAGAAGAGGTGAGTAAAACTTTATACTCAACTGTCCAAGAGGTCAGGCAGCTAGGAGGGGTCCTGTCTGATGCAAGGGCGAGGTGAGGCAAAGTAAGCATAAGTGTTTAATATTTTTACTCACCTCCCCTTGAGCTCCGCTTATTATACACTGAGGAGGAGGGGAGCAGTTGCACCAGGGCCCAGGAGCCTTAGGGTCCCATAAGCACTGGCATCAGTATTGAGATTGCAGCTTCCATCTGGCCCATAAGCCAAGGAGACCACAGATTACCTTAACCGCACTAAGGTTGATGAAGCTCCTTAGCACCCATAACCATGATTATCAAGAATTTGCAATAGGGATGAGATAGGGGGCCCCGGACAAAATATAATATAACATACCTCCCAACTGTCTCGGATTCGGTGGGACAGTCCCAGTTTTGGGGTCTTGTCCCGTTCGGCGGGAGATATGTCCCGGATTCAACTCCTCCGCATCCGGAGAGGACACAGAGGAGTTGAATACAGTGGTGAAGCGGGAACGGACACAGCTCCTGCCTCATCACTGTTCCCCTAAGTGCTCTGGCTCCAGGAGCTTTAGGCGCGATGTGATAACATCACTCACATCACGCCTTCAGCTCCATCAACTCTGTGGGACAGAGACAGACACTGTGGGACTGAGATAGAGCAGCAGGGGAGCCAGGAGAGGTAGGTATCAGTGTTGTTTTTTTTTAATGTTAAACGTTGGCAGATGAAGAGGGACATTCAACTGTGGGGGCATATAGAGGGGGGACAATATACTTGGGAGGCATATGAGGGGGCATGAAACTTTGGGGGCAGATAGAGGAAGACATTAAACTTTGGGGACATTAAACTAGGGGCATATGAGGAGGACATTAAAGTGTGGGCAGATAGAGGAGGGGCATTAAACGGTGGGGGCAGATAGAGGGGGACAATAAACTGTGGGAAGGGCATATGAGGGGGACATTAAACTCAGGGGGCATAGGAAGAGTGACATTAAACCGTGGGGGCAAATGGAGGGGGCATTAAAATGAGGGAAGCTAATGAGGGACATTAATGTCCCCCACGGTTTAATGTTCCCCTCCAGTTGCCACAGTTTAATGTCCACCTCTAGTTGCCCGCAGTTTGGACATTAAAACTATGGAGCAGCTGGAGGGGGACAATAAACTGTGGGTGCACAAGGAGAGGGACTTTACACTGTGGGGTCAATTTGAGGAGATCATTATAATGTAGGGGCATATAATATTAGGATGAGTGTGTGGGGAGCACAAAGAGAAATGGATCGGATTGGGTGGAGTCAATTTAGAAGTGGGTGGAGCTAAGTTTGCATATTTTGTCCCTCTTTCTGCCCTTTGACAGTTGGGAGGCATGGTATAATAGTATCACTGCCGGTTCGTGCTTATACGAACCAGAGGTTGGCTTATGTTTGCGGGAAGGAGTGGAGATGACTTATTTGCTGCTGCTACCTTGCCGGACTCCCGGCCCTTTCTTTATTCATAGGGTTATGTCTGTGGCCGGAGTAAAGAGGCGGCCGGGAGTCCGGGCAGCTATGACTTGTGCTCCGTTCGCTCCCCGGCCCAGTACAACGCAATGAGCGCTTCCTCCTGTATAGATGGAAGCGATCTTTGTGGACCCCGCATGAGCCGCTCACCAGCCCAGCTTGCCGGAAGATGACGCCGGCCTTGGTTCCCATACTACCAAGTAGTGACTACACTTAGGACTCTTTTCAGTATAGGAACATTGAGCGCCGGAACTTTTAAGACGCAGCTCCGTTCCGTGGGCGGAACTAGTAGAGTGAGGGACTGGTGTTACAAGCCAGCGTGTAACGGTTAGAGGGGCTACGCCGGGGGCTAAGGACTACTCCGCTAGATTAGGGTGCGAGTGCCGCTCTGCTTGCGAGGCCGGATACACAAAGCCTGGCGCTCATTCGTGCGGGGCATGTGAGCGCCATATTGTGGAGACTGCTAGTGCCTGGCGGAACTCTTTTGTAGACGGACTTTAGTGAGTTGTAGAGCCTCAGCTGATACATCCCTGTATTACTGCTGATGGTGTGTGGCAGGTATAGCGGAGGAATCCTATAGAGGTTGCTATGCACCTTAGATATTGAGCCTAGTATTACCCCTTTGTTATTTGGAGGGGATCATGGCTACTGTGTGCTGATAACTGCGGCTAGCTCCCTCTGATCTGTGTCATGTGTAGACAGATGGTAGCCAGCCTGTAGGATGCCTTTATTTCTGTCCATAGATGGTTATGAATATGTGAATTTATTGTACTACTAAGTTCCATCCAAGTGGAGATGTATCTGACACGGAGAAAACCAGCCTTGTATCTGCGAGAGGACAGTAGGTGAGAACTGCAATTGCCTCTCATGCTTTAACCAATTCAGATTCCAGGTTTCCTGCACCCACACTGCCTTTGGCAGGACCTCTGCATTGGTCCTATAGGTAAAGGTCTTCTACTGTTGAAAACAATACACACTTATCTGCATATAACTTAACCTCTGTTCTCACTTGTGTCTTGTCTGCCATTAAAAAACAAACAGAAGTATTGGCTCCATAATGATCTTCTCCACCATTGACTTGTTTTTTTTCTTTTACTTATTTTTATCTATCCCTGCCACAACATAACAAAAACCAAATAGAAAAGAATGCAAGTCTGAACAGAGCGTGAAAGAGGATGAGTCCTTGCCTATGCTCCCCATTGTCTTAGTGGTCTGGGTATCGCTGATGATGGACCTGGGAGTTCTGGTGGTGTCATGACCCTGGGTCATGTGATTCAGAACTACACTGTGTACAGAGAACAGGCTTGTGTAAAAGGAAGAGAAAATTAGGGTAGTGTCACTTCAACCGGTTATAAAATGTTGCTTTTAGTGCCATATAAAAGGGGTGATTCTCTTTAATATGACACTAAGGTTGCAGTGCTATATTATTACTGGTTGAAAACGCAGTCAGGGATAGGACATTTATATGCAGAGGATAATATATTAATAAGCAGCAAATAATGCTATTCACAGCACTGTTATGAAAATAAGTGGCCAACCCTTTAAGTAAAGGCTTTAAGAAACAAATGGCCTATATTTATGTATGCATATGTTTTTTTTCATGAGATAGTTAAAAAAAAAAAAAAACAACATAATTTTAGGCCTCCTGCACCCAGGTGAATATAGATATATAGCTGGAAATCTGATCTGTATTTCAGTTTTTATCTCCTGGCCCAACACCATTATGAGTTAGCCATTAAAAAGGTATCAACTACTGAAGATCACCAAGTTTTCGTGTTTTTTTTATATTTCCAACCCACTGGCTAACACGGTACAACAACGAACTTTTTCCTTTGGCCCAACACCAGTCAGAAGACTTACTCATTGCTTCACAGTGATATATCCTGCTAAGAAATCATGTCTCCATACTTTATTCAGTACTGGATAGTGAAGCTACAGGGGGAGGCAGGGACTCGCAGCATCCTATTTTACTATGATGTAAGAAGTGCCGGTCTCTGATTCACCTTCATAGTCTGGATTTTCTGGACTGCATCTGTACATTCCAACACTATCTCTACCATATGTTGTGATGAAGGCTGGGCAATTAATTGTAAAATAACTGAAACCGGCTTAGTAAATGGATGTGAACTTGCTGATATTGATTATTTCGATTATTGTGCATCCTGTCTCAAACTGACCTAGGCTAAAGGATATATCACAGACTGTAAGCTGTTCATATAAAAACAAAAAACTTGAGAGTCTTCAGTAGTTGATACCTTTTTTAATGGCTAACTAATAATGATGACTGATTACAATGTTTCAAAGCTCTCGGCTTCTTCTTCAGGTATATCTAAAGACAATTTCTGAAGAATGCATATTTATGTACAGAGGGACACAGGAATAGAATTCTAGGAGAGAAGGTGGAAGAAGGTTATTGGTTATTGCTACAAACAAATAAACAATTCATCAGTTTGCAATGTTCTTATCAGTTCACAGAGTGTCTTTATGGCTGGCTGTCTCAGTTCAGTGACTTCTGTAGGATGCCATGAACCCATGTGACAGATTCATCCCTTTCTGCAATGTTTGAAGCAGGGTCATAAACTTGTACTCTTAAATCCGTCTCTCTTTCCTGGTTTTAAAATTCCCTCTTAAAACCCAAATTTTCATGTCATTGGTGATATGATCGTCATTGCAGAAATGTTTTGACACGGGAAGGTGCATTTTTTGTTCTCTAATTGTATGACGATGTGAATTCATCCGCATTCTAAGCTTCTGGCCTTTCTCTCCAACATACAGATTTTCATTGGAACATTTGATGCATATCAGTCAGGATTGTTGATGTGTGAATAACCAAATCCAAATTTCACTGGCATGGTGTGGTATATAAATAGGGGGCGAGGCATGTAAAAACTGGGGTGTTCTAAAATAATTGTTAATCAATCGTAATTGTGGTAAAATATTTAATTAATTGTGATTTTTGATTAGGGTCATCACTCAGCCCTAATTTTGATGCTTTTTTAACGAAAATTAAAATGTGGAAACCTGTTTGTACTGAAAATTTCATTCTATAGACTGTAGGTATTATTTGATAGGTGCAATAAATATTTACGTGAATATATTAATGTGGCAGCTTTTTACATAGCTACCTACTTTAGTGTTACAGCCTTCAAAGGGTAGTTCGAACTGGCATTTGACAGCTGGACCTTCCAGCTGTTTGGGAAGCTATACAAGAGACACCAAGTGCTGTGTAGCTGCCGTATATCAGTACTGCAGATCTGCTCCTATTGAAGTGAATACATCTGCGCAGCTACTATATACAGTGAACAGTGGCTTCCCTATATAGCTTCTGACACCTGGAGACAGAACAGCTGATCATTGCAGGCTCTGGGGGTCAGATGCTCCAGCCTCTTAATAATTCTGGCACACCACAGGCTGTCCTGTTTGCCACCCAGACACTGGCATATATTTTGGATATAACACAGCAGTATTCTGTCATGAGTTATAGTAAATCTGTTAGCCAGTCCATGCCCACTTTTCTCAAAAGTGGCACGCACAATGTGTCATCGGTTTTTGGTGTGGGTCTGAGTTTCAATATTCCTGACAATTACTTGAATTTGACAGTGTTTCAATACATTGTACATCCATGTATGGCACTTGTGAGTATGAAGCAACCACCAACTTGATCTTAAACATCTTTAAGAGGCTGCAGTACCTTTGAGCAGATCAGATTGTGGAAACCCAGGCCGAACCACTGACTCCAACTCCTCTATTTCCACAGGCTTGTTTTACCTTATTGATGTCTTCTTTATGTAATTCATTTTGAGGAGAGAACCCCTTTAATTCTACATTCTTTGCTGTGATCAGTACATGAATATTTGCATAAACGAGAATTGACAGCTAAATAAGCTGTCATATTATAGCCGATTTTTATCTGTACATGTTCCTGGCTTACTCTCACTTTGAACCAAAGCCAGTTCCAGTTTTATTATTGTAAAGGCGCACATTTATCCCAACATCATGGCTCAGCTTGCCTTTTGAGATATTCATGAACGTTTCTTTTTTTTTTCTATTCTAGGTCAGGTCTTTTTTTTGGGATTTTGCCCAGAAAATGCAGTATCTTCAAGTTATTCCTCACCTGCTTGCTGCTTGGTTTTCTTTCTATGCTCTTGCTGCAACTGACCTGTACAGGGGATGTAAGGCAGAAAGAAGATACACCTCCCAAGCAAACCTGCCCCCCTGTTCCTAGAATAGTGAATGAGGATCCTTCATGGGGTCCACATCGTCTTGCTCTGCTTGTTCCTTTTCGGGAACGATTTGAGGAACTCTTAAGTTTTGTACCCCATATGCACCAGTACCTTTCTGAAAAGAAGATCCGGCACCATATATTTGTCATAAACCAGTTGGATCATTACAGGTTTGTGTGTCTGTTTTGTTTTAATATTGGCGCCGTCCTTTGGTATGATTCTCAGTAAATCCCTTCCTTTTTTATGACCTATATGGGTGTAGAAAATAATGTATTTGGTGACATCTAAATGGCAATCTAATGGTATACTCTTAGTTCTCCACCTACTTGAAAAAAAAAAAAATAATGACGGGATATCAAGCTTATAAAATATGTACTCCTGTATGTTTTATTTGTTTTTACCACTCACATGGTTTTATTATGCTTCCTAAAAACTGTATAAAATGTGATTAAAAAGTTAATTTACCCCCCCCCCCGCCACCACTACTCTAAAGGGTGCCAATAAAAACTGAAGCTCATTCCACAATACATATGTCCTTACATATTCTTATCAACTGAAATATTTAAAAAAAAATAAAAAAAAAAAAATATATATATATATATATACATATATATATATACATATATATATATATATATATATATATATATATATATATATATAAAATAGAATATGGAGATGCAAAACAAATTGTAAGTGTTTTGCGCCAGGACTGCAATCTCCTGGAGAATTGGTCAGGTAAGTGCACTGCTGCTCCATTTGCAAGGCTTTAGGGGACTGTCAGTCCTCTGTTCACATGCATGCATCTGTTTATGGTCTGTATTGGCAAACTTGCCTACTATTCTACTCCATTTTTATCTGAATTTCCCTGTTTGTCTCCAACATTTGTTTTTTCTTAAGCAATAATCTTTTAGCCAAAAATAATCCTAAAAAATCCGAAATTGCATAAATATGCATACAGGTTAGATGAAGACACAGACTGAATTCAGGGCAAGACTAGTTTGAAATCCCTGATATTTATTGACTGCTCCTTTGCTTGTTCCCTTATCCATTTTTCTTAGTTAAGAACAGGAACAGAAGTGTCTGAAAGAAAATGTGACATTGAAAAGAATCTAGAAAAGCTGCATATTTGTAGATAATCCAGATAGCTTTCTGTGTTTTTTTTTTTTTTTATGTTGGAAGCGGCTGCCAATATTATTTTTTTCATTAGTAATCTGACACTTTTTTTTTTTCAGGTTTAACAGGGCTTCTTTGATAAATGTGGGATTCTTGGAGAGTGGGAATGATACAGACTACATCGCTATGCATGATGTTGACCTGCTACCTCTTAACCTGAATCTGGACTATGGATACCCAGAAAAGGGTCCCTTTCACGTGGCATCTCCAGAGCTACACCCTTTGTACCATTACAAGACTTACGTTGGGGGGATTTTACTACTTACCAAACAGCATTATGAACTGGTAAGTGTTTCATGTTCTCTTATAAGTAGGCTTATGCAAAAGAAACTTATATGCTGTGGTAGGATTAGTTAATTAGTTAGTTAGTTAAACAGTCACCAGATCTTTCATGTGTTCATGTGCAGTTTTTATGCAGAGAAATGAAACATTGGTTCCACATGCAAATAAGCTGTTTGGCGCATTTGGGACTGAGCCATTGAAACTGTAGGTTTTTCTGTTTTGAGGGTTAAAAGATTGAGTCTGAAAGGGTTCTTTGGGGTGTAAAATTTAGAACCTGTCCTTAGGATAGGTCATCCGTATCAGATTAGTGTGGGGTCTCTTGGCACCCTTGCCAGAAAGCTGACTAAAAGCAAATTTTTATTTTTAATTTGGTTATGTATGTCAACAAGTAAAACTGTATATTTGTGTATTTTTGACTCTGCCTGTTACTACAGTTTCGATTCACTCGTGGGACTGATGCATACCTGTCCTTACATAAGTTTTTAAAACTCTGGAAAACCACTAGATGAAATCTCATCCATATGTAGTGGAAAAAAAAATCTGCACAGAATATGTAAGGAAGTTGACATGTGATGTAGAATCTATATACACTGCATGTCAGTTATATGTTGCATATTTTTACAGTGGATATTCTTACGCTTTGCAACACTTAAAAGTGAAATTTTCAGTTTTCTCCAACAACACAAAAAATCTGCAGCATATCACACCTATGTGGACATCTCGTTAACAGGGTTTCCTATAGGTAAATATTAATGATGTAATATACTTAGGCTAGGTTCACATCTATGTTCTAGGGGGGCTGCTTGGGTTTCCTGAATGAAAACCTAATCTGCTTAAAAAAAAGTGTTTGCTCGTGGACCCCATAGACTACAATGGGGTGCGTGTGGTTTCTGCCGCGAAAGGTTAAAAATGCAGAGAGGGGAATCGAATCCCTGTACAGAGAGCCAACGCTGGTGTAAACCCAGCTTTACTATGCTTAAAGAACCATTAGACTGTGTTTGGTATTCAATGACGAGGCTGCACTGCTCACCCAGATGCTGCAGTCTCTTTAAACAACTGATCAATGGGGGTCCAGGGTAGGTCACCAGTATTGCAGTCCTGGAGAAGCTGCCAAGCAATAAACTGTAGTATAATGCAGCCTTCTAATGTATGCAGTCTTTAAATAAAAAAATAAATAAATATATATATTCTCTTATGTTCTTTATTTTTTTATCAAAACAAAAAACACCTTACATTATAAATGTCAACATCTTTATCCTCTATAATAGCTCTCTCTGTTTCTAGCTCTGTTATTTATCCTCAATACTCCTATCTACATCTGTCTTCTATATCTGTCTGTCTCTGTTGGGTGTGTATGTAAAGAGCCTCTAAAGTCTCTTTTATTGAGATGTCTTTGAGACCTGTGGGGTCACGTTGTCAGAATGGAGATATCATTGTCCTGGGTAGTAATGTTAGAGGTTTCCTGGTTTATGAGCGAGGTG
This sequence comes from Leptodactylus fuscus, assembly GCF_031893055.1. NCBI lineage: Eukaryota > Metazoa > Chordata > Amphibia > Anura > Leptodactylidae > Leptodactylus > Leptodactylus fuscus. Next base: position 161,627,687 of record NC_134269.1, on the reverse strand, counting down.
ATGAGGTTAGACTATTGAACTGTAGAACTTGATGATGCAAGAAATGTATTAGGGCCACTACTACGTGCCTCGACTGTTCACTCTTCAGGTAGTTAGACTAAAATAATTATAAGTTACACAACGTTCTTCTATTCACTTTAATTGTCCTCTTTAACTTGTTCTCATTGTATTCCTCTAACTTATAAAACAATTTTTCACGTAATGTGACAGCTATTAAAAAATGGAATTGATACTTTGTTGTCCTGTAAATGAAAGTCAGTTCCACTGTAAGGGTGAATTCACACCTGCTGAATTTGTTGCAGATATTTCAGTAAATGTCCTCTATTCACCTCTATACACATGCTCTCCAAACCGTCCCAGTCACATAAATTGGTTGAATTTTGAGTTGCATAAATTTCTGCAACTGATCTGCCACTTGTGAATATACCTTAACATGACTGGTTATGACACTAATGCCATATACATAACATAGCTGTTGGTCGATCTCTTAAACTCTGCTTGGCATGGTCAGGGATGTATGCATGCTGAAATGGATAGGGGAGTAAGCAGCTTCCTGGCACCTGGTAACTCCTCAATGTGTGCTTTTCTCACACAAGGGACCCGAAGCACAGGGAGCGTTGTTGAGTAAGGGAGTTGGCTGCCATGTAGACACTCATCCCCCAACTCCCACAATGGTCAGTTGGTTTTACAGGACCCCGACACCCCTGGAAATGGCCTTATTTCTCAAGAACAAAAGGACCGTGCAATTCAATTGCCATCTGACCAATTCTTATTTCCCATGATAACTGCCATCTGGAGGAGTTGGGAGGCTAGGCTTTAGATAGATGACAGGATTGGCTGACAGTCATCTAATATGTATGGGCTGCTTAAGACGCAAAAACAGATTGACAGTTCAACGTCTTATTCACACGACCACATCTCCCAAGTGAAATTTGGGCCGTATCTCAATTTACCAGGCTACACAGCACGCAGGGAGGGGGAGACATTTTTTAATGCTAGAAGTCCCTGTGAAATACCGTTCTGTAGTGATGGTCATGTGAATAATAGATAACAGTGGGTAACAACCTTCTGTTTGGAATTACTGATTACTCAAATTACTCAGAATTTGCTTTATTCACCCCACAGTTATATTTAATACTTCTCTATTGTTAACGTCACCACAATTGCAGAAAAAAGATATTTCAGTGGGCTGTGCTGTCGCTGACTGCCATTAACCGCCTTGTGGATTCCTACACATAGAATGAGCAAAAATTAATGTGAATGGATAACAAGTTATAATGAAAAAAAAGATAACATTTGTGGCCAGCTCCTCCAGCGCTATACCAAGTTGGCTGCATAGATTAGACTTCTCAGTATTTTGTTTCCCTGAGAGATAAGCTGTCTAAGGGTCCATTCACACGGAGTAACATGCCAGGTGACCTGGCACGTATACAGCGTGTGAGATTTTGAGTGCCGTAAAAGCTCTCATTGATTTCAATGGGAGCCTGGATCGTATACGCCGCATTATTTTGCGGCTGTGAAATCAATGGGAGCTTTTACGGCGCTCAAAATCTCACACGCCGTATGCGTGCCAGGTCACCTAAATGGGTCCATTCACATGGAGTTCTTTGGCACTGATTTTGACACACTGTCTGCCTCAAAATCAGACTTCAAAAAAATAGTTCTATTGGGAGGCTTTTTTTTTTTTTTTTTTTGCAAAATCAGCGCCAAAAAAACTGTGTGTGCACTGACCCTCAGAGGAGTCTGGCAGCAGCTTACTCTCTTCTCCCTATTGAGAACACACGAATGCTTAGCGAAATTAAGGATGCATGTGTGTGCGGGTGGCATTGGGAAGAATAGTTGATAGCTGAATTTCCTATTTGTTGTGGAAGTTGAAAGGCTAAGCCTCTGGCACACATTTGTATACCTTGGAAATCTGTTGTATGGCAACACTTGAAAACAGAGCAATCAATACATGTTTTTATTTGTCATTATTTACCTTCAATTATACAGTGTAATGGAATGTCAAATCGCTTTTGGGGATGGGGTCGTGAAGATGATGAGTTTTACCGAAGGATTAAAGGAGCTGGATTGCAGGTATAAGAATATTTTCTATCTATCTATCTATCTATCTATCTATCTATCTATCTATCTATCAATGTGTGTGTAATTATCTGTACCAGGTACTGTCCTATTTGAGACGGTTTAGAGTGCCCAATGCCGAAGAATTTCAGCATTACTTGCCGACCATCTATGTAATGCATGGAGGTGACATGTCTCTCAGAGCAGGAGCTGCTCTTACAATTAGTTCTCCTGGCATATAGACAGTGTCCTATCAAGGGGACTTTATTCTAGGACTTTTCTCTCTGTCATGAGGACAGTATTGTGTCTTGTCACACAACCCCTTTCCTGGTACTTACAAATCTTTAATCTGTCTAAACTGGAAAAACAATAAATTATAATGTACTTGCCTTGTGTTGTTCTGGGGCTGCCGACCATCACATTTCATAATCGCAGCTGTTCCATCCATGTTGATGTCTCGCCATGCAGGGTTGACCTCTTCAATAACATAATTATTTAATACTGGCAGACCACAGATCGGGAAGTGGCAAAGCTTGGCAGCATCGGAGTAGCACAGAGAAATATATTGGAGTGAAGTGGGACTACTGACTAGTATATATGCATGTATATATGTACGTGTATATAAATGTGTGTATTTGCATATATAACTAACCAGAATCTCCTATAATGGTAAAGTATAGGGTCCATTAAGCACATTATTCTGCATGGCTATCATATTGCCGCCTGTTTTAGGGAGCATTTCCAGAAATAAAATAATTAGGGAGTTGCTAGTTATTCCATGTGAGTAACACATTAACCTTTCAGCACCTCAGGTTTTTTTTATGTAGGATTAGGATTCTGCAATATGTAATTAAACAATATATTCAAGGTTTTTATTTTCTTAGAATTGCATGACATCCTAACAATTAACACGGTTTGTCGCCATTAGAACAATGTGTCTCCTCCATATAATACTAGACCTGTTTTATATTGTGAGCAAATTATAACTTATATTTGGCAAATTACTGTTTTTCCCCAACCCTGTCAGAGACATTTGGTGATTTATGATGAGTTTATTGCACATTTTGGTTTTTATGGATTACCTTGGCCACTAATGCTTTTTCTTTTCTATTGAATTTATTTATACTGACATTTCTGTGATGCACCTCCGTGCATATATATATATATATATATATATATATATATATATATATATATAATATATTTATTTACCTTTTGCGGTTAACAATGTCTGTATTGTCTTTATTCCAGCTCCATCGACCCACAGGAATCAACACAGGATACCAAACCTTCCGCCATATTCATGACCCTGCATGGAGGAAGCGCGATCAGAAAAGGATTGCAGCTCAGAAGCAGGTATAGGTCACTTTTGAGTCACGTACTGGACCTGTATACATGTCACTGCGTTCTGCATTTTTTACCAGCAAAGACATAGCCATTGTGTTTGCACTCTGACATTATGGTTTGATGTTAGCTGGATTGCAAAACCTAAAAGTCATTTTAATGTATTGACAACTTTTATTTTCCTTTTTCTATGTATCCTAGGAGCAGTTCAAAGTGGATCGTGAAGGAGGGTTGCACAATGTTCAATATCGTGTTGAGTCTCGTACAGAAGTGACCATTGGTGGCGCCCCGTGTACTGTGCTGAATATACTGCTGGAATGTGACTTGAATGAGACTCCTTGGTGTGCTTTTAACTGAACTTTTAAGTGATTTTTTTTTTTTTTTTTTTTAAATATTCTTTTGAAACGGTGGAGACAAACTGTACACCTGGAGAACGTACGACATAGTTAGCAATGAACTGTAAGAAATTTTATATATTGTAATAAAATTATGACCAACCTGATTTCATGCTATTTTGTGGGATTATGTATTGCGATGCCTAGTCCTTGTGGCAAATGCCTTGAATGTGATGGATTATGGAAATGGTTTAAAAGTCCCAGCCAGAGGAGTAACTTGAAGCTGCTGAGCCCCAATCCTAAATCTGTAATGGAGCCCCCCCCCTCCCCCGCACCTACCTTGTGGATTTAGAGTAGTGGTATATTTTATATCACATAGGGTCTGATGTGGCTCTTTCAGGGTCTAGGACCTGGTAGCAACAGACCATGTGACATAAAGTGACCATCCTCTGTTTCCATTTGAGCCTAATAAGAAGGTCACCTTGTACAACTAGTACATCTTTCTTCCAAAATATTGATTAGATCCAGATGATATTTCCACTGTGACATTCCAACCTACTATCTGAAATTTCCCCATTGTGGGACTATTAAAGGATTATCTTATCTTATCTCTAATGCATACAGTGCTTAAAAATGAAAGTGGAAACTTCCTAATACATTTAAGAAAAGTCAGGATACGCAAGTAGAGTATATCATCTATACTAAAAGTAAGAACATTGATTGAGTGTCCATTGCAGCTTCTTTAACAGGACACTAAACCACCCACAGGTCCTTTATAGACATGGGATTTAGTGTCCCAGATCACTCTGTTTTAAATCCATCTGTGCCCACAATTTAAAACAAGCAAACAAAAAAACCCAAACCATTATAGTTACCTAGAGATGAGTATGATGGCTTTATTACAGGGTAATTTGGGACGCTAGACCCCCAGTCTATAAGGACCTGTGCCAGATTCCCTTTAAAGAGAATCTGTTACCTTTCCTGCCATGTGTGTGTATGTGTATTATAGTATATACTTCATAAATAATAGTTTTGGAGCATATTTTCTGAAATTCTGCATTTTCAGTTTGCTATTCCTCCTACAAATGTATGAGTAAATACAACAACTGGGTACTAGCATTTCTCTTGCCAAATGGGGAGTGTGCCTATAGCGCCTATATTGTAAGACAATTTGCACTGATTTGATAGTGTCAGTATGTGTGTTAATACTCTTCCAGTTGTCACTTTATTCATTTGTGTTTAGGAGAAATAACAGAAGTTTGGCATACCATAGTATTAGATGTTTTAGAATTATGTCATTAAGAATGCAGAATTACTAAACTTGCTATGTAAGAAGTGGTGACGGGTCCATTCTAAGTGCTGCTTTTGGACCTTTGTCTTATGAGTTTGCTGGCGTTGTTGTGATATGAGGAATCCTTTAGCATTACCTTTAAGGATATTTGTTTTAAGGGTTTTAAAGGAACTGATGTTGTACATCCTAGAGTATTCCCATTTTTGATCTGTGTGCCATCTGTTTTTCTATTTTTTTTGCATCCACAAACAAAGCATGTAGAGAAAAAAACGTTCATGTGAAAGAGCTTTTATGTGAATGAATCTTAATCCCTTCCCGCCGACTGCATTTTTTGATTTTCTCTTGGACTCCCCTCCTTCCAAACCCCATAACTTTTTTATTTCTCCTCTCTCAGAGCCATATGAGGTCTTAATGTTTGCGGGACAAATTGTTCTTCATGATGCTACCATTATTTATTCTGTACAATGTACTGGGAAGCTGGAAAAAAATTCAGAATGGGGTGGATGTGAAGAAAAAATGCATTTGTGCGATTTTCTTATGGGCTTCGTTTTTACGGCGTTTACTGTGCAGCCAGAATGACACGTCACCTGTATTCTATGTTTCGGTACGATTCTGGAGATACCAAATTTATATGGTTTTATTTACATTTTAACCCCTTAACAAAAATCAAAAGCTGTGCCAATTTTTTTTTTTTCTTCTAAAAGTCACCATATTCTGACACCTGTAACTTTTTTTTTTATACTTCCTTGTATTTTTTTTTTTTGCAGGGCCGGGTGTACTTTTTAGTTATACCATTTTGGGAAATTGCTGTTGCTTTGATCATCTTTTTTATTCAAATTTTTATCAGAGGCAAAAACCGGCAGTTTGGCACTTTTGAATTTTTTTTCCCGTTACGGCGTTTACCGTAACGGAAAAATATTTTTATAGATTTGTAGAGCTGGTGTTTTCGGACGCAGGGATACCTAACGTACTGTATGTGTTTCACATTATTTAACTACTTTTATATGTGTTCTAGGGAAAGGGAGGGGTTATTTGATTTTTAATATACTTTTTAATTTTTTTAATTATTTTTTTTTACTTTTTTTTTTAAAAAAAATATATATATTTTTGCAATACATTGCCAAAAATCGTCATTTCTTTTGCAGGCTGCATAGAGCGACCTGCAAAAGAAAATCACTGCAAATAGGCCGGGGAGCCTTTACAAGGCCAACGTGACGTCGGCCCTGGAGCATGCTCCAGGCACTGGTGATCACTGGCAAAATGGCGGTGCCCATGCTCCACTGGGAAAATGGCGCATCGGACAGCTTTGACCGAGGGCACTGACCGGGGGCATCAGCGCTGGGTGTCTACTGTGTAAAACAGTAGACACCCAGCAGCTATGGTGATTGCCATAGTTAAACATGTGGCGTCCGCCGTAGTATTAGGACGGATGTCAGGAAGGGGTTAAAGGCAATGTGTTGTCTGAAATATTGTTGTTTTTTTTTTGTTTTGTTTTTTCTTTTAATCAAGTTTTGTTAACCCCCTTCCCACTAGTGGCATTTTTCATTTTCATTTTTGACTCCCTCCTTCAAACCCCAGAACTTATTTAAATTTCTCCGTTCACAGAGCCATATAAGGGCTTAATGTTTGCAGGACAAATTGTTCTTCATAGTGGTACTTTTTATTATTCTGTACAATGTACTGGTAAACTGGGAAAAAATTCAGAATGGGATAGAATTGGGGGGAAAGTACCGTGTATACTCGAGTATAAGCTGAGTTTTTCAGCACAGTATTTGTGCTGAAAAAAGCCTCCCTCAGCTTATACTCGAGTCAAGCAAAAAAGAAAAAAAAAAATATTTTTTTATTTATTTATTTTTTTTGTGGGGGGGGGGGGGGGTGTCTATGACCAGCCGTAATAGTAATGTATAGAATCTCCCATAAAATAATGAGAAAAAAAAGAAGCTTTAAAAAAATAAAATGTTGTAAATCCCTCCTTTCCGTAGAATACATATAAAAGTAGAAAATGACTGTGAAACACATACACATTAGGTATCCCTGTGTCTGAAAGTGCCCGGGCTACTGATTATAGGGTATCTGCAGTGCTGCTGTTCCATCGGGAAGGGGTTAATAGGAGCACTGCAAATCCCCTATATTCATCCAGACTGAATTCCAAGTGGGAGGAAAAAAAACCCCAGTCCTCAAGCTCAGGGAAGGGGCAGACAGACAACCAGAACACCCCCTCCCCTTCCCCAGCACCTACTGCACCCAAAAACTCCAACCATTTTAATTTTTGAAATTTTCCAGTAGCTGCGGCATTTCCCCCCCCTCGGCTTATACTCGGGTCAATAAGTTTTCCCAGTTTTTTGTGGTAAAATTAGGGGCCTTGGCTTATATTCAGGTCAGCTTATACTCGAGTATATATGGTACATTAATTCGACTTTCTGATGGTCTTCATTTTTACAGCGTTTACTGTGCAACCAAAATGACACGTCACCTGTAAATCCTGGCTGATATTACACAGATTATAACACCACTAACCCATAATTGCATCCACTACTGACAATAGATGGTCTCTCCCTGAACAAAGCATACTGTTAAAAACCTCTCTCGTTGACCTTTGAGTCAGCTCTAGTCTATTGCTACTTTATACCGTAGCATATGACTAATTTCTGTTAACAGCAGAAGTGAAGGTTCAGTGAACATAGCAGCCAGAATCTGGTCCAGAAGAAAAAAAAAAAAAAAAAAAAAGTACAATCAGAAAATAAAAAAAAATTGAAAAAAAGTGTATCTATATCACTTCTGGTTTTAACAATTTAAAAATTGCCAATGCTTTTCCTTATTTCCCTAAATAATGGTCTATCTATAGAGACACTGCCAGGGCCTTCTGTAGTCTGCAGGTGCAAGTAGCCAGATAGTTATCTGGCAATGTGCCTTTAGGGGGCATTCACACGATGTAACACGGCGCTGATTCTGGCATGATAACTCACGTAAAAATCAGCGCTGCAAAACAGAATCCCATCGACTTCAATGGGTTCTGTTTAGCGTGCGTAACACATTGAAATCAATGGGAGGTTTTTTAATTCATTGATTTCATTGTGTTATGCGCGCTAAACGGAGCCCATTGAAGTTGATGGAATTATGTTTTGCAGCGCTGATTCTTAAGCGAGTTATCGTGCCAAAATCAGCGTCGCGTTACATCGTGTGAATGCCCCCTTACACTTGGAATGTTTGTAACTTGTGATGTTTGCCAGTATTTAGAGAATTCCAGAAGATCAAAATTTCTATATTATATCATTTCGAACTTAAAAGGAACAAGTCCACAAAAAATGCATCAAAATATATCTGAATCCAGCTGTAAAGAAAAAAAAAGTGAACCTTGCACGATGTAATCTATAAATTTAGGTGGCAACTAATGTGGAAACACAATCTAGCAGCATTTAGTGTCCCATTACATTAGAATACTCACAACTTCACTATAGTTATTTATTTTTTTTACTTGAATAACACTAACATATTCTGCAGCGCTTTAGAGACTTGTCTGACATACTGTGGGGCTCATGCTTCGGATTTCTTCACGCTTCAAAACGCATTTTTTAATAAAATGGCTGCTGCACATGTTAGGACAGGAGTTGGGGAACGCGGGATCACCCATAATCAGCAGCCAGCCGCCCCTGTAATGTCACAGCCCTATATAAACCAGCGTCCATTTTAGGTATAGTCATTTCACATCGCTGATGCTGACATCAGCAGGAGCTAGTGACAGTGATAGAAAACGGATAGAAGTTCAGGGAAAGAGGATTGCTAGTGAAGGGAAAGTATACGGAGGAAATCAAAGAAGAATTTGGGGTGTTGCAGCGTCATTAACAGAAAGAATCTTAAAGGGATCCTATCATTAAAACTCAATTTTTTCTCCCTAACAATTCTCACTATTCTTCTCCTACCTTTAGATGTTTTCTCCGCGCCGCCGTTCGGTATAAATTCCGGTTTTCGTCGGTATGCAAATGAGTTCTCTTGCAGCACTGGGGGCGTCCCCATTGCTGCGAGAGAACTCTCCAGCGCTGCCTCCATCTTCATCTACTTCATCCCAAGTCACATCACACACCCCAGCCAAGAGTCGGTGGGTTCGTCAGATACAACACTTAGTTGGCATGGCCCGGGAGCCCCCAGGTGTCCTGAACCTGCCTCTGTCCTTTTATGTTCTCTCAGCTAGAAAATTGCTGTATGCTGTGGGCTGATATCCACTATACTGTGAGGATGAGACACTGCTGGACAGTCAGCAGCTATTGCCCAGCCAGGATCTGGAGAAGACATCCACCGCTTCCTCTGGTAGTAGTGATGAGGAGAATGGCGTGGTAGCTGGTGTTGCAAGCGGTCAGGCTCCTGGCTTAGAGACTGTTGAGGAGACCTCAGTGATCTGCTGACATTATTGGATGACGATGTAGCAGATCACAATTGGGATGTCTACTGGCTCTCCAGAATGTTAGACCCTCGCTACTGGGGAAATATGGGGGACTTTTTTTTTTTTTTTTACACCCATTAAGAGGGAGGACAAACTGTACTACTATAGAGGCATGCTATGTAGCAAGTAGGCCACTGCCTATCTGCACCATCATCATCTTCCCGTGCTACCGGGAGAACCCTGAGTGCTCAATGTGCACTGGCATGGCAGCTGTGGTGGGGGGTGGCAGGAGCAGTATGGGCTATATCAGCAGCAGCTTGAGCCTAGAGTCGCTGATGAGCAGCTTTCTTCACCCACATAGTCAAGAAGCTACTCATCAGCAGCTAGACACAGAGCAGAACTTGAACCAGCAGGTGGTGGCATACTGAGAGTGCACCTTGCCATCCGCTGGACCTCTGGAGGAATGCTATGCACAAAAAAATTCAAACATTTATTATTATTTTAGTTTTAGAGTGCCATTGTTCCATAGCGCTTTACGTATAAAACAGGTATGGTACTAACATATTCACCAACTAATAGAAAGGGATAGAGGTCCTGCCTACAAGAACTTAGTCTATATGGGAAGGTGGACAGAGATCGTAGATTAGAGTCAATATCTCTTGTGATTGCTTCAGGAGTCTTACAGAAGTAAGACGTTAGATAACTGCTTAAATTACATTGCCTGTATATTCCTTATCTAGATTTGCAGAAACCGTATTACTACATACATCTGTTGTGTGTTTATTTCTAAACCGTAGCAGGGGACAGTCCATTCTAGGTGCTTATTAACCCTTTTAGGATAATGTGCTTCAGGTTCTCGTGTTTACTACTAAGGCACTTTGTATTTTATAAGGGTGTCAGATGGGAGTGGCTTCTCATGTGCAGCCTTGAGACCATTTTTAATACTAAACTATACATACAAAAATGGAGTACATGTTAGAGCTGGTGCATGTTGAAGAAAGTATATCAGTCAAGGAATCCACATTCCAGCAGAGAAATGTTGTGTACCATTAAATGCTGCACCCCTTTTTGTTTTTGAATTTTTTTGTTGTTGCAGTAGCTGTGGGTCATTATGAGGTGCCGCCCAAATAAGATGAGTCATATCGGCTTGTAAAAACCTTTCCCTAGTTTGTAAGCAAAACATTCAATTGGATGAAAAAAAAGCGCTGCTTAAGCCTCAGCAGTATGAAGTTGTGTAGTCATCCCGAATGCAAAAAGATAAAATATTAACAATAAGGCCTGACATAACAGCCCTCTCCCAAACAGCTAAATGATCCCTAACTGCGCAACCTCTCAAGTGCCACTTATGCTAGGTTCACACTAGAGGCATGTTGTTCATGTCTGCCAGGGGATTTTAACAACGGAGAGCTGGACTGCTAAAACAGTAATTACCTATGGAGACTGATGGACTCCAATGATGATAATGGGGCCCGCCAGGTCTTCACCATTTCCATTCAGGTCTTTTCTCTCTGGCGATTACTGTAACAAAGTCTTCGACGCAGATGTGAACCCATCAGGGATGTCATGAAGCTGTTAGGAGTTCTAACCTCCGCTATCTCATTTGTCAGATGGGCCCAGGCCCATACAAGAAATCTTCAGACAAGAGGCAATCATTGCTTGACAAGAAGGTGAAGATCTCTTCTGGTGGCAGTTCAACAGCAATCTGAACAGGGAAGGTGACAAGAGAACATGTCAAAATCTTGTCTGACAATACAATGATGCAAGAAGTCCTCGACTCTTTCTTCTATCCTCCAGGATTTTCAGATGGGCAGAAGCAAATCTTTTATCCTTGACAGCAACTCATCTTTGTGGAAAAAGAAATTTGATTGTGGATTTCCTCAACAGAGTGGCATCTGAATCCAGAAGTCTTCAGAATGCTGGTATCCATATGGGGTCTACCTTGCTTGGACCTATTTTTCATCAGAGAAAATGTCCAAATTTCCCAATTCTTCTCCCTCAATTGGGAGTACAATCCAGAACCAGTAGACCACTGATGTCAGATTTGGCCAAGGAGCCTAATATACGCCTTCCCTCCATTATCACCAATACCAAGAATGCTAGTGAAGATTCAGGGAGATACTACAGATGTTACCTTAATAGCTCCTTTCTGATCCAAGAGAACTTGGTTTCCCCTTCTTGGTTTCTTAAGAAAGTAATATCCACTCTTATGCCTTGTAGGAAGCTGGTAAATCTCCAAGATATATCTGAACAGTCATGAAGCCTTTCTAAAATTTGCCACAAAATGCTGGGATTAGACTTTGTCTCCTGATTCAGCCCTAATTCTGGATTTTCTGCAAGCAGACCAGGGGCTAAAAACTAAGGGTGCAAGTTGCAGGACTTAGTGCCTTTCTGGATTCCAGGTTGGTAAAATTGCCAATCCTCAAAAGATTCTTCAAGTGTTCATCCAAGCTTTGTCCGGCTCTTCACTACTCTGGAATCTGTCTCTAATTCTTCGAGTTATGTCAGATTCCCTTTTAGAACCAGTGGATAATAGCAGTTTAAAATACAAGCTCTTCCTGCATAGCCCATATCTCACCATCTCGGAAGACAGAATAATCTTGAAACATCATACATCCTTCTTGTCTAAAGTGGTCTCTTGAAAAACTGTGCTCAAGAATTCTGTCTTCCAATCTTTTGTTAACATCCCTTCTCAGACAAAGAAAAATCCTTCCATAACTTGGATGTCAGAAGAGGTGTACTTACTTAACTGAGAAGAGCAGAGGAGTTTAGAAATTCAGATTGCCTCCTTCTACAATTCCAAGGAAGGAACAAAGGCCTTGGATCAAGCAAGGGAACTACTACTCCTTGGATTACTCAAGCTCTTTATACCAGACAAAAGATGTTCTACTTCCTCAGGTGTTGAGAGCCCACTCCACCAGAGTATTGACAACTTTATGGGTATAAAGTGCTTGTGCCTCAGTATACCAGATCTGTAAAGCGACTACCTGGTCCAATCTGCTACCGTCTTATCGTCACTAGGGTTTAACCGATCTTGAAATTTCAGGATCGTTTTTAAAATCCGATCATTTTCCATTCGAACCCGATCCCAATTCCGATCCCAATGCAAGTCAATCGGACTTTTTTTTAATTATCGAAGATTGGATTTTAAAAACTATCCTATTCACTACACAGCATGGAGTCCAAAAATTGTTTCAATTTTTGGACTCCACTCTGTGTAGTGATTTTAAAAAAAATCCCCCGGCTACTTAGCCCCCCTGGTGTCCGCTTACCTGCACAGTTCCGCTGCCGATCCCCGTTCTTCTCGGTCCCGTTCTCTCTCATTGACATGCCTTCAGAGAGCCGTGCACGCCCCCACCTCCCTAGCCTAGTGTTAGAGATGATAGGAGTAGGTGGGTTTTGTTGTGGCTTAGGAGAGTGTGGTCAACAAATTGTAGTGGTTTTCTTGAATTCAAATGCAGTTAGAAAACCCATGTGAGTTGGACAGAATGGTCTTAACTTGGTCGTCCGAAAGGGAGACACTGAGTTCCTTTTCCCAGGAATGCAGGATGGACGGTCTTGTGCGCTCTTGGTGTACACTATAGGTATGATATACATAAGAAACTTTTCTAAATTTGGGAAGGGACGCCAGGAGCAGCTTTTCAAAGTCTGTGGACTTCTAATCTGATGTTTTGTTTTGAAAAGTGAGTGTAGGCTAGCCAGATATGTGAAATGGAGTGAGGAGAGCCTTGGTCACCTGTTAAGGTCCTTACATTGTTGATGTGTTAAGGGTTGGTCACACTATGAGAGGGAGGAGACATTCTTAGAGTCTAATATGGCCCAGAGAGTGAGAGGGTTTCCTTGATCAGGGACATTGGTATAGCTTGGGTTGGGAAGGAGCCAGAGAGGTTTGGAGTCATGCCCAAACATGGGATGGACCCATCAGCATGGCACTGGCTTCTCTCCTACAACCGAGTGATTTCTTACTAAGCCACAGATCTGTAAAGGGGTTGTCCCATCACAAGGATCCTATCTATACTGCTTGTTAATCTGGATGTAAGACTTTTCCTGCACTGCTTCAGCAAAACTGCTTTGTTTGTCCACTATCTTACTTTATTCAATTCATTGTTGACACAGCCCTTGACCTATCTGCTCAAAAGTCAAGTGATGTATCTGCTGCTCTCAAGGGGGGAGGGAGGAGGGGCTAAGTGCAGGGAGCGAGCCTGTGTATCTAGCTATTCCTGTGTCTACACCACATGATCTAGGTCCTGCACTCAGATAAGGGAGAGGAGCTGCTTTCATTTCTGAACGTCTTCTGTTCTCCCAGTTATCAAGCTAGCTAATACAATTGTGTTCATTATGGCAGAGACAGGCAGTCTCTGTATGTAACACAGAATGGAGTTGCTCCTGCCTGTACTTCATAGTCCATTATTGTGCATATAGTGTTTAAGGACCTTTGATGACATCACAGGCCCTTCAGCTGCCCCATAGGATCACGCTATGTGGTGGGCGGAGCTAAACAACAGGTTGCATGTGAAACCCCGCCCACCAAATGATGCAAGAAACAGGAAGAAAGAAGATTTTACAGCAGTGAAGACTGGAGAGTATGCGACGTGGGAATATGCCTTTAAGGAAATTCAAACTGAGAGTAGCTCTCAGGAAGAGAGACACTACAACATTCCTAGTGGGGTTGGCTAATTCTAACCAGCACATGAGCTGGATCACAGTGTAGTATGCCTGTACGTCCAGTAAATCTTTATATGTTACCTTTCTTATGTATATTACTTTTGTAGATTTGGAGAAAAACTATTTTGAAGTCTTATGCAAATGAGCTCTATTTTGACCACCTAGACCCTTACCAGCTGCTGCCTGTGCCACGCTGTACAGTGGGAGTTCACATCACTCATCCTACTTGAGCAGCAATAGCAGTGCTCCCAGGGCTGAAGGCCAACCCCAGTGCACCAACTACCTCATTTGCATAAAACCTCAAAGTGAGATACATCCGAGCGGAATCCCTACATAATGAAGGTATATTTTTATCACTGTAATGTGATCTGTAACACAGTGGGGTCACTTGAATATGCTTGGAGGAGCTGGTAGACTCTTTAAAACGAATCACTATTATTATATGTATTTATTTATTAAAAACAAAGAAATGTAACATTTTTTTCTATTCTGTTTTTATTTTCTGATGGTAGATTTTTTTAAATACTGTTTTCTGCCCACGATTACAGGAGCTGCCATCTTGCCTGAGTGTTTTAGTGTTTTACTTTTTTTCCCTTTATACACAAATAGGGTTACATTCATATTTCAATCCATCATCTGGGCAATGAGTCCTACGTGTAAGAAATAGTTAAAATAATAATCTTATTCTAATATAATATTTCCTGTTTTAATTCCACAATCAGGAACATAAAAATGAAGGAGCAGATCTCCTGCACAACACCTATAATATCAACAACTGTAAACCAGCCAGATCTATAGAATTCTGAAATATTCTCCAATTTGCCCAGTTTTTCTGGAATTCCCTTCCTCTTCTCCCTGCTACAAGCAATTAGAGCTTCTATTTCAATAATTTCATTGACCCATGTCTTCCAAAGACCCAACTTATTACTGTCCAAAATGGTTTCAGTACCTTACAGTCCCAAAATATATAAAACACTGAGCCATTCCCATCTCCATCAATTGGGAGGGTATGAATTCTTAAAGGGATTGTCCCATAGCAAGGATCCTATCTATACTGCTAGTTTATGTGGATTTAAGACTTTTCCTAAATACATTGCTTTATCAAAACTGCTTTGTTTGGACGCTATCTTAATTTATTCACTTCATTGTTTACCCTCAGTTTCTATGGCCACGGGGCTTATCTGCTCATTTCCCAAGTGACATAGCTACCTGCTCTCAGGGGGGGTGTAGGGGCTGAGTGCTCGGCAGCAGCTCTGAGCTGTTTATGTCTGACAAGTAATGGAGCTCCTCAGATAGGGGAGGGGGGAGGTGAGAGCTTCGGGATTACTGTGCTGTCTATCTTCAGCTCTTCCACTTATCAGCCGGTTTAATTGAATTTGGCTGATAAGGGCTGTGATAGGGAGTCCAGTACCTCTGTATGTAATGCAAGCTGACTCAAATCCAGCTCTGCTACATCAGCCTCTACATCAGCTTCATACTGTAGTAATGCATTTACAACCAATCCCTCATTAGTAACTGTAAACATAGCAGAGCAAGTGAAACCCCGCCCACCAATGTGCCGAGAAAACCTGGAAGTGAACAAAGCACAGAGCCTGCAGGTTGGTTAACAAGGGTTATGAGAATACCCCTTTAATTCTATTTATACCTCTTGCAGAATGCAGCCCTGAACAATAATGTACCAAATAGTTTACTCTCCACCATCCTAATGGACAAGGGTCAAGTTGCTGTAAGGTTTGCTCCTTTGCCAGCATTTAGTGATATGTTTTATGGCATTGTCATTGCTATAGGCAGCAATAATCTGAAGCTGGATCATTGATGTCAATGGGAGAGTTTTCTAGACATGTTAAGCAGGGGAGTAGATAGGCTGTGACATAGTCAATTGTCACTAGTAGATGGAAGGATTGGTGTTATGTGGTGTTATCTATAGAGCTATTCTCTTCTATGGTAATGCTTATAGGGGTGTTATTGTCTATTTTAACCTTGTCTATCTCTCATGTCTGTGATGTAAATGAGGTGACTGAAACAAAGGAAACAGAATGGAAGATTATAAAGATAATCTGTTTTCCCTTAGCCCAAACAGCAGCACAAGATGGGGTATTCCTGCCCCTGTGTGCTGTTAGGACAGGTGGAACTTTTAATTAGCTAACAGTTTTTCCCCCTATAAGAGGCCAGAGCGACCTCCTCCCCCCTGTGTTAGTCAAAAAGTATAAAAGGCAATATAACAATACAAACATTACCATAAACAATGGGAGGGAGCCTTGTGCTGCTGTTTGGGCTAAGGGAAAACAGATTATCTTTATAATCTTCCATTCCCCCTACGCCAAACAGCAGCACAAGATGGGGATCTAGCAAGTAAAATCCCAACTAGGGTGGGAGATCTTGGCAAGCAGATGCCAAGACAGAATGTCCGAAGGCTGTGGCCTCTGAGCTGCGCCAGTCCAATCTGCAGTGTCTGGCGAACATCAGATGAAAACTCCAGGAAGCAGCGGAACATATCTGCTCTAAGGAGAGCGAGCGTCTCTCTGACCGGGAAGTTGGTCCAATTCCGGTACTGGTAGGTCTTGAGCGCGAAGAGAGCAAGCGATGGCCTCCCTGATCCATCTTGACAGGGTGGCTTTAACACCTTTGTTACGGCCGTAGGTATTGATGAGCAGGTTCTTCGAAAGGAAGCTGTGCAATCCAAATATATGCGCAGATATATGCGACCCTAGGACAAAATCCCTGGATGAACCCAAGTTGAACCCTATCAGGGAAAAAGGTAATGAATGGCTCCGAGGCAGCCAAAGCTTGTAATTCTCCAATCCTTTTGGCAGAGGTAATTGCCAACAAGAAGGTTACCTTGTAGGAGAGATATCTTCAGTCCACTTCTGTTAAGAGTTCAAACGGGGGAGAACAAAGCCCCTGAAGAACCGCAGCCAAGTCCCATTGCGGGACAGGGGGCTGCATCTGAGGGCGGAGCCTAGAGGCCCCTTTAAGGAATTACTTTAATAGAGGATCTTGTTATAACCAGGTCCCTAGAAGAGCGGAAAGTGCTGAAACATGAACCTTCAGGGTAGCTGGAGTTAGCCCCTTATCCAGGTCACTCTGTAGGAACTCCAAAACCGATTCGATAGCAGAGTTATTAAGCTGCCTATCCGAGATCCTTTGGTAACTCCTGTTAGTTGAATCCGCTCTTGAATGGGCCATCGTTCTTAGAACGGCCTGGGATAATCGTCTATCTCCGTATACGATGCGGTCAACCTCCAGGCCATGAGGTTGAACCTGTCCAGGTCCTGGCAGAGCTGTCAGTTCAGAATTACCAGGTTTTGGACTTGTGGAAGCCTCCAGTAGGTCCCTTGACTCATTAGGATGAGGTGGGTAAACCATGCCCTTTTTTGGCCAGAACGGCATGATCACTATTGCCGAAGTCTGGTCCTGCCTGAGTTTCGCCAATACCTTCGGAATCATCAGAATAGGAGGAAAAACGTATGCCAGTTTGAACCTCCAAGGTATTGACAGGGCATCTACCGCCAAAGGATTGTCTTCCCGGTAGAGGGAGCAAAACCTTGTCACTTTGGCGTTGTACTGGGTGGCCATCAGGTCCACCTCGGGGAGACCCCACATCTCAGTGAGATGATGAAAGATGTCCGGATTTAGGGACCATTCGCCTGTCATCACCAGGCCTCTGCTTAGCTGATCCGCAAGGATGTTCAGCCCACCTTGAATATGAACCGCTGATAGTTGTGAAAGATTCCTCTCCACCAGGAGAATATTAGATTTGTCACCTGCAGAAGCGAGGGGGATCTGGTTCCCCCCTTGTTTGCTGATATATCGGACTGCTGTTAAGTTGTCTGTTTCACTCTCACAGCTTTCCCTTGCAGGTGGGGTGCAAACATTAGAAGCACACGGTGCACCGCAGTGAGCTCTCGCCAGTTGGACAAATGAGCCTTCTCTAAGCTGGTTCCAGGTCCCACGTACCGGGGTCTCCCCAGAAGCACTCCCCATCTTGTGAGGGAGGCATCTGTGGTCAACAGGGTCCAGGATGTCTGGACCGTGGATTTCCCGTCTCTGAGCTGGGACCACCAAGCCAGTGATCGACGGGTTCTGATGGATAACTGGATAGGCTTCTGTAGCCCCGAAGGACTGTGGTTCCCGACTCTCAGGATCTCGCACTGTAAGGGGCGCATGTGCCATAGGGCCCACAGAACTGCCTTGATGGCTGCGGACATGAGACCTAGGACCTTCATGGCGGTCCTGATAGTAACCTTCCGGGTTGTGGATAGGTGATGAGCCGCTTGACCAATCTTCTCCTTCCAAGGAGGAGGCAGGGAAATCATCATGCTGAGAGAATCCAAGATAAACCCAGAAATTGAATCGGGGTAGATGGAACCACTACCGACTTCTGCCAGTTTATTAGCCAGCCCAGCTCATTTAGGAAAGCCACAGTGGATTCCAACTGTGTGGCAAGCACCTCCTTTGACCGGGCTTTTAGGAGCCATTCATCTAGTTATGGGACAATAAGATCCCTTGGAGGCGCAGGGCGGCTACGACCGGGACCACTACCTTTGTGAAGGTGTGGGGGGCCAAGGATTTGCCGAATAGGAGAGCTGTCTAGATAAAGTTGCTTGATGCCCTTGAGAGGGAGGGTCCTTACGTATTTGTCTGGCTTGAACAAGTTGAAGGACCGATGGATCTTGGATAAGCCGTGATCAGGCGGACATATGATGAGACCAAATAACCTACCCAGCCGATCTAGATGTGCTCTCCTCAGAGAGGGAGGCATAGGTAGTCAACAGGGTCTGGCGTTAGATGGACCATGGCCACTCTCCACCAGAGAGGGATGCATCAGTGGTCAACAGGGTCCAGGTAAACTGGACCGTGGACTCTACATTTAATTTCATGTTCCTCCTATGGAATGCTTCTCTAGATGTGCTCTCCACCAGAGAGGGAGACATAGGTAGTCAACAGGGTCCGGCCTTAGCTGGACCGTGGACACTCTCCACCAGAGAGGGATGCATCAGTGGTCAACAGGGTCCAGATAAATTGGACCGTGGACTCTACATTCAATTTCATGTTCCTCCTATGGAACGCTTATCTGGATGTTCTCTCCACCAGAGAGGGAGACATAGGTAGTCAACAGGGTCCGGCCTTAGCTGGACCGTGGACACTCTCCACCAGAGAGGGATGCATCAGTGGTCAACAGGGTCCAGATAAATTGGACCGTGGACTCTACATTCAATTTCATGTTCCTCCTATGGAACGCTTATCTGGATGTTCTCTCCACCAGAGAGGGAGACATAGGTAGTCAACAGGGTCCGGCCTTAGCTGGACCGTGGACACTCTCCACCAGAGAGGGATGCATCAGTGGTCAACAGGGTCCAGATAAATTGGACCGTGGACTCTACATTCAATTTCATGTTCCTCCTATGGAATGCTTATCTGGATGTTCTCTCCAACAGAGAGAGAGACATAGGTAGTTAACAGGGTCCGGCCTTAGCTGGACCGTGGACACTCTCCACCAGAGAGGGATGCATCAGTGGTCAACAGGGTCCAGATAAATTGGACCGTGGACTCTACATTCAATTTCATGTTCCTCCTATGGAACGCTTATCTGGATGTTCTCTCCACCAGAGAGGGAGACATAGGTAGTCAACAGGGTCCGGCCTTAGCTGGACCGTGGACACTCTCCACCAGAGAGGGATGCATCAGTGGTCAACAGGGTCCAGATAAATTGGACCGTGGACTCTACATTCAATTTCATGTTCCTCCTATGGAACGCTTATCTGGATGTGCTCTCCACCAGAGAGGGAGACATAGGTAGTCAACAGGTTCCAGCCTTAGCTGGACCGTGGACACTCTCCACCAGAGAGGGATGCATCAGTGGGCAACAGGGTCCAGGTAAACTGGACCATGAACTCTTCATCCAATTCCACTTTATTCCTATGGAACTTTTCTCTAGATTCGCCCCACTAGTGAGAGAGGGGCGTTTATAGTCAACAGGGTCCAGCGCTAGCTGGACCATGGACATCCCGTCCTTAAGATGGAACACCACCTGGATGAAAGACAAATTTTGAGGAATAACTAAATTGGCTTGACCCAGACTGCTGAGTTTTTTGTCAGCTGGATGACACAGCCTCCTCCATCCAATTCCTCATTGCCCGTATGGGAATCTCCTGTAGATGCGCTCTCTACCGGAGAGGGCTGTCTCTGTGGTCAACAGGGTCCAGACTATCTGGACATGGACATCCAGCCCTTAAAATGAAGCCCCTCCAGGCCCCACGGGTTGTGATTCCAGGCCTCAGACTTACCTTCTGCAGGCCGCATGCGCTATATGGCCCAAGGGACTGCAACTGCAGACCCTGACATAAGATCCAGTAACCTTTGGCAGTTAGGATGGAAACCCGCTGTATCACCTATAAATAATGCACTGCTGATATGATCTTTTCCCACCTAGAGGAGGGAGATTTTCAAGCTGACAGAGTCCAGCATGAAGTTTAGAGACTTTCTCCATGTGAATGGACCATGAGAACCACAAGTACCTTATTAACTTTTTTTTTTTTTTTTTTTTTTTTTAATATATCACAAATGCAAAGTGCAACTGGGATCGAACCCAGGATACTGTGGATTCAGGCATACAAGTCTGTAACCCTACAGCTTGAGCCACTAGGGCTTCTATTTCTAAGTAAGACCTCTTATGAAAACTGGGAGAGGGAACCTTACCAGAAATCTCATGTACTCCTTCACCCAGGAGATGACAACAATAAATGAAGGGCTCCTAGCTGGAGGACCCCGTACTGACAGCAGTGCAGACATGCATAACCTTACAACAAATTGCCTTAGAGCATCCACCATCATGTGAGCAATAAGCAAATATGCACCTAATAAGTAATGATAGTACATAGGTATATGAACCCTTCTTTTAGGTTCACAGCATATAGTCCCCGCTTAGGAATTAAATGCACATTGAAAAACCGCAAGAAATACAAAAATTTGGTTGGATCTTACCATAATGGCGGTGAATCGACTTCGATATTGTGAAGTTGACAGAGTGCCCATAGCAATAGAAATTAGTGCTTTTAGTCTCTGCAGTGAACACAGAGGGAAAGCTGAAAAAGGACACGGCTTACCTTACTGCAGGCAGTAAATGAACTGCAGCTGAAAAAGTCAGTAACCTGCACAAGGCAGGTAAGACAAAAGACTGCAGTATAAACCTAGATCTTTCACTCAGAAAGAAGGGAAAGAGAAGAAAGGATCTAAGACACCTTATTCTAAACCATAGAGGAGGCCACAGCCTCCTCCACCTGTCCAGTCGCACAGGACAGAAAAAAACACAGGGGGGAGGAGGTCGCTCTGGCCTCTTATAGGGGGAAAAACTGTTAGCTAATTAAAAGTTCCACCTGTCCTAACAGCACACAGGGGCAGGAATACCCCATCTTGTGCTGCTGTTTGGCGTAGGGGGAATGAGTGTCAGTTTGTTATTATGCCTTGTGGCTGGAGTGGAAATTGCAGCACATTGTACTTTTTAAATGCAAATTTGCAACAAATATTAAAATTCTTCAGCTATATGTTTGACTTTTAATATTACAATGACATTATAATGTTCTCCTCCAACTGTCCCCACAGTATAAAGCCCTTCTGGTGCCCACACAGTGTAATGGATAAAATAAACTTACAAAATAATACCCCCCTCCTCTGGACACAGATGAGCTGAAATTGGGGCATACTTCCTGCTGACTGGGACAGCACCTGGAATTCAGTACTATTCTGCTGAATTCGGGATGGTTGGCTAGGTGATCCCTTTGTTGAGTTGCTAAATGTAAAGATTGAGAGTAACTAAGTAAAACACGGCTGTCAGAAGACGCCAGACACCACCAGCTAACCTTCTTTTCAACATGGGGATCTACTATTGTTTTCCAGCAGTGTTCTGTGTCCCTGGAGGAGCTATGACATCTTTGGTCTACTATGACAATGATCCACTCAGACTGTGCTTTATTCGTTTTTGCCCATCACAACCTTCCATGTTGTTCCAGTTTTTGTCCAGCAGAGGGCAAACCTGCCATTCTCTTGTAAATGCCTATGCTCATCTTCCAAGTAGCTGACAACACATGAAACAATTCCTTATTAGTATTTATACTCAAGTAAATTTTAACTTTACACTTTGTTTTGCAAACAAACCTTATTGTTTTTACACCATTTTTTTCTTTTCCTTGTGTTCAATGCTTCACACATTCTGCGACAGACAAAAGATTGAGCAAGAATCTTATCTGTTTTGTGTGATGTTTCAGAACTTCTAGGTGCTATAGTCTAGCCTTGTGTTGTTATACACATCTGGCTAATGTTTTATCTTGAGTAGCAAAGGAATCCAATGAAAATAGACAATTTCCTGGGACATAGGCTTTCGCCTGTCAAAGACTTGTTACCTTTACAGGAAAGTCTGGATTGTTTTGGATGTTTTCGATATTGTGTAATGTATCTGTCAATTTTAATTGAATGTTAAAGGAAGTCTGATATAGGATGACAGGTGATGAGTCCTTACAGATACACTAGACTTATAGCTATTTGTTACATTCTTCTTCTTTTCTTTTAATAATTGGTAGATGGACGTCTCGGGGTCTCTGCAGCATTTAGGTCAAAGGTGAATAATAACCAGCGGAAACTGATGATTTATGTCAATGTTGGTAGTCACTGAAACCTACATATACAATAGAGCAGAAACATTACTACCACTGCGTAACTGCAGAGACTAGAGGTCACTATACGAGGACAATGATACTCTCACCGCCAAAAGAACGGCCACCTCATTTATGCCTCTTCGTAAATATAACAGTTCTGGCGGGCACTACGCCTAGGCTGGAATCTATGCCAGCTGCAAACATTTCATTGATCATTTGTACCAATAAAATAGCGTAATTGATCTTAATTGTAGCACAAACTCCCATGTCACTTTCACTTTCAATAAAGTGGCGTGGGAGACGCAAAAACACCAGTTACACCGATCAATGTCACAACTGGCATTTACAAGTCATAACCCCAGGTTTGCTACTTTGTATGACAGTTATGTGTCACATATTAAATAATAAATATATCCTAATGTGCGTATTCCTTCATCTAACGTAGATACAAACTTTCTTAGTTCACATCTGTGTTAGAATCTCCAGCGTAGATCTGTCTAAAGCCACTGGGCAAAGTCCTGTAAGGCCGACTTTTTAATTCTCATGATTTCAGATAATAATAATAATAATAATAATAATAATAATTAATAATAATAAATAATAAATTTTATTTATAAAGCGCCAACATATTCCATAGCACTTTACAAATCAGGAGACATGAACAGACAATAAGAGACATTACAATGTGACATAGAAATAAACATATCAAACAATAGGAGTGAGGGTCCTGCTCACACGAGCTTACAGTCTATGAGGAGGTAGGGGGACACTACAGGTCAGTTAAAAAGGATGGACATCCAACAAACATCTGACTGATCCGATTATAGTCAATGGGGTCCCTCAAGCTCCATTTGTGTCCATTATAGAATGAATCCGTTTTTCAGTTCTTTTGGCGGTCCGACAAACCAGAAGAACGGAAACACAGATGCAGATGTGAACCTAGCGTAATCCTGTTTTCAGCACCCTTGTACGCTATCTATACAGTATTCCACTGGATAATTGTTTTTTTCTATTTATTTTATTTTTCCAGCCCAAGATACAGTGAATTTGATAAGACACTTGTACATACCAATGTATTTGTCACCCTTCATCACTGCTGTTTGGACTAGTATATGAACACGGGTCTGGATAAATTCCCCCCATGGTTACCATGTCTGTTATTTATGAGGCTAGCAAGCCTAAAACAACTGTACAAGTCTTTGTACATGACAGTTCATTGTACATGACATTATACAATACATGACAGTACATTATAGTTCTGTGCTGTATACCACAGGGTCTGGTCACAAAATTTTGTGAAAAGCGATAACTTACATGGCTCCATCTAATCTACTATTATGAGGAATAAATGCCTTGACTTTTGGGAACTGTCACATGAATATTTGCAAATATCTGTGACTGTAATACTATAGTTCATTGTGCAGGCAGCAATGGTGACCAGTGGTTAGCATTTATAGCAGTCTTTGTACACCGCTGTGGAATATGTTTGCACTATATAAATGAATTAAAAATATATTATATTTGTACAGTGTATGAACGTAAGTATAAAGTGAAGAAATTGTTTCAATATAATTGTATATACATTAGACTTTCACTGGCAAATCAAATAATGTATTCAATAGTCAGATATTATACTTTCCTCCATTGTTAACCATCGCATGTCAGGTTGTCTTTATACAATTCGATAATATAATTAATTTGCCAAAAAAATCTAATAAAGTTCTACTGACCTGTTTATATATTTTCTATATGTACAACCTATATTGTTATGTTCATTGTAACTTTTTTCTTTGTATACTCATTTTGTGTATCAAAAGTGGAAAATGTATGGTTTAATTAAAAAAAACTAAGTATAAAAATGAAAAAAAATAAAATCTTATGATGTGACCTAGCAATTTTTCGATAAGCAATGATATTATAATTGCATTTACATTTTCCAGCTGGAAATACGAACACGTGAAGATGCGTGATTATGATTTCACTTATCCAGAGTGTCATGTATGTATATTTACATGTTAGGATGATCGCACCAGTTATAAATAATCAAACCATATGTATTAACAAAGCATATAAAAGCGTGTAATTTATAAATTATGGCAATTGAAATGATTACGTGTTGTCAGATAAACCAGATTATACTGAGCACCGTCTGTGATCAGGAGTACAGTGAACGCTAAAATCTTAACATTTTCATAAAATTATTTACAATTCTAATAATTTGATCACAAGTGTGTAATTGAATGTTCACTGAAAACTAGTCGCTCATGATATTAGTGCAGCACCTTTTGTCACGCTGCTAATCTGAGGATGTCACCAGACAAGTAACTCATTCTAATCCTATGGAACCTGCATGCATGAACAATCCCTTTCTCCTTCCCAGACGTTAATGAGATGGTGCAAGATAATTTCATGCCCTGTTACCCTTTTTTCATGCAGCCTCCAGTGTTAGATTGCTGTTCTTCAGTCCTTCATTTAGTCAGTACAAAAGACAGGAACTGCTTTTATCTCTCACCTTAGTTTGTATGGGATTGAATCCCTTGGTTTGTCTTCTCTTCATTCCCGTAGGTGTATCCTCCTCACCTCAACCCAACAATCTCAATAAACCATCATGGCTTCTCTGTTCCTTATGATAGATCCCTCGTGTACAGGCTAAATTCACTAAAATAAATAGCTTTGTAATTTGCACTACTGTTTTAATGGGCTTTATAGCTCCAATACTGGTTTTGTGTTTTACTATATACTTAATTTTTTTCAATTTTTTTACTATTTTTGGGTGTAAAGAGAGAAAAGTCACATAATACTGCATGGTTGTGGCAGTGAATATTATTCACATCAATATAACATTAATACAGGTATACAACATAACATGTATACGGGTATACAACACTCAAGAAGTAAGTATAACAATATTACATTGTAATAAGTGCTGTAATGGAAGTACATGGTGTAAATAAAGTGAACGTACTATACATAAAAAGAGAAGAGCATTTCAGTCTGAGAATCCACACATTCAGGTCTAGCAAGTTACAAAATGTTAGTCCAGCCAAGATTTACGACAGTGTCTAGTCTTAACCACAATAGTCAGTCTGGGCCTTGGTACGAAATTGGAGATATACATAGGTACAATAGAGCCCTATGTATGTCTGTGGGTACCATAATTTGACATCCTGTGGTATATTACAAGACGTATTACATTTGTGTGCATAAGGAACAAAGATTATATCATTTTCACCCCATATTGTCATTTCTTGTTGAGTTCATTTATTTCCAATGCAAAATGTGTTCCCCAGACCAATAATGTTAAGTTTACAATATATATAGTTTTTTGGATCCTTACATACACATTCTAATAGAGTGTAGATTTGTCACTTTTATAGGTTTTTAGTACCAAAAACATATTGTAAATCTACAGTCCTTCTACTATTGTACAGTGTGCATGGTTGGTTGGATGGAGTTGTGAGTGGGAGAGCTGAATTACAAGGTGTAAGTACATTAAAGGGATTCTACCACTAAACTAACATTTTTTCTAATTACATCAGAATAGCCTTATGAAAGGCTATTCGTCTCTTACCTTTAGACATGGTCTCCACGGCGCCGTTCCTTAGAAATAGCGGTTGCAGCTGAAGATGGAGGCATCGCTGGAGTGAGCTCTCGGGCAGTAGTGGGGACTCCCCTTCGCCGTTTGAGCGCTGGGGCCTGCCCTCATTGCTGCGGAGAACTCATTTGTATACCGGTTAAAACCAGTATTTCTAAGGAACGGCGCCGCGGAGACCACGTCTAAAGGTAAGAGACGAATAGCCTTTCTTAAGGCTATTCCGACGTGTTAATTAGAAAAAATGTTGGTTTAGTGGCAGAATCCCTTTAAGATGTTATTCATTACCATTAGTAGCCTGCACAAGCCCATGGGAACATGGAGAAGGAGCACCCTGTAGCAACACAGTGCTTTGATTGAATCATGCCCAAAGTCCTTCTCCGAAGGAGTGCTCACCTGTAGGTTTTATTTAGCGAAACCTCAACCTTGTCACCCTTAAGGGTGCATTCACACGGAGGAAAATGGTGCTGAATTTGGTGTGGAATCCACATCAGATTCAGCGTGAAAAAAAAAAGCCTCCCATTGACTTCAATGTCTGTTATGCTAAGGAAACCAATGAAGTCAACGGGAGGCTTTTTTTTTCAGCGATGAATCTGATGTGTATTCCACACCAAATTCCGCACCATTTTCCTCCATGTGAATGCACCCTAATAGTAACCACTTATAGCCCATATTTCATCTTCCGGTGTAGTTTGGAAAATGAAAGCTGATATTTAGTTGCTCTGATCAATAATGCCACTTTTTCTGTCATAAGGTGTGCTACAATATGCCACCAACTCCTCGCCACAGATGATCAAGTGGCAAAATTATTTACCATTGTGGATTACAACTATATAATATGTTTTTGTGAATTGTCCTAAAGTATATTAATAAGTCTGTATATCCCTGGAAGGTGAGATAGGGCAAGGAGGATTTAGCTACTGCCGTGTTGTGTATAAACGCCATGGCTGCCACATATAATTATACATAGAGACTGACATCCATGGCTTGAGGACTCGTGATAGATAAGTTATAGAATAAGAACATCCTAAATACACTTGAATCAATTAACATATTTGGTAGGATGGAATTTGTTTGCGAAAAGCTGATCCACATCTTGATGTCATAAAATACTCATATATGACAGGTAGGTTTAATTTGTTATATCTATATTCAGTTTATTATGTATCATCTGCTGATCACAGGTTTACCCAGTCATTTAGTTTAATGAGGCTGCAACTGGAGTGACGCCTTCTCACCCCATACAGCAAACTAGCATTGATCGTCTGAAGGTAATCCTAAATACTTAGGCTAAGGCATCACGTAGTGAAACACAGCTAAAAAAGGTGCAGAAAAAAAACACACTGAATATGTGGTGCTTTTTTTTGCAACCCTTAAGTCAGGGGGAACTCTTCACCATGTATTGTATGCTAGCAGCATCTTGTAGCTACATTGACAAGTCTATGGTCACAGACACCCACACACTCATTCATGCAGTCTGTTATGACTAGGCTGTATTCACACAGAGTAACGCCAGGCGTTTTTTGTGTGTTTTTTGCACATAGCGCTGCGTTAACGCCGTGTAGCGCCGCGTTAACGCCGCGTATACGCCGCGTTAACGCCGGTCAACACCACCGCAAAATAGCGCGGCGCTACGCGGCGTTAACGCGGTGCTATGCACAAAAAACGCCTGTCGTTACTCTGTGTGAATACAGCCTAAGGGTGCATGCACACTACGTAACGCCGGGCGTGTATGAGAGCCGTACACGCCGGCATTACGGCAGACTGCCGAACACTTCCCATTCACTTCAATGGGAGCGCTCGTAAACGCCGCTGTTACGAGCGCTCCCATTGAAGTGAATGGGAAGTGTTCGGCAGTCTGCCGTAATGCCGGCGTGTACGGCTCTCATACACGCCCGGCGTTACGTAGTGTGATTGCACCCTAAGTCTGTAGTGGGTAGGGGGCATGTGTAACAGGGCTCCTAGGTGCCCATGCCCTGGGCTCGGCTGCTGCTAGGGATATGGGTCTGTAATCTATAGGGGGGTCGGTAGGGGGCTCCATTTTGGTATAGTTTTGCATAGTTGCAACTTTCTGTTACTTTACTGCAGTACATAGTCAGTATCATACAGCTCATATAATATATGAACTAGCTGCTACATGCTACCTTGCTGAAGTGAAAGGGGTATATATGCTGTATATAGTGCAAGTACGTGTACATACGAAGCAGAATTTATCAGAGATGCACACGATAGACATCATAGCCCTCCTCATGTGAAATCTCACATTATTTAGGGTTACACCAGGCAGGTGACAAACACACAGGCATGTAGACCCATAAAACCGTGCAGCCATTAAAAGTGAACTATCAATTTTCCACAATCTGATAGAAGTCAATGCTGGCTGACTTGACTGTGTTGTTTCCAGGCACATCCCGAGTGCAGATGGGCTATATCTGGCCTTGCCTTAAAGAAATACTGTCACAAAAAGTTAAAATAGCAGGGTATTGGTAATATAAATGGTATAAATGGCCTTGGCAATTTATGTACTGTACAATGTTTTGGCCCAATTATACCTTGTGAGCCCCATATTGACTGCTTTGCCTTTCAGTAGGGCAAGGAGACAAGACATTGAGGTGAAGTTGGGGATTAGGGTGCAATAAGAGAGAGGGGAGGACAAGAACTTTTACAACATGGTCCATGAGCCTTTAGCTACAGCCCTGGATATAAGACTGCTTCATTTTATCTCACCACTGTTGGGTCAAATCAGTCATATGAGTATATGAGTATAGCTTATCTTAAGGCTGGTCTTACACGACCGTAGTTTAAGACCGTAAATGGTCCACAATTGTGGGTTTTAAATTGCGGACCCACTGTTTTCTATGCAGCCTTTTACACCACCGTAGATTTTGTCCGTGGTGTGGCGTGCCGTAACCGTGGTCCGGACAGTATACCGCATGTCCGTAATGGCCATGTTTTTACGGCACGGACTCTCCCATACAAGTCTATGGGTGCGTGCAGTTATGTGGATATACACTGAACATACATCAGTGTATATCCGCAATTGTGGATGCCAACATGTGTGTTTTGTGGTGTGTTTTGTTTTTTGCAGATCCGCATAATACTGATACACACGGAACATTGCGGATGCACTTTGCATTGGGGAAACAGATGTCTGCGGAATGAGTTTTTAGAGGGAAATTTGTGATGTGGATCCGAAATAGTGGACCACAAAAACCACTACGGTCTTGTAAGACCAGCCAGCAATATACTTTAGAAATGGAGACCTGAACACACGTGTGAACCTAGCGTAACAACTGCCACCAGAAGGCCCCAAAAACATTGACATTTTTGGATTTGACCAACACACTAGACTCTATGGCTCTACAATATGCAAGCATATGTTCATGGAAACAATAAAAATTTACAAAATATATATAGCGTCACTTACTTACAATGACTGTAATGTTCTGTACAACCTCGTACTCTTCAGTACCCAATGCTTTCCCACAAGTACATGGAAGAATATTCTGTATACTACAACTAGTTGAGGCCACAGGCCCATAAAACTGGTGCAGTTGACCTCCGGTGTAAAATATTAAGAAATTAATTCTATTACAGTTAAAAACACTTTATCAGAGATTGGTAAGAGCAATAATAAAATAGGACATAAAGAATAGACACTTTAGCTTGAATATGATTATACAGCTTCTTCATTCTTATGTAAATAGAAGGTTTCCATTGACCCATGACACCAATTATCATTGCAATTTAATTATGAGATACATAGTTATAATAAGTATGCATGTATTATATTATGTTGTAAATTGTTTTATGCAGTATGTTACCTGCCTAAGTGTTGCTACTGTAGCTCGGCAGTATTTTGTCGACTAATATATATGCATCTTCGGCAATAAAATAAATTCAAGTGAAACGCCACCTCAGCCACTTATTACTATATAGTTTACTTTATTGGATGACCTTTGTGTAAGGTGTTAATTTTTATTTTTGTGTATGACATCAGTCTACCTTTTTTATGTTTTTACATCCATTTTTATGTCTTTGAGGTGTACATTCTAAAAACACTAAAAAAAAACTAAAAAATTTTTGCAAAGCAAGGCTCTGTTCTCACGGAGCAACGCGCCGCTCATTTAGACACGTAAACACTTCAAAAAAGATCCCATTGACTTCAATGGCTGCCGGCTTACGTGGCTTTGTAACCCATTGTAACCCATTGATTTCAATGTGTAGCGCGTGTAAGCCGGCACCCAATGAAGTCAATGGGATCTGTTTTGAAGTGCCACGCTCTGACACGTGTTTACGCGTCTAAATGAGCGGCGCGTTACTCCATGAGAACGGAGCCTAACATACATTTAAGATTGTAGTTTTGAGTTTTTGGAGCTTTTAATGTTTTCAGGGTCACTGCTGTTTTTTCATACACAGAATACTTTCCAATTGCAAGATTATTTCTCCATAGACTTCTCTATAAGATTTAAAAAAAACAAAAAAAAAACTTAGAGGCTAAGGCCCCAAGTAGTGAGCCACAGTGAAAAAGGGCTGGGGGAAAACTGCGGTGGAAATGCGTTGCTGTTTTTCCCTCAGCGATTTCACAGAAAGTCTGCAGAGTTTTCCTTGGACTTTCTGCTTCTATTATACCTAAAGGGAAACCACGAGTATTTTTGTAGGTATAATTGACTTGCTGCAATTTACAAAAAAAACGCAACAGTTTTGGAAATCAGCATTTCCACTGCAGGTATTTTTCTGCAGTGTATGGATAGGATTCACAGGGATTGTAAAATACTGTGGTTTTTGCCTCAGCGTTTATGCCATATGAGGCCCAGCATGAAAAATACATATACAAAATAATATTAAAAATGTTTGCAAAAAACCTTTAAAAAAAGCATTTTGCATTTTTAGAACACTGAAAATGCATGTGTGGGTGCCCTCAATGTCACACCAAAAAGTCTTCTTTGTTTCTATTTGTGCTGCTTGTATAAAGACTGAGCGTTATGTTCTGATGGAGTAGCACAGTGTGTATTGTATTTATCAGCATGTCATATAACTTTGGCGAATACAGCCCACCCTTCTGAACAATGTGGACTCATGTAATACATGGTGATCAGTTTGTAAACCAGTTACAGGAAGGCCACCCCTTTCTTTATACTGCTGGGTTCACATCACGGTTTTACAATATAGTTCATGCCCCTGTTATGCAAAAAAAAAATGTAATGTGTGTAAATAGACGCCATGAAAAGCGCACTCAGTTTTTATAGATTTCAATGATAAAAAATGTTTACATCCCTGTCCATCTGCCACACATTTCTCTCCTACAAATAAACTGATAGAGACATATACCGGTACATTTTTTCGTTATTGAAGTCGAGGTTAAACAGATGCAAATGGATGTCCTTCCCATGGCATCGGTTTACAGCAGTTTTTTCCAAAATGGAGGCATAAACTATATTGTAAAAATATGATGTGAGCCTAACCTAACCTGCACAACAAATAATTTGTACCGGAAACAATTATTTTCAATACCATAAGAGTGGATATCTGGCATAACTGGACTGATACATAGCCTACAAGTTATTGCTATCTATCAGCAGGCATTCCAGGCGGATGAAGGGGATGAATGACAACAAATATAAAAGTGTCTGTCCCCTAAATCACTACTTTACCTCTCACATCTTCAGTGCTGCTAACGTCCAAATATATATATATATATATATATATATATATATATATATATATATATATATATATATATATATATACACACACACACACACACATATGTGATATTGGCAGCTTTGCAACTCTTCTTCTAAGCTGTGTAATGTAGCTTCACTTTTAGTATGTGGAGTGGATCACATACATCTCATGACAATATATATGTATGTTTACAGGTGTGACATCTCGTGTTTGTGCCATGACTGGTGGCTAGTAAATCCTCATTTTCCATATGTATAAAGACAGAGTGTGATTTTTTTTTATATCACAAAAGCTCATTTTATTTGCTCATGGTCAACAAGCCTGATCCCCCAACTTAGCTCATGTTTGCAATGCATGCTGGAACATGTAGTCCTAACCAGTGATCTACAATATTATGTCGTTGGTGCCTGTATTTTGACTAGGTTAACTCAGCCATTTGTCCCCTTATATAGAAACACTTGGCATAAATATAAGCAATAATAATAATAATAATAATAATAATAATAATAATAATACCAGAGGAAGCAGCCCCTATTACTAATATTACATTGAAGATAGATGTGGACATTATAATATAAAACAAGATAATATGTGATACAGAAAGAGAAAAAAATTATATGAGATAGAGGATATGAGGAAGATATGATAAAAGATAAATAGGATATAGAGACAAATAATAATATAGGATATAGATAGATAACTAAATACAGGTAGGCAGACAAGTAATATGAGATAGAAAATATCAAAGATGTGATAGATAGATAGATAGATAGATAGATAGATAGATAGATAGATAGATAGATAGATAGATAGATAGATACTATGAGATACATAGGATAACAGACACCGAACTAAATAAATAATATGAAAAATATATGATGACGAAGTTAGATATACAGGCAAGAGGAATAAACAGCTCTATATATAAAGGATGAATGTCGGCAGAGAACTGATCCAAAGTCAGTTTAATAAGAGAAATAAATTGCAGAACTCCAAAGATTCATAGAAATAGGTTATTCTCCTTCATGGATTTATCAGGTGCGACTTTCCAGCCCTCCCTGTCCGATGATTCAGTCATCTTTTCTATGGATTTTTGGAGTATTCCGATCAATGTTTTCTTTTATTAGATAGATTTATAGATAGATAGATGCATATGATAAATCAGTAGCTATATAGATATGTGTGATTATATAAGACAGATAGGTAGCTCTGGAATATATATATATATATATATATATATATATATATATATTATAACATAAATATGTGTTTAACCTATGCAGAGAATATGGAATGGATAGTTATGCTTTGAGTATTATATTTGTGGTTATCACTTATGATTTAGTCTATAGATGACCACATGGTGACAACATCAGCACTAGACATTTGTTCTGTACACCATTATAGAACCCTTGCAGCAAGAAATAATGTATTTTACTGTAGTAAAAGCTTTGGATTTGGATAAGATGAGGATAAAATAAGATGAAACCCACTGTAGGTGGCGGCCATACATGTCCAGGTATCACTGGTGTTATATATCTGTGTATCGTACAGCCGACTGTATGATAAATCTAACATGATCTCCTGTTGTTTATAGCTATTACACAAGCTTGACTAATAGATCAGAAGCAGAATGTAAGTAATAAGCCTGCGCTATAAACCACATTGGGACCCTCACCACTATATCACTGCTGTGGTTGGGGGATCTCAGAAGTACATCTCTACATGCCACAGCAAACAGTCATAGGCTGCATCTTTATCCAAGTACAGGATTTCCAGGGATAGCATGTACACTCTCACTGCATTCTCATTGCCGTAATAATTATTATTTTTATTACATTTAATATTGATTTCTCATTTTCTTCTACATAAATGTCACAGGAGCCTAACATTGCTATAGGAATAGTATGGTCCATTTTCTTAATATGTGCCAGTAATTGCTGAACATTCATTAACCATATTTACTTATGACACTAATGATGACAAATGAATGATACTTGTTGTATCTAATTATATAATAATATTATGTTATATATATTACAATACTACAAAAGAAAATACTGACTATATATATATATATATATATATATATATAATATGTGTATATATTAGTATATACATTTGAGTGTATATAGATAGATAGATATTAGTATATACATTTGAATATATATATATATATATATATATATATATATATATATTAGTATTTTCTTTTGCAGCTTTGTAATATATTATAGCAATATATCTCTGATTTATGTGTTGTATCATTTAAGGTTGAAATGAGGTAAAATAGTAATATTCGTTGTGTTCAGGCTACATACAAATGGCTGGACATGATATTACATATCTTTCATTATGACATATATTACTATATATACTACTATATAAATCAAGTACCTTCATATGGCTGTATGAATGCTGTTAGCCATGAGTTATGTGAGCAGACAGAGCATTGCTATCAGAGGATGCTATGAATAATATAGATAAATAATCCTATACTATGGAGGATATGATATAACAGGTAGCAGACTCTCCAGCATGTGTGCCATGTGTTGGCTGCACCTCCCAGCTGCTGTGCTATTGGTGTGACTGGAGCTGAGGGCAGATAAGAGGAGGGGTCCCTAGGATTTGTGCACATCCCACTTCTTTTTCTGCCTTCAGTCCCCTCTTACCTTGTCTACCTGCTGCCTTCAGTCCCTGTGGTCAGAGAGGACACAACCAAGCACCTGATGCTATATAAGCCTGTCTGCAGCAGACATTGTGGAGATACCTTACAGGAGATGTTCTAGATCCTGAGGAGGAGGACTCCTTTATAGGAGGTGGCCAGGAGCCCTCTACAATACACAGGGCACATTTAGGATATTGGGAAACTTCATCCTCACTGGTACACTATAGGAACTGGCACAGGGCTCTACTCCACCTGGCACTGGGTAATGCCCTCCTGCCCCTGCCTCCTGTAACCTGCCCCAGGGGCAGCACCATGTTCCTTCCTCCAGCCAGGAAAGGCTTCTCCATAGAGGCTTTAGTGGGTCCCGACCGAAGTCCAGAGGAACCTCTCAGACCCACAGCCCTAAAGTACCCCGAACCTGCGCCCGGACTGCCGCCTGCCCCGCTCCGCCCCGGGATTCGCCTCCTGGGGGCCCCAGATTTAGTGTTCTCGGAACCTCCCGCCAATCCTTATGGCCACGGCCTGGGGATCCCACAGCACCGTATCCTGCACCGGGACCCGCTCAGCTTCTGCCCCTGGATCCTGCGGCACCGGCTGCCTGGTGAGTGCTGCTGCGGACGGGGGAATGCCGGGACGTGTGGACGGGGCTCTGTACATTTATGTGTTTTGATCTAGATTACTCAACACTGTGTCATGTCAGTGATCTGAAATTTACATTATAGGGGCACAGGCACCCTAAAGCATTGCCCCCTACACCGAATGAATACTAGTTCTGCTCTACGATAGGTGACCTGGCTCTCACATGTTTTCATGGTCATAATTCTCCATTTCCAGCATTAGTAATCCTATGGTGAGAATCCTACTAATAATGAATTGGCAGACACAGCCCTATTAGTAGGAGCCCAGCAGTAGCAGAGATAGAGCTCAAGTCACACCTACAGATGACAATTCACACCTAGAAAACCTGCTCTCATTATACACGTTAGCACTGCGAGACGGTATAGGTCACCGATGTAGAGGACACAAAGTCTGCACCATCAGTGACTGAACATACTACTGCAATCTGGTCTCCCATATGAAAGGCACGTGATAGGTAAATATGAGATATAAATCGATAGGATATATATATATATATATATATATATATATATATATATATAATTTTATTATTATTTTATTATTATATTTATATTTTATTTATATATTTATATATATATAATTTATGAGTGAATAAATGTCAGTACCTTATACACTGTCCAGTCCTTGTTCCTGTGCATTTATATAGGATATTACACTGACATAACCTCATTCCATATTATTTACTTAAAGCAGAATATTGAATGCAGGACTTGGACCATATTTTCTTTTTAGAACCCCCCCCCCCCAAAAAAACAAAACAAAACAAAAAAAAACAAAAACAAAACAAAACAAAAAAAACCCCAAGAGCTGTATTGTGTAATAGCAGTAATACCTGGCACATGTTTCTTGCATTTCATCTGTTTGCTGATGGTCAACAGAATGAAAACCTCTGATTTACTGACATAGTAGAAATGTGCTGCTGAAAACTGCTATAAAAAGCATTAAAAAATGTGTGAATCCATCCATATGGTTATACACACAGTTTACAAAATTGTATTATTTTTCAGTGTAAGAACACTTCTCCTTTTATAGGGTTTCTTGCATATAAAATAATATATTGAATAATAATAATTAGTATTATTAATTTTATTAGAACATTGTGTTCTTCACCTAGTACAGAGATGACTTGCTCCACGTGTGACTTATTAAGCAATTTTATTAGTAATGTGCAGATCTATTTACATAATTTCCTACATCTGTCTACTCCTCTATATGTATCTTCTGTTCTCCTATTATATTATTTGTCATCTGCGCCAACTAAAGTCTGTACTTTAGGATCGATAATCTATATACTGTGTGTATATAAGTAATAGAAGTAAAGAGATGTCTTTTTTTTCTTCTATTTGATTGTAAAAAAAAAAAAAGATGTATTTAAAAACAAAAAACAAAAATAGTCAATTTTACACATGTATAACACTAATCTTTATATATTGTTATATAATTCTGAAACATTTAGCAGTTATAGTTTAATAGACCCATATTTCATTTTTATAACTCAAAAAATTAGATTCTGTGTTGGGATGAGTCTTTCATCATGTCCACCTTTTTGTCTGTGACCGGTCTGTTGGTGACCTCTATAGTAATGAATTATAATTTAGGGTCTATAGGCATCTATTTTGTAATCAGTGGGGTTGCTGTATTAAAAAAATAAAATAAAAAGTATATTTAATTTTTGTGCAGATCAAGAACAGGTAAAAAAAATATAAAATAAAAAATAGTGTTGATAATGGGGTTAAACAAGTGTAATGCAGGTTTTTTTTGTTTTAGCCTTGCGTGCGCCATTTTCTAGCAGAGACTTTTGTGTGTAACTCCTCCCCCTTATCCCTTCTAACATTAGGTTAGCAGGATCTAAGTTTTTAAGACTATTAGGCCTTTTCGCAACGGGCCATCTCTTGTTAAACCTTAAGTACTATCATGGTGATATGTGTATGCTAGTGGCGTATGATAGACCCCATGATAGTACTTAAGGGTTAAATATCTAGCATTTATGAATGGTTATTCCAAATCCAACTACTGTATACTACTATAACCTCAGCACAGATGAACCCCCCATGATGGTGGAAAGGTGGTATTGTGTCACATGTCCCCATGTATGTATTGTCCCAAGTAACGCTCCAGTCTAAATTTACATCTCATCAGAGTCTTATGGAGAATAATCAGGATAAATAGTAAGTGTGGACAGAGCATGGGAACCTGGGAACCTGTGTGTGCATAAATATGAGGCCCTAGGGCCAGGATTACACGTTGCAGATTTCACAAAGGAATATCCCACTTATATTATGTGGTAAAAATCTGATCATTTTAGGATGGACTTCATATTTCCAGATCTCCAGTGTATATTATCTGTCATGGATATTTTGAGGATTTCACCCGTGTCAGTTGACTAGACAAAACTCGCCTCTTTTGAATGCATGTAATTGCGTATATGTACATGATGGAACTTATATATATTTTTTTTCGTAATTTACGTAGGCATCTGAGGCTTGATGGCAATTTATTCCGAGACTTTCGCTTTCACCAAATATATTATTTATGGTATGCTCCAATGGAACTAAAACGCTGTCGATGTCAGGAAAAAAAAAATCACAAAATTTTGCATTATTTTTGTCAATGTGGACATTCTGCGCTAGATTTCACCAGTTACACTGTTAAAGGGTGATCCTGCTTTGAAAATTTGCACATCAACTAATATGCTAGAGATTGAAAATCCATAGAACAAGTCACTTGCCGCTGTGGATAAGGATTTCTTATCAGTAAAATTCTCATTCACTGTGTTGGTACTGTAATACGTTGTAGCTTTTCTGTACTGTGTGCACATACCCTTATAGGTATAACCAAAGCTGCCAGATGTATTGCACAGTAGTAATAGCTGGATAAGACTACATAATGCATATGTAGCATTACTAAATAATTATGGCAAATGCATTTGTATTGTACAGATGTATTCTTGCACATATCGGTGTCAAATATTGTGGTATAATAGACAATAGCTTCCTGCGGTGGGTTATTGCAGATAAGTAGGGATTCAATCTAAGCTAAAAGTAAAGTCTACGTGAACGAAGAAAGGAATGAATGATTTATTAAAATTATAGACTCTTTCGCTATGGCGCTAGGAACCCAAAGTAAAACATCATCGGCTGTAAATTAACTATAACTATATTTATAAACTATAAATTCTGTCATTTCAGAAGATCAGGATGGTGGTGTGTAGAATACAGCAGAATTAGGTGATTGTATGGTATTATTCTATTGTTATAAGGCTACATGCCTGTGACATCACTTATAGTAACAGCATAATAAGGAATAAATTAATAAGTAATTGTAAGTGCCATTGTAATCCATTACTATATAACATTTCATTGTTTGCCATTATCGTTTTATCAATATTCTTTCAATATCAACTACGGCCTGTTGGTTAGGAGCAATTGCTAGTAATAAATTATCATGGTATCTATAATGTTATAAGACTGGGTTTACATGGTGCATTTTTTTCTGCATTTATTGTAACTGCAGTCTAGCACATACATGTCGCCTATATAGTAATGGCCATTCACCTGAAAACCTCTGCTTACTGACATAGCAATGTGCCACTCATAACTTCAATTACCAACTGCATGTGGTTCTTCCCTAAAACAGCACTGTGTAAACCAAGCCTCAAACTTTCCTGCAGGGAATTTGCACATGACAGTATTTTGATCAGTATTAGAAGTCAAAACATGGCTCCTAAGTACTGATGTAAAACATTGACCAAAAACACTGCCATGTGAAAGTGGCCAAAATGTTAACAAGGCGTCTTTGTAGATTGTAAGCTATTATGGGCAAGGCCATTTATAATACTCACAAAGCCAGAATAAGTTATGTTGGGTATTGTGACGGCAAACATCAGCTCCCCATGCATTTATCTGTCTCTAATCTAGCCTACAATCCATTGGAGAAACCTACCATTTGGTTCGATATGGGTAAGATTATGGTTGAGTAAAGTTGCTGAACATAGACCTAGATTAGACATTTGTTTTTATGGATTATCGGCCATTAATAAATTCTGTGGTACTGTAACACATTACTATTCGTTACAGATGGGTAGAAGTAGTCATGAAAATCTGAAGATTCTGCAGATTTTCATAACCGCTCACTAACCAATTTACAGTTTACTATAGCAATTACTTATACATGTTGCTTTCACTTTACGTTTAGTGCTGTTCCTATACCTGTATGCACGTATGTAAACTGACTGTCCTACTGTAAGACGAGAAGATCTCTGGAGGGCTCAGGTGCTGACATAAGGCAAGGCCATTATAGAGCCCATTGGGTCCAACAGAGGGTAACCCATGCAACAATGGAGCAATATCCTGTTTCTGATAATATAACCTGTGAGCGATGATAGCGGCGGAGTGTACCATGCGGCTGAAAATACATAAGAACACGAACAAGGGTATATTTACATATGGCAGATATTATCAAGACATTGTCGTCTTATTTATTAGAACGGGGTATGCAGAAATACATGTGCCTGCTTCCATTTTTTCCCCTATCAGTATGTCTTTAGAGTATAGGAGGAAACCCATGCAAATACGGGGAGAACATACAAACTCCTTGCAGATGTTGTCTTTGGTTGGAGCCAAACCCAGGACTTCAGCTAACCATCGAGTCGCCTGCCTGCTTCCATTTTCTGTCACAGATCTGCCGCGTATGAATTCGCCATAACCAATTCATCCGTGCACATATTTAATCTAAGAAAAATTGACGCTTTCAACAAAGGATCTGCACTGCAGTGGAGAAATGAAAGCTGAATAGTTTTAACTGGTGAAAATCTCCCAGAAATTAGAATAATAAAATTAGAATTTTAGCTAGACTGTCTGCATTGTAATAATGGCTGCTCAATAACGCTGCCCTGTACTGCCAAGTATCTTAGGCCCATGT
Source organism: Leptodactylus fuscus (assembly GCF_031893055.1). Lineage (NCBI taxonomy): Eukaryota > Metazoa > Chordata > Amphibia > Anura > Leptodactylidae > Leptodactylus > Leptodactylus fuscus. Next base: position 161,587,458 of record NC_134269.1, on the reverse strand, counting down.
GACTAAAATGAAAATTAGAAATGAAATAAGTCATGGTATTGTAGTGCGAAGTAAATAAGTCAACCATGAAATATTTTATCAACACCAGGCCAACTCTAGAAAAAATTATAATTCATAACCAGTTTCCAAAGACAAATTGAAAAATGCAAAAACAAACAAGCGAAAAAACTGTGACCGAAAACACACAGATGGGAGATTCATCGTGAGGGGAATTTTTGCGAGAGTCAGCGTTACCCGTAATTTGTGCCAAAATTATTAGGTGTTGCAGGGCGTTTGATAGATTTTGCACATATGTAAGTGTTACCTTATTGTGATATGTTACTCCACTTTGTACACTGTTCCTTTACGGGAGTTAAATTGCGACTATTTTTGCGGCTTTTTAAGAAGTCATATTTGTGGCACAGAGAGCTAGGCAGGCTAATCACCAATTCTTTACAACCCAATTTTAAATGAGTTTGTAAAAATGCGTAACGTTGTAAATATTGTGTAAAAAGCCGCAAATATTATTATTATTATTATTATTATTATTAATAATAATAATAAAAATAATAATAATATTCTTATTATTTAATTTTACACCAGAATTTCGGAGTATAGGGCTTAACAAATTACCCTCACTGACTTTTTATTCCAGATTTTGCTGCATTTTTGTATCCAATATTAAAAAAAAAAGTGCAGAAATAATAGGAAGGTCTTGCACTTCTCCTTCCCGCGGTATTCACTCCTTGCTTTGGATAAGAAGGACGCTGCAAAATCTACGGTAAAATAAATAAATTACAATTCTGTGCGTTTAGCTTTATTGAATAAACTAAAGTAAGGCTGAGTTCAGAAACCGCCAAAAATCGTCAGAGAGAAAAGTCCTGTGCAGAGGACTCTTCTCTCTGCTGCCTTCAGTTTATAAATGGCAGACCCTATTACAGTCAGTAAGGTGTGCATGTAACCGCTGTTTTAGTAGTCTGTTGTTTCATTACTCAGGTCCCCCGGCAGGCCCCTATGAAGGACCATAATGACTATAATGGGGAATGTCGAGTATAATTTTATTGATTTATTGTCACATCGCCAGACGAAAAAACTTGCAGGACTTCTCAATCGTGATATTAGAAGGGCTCTGTGATGCCCACTTCAGATAGAGCCTCCAACGTACTGTATATTCTGAATGCACCCCTAGATTGTCTTTAAAAGGAGTTATCTGGGAACTGGATAAGCTTTATTACTAACATATAGCTAGGCCAGAAATCTCATTCCTCTGCAGATGGTACGTCAGTGCTGTATATTGTAGAGGAGGCAGCTTGCATAGGCTTCCAGTACCCCATTACATTCTCCACTTGTAAACATTGAAGTTCTGGTGGCCGTGGATATGTATAATTTATATGTATGTGTCAAAAAACTTGTCCAGTGCAGAGGGAACCCTGACAAGCTTTTAGTACAGTTTATAGACCAACAGGTATGAACAACAGGGTTGGCCTTAGAGAAAATAGGGCCAAGGGTTGCATGGAATATAGAATTCCTCCCCTGCCCGTTATTGTTTTTAGATAGTTTTTCTTGTATTTTTAAAGTGTGTATATATAGTACTGTGAAAAAATACTGCAAAGTTAGAAGGCTTCAATAATAGAAGTGTTAATGGTTTGTTTTTGTCAATTAACAAAATGCAAAGTGAATGAACAAAAGAGAAATCTAAATCAACATTTGGTGTGATCGCCAGGTATACGTGCACACAGTTTTTGAAGGAACTCTGCTTTGGCTCGGAGATTGTTCTAAACCTCTTGGAGAGATAACCACAGGTCTTCTGTGGATGTGGGCTTGCTCAAATCCTTCTTCCTCTTTATGTAATCCCAGATGGACTGGATGATGTTGAGGTTAGGGCTTATATATAATATAGATAGATAGATAGATAGATAGATAGATAGATAGATAGATAGATAGATAGATTTTTTTTAACCAAGTCTTTATAATGCCAAATGATGCTTCCATTCAATGTCCAGATAGTTGGGTATTCAGTTAAAACTACCATATAATCCCCATGTAACACTGTAATTCAATGCCAGGATAAAACTGCCATTCAGTGTCAAATAATACCGCCATATTGCTTAAATAGTGAAAGGTGTACTTGCTTCATTCAGATTGCTCACTCCTAGAGTCCTATCCTTGGTAAGCCCTCTAGAAAATGGGTCTTTGGGTAATATCCCACCTCATAAAACTGTCCAATAATAGAATGCTCTAAACTTGATATGGAGAACTTGGTCAAATATTCTGAAACTATAAGAATACTGCTCCACTTGGGTAAGGTTACTTCTCCCTATGGTGTGCTATAGTGGCATGCCGCCATGTCAAGTCTTGTTCATTTATCATAAAATCAGACTTATGTGCTCACTCCCCTCAGGATCTATAGTGGTCAGTGTAGATCTGGTTGACTTGAGAGGTGAACTGAGGATGTTTCCTTGTGTTTAAAGAGTATCCATGACGCCATGTCCCTCAGGTATATTCTATAGGACCACATGATGCATTGTGGGTAATTGTTTACCAAACTGCTTGATCAGCAACAAACATTTGTGACAATTCCAAGTTCTGCTCCATAACTACCACTTATATAATGACTGATTTTACTGCCATCACTACCCAGAAGCAGAACCTGGTATTTAGTTGACTGGTGATTCCTACTTGCGTAACTAAATTTCCAGTACAGTTCCAAAAACTTCTGCCCTTTTTGATAAAACTTAATCCCTTATTTTAATGACTGCTATTAAATCTACACCCTCATTCTTCCCCACATTAACAGCTGCCTGACAATACAGTATATAGGGTATCAGAGGACATGGCTCGCTACTTGCACATTTGCTACGCTGTTTCGTCACACCCCTTTTTCTAGGCTTGCTTCAAAGCCTCATGGGATGGACACTAGTTAATGGTTATTTTATAGCAAAATACATGTTTCAGAAGAAATGGAGAGTAACAAATCCAAGCATTTACCCACAAATTCTACCTAGTCCTTCAGAGTCTGCCATACAAAGGTTAAGCATCTCCGTTTAACCAATGAAGGCAGTAATGGAAAGTCTGTGAACCACTTATATAACATGACCATTGTTTGGTCTATACTGTACCTGTCCTATATCTCCACCAATTTCTGTTTTTTTTTAATTTGGGTTGAGTAACTTTCTCCATTCTATACAGTATAGAAGACTGGGTATGTGGAAGAAACAGTTGGTAGTACTCCTATCTGCCCAAGTAGTCTACCCACTTTCTCCTATGGTGTGTTCTCTTAGTACATCGGTAACCATACACTATTCATAGGGTTTTTAGGAGTCAAAACTGACTTGACTTCACAATCACATATATTAAGTTTACTTCACATCTATGTCGATGAACTCTGTTTTGTCAAGTAACATTGAAATTGTTACCTAATGGAACGGAACAGGAGGATTGACATATATAGAATTTACTTGTATTGGGTCTGTCGGGATGTGTCACGCTGTATGACGTCTTACCAGAAAAAAATAATGCAGATATATATTTTTTTCTGACGTTTTTACAATGACACCTGAGCTTGGGAGTGCAATTGCAGCCTACATTGCATGTGGGAACTGGGCCTTAAACGTAACCAAACTACTTGCCCGTGACTCAACTCCTTGTTAACCAAGCCAGAAGCAAATAGGTGCAGCACAGTATTTGGTTATCCTTACATGACCTCTTTTAGGGTAGGTTCACATCAAACTCCTTATGTTTGGCAGGACTGACTGAAACCTTTCAGCAGATATATGTCCCAAACATATGCAACTATATTGGTATATTGTTTCACATGTCTGCCAATGACACCCTTAAATATATATACTAGACAATTTAATTTTCTATATGGTTGTATTGAAAATTCGTATTGGTTATACTTTTCAGTAAAGGGTAAATGTAGAGGCAAAACGTTGATGCACTCAATCTTCAGAATTGGAAAATATGAATGTATTATCCTATTGGAATAGGCTTTTGCGATGTCTTTTGCTGCATTTAGTTTGTGTTTGCCGGTACATTAAAAACAAAAAAACTGCAGTGTTTTATAAGTTTTTTTTGTTAAATTTAAATGGAGAAAAAATGACAAAGAAACAAAAAGAACATATCTATAATAACCGAACTATCATATTTACTGCACAATATATTTATTATAATAAATTCTAATTAATAATGTATACTAATTGATACATAACCACTATTGTAGTATTTGTATTTGTTGAGGATTTCCAGATTTTGGAATGCCCAAGTTAAAAGCCTGTTCACTTGAAGCAGTTATGTCTCATGCAGAAGAATAATTGATAATGCAAGTATTATATCAAGCACGACCGCTGTGCAGGACAACTTATGTGCAGTTATTTTATATAAATAGGAATAACAGCCTGGGCATTTACACGCAGCATCACAGGACGTGTCAGGCCCCAACATATACTCAATTTAATCTACGTTCAGGTTTAACACAATATTGATCCTTATGATAAGAATGGAGTCTAAATGTTAGTTTACAATATATGTGTGCAATTAATAATATCTTAGGGTCCATGCAGTCAACCAAGAAAAGTAAACTTTTTAGGATTCCTTCACGTACACTTTTTGTGTGTCTATTTTCTTGTGGAAAATTCCATATGGTCGTGTAACTATTCATATATTCATGTATTTCTCAAGTGGTTTTATATATTACTTTTATTTGACATATTTGACAAGTGAATTTATGGAATTGCCATTGCCAAGACATTCAGCTTTACAAAAAAAAAAAACACCAAGTCTAAGGGGAAAACGCTGTATGTAGTGTGTTTTACAGCTCCCTGTTTTCTAACAGCAAAAATTGCTATTGTGAAAGCAACCATATGGATTTACAGTAAAAGCTTTCTTTCCTAATAGGATAAAATATATCTCATGTTCAGTATTTAAAGTGTTAAAAATGCAAAAGTATGGCTTTTTATAAGATAACAAAAAAAAAAAAATTTTTCAAACTGAGCACATAGGCCTTTGTATTAGGAGAGTTGACAGGAGGGACTGGAAATCGTAGTTATGCCCCGGGGAATATAGATTCGATATATATCTTATAACATTTTTGGCACATACTTAGTAATATAATCTTATTTACTATATTGTTGCTGCTATTTTATACTTATTGGACCGTAAAATGTATCCATTGCTGTTTATACTCGATGCCTATAAATCTGTCTACAATAAAAAGCAAAAGTATAAATTCCCTTCTTACTGGCAGCAGCATTCTCCTAGAACCTTTGTGCTGAGTGGGGATCGCCTTTTTCCTTTTGATAAGAATAGATGATCGCCTTTTGATAAGAATAGATGTCTCATCGGTGTTATAAACAGATCGCAGAAACGCAGCATTTTTTAAATGTATTTTTTGCAGCTTTTATTGCATTTTTTTGAGCCAAAGTCAGGAGTGGATTTAACAGAAGGTGAAATATTTAAGCACATCCTTTATATTTTCCATTCCTTTTCAAGCCTCTTCTGATTTTGGCCGCAACCTTTTTTTTTTTGCTTTTGCACTTTCCAACATCACCTGTCCACAGCATAGGGGTATCTTGCTGATCAGTGGCGGTCCAACAGCTGTGATTTCTACCTATCATAGCATGTTACCTGTTTTGCAGATAAAAAATGTGTGCTGTCGCTCCATTCATTGCAATATGATCCATCAGAAATAACCAGTCAGTTTCAAAGTTCGGTTATTCTGATGGCATTTAATATCGGGTACAATACACGATCAGCGGGACTCTCTCCAGTTGGATCCCCACAGACCAGCAAGTTACGCTCATGCTGTGGATTTGGGGTAACTTTTTATAACTGGAATACCCCTTTAATAGATTGCAAAAAGTAGAAATAAAAATGTCACTTTGCATTATTATGTTATTTTTATAGCTCCATTAGGGGGTGTTCACACTTGCGCCCGTGTCCGCCCGCCGGGCTTCTGTCCTATTCCCCAGGGAAACTGCATAGGGGACGGCTTCTCGGCGGTCAGTATTAAAACCCATTCATTTCAATGGGTTTTTAAAGCAAACCGCCGTTGTCCCTATGCAGCCTTTATATGACGGTGCTGTACATATGAAGAAGCCCTTTACATACATAGTGCAGGTACAATAAAGACAATGCTTACTAGACAACTGAGATGCTACAGGGGAAAAACATTCTACACCTGAAAGGGCTGACAATCTGGACAGAGACAATAGGTGAGGGGTAGAAGCCATTTATATGTATGGTTACTGTGAGATGTACGTTGTTCTGAGGTGGCAGTATGGTGGCTGTGAGATGTACAGTATTCTGAGGTGACAGTATGGTTACTGTGATATGTACGCTGTTCTGAGGTGACAGTATGGTTACTGTGATATGTACGCTGTTCTGAGGTAACAGTATGGTTACTGTGATATGTACGCTGTTCTGAGGTGACAGTATGGTTACTGTGAGATGTACACTCTTCTGAGGTAACAGTATGGTGGCTGTGAGATGTACAGTGTTCTGAGGTGGCAGTATGGTGGCTGTGAGATGTACAGTGTTCTGAGGTGACAGTATGGTTACTGTGAGATGTACGCTGTTCTGAGGTGGCAGTATAGTTACTGTGATATATACGCTGTTCTGAGGTGGCAGTATAGTTACTGTGATATATACGCTGTTCTGAGGTGGCAGTATAGTTACTGTGACGCTGGGTTCACACCTGCGTCTGGGGTCTCCGTACTATGGTTTCCGTCTTCTGCATGGCAGAAGACGGAAACCATAGATCGGGTCCGGCCGTGAGCGGCGGTGAGTGTTTTAGGCTCTCCGCCGCGAAACCGGATTTTTTTATCCGGACACAGAGTACTGCATGTCCGACTCTGTGTCCGGATTATAAAATGAATGGGTGAGAAAGACTCCTGCAGGTTTCCGTCTCCTGCATCTGTTTTATGCAGGAAACGGAAACCTGCAATAAGGACCGACGACGCAGATGTGAACTAGCCCTGATATGTACGCTCTTCTGAGGTAACAGTATGGTTACTGTGATATGTACGCTGTTCTGAGGTGACAGTATGGTTACTGTGAGATGTACACTCTTCTGAGGTAACAGTATGGTGGCTGTGAGATGTACAGTGTTCTGAGGTGACAGTATGGTGGCTGTGAGATGTACGCTCTTCTGAGGTAACAGTATGGTGGCTGTGAGATGTACAGTGTTCTGATGTGAGAGTATGGTGGCTGTGAGATGTACAGTGTTCTGAGGTGGCAGTATGGTTACTGTGATATGTACGCTCTTCTGAGGTAACAGTATGGTGGCTGTGAGATGTACAGTGTTCTGAGGTGGCAGTATGGTGGCTGTGAGATGTACAGTGTTCTGAGGTGACAGTATGGTTACTGTGAGATGTACACTCTTCTGAGGTGACAGTATGGGTGCTGTGAGATGTACAGTGTTCTGAGGTGTGTGTTTAGGTTTTTAGGTTTCAGTCATGAACAGTGAGCAGTCTGATGTGCTGGGATAGTGCTGGTGTAACCAGGAGTGAAGGAGGACGATGAGGATCAGAGATTACTAGTGAACCTGCTTAGGTCAGACATGTATGGAAGGGGCAGATTGTACTTGTTGTATAAAACGTTAATACTATATTTTCAGTTTGTAAACTGCCATATCCATTGCTGTTTCATGTGCTAATTTGTACCTAGGGAAGGAAAATGTATTGCTCATTTGTGCAGATTCCAAGCTCCTGCTGGCAGACCATCCATCGATAAGCAGATGTTAGAGTGACTTGTGTAGTCTCGCTCTACACTTTTCTAGCGTTCTATCCTATAATAAAATTTTGAAAAAACCTTCTGTACCTCCCTATATTTGTGTGCATGACATGATCGAGTCGGCTCAATCACTCAAAGACTGTACAATTAAGTTTTACTTCTTGAGGTTGACTTAATTCATGTAGCTGTGAGGGAAGCTTTGAAGGTCTGTTCCTGAATACCTGAGGGCGGTTTCAGTACTTTGCAGACCAGCTCTAAATTGCTTGCCATTTGGCCTACTGAACATTAACTGATGACAAATGAGCCTTTAAGTATTTTACCACCAGACGACCATGAGCATCGCCCTGAATGATGAGTGAAGACTTCACAACCACAAGGCCGTTGCTTTATTCATCATGACAGTGGGCAGCACCTTCTAACCTTCTAAGGGTTTTTTGTTTTTTTTTAGCTTAGACTTAATGCATACTCTATAAACCAACATATATATTTGCATCTAAAACTAGTGCGAATAATTGTGAATAGCTAAATCTAAAGGCCCATTCCCAAGCTTGGTCAGCGGATGAAAACCTACCGACATGAAGTCGCAAATGATCACACCATTATATAGCTTTTTACCTGTATAATTCTGATTATTAGCGGCCGTGTCCAGGAGGAGTTTCATCCACATGAGACCCCCAAACCCTTGCAGTGATGTATTATAACTGGTTGTTCATTTTTTAATAATCTTTGTTATCGTGCTCTTGTCTCATGCTGAAAACGAAGGGTTCTAATAACTAAATATTCTTATGAAAAAGTGTAAACTAGTGAATATAACAATGTATCAGGACAGATTACAGCAACGCCGTCTGTGTTTTCAAGCATTGGGTCACCTATCAATACTCCATAAGGCTGGGGCCCCGCATTGCGAGTGGGAATGCCACGGCTTAAAACGCGCTGTTTAACACAGTATTGAGGGCCCCTTACATGTTTAGGGGTGATTGTAGTCACACGTGAGTCTGGGTTTACATAGTGCCACTTTAAATATATATATATATATATATATATATATATATACGAAAAAAGAAAAGCGTACGATTCCATTGTATGACCATATAATTAAAAATGAACCGTTGGATGATGATGAATGTATACACTTATGTAATAGTTAATTTCATTTTAATAAGAAATTACAATTCTGTAAATTCTAAATTCTGAATTACACCTGTTATCTTACTCATTATATCAAAAATACAGTTCAAATTTAAGGCATATCCATACCAATGTCTGGATGGAAAATGTTTCTAAACTGATCAGCTGAATGTATAAAATGTTTCCGTTTACATTTATTTTTCAATTATTAAATAAATTGGTTTTAATACCTGAAAATACCTGTATTAATATCAAGTGATACTTTGCTCGTATTATTTTCCAGACCTAAGAAATAAACTGTCCTCTACTAAATGTACTAGTATGAACATGGCCTTAGTAAAATTTTAAATATAGGTAACCATTTGTATACTTTTATGTTTGGACTTCTGTGCACTGCCTAAAAATCGTTCAATATATAAACACTGACTGGTCTATTGAATTTCTAAAGATTCCTTTTTTGTCGTGCATTAGGTTACTTATACATTCTGCAACACTTGCTATATATAAAGATTTTCTAACTTTTTATTTATTTATTTATTTTTTTAGGGGAAGAAAATAACCCAGAGAACTATTTACTTCAGGGACCTTTTTCACGGAAACCTAAAAGAATACGAACTGCTTTCTCTCCATCACAACTTCTGCGACTTGAAGGAGCCTTTGAGAAGAACCACTACGTAGTAGGGACGGAAAGGAAACAGCTTGCAAACAGCTTGTGCCTCACAGAAACCCAGGTATTGCATAATATACAAGAAATTCTGTGCGGCAGGAGAGGATCATGCACATACAACATAGACACTATTCTCTAATACATTGCTATTATCAAAATAGCCGCCTTTAGCAATAGGTATACAGAACAGTATAAAGAAACAGTAAATGTTCATATATTTTAAAGAACTTTTGCAGACATGTCAACAACAATTGTGGTTTGTTTGTTTTTTTATACTTTTGACAATTTTATTCAGCTTTTTGAAGATTGTTTTTGGGAAGCAAGGTCTAAAAAATTTGACAATGTAATTGTGTTTATTTATTTTTTTACATATTAAATGGACAAAGTCTTTGAGCTTTTCATTAGGAGGTCGTTCACATGTTAGTGGCCGTCAGCGGTGTCCGTAGCTATTGTCCGTTTCAAGATTTTAGCAATGGACAATAGCTGAACCATGAGAAATCCGTTAAAATTTCAATTCATTTCAGTAGGATTTTATCTTGTGTCTGCTTGTGTCCATTTACACCCAAGTCCATTTTTCTCAAGTGAACAAAAAATATCCTACATGCAGGACTTTTCTGTACGTTAGGAAAAAACGGATGTCAAGTGTCCATTATTTTTTTAACATTGAAGTCTATGGCAACGGACTTATAATGGACAGTAACTGATAGTCATCTTTTTTTTTTTTTTCTTAATGGACACCTTCATAACAGAATCCAATGGTAGTGCAAACCCTACCTAACATATTTGAACATTTTTTTAATTTTTTTTTTTTTTAATAAATATTTTAAGATGAATAGGGCTTGATGTGCTGAGCTAACAGAACTAACCCTTTAGATACTGCAGATTCTATTGAATGTGTCTGCTAAGGATTTAAACCTTCAGAATTGGAGTTATCTTGCAACCTGTAATATATAGCTGATTCCTGCTGCATATGGCCAATGGCTGCACAATTAGGATGCGTTCACACAGAGTTTTTTGGTCAGAAATTTGGTCAGGAAAAATCCGCTCAGTAAAATTCCTGAGGCTTTTTTTAGGCATTTTTTGAAGCGGTTTTTTGAAGCGTTCTCCACCTGAAAAAAATCAATGCAACTCAATGGGAGGCAGAAAATCCGCCTGTTGTTTTTTGAGGCTTTTTTTTTTTTTCTTTTAAACGCTTAAAAAAACGCTTCAGAAAAAACGGCAGCGGTTTTTCCACCTCCCATTGACTTGCATTGAATTTTACAGGCGGAAAACGCCTGAAGAATGGACATGTCGCTTCTAGCGTTAAATGGACATGTCGCTTCTAGCGTTAAATCTGCTAGCGGAAAAAAAGAAGCAGGTTACATAGGACTGTATCGTGAGGTGTTTTTTGGAGGAGGATTTTGAGACGGATTCCTGACCAAATTCCTGACCAAAAAACTCTGTGTGAACTCAGCCTTATACATCTAAGTCTAAGGCCCCACGTTGCGGAAACGCAGCTTTTTTTGTTAGAATAAACAAAAAAGTAAAGTAGTGGCTCACCGAATTTTCATGTGGTGGTCAGATCTTCCGGGTGCACGGCCAGAAAAATCCCGGACTCCTGGGATAATCAACAGTGTGTAGAATACAAAAATGATCCAGTCCGCACTCCAGAGATGACCTTTTTTCTAAAATTTAACTTTTAATTTTCCATACGTAAAAATGGGCAAATCTAGTACAAACAAAAAAACGTGATAGTGAAGACACAAAAGTGTTTTAAAATCCCATCATTCGAGACCTGGCTGACGCGTTTCCGGGTATGCTGTACCCCTTAGTCATAGCCTGGCTATGACTAAGGGGTACAGCATACCCGGAAACGCGTCAGCCAGGTCTCGAATGATGGGATTTTAAAACACTTTTGTGTCTTCACTATCACATTTTTTTGTTTGTACTAGATTTGCCCATTTTTACGTATGGAAAATTAAAAGTTAAATTTTAGAAAAAAGGTCATCTCTGGAGTGCGGACTGGATCATTTTTGTATTCTACAAGCTTTTTTTGTTGCAGATTTTGCTGTGGTTTTTTGAGCCAAAGCCAAGAATGGATTGAGCAGAAGGGAGAGGTATGAGAGTTTCCTATATATTTCTCAGATCTTTTGTATCCAAAATTTGGCTAAAAAAAAAACCGCAACAAAATCTGCAACAAAAAAACTGCATTTCTGCGACGTGGAATTTTTAACAGCATTTTTTATATAATGAGTAAGATTATAGCTGCATTTAAGAATACATGCTACATATTAAGGAAAGACCCACATTGCGGAAACGTTGCTTTTTTTTGTTGTGTTTTTTTGAGCCAAATTCAAGAATGGCTAAAAAAGGAATGGGGAATATATAGGAAGCTATTATACTTTTACCTTTCGCTTAATCTACTGGCTTTTGCTCAAAAAAAGCAGCAAATTCTGCAACAAAAAGCTGCGTTTCCGCAACGTGGGGCTTTAGCCTTAGGCCAGGGCCCCACGGGACAGAAACACCGCAATTTTGGAATTTCTAGCGGTAAAAACTGCGGTGCGGACAAGCCGTGATTTCCAAAATCATCGCGGTTTGGGAAATCACAGCATATCAATTATACCTATGGAAATGCCAGCAGTTTCCCCGTATGTAAAATTGTAACAGAAAGTCAGCAGAGGAAAACTCCATGAACTTTCTGTCTAAAGCACTGCAGGAAGTGCAACGACGCAATACATTGCCACCGTGGTTTTTCCCACAGCGCTTTTTTATGTAGGACGTCCCATGTGGCCTTAGCCTTAAGCAGTGTTTCAGATGTGTGTTTTATAATGTTTTTATTCACATGACCATATTCAGAGCATGTTGCATTTTTCAAAATATTAAAGAAGCAAACTCTACATATTGTAGGAGGGGAAAAAGACAGGCTATTAAAATTCAATAACATTATGAGTAAACTTACATATGGTTGCAGGGCCTAAGGGTACTAAGATATATTTGTATTTCCCAAAACAGGCATGTCAGGAGAACTGCAAGGTTATCTGTAAATCGGACAGGGCCAACAATGCACTATTAGACTGTTTAGGATAAGGGGTGTGCCATTTCTAGGATATTGCTTAGAAATGATCCTTCCTGTTATTATCAAAATAATAAAATTTCACATCCTTCAATGTTGTTGTTTCGTATGTTTTATAGTTAAGCCAACCATTACAAATACACCTTTGTCTTTCTATAGGTAAAGGTATGGTTTCAGAACAGAAGGACAAAGCACAAGCGTCAGAAATTAGAAGAGGAGTGTCCAGATTCTCAACAGAAAAGAAAAAGCAGCCAGCATGTCAACAGATGGAGAATGGCGACATGTCAGAACAGCCCCAAGGACATTGATGTCACATCAGATGACTGACATCACTTGTGTAATAAACTGCATATGTTACATGAAGACGGATTATCATGTCACGTGATGAGGTGTTATCTGCAGGAGATCACTGTCAGAAATCTGCCTACAGTTTGGACACTGGAAAATGCACTTGGGTCAAAGCCTGCAATTTCACTTATTTTTCCTGGACATTCTGGTGAATGACTTTGACCTAAAATTATCCGAAAGATGTAACCACACTGCAGAGCTATAGTGACGCATGACTATGGAAGCTGAACCAGACGGACAGACTGAGAAGTGTCAGGAGAGTATAGCAATAAGGCAAAACTTTACCTCAGGAATCCCTATTGTGTACTAGATAGAACATATGTAAATATATATATTTAAACATGGAAAATGTGGCCGTATAAGGGAATGAATTCATATTAAACATGTTGCTGGTTATTACCAATTTTATTTATTAAGGTGTGTACATATCCCTCAGGAATGCATTTTAAGCCTAAAAAAACCACAAAAAACCCCCCCTCAAAGCCTTACTTGTAGTAGTCTCAGTTTTTAGCAGTAGGCAATACCCCCATTCCACCACCCTTCCACCTATAGTTTTAGTTTTTCTGGTTTTGAAGTGCGGCCATTTTGAATTATACTTCAGATCAACCATGGTCAAAGCAATAATTGCACTTTTTATCGATCAAGTGTGACAGGTTTCTTTTTCATGGAAATGAATAAAATATCAAACCTTCATGCATGTTAGTGGATTTTATTAATAGCATTATGATGACCTTTAAGGGACTTATCCTATAACACTCTAGGAGTGAAGCATCAAATTCTTTGTGCCATTAAATCTAAAAATCTGGCATCTACTTGTTCTTTTATCTATTATGTATAAATGTGTTTATGGATATATGATAAACATATCTGAAATGTATTCTGTTGAAGTGGAACCGTGGGCATATTTTCAGACTGTGCTCACAGTTCCATACAAGAGCTGGGTGCGCTATACATTTTAAAGGGTATCTGAGTTTTGATGAACCAGAATCTTGCTGGGGAGTCTGCTCTCTGTCTGTGTAAGCCTTCATACATGGTGTTCTATGAGTTTTCTGCTACTAATATCGCTATTATGGCTGCAGCACACTTTACACTTCCCTCTCAAGCAGGGGCCATGCACAGTAAGGAGCAGTCTGTTCATTCTCCCTAATGGAAAAAAACCTGTCTTGCATATTCAAATTAGGTATAACAAGTAAAGGGGATGGAGAGATGAACAGAACACTTCAAGCTCTCCACACCCTTACACAGTCCTTCCCCTTACTAGTCACTCAGTGGTGTCACTCTCTTGTTATGTGCTCAGTCAATCAGGAAGCCTCAAAACAGCAATAGAAACCCTGAAAATAAAAGCCTGCAGAACCTTCTATGCCATCAGAAGACAACTGTACCACCTCAAACCACCAGTGAGGGTCTGGCTGAAGATATTTGACGCAGTCATCGCCCCGATCCTCCTCTATGGCAGTGAGGTTTGGGGCCCAGCCACCTACCCAGACCAGCCAAAATGGGACTCTAGCCCAACAGAGACCTTCCACCTGGAGTTCTGCAAATACCTGCTCCATGTCCATCGCAACATCTCCAACATGGCCTGCAGGGCAGAGCTAGGCAGACTTCCCCTATGGCTCACCATACAGAAGAGGGCGCTAGCTTTCCAGGCGCACATTCAGGGGGGCAACCTCGACTCCTACCCACCGCCAAGCCTGGCTAAGCCACAGAGACCTGAGCAAACCAGACACCCCCCAACCAAACAACAGCCAACCACCAAACCAAAAACACCAAGAGATGATGACCAAGGCTGAAATAAAGGTGACCACAGAGGCAAACAGAGAGCAGTACATCGAAGATTGGAGAAATGAAATAAATAACTCCAAGAAACTCACTGTGTACCAATCCCTGCAAAGAGACTACACCATGGCCCCCTACCTGGAGTGAATACGAGCCTTAAACACAGACAAGCCCTGAGCCGGTACAGACTGAGTGCCCACAACCTAGATATCGAAACAGGCTGACACAGGCAGACGTACAAGCCACGGGAGAACAGACTGTGCCAACACTGCGACCAAGGGGCCCTAGAAGACGAGATCCACTTCCTGCTACACTGCACCAAATACTCAGCTGTGATGGCCGTCTACTACCAAAGACTCTCTTCCCACATCCCAGACTTCACATCTGCAGACGAAAAGAGAAAACTCTACATCCTACTGGGAGAGGAGGAGACCACTGTGGAGATCGCTGCCCAATATGTGTCCAGCTGCCATCAAACAAAAGGAAGATGAGACGCACGGACTATCAAAACCCCACCTCCCATGAACTATTAAACCCCACCGACCACCCAAAAGACCACGAAGCCCCCCCATCACCCGTCTACCCCATACTCACCGATAACCACATGCCCCAAACAAGAACGACGAGACCCTAAGGACACTCAAACCCCCAACCCACGAACCCCGTACCAACCCTCCTCCACCACCCTCAACCTCCTTTTTGCTTTGGCAACACCAAATGTTTTATTCTTTGGTAACGCTAATAAAGCTCATTTGTATCTTGTATCTTGCTCTGTTGGGAGTTGTAGAAAGTTTGACATGTCATGTTACTTCTCTCCTCTAATGGTTGAGTATAACGTTTCCCTCTACCATGGGCAGTACTGAGTTGGGGAGATTTCCTAACACATAGTCATAAGCACCATGGTACAGGCTGCCATTTAACACCTTAGTAATTTACATCCAAGGTCTGGATGTAAAATAAATGCAAAAACATTCTTCTTTATGTAATCTTCAAGAGGTCAGACCTTCCTTATAAAAGTTATATGGATGACCCTTGGACATTTTGCTTCTGTCATCCTCTTGTATAATAATAATAAATTTTATTTATATAGCGCCAACATATTCCGCAGCACTGTACAATTTGTAGGGTTCAAATACAGACAGATACATAACAAAGAACATCATTTCACACAATGGGACTGAGGGCCCTGCTCGCAAGAGCTTACAACCTATGAGGTAGAGGGGGTGACACAAGAGGTAGCTGTAATAGCGGTTACTGTCATTACACAATCAAAACTTTATGAGCCATCACTAGTGGTGTCCTGTAACATGTGGATGGAGCTTGGACAAATAAAGTTAGCCTGAGAATACATCATATCATGTGGGGTAATGTGGGAACGGGGACAGAGGAAGGTTAAATTTTGGGGATTCTAATTATAGTACGGAAGTGTTTATGTTAGAAATTGTGATAGGCCTGTCTGAAAAGATGTGTCTTTAGTTTGCGTTTGAAGCTGTAGAAATTGGGAGTTAATCTGATTGTCCGGGGTAGAGCATTCCAGAGAAGTGGTGCAACTCGGGAGAAGTCTTGTATATGAGCGTGGGAGGTTCTGATAATAGAGTATGTAAGTGTTAGGTCATTGAGTGAGCGGTTAGCAAGGGTTGGGCGGTAGACAGAGATGAGGGAGGAAATGTAGGGAGGTGCGGCATTATGGAGAGCCTTGTGGATGAGAGTGATCTTAATAATATTATAAAGGTGAAAGTATGTGTGTTTGGATGTTTGTGTGTTTGGATGTTTGGATGTTTGTTCCTCAATCACGCCTAAAGAGGCAAACAAATTTACCTGAAATTTAACACATACATACCTTGGGTCCCAGATTGAACGATAGGCTACTTCGTATCCCCGTACTCCACCGGAATTCACGTCCGCCGACGATGATTCTCAATTCAGCGTTCGCTCAAGGACCTGAGAGATGTCATCCCAGACACTTCAGCTGCAGGACCTGAGATGACGTCATCCCAGGCCCTTCATCCGCTCACCCCATTGGCTGGCGCTGCTCTGTGTGGGCGGAGCTATCGGGCGCACAGCAAACAAACCAACATGGCGTCGCTGTGCGCTCCGTAACAGCTGTGCACCAGGGAGACATGCAGGGCTCGCCGCCAGATCACCCTATGCTGCCGCGGACAGGGACAGGCTCGCCTGCGCCGATGTCAAGAAAGCCTGCTGTCCCGCACCGCCTGCGGCCTACAGAGTCTGCAGGTCAGTCGGGTATCTAGCGCTCAGCCACACTATGTCTGCGTTCGCACACCATCATTCCACACCAGGGCACTACATGTCATGCCAGTGGAGTTAGGCTATTTTAGGGAGGGGGGCCTGCTAAATGGGGGGGGGGTTGGGGGTACAAGGAGTGCCTCACAGGTGCGGGGTCATAGGAGGGGGGGACTACATGAAAAAGGGGGAGCAAGGTTAATCTGGGGTGCCGCAGAACAGGGGGGGGTGTTGGGGGTACAAGGAGTGCCTCACAGGTGCGGGGCCATGGGGGGGACTGCATAAAAAAGGGGGGGAAGGTTAATCTGGGGTGCCGCAGAACAGGGGGTGGGTGTTGGGAGTACAAGGGGTGCCCCACAGGTGCGGGGTCATAGGAGGGGGGGACTGCATGAAAAAGGGGGGGCAAGGTTAATCTGGGGTGCCGCGGAAGAGAGAGGGGGTCGGAGGGGGGGGGGCCTGGAAAAACAAAGGGAGGAGGGGGGTTACAAAAGGGACACCATGGGGGAGCCACAGCCTGCGCTGAAGGTGGGTCGCGCAAACCAGGAACCCTGCCGCGGAGGAAGTCGCGGGTACTAGGGGGGGAAGAGGGCACGTTCCTGGGGGGCAAAGGGGCATGGGGTAGGTGGAAGGAGTAACCACAAGGGGAAGCGGGTATAGAGAATGGGGGGTGGCGGCTGTCAGGAAGGAGAGGAGGTAAACACTTCCAGCGGGCCGCACAGGGTCGGTAACACGGGGACAGGCGGCATGAGGAAGGGGGAAAAAGGGGGCCCAGAGTAGGTAACACGGAAGAAGGGGGCATGGTGTTAGGGGGGAAGGGGGCCTGTTCCTGGGGAACAAAGGGGCACGGGGTAGCTGGAAGAAGTAACCCCAAGGGGAAGCGGGTAGGGAGAAAGGGGGGTTGCGGGCGCCAGGAAGGAGAGAAGGTAAACAGTTCCAGCGGGCCGCAAGGTTGGCCCCAAGGGTCCATGGACCCTCAGGTGTAGGAAGCGCCCGCTGCGGACACAAGACAAAGGAACAAGCCTGCGTTCCGCTCCAGGTGCGTCCCGCAGGGGGTCAGTGTTCCGCGGACGAAGTCGCGGGTAAAAGCTAGTAACTTTATATTTTATTCTATAATGAATAGGCAGCCAATGTAGCGACTGGCACAGACCAGAGGCATCGCTGTAGCGTCTAGACTGATAGATGAGCCTGGCCGCTGCATTCAGAATAGATTGTAGAGGGGAGAGTTTAGTGAGGGGAAGAACGATTAGTAAGGAGTTGAAGTAGTCAAGGCGAGAATGAATCAGAGAGACAATAAGTGTCTTTAGTGTATCTCTGGTGAGGAAAGGGTGTATTCTGGAGATGTTTTTGAGGTGGAGGTGACATGAACGTGCGAGTGATTCAATATGAGGGGTGAAGGAAAGGTCTGCGTCAAACATGACCCCAAGGCAGCGGGGTTATAGTAAGGCCTGAGACTGCAATGGATATATCAGGGACATATCTATTAGATGGTGGAAACAGTAGTAGTTCAGTCTTAGAGAGATTTAGTTTCAGATAGAGCAAGGACATGATATTAGAGACAGCAGAAAGACAGTCACTGGTGTTCTGTATGAGTGTAGGTGTGATGTCAAGGGAAGATTTATATAATTGGGTGTCATCAGCATAAAGATGGTACCTGAAGCCAAATCTGGGGATGGTTTGTCCAATGGGGGCTGTGCAGAGTGAAAAGAGCAGGGGGCCTAGGACCGAGCCCTGAGGAACCCCAACAGCAAGGGAAAGAGGGGAAGAAACAGAGCCCGCAAATGATACACTGAAGGTGCGGTCTGAGAGATAAGAGGAGAACCAGGAGAGCATAGTGTCGGGGGAATCATAATACCCCAGAGATATGCTGTCTGTAAAGGAAAATTAATTAACAGGCCAAGATTGGCTACAGCCGATCTTTGACCTGGAGAATCACGAAGACACATGGTGTTTGGTGTATCAAGTGAGTTCTAATTTAATGGTGCACAAAGGTGGTTTAAATACAATACAGACAAGAGCAGGTTGGACTATTCTAACATGGTTGGCATAAAATGATTGGTTATAAGATAAACCTGGCACATGACTATTGGCTGAGGCCTCATGTATTTTGCATCTCATTATTGCTTAATGGACTTTGTACTTTGTCCTTAAACAAAGAAAGTTTCAAAAATACTTATGTGTGAACTAACAGCTCTCATTATGTCTATATGTATATATCATGGAAACAGAGATAAGATGTCATGTTGGTGCTAAATGAGTCTCAGTGACCTCCATATACCATGAAGATAAGAGATATACAAATAGCCAGCTGCGACTTACTTATACAGTTTATGTGTGAAAGGTTACAAGATGACTGACAAAATACAAAGATGGAGGATTTGACTCTAACAATAGTGTCGTTGAGGCCGACTGAGCGGAGCATAGTGAGGAGAAGTTGATGGTCAACAGTGTCAAAAGCTGCAGAGAGGTCCAGAAGAATAAGAAGAGAGAAGTCACCATTGAATTTAGCCATTAGGAGATCATTGGAGACTTTTGTGAGAGCCGTTTCAGTAGAGTGCAGAGTGCGGAAACCAGATTGTAAGGGGTCAAGAAGAGAGTTAGCAGAGAGATAGCGGATTAAACGAGAATAGACCAGGCGTCCCAAAAGTTTAGAGATGAAGGGGACAGGTCGATAGCAGCACAGGATGGGTCCAGGGAGGGTTTTTTCAATAGCGGAGTTATAACAGCATGCTTGAAGGAGGATGGGAAGATTCCAGAAGAGAGAGAGAGGTTAAATATTTTAGTAAGGTAAGTCGTGACAGCAGGCGACAGAGATTGGAGAAGGTGCGAGGGGAAGGGGTCACTACTTGTATGTTTGGAATGGTGTTTCAATCTGAAAGCATTATCTCTGGTAGAGAAGACTCTAAATCAATGCATATAAGACTAAATTATAGAAGCTCCCAAGGGTTCAATGTAGCATTGAAGTAAATAAGGTCCTGATAATCTTGTAGTAAACAATCCCACTATACGACACTATATAGTAAGATCTATATTTCTTATTGCCCTAAAGCTGGCCATAGAAATCAGGTAACTAAAGGACAAAACATCCAGGGGCATTTTATCCGTTAGGTAAACTTTGCAACTGCCCCAAGCTTCACAAAATGTATCATAAGGACATCACGTGTCATGGTATCATGAATAGAATAAACAGCCAGAGGCAACCATCAGTTACAATGCAGAAGCTGAGCCCTGTGCAAAAGGTAAGTGTGGACCTGCTTTAGGAAAAATTGTGACTTCTACTCTAGAGAGCATATGTGGCTGGCACCCTAGCAGATGTCTGTGAGTTTCAGTTCACCGATTGTCCTCCATTAAGCCATACACTGAATGTTTTGAACAATTTCCAAAAGGAAATTCTACAGTGGTCTTTCTTTCAAACTGCTATAGAAAAAAAAAACCCACTCAAAATGTTGTAATTGTTTTCGGGGTGGATCACCTGGTGGTGGTTTTTTTTTATGTAGATTGTGAGGCCCATATAGAGCTTGCAATGTATATTTTTCCCTATCAGTATGTCTTTAGAGTATGGGAGACAATCCACGCAGGAGAGCCATTGCTGCTATTGAACTCAATAGTGGTAGTGACTCTTCTGTGATAATCTGCTTGTAGATCTTACTGTACATTCCACATCTGTGCTCACTAGATACATATCTGGTTCTAAAGTGATGTAATATAATGGCTTCCACATCTAAAATAATGACTTTCTTATACCATAAAATTGCCCCCATGCTTAGTGTGGTTTAAGGAGCAAGTGGTAAGCTGCATTATTTACCACCTGGGGGAGATTAGGGGAACCATGGGACTGTTTAGAAAGAGAAGTCCCCCCTTCATTTATGCCAGAGATCCCTGTGATAAAATAATGTCTCATAGTGGTCCCTTCATGGTCCCACCCCATCGGGTCCTCTTCAGCCCTCCAAGGGATGTCAGGGACTGCTGAGGCTTGTGACTATCCTTATTATGCTGCATGACCCATGAGACTATTGAGGCCCAATCACAGGCCTAAGCAGTCCCTGACATCCCTTGGGAGGCTAGAAGAAGAGATAGGACCCACACCAAGCACTGTGAGTAACATTGTTTATGTTTTCTCTGCTTCCCTGGGCCTCCTGTGTGACGTCAGCCGGATACCTGAAGAGGATGCTGAGGGACTGCTGGATGCTCTGCCGAGGTAAAGCAAGGTGAGTATATTTTTTATTTTCCCTCAACTCCTCTGGGCCTTCACTTATTATATTCTGAGAAGACCCCAGAGTATAAAAGCATTTTGTGGGTAATAAACCCCAAATGTTTAGTGTTTGGGCAAACCTGAAACTTTTGGAAATCTCAGGTCAAATGTGGTTCTAAGCTAATCGGCCTGCTCATGCCAACTTGTAACCTGTCAATTTGTGATGAGTCCATTACGTTTTCAGGCTTTGTTTTTTCTTTGCTCCTTTATTTCCACTTTTGCCATACTCTGAAGTGTTCTTTTTTGAGTAAGGGCTATGAGAGGCCACATGAAGACATGTCTCACCATGCAGGACTATCTCCTGTCCCAGGGCAAAGTTAGCCTAGCTGGAGCTAGATAGACCCATTTTCAATGTGACACCACAACAATCTAAATCCGAATGAATGCACCTCCAGCTACGAGACCAAGCCGCAGTGTCTTGCATCAATGCCAGAAACGTTTACAGGTGAGCTCCTTCATACTTTATTCACTTGGTTTGCTGATTATTCTCATAGATTCATTATGTTCTCATCCTGGTGCATTTTCAATAGTAAATCTGCCCAAATATATTTTTCTACGGAGCAACTCTCCAAAATTTATGAAAGGTTATGAGATTGTGATATATATATATATACAGTCCTATGAAAAAGTTTGGGCACCCCTATTAATCTTAATCATTTTTAGTGCTAAATATTTTGGTGTTTGCAGCAGCCATTTAAGTTTGATATATCTAATAACTGATGGACACAGTAATATTTCAGGATTGAAATGAGGTTTATTGAACTAACAGAAAATGTGCAATATGCATTAAACCAAAATTTGACCAGTGCAAAAGTATGGGCACCTCAACAGAAAAGTGACATTAATATTTAGTAGATCCTCCTTTTGTAAAGATAACAGCCTCTAGTCGCTTCCTGTAGCTTTTAATCAGTTCCTGGATCCTGGATGAAGGTATTTTGGACCATTCCTCTTTACAAAACAATTCAAGTTCAGTTAAGTTTGATGGTCGCTGAGCATGGACAGCCCGCTTCAAATCATCCCACAGATGTTCAATGATATTCAGGTCTGGGGACTGGGATGGCCATTCCAGAACATTGTAATTGTTCCTCTGCATGAATGCCTGAGTTGATTTGGAGCGATGTTTTGGAGCATTGTCTTGCTGAAATATCCATCCCCGGCGTAACTTCAACTTCATCACTGATTCTTGAACATTATTCTCAAGAATCTGCTGATACTGAGTGGAATCCATGCGACCCTCAATTTTAACATGATTCCCGGTGACGACATTGGCCACACAGCCCCAAAGCATGATGGAACCTCCACCAAATTTTACAGTGGGTAGCAAGTGTTTTTCTTGGAATGCTGTTTTTTTGGACGCCATGCATAACGCCTTTTTGTATGACCAAACAACTCAATCTTTGTTTCATCAGTCCACAGGACCTTCTTCCAAAATGAAGCTGGCTTGTCCAAATGTGCTTTTGCATACCTCAGGCGACTCGGTTTGTGGCGTTCTTGCAGAAACGGCTTCTTTCTCATCACTCTCCCATACAGCTTCTCCTTGTGCAAAGTGCGGTGTATTGTTGACCGATGCACAGTGACACCATCTGCAGCAAGATGATGCTGCAGCTCTTTGGAGGTGGTCTGTGGATTGTCCTTGACTGTTCTCACCATTCTTCTTCTCTGCCTTTCTGATATTTTTCTTGGCCTGCCACTTCTGGGCTTAACAAGAACTGTCCCTGTGGTCTTCCATTTCCTTACTATGTTCCTCACAGTGGAAACTGACAGGTTAAATCTCTGAGACAACTTTTTGTATCCTTCCCCTGAACAACTATGTTGAACAATCTTTGTTTTCAGATCATTTGAGAGCGGGCTGTCCATGTTCGGTGACCATCAAACTTAACTGAACTTGAATTGTTTTGTAAAGAGGACTGGTCCTAAATACCTTCATCCAGGGTCCAGGAACTGATTAAAAGCTACAGGAAGCGACTAGAGGCTGTTATCTTTGCAAAAGGAGGATTTACTAAATATTAATGTCACTTTTCTGTTGAGGTGCCCATACATTTGCACCGGTCAAATTTTGGTTTAATGCATTTTGCACATTTTCTGTTAGTACAATAAACCTCATTTCAATCCTGAAATATTACTGTGTCCATCAGTTATTAGATATATCAAACTGAAATGGCTGCTGCAAATACCAAAATATTTAGAACTAAAAATGATTAAGATTAATAGGGGTGCCCAAACTTTTTCATAGGACTGTATATATATATATATATATATATATATATATATATATATATATATATATATATATATATCAAGTAGGGTTGTGTCACTCCCATGGTAAATTGTTGAGAGGGGATGGAAATGAGTAGGGGGTGCTTGTGGCAACTTTACACTTGATCCACTAATGTGTTAAAATAGGGCTGCTTTTAGATAGAGATGCAGCAGGCACCAAGTGAAACTCAACTCTGTGTTATGGCGCACTATCCAATTTATTTGGGGCAGCTGCTCTAATACATATATGTAATAGTGTAAGCACAGTGTGATCATTGTTTAGTATGCCACAATAGTTCATAGACCGCCTGCTCAGTCTGTACATGGACTGTATGTGGCGTTTCGTGTCTCTGTGAATTATGGTAACTGTATAATGAAATAGACCGGGTTCACATCTGCGCCCCTGCCTCTGTTATGCAGGTTTCTGTTTCCTGCCCAAAACTGGACAGAAGACAGAAACCTGCAGGCATTTTTCAAACTCATTAATTTGAATGTATTTGATAAGTGTCCAGCCGTGAGCGCCGGTGAGCGTTTTGTGCCCTCCGTGGCGAAACCGTTTTTTTTAATTGGACACAAAGTCAGACATGCAGCACTTTGTGTCCGGATAAAAAAAAACAACTAATGTTTCGCCGCGGAGAGCACAAAACGCTCCCTGGTGCGACACTGTCTGTCGGGTTTCCCTCTTCTGTCTGCAGAAGAGGGAAACCCAACAGACGGAGATCGGGCGCAGATGTGAACAAGCCCATAATTGGACAGAAAAAATTACACCAGACATGGAAGTGGCTGATTTTAAACCATTTATTAGCAATAAGCAGAGGAGCCATTAATAATGGCTTGTTTTATATATTACTAAATGATGGGGGTTGTGGGTCTTATCTCAGGTCCATGGAGTCAGAGCTCCTGTGATGGTAAATAAGGCCTCGTGATAAGAGTCCCAACCAGTGGCGTAACTAAGAATGGCGGGGCGAACCTTTGACATGGGTCCCCCAGACCGACGCCGAAGACCCCAACCAACCCCCCCCCTGCATTCTTGCGCGCACTATTATGCCCCATAGTTGCCCCTGCACACAGCATTATGCCCCATAGTGGCCCCATCACCCAGTATTATGCTCCATTGTGGACACCCATTAACAATTATTATACTCTGGGGTCTTTTCAGAACCCAGAGTATAATAATCGAAGACCGAGAGGGGGATACAAACATAAACACTGTTACTTACCTATCCCTGTGCTCCCCGTTGTCGGCTATCTTCAATGATGTCAGGGACTTCTTGTGAGCGGGGGAGACGTCACACAAATAAGCCCCGAAGTCTTCGCGGAGCGTGGAGAGGTAATTAACACTGTTTGTTATGTTTGCTTACCTTTCCCGGGCCTCCGATCATTATACTCGGGGGTCAGAAAAGACCCCTGAGTATAGTAATGATGTTTGCGGGGCCAGTGGTGTCACTTACCGATCCCAGCCCCTGCCAGGATCATTAAGTAAGTAGGGCCCGTTACTGGCTGGAGTAACTCCAGCCGGTAATGGCCTATTTAAAAAAAACAAAAAAAACCCCACAGTGGTAGCGGCTGTCGCCAGGCCCCCTAATGTCCCGCGCCCTGTGGCAGCTGCCCCCGCCACTGGTCCCAACCCAAAGAATCCAGAGGAAGGCGAAGAAAAACCCCAGAGATCTGACTCTCCGGGAAAAAGATTGCTCCCTGACCCCAAATATAGCTATTGGTGACATAACCCTGGATCATGTCTATCCATCTTCCTACTGCTGCCCCATACCAGAAACCTGCCCCAGCACTTACAGAATAGGAAATACTGCCTGAAGGCTCACAATGTACATAAATGTGTATAAAATAATAAAACATAATATTATTCCCTGTAATGATGGGCGTTATGCAGCTCTGGAGGATTAAAATATGTATAGTTGTAGATACATTGTGTATCTCCTCTCCTGTAGTGATACGAGGGGGAGGGGTTATCCTGCTCTTAAAAGCTGAGACTTTAGTAAGAAAATTCTCTCTATGATGATGCATAATAAATAGAGATGAGCGAGTACTATTCGAAACTCCCGTTTCGAATAGCACGCACCCATAGGAATGAATGGACGCAGCCAGCACGCAGGGGGTTAAGTGCAAAGTCGGCGTGCCGGCCGCTTCCATTAATTCCTATGTGTGCGTGCTATTCGAAACGGCCGTTTCAAATAGTACTCGCTCATCTCTAATAATAAATAAAGACCATGATGGATGCTTATCTCTAGGGCAGGGACTACACAACGACTTCAGCTACACCGCACATCACACAGCCAAAGATCACCATGTAGTGGATCTGGCATCTCAGCCAGTGAATGTGCCTGTGTCTCCATGACTCACAAGGGCGCGATCGCCCAATGATCCAGGTCATTTTCAGTTTTGGACGGAACCCATCAGATGAAACCCACTCCATAACAAATATTAGCTAATCTATTATCAGATTTTCAGATGTTCACTTGCTTGTTATAACGCAGCCACATTCACTTCCTTTAGAGCTAATGGAAAGAGCACAACAAAGCAATCTCCAACCACATATACATATGCCACAGCCAATGCCACCATGTAGCTTCATCCTCAGAGATAGGAGCCATCCTGGTCACTATTAGCCATAGCCTAAAGAGCGTATTCCTGCTAATAAAGTCAGCCCCCAGATGTCTATTGTCCAGTGATTGAATTAATGGCTTACAATCTATTTTGGAGGGTTCCTTCTGACCTTCTATGATAAGACCAACCATTCTCTTCTGAGCTTCCAATCTAAAAAGAGCCATCATTGTCTCTTTGAGGACCACCATTATGAGTTTCAACCAGCAGCCATGTTAAAGCAAAAATCCTGCAGCTGTGTGCAGGTCATGAGTGGTTATGGCTTTATCTACACTGACCCCAGAAAACTATAGTGGGCAAAACAATTGTAGACTATGAAGGGGCTCATGGTATGAAGTATAGTGGTAATGGTCATTAAAAGGTTAATAAAGGTGTACCCTGCCCTAAGGAACTTACAATCTAAAAGTAGGAACCGTCTAATCCCTAGTCTAAAATAAGATGTGTTCTGTGATTTCTTGGATTCCGATGGGACCTGTTTGTTGACTTGTGTTGAGATTATTTTCTTCTTGAGAAGATTTTGCATAAAGAACTTCTGCTTACTCAAAAGAAAGGAGAAAAACTAAATCAATAATTTCCTCTTGTTCTGATTGTCCTAGCCCCACCCTTGAGCTGTCCAGCCTCTCCCATGCACTTCCCAGACACACCTCAGCTCTACAGTTAGCATTAACACTAAATAAACTGCTTACAGATTAGACCATGAGGCTGCTAAGGCCCCAGGAATTTGAGGGATCTCTCCAGTTAAAAAACATTCAAAAGCTATGAGTTATTTTTTCTCTTCAAGCGCCTCTGCATATAAACTGGAGAATTGCAATTACTGATACAACAGCACCCCGATAATGTAACCCCCCTCCCCCAACCCTATCCTCCTGGGCGCTAACTTTCCCCCGTAGATCCTATGGAAGAACATTGTTTATTGTCGGCAATCTAGCCAAACAATAATATGGTGTAAAAATAATATAAAACCTATTTATAAATGAAGATTATAAGAATGATAAACGTTGGGTATAACACTCCGATAAAATCAAATCCTTTATTCGATTTTCATAAAAACAGCTTGGGAGAGAACAAACACATCAAGGCGCAAAATAGAAAAAGGCGACAGCCATTTCGCGCAGACAGCGCTTTTTCAAGCCATATCGATGGTACATCAATATGGCTTGAAAAAGCGCTGTCTGCGCAAAACGGCTGTCGCCTTTTTCTATTTTGCGCCTTGATGTGTTTGTTCTCTCCCAAGCTGTTTTTATGAAAATCGAAAAAAGGATTTGATTTTAAAGAAAAAAAGTGCGAAGGGTGAGTGCCCCCATTTTTTAATTCTTTCTACGAATTTATCCATACTGCTATTGGATGTGAGCACCCCTTAAGAAAGGCAGAACAATCGCATACACTTCCTTCATAGAAGTTTAAGAAGCTACAACCTTTTTGAAATGAAAAATTATTGAGGTTATATATGCAGTGCCACCTATTTTTCTTCTTATACTAGTGTGATAACACTCCGATACTTAACTTTAAATGCTTGTGGAGGAGGCAGCTCTGTCCCTGTGCTAAAGCAGAGGCTGAAATAAAGTTATATTATCAGGGGCATAACTTGGGGTGGGGGGGTGCAGAGGGTGCAGTCGCACCTGGGCCCGGTAGCCTTAGGGGGCCCACAAGCACTGGCATCAGTATTGAGATTGCAGCTTCCATCTGGCCCATAAGCTAAGGAGACCCACAGAATACCCTAACCACACTAAGGCTGATTAAACTCCTTATCACCCGTAACCATCTCTATCAAGAATACGCTGTAGGGATGAGGTAGGGGGCCCCAAACAAAAGATTACACCAGAGCCTACAAGACTTTAGTTATGCCACTGGATATGATAGAAAATGAGTGAATATTAAACATTGTAGCGGTCAACATCAGTAACATATCAAGTCATTTACAATACAAGGACATAAAGATGGATATGAAGCCACTTGACTGCATGACTTCCTAAAGTAACCACTCACAGAAAGTGACATCACATGGCAGGGGGTTGTTGACCCCATCTATTAAAACTATTTCTTGGTGGACTGAACATAAATCATATATTTACTAACCCCCACCTCATGTATGATACCATAAATGAGTTCACAATCAACACTGGAAATCTGTGATAAATCTGACATGTCTCAAGTTGCCCTATTAGATAGAAAAACTCATCAGTCCCTAATATTTTCTTATATATAAAGCGACAGGATTGTGGTGAGGTCACGTTATGGATTTTGGTGCATATCTTATTTGTGAAAAAATTAGCAAATTTTTTCCCCAACTTATTTGCCACATCTCTAAAGCAAGGGTAGAGCCAGCTGGGTGAAGCTTAGCAGCAATGGAAAGACCACGCTACTATGAGTTGCACCAAAAAATTGATTGTTTAATAAATCCTATTTTTCTGTTTTCTCAAGTGTACACATCCCCATTCACTTGAGAAAGTCTCTGTAGATTTTGGGACCTCTAGTACAACTTGTGACTTTCCCTCTTTGGAAATAAAACCATGGAGATGCTTTTAAAATTACATGTGGTTTTGATGCAAAGTCGAAGCCAGCACTGGAATGGGAAAGATAAAGGAAGGCAATACACTTCTCCTATCTTCTGGATACTGGATTTGGCTAAAAAAAACTGTATCAACAACTACATATGTGCTTTCATCTTTTCTAGAGATGGGCAAATCGACTCATACAGAACTGGGTTCAACCTGAATATTCACAGTTGTTTGGTTTTTAACAAAACCAAACAATTTTGAATTAGTCTCTAATCTGGAGACGCCATGGAGAGCGATCAACTGCCTGCAACATCCTTCAGCATGACCAGTTTGGCAGTGGGTCAGTAATGCTGTCGGGTGGCATTTCTTTGGAGAGCCGCACAGCCCTCATGTGCTCACCAGAAGCAGCCGAGATGAGATTCTCAGACCCCTTGTGAGACCATATGCTGGTGTGGTTGGCCCTGGGTTCCTCCTAATGCAACACAATGCCTCCTAATGCAACACAATGAGGTCTGGCATTAGACATCATGTGGCTGGAGTGTGTCAGCAGTTCCTGCGAGATGAAGGCATTGAAGCTATGGACTGGCCCGCCCGTTCCCCAGACCTGAATCCGATTGAGCACATCTGGGACATCATGTCTCACTCCATCCACCAACGTCACATTACACCACAGACTGTCCAGGAGTTGGCAGATACTTTAGTCCAGGTCTGGGAGGAGATCCCTCAGGAAACCATCCGCAACCTGATCAGGAGCCTGCCCAGGCATTGTAGGGAGGTCATACAGGCATTTGGAGGCCACACACACCACTGAGCCTCATTTTGACATGTTTTAAGGACATTACATCAAAGTTGGATCAGCTTGTAGTGTGCTTTTACACTTTAATTTTGGGGCGACTCCAAATCCAGGCCTCCATTGGTTAATAAATGTGATTTCCATTGATAATTTTTGTGTGATTTTGTTGTCATCACATTCAACTTTGTACAGAACAAAGTATTCAATGAGAATATTTCATTCATTCAGATTTAGGATGTCTTATTTGAGTGTTCCCTTTATTTTTTTTATTTTTCAGTGTATATTAATGTGCAGTAGAGGATATATGACTTCTCACAATACGCACCTCAGATAAACCTTCCTGTCAATTAATAACAAAATACCAAAAGCAGTATCTTTGCTTTCAAAACAAGGTTCTGCAAAAGCACCCCCTGTACATTATGAGCACTATATTTATCAACAACACCGCACCCCTTGTTAATACTTGTTTCAGGTAGAAAAAAAAAATATATATATATATATATATATATATATATATATATATATATATATATATATATATATATATGAGGGAGGACATGAAACTGGGGCAGAGATGAGGGGGAACATTATACTGGGGGTAGAGATGGAGGAGGACATACTGGGGGCAGAGATGGATAGGGGACATGAAACTAAGGGCAGAGATGGAGGGGGAACATGAAACTGGGGGCAGAGGAAGGGGAGACATTAAAATGGGGGCAGACATTGGGGGACATTAAACTGGGGGGGATTAAGAGGGACATTAAAATGGGGACAACTAGAGGAGGACATTAAACCGTCGGAGTAACTGGAGAGGGATCTGTTTGCCTCTAGTTGCCCCCAGTTTCATGTCCTGCCCCAGCTGCCATTAATTTATTGCCCCCCTCCAACTACCCCACTGTTTAATGTCCCCCTCCAGCTGCTCTAGTTTCATGTCCCCTCTAGTTTCCGCCAGTTTAACCCCTTCCCGACATGCGCCGTAATAGTACGGCGCGTGTCGGGTCTGTAACTATGGCGACCGCCCGGGAGCCGGGCGGCCGTCATAGCCGCCGGGTGTCTACTGCTTTAAGCAGTAGACAACCGGCTCTAATGCCTCCGATTGGTCCCCGGACCGATCGGAGGCATTAACCCCTCCGGCGCTGCTGTCAAAGGCGCCGGAGGCGCCATTTTCCCGGCGGCGCATGGGCGCCGCCATTTTGGCAGGGATCGCTGGCTCCTGGAGCATGCTCCAGGGCCGACGTCATGTTGCCATGACAGCTGGGAGCCTTGTTAAAGGCTCCCAGCCGGTCTGCAAATTCTCTCTTTTGCAGGCTGGTGTATACAGCCTGCAAAAGAGATGATGATTTTTTGCAATGCATTGCAATGCATTAACATTGTAATGCATTGTATTAGTGATCAGACATCCTGGGGTTCAACACCCCTAGGGGGTCTAATAAATGCAAAAAATAAAATAAAAAAAAAAGTAAAAAAAAATATGAAAAAATATAAAAAGTATTAAAAGTTCAAATCACCCCCCTTTCCCTAGAACAAATATAAAAGTAGTTAAAAACTGTGAAACATATACATGTTAGGTATCCCCGCGTCCGAAATCGCCCGCTCTACAAATCTATAAAAATATTTTTCCTGTTCGGTAAACGCCGTAGCAGGAAAAATAGTCAAAAGTGCCAAACCGCCGTTTTTTCACTGTTTTAATTCTGATAAAAATTTGAATAAAAAGTGATCAAAGCAATAACATTTCCCGAAAATGGTAGAACTAAAAAGTACACCCGGCCCCGCAAAAAAAGACGGACTATGCATCCCCGTACACCTATGTATAAAAAAGTTACGGCCGTCGGAATATGGCAACTTTTAGAAAAAAATTTTTTTAACACCGTTTTGGAATTTTTTTTAGGGGTCAAAATGTAAATAAAACCATATAAATTTGGTATCCCTGGAACCATACCGAAACACAGAATATAGGGGACATGTCATTTTGGCTGCACAGTGAACGCCGTAAAACCAAAGCCCGTAAGAAAGTCGCAGAAATGCATTTTTTCTTCAAATCCACCCCATTCTGAATTTTTTTCCTGCTTCCAAGTACATTATATAGAATAATTAATGGTGGCATCATGAAGAAAAAATTGTCCCGCAAAAATTAAGACCTCATATGACTCTGGGAGCGGAGAAATAAAAAAGTTATGGGGTTTAGAAGGAGGGGAGTCAAAAACAAAAAACGAAAATCAAAAAATGCCATCGGCGGGAAGGGGTTAAACTGGGGCACCAGGAGAGGGACTTAATACTGTGGGGCATTTGGAAGGGAACATTATAATGTAGGGACATATAATTTACGGGTGACTGTAGGAGGATTATACTGTGTGGGGGCACATGGAAAATGAATGAGAATGGGCAGAGTCAATTTAAAAGTGGGCGGAGCTCAAATTGCCACAGTGCGCACACATTTTGTCCCTCTTTCTGTTTTTCAACAGGAGGTATGATAATGTACTTGCTATCATGGTGGTATCCCTATAATATAGCAAGACATATCTCAAGACACTTGATCAGATAATACGGCAAGTGTGTGAACTTTCTAATCATTCATCTTCAGTCTTTACTCACTGAGAGAACTTGATGGTTGAGTTCAGAGAATCTGCCCTGCTCTTTGTTCTTGAGAGCCGAGACAATTACCCCCCTCAGAAATGCTTTTAACATAAAAAGTCAGAAAGTAAAAAATGTGTGTGTGCTGACCTGGAGCAATATAATAATTTTATCCGCTTTTTATGTCTCTGTAACATGTCTGGTTATGACACAAGCTCGGGCCGTCGCTGCACTATGGCGGTGTCTGCTAATCCTGCTTGGGCTGTCCATAATGGCAATTAGTTTTCATCTGTCCACAGCTCCCTGACAGGAGGAAAATGCAGCCCTGCGTCCCCTCAGGAAAACAAATTATACATATATCCTTTTCCTTCAACTTCAAAGACTGACTCTTCCTACATTACTGAATATTTCAACAATCTGTCTTTGGGGTGGAAGCTCCTCCAATTGTTGCTAATTCATTTGGGAGGGCTATGTCCAATGTAACTCTGTTAACCCTTTGTATGCTTGGTATCGTCAAGAATCACACAAATAGGTATGATAATATCCTGATAATGTAACCATCATCATTGCGGACAAACTATTTCGTGTATGACGTGTGAAAAAAACTAACAAAAAAACAGCTTATATGCAAAGTGAGGGTTTAAAGCCCAATGTTATAAAACAGCAAAAATAAAAATGCTGTGGAAAAACGCATAGCAGAAATGAATTTTTTTTTTATTTTTTAAATGAGTAACATTTTTGCTTTGGTTTTCTTTTTGGTTGTTCATCCTTTATAAGGTCCCAAATTGTGAAAACACAGCAGAAAAAAAAAGTGGCGTTTTCCAGTACCAGCAAAGTGAGTGAGATTCTGGCTAATGCCATCCACACATTGCAAAAAAAAAAAAAACGCTGCCAAAAATTCTCCCTATAGATTTAATAAAGAGTCCACAGCAGCACCAGGGTAATGGTGGGTGCTCAGCCCAGAGCCTCTGGTAACAGCTCCATGTAAATATCCAAGGACAGAGGCAGTACTCCATTGTTTTCTATAGACAATAATGAAGTTTATTCCATGTGTATTGGCAACGTTTCAGCTCTGGTGAGCCTATGTCAAGGGAGATATACATTTAATAAGGGAAGAAAAAATGCTCAGAAAAATACAGCAAAAATGCTGTGGAAAAAATATGATGCATTTCTGTTACATTTTTTTTTAGCTGCATTCCACAACATGGGAAAAACGACTGGAAAAATGAAAGTGTTTTCGCAGCTAAGGGAGCCTTCACATGGAGTAAACGCGCGTGTATTTTTACAAAATACAAGTGTAAAAATACACATGTAAAGATAAGATTCCCATTGACTTTAATGATATTTTGCAGGTGTATTTTTACATGTGTATTTTGCAAAAATACACGCACGTTTACTCTGTGTGAAGACTCCCTAAAATTGACATGCTGCAACTTATTTTCCTGCAATGTGTGGATGAGATGAACCAAAATCTTACTGATACTGTAATATGCAGCCTTTTTCCTGCTGCGTTTCTGCAACACGGGGTGTTTGCCTAAGGAAAATAATGCAGTATTTTACAGTCACTGTATAGTGGATAGCATTCTAGTGAATCCCATCCCCATACTACAGTAAACTATGCGCAGCGGACACGCATAGATTTCCAAAATTTTTGCAATGCATTACTGCCACAGTTTTGTTCTTTTTTTTTTTTTTTTTTTTCCGGCGCTTTTAGGGTGAATTCACACTGAGTAAACGCTAGCTTATTCTGAACGTAAAACACGTTCAGAATAAGCAGCGTCTAAAGCAGCTCCATTCATTTCTATGGGAGCGGGGATACGAGCGCTCCCCATAGAAATGAATGGGCTGCTTCTTTCACTCCGTGCAGTCCCATTGATGAAGTGAATGGGGAGTGCCGGCGTGTACGCTCCGGCATGAGCAGAGCTTGCCGTATACGCCGGCACTCCCCATTCACTTCAATGGGACTGCACGGAGTGAAAGAAGCAGCCCATTCATTTCTATGGGGAGCGCTCGTAACCCCGCTCCCATAGAAATGAATGGAGCTGCTTTAGACGCCGCTTATTCTGAACGTGTTTTACGTTCAGAATAAGCTAGCGTTTACTCAGTGTGAATGCACCCTTAGGCTGCGGCCTGCTATATGGGGCCTTAGCCTAAGTCTTCAACTTTTTTTTTTTTTTTTTTCCTGGAGCTTTCCCAAAACATATGGCTCACTCAAAAAAAACTAAATTTTAAGACTATATTATATTAGGCAGTCCATTAAAATTGACTGTCAAAGAAAACAAAATCAATGTGACTTATTTATTATTGCTTTTTTGTCAGAATTCTGGCGGTATTATTCCTATTTTGTGCCTTGCAATTTTTCTATTGATTTTTTTTCCTAACTTGATTTTTTTTTTTTTCAAAATTGACCTGTAATGTGAAAGTGGTTTGGCTGGTGCATAGTTATATGCGAAATTTGCTAAATGTGACTTTTTAAAAAGTAGCTAAATTTTTGCACAAGCACACTCCACATCTTGCCTTGAAAAATTCACCAAAAATCCTTTGTAAACTCTTGCACCCATAAACCAGTGTAAAACATTTTGTTACATTTCTGTAAAGAACAATACTAGTAAAAAATAAACCAAGGCAGAAAAATGGCATAGAAAAATCCCCACCTGATAAATCGGGATAGATGTATTTTAAAAACATCCCATAGTCATTTTTCACATTTGTGTGACTAAGGCCTTAGGCAACACGTGTCAGGTCCATTGTGGAATGTGCATTGCCGGAGTTGAAAACCACGCTGAACCTGAACCAAGAAATTGCCCTGCTGTGGGTTTTTCAGCAGCATGTGGATGTGAATTGTTCCGTCTATATTCAATTCTGCTGGTGGTTAACATGTTGAGATTATACCATGTGTGGCCCCAGCCTCAAACTGGGAAATTTATTGTTTGGAATTTTCAGTCAATTTTTACGGAGTCAGCAATACCGTGATTTGCATCAAAAAAATATCAAACGTGTGATAAATGTGTTGAGTCTCTAAGTTTAAGGCCTGCTTCACATTGTCGTATTTGGCCATTGTCCTCAAACTGAGCACTGAGACAGAACCTGTACTCGCAGCATTAGGGTGCATTCAGACTACGTAACGCCGGGCGTGTATGAGAGCCGTACACGCCGGCATTACGGCAGACTGCCGAACACTTCCCATTCACTTCAATGGGAGCGCTCGTAACAGCGGCGTTTACGAGCGCTCCCATTGAAGTGAATGGGAAGTGTTCGGCAGTCTGCCGTAATGCCGGCGTGTACGGCTCTCATACACGCCCGGCGTTACGTAGTCTGAATGCACCCTTAGGCTACTTGTACACATAGTTCTTAAATGGTGGGATTTTCTTTAAAAAAAAAAAATTAAAAAATGCCTGTATTGCTTTGAATTTCTTACGATACTTTTGACCTTGGAAATTTAAATTCACACAGGATTTTTTTCTGCACTCATTTTTATTTTATTTTTTTAAGGGAGCCTTCACATGGAGTATACGCTCTGCCCATTCTGAACGTAAAACTCGTTCAGAATGAGCGCGTAAAACCAGCTCCCATTGATTTCTATGGGTGCCGGCATACATGCGCTCCCCATTGAAATCAATGGGAGGCTTTTTTCCTTATTGCTTTCAATGTGATAAAAGCCTCCCATTGAATGGTGGCTGGTTTTCACGCGCTCATACTGAACGAGTTTTACGTTCAGAATGAGCGGAGTGTATACTCCGTGTGAAGCTCCCTAACAATAAAATCAATAAGAAAATGCCTAAAAAAAAACCTCCAAAGCACGCTGCATTTCCAGAAAATGTCAGAGGCAAAAAACACACTGAAATGTTAATAGTCATGATTTCTTATGCAATAAGCTATGACATCTGGCGCAGTGTGTGTTTGTTTGTTTTTGTAGTAAAAATCCATGTTGTTAGAGGCTAAAGCTCCATGTTGTGAAAAAGAAGCATTTCACAGTACCTCCATGGTCATATCAATAAAGTCCTAAATATGTCCTAAATGAAAGTAATCAGAAATGTAATAAATGTCAAGTTTGTTTTCAGAATATGAGGTTTAGAATTTATTATTAATAATAATAATACATTTTATTTATATAGCGCCAACATATGCCGCAGCACTGTACAATTTGTAGGGTTCAAATATAGACAAAAAAGATATATTATAAAGAAATAGTCACTTCACACAATGAAACTGAGGGCCCTGCTCGCAAGAGCTTACAATCTATGAGGTAGAGGGGCTGACACAAGAGCTAGCAGGGGTGGCATCGGAGGTAGTATTGTTTATACAGTGGTCAGACAATTTTGTATTAGAGGTTACTGTCATTACACAAACATAAAGCTGTATGAGCCATCACCAGTCGTGTCCTTTAAAATGTGGATGGTGCTTGGACATACAAAGTTAGCCTGACTGTTCATACAGATTTTGTGGGTTTTCATGTACTTTATATGGGTTGACCCACAAATAAATCTTAATTTACTCTTTTAGCATACCAGCCATGGACAGGAATAGACTTGACAGGCTGGTTACAAGGGCCAGCTCTGTCCTGGGGAGCCCCCTGGACCCAGTACAGGTGGTGGGTGACAGATGGATACTGTCCGTGGTGAGCTCCATGCTGGAGAATAACTCCCATCCCATGAATGAGACCGTGATAGCACTGGGCACACTGTCAGTGACCGACTGCCTCACCCCAAGTGTGAGAAGGAACGTTATCAACATCAGGCTAAGTGAAAATCACTCCGCTCAGAGAACTAAATGATCCTGAACAGTGGCGTAACTAGGAATGGCGGGGCCCCGTGGTGAACTTTTGATATGCCCCCCCCCCCGACTGACACCGAAGACCTCGACCGACCCCCTCCTCCGCATTCCTGCGCGCTGTCCCATAGTGGTCCCTGCACACAGTATTATGTCCCATGGTGGTCCCTGCACACAGTATTATGTCCCTTAGTGGCCCCTGCACTCAGTATTATGTCCCTTAATGGCCCCTGCACACAGTATTATGTCCCTTAGTGGCCCCTGCACACAGTATTATGTCCATTAGTGGCCCCTGCACACAGTATTATGTCCCTTAATGGCCCCTGCACACAGTATTATGTCCCTTAGTGGCCCCTGCACACAGTATAATGTCCCTTAGTGGCCCCTGCACACAGTATTATGTCCCTTAGTGGCCCCTGCACACATTATTATGTCCCTTAGTGGCCCCTGCACACAGTATTATGTCCCTTAGTGGCCCCTGCACTCAGTATTATGTCCCTTAGTGGCCCCTGTACACAATATTATGTCCCATAGTGGCCCCTGCACACAGTATTATGTCCCTTAGTGGCCCCTGCACTCAGTATTATGTCCCTTAGTGGCCCATGCACTCAGTATTATGTCCCTTAGTGGCCCCTGCACTCAGTATTATGTCCCTTAGTGGCCCGTGCACTCAGTATTATGTCCCTTAGTGGCCCCTGCACACAGCATTATCCCCCATAGCGGCCCCTGCACACAGTATTATGTCCCTTAGTGACCCAATAACTGAAAAGTACCTTTATTTTATTTTTTAAAATCCCCCCCCTCCCCTCCCCTCCAGGGACTTGAGCCTGCAATCATTTGATTGCAAGTCCCATAGACGGCAATACAAGTGTATTATCGTCTATGGGAGATTCTATACATTACTATTGCGGATGGTCATAGAGAGCAGCCGCGATAGTAATATAGCGATGACAGGCCTGGGAGCCTTCATTAGGCTCCCGGCTGTCATCTGAACAAGTCGGATCCTGCAAGCTCATCGCGCAGGAGCCGGCCTGCAACTTTTAAGGTATGGGGGCTAACGTGACCCTTTTTTTTTGGTGTGTGGGGGGGGGGAGAGGACATCTCCTGAGGCCAGGGCATCTCCGCTGTTAACTCTTACAGCGGAGATGCCGAAGCTCGCTATTACATACCCGGCATCCGGACCCTCCGACGCAGCACACAGGGGCAGGTCATGCTCGTCACGCTCCTGGCAGAGTACTGGAAAGCGAACACGGGGTGTTCGCTTTCCAGTACTCTGCCTCTGACTCGGAGGATCTGGATGCCGGGTATGTAACAGCGAGCTTCGGCATCTCCACTGTAAGAGTTAACAGCGGAGATGCCCTGGCCTCAGGAGATGTCCTCTCCCCCCCCCCCCAAAAAAAAAAAAAAAAGTTTCAAGTTATCCCCCGGCCCCCAGGGGCCGGTCCCATTCCTACAGAAGTTAAAAAAAAGAAAAATTCAAATTGACACGTCAGGGGCCCAGGCCCCCTGACGTGTCGGGCCCTGTGGCAGCTGCCTCTGCTGCCTCAGCGGTAGTTACGCCACTGATCCTGAAGTCTTTTCTTATTAGTTGCTATGACTCCTAGTATATTTTTCTATCTGCAACTTCTGT
This sequence comes from Leptodactylus fuscus, assembly GCF_031893055.1. Taxonomy (NCBI): domain Eukaryota; kingdom Metazoa; phylum Chordata; class Amphibia; order Anura; family Leptodactylidae; genus Leptodactylus; species Leptodactylus fuscus. The sequence continues at coordinate 161,549,147 of NC_134269.1, read as the reverse complement.
TCTTTCTTGTAATATATTACTGTATTATCCATGCTGCTGTAACACACTGAATTTCCCCATGGTTGGACTATTAAAGAATTATCTTATCTTATCTTAGTTTAAATCACACAACACAAATCTTCAGTTTTCTTTTACTTTACTTTTCCTAGGACCACTCTCCCCCAGACCTCCTTCATTTCAACTGATGCAAACGTAGGTTTCCACTTAGATCACATTACTATAGTCCTAAGTGCAAAGGTATTTGCTTTTCTAAATCTTAAGGACTCCTCTTCCTTGTCGAGGGCAGGACAATTATTATACCACAAGGAATTTCCATGGAAAACCAGTTAGAACAAAAATTAGGAAGCATACAGAAGTTTATGGGTTTTTTTTTTTGAATCTTTGCACTTGCTTTTACTGTTGGAGGTTCATATCTTGGGGTGTTAACACTAATATAAAGTGTGAGAAAGTGAAGGGTTTGGTCTGGGAATTCAGGTATGTTCCGGCCAGGCAGCTAAAGGGTGTTTGGTAAAGGCCCACACCAGGGAGGTCAGCTGGGTAATTAAGGCTTGATAATAGTCTGTGTGTGAGGACTCGGAGTGTGGCACCACACTGACAGAGCTGACCTGTCCAAACTGAATCTACAGAGCAGGTACAGTGCCACCCGTTGTTGTTGCCAAGGCGGGAGTCTGGTAGCCAGGCTCCTCTATAGTCAGGGAAAAGTTTTCTTATGTTTAGTTAGTTCTCAGTGTCGCTGTTTCCTGCACTGCTACCGAGCATCTACCTGAGCGATTCACCACAAAGGGAATACAGTATATCCATTATACTTTGGATGGATTGATGACCTCAGGTTTATATGTTTCACCTTCAGTACGTTCAGGTTTCTGAATCGCAGACCTGTTGTTAGTTACAGTAGAGAGTATATAGAAAGAGAAGATAAATGAGATCCTTTCACACAGCTACAAGGTGAAAGTTGAAGAAGCTTTTGCCATCTCTGCCAAGTCTAAAACAAGCATTTACCTAGAATACGTGAAGCTTAGCACAAGATAATGATTTTGTAACAAGGGATGTGGCAAGTGATGTCTGGACTAAGTAAAAGTAGTGCTAATGAAGTCATTACAATAACCTCTTTGCATGTTACTTTTGTGGTGAGCTCCTCATTTCATCACACTTGCCTTTAGGCTGTTGCTTTTGCCATAAAGTCCTACCGCTACCAGTTATGAATACTAGTAGCAGCAAGTAAGTTACTATATATTTGCAATGGTACACTCCAACAAACAATACACAGGAGAAAAAAAAATCAATAACCATACTTACTGAAGGAGAGATATTATCCCCAGAACTTAGTAAATCCAATTATACAAGTAATCCTCAAATATAGTATATGGCCGGAGCCTGACATAGTGTGAAAACTGCAAAATGGATGGTATTCTGGCTAATCCCATCCACAAATTGCAGAAAATAATCCACAGCGCAAATGCTGCAGTTTGACAAATGCTCACGTTTTTTCAAATCACAGCATAACTACGGAAATGCTGGTGGTTTCCGTTAAAGGGATTCTATCATTAAAAAACATGTTTTAAATTAAAACCATGTAGGAATAGGTTTTATAATGGCAATTAATCTCTTACCTTTATCTTGAAGGTGTGTGCTGCCATTTTTGAATTTTGTCTTTTTTCTTCTTTGTTAGTTGTGCTCAGAAAGCACAGGGGGCACTCCCCACACAGCACAGCGTTGTCATCCATCCAGTGCCGCCTTTCTTCTGCTCTGTCTGTCCTCTTCTTACAGAAGACCACCGCAAAATGGCCAAAGGAACAGCTGACTGCACATGTTCTGTCACCATTTTGCAGTGATTTCCTACAAGAGACCACCACAAAATGGCAAACGGACATGCACAGTCGGCTGTTCCATCGGCCATTTTGCTGTGGTCTCCTGGAAGAAGAGAACAGACGGAGCAGAAGAAAGGCGGGGCTAGATGGATGACAAGCTGTGCTACTGGTAATTGAGTTGGTAGGGGCACTAGGAGGAAATCTTTTAGGAATTTTGAGGGCATATAGGAATTCCACTGTTCTGATGAGTCACAAAAAAGTGGGAAAGGTGATATTCTGGAATCCGATGAGACGTTCCATTTACTGCTGCTGGTTGCCACTAGTAAATAGCTACCACCACTGGTCCACCACGTTATGCGCTACAGCACTGTCACACATGTTGCCACAGCTGACTACTACCACTACCACCACAAATGTCCTACAGCCTTTTCCATCATATTATGCTCTGCCACATTGTTACTCATGTTCTCACAGCTACCACCACAGCCACCATTATGGAAGACATGTCCTGTGCTCTGATTAATCACATTAGGGCCTGCTGCACTGACACACATGTTGCCGCAGCTGCCTACCACTACTGCCATCAGTCAGACAGAAATGTCCTGTGGTCTTATTAATCATATTATGCCCTGCTGCACTAGCACACATGTTGGCATGGCTGCCTACCGCCACTGCTCAGCCAGACATGTCCTACAGTCTTGTCCATTATAGTATACCCTGCTGCACTGCCACGCATGTTGTCATAGCTGCCTACCACCACAGTGTTGTCATAAAAAAAATACAAATTTTGATTTCACATCTGCTCCCATAATGAGATTATTTTTGGTTGCTTTTTTTCTTGAAAAGCCAATTCCTCTTAATTTTTCAAGTGGTTCATAGCCACAAGTTTGTTTCTCAACAATGAGCCACTGTAGCACTTATAAGTCACTATGGCGGGTTCATTTTTCTGTAAAACCATTGCTGTCCAATTTCTATGAACCAATTTTTTAAGCTGATTTCAGGCTGTTCAACCCAAAATTAACATTGGTCCCGAACCACACGAGCACGAAACAAAGGAAATCTCGAAAGGTTTGCCCATCTCTACGCATGAATGAGATAGTTGACTGTAGAGTGAAAATTGTCCCTATTTCAACCTCAGATACACTAGTTCATTGTTGTGTAGAACCCCTTAAAGGAAATAAAATTAATTACATTTTTTGGGAAGGTGTTGGGGTTACCAAAACATAGCTGTGATATTTGGCCCCTGCTGTCTGTATCCACTGCTAATCCTATGTCTGCAATCGACCATTTTTTATTCTATTCCTTTTTGTACTGACAATATGATAACATGTTTGATTTTCCCATGGGCAAGCCGCTGCAGAGTATTCCACATAAATCAAGTCAGAATTTCTTTTCATCCATCTAATAACTTGATTAAATTATGTCAGAAGGCCGATAATATTCTGTCTATGACTCAAATTATGTTGATGCTACATTCTCTAGCAAAAAAAACTATGTATAGAAAAAATGCATTGAAAATCATCATTTATTTCACTTATACATTTTGAATGTTATCAAAATTCCTGACAACCTGGGAAATGGACCCAGGTGCTGAAAAAATGATCTGACAGCACATTTTTTTGTTAAGAGGTGGTGACAGCAGTGACAGAAACATCTGTTTCTCAGATTCTAAATCTTGGTTAACAGATTCCTGCTGAAGAGTTCCTCTTGTTACACCCATCTATAATGTTAAAGTTATGTAGCAAACACAACATTTCTTTGCTCTACAACCCTGTAGTTAAAATTCCTACTACAATGAGTTAAACTTTGATTTATTTTGTTAATATCTGGATCAATACTATTTTATGGTTATTATTATCTAGACGGATTTCTGAACATTATATCAAAGGGCTCTTTTCTGTGGCGGGAGCTGCAACTGAATTCAAAGACAAAAATTTACCATGCGGTTCACAATACAGTGGAAAGAATGCCTAATATTGCATCCGCATAGCAATGGGGGCCATGATGCCAGTAGTATGGCTCATGACTACTGCGACCATTGCTGTTATGAAGTCCATTGCTCTTATCTGTCATAGGAAAAAAGCAACTGACATTAACAGAAGTAGAATGATGGAAGCAAACTTCATCTGCATCCCTTCCTGTGGACTCTAATGTAAACAGCATGACCAAAACTTTCTTCTGTCATGTTTGTTTACTTTTGGAATAGAAGTATAAGTCTTGTATGCAGGAAAAGTAAGAAAGCTTACATCAGGATGAATAGAGATGAACACTAGACATCTGCATTACTCTCTTAATGTTCATGGGCTTATCCAGAGGCAATTCAAACCAGTCATTAATAATGGTAGTCTTTGTCTTATACAGACCAGTCTATGTCTTACAAGCCATGGTTAGTCATGTTTTTGATATTTCATGAATTTCCAAATGTAGTTTTCTTATATCAGTATATACTCTTCAACTGCCCTGCTAATACTGCAACAATTCAACGTTGTAACACTGCTTTAAAGAAGACCTTTCACCATCTCTAACAAGTCCAGTTCTTTACATCATTTAATAACTGCTACTACACTGACTCACGTAGTTGAAATTTCTTCTTTAGCCCCTACTGTTCCTGAACAATCAATGCTGTTGTCAGGATTTGAATCTGTGACCTGCTGTTTTGCCTGCTATCAAGACTTTTACCTGACATTTGCTCATCTGCTCTTGGACTATTACCTCAGCCCCTGTGGGCCACCCACATGCTGTCTCCAGTCCCCTCTGCATTACCTGATGACTGGACTCCTGATCCTGTGCCACTAGTACCGTGACAGCTGTTAGTTTTGGTGCCTGATGTGCTATTTAGTCTCTGTACTGTCAGGAGGGCGTAGTCAGGCAGGAGCAGACAAGGAGGTGTGATTCTGATCCCTGACACTGGCTGCCTCTGATTGGAGCTATGAGTCACGCCCCCTGCCTGACACCGCTCTTCTGACATTACAGAGCTTATATAGCACATCGAGTACCAAAACTTACTGTTCGTGTTGCTCATGAATGATGGGGACTAGAGAGAAAATTCCAAATGTTCTGGAGTTGGTGGAGTGACACCTATAAGCAGATGCTAAGAACTAGAATTGGTGGAGGTGGTGAAAGGCCTTCTTTGAAAGACATCCAGTTATCACAGTGAGCACCAAAAGTTATAATACTTATTAAAAATCACATTAAAACCACCTTAAATAGTCATCATGAAGTCACAAAAGTGAGGAAGGGGTATATAGGACATAATTATGCACACCACAGGAAAACATATAGATAGATAAATGCCATAGATAGATCTCATAGATTGTAAGCCCTCGCGGGCAGGGCCCTCTACCCCACTGTGCCAGTCAGTCATTGTTAGTATTATATCTACCTGTATATTCTGTGTATTGTATGTGAGCCCCCAAATGTAAAGCACCATGGAATTAATGGTGCTATATAAATAAATAATAATAATAATAATAATAATAATAATTAATAATAATACCATAGATGGATGGATATAGATAGATACCATAGATATTATACACACACAAATAGTTCCTCATATAATAAATGTACAGTCCTAGATTATAACTGCCGGCCTGGCTGGGTTATTTTTACTGCCCAATTCTGTCTGGACCTGTCTATGAACATCATTATCTCAAACAGGTGTTGGGCACTAAAAACAGGCCCATCAAGTCTGCGAGGAACTCATTGAGGACTGTGTTGTTTCATGACAAGCTACGATTATCATGTCATTGCTGTTGTAAATCATGCAGGAGCTGACACCGAGACAGGATACAGTTTAGCCAAATGCATCATATTTACTGTATGGCAATAGGAAATAGCCAGTTCTCATTGTTAGCAATCTTCACCACCTAAATGATCATCACTTACGCTCATACCTGGCAGCTCAAAAATGTTAAGTACTTGTAGGATTTATAGTCTGAGGCTCTAAAAGCTCAGCTCAGAGCAGCCTCTTCCATGGTTCTTCATTAATTCCCTCATTTCATTCCTTTATTCTGTTGCAATCTGTTGTATTTTTCAATGTTGTAGTAAAAGGATAATTTCCTGGTGTACTATTTTATGTCAAGAACGTCTTTCATTTATATTTGGTATTTAATGTTTGGAATAGCTCCAGATCTAATTCCAGCCTATTGATAAATTTGTACAAGAGACAAGTTGTGTTTATGTCTTATACAAATGGGCGGTTCTGTTTGTACTGCCAAATGGAAAATCTCATATCTATTTGCAGTGGAATCTGCAGTAACACTGAAGCCCCACGTTGTGAAAATGTTTTACATTATCTGCAAAGTGAAAGGAATTCTGGCTAATCCTAACCACACATTTCAGAAATAGGGGCAGAAAGTCTGCAGAGGAAAACTTGGGGAAAAAAAACAAAATGTGTTCCGTTGTATTTTTTTTCCTAAGCATTTTTCACTAAGTGGGGCCTTAGCCTTAATCTGCAGATGAATGTGAAATTAGTGTCACGGTTCGCAGTGGATCCCATTCAGTGAGAATATTGGCAAAGTCCTACAGATACGCAATGTGTATTTTATAGCTGAAAATACTGCAGTAACTCATCAATATCACAGCTTAGTAATACTAGTGGGCTACTTCAAGGCAGGAAATTGAACTATATAACAAAATGGATGTTAGGCCGGGGACTTGCTTGGTGTAAACTCTGTTGTTTGGCTACAGTGGAAACGCAGTGTTTTACAGTCACTGCGAAGTGGATGGGATTCTATCAAATTCCATTCACACATTGCAGAAAAATATGTGCAGCAGTTATGCTGCAATTTCCAAAACCGTTGCAGTTTGGTAAATCGCAGCATGTCAATTATACCTACGGAAACGCTGGTGTTTTCCTTATAGGTATAATGGAAACAGAAAGTAAGAAGCTCTTTGGAAAAAAACGCAATACTTTGCTGCTGCAGGTTTTCCCACGGCCCTTTTTTGCTCCACAATACAAAACAAGGACAAACAGCCCAAAAAATATGAATGCAGTGCTTGCAATCCAAAATGAGACAAAAAACACTTGCATGCCCCGTAGTCTTGAAATGGTGAGCGTCACCCAGGAGTCGCTGATGCAAGGGATGTTATCCCCGTAGATAACTTGTCCTCAATGGAAAACTGCAAATGGTGTCTCCCAGCACGAGGACAGACTCCGAAGTTGTTCTTAATAAAACTTAGCTTTTATTATTTTTTAGCATACAGCTGGTTAAAATTACATTAGTGGCGGTCTACTGACCCCACCACCACTAATGTAATTTTAACCAGCTGTATGCTAAAAAATAATAAAAGCTAAGTTTTATTAAGAACAACTTCGGAGTCTGTACTCGTGCTGGGAGACACCATTTGCTTTTTTGCTCCAGACTGCTACATAGGGCCTCATCCTTATAGTGGTGAACTACTGAGAACATGCTGTGCAATAAGGATCAAACACAGATTAAATTTGGATCCATCTGTATTCTGATCACTCTCTTCAGACTACAATGGACATTTAGCATCTGCAGAACAGATGAAAGTAGTACATGCTGCTTTTTAAAGCTATATTCACTTGACTGTCTGTTTCTTGGCTGTAAAATATGGGACTAATTGATCCATTTTTATTGGTAATTTCCATTTGTTGCATCCAATCCATTTGTCTGTTTTTAATGGCTGAGTGCCATGCGTTTTACTTCTTTGTTTAGTGGAGTGTTAAATAATAATATTAATAATAATATAATTTCATTGATCTTTTTCTTGACCCAATCCACTGTCCCATTTTGTAATGGATGTAACTTGGATGTCAATTTGTTTTTACATCTTTAAAAAAAAACCCCATTAATTCCTATTAAAAATAAACAAACATACAATATATCTATTGACCGTTTTTACATTCCTTCCAAAAAAGACTGACATATGAATAGACTCATCCACTCTCAGTGGTTTTAAACCAGCCATGTGAATAAGGCCTAACAATATCCAAGTATTTTATGTTGTCATATGCATAGATTCATAGATTAACATCACCACAGTAAGGGTGCATTCACACTGAGTAAACGCTAGCTTATTCTGAACGTAAAACACGTTCAGAATAAGCGGCGTCTAAAGCAGCTCCATTCATTTCTATGGGAGCGGGGATACGAGCGCTCCCCATAGAAATGAATGGGCTGCTTCTTTCACTCCGTGCAGTCCCATTGAAGTGAATGGGGAGTGCCGGCGTGTACGCTCCGGCATGAGCAGAGCTTGCCGTATACGCCGGCACTCCCCATTCACTTCAATGGGACTGCACGGAGTGAAAAAAGCAGCCCATTCATTTCTATGGGGAGCGCTCGTATCCCCGCTCCCATAGAAATGAATGGAGCTGCTTTAGACGCCGCTTATTCTGAACGTGTTTTACGTTCAGAATAAGCTAGCGTTTACTCAGTGTGAATTCACCCTAAAAAGGAGTCTGTCAGCAGTAAATTGTAAAAGTGATTCTACAGTTTCTAAATATGCCTCTATTATTCTGTTTTGGAGCCCCATTTTCATATATATTGTTAATGTAGAGCCCCAGACGTGCCCCAAAGCACTTCCCTCATTTACATTTGAATAAAACATCAAATTACTTGAAAATAGGGCTCCTAAGCTGAATAATACAGACCTATTTGGAAACTGTTGCATCACTTATACAAGGTACTGTGTTTGGGTTTCTAAATTATTTACTAATGAAAAACTCTCTTTAAGAACAGCAGAAAAATGTATCAAATGAGGATGAAAATACGCACATGTGAAATCAGATGAAATAAAAAAACACAGCTCACCGACTGACATAGTGAAGTGAAATCCATATTCTAAGAGCAGGTGCACGGGAAAAAGTCCTGGACAAAAGACTGAGTCCGCACAAAGTCGATTTAACTTTTAGGGGGCTTTCACACTTGTGTCCGATGTTTGTGCATTCCGCTGGGTTTCCGTCTTCAGCCCTGGCGAAACTGGACAGGGAACGGAAACCTGGCAGTCAGTTTTAAAATCCATTCACTTGAATGGGTTTGTAAAGGTGACCGCCCGTGTCCGCCTGCTGCCTGTCCACAGGGAAACCATTTTTTTTTTTTTTTTAGCCGGACACAAAGTCCTGCATGTCCGAAAAAAACCTTTTTAATCCAGTCCTGCTTCCTCCAACAGATTTATTATCCCCTGGTTAGGCAAAATAGAATGAATGCCTCCTCCTCTGTAAAAAGTTACCCAGTTCAACCTAACATTGGGAACAATTGGCACTGTGTGGTCATTGCTTTAAAGTTTCTCTCCTTTAGTCGGCAATTCTGTCTCTCCTCCAATAGCACTATAGTTTCCCCTGAATATTTACTCCCCAGTTTGCCTCCTAGGTATAGTGAATATCTAGGCTGGCTATTATGACAAAATGTTCTTTTGTTTTATTTTCTTTTACAAAAGAAAGTTTGTCATTATTGCATGGAAACCTCCAGACATATCATTTCTTGAGTATTGACTTCAACTTAATAAATAATATGTTCTACTCTTTCAATTATTATATCTGAGTACAAAATGTCCCTATAAGTTTGATAAATATGGTTAAGGTGGCTGGAGATGATTTGTGCGGAAAACACATGGAACCCATTATAGTCTATGGGGTCCGTGTGGTTTCGTTGCTCACTGCTTTTTAATACATTCGGTATTCTGTTCGAGAGGTCCCCTAGCGGATTCACCACACGAAATACCAAACGCAGATGTGAACCGGGCATAAGTCTGTTAGAAAGCATAAACAAAACCTTTTTAGCATTGATTCTTTTGAGTTTCATACACTCCTTTCAAAAAAATACGCACTGCAAACTCACTGATTTCCAAAATCGTTGAGGCATGTCAAGTATACCTATGGAAACGCTGGTGGATTCCCTGTAGTTATAATGGAAGCAGAAAGTCTGCAGAAGAAACCTCTGTGGACTTTCTATGAAAAGCGATACAGGAAAAACTGCTTTTGTGGTTTTTCCCTGCGCGCTTTTTTTCTGTGGGACGCTACATGGGGCCTTAGCCTTAATATGGAAAACAGCAGGGCAATTGTAATCCAAGATAGACAGGAATTTATCAGTGAAATCTTAGGCATAGCTAAAGGGGGTGCAGCAGTAGCAGTTGCTGCTAAAGGTCTCTTTTCTCTATAAATTAAACCACTATTCTAAATGGCACAAGGTATATAGGGGACCCTTTACTGAATTGACATTGGATTCTGGGAGCTTCAAGTTACACCTTTGGCCTAATGTGTCATTAAATATTAAGTGTGGGGAATGTAGATCAGTAGCAGCAATTGTATGGACCCAACCAGTCAGAAAGGGACACAAAATATATAGCAAACAGGTTTATTTAGAGGAAACAACATAAATAAACCTTCAAGTCAGGTACAAAAATAATCAAAATAAAATACAGTCTTAACTTCAGACAAAAGGCAAAACAAAACACTGCTCGTCCAAGATCTAACTAGTACAGGATAAGGCTAACTATATATGTGGCTTACTTTTGGCTACATGAACAAACAAAACAGTACAGTTAGAGCTCAGTATTCCTGGACAGACCCAGGCACCTCCTCTTACTCCCAGGATCTGCCCTGAAGTATAGGCTCCGCAGCCTTTTATGGTCCAGTAATGAGCCTAGGACCCACGCCTGGGCTGAGTCCCACCCTGGACCACATATAGGTCAGAAACGTGGAGCTGCTATAACGGGACTCCAACATTCTACCTGTCTTCTCTTTAAAATATATAAACCTAAAAGTATCTCTTTCCATTTCTATAGACAATACCTGCTTCAGTTATATGCTCTCCTGATTTCCATGGGTTGGAAGGGTGTGGTCCACCAGGAAGGGGGATGTATTTTACAATGGAGCTGCTTTTGTGCTGTGCCCTTTTTTCATTGTGTTGTTGCTTTGTCTCATTATCATTTATTATGTGCAGTGTTTTGCTCTTTGTACTATTTGTATTAAAACATTTTTTTCTTGTTTCCTTTATTGGAGTCTAAACAGCGATTGTCTCCTTAGTCGCATAGTTCTCCGAGTGTAATGACTGTACTAATTAATTTCTCTCCAAACAGATTGGCCTCATTTATATGGAGCAGAGGGTTAATTAGCACACCTGAGCTGCACTTCCTTATTCCGAGCACAGTTCCTGTCGTGTTGTACATCTGCAGGCATCTGTCGTGTTACCAAATATTGTAAAAGGTAACACCTTGTTAATTAAAGCTTGACTGTGAAAAAGGCTCATCTGCATAATCCTCTTTTATGTAACTTGGAGAAGAAAAGGAAGGTGACATGATTCTGTCATCGCACATTAAAATGCATTTTGGAGAGAAACAAATAAAATGTCTTGTGGAACGGAGCACAAGACGAGCTATTATATGGTAATTGGGGCTGTAAATCGTATTTTCATGCTTTTGTTATCTATGAGGGATGAGAAGCAAAGTGATATATGACTTTCACTGGATGGAAGAATAACATGTACCATGGCAGCAACATACACTACAACGACTACAAAAATTAGACGAGTTCTACCCAATACCAAATATCCCCCTAAGACTAACCATATACGTTAGACAGCTGTCATTCAGTCATGACTTGGCTGAGCATGCATGTCTTCTCATTAAGGAGAGGGGGATGAAATATAAGAATAAGGCTAGGTTCACACTACCATTATTTAATGTCTGTTGCCCTCATCTGTCACTGAATTAAATGACAGATGCAGCTGGGCCCCCCTCCATAAGGTGTCCATTTGCATTAACCCTAGAGTAAAAACATGACAGAAGCTTTCTTCCGTCATGTTTTTTACTTTTCTGATGGAAGAAAAAAGTTGTACATGTAAAAGTTTTTCTTCCATTACAAAAGTAAACAAACATGACAGAAGAAAGTGTCCGTTATGTTGTTTACATTAGTGTCAATGGGAATGCACACAGATAGAGGGGGCTCCTATCTCTGTTTGTTACTCTGCTGAAGTTAATGTCCGTTGCTGTCGTCCTATGACAGCAACAGACATTAATAGCAATGATGTGAATGCTTAGGCATGTTTAAATCCAGCTCCAGATACCTCTTTTCCCTTACATCTGAAGTTGGGGGACAGTAAGGAGACCTCCACTTATATTAGATGGTCATCTGATCCCACTAATATTGGCAGATTCAGTCAATGCTCATCTGATTCATAATGTTTCTGTCTACCTTAAAGGGGTTGACCAACATCAGCATAACAAAAGGTTATACAATTTTCCAATATAACAATTCCTTGTGGTTTTCCTAATCTCTGCTTGCTGTGATTTATTGTTTACTTCAGTCCACGATCATGTGATGGACAGTTCACATTTATATGGTGCAAGGCTTGTTACAAGACAGACCTCTGATTATTGTACTGTAACTGGAACATGCCATGTACCCACATGGCCATGGATTGATTGTAATTCACTTAAAGTAAGCAATGATTGACAGAAAACTGATATCGGACAAGCCATGAGAAAATGAGACAGAAAGTATATAGGAAAATTATATGATGATGGACACACACCATTTTCTTCTGTATTTACCAGCCCTGGAATCCAAGGGATTGTCCATACACTGTTTTTTGTAATACTATAGGATCTCATGTGTTGCCGTGACTAATTTCATCTGACAGGGTGCGTTATATCAATTTCTGGATAATTATATAACTTTTTATTATAGAAATAATTAACATTTATTTGCTGAAACTGGACAACCCCTTTAACTAAAGATTCCTGGCTCACCAATAATCCTCTTAAAATTACAGTGATCATTTTGAATATGTTTATAACCATGAAGAGCAACGGATTAGCATCCCAGAGATCCCTGAGGCCATTATATGCAAATCCAATAAAAGCGGATGCAAACTTTGAGACATCATTTTAGGTATCCAAAGCCCTTCATCAGGCATGTGATAACATAGGATGCTGACGCAGACTCAATGTGGTTCAATGTGAAAGGTTGAAGACTTTGCCAAAGATACAGCAGTGGAACATGATTTAATTGAATCTGTATAAAAGCATCTCGGTTCATTTATTGTTTTTGGTTGTAGACACCACCCGAAATGTGCACCCAACACTCCAAGACTGGACTTGTGCTCCCTGAAGACGTCCACATGGCAATTTTGACTGTTTATAAGCACAGCAAGGATGCTTAGCCAGTACATGGGTTGTCTTCTTATAAAAACATATGATTATTTTTTTTCATGTCTAGAGGAAGTATGCCCTTACACAGAGAACCTAAGGGTAAGGCCTCATATAGCGAGCCACAGCCAAAAGCACTGTGAGAAAAAAACAAGGCGGAAACGCGTTGCGTTTTTTTTCTGCAGCACTTTTTGCAGAAAGCCTGCAGAGTTTTACTATGAGGGCTTTCTGTCAATATTATATTTATATGAACATTTCCGTAGGTATAATTAAAATGCTGCAATTTACAAAATCACAACAGTTGTTGAAATCACAGCATTTCCGCTGCAGATTTTTTTTTCTGCAGTGTGTACATGGAATTAGCCAGAATCTCATCCACTTTGCAGGTGCTGTAAAACTCCGCGTTTTGCCTTGACGTTTCGCCACAGCCAAATTGTGGTGTTTTTGAAACGCGAGACCTTAGCCTAACAAAAACGGTATTTATGGATATCATTAGACATTGGCCTGTAGAAAAGATAAAGTGCATATGTCATCGGTGGAGTAAATTGACTTCCATTCCAGCAACAATATAACGTTTATGGGGCCTTTCCAAACCTTCAGCTTGGGGCCACCATCAGTGGAAACAAGGATCTAACATGTCCAATCCTTCTGTTTGCCCCAGGGGTAAGTTATGCCAGAGGTGTTATTGCCACCTGCTCTCCTGAAAAAGAACATCTCATGGGGAAAATTAGGACAATGTTTTATGTTAAAAGCTGAATTAAAAAAGAGCAATTTACTGTGGTAGCACAAAATGTGAACATCTAGTTAGGGAAGTTGAGTTATAAGTAGATGACAGGGACTATTTTATAGCTGTTATTTAGTGTTTACAGCTAAGCTTCAAATGAGTCACCTTTAACAGGGCCATTAAATGTAATTGCATGGGAGAAGGAATGTGATGCTCTGGTTGAGGTCAATCTTCATACACTTCAGCTAGTTGAGACATTACAGTTTGCAGTGTATAGTGGTGCACTTTAAACAGTTTTTTCTTCAAATATTGTGCATTAGAAATCCGCCATCATGGCAATCTATGCATACATGTGTTATAAATGACTTAACATTAGTCAATACAGCACAAATAAAATAGGACAATCTCAAATGCTCAATCCTCAAAGTCCGCCCTGTGCATTTCTCCTGGAAAGGTATGATTAATCCAGACACTACCATCCCCTTGTCTATATGATGTCTCACTATAGAGTCATTGTCAGCACTGATTTAAAGGGGTTGTCCCATCACAAGGATCCTATCTATACTGCTAGTTTATGTGGATTTAAGACTTTTCCTAAATGCATTGCTTTATCAAAACTGCTTTGTTTGGCCGCTATCTTAATTTATTCACTTCATAGACTCTGTTTCTATGGCCCTTGGGATTATCTGCTCATTTGTCAAGTGATGTAGCTGCCTGCTCTCAGGGGGAGGAGGGAGGGGCTGGGAGCAGCTCTGAGCTGTTTGTGTCTTTTAAGTAGCGGAGCTTCTCAGAGAGCTCCGGGATTTCTGAGCTCTTATCAGTCAGTTTAATTGAATTTGGCTGATAAGGGCTGAGATAGGGAATCTGTTACCTCTGTATGTAATGCAAACTGACTCAAATCCAGCTCTGCTACATCAAATTCACACAGTGGTAATTCATATACAACCAATCCCGTGCAAGTGAAACCCCGCCCACCTATGTGCCGAGGAAAGCAGCAAGTGAAGAGGGCACAACAGCCTGCAGGTTAGTGAACAAGTGTCATGGGAATACCCCTTTAACCTTACCAGGGTGTGCAGGATCTCTTTGACAAGGTTCTATGAAATGAATGAATAGTGCAAGTGAATAAAATAAACTTTGTAATATATCTTATTAAAGAAATATATTTCCTTCTCCAGATGCTGTTAAAACTTCTAAAATATATTATATTGATTTGTTTCTATAGAAGAAATTCCATACAAAATTCATAAAAACCCAACCCCGACTGGTCATTAAAAAAATTTATACCAGAAAGCTCCCTCTTTACCCATACATTATCCTGAAGAGACTCCCTGAATTAGATTTTTTTCATAATTCCTAATTTTAAATACCAAATGCCACCATTCCACCGTAAGGGCCATTTCACACGGAGTATATGGGCGAGCATTCTGGCACGTAAACACGTGTCAGAATGTGAGCACTCAAAACAGATCCCATTCATTTCAATGGGTTGTTACGGGCATATAACGTGCGTAATTTTGCGGCCGCATAATTACGCGCGTTATATGCCTGTAACGACCCATTGAAATGAATGGGATCTGTTTTGAGCACTCACATTCTGACACGTGTATACGTGCCAGAATGCGCGCCCGTGAACTGGCCCTAAAGGTGTATTCTGGGATATACATAATTATATTCTATTCCGCATGACCCCACATGTAATACATTTACTATTTCATTGTTGCAGGAGTCAGCTGTTCTGAGCCTTGGTTACGTAACCACCCCAATTTCACAATATCTTATGATGTTGCGGGGCCTGCTGAAAGCCAGGTACGGGACATCATCATAGTACAGCTCCATAGTCTGCCCACAAAATGCACACTGTAAATGTTGTTGTCCTGGACACAGAACATAACATAGCTAGAGAGCCATCCAAACTATGCCCGGTTAGCAGGCTCCGACCCTAGCACTTATACAGCTGTGACCCATAGACAGTCACAGTGGCCGCCCTCACACTTCAAACACACTGTAGCTCGAACGATGTCTGTGCTAGCATGCAGGGTCGGACTGGGGTGTCTAGGGCCCACAAGTGGAATTATTTCTAGGGGCCCACCATCAGGATCCCTGCAAACCAGCGATACCAAGACAGGGCGGCTGAAGGTAATAACATATCAGAAGCCATGCTGCTCACCCACCATACGATGTGCAACAGACACAGGCGGGGACAATGGAGTGCTGGGGACAAAAGCTCAATGAAAAACACTGTGGAAAAAATATATCGAGATTCACTGCAATTTTTTTCCCACATTGTTTTTTTAGTTGCATCTCGCTGTTGCGCCTAATCCTTAAAGAAGACCTTTCACCATCTGGGGCACATGAGGTTTAATACACTGCTAGAAAGCCAACAGTGCGCTGAATTCAGTGTACTATTGGCTTTCACGTTCTGTGCTGGTACCGTAGATCTTCATCGTCAGAAGGGCGTTATGACAGTCAGTCAGGAACGCCCTTCGTCACGGTAGTGTCTATAGCGCTGTCCTATGAGAGGGGTCGCTGCTTACCAGGCAGCGATGACGCTGAGCGCACAGTACAGTGCTATAGGCGCTGCTGTGAGGAAGGGCGTTCCGGACTGACTGTCAGAAACGCCCTTCTGACACTGAATAGCTACGATACTGGCACCGATAGCTCTTCACCGGGGGGCACAGAACGGAAAGCCGAAAGTGCGCTGAATTCAGCGCACTGTCGGCTTTCTAGCAGTGTATTAAACTGCATGTGTCCCAGGAGGTGAAAGGTCCTCTTTAACATCTCAATATACTGTACACCACACTATAAGGACAAGGCCTAACACAGCGTCCCGCAACAAAAAAGCGCTGCAGGAAAACCCCTGGTGCCGACACATCAGTTTTTCCTGCAGCGCTTTTTGCAGAAACTCCACAGAGGTTTCCTCCGAGGACTTTCTGCTTCCATTATACCTATAGGGACACTGTAAGTGTTTCTGTAGGTATAAATGACATGCTGCGATTTCCAAAAACTGCACACAACAGTTACCTACACACTCATACATATACATATTAAAGGGGATGTCCAGGCTTAATTATTTTTATGGCGTATCCTCAGGGTAGGCCATAAATACCTGATCATTAGGGGGCTGATACGCGGCCCCATCAGCTGTACGGAACCACTTCTGGTGCCCGTTTTGTACACAATACAGGACTGGAAGCAGAAAGTTTCATCCACTATATAGTTGCCTGGCAGATTCACTGCAGCTCAGCTCCCACTGACTTCAATAAGTGCCGAGATGCAGAGAAGGTGCCGGCTGATATACAGTGGACAGAGCTTTCTGCTTCTGGCCCCGTATTGTGTACAGGACTGGTGCCAGAAGTGGCTCCATACAGCTGATCGGTCTGAGGGCTGGGTGTCGGCTCCTACAGATCAGGCATTTATAGCCTATGCTGACAATAAACCATAGAAAATTATGCCTGGACAACCCCTTTAATTTTCCCCCCAAATGCCCCACACTTTAAAGAGGTTGTCCATAATATTTTTTTTTTTGAATATAATTATTCCGGGGAGGTGAAAAACAAAGCACACAAAAAAAACCCCACACTCATCTGTTCCCAGTGCTCCAGTCCTGCAGTTCTGCTGGTAGTTACATGCCGGACTGGACCGCACTGGGAGACACTGGGAACAGGAGAGTATGCTTGTGTGCTTAAAAAAAATAGAAAGTGTTTTAAGGGCTCCTTCACATCTGCGCCCCGGCTCTCCACTTTCAGGTTTCCGTTTCCTGCCCGAAACTGGGCAGGAGATGGAAACCTGCAGGCATTTTTCAAACCCGTTCAAATGAAGTGTGCGTCCATGAGCGCCTGTGAGCGTTTTGTGCTCCCTGCGGCAAAACGTTTTTGTTTTTTTTAACCGGACACAGAGTCGGACATGCAAGACTTTGTGTCCGGTTTAAAACGGTTTTGCCGCAGAGAACATAAAACACTCACCGGCGCTCACGGCCAGACTCGGTCCGACAGGTTTCCTCAGAAAAACCTCAGAACGGAGACCAGACGCTGGTGTGAATCCAGCGTTAGCTGTGTTTTGCTCAGTAGGGCCTAATCCTTGAAGGGTTTTCCCAGGAATTACAGGTTTCTACAAGGAGGCCAGTGAAGGAAAAAAAATAAAACCCACACTTACCTGTCCCTGATTCTCCTACCCCTGTCCGCTCCAGCGGTGCCCCAGAGTTTTTTCAGTCCTCGCCACACGTAACTGATGAAGTCAATCATCTGCCTCAGCAGCCTAAGGAAAGAAACCGCGATATCACTCACATATGTCACGTGTGACCTCACGTTTTCTTTCCTTAGGGTGAATTCACACTGAGTAAACGCTAGCTTATTCTGAACGTAAAACACGTTCAGAATAAGCGGCGTCTAAAGCAGCTCCATTCATTTCTATGGGAGCGGGGATACGAGCGCTCCCCATAGAAATGAATGGGCTGCTTCTTTCACTCCGTGCAGTCCCATTGAAGTGAATGGGGAGTGCCGGCGTATACGGCAAGCTCTGCTCATGCCGGAGCGTACACGCCGGCACTCCCCATTCACTTCAATGGGACTGCACGGAGTGAAAGAAGCAGCCCATTCATTTCTATGGGGAGCGCTCGTATCCCCGCTCCCATAGAAATGAATGGAGCTGCTTTAGACGCCGCTTATTCTGAACGTGTTTTACGTTCAGAATAAGCTAGCGTTTACTCAGTGTGAATGCACCCTTAGGCCGCTGATTGGCCTCAACAGTCACGTGTGGCGATGACATCTGCCAGAACAACGCTCCGGGAGCCACTGGACCAGACGGACGTGGGAGACACCGGAGACAGGCGAGTATGGGTTTTGCTTTTTTTCTTATTTGTGACCTTTCCCTTGCAGAGAACTGTAATTCCTGGATAACCCCTGTAACATCTCAGTATACTGAACATCACACTATAAAATACAATGCTATGCATAATGGTAGATATGTACAGAAGAAAGACACTCATATGCTGGATATACTTAGGCCTGGTTCACATCTGCATTCGGTATTCCTTTTTGGGAAGTCCACTTGGGGTTCCCCCAAACAGAAACCTATAAGCATTTAAAAGCGGTGAGCAATGAAACCACACAGACCCCATAGACTATAATGGGGTCCATGTGTTTAACGTGCAGTGTCCACATGAATCGTGTGGTGAGAAAAGTGCTGCAAGTGCTGCACGTGATTCATGTGGACACCGCACAGAAAACACAAAGACCCCATTATAGTCTATGGGGTCCATGTGGTTTCATTGCTCACCGCTTTTTAATGCGTATAGGTTTCTGTTCGGGGGAACCCCAAGTGGACTTCTCAAAAAGGAATACTGAACGCAGGTGTGAACCAGGCCTAATACATATAACATATATTTACACACATACATTCATATACAATATACATACACATATACACACACACACCTATCTACAAACATACACGACTTACACAGTATATCAGACACTTTACACAAATATACAAACATTAAATATACATACATATATACACACACACACCTATCTACAAGCATACAGGGCTTACACAGTATATCAGACACTTTACACAAATATACAAACATTAAATATACATATAAATATGCATATTTTTACCCAAAAAATGTACTTACATTTGGCCTGGTGCACTGGATATGGAGGAGGCTCCTGTGCAGCTTTGTCTGTCTGGCCTGTGGTGAAAGCTCTGCTTCATTGCAGTAGCCAGCAGACTTCCCCCTGCACTCTCCGATCTGTGTGGGGGAGGGGCAGCACACGTCCTGCTACATGCCGGCAGTGCACAGCACAGGGAGGAGAAGCCCCGCGCCTGCTAATTCTCACACACTCGCAGGGAATGGTACAGGGGCCCATTTTGGGATGGTCAGGAGCCCGATCGGGCCCCTGAATATCCCGATCGGGCCCCTGAAGTCCCTGAAAGTACATTTGGAAATGTAAACTATTAGTCAGCCTCGGGGGCCCACCGGGGGATCCCCCAGTTTACCGGTGGGCCAGTCCGACCCTGCTAGCATGCTCCACTCCCACAACACCCATAGTTGTGACCTAGGTGAAACAACAATTGTAATTGGACAGGATAGTTACGGGGAACAGGGAGGGGTAGTGAGTGAGACAAGGAGGGAAAGAGAGTTGCAGCTCTAAGTGTAGAACAAGGAATCATGGGAATTGTACTAAATGCATAGAACAGGAAAATGCATATATAAACAAACAGAGGAGCTCACCGAGAATCCAGAAATCACTCAAATCACTGCTAAAGGTATTTGGGGTCAATGACTAACTTATTAATAGCACTAGCAGACATTTAAAAAAAAAAAAAAAATCATTTTATGCTCGGATAACCCCTTTAAGTTTCTAATAATTAATAATTTTGCTATAAATATAGCCATCTTTATTTTGGCTTCAATCTCACCATTTACTTCTTTCCAATACTTATTTTACAGCAGTCCCATAGGATATGAAGCAGTCCTGCATTAGGGTGAGAACCTCTTCAACAATTAGACTCATATTAATTCCCCATTTCATAAAGTAAAATTGGCATGTAATACAGTCCTATGAAAAAGTTTGGGCACCCCTATTAATCTTAATCATTTTTAGTTCTAAATATTTTGGTGTTTGCAACAGCCATTTCAGTTTGATATATCTAATAACTGATGGACACAGTAATATTTCAGGATTGAAATGAGGTTTATTGTACTAACAGAAAATGCGCAATATGCATTAAACCAAAATTTGACCGGTGCAAAAGTATGGGCACCTCAACAGAAAAGTGACATTAATATTTAGTAGATCCTCCTTTTGCAAAGATAACAGCCTCTAGTCGCTTCCTGTAGCTTTTAATCAGTTCCTGGATACTGGATGAAGGTATTTTGGACCATTCTTCTTTACAAAACAATTCAAGTTCAGTTAAGTTTGATGGTTGCCGAGCATTACAGTTAGTAATGCCCGCATTCAGAGTTAGCTTCGTGTCTCCATTGTACATCTATAAAGACTCAACATCCGTTGTAATAGTATGGTGGATGTGGGAAAGGGGTTAACTAGCTAGCTTCAACCTCTCCCTCCATAGACTTCTGTGTATGATGATGAGTACGGAGATGGATTCTATACAGATAAACCGTGAAGCTAAGGATGAGGAGAGCAGCCTAATGAGTGAAGAAGGAAACAGATTTCTTTAAGAAGATATATTACTAGGTTTCTTATATTTACCTATACTATTCATCTATGAAAAGTTGTTTTATAATTGGAGGTACACTTTAATATATTCAACTGGATTGGTATTTTTCTTACTATTACTGTAATAGTATTGTACTGTGTGTGGACTTCCCTTAAATCACACTTTGTATTAGAGTATATTCACACATTTCAGATTGAGGCTTGCAGAGCTTCATGTCCCTGCCAACTAAACAATCCCATTCAGACAATGGAGCTTATTTTCAGTTGCAGAAATTTCTCACCACAAACCCTCAGTGAATGCATAGCAATTCTACCATTATAAAATTTGCATGTGTTATATGTGGATTTTGCTGTTAAAATGCTGCCAAGACTACAACTATAACAACTGAGATATCATTAGTTAAAAACACAGAGCCGCTTTTCCTGATAGTATATAACTGGTTAAAGAACCACTTTTCCAGATACAAATATTTGAATTGGCAAATGCTACAGCTCTACATACTGGCTATACAAACCTGTACATATTTTCCCTTGCAACAGCTCAGTTACAGAGTTAGGAGAATTTTAGAGTCTGTTTTCCATCAAAAGAAAGTTACATAGTTTAATTAAGTTAATGACAAAAAAATGTTCACCAAGAACCTACCCCCCCCCCCCCCCCCGACACAATAGCAAAGAAAATCTCGTAAAAAAGGGAGTTTTATTTTAAGAATAAGAACCCAACCTTACATGTACCTGTCCCGCCCACTGCAACTTCCATCCTTGCCCTCCATTCCTTGTGACTACACTGTCTACCAATAAGTATTTGGACACACAGTAAAGTTCAGTGGAGTTGGAGTTATGGTCTGGGGGTATTTTTCCTGGTATGGACTGGGACCCTTGGTCCCAGTGCATGGTAAACTCAACACCGACGCCTATTGCACTATTTTACATAACAGTGTGCTTCCTACATTATGATGGTTCTATGGATCAGACCAATGTTACTTCCAGGATGACAAAACCAGCTGTCATGTAGCGAGGTCTACCATAGCTTAGTACAGTGACAATCAGGTTACCCAACTGGACTGAACTGCCCAGATCCAAGACTTGAACCCTATTGAGCACTTCTGGAACGAGTTAGATCGCCGAACTAAACTGAATGGAATAAAATACCACTAGCCATCATACAAGGACTTGTGGAAAGCATGCCCCGGAGGGTTGAGGCTGTATTTGCTGCTTGTGTGACAGACTCCCTCTAAGAGGCACTTGAAGCCTTCTCACCACAATAATTGCTTTTATAGTAAATTGAACACAACATTGTCAATTAGGGTGAGATTATTACAAGCTGTAGGAGAGAGAACACATGCTGAGAAGTAAATGCAGAGCCTAAACCTGGCCATAAAAACCACATATGCCCATTCTAGTTGGGATTATCATTGATTGTTGATATCAAGCATGTGGTTATAGGTATATTTAATCTCGGTAACCACTGTACTTAATACCATGTATATTACTTGAGTAATGTATTGCATGGTAAGAATTTTCGCTGCTGTAAGAACCTACTGATACTTAACACGCATGACTGGAGAGAGACGTTATTTTAGTGTCTTTGAGGCTGTCATCATTTTATTGCCCTTATTATTATGGTTGTTTCTTTGCAAATCTCACTAAATGTTCACAAATTTCTCTTACAAAGTAAGTAACTTTTCAAGCAAGCATTTTATCTTCTCGCGGCAGGAGACCAATTAACACATCATTAAGTGCATATTTCAGATAATTATATTTTCTCACTTTTGGAATGAGAACTGAGAGCAGGACTAGAATAGATGGAATTAGACCCCTCCTGCTCTACTGGAGAGCTGAACGTTTCACCGCAGGCCCAAGATTCTGCGAAGAAACCTGTGAGATAAGGATAGATACTGAGGTACTATGCGAATACTTGTCATACACCAATTCATACAACACTGGAATATCATTTCATGGTTTTTTCAGGTTAGGATGTCTAATTAACAAGAGGAAGGGACTTCATATGTTCTGTGGTGGGGTGGAAACCCAAGTAAGTGACTCAAAGACCCAATATAGTAAAATGTTTAAATTATGTTTTTATATTCAACATGTTTGTGAAGAATGTTTGGTGATGTTTTTCTTTCTTTTTTTTTTTAAATTTTACATAGTTTTATCTATATATATAAAAACCCATCCTAAATAGCTTGAAATTCCAGCCAAGTCTAATACAGTTTGTGACTTTCTGTCTCAAGGGGATTGGACCATGGGCCATAGACACATCAGTCTGACGCAAACCCTATTGACTTCTATGGGAGAGTTTTCTAGGTATGCTCCGTGACCTGTGCAGAGATTATTGGACAGAGAAATAAATTGTCAAATCGCCTAATGTGACTGGTGGATTCTGGGTCTTATCTACATATACAAGATACCTGTGATCATCAGTGTTCTGTTAAATGAGGTGGCTGCTGCACAGAAATCTCCTACAGAAAACAGGAAGTCTGAAGATATTACATAGCTTAGTGGCCAGAGTCAGAACTGCAGGATTTTGAAGATTTTTTTTTTTTTTTTTTTTTAATTAGATAATAACATGGAGAATGTTTGAAAACCTCACCAAAAATTCTTTAAAAATATGTTCAAAATAAAATTTGTTTTAAAAAAAAAAAGGTCGTTTTCTGGTGACACATTCCCTTTAATAATAGAAGCTGAATGAAAGCTGAGATTAAGCAGATAATTTAGGCCCAGTTTACATCTGTGTTCAGGATTCCATTTGGGGAGTCCGCTTGAGGATCCCCAGAATGGAAAACTGTATGCATAGAAAAGTTGGCTGCGTAAGAAAACACGCGGACCTCATAGACTATAATGTGGTCCGTGTGGTTTCCATTCGGTTTCCGCACAAAAAGAGCGGAGAGAAAAGTCCAGCATTTTTCTCTCCGCATGTTTCGTTCAGAAACTGAACAGAAACCACATGGATCCCATTAAAGTCTATGGGGTCTGCATGTTTTCCCAGGTAACCACTTTTCTATGAGTATACGTTTCCGTTCGTGGGGTCCCCAAGCGGAGTCCCCGAATGGAATCCCGAACACAGATGTAAACCGGGCCTTAGTGGTGATCATCCTTGGAGTAATTGCAATTGTAATGCATAGTAGGGAATATTTTTTTTGTAGCACATACAAAGTGTCCTTTGGCAAGTATAGACAAGATAGCCTGGTAATCCTCCAGATAGGTAGTATTTAAAATAATTGTACCCTTTAGCTGAATGATTATAAAATTTTCTTGGCCTAGTAAGATTTTGGTTCTGCCAGCCAGTCAGTTGAAACATGTGCACAAAAAATATACTATGCTTAAAATTTAAGCAACCCTCGAAGTTCCCCGATACTATGTTCATACTATCTTTGTCTCTCCATTGTTGTGGTTCGTCAGGGGACCCGGACAACAGAGAGACATACCTCTAAAACAGTGGTTATACATGGACCCTTACTGACCCCCAATGACTATAATAAGGTTGTTGGATGTCTGTCATTTATAAACTAAAACCACAGAAAGGAAAAGTTCTCCATGCAAGACTTTTTCCTCCGCCGATTTTAGGTGAATGCTGCAACAGACTCTCTCCGGCACAGATGAGAACGTAGCCTTATTAAAGGCCCTTTATGGTGGTGCCACATGGCTTCTGGTTCAAACCGCTGGTGCTTTCACTTATTGATTTCTACTTTTTTCTCCTTACTGGCCACATAGCAGACAGGTCAAGTCATCTTTCAGAAGCTTCACTCAGTGTTCATTTTTTTCCTGGCTGCTAGCTCATTAGATTTCATTGCCCTGTGATATCATCTCAGGACAGTAAATACTGCTGAAGAGGTTTCTGGGGATCCAATCTCTTTAGGGTTTTATGTTTTTTTTTTTATTTAATAAGATCCGCGTTTTTATCCCAAGATCAACATAAATGATGGTTGATGGAAGAAACTGCGCTGCGTCCATTATTCTCTATAGGAGGGTTTTACTTACCAAGCCTCAATAATAGGAATTATATATATATATATATATATATATATATATATATATATATATATATATATACACTCACCGGCCACTTTATTAGGTACACCTGTCCAACTGCTCGTTAACACTTAATTTCTAATCAGCCAATCACATGGCGGCAACTCAGTGCATTTAGGCATGTAGACATGGTCAAGACAATCTCCTGCAGTTCAAACCGAGCATCAGTATGGGGAAGAAAGGTGATTTGAGTGCCTTTGAACGTGGCATGGTTGTTGGTGCCAGAAGGGCTGGTCTGAGTATTTCAGAAACTGCTGATCTACTGGGATTTTCACGCACAACCATCTCTAGGGTTTACAGAGAATGGTCCGAAAAAGAAAAAACATCCAGTGAGCGGCAGTTCTGTGGGCGGAAATGCGTTGTTGATGCCAGAGGTCAGAGGAGAATGGCCAGACTGGTTCGAGCTGATAGAAAGGCAACAGTGACTCAAATAGCCACCCGTTACAACCAAGGTAGCCAGAAGAGCATCTCTGAACGCACAGTACGTCGAACTTTGAGGCAGATGGGCTACAGCAGCAGAAGACCACACCAGGTGCCACTCCTTTCAGCTAAGAACAGGAAACTGAGGCTACAATTTGCACAAGCTCATCGAAATTGGACAATTGAAGATTGGAAAAACGTTGCCTGGTCTGATGAGTCTTGATTTCTGCTGCGACATTCGGATGGTAGGGTCAGAATTTGGCGTCAACAACATGAAAGCATGGATCCATCCTGCCTTGTATCAACGGTTCAGGCTGGTGGTGGTGGTGTCATGGTGTGGGGAATATTTTCTTGGCACTCTTTGGGCCCCTTGGTACCAATTGAGCATCGTTGCAACGCCAAAGCCTACCTGAGTATTGTTGCTGACCATGTCCATCCCTTTATGACCACAATGTACCCAACGTCTGATGGCTACTTTCAGCAGGATAATGCGCCATGTCATAAAGCTGGAATCATCTCAGACTGGTTTCTTGAACATGACAATGAGTTCACTGTAATCCAATGGCCTCCACAGTCACCAGATCTCAATCCAATAGAGCATCTTTGGGATGTGGTGGAACGGGAGATTCGCATCATGGATGCACAGCCGACAAATCTGCGGCAACTGTGTGATGCCATCATGTCAATATGGACCAAAATCTCTGAGGAATGCTTCCAGCACCTTGTTGAATCTATGCCACGAAGAATTGAGGCAGTTCTGAAGGCAAAAGGGGGTCCAACCCGTTACTAGCATGGTGTACCTAATAAGGTGGCCGGTGAGTGTATATATACACATGTATGTTAGAAATTACTAAAATGTTATGTACGGAAGTAAATTACAAGAGATCCGTTTTAGTAATTACCGTATATACTCGAGTATAAGCCGAGTTTTTCCAGCACAGTTTTTGTGCTGAAAAAGTCCGCCTCGGGTCATTACGGTAATTCAGCATCTGGACTCGGCATCCAAACATCAGGAAGGGTGCCGGGCCGCAGCATCGCCATGCTCATAGCAGGAGCGTAGCGATGCTGCTCATTTCAAACTACTTATGGTACTTCTGCTAGCAGGGCCGGAATACTGACCCCCGCCCCCCTACTCCATCACACGCCGGGTGACGTGGCCACGTAAGCTCTGGTCCGCACCCGGCGTGTTTCGGCCCTGCTAGCAGAAGTACCGTAAGTACTTCTGCAATTTGAAATGAGCAGCATCGCTACACTCCTGCTATGAGCGTGGCGATGCTGCGGCCTGGCAACTGTCCCGGCGTCTGTATGCCGGGTCTGGATGTCGGGTCTGTAACTATAATGGCACCGCTCTGCTTCAGAGCGGTCACCATACCGACCGACACCTCGGAGCTCCCTGCAATCATGCCTGCAATCAGAGATTGCAGGCATGGGGAGCTAGAACATCTCCGCTGTAAGTGTTACAGCGGAGATGTTCTACGATGTCCCGGTACGAGGGAGGAGGGAGCGGGCGATCCTAGGAACTGCGCCCGGCCGATGGCAGAAGCGCTTTTGACGGGAATTCCCCTCAGCGCTCCTGCCGCCGGCCAGCTGTAGTTCTCCTTCAGGTCCGGCCGGCTGGGGATTCCCTTCAGAGCTCTTGCCGGGGATTCCCCTTAGAGCTCCTGTAAAGGGTCCCCAGCTGGCAGTGCTTTTCTTTTGCAAGATGCTCTATGCAGCCTGCAAAAGAAATGATAATTTTTGCAATGTCCCAGTGGTGGTGGGGTGTATTAGGAAGTCTCACCTATTAAGGTACACTTAACCTAGAAATTAATACTAAAATTGAAGAAGAAATATAGCTGTCCGGATGATCATGACACCGTATTCTGCAGACAAAATAAGGTTCAGGCTCCTACTGATCTGCTTCATCTTCAGATGGAGACCATCGGAGCGGACAGGACATGGAGGACAGGGAGGTTCTTGTTGTAGACAGTTATTTTACCATCTGTCATAGGACTGTGAGGAGAAGGGATGAATGCTGAGCTTCTGAGCCACATAATATATAAATTTCTCTGGTTTAACTGTAATAAGAGTCAAAGCGAGACCAATGCAAATAAGGAGATGAAAGGAGGATGGGGTGGAGTATATCATCTATGCGCCTTCTGTGTTTAACCCCTTCCCGCCGATGGCACTTTTTGACTTCCTGACCAAACTTGATTTTTCAAAACTGACATGTGGCAATAACTTTGGAATGCTTTAACTTACCAAGTGATTTTGAGATTGTTTTTTCGTAACACATTGTACTTCATGTTAGTAGTACATTTTGGTTGATATGTTTTGTGTTTAATTATGAAAAAATAGGAAATTTGGTGGCAATTTTGAAAAATATGCATTTTATAAAGTTTGAAATGATGTGCATTGTATACAGATAGTCAGACCGCCAAAATTACATCATAAATCTCATGTCCCAGATCTTTGCTTTATGTCGGCATCAAACTTTAGTCACGGTTTTATTTTTTTACGGACATTATAAAATTTACAAGTGAAACAACAATATTCAAAATTTTCAAGAAATTTCCAAAACCCATTTTTTAAGGGACTAATCCAGTTATGAAGGGGTTTTGAAAGACCCTTGTATTAAACTCCCCCATAAATCACCCCATTTTCAAAACGGCACCCCTTAAATAAGCCAAAACTACATATACCTAATATTTTAACCCTATAAGTGCTTAACAGGAATTAATACAAAATGG
This sequence comes from Leptodactylus fuscus, assembly GCF_031893055.1. Lineage (NCBI taxonomy): Eukaryota > Metazoa > Chordata > Amphibia > Anura > Leptodactylidae > Leptodactylus > Leptodactylus fuscus. The sequence continues at coordinate 161,521,135 of NC_134269.1, read as the reverse complement.
AGGTGAAATTTTCAAATTTGATTTTATTTTACTAATATTTTCGTTTATCCCTAGAATTTGTACATTCACAAGGGGTTAAAGGAGAAAACGCATCCCACAATTTGTTATGCAAGTTCTCTGGACTACCATAGTACCCCACTTGTGGGTGTAAACTAATATATGGATGCACAGCGAGACGCAGAAGGGAAGGCGCGCCAAGGAGCTTTTAGAGGGCAGATCTGGCTGTGATCAGTTTCAGGAACCATGTCCCATTTACAAAGCCCTTGAGGAGTCAAAATGGTGGAAACCTCTAGAGAGTGACCCCATTTCAAGTGATGTAATGAGCATTAGTAACCCAGAAGTGAATTTGTAAGCTGTGCGGAGTAAATTGGGTACACCAAATCCCATTCTATTTTCCCACTAGCTCCTATGACACAGACTGGGAAGAGGGGCATTCTGGGGGATCAGCGCTGGTGTATTATCTCTCATAAGCTCTAAATATGGGGTGTCCCCTGAAACCACTCGCACAGCTTACACTAGGTTCACACCTGCGTTCGGGTCTCCGTTCTGTGGTTTCCGTCTTCTGCATGCAAAAAGACGGAAACCACAGACTGGGTCCGGCCGTGAGCGGCGGTTTTATGCTCTCTGCCGCGAAACCGTTTTTTTTAAAAATCGGACACAGAGTACTGCATGTCCGACTCTGTGTCCGGATTTAAAAAAAACGGTTTTGTGGCAGAGAGCATAAAACGCTCACCGCCGCTCACGGCCGGACAGCTTTCAAACCCATTCAAATGAATGGGTGAGAGAGTCCTGCAGGTTTCCGTCTCCTGCCTCTGTTTTGTGCAGGAAACGGAAACCTGCAGAACGGACACCTGGGCGCAGATGTGAACGAGCCCTTATACATTTCCTTCTAGTCGCAGCCACTTATGTCCTAATGATTTGGTGACTTGGGGTTTTGTCTTCACATTGTACAAGCTAGATTTTTATTTTCTGTCAATGTGGCCATATCAGGGCTTGGTGTTTGCGGTATTAGATGTACTTTTCAATGCCACCATTTTGGGGCCTATAACTTATTGGCTACATTTTATTAACTCTTTCTGGGTGGGATGTAAAATGAAACATCAATTCTGGCATTGCTTTTTAGCATTCATTTTTTTTCCTGTGCAGCATGTTACATTTATTCTGTGGGTCGGTACGGTTACGGCGATACCTCATTTATATGATTTTTTAATGTGTTATTTGTGCAGAATAAAATTCAATTTAGGGAAAAAACTCAATTATTTTTGCATTGCATCTTCTGAAAGGCATAACATTTCTATTTTTCACTAGACAGAGCTGGTTGAGGGCTTATTTTTTGTGGGATGACCTCTTCTTTTTATTGGTACCATTTTGGTTTTCATCTGACCATTTGATTACTTTTTATTGAACATTTTGTAAGGAAAATCTGGTGAATAATTATTATTTTGTGCGGTTTTCTATGGGGTTTTTTTTTCTGACGTTCGCCGTTCGGGTTAAATAATGCGTTCATTTTATTGTTCAGGTTATTACGGACATGTTGATACCAAATATGTAATTTTTTTTCTATTTTTCTTTATTTTACATAATAAAACATTTTATATGGGGAAAAAGGGATTTTGGGGGCTTTATTTATTTCTAATTTATTTTAAGCTTATTTAAACTTTTTTATTTTTACTTTTTTATCACTTTTTTTTTCTGTCCCCATGGGGGATTGAAGCAGTGATCTGCTGATCACCGCTTCACTACATATACGCTGCAATACACGTGTTACACATGTATTGCAGTGTAGAGGAAGCTGTCAGCCTGTGTAGACGCACAGGGCTGACAGCTTCCTTTTGGGCAGGATCAACCAGGTACGTGGAGGGGGTAAGTGATGGGGCAGACCCGGGGTCACTGATCAGACCCTGGGCTGCCCACTACGAACATCGGCACCCTCCGAAACCGTCGCGGGGGGTGCCAATCAGCACGATAGTAAACCAAAACCCCTGAGATCTCAGGGGTTAACACCCGCGATCAGACCCGGTTCCAACCGCAGATGTTACAGGGCATTGTCAGCCATAACATACGGCTGACACCCACAGGGCATGGTGCGCACACAGTTTCTGTGTGTGCACCATGCAGCTGCCATACTAGTACGGCGGTTTGCGGGAAGTCCTTCCCGGCAGCGCTGTACTATTACGGCGGATGTCGGGAAGGGGTTAATGTTCCTTTAAACATTTATAACCCAGCCTACAAATACATGAACTATACAAGTAGCTACTGAAGGTTATTACTACTTTTGTGTCCTACCCTTTCACAATTTGAACTTCATAAAAACTTTTTGCAGAAAGAAACAAGGGCGCCTCTGTAACACATAGTTTGCAAAGAGAATAATTGCTGCCTCTAGCTTCCTTATGGATGCCAAGATCTATAAAACTACTATAAATGTCTATTCTTACTAATCCTGATAAACCAGATATAAAGCAAATGCATCATCAGTTTATATATTCTAATTAAACAGGATTTTTCAGTCTAAAACATGTGCGTTAGTAAAATACTAGAACTGATCTGAGGAAACTTGACTATAAGAGGTTTGACCTGAATATGACATATACTGTGGGGCAGATTTACTAAGCTAAATGTGCCAGAATTTCGGTTTAATTTGCACCAGAAAAACGTTTGCAATTTCATACTTGTCTTAGCAAACATTAAAATTAACACACATTTTATTATCTAACTTTGCGGGAACAGTTTAAGGAGGGAAAGCAAGATCTATGAGGGCATAGTTTGGTGGGTTTGTTGTAGAAAAACTTGACTGATCCACATGAATCCATGACCTCAAGCCCATTGCACACCCTAGGGGCGAAGTAGAATGGAGATTGCAATACAGGCTGCACTGTCTAACATCAGTGTCTGACCTCACAAATGTTCTTCCAGATGAATGAGCTAAAAGTTCCATCTCACACATTCCAGAAGTGTCGTAGCTTTTTTAGCTTAGGTGGGCAGACCATTTCCTTGCTGCACATCCAATAGGATGTTTTAGCCTCATAAAAAGACACCTTAATGGCACCTCCTTTAAGCTGCTATATATTTTAATAAAGCGGCAGACACCAAATGTTTTTAGAACAAACTGCCAAGCAGCAACTATATCGGTGCCATCATCACTAGCAACACTGCTCAGTTAAAGTTGTTGAGGAGCCATCCAATAGGATACTTGCTGCAGTGCGCAGCGGATTAGCTCCTCTGATCCAGACTAATTAACTGTAAGAACACATGGCAGCCCTTATACCAATGAAATGATGGAGGAGGAGTGCAAGCAATGTCTTTCCCTGGTGAAGATCAGAGCAGGAAACCGAGCAGAGAGGAGTATCCAGATTAGGCGGATGAGCCCTGAATGTTGTTAGAACTGGGCTTGCACAAACTGGGTGGAACTAGCAACTGCCCTTGTTGCATTTCTGGACTGTGGCTGCTGTCTTTAAAAAATATTGACCCAGTGGTAGTGGCATACTGGAATGTCTAGGGCCCACCTGAGGAATTGTTTCTAGGGACCCACCGTTAAGACATCTGCAGATCTGCTGTACAAAGACAGCACGGCTATAGGTAATAACATGTTGGGAGCCATGCTGCTCACCTGGCATATGATGTGCACCACTGCACTAACTAAACCCACCACTACACGATGTTTGGCAAGCAAGCAATGCGGATCCTTGAATTGTTACCATTATCTGTAGCCACACTGTCCTGGGACAGCTGATATGCAGAGGTCCTGGCCTTCGGACCCCAGCTGGTGTAATAAAGATGGCTTATCCTAAGAACAGGCCATCAATGTTAGAAAGATGGATAACCCCTTTAAAGAGGTTATCCAGGAATTGGAGCAACCCATTTGGCAGGCAGGAGATTTAAAAAAAGAAAATGTTTACGTGTCCCCGACACGCCATTGTCCGCCGATAGTATCCATTCAATCTCATGACAACACCTTCTTGCTTAGAGCCCTGCACTTCATGTGACTGCTAAGACCAATTAGGTACAGGATTTCCAAAAGGGCACTGCCATGGCTAATTTTCAGCTTTCAGATGAAAGTGCGATGGATTTGTTGTTTTTACCAATGTGCAAAAACATTTTCACATGGGAGATGACAGTGTGTAGTTGCTGCTGCCATTATCAACAGTACTGGAAACATATCTGCCATTGCCACCACCAGTGCTGCCACCCTAGGTCTGTCACAGGGAGGCTTCCTGGGTATTGGGGCTGTGCAATAGCCAGAGTCATTACTGTCATCACTGCCACCAGTTTCTCTTTCTGATTGCCACCTGATTGCTAGGTCTTCTCCACAAAAGTAAAATCATTGGCAATGCATAGTCTTCCCCACCTTTACTGACTGATCATGGTCATGGATTTTTTGTACACACACATAATTTTCACATCCCGATTTTGCCCTAGTGCCCCTACCAGCATGACTACCAGTACCAAATTGACTGTCATTACTATCTCCACTAAAAACAGTCTTCCTTTTAACACACTTTCTGTTCTACTTCCATATAATACAGACACTCTTACCATCCAGTTCATCAAAGGGAGGAGGAAGACTCAGACTCTGACTTTCTAAGCATGTGCAAACATCAATACTAGGGATCTGTGTCAATAAAGTTGACAGTCCAGAAAGACCCTGCAGTAATTTACACGCTACAATATTAGAGGAGGAAGAACATATAGAAGTCTGATTTAAGATCACATCACTGTTGCAATGCAATGTCCACATGTTACTAAGATGAGTGAGTGAAGTAATCAAAAACTTTATCTTCATTCTCAGGAATTACTAGAATCCTGTGGCTACTGGCAGTGTTCACAAAACCAGAAGTTTTGTTGCTGTTGCCACCCAAATTCTTATTGTTAGTCTTGCAGACGTGTTTCCTCCACTCTCTACTTTAGCCTTTCCTTTGCCCAGTTTTTTTTTTTTTTTACCAGTCCCTATACTGCGCTGTTTATAAAATAGTGACTGACAATTCTGACATTCAAGAAAATTAGCAAAACTCTAGAAGCACTGATTTTGTAATATAGACGCTGCATCAGTCAGCTTGTTTTTTTTTGTTTTTGGTTTTTTTTTTGCTGTAATAACACCCCTTTTTATGCAGTTGTTAACAAAAACCAATGTATACTAAAAGGACTGACTTTGTCAGTAAAAACTATGTAAGACACTCTGTGGAAATAACAGATAACTTGCTGCTCAGACAACAGAGCAGCAAGTAATGGCAAATCTGACGCTGTATTCCAAAATGCTCTATTACAAAAGAAGACTTAACAAAATTAGATTATTGGCAATGAAAAAGGTGGACTGTGTTTATGTGAAAACTGCATTCACACAGACACCAATCAGTGAAGAAATTATCTCTCCCCACACCTACGGTTCTTATGCCTATATCTCTAAAATTCATTAAATCTAACTAAACTGTGCTCCAATAGTCTTACTCCTATAATTCTGTAATTGTATCACAATGTTGCTGTTGTTTTCCCAGGAGCAATAGCAGCAATTTCTTTGGATAATGCATTGATGATAATGTAACTTTCCCGAAACTTACATTATCACAATATGACTCTGACTTCCTCAGCAGCATCCCTTAGTCAGATGTGATATCAGCACAGTAAGCTTTCCACCTACCACTCTTAATTGGCTAAGAGGTTGTCAGGTGATGCCAGAAGCCATCCTACGTCACAGAACCCAAGTGATCCTCATTTGAAGTTTGCTCAAGACTAATTTCAAAGGTTTTAGTTTTGTTGAAAACCAAAACATTTGGGGAATTTGGGTGAGAATCAGTTTGTTACTACTTGGTTTGCTCATTTCTATTCATGACACTTTAGCCAATATATACTTCAGACTCGATTGTGTTCAAAATCCATTAGTAAATTGTTAAGATACAATAATCCTTTAATAGTCCCACCATGAGGAAATTCAGTGTGTTACAGCAGCATGCATAATACAGTAATGTATTACAAGAAAAGAACACATACAAGCTCAGAATAGCAGGTAGAAAAATATACTAGGAGTCATAGCAACTAAAAGAAGAAGAAGAAAGACTTCAGGATCATTTGGTTCTCTGTGCGGAGTGATCTTCCCTTACCCTGATGTAGATTATGTAGCCTGACCGTGGTTGGGAGTAAGGATCTCTGATAGCGCTCCTTCTCACACTTGGGGTGAAGTAGTCGGTCACTGACAGTACTGCCCGGTATTATCACAGTCTCATGGAGTCTTATGGAGCTCATCCTTCTGTCACCCAACACCTGTACTGTGTTCAGGGGGGCTCCCCAGGACAGAGCTCACCCTTCTAACAAGCCTGCCAAGTCTATTCCTGTCCCTGGCTGGTATGCTACTCCCCCAGCAGGTCACTCCAAAGAAGGTAGCTGATGCTACCACAGAGTTGAAAAAGGCCCTAAGAAGTCTCCTCTGGACTTCAAAGACCCTCAGCCTCCTGAGCAAATAGATCCTACTGTGGCCTTTTCTGTGCAGCACATCCAGGTGATCAGCCCAGTCCAGCTTATTATTAAGGAGCACACCCAGGTACTTATAGGTCTTAACTATCTCAATGCCCGTCCCCTGGATGTCCACCGGATTTGGAGCACTTCTCTGCTTACTAAAGTCCACCACCATCTCCTTGGTCTTCTCAGCATTAATCCTGAGGTGGTTCCAATGACACCATTCCACAAAATCCCAGTTTAAGTCTCTGTACTGCCTGTTGTCTCCGTCTGTGATGAGCCTACTATTGCAGAGTCATCAGAGTACTTCTGTAAGTAACAGCTAGATGAGTTGTACCTAAAGTCAGCAAGTGTGCAATGTGAAGAGGAAAGGGGGCAAGAACTGTACCTTGTGGTTGTTAAATATTATATATTTACAATATTCTCTAGCAGACATGGGGTTAACACTCTACTGACATCATATACTGTTATATTCTGGTACATGGGTGCGGTTAGAGTACACTATAGTAGGAATCTCCTTACATAGCTGTAAGATGGAAGGTAACAGCCCACTCTCATGAACATAAATGAGTGACAGACACACACGTCGGGGTCGTCATCATCATCCATGAGGGAGATCCATGGGGAATCTATGGCAGGTCTGTCTGGCATCCCTCTCTGTCATCCTGGACAAGATGTCGTGAATATCCCAGATGACCAGACCAGATGATCAAGCATGAACCAAGCTGTAACTACAAGATATCCAGATGATTTAACTTATCTGAAGATGTAAGCTATTGACAATTGACTGATATTTCTGTTATTTTGGACATTTTCCCTGTTCCTGTGTTTTCCTTCAAGATATTAATAAACCTCTACACTGATTTATAACAAGCTGACTTCTTCCTATCGTGGATTTGGCCTACAACACGTGACACAAGTCTATCCCACAATTTCAAGGATATTTAACAGTGGACACAAGTCTCACCGGCAAATACAAGATATTTAACAGTGGTGCCCCCGTACTACAGACCACAGTGTCAGATACACAGCCCCGGGCTCTCACATACTGAGGTCGCTTATCAAAGAAAAAGAAAAGTTTCCTGGTGGCAAGGATAGTTGTAACATGCAAAAGCAGTTAAAGTGTGACTTACTGAAGTGGAAATCTGAGACATCAACCTGCAGCACTGCCGGAATGAAAAAGCATGCAGTACTTGATTTAAAAAAAAAAAAAAGGGATTGTGTAAACACGGACTAATACAAAGTGAAGTGCACCCTTTAAGTGTAAATACGTCATAAAAGGTTTAAAGTGGGACTCCACCATAAAGTACTATAGCTTATGTGGCTTATTACATTGTGTATCATGCTCATGTAATGAGTTAGCAACTGGTAGTGTGTGTTTTTACTGTTATCTTTAAGATCACCCTCGAATGCAAATCTCTAGTTCTGGAGCTCTACAATTACCAGCAATTAGCTACAGATAATCATACACATTTGTTAAGCTTTTTCCCACCTTCAATTGTCTTTGTCAGGTCATTTAATGGATGGGTGCCTATCCTGGCTGGGGCAATGGCAGAGGAAGGCTTGACTTCCGGAATGCTGTGTTTTAGACACCATGTAGATTGGTTTTGTTTGTTTTGCTTTGCAGGTAGAAAAGAAGATTGCTAGTATATATTACTTACAAAGCATTAGCTGGTGGCAAATGTAACACCTGTGTTGCCCCAGGCGCAGGGTCTTTACTCATCAGCAACAAGTTAGTGGTCAGCCACCACTAACCCATAACCACTCTAGCAAAAAGTTGTCCTTTAAAGCACTTAACTGATCTCACTTGTCAAGGACAGTAATCCAGTTAATGTAGCATTTTGACAATGGAGCAGAACCGGCTTTTTTCTAGCTGGCAATCAGTTATTGTTACATCTGACAGTTTGCCTGAGATTTGTTTGTTATTTAAGCATCATCAACACATCCTCAATGTCTTTGGTTTCTCTCCTTATCAGTAACTAACAAGAAAGTAATACTTACCCGGGACTTGAGCAGATGGAAGCTCAAGAGAGTTAAGAAATGTTGCAAAGCAATTCTTCTTGAGGAGTTTAATGACAACCAATTATCTGATTCAAGGTTTAGTGTTAGATTTACTTTAGAAACCCCTAAAGCAAGTAGATGTATAGCTAATGCTATTGAAGACAAGGTATAAAAAGTTTGATTTTTAACATCTGAGGCCGTTCATATGTAAGGGAATTGCTAGAGGAGGAATTCCCTAATAGCTGCTGGTGAACCCTGGGGGGAAGGAGCACAACAAGACAGTGAGCCCTAAGATGAACTTCTCCCCCCTTATCCCTTCTCACTTGCCTGATCTGTCCTAAGTGACAGGCGACAACTGGGCAGCAAAACCCAACCTAGATATAGGTGATGACACAGAACGCAGACAAGACAAACAACAACAAAGGGAGGTCAGCTAGTCAAGGGCTCAGTTATAGTCATGCAATGCAGTACAGAAACGAGATCCAAGAGAATAGTCACAAGTAAAGCCAGAGGTCAATAATATGAGAACAGGTAACAAATCAGCAAGAGTAACAGCCAGCACACACAAGGCAATAGTAAGCACCAATGTGAATGTGAGCCAAGAATAAATAGGAAGGAAGAACCAGCCCCAGACCTGATAGGGAGATAGGTTGTCAATCACACAGCCATGGCTAACATTAACTATTAGAGCGGCAGAAGGAAACCGAGTGGAAGGAGATGGGTGTGGTGATAAATTAATTACCAAGCTGAGGGAATAGGACAGTGTTCAGACAACATAAGAAGAACCCTAAGCAAGGAATCAAAACTGAACACGCCTTCTGTGCCACAGCATGCGAGCAGATGGTACAGAATTTCAAACGACTGCGGACATAACACCATACACATAAGATAACTGTTGGCTAAACCTGACCCCAGTACACATACATGTCTAGCATGTTAAGAATGAACTGCTTGATCCATCTTTGCTCTGATATCTGGGATAAGGAGTTTGTATGTTGTCTCCGTGTTTTTTTTTAATTTCCTCCCATTCTACAAAGACATACTGACAGGAAAAAAAATGTACATTGTGATCCCTATATGGGGCTCACAATCTACATTAAAAAAAAAAAAAAAAAAAAAAAAGGTAGCTCGGTAGCAACAATGGTGCAGGCCCAATCAGTCAGAGACAGGGACACAAAATCTGTAGCAAATAGGTTTATTTAGAAAATCAGCAAAATCAATAAACCTTCACATTAGGTGCAAAATAAAATGCAGCCTTAACTTCCGGCAAAAGAGTGTGAAACAAAACCCTGCTTGTCTGAGCACTAACTACACAATAAGTACTAACTGTATGGGTGGCTTACGAATCAACTGAAAAGAGTGCAATATAGTCTCAGCAGACTCTCAGTATCAGGACGGACCCAGGCACCTCCTCACTTCCTGGATCAGCCATGAAGTGCAGGCTCTGCAGCCTTTTATGGCCCAGTACCGATCCTATGACCCACACCTGGGCTGAGGCTTATTCAAGATCTGCACTGGACCACACATATGTCAGAAACCTGGGGGAGATATATATACTGTGACTCCAGCACTCTGCCTGTCACCTTCTCACACCATATATAGCCCAGTTTTCAACTGGTTATTGGTTTGGCTTTAGCTTTGTGACTTTTTTAGGTTACTAATTAGCTCAGATACTCCCATAACCCAATTCTTTTCAAGTCCTATTACAGTCATGTTCTGGGGCTTTTAGAGTAACTGAAGAATCTCCACATTACAACTGTACAGACAACTTGATATTTTCTTCTGCATGAGAAGCAAGTTCAAGACATGCTAGGTTTTGAAGGGCTTAAGTACGGTGGGAGGTAGGATTGAACTATGATTGGCCATACCTATTCCTCCAATATTTGTGCTATATTTTTGGTATATGCATGAGAAGCAGGTATGTAGTTATAGGGGGTGCAGTGGTAGCAGTCAGTCATGGAACCCTGTTCTTGAGGTGGCCATCCAAGGTCCCTTTGTCACATAAAATATACCACTTCTGTAAGTGGCACAAGGTCATTGAGGTCTCCATTGCAGATTTTGCATTGGGATCCAAGAGCTTCAAGTTACACCTCTGATGAGAAGAATTCAATAAAATTGCCTTATCTTTCCCAGTTGTGACCAATGTGAAAACGTAACCCTCAGCACCATTAATACAGTGGGTAAGTTAAGCTCTATACTATTAGGTCATCTTATAGGATGCCTCAATGCATATAATGTGCTAAATTAAGGCCCACATTATATGCAGAAAGTGCCCTTCCTCTCAATGAGCCCTCTTGGCAAGAGGCACAGGGCAATAAGGGAAAGCGAATGACATATTTTGAGGCAATGCTGCTTTAATGCACCAATGAATGTCGGACTCCACCTTTGTTGTCCATTCCGTAGAATGTTCTCATATTCCATTTTGGTAAGGACCCAAGTAATGAATCCTTGGAAACAGGAACCAAGGGAAAACATCTGTGTACTGACTGAAAAATGGGGGCAGGGCTGGAATAGTTGTTGTAGTCTACCTCAGCAAACATTATCACTCCAGCTGCAGCCTGAATTGTGTAAGAAAAGGTGTGGGTAAGACCTGATAATTAGCGCATCAGTTTGGGGCCCCCATGACAGATTGTTCGCTTTCGGGCTTCCGAGGATGTATTTTCCATTGACTGGAGACAAAGTGCCTATTGAAAGCAAGATATGGAAAAACTTTAACTTCATTTCAAACAATGTGTGGGCATATTGTAAAGCTAAACACCTTTTTGCAATCCAGTGAGTTAAGATTCAAATGCTAGTTTTACAATACAGAATAATTTTACATCTCCTTTCACTAGAGGTCCTCGGAGGCTTCTTTTCAGAGGTGAGAGAAAAGCAAATGTGACATGACTAGGTGTCATACCTCTGCTAATTATAATATGCTTCTGCTGCAGGGCATGTCGTTGTAACACAAGAAAATTACACAGTTTCATTCTGTTCTTTGCAACCTGCATACAAATTAGCACTTCAGAATCCAACTAATAATGGTAATATTTTGCTTGAAATCCGCCCCTAATTACTTTTCCAGTAACTGCAGAAATTAAGCACTAATAATCACAATCATACATAGCAGCGCTGAAATTCTGCATTAGGAGCATAGACTTTACCGAGGATGCTAAACGGCTGTTGTATGATGATGTTATTACCATATACACATACCAGTTGAGGATTTAGAAGTGCCAGTGAGCTTTTGATAGACCGTTACCTCTTTGGTATGTCTACAATGGCAATCTTCACATAGCAGCATGCTGAAATACAGACTCAACTAAAAAATGTACATAGTGCTGTCTAGTGAAGGACTCTGTTATATTGGAAAGACAGAGTCCAGATGTAAGGGTGCCAGGCCCAGTCACTGTACCACCTGTTATACTATCCTACACAAATGGGGGTAAAACTTCATGCTTTTGGGCCCCAGTGCAAATTCTGTAATGAGACTCCCCTCTTGCCATCAGGGGCGTAGTTTGAAACTACTTAGCCTCAATGAAAAATATATAATGGACCTTGACTTACCTTATTCCATTTAGAATAGTGGTATATTTTATGTGGCAGTGGGACCTCTATAGCTTAGGGTATGGGGCCCGGTAGAATCTGCTACCACTTCACCCTCTATAGGGCAGCTTGGCTGAAGAAGCACACTCACAACTCACAATTCACAAATCACAGTTCTTACCGGGCATCTTACTGTGATAGTTGCAGGATAAAAGAAGTCTTCAGAGCAGTAGAAGGAAGTTCACATGGAACAGTTTACTAAATTATCTGACAGTGTTTGGGTCTGAGGCCCAAGGCAGCACACAGAAGTGTTCCTGCTCACACAGGGGAGGCACTCAGCTCTCCCAGGTCTTGAGTCTTCAGGCTCTTACTCTACTCTCGCTTTGCTAGTATTTGGATAAAGCCTGGAGTTCAACTCCGAGAGTGACAAGTTAATTACTTAAATGGATGCCCTAAAATCCTGAACCAGACTGACCAAACTTCCAAAAGGCATGGGAAAAGCAAGAGAGATTTTTCCATCCCAACGTGACAGAAAAAAGTTTCAGGCCGTGGCATGCGAAGGTACCTCGTGGAAGTGGTACAGGCATTTTTGGTGGTTTCACATTTTTGGGGTATCAACATACCATCATCTCCCAAGACCACACCAAAACAGAAAGTGGTACAATGACTCACCACATTACACAGAGAAATCTGAGTTTTGCCTAGATTTTCAATTCTTAGGGCTCATTCACACGGGGGGGGCGGATTTTGGTACCGAGAGTGACACAGGGAGCCGCGTCACTCTCGGGTCAAAACCCACCTGCCACAACCGTCGGGGTCGCGGCTTCCCCCTCCAGAGTCGGCTCAATTGAATCGGACGACTCCGGAGGTTGCTGCCGGCAGGCGGAAGCCGCGGCTTAGCGAGCAACGGAATCCGCCTGAAGAAAGGGCAGCTCGTGGTCTCCATAGACCACCATTGTATGGAGGCGGATTTTGAGGCGAAATCCGCTGTCAAAATCCACCTCCTTGCCCCCGTGTGAACTAGCCCTTAATATTAGGTAATTTGCCATCTATGTTCACTAGGTCCACAACTAGTGGTCCATTGCCGATTCTTCTGACAGTACATATTTTTATTTTATGATTCACCCTATTAGTAAGATGGATTACTGATTCCTCCACCTTTGGCTCAATTAATCCATTGTATATTTTCACCTAGCATACAATATTTTAACCATAATAATCTCAGTTACTAGAACTATTGTTATCTCATCTGGCTATAATGGCTATAAATCTCGTAAGCGCGTCTTCAAATTACCAATGGGCTCCATGGTCTGAACAAACTGTTACAGGCATTGGGTTGTGGACACACTGTAACACTTGACTGGTTTAACCTTGTGCCTTTTCTAAGGGGATTGACTATGTGCCTTCCCTTGTCAATGACAAATGATAAGCAAGTCTTAGTGTGCCTTCCCATCACTGCAGTGCTGCTTGTTACTGTTGCTTTAAGGTTACCATGCCGACATATGAAGCTTTCTGTTCTGTTGACTCTGTAGCTAATCACCAGCACTCACCAGAATTGATCTGCTGATCTGTAGGGTTGTGCATGTCAGATCTAGCAGTGTAAATAAAGTCTTGTGGGTCCAGGTGCAAACTTTGGTTTTGTCCCCCAAACCCCTCTCTACAGTGAATTCTTGATAGTGACTGTGCTGCAGCGGTATCTCATACCATGAAAGGGATACAACTATAGCACCCACAACTGCAGCTATAAAAAATACTGTGAATAGAAAGAGCAGCGCCCGGCATGTAAACAATACTGTATGAGAAGCAGCTGATCTGTAGGGTCCTAACAGTATTATATGCCCCACTGTTGCCCCCATACAGTATTATATGCTCCACAGTGACTTCCACACACTATAATATGCTCCACAGTGGCCCCCACCCTGTCTTATATGCTCCACAGTGGCTCCCACACAGCATATTATGCTCCACAATGGCCCCCACACAGTATAAAATACTACCAAGAGCCCCCCTAGAGCCTCTTCAGATAAACAGCACGAAATTCAGGTGATTGGCTTATCAGTCCTGGTGGCACACCCTGCGACCGCGATCATTTTGCTACAGATCTTATCCTTGATGATCAAATATTGATGACATATCCAAAGGATTCATGTTTTTTGGGAAGTTCTCTGGAACCTGAGGCAGCAAGGCTTCTACACATATTGCAATACCATTACTACATATGGTTGGTATGATGCACTATGTGATGTGTTGAAAAAAAGACAACTGGACCCGATAGCAAACTTTTGACTTGACCTGACCCATTCCCATTAATTGACAACAATATCTGAATTGGCTCCCTTCACCTTTCTTCGGGTCTTAGTTTGAAGCAGCCATCATAGATGTCATCAGATTTGCTAGAAAGAACAGAGCTGCATAGAACACTACTGGAAGTGGTCTGTTGTGTGCTTTTGGTATCTGTCACAGATGTGACGCCCATTATAACTCAGGTATTCTTTGTATTACTTTACGTTTTGTTTAGAAATAGAAACCATTCAGTTTGTTCATGTGATACCGACTCAATAGGAGGATCTTCCTTTTTATAATGGAGCAGGTTTAGAACTGCATTCAGATTTTTTCCAGAGCTTACAAATATCCATTCCTTATTACAATACAGTCAGAAAGTGGGAACCTGTCATTTTGCATTAAGACAATCTATGAAATGCACTAATGCTTATGTACCTTTAAAAACTTCTTGTGGGAGAAATCGTGCAATAAATGTAGGCACCTTCTCTTGTTGAGCCTTCTTAGCCAAGCAGGAAGCAGAAAGGTCAAGAGGGCTTATTGAAAGGAACACACTACTAATGATCAGCACATCGGGGGGTCATTTAATAAGGACAGATGTACATACTAAATCCTCCCTATTATTTAAAGTGATCTTTTGTGGTATAGGATGTCCTTTAAGCCCTACCTCTGGACAAATTATTCCTAGTGCTTCTCAATATTCATGCAAAGTAACCATATGAAGGACTTCCCTTCATAGCTTATCTATCCATCTCATTCAGAAGTACTGCTAATTTGTCGTATTGAAGATCTTAAAGGGATGACTGAGTGGCCAGGAGTGACGTGATTCAGTTAAAACAGTGAAGGGGTTCTGCATTAGTGCTGAGCCCCTTCATTCTCAGGAATAGTGGGGAGACTCAGAAGTCGGACCCCCTCCCCACATACACCAATCATATCCATGTAATATGTTATAACTTTCTATCATGGAAATACTCCTTTATCTGTGACATCAGCTCCTGGAAGATATGTGGTAAAGCTTCTTGTATATCAGAGAAATGAAGGGATCATATATCCTTGAGGAGTTTTAATAGGATGTAATAAAACATTCCTGGAAATATGGATCTACTGTACTATGTCTAGAGCAGTGGTTCTTAACCGGGGTTGGATCGAACCCTAGGCCCTATGCACGATTCATTTTGTGTAGCAGTAAAAAAACATATACCTATGTCTTGAATTTGGAAAAAAATCAAATTTGATTTATCACTAAAGAAGGGTTCGGTGAATGTGCATATGAAACTGGTGGGTTCGGTACCTCAAACAAGGTTAAGAACCACTGGTCTAGAGCAAGATTTTATCATAGCATTAACTCAAATATGTTAAGGCCGGGGCCCCATGTTGCGAATGCACAGCCTTTTGGCCGTGACGGCAATTCAGAAAATGTTGCGTATTACAGTATCTGGAAAGTGGGAAAAAAAGGTTGCAGAAAAATTGTCACATTTTTGGAAATCGCAGCATGTCAATCATATCTATGGAAACATTGGCGTTTTCTGTACTGGTATAATAGGGACAGAAAGTCCGAAAAGGACAACTGTGTGGATTTTCTGTGTAAATGCGTTTTTGTTGTGGTCTTTTCCACTGCACTTTTTGACCTCGCCTCGCTACGTGGGGCCTTAGCCCAAGAGGGAGTCCCTGTGTCATGTGTCACCTCAAAACCTGTGCTAAGCATAATGAGTGGTTCTTGCTCCTATTTTACTATATACCTTATACCGCGTGTCTTTTTATAAACCTGCTTTAAGTACAGTATAAAATTCCAAAATGTCTGGTTGTTTTGAGAGACATCAGTATGGGGACAGGAAGCTACCGTGTCTGTGTCATGAGCAGTCATACTTTCATATCAAGGTTTGACTTCTATGACAGATTTGTTCACATTTTTAAGTCCTTTCATGTTTCATATGACAGTGACATACCATGGATTTCAGATAACAAGTGCAAGAGCCCATGATGACAAATGTAAAACACAAAATTCATTTTGAGTGCTAGGCCATGACTGTAAGCTGTCATGACTAGACCGGAACATGTCTAGAAAGTATGGGAACGAGTTACTACTCATGATTTTAGCATGACTGGAACCCATCCGGGTTTCATAGTAAAAATGCCTCTAGCACTGTCATTAATCTAAGGTAATGGTAACCACAAGGTGTACTCCACCCCAGATAAGTGTCTAGATGTATCAATAGTAATTCACACTCCATATTCATTCACTGTGTCATCTACTGTATATGTGTTATGTAGCGTACTAGGAGAATAAAAACACAAACGGAGATTACAGTCTGATCGGTGCCAGATTTATGTGTGATAATTGTGGCACCCCTTTAAGTCTAACATTTCACTTTCTATACCACCCCTTACTGAAGTGAGAAAAATCATTTTCTTACAGGGGAATCCTAGCGCCTTCTTTCCCACCAACTTTTGCACAATACACGAAATCAGGCGTGCAGGGCTCCATACGTTTCCCCATAGATTGTATATTAGGGCATGTACACTCACCGGCCACTTTATTAGGTACACCTGTCCAACTGCTAGTTAACACTTAATTTCTAATCAGCCAATCACATGGCGGCAACTCAGTGCATTTAGGCATGTAGACATGGTCAAGACAATCTCCTGCAGTTCAAACCGAGCATCAGTATGGGGAAGAAAGGTGATTTGAGTGCCTTTGAACGTGGCATGGTTGTTGGTGCCAGAAGGGCTGGTATTTCAGAAACTGCTGATCTACTGGGATTTTCACGCACAACCATCTCTAGGGTTTACAGAGAATGGTCCGAAAAAGAAAAAACATCCAGTGAGCGGCAGTTCTGTGGGCGGAAGTGCGTTGTTGATGCCAGAGGTCAGAGGAGAATGGCCAGACTGGTTTGAGCTGATAGAAAGGCAACAGTGACTCAAATAGCCACCCGTTACAACCAAGGTAGCCAGAAGAGGATCTCTGAACGCACAGTACGTCGAACTTTGAGGCAGATGGGCTACAGCAGCAGAAGACCACACCGGGTGCCACTCCTTTCAGCTAAGAACAGGAAACTGAGGCTACAATTTGCACAAGCTCATCGAAATTGGACAATTGAAGATTGGAAAAACGTTGCCTGGTCTGATGAGTCTCGATTTCTGCTGCGACATTCGGGTGGTAGGGTCAGAATTTGGCGTCAACAACATGAAAGCATGGATCCATCCTGCCTTGTATCAACGGTTCAGGCTGGTGGTGGTGGTGTCATGGTGTGGGGAATATTTTCTTGGCACTCTTTGGGCCCCTTGGTTCCAATTGAGCATCGTTGCAACGCCAAAGCCTACCTGAGTATTGTTGCTGACCATGTCCATCCCTTTATGACCACAATGTACCCAACATCTGATGGCTACTTTCAGCAGGATAATGCGCCATGTCATAAAGCTGGAATCATCTCAGACTGGTTTCTTGAACATGACAATGAGTTGTACTCCAATGGCCTCCACAGTCACCAGATCTCATTCCAATAGAGCATCTTTGGGATGTGGTGGAACGGGAGATTCGCATCATGGATGTGCAGCCGACAAATCTGCGGCAATTGTGTGATGCCATCATGTCAATATGGACCAAAATCTCTGAGGAATGCTTCCAGCACCTTGTTGAATCTATGCCACGAAGAATTGAGGCAGTTCTGAAGGCAAAAGGGGGTCCAACCCGTTACTAGCATGGTGTACCTAATAAAGTGGCCGGTGAGTGTATGTACAGCCTAGACGGCACACTTACATATCCCTACTAGCTGCTATTTATACATCTTTCGGTCAAGGGGTAGTCTATATGCCGTTTTGGCCGTATCATAACACTTCCATTCATTCTAGAATAATATTTTGCCCAATTTATAAAATTATATCTGAAAAAATGGTATCAATCTAAAAAAAAAGTCAATCAGTTTGCTATTGCTATATAAGATAAAATCTGAGTGTCTCAGAAGCAGAATTTTGATCATTCTGAAAATTACCCGTCAAACTAAATTGACACTTAGACCAATTATAGATACTAAGTTGCATATTTGCTGCACAGATGCCTAAGTAGTTGCTTGTATTTTCTTACAACAAGGATATTATTCCGTCTGCGTGTTTCAGGTCAGAGACATGTCCCATCTTATCCTATAATCAAACACCCTTGTACACCATTCATTCTTCTGCCCTAAAGGAGTTCAGATGCTGGTTGGCTTTGAAGTTGCTCTTCAGTTTGTGGTACTGACAGAAAGCTAAAATTGTGACATTCTGCCGAGTGGTGGAACCTGTCCCCGAGCTAGTGAAAGAAGCATTTCATACCATTCACTGTTGTCATCTGGTTAAATAACTGGTCACTTGTAAGGTATAAGATAAGAAAGTATCGATAATCTGGGCACTTTCGTTCTAGAAACTTGCAAAAACAAAGAATGGTTCACCATGAGAGGATTTAAAGTGTATACAAGCATATTATTGGTTCAGGTTTTACAAAACTTTGTATTGTTTTAGTAGGAGTATAATAGTCCGAGCAATGATAATATCGACAATTGGCAAATTTTGCATCAGTCTATTACACAGGCACAAGTACATGGAGCGAATGATCTCTGCTGCTACCATTTCTCTTCCATTCAATGGTCAGTTGATCGGCAGCACAACTATATAGGTCAGTTATTCCTGGGAAAGCTTGGCCCTGATAACGGGTCTTATCATTAGGTGGTCTAACAGACCCTTAGGCTAAGGCCCCACATAGCGAGCTGCAGCCAAAACGCACCGAGGGGAAAACTGCGGTGGAAATGCATTGCTGTTCTTCCCACAGCGTTTTTCACAGTTATCCTCTGTGGACTTTCTGCTTCAATTATACCTAGACAGAAAACACCGGCATTTCCATAGATATAATTGATATTCTGAGATTTCCAAAAATACAATTTTTTTTAAATCGCAGCAATTCCGCTGCAGGTATTATTCTGCAATGCGTAGATGGGATTCGTCACGTGGGGCTTTAGCCCTAAGAAGATTTTCCCATCTGAGCAAACTATGCCCTATACGAAGGAGAACTGTACTTCAACTATCTCTAGCAGTCTTATTTAAATGAGTGTCCACTGCTCCATTCAGAATGGGGAGCAAAACAACCCAATTTTTGTGATCCATGGGGTTTTCAACAGTTGGACCCCTAATGAACTTAAAATTATACCATAATCCGTGGTTAGTGAATGGAAAAAAACCTTTAAGACAGTTTTAATTTGAAAACGCCTGTTCAGACTGCAGGTGCCACAGAAATAAACTGACTTTGGAATTTCCCACTGCTAGGATCTGTGGGAAACTAGAATCACCTTGGGAGCAGTATCTCAACCCTTCATTTCCTCCTAGGACAATACAATCCTCTATCAGATATCACCCAGCCTCTTCTATAGGTGATTAAAGCAATTGTCCAGTTTTAGACCAATATCGAAAGACAAATGTTATTGTTTGTATATGGAAAAAATATACAATTTTAAAATAAACCTCATGGTTTTCTAGATCTCTGCTTGTGGTCATTCATTCTGCTTACTTCCAGTGGATCAACTCAGTCCATGGTCTTGTGATGTACAGTCCATAGTCATGTGATGCACATGCCGGTGCACCTGTGCAATCCCTACATCAATATGCACTGTATGTCACATGACCATGGACTGTATGTCACATGACCATGCACTGTATGTCACATGAACCTAGACTGATTTTCATCCTCTAAAAGTAAGAAGAATGAATGATGGCAAGCAGGGATCTAGAAAACCGTAAGGAATTGATACAGAAAGTATATTGGAAAATTGTAGAACTTTTCATTATACACCCAATAATACTTGTCTCTTAATATTGGTCTGAAACTGGACAACTCCTTTAAGGAAATAATAATCAGGTATATACTTAACAAGATAACATCCAACTATTGATGGGGTAAGATCAGCAGCCACCTTGTTTCCTCTCCAGAGTTAAAGTTAGATCTAAGTATGCACTGCCATCATTTCACGTACATGTGGGTGATATACCTAAGTGTGGACATACTGCATTAGGGCAGCTGCTTAGAGAATAGAAGGTATAAATCATTATTATATTAACACTTGCAGTTGATAGTTGGACACTCTGATTTTCATTGGAACTTCTCCTTAACAAATTCCTGTCATATTAAATATTAGTATTAGGGCATTAGAGGTCTTCTCATGGAAAAACATGGAGTTTTGATCTAGCCATCACATATACAACAATTATACTCATTTAGCCCCAAGCATTTTGGCCAGATTTTTGCAGACTCCATTGCAGAAACAACCTGTTCGAGTGAACATGAACTGGCAATCATGAAATAAGTACAAGTAACTACCTTTATAATCAGTATATCTGATAATAGTCATGTAACTTTAATAGGATGCCAATGATGGGCTTAGATGTTATGTCCCCAGTGCAGCCAAGAAACAAAAACAGGTTTGGAGTTTTGGAGTGGAAGTACTGGAATGGCGGGGTATTTACCAAGTAAGTAATTTATCCTTTTGCGATTTTGTGGCATTTTCCCCCTTGGCTACATTTTGTCCAATCTTGAACAACCCCTTTAATGTACATCCAGGACATAATTGATATTAGTTCTTGACAAGTAATGGCTTGAAGGAGTTTTCACGTCACAACAACCCCTTAGGATCTATTAGGCATAGATGGAGCTTTCCATGGGTCAGAGTGGAGAGCCATTAATAAAGACTACCTCTTCCACATAGTCAGCCATTTACTTGAATGTCCAGAACATAATACTATAATATCTGTCCATTTAAGGAAAAATATGCAACCAGTGGAGATTTCAGAAGACAAAATCTGCTCCTATAAAAAAAAAAATAACATATAGTATATATTCAAGGGACCAATGGCAGTGAACATGACCACCAAGTAATAGATATGAATATTAGAAATTCTGAAATTTCTAGAAACATGTTTAATAGACTTATTACTAAGCATTTACTAAACTGCAGAAAATAGAAGCAAGTAAAAAGCAAATAAGAATCAAGTTAAAAATTGTAAGCAGTCTGACTCTTTAAAAGATGTCATAGACATGAATAAAAACATTCTTCCCCCAAAAAGGAACATTGTACATCCGGCCTCTTTAGGAAGTGTCCCAGAATGCTGATTCTAAACTGCAACGAAGCACTACGGCTTTCATTCTCTAATCTGCTCCACATTGGTCACTGCTGAGAGGTCCTAAGGTTGGGTTGTCTGATTCATTGTAAAACATAGCTGAAGGTAGAGATGTCAATAAAATAAATGAAACAAAGTTATACTCCTTTTGAATGTGCCCCATTCCAGTACCAAAAGTGAGAATGTTCCACTTCTCATTGCATGACCACTGTAGCCAAACACTATTCTAAGTGGTCATGTGTTATAAATGTGTGACCAGCTAGCCTCACCGGTAATATGCAGTTCATGCCAATGTGGCTGCTGATGTCAGCGAAAGGCTATAGTGGTCATGTGATGATGTTATCACTTCCAGCCCTGTAGGGCCTGGAAACGGCTAGGATGGGAGCTAAACTTATTGAAAGTAAAAACCTTCAAATGAAAATCCATTCTTCAGAGCCTACATTGAAGGCCCTTTGGAAAGGGGATCCTTGCATAGGTTACTTAAAGGAGAGATTAAGTCAACCTTTGCAGTTTAGACCTTGCCCATTCCTCAGTTTTCTTACTGTTACATTGTCACTATAATTGCTGCCGAGTTGTCTCATCTCACCTCACTTCACCTCAGTCTAGAGTTTTCTAGAAAGGAGGCAGTGAGATGTGTCTCTAAACAGGCAAAATGTGGTTGCATTTATTTGCTTTGCTGTAGCAGATGGTTTTTGTTTGTTACACTTAACATACAGTATTTGTGCTCTATGACTATGTCACATGCCTTTGGGTCTTCCATTTGGACCTCCTTTGCTACCAGTCTGGCTTTGTGTCCAAGAAATTCCAAAGCAAAGCCTATTTTCAAAAGCTTGCCAAATCCACTGCGAGCTAAATCATTGTGTTGAATGTGAGAACTGGGCATGACATGATTATTGTCATGCTACAAGAAGTCTTCTCTTCCTGTTGGGTGTAGTTGGTCCTGGTAGCTATGTCATCAACTTGTGAACATCTACCTCAGTAAATGCTTGTGACAACATCCCTGTGTGGGCAGAATGTATTCCTTAGCTCCAGCATCACTATATTCTATGAGTGAGAAGTCCAGTTGCCCGGGCCCTTGGTGTAATTGGGTCAGAGTAGAGGAAGGTGAGCTGGGTCTAGAGCAATCAGTTTTTGGCACAGTCAAAGTGGGTCCCCTATATACTTACCATGCTCCCTACGTAGTTAACTATGATTGAATTCAGACACATTATGGCTAGCTATTTTGGTTATGGCTTGGTATTGTGCATGTAGGTTGCATTGGTCTCTTCTCTTTCTATTTTGGGCATTTGCCCCTCTTGTAATATCCCCTAAATACAATTTTCTATCCAAGATGTTGACCTGTAATTGAAGTCTATTTACCATTTTAAGTTCTGTAATTACTAATTAACAAGAGCCTTAATTCTGGTTAAAACATTCAGTACATTGGTTTATATAAGCCGTGCAAGCTAAAACGCGCCTAGGACCACAACCCTCAGGCATCAACTAAGAATGATACTGAAGCCTTATAAAAACATTACACCGCAGTCAGTGAATTAAAAAAAAAAAAAAAAAATCAAGAACAATTGATTTATTTCACATAAAGACTGCCAGGTTTTCCCTGAATTCTTTAGCAGGATCATCCACAGAATACACCCATTATTTTCATTTCTAAAATATTTCATTACACTACATAATTAAGGTGTCTGGAAATAAAACTCTATTTACCAACGCAGTAATGCAAATTCTGATTTATTTTTTTTCTTCATAAATTTTGGCTTTGGAAATAATTGTAGCACTGGCCAAAAAAATCCTTGGTGTAACAATTCGAAACTTAGAGGTTACATGTCTTATTAGACAAGAACAGGTGACACATAGGTTTTATACAGTATCTATAGCATTCTTCTCAAAGTAGAGTAGTTCACACGATCACAGATATCAGTCAAGCTCATGAACGGCTCCATACACACTTGACCCTTACCACCTTCAAGTATGACCTTCTGGAGGTCTTATCTCTTAATGTTGCAGTTCATAAAGGAAAGATTATTTCTTAAAAAGTTTTTACCTAAAATCAAAAATGAATGACCTATCCTTAGAATAGGTCATTCATTTGGGATTGCCAGGGTCTGACACCTGACACTCGCACTGGTCAGCTGTTCTGAGTATAGTGTATGGAGCTGAAGCAGACGGCTCTGTACACTGTGTAGCTGTGCTACTACAACTCATCTCACACATCGATCTCAAATCAATGACGCCAAGTGCTAAGTTATACATGGAAAGTGGATATTGGTGTTTTATGATGTAACAATTGTTTAGTGACTTGGTAACAAAATATATCATACACTAGCTGTACCCGCGACTTCGTACGTGACCCCCCCTCCCCTTGCGCGGCCCGTTGTCCCTGACGCCCCTTTCCTTGCGGCCTATGTGTGCCTCTCCCACACCCTGGTGGGGGGGGGACCCCACAGCCCCGCTACTGGCTCCCTCCTAACTACCTAAGCGTGCCCTCAGCCCCCCCTTACCTCCCACCCGCTCCCTCTCCCCCCTTTAGAGCCTACAGTCACCTTGCACATTGGCAGCCCTGCGCCCACCACTACCCACCCATGACACCAGTGATCCTCCCACCCCCCATTTAACCTGTGGAATCAGCCTCCCCCCTACTCACCCTCAGCTCTCTGCTCCCAACCCACCTCCCCAATCAACACTTGAACCCCCCCCAACTCCCCCACCCAACACACCAACTGTTGAACCCCCCACCCACCCCAAGGAACATGCCGTTGATAGAAGTCGTAGCACTCACCTTGTAGATGCTGGTGAGGTCTGCGTATGGTGACCGCAACATGAGCCGGCAGCAGCGGGGAGTTTGGCAAGACCTCTATGTTGTGGTCTGCACAGTACACGGGTACGAGCGGCTCAGGACTGGAGGCGTGTTCGCGCTGCTGCATGTTATGCCGGCATGGGGGAGTGTATGGCCAGCCGTCATGTCTGCGCTGAAAAGACCGTGCACGGGTGGCTGTGTGGTGGAGACGCCACCATGTTGAGTGAAGTGTCCGTGCGTGCTGGCCACGCCCACATATCGGCGTCAACCTATGGGACCGCTGACCTGTCTCCCTATCCCGCCCACACACCGGCCTCCACCAATAGGAGCTGCATGTAACAACTTGCGTTGACGTCATGGCAGGGGCAACGTGGAGCCGGAGACAACTTTTGAGGGTCACGGTGGCGTTTTGGGGTGAGTGACACACTTTTAAAGTAGCCTATTACTCCTTCCTGGCCAATATGTAGGTGTGTGTGAAATTTCTAAGAAATCCAATCAGCCATTCGGGTGTGGTTGAGTAACAAACATCCAAACATCCAAACACACAAACCCACAAACATCCAAACTCACAAACTTTTTTTATAATATTAATAGGATATTGGTATTGCCAATATAATTTAATATTATATGTTATTTTAATGACAATGCATTACAATGCAGAACACTGTTGTATCATGAATGTCAACTAGCAGCCAAATGTAGGTCTAATGTTGCACATTTTATTGATAAGGCAATAATGTAACACTATGCAACAACATAGTAGCAAATGCATACATAACATAACACAGTTGGCAATGTCAGACCATAGTTTTTACCAATATAAATAACATATTATTCAAGTTTTATACATATAGAAAACATAAAACATATAAAGAACATTATTGTCTTCATGTCACACAGGGAGGACAAACCTGGAGTTGAAATATCTACAGAAGTAAATTTCATGTCCTACACAATCCATCAGACAGTCAGGAACAAATTTGGTAAACTAGTAATTCATTTTTGTATTATCTGTACATATTTCCCATATACTATTAATATGCATAAATTCCTTTAATATAGCAGGGGATCATGTGGTGTCTGGCTTGTGTGTGTATTATAACTTGCAGACGTTGCTCTTAACAAATAACATTGGTGAGTTTTACGAGCTTTTTGCAGGTTCTTTGTTTGCTGTCTCTGGGCCAGACTGGTAAACGAATGATGTGGCTAGGCAAACCCCACTGTCTATGTGCTTTTGTTTTCCTCTCGATTTTTTAGTATGATGTCGTCTCCTAAATCCTATTATCAAGCACCCACCTAAGCTTAAAAAGCAGAATCCCAAGTTGAATGCCAGCAAATAGACTATAAATATATCCCTTGTATAGAGTAATGCAAAATGAACCAAGTGCAATAAAAATGGGACTTCACAGCCTATTACAAGAAAAACAGATACAATCACGCCTAATGGAGAGGGGTAAATACGGACCTTCCTTCTTAGGGTAATATTTACAGCAGGTGAACCTGATACTGAAGCTTTAAACCACATCTCCATATAGACTTTCAGGAAAAGGGAATAAAGAAAGAGAGAAAGTGCAGATGTTACATATAGAGGTGGAAGCCAGGTTGTAACACCTTGAGAAATAATTTCTGGGGACTGATGGGCTTTTAGACTTATTACATAAAAGGTGACTGCAGAGGACAAATATTTTAATGTTGAGAGTAGCAAAAGAACCGAATAGTAAAAGCCCCATAAGCGGGACCTCTGCCATACTGGTTGTGATTCCTCCATTGTATAGATAACCAAAGGAACTACAAAGTTTACACACAATACCATGAATGGAAAGATCTTGATGGATGGCAGAGGCAGATTCTCAGATACTGAGCTGTTTCTTTCTAGTCTGTTCCACTCTTGTACTGTATCTGTAGAAAAAAACAATCACAGTTTATAAACCAATGAAACCTTCAATAATAGAAAGCCAACATAGATATCATTGTTTCTACACCAACAGAAATAGGTTACTGCAAAAAACACAATAACTGGAAAGTAGCCAATGCTTCTTTGTAGAGCCAAGATTAAGATTGTAGTCACTAACATCATGAGAGCTGTTACGCAGCGTTGCCAGATATTAATATCATTAAAGGCAATATTTACTTTGGATAACTCATGAATACTAGAAGTGTCCCAAGTATAGGCTTATAAAGGGGGTTCCAAAGTGGTTCCAAAAGTTCCTAGTGATCCACTGTGTTCTGCACATGGAAATAAGCATTTCACTTCAAGGAAAATGAAGCCATACACTGTCATTGAGATCTAGATCTTTGCTTGCTGTCAGTCCTCGTTTATTTCCAGTGGCTAAAGAATCAGTCCCATTAGAGAAAAAGATCGGGATGATGAAATTCAACATGCCCAATCCGGCCTTCCCTTAAATGGAGTCTGACACCAGGCAACTCAATATCAAATTGGCCCTAGTGCCTAGTAGGGGACACTATGCTGAGTACCATCATACCTTTAGATATTCCATAAGGCACCATGAAAAAGGCTTTTTAGCAATCTACAAATGTGGCTCAAGTGCAGTGTAGGTGTCTCAGAGTCTCCCAAGGGCTCCAACTCCAAGTCTCAACCACCACCTCCGTACACATGATTGCCGGCTTCTTCCTATACTACAGCTATAATGCTGCTTGTTGAATTTTTGCACATGCTCCGGACATTTCCTGACTGGAGCCCTTGAAGGCTCTGGTACAAGACACTGCATATGAGGTACAATTGAATATTTCAAAAGCTGCTTTTCCAAGGGAATGAGGCTGCTGTTGGGTTGTATATTGTGCTTAGCATAATGTCCTCTATAATGCACTGCGGCTGATTTGCTATTGACTCTCTTTCAGTTCATCTGTGAGAAAAAAGTCAGGTGTCAGGGGTATCACAAAAGTGTGTATAGTGCAATAGCAATGTGCCAAAGTTGAGTGGCATCCCATCCCCAGTGATCTAAGGCACCCTGGGGGCCACTCAGCACCCCCAGGGCACTGCACTAGAAGTCTTCGAAATGCTTCCCCGGCCTTCAAATTACATCCCCAGGCACCCATCCTGTGGTACCTGGTGGTCATGTTGCCAACATCCATAGCTTTCGCTGGTCCCCTACAGTGGCGCCCACATAAACACTTGCAGAACCCGCTACTAACTACTTCTCCCAACAACATGCCTCAAGTGGTTCTCTCATTCCCATCTCTACAGTGTTCGGCGCACCCTCCGGCATCCTGTTGGCGACAACTGGCGGAAGCGTACTAACTGCTTCTGATAAGAACAGATACTACACTTAATCTTAGCCAAAAGGCTGGGGCTATGTAATGTACAGAAAATTAGAGTGTGTGGGGGGGGGGGCTTCAAACAGTTTTATCTCGGACATTATAAAACAAATTTGTCAAATAAAAGAGATTTTCTCTCTAAGGTTGCAGTGGGAAGAATAAAGAGATACAGAATTTCACAGAAGTTAATAACATAAATATTGCCAGAAAAATAAAATGTCCAAAGTTTAGTTTTAAGACTTCCATTATTCTTCATTTAAACTTCTCCATTCTAAAGACAACAACTATATCCAAAATGCAGTGATAAAGGCGGCTTACCATTGCCCAATGTCTTGTCTTGGTATATTAGAACTAGCTGGCTATGTTGTAAGAGCAGATAGCTGTTGACCAGGATGAATGCCGCTAGAGCTTGCAGGTGATACTTCTGACTTCTTATAGCTTGAACAATGTGTTTTATTGAGGGATGTTTCTGGTATGTCCAACCAGAGTAAAGATCCATCATAGGTTGCCCCACTTTCAATAGGGAGGAGGCAGTGAAGAGAACTATGACTGCCAGAGAGATGGCCAGCAGGACCAGCACAACTGTATAAATATACATACATATACATTAGTATTCTACATGGAGAAAATATACAGTCCTATGAAAAAGTTTGGGCACCCCTATTAATCTTAATCATTTTTAGTTCTAAATATTTTGGTATTTGCAACAGCCATTTCAGTTTGATATATCTAATAACTGATGGACACAGTAATATTTCAGGATTGAAATGAGGTTTATTGTACTAACAGAAAATGTGCAATATGCATTAAACCAAAATTTGACCGGTGCAAAAGTATGGGCACCTCAACAGAAAAGTGACATTAATATTTAGTAGATCCTCCTTTTGCAAAGATAACAGCCTCTAGTCGCTTCCTGTAGCTTTTAATCAGTTCCTGGATCCTGGATAAAGGTATTTTGGACAAACAATTCAAGTTCAGTTAAGTTAGATGGTCGCCGAGCATGGACAGCCCGCTTCAAATCATACCACAGATGTTCAATGATATTCAGGTCTGGGGACTGGGATGGCCATTCCAGAACATTGTAATTGTTCCTCTGCATGAATGCCTGAGTTGATTTGGAGCAGTGTTTTGGATCATTGTCTTGCTGAAATATCCATCCCCGTCGTAACTTCAACTTCGTCACTGATTCTTGAACATTATTCTCAAGAATCTGCTGATACTGAGTGGAATCCATGCGACTCTCAACTTTAACAAGATTCCCGATGCCGGCATTGGCCACACAGCCCCAAAGCATGATGGAACCTCCACCAAATTTTACAGTGGGTAGCATGTGTTTTTCTTGGAATGCTGTTTCTTTTTGGACGCCATGCATAACGCCTTTTTTTTATAACCAAACAACTCAATTTTTGTTTCCAAAATAAAGCTGCCTTGTCCAAATGTGCTTTTTCATACCTCAGGCAACTCTATTTGTGGCGTACGTGCAGAAACGGCTTCTTTCTCATCACTCTCCCATACAGCTTCTATTTGTGCAAAGTGCGCTGTATAGTTGACCGATGCACAGTGACACCATCTGCAGCAAGATGATGCTGCAGCTCTTTGGAGGTGGTCTGTGGATTGTCCTTGACTGTTCTCACCATTCTTCTTCTCTGCCTTTCTGATATTTTTCTTGGCCTGCCACTTCTGGGCTTAACAAGAACTGTCCCTGTGGTCTTCCATTTCCTTACTATGTTCCTCACAGTGGAAACTGACAGGTTAAATCTCTGAGACAACGTTTTGTATCCTTCCCCTGAACAACTATGTTGAACAATCTTTGTTTTCAGATCATTTGAGAGCGGGCTGTCCATGTTCGGCGACCATCAAACTTAACTGAACTTGAATTGTTTTGTAGAAAGAAATGGTCCAAAATACCTTCATCCAGGATCCAGGAACTGATTAAAAGCTACAGGAAGCGACTAGAGGCTGTTATCTTTGCAAAAGGAGGATGTACTAAATATTAATGTCACTTTTCTGTTGAGGTGCCCATATTTTTGCACCGGTCAAATTTTGGTTTAATGCATATTGCGCATTTTCTGTACAATAAACCTCATTTCAATCCTGAAATATTACTGTGTCCATCAGTTATTAGATATATCAAACTGAAATGGCTGTTGCAAACACCAAAATATTTAGAACTAAAAATGATTAAGATTAATAGGGGTGCCCAAACTTTTTCATAGGACTGTAAGTATGGCATCAGTCTTAATGTATAGGTCTATCTATAGAAACAGCAAGAGGTCATGTAAAAAAAAAAAACCTGATCCAGACTACCATTCATATGCAATGTTATTATTATTATTTGTATTGTTATTACTATTATTACTAGATAATTATTATTTCCAATATGTTTTGTAACTAAGATTCCTACTATTAGCAACTATTCTCTAACTGTGGCCATTCTCTAACTGTACATTAGATGAATATTAGCTGATCCTAACAATATTGGCAGCATTGCCAGATCTTTTAGTGTATATGATGGTGCAATGACTCTCTGATGGCAGATATCAAGGAAAAGAAGGGTTGGGCATGTTGAATTTTAATATGCCTGGTCCTTTGTTCTTATAGGTGATAAGACACTGCCAGTGGTGTCTGACAGCAACTTATTCCCCTATCCATATTAAGAATACATGTACACTTGGCCAAGCATGCATGTCAATGGCGGGAGAGATTT
This sequence comes from Leptodactylus fuscus, assembly GCF_031893055.1. Taxonomy (NCBI): domain Eukaryota; kingdom Metazoa; phylum Chordata; class Amphibia; order Anura; family Leptodactylidae; genus Leptodactylus; species Leptodactylus fuscus. The sequence continues at coordinate 161,490,971 of NC_134269.1, read as the reverse complement.
GGGAATAATATCTGCAACTGAGTGAATGTTAGGCCAACCATTGTGTAAAGTATATGGCCAGCTTAAAGGGGTTGTCCCATCTCAAGGATCCTGTCTATACTGGTAGCTTATGTAAATTGAAGACATTTCCTAAATATATTGCTTTAGAAATTCTGCTTTGTTCTCCTGCTATGTGACCTTATTCCTCCCATTGTTTGCCCAGTGTTGCAATAACCATGGACCTATAGTACAGTGACATCACCCACTAACTGCTCTTGCTGGCAGGACAATTGTTCAGCTAATTGCAGTTTGCTGATAAAGTCAAGTCTGTTATCTCTATATGTAAACACACAGATAACACTGAGTCGGATCTGTACAAGTATCTGCATATTATCTGATCTGTATAAGTGTTCTGGGTCCCATTCAAGCAGAGGGAGGAGGGGGGAGACAAATACAGGAAGTGAGGAAAAGAGACTGCTGATACACTGAGATGGGAAACCCCTTTAATTAATAAGATTACCTGGCATCTTTGTAAGATCTTTTACATGCCTTTTTTTTTTTTTACTGACAAACTACACACAATGTGTAATGGCAGTAATGCCAAGCACATGTTACTATTCTTTTTTACCTGTATGTTCTCACGCAAATGAAAAACTTCTGGTTACTGGCATGTCACAAACGTGTTACTCATAACTTCTATTAAAAACTGCATGCAGTTCTTCAGTAGAGAAGCAATGTGTAAACACTACCTTAAAACAAAGTGTGAGGGCTGGGCCCACTCTCCTTTTGAAACCGCCACTAACTGTAGGCAAAGGGTGCCAAAATAGTCGATGTCACACATGCAATGGGGGATGGATTGGGGTGATAGAGTGAAGTCCCAGGAGGGGAAGAAACTCCCTTAAAGAGGACCTTTCACCACTTTTGGGCACATGCAGTGTTATATACTGCCAGAAAGCTGACAGTGTGCTGAGTTCAGCGCACTGTCGGCTTTCCCGATCTGTGACCGGTGTAAAGAGCTTACGGTGCCGGTACCGTAGTGCTCTATGGTCAGAAGGGCGTTTCTGACCATTAGCCAGTGACGTCCTTCTGCCTCGCGGCGCCAATCGCGCTGTGCTGTGGAGCCGGGAGGAACGCCCCCCTCCCTCTGCTCACACAGCTTGTCCATAGACGAGCATTATCAGGAGAGGGAGGGGGGAGTTCCTCCCCGCTCCACAGCACAGCGCGATTGGCGCCGTGAGGCAGAAGGACGTCTCTGGCTAATGGTCAGAAACGCCCTTCTGACCATAGAGCACTACGGTACCGGCACCGTAAGCTCTTTACACCGGGCACAGATCGGGAAAGCCGACAGTGCGCTGAACTCAGCGCACTGTCGGCTTTCTGGCAGTATATAACACTGCATGTGCCCAAAAGTGGTGAAATGTCCTCTTTAAAGCCCCTTTCAGCTAATTTGCATAAAAATAAAATCCTGATTTTCATGAAATGGAGCTGCAATGCAGAATAAGAAAAACATCTTTGTAAAGTGTAGAAGCAGACCTACAATATACTGTCATTAGTTTGATACTGATTTTGCTGCTGACAGACTCCCTTTAAACTAACCATTAATGATATGAATAAGGGTATTAATATTCTCTATTTTTATCGTGTAAAACCTTGCACAAACCCATTAGTAAATGATATATTACATCCTACATTACCTGCGTTGACATGACTGTGCTGTGTAAGATCCATTTCTCTAATGCAGGTCATTACTAAATAGATGTGGAGGAGCCAGCACACAGGAAGATACCATGCTGTACCTTTAATGACATTAATTTCCTGTTAGAACATATGTTAACGCCTTTTGGTATTTCAGACATATCTTCAGCATAACCTGACAGCAGTGTGAAAAACAACAAATTTGGTTAAACGATAAAGTGTCTTATACTAATAAAGCCATAGGAAAGGTTTTCATGGGAGGCAGCTCATCTTCTTTCATTGCAGAAATGGAAAACAAGGCTCTCATAGTTGGCGCAGTAGTGGCTAGGGTGAATAAAATAATGCTCCCATCTGTGATACTATATCTATCCTTCATAATGACTATGAAATATCCAAGTAATGGGCTATTCACTGTGACAAGCTTAATGGCTACTCACCAATGGATGGCGCCACCACCTTTATATGTCTGCAGATCCATGTCCTTCTTGGTCTAGGACTGGCCAGTGTCAGTAGTTTATTAGATATCTGCTGGAATATGGATCATATACTGTTATTATCAAAGTCCCTAGAAAGAGTTCAAAGTACTAGAAAACGCTCTGTTTTATATACAGTAATATATATATATATATATGTATATATATATACACACAGTATATATATATATATATATATATATATATATATATATATATATATATATATAAATTCTAAGGTAGAACAGATTCGGAGGCTTGAAATGCCGTGATTTGCCGTGGCAGAGATGCCACATGAAAAATTGCAACATTTTACAGTAAAGGCAAAGTGGATGGGCTTCTAGCGAATCCCATGCCCACTTTGCAGTAAAAGCAGCAGTACGGACAGGCTGTGGTTTCCAAAACCAGCACAGTTTTGGAAATCGCAGCATGTCAATTATACCTACGGAATTGCCAGTGGTTTCCCCATAAGTATAATTGTAACAGAAAGTCTACGGAGTAAAACTCCGCAAACTTTGTCTAAAGTGATGCAGGAAGAACTGCGATGCATTGCCACCACGTTTTTTCACACAGCCCTTTTTTGCTGCTGGACGACCCGTGGGGCCTTTATCTGAAAGTGTTTATTACTGCATTTTGATGGACTGGTATAACCTAAAGTCCTTACAAGTCTTGTAGAGTGCAGGACTCGGTGCCCATTTGCCGCTTATTGCCTCTTTATGCCACCTGTTTAGACCTACTGCATGATGAATCCCTATGATGATGAAGTTTGTGTCAAAAAACTAGAGGCCTGAACAGGATTTGCAACTATAATGCAGTCTGGAAAGTCTGAACACCTTATGGCAGTATACAGGGTACATAGCAGATTTTGCATCCAGCTACATATAGCTAAGGCCAGCCATGGCTTCAGTGCACAAGATTGAGTTTATCACTTTGGTCTGCAGCTGCAGCTTGAAGTCGGAATACGCAAAGTCTACCCCAGATGTAATACTGTTACAGCAGAATAATAAGGTGCATGAGCATCTGGAGCTTACTCTGAAAAGTACTGAAAAGTAGCTCATTTGGTGCAGTTTGATGAAGTGATGATAATTCTATTACATTCACAGTAACAACATTCTTACAGAACTGCACTCCGACTAATAAGTTGTTGTGATCAGCATCCCCACCCCATCTCCTGTTACCTCCTCATCTCTGTGAATAACATCACCTCAACTCCTTCCCTTTAGTTGTCTTGGTAATGGAATTGGATGGCAAGCTCACCTGTGTGAACATCGCCATGGGGAGAAGACAGGGTGCAAATGATGTGATTTGCTGCTAACATATAAATGATGCAAAATGCTTTTAAGAACTGTAAACCTTGCGTATATATTTTTACTTTCATGCAAATAGATGCAGCACAACTAAGCCTAAAGTGATGCCTTGCCTTGTTTAGCTCTGAAACATACTCCTATATCTAATATCGCAAATATAATTCAAATTTGTGACATCACATTTGCTAACTATAATTTATATCCTGGAGTATTGATATCACCATTCCGTAATATAACTCCTATATAGTAGTGACGTTACATTACTACAATATTGCTGGATATTTTTATTATTACTACTAGAATATTTTTCAGATTTTATATTAATGACATCACCTCTAGCTACATTTAACTCCTATTAAGAGCAGTGAAGTCGCTATTTCCTAAATATAATTTGTATTCTATAGTAGTGACATCACTGTAAAATAAAATTTGTACTGTCATAGATCAGATTTTATAGTAATAATATTATTCAGATTATTTAATAATGAAAAATACAAGAAGAAAAAGACATGGCCGCACATCCCAAACTTATACATTGATCTAGGCTTCTCAGCAAATTCTACAATACTGAACATGAGGTTCTTAGTATACATATTGATCAAGGTGTATAAGCTCACTAGATTGTATAGATAAATGCTGCTGCACACCGTATGGACGTGAAAAGTGAAAAATTTATTGGTACATATACGCCATGAATTAGTTTGTAAAGCATAAAGAAAGAACTAGATCATTGTAGTAAACATAACGTTTCGATCATTTTAGACCTTCCTCAGATAAGATCTAGAAGCTAGCAGAGTGCGCAGAGGAATCATGGCCCACTAGACACTTCACGGCGACCTCTTTTTAGAGTCCATTCACACAGAGTTTTTTGACAAGGATTTGGACGCTGAATCCATGTCAGAATCCTTGTGGAAAAAACGCCTCCCCATAGAGTTCTATGGGTTCCACTAGCGGAAAAAAGCTTCCTTTAGGCTAAGGCTCCACTAAACGGAACGCAGCAAAATATGCAGCGTAAAAAAAAAACACAGAGAAAACGTTGCGTTTTCTGTCATGGAAAAAAAAATGTACCTGCATTTTTCATTGCGTTTTTCAGTTTTGTGCTGTGGAAATTCATATGAGTTTTCTGTTGAGATTTTCATTGCATTTTTGCTTGAGTTTCTCATGTGCAATAAAGGTAATTGAAAGGCTATGTTGAAAATCCTAAGGAATTATGGTCCTCTGCTATTTAGGACGGACTGGAAACGTCGCAATTTGGCCGCGTTGGAAACGCTGTGGAAAAATCGCAGCGATTTACAGTACTTGCAAAGTGGATGGGATTCATGCAAATCCCATGCCAACTTGTGGACATGCTGCGTTTTCCAAAACAGTTGCGGTTTTGAAAGTCGCAGTATGTCAATTATATCTACAAAAATGCCGGCGGCTTTCCCATAGATATAATTGTACCAGAAAGTCAGTGAAGGAAAACTCTGTGAACTTTCTGTTCAAAGCGCTGCGAGAAGAACCCTCAGCGCTTTAGCGCAGCGGTTCCGGCCTGTGGGGCCTTATCTTGAACCAAGCAAAACAGCGCGTTTTGATCTGTGGATTTTGATGCTTTTCCGCTGCGTTTCTGCCAAGTTTCCGCAACATATTTATCATGCTGCATTTTTGCTGCGGTTTTCACACTCTCCATAGAAATCTATGTAGGGAAAAACTCAGCGTTTCTACAACTATAATTGACATGCTGCGTTTTTCAAAAGCGTAAACGTTTTTGAAAAACACAGCTTTTCTGCAGCTTTTTTTTTTAGACAAAATTGCATTCACTATGCTGGTACTGTAAAACAGCGTTTTTTTCCCGCTGCGTTTCTGCAATGCCCAAAAACGCTGCGTTTCCTCCCAGTGGGGCCTTAGCCTTAGGCGGATTCTGCCTGCAAAAACCAACGCAGTCAATGGTAGGTGGAAAATCCTTGTGGAATTGACAAATAAAGCCTGGAAAAACCGCTAGCAGTTTTTTTTCAAGGTCCATACACTGTGCTGGAGGAAAAAACCCTCAATAGTTGGTCCCTACACTACTGGGTATGGCACTGAACAGCGATAACCACCACAATACAGCGACCCAGCAGCACAGCAAGACCCCTGCCACCAGGCTAAGCCCCCAGACTCTGGGCCCCATAGGCACCAATGGCAGACACCATGCAGCACCGCATCATGTGAACAGATCACGAAACAGTTCACCTTACTATATGGTGTCAGTCAAAGGACTGCAACATGTGAACAGATCTTAAAGAATTCACCTTGCCATATGGTCTCAATCAAACGGGGCAATAGAAGGCTCTATTTAATAATGATGTCAATACTGACAAAACATCATTTATATTTTACAGAAATTACATGACATTTGATAAATATAATGCATTTCCTGTAGAACTAATTTATATCCTGAGTGCTGATATCACCAATATTTTAATATAATTCATATATACAGTATAGTAGTAACATTACATTACTACAATATTGCTAGATATTTTTATTACTATTAGAATATTATTCAGATTTTATATCAATGACATCACCACTAGCTACATTTACCTCCTATTGAGAGCAGTGAAATCACTATGTCCTAAATATAATTTGTATCCTATAGTAGCAACATCACTGTAAAATAACATTTGTATACACGTTACTGATTGCAAACGTGACAATTTTTTTTCTTCATTTCCTACTGTAACAATGATGTTCCAATGAATTTATTGAGCAGCGATGTCGCTACTAGAAGTCTAGATATTGGGACTGCCCTCTCTTACATCCATTACCCCCCACTAATATGACAGAGGGTGTCATAAACAAGAAAGCAAGCAAACAATGGGAAGTGTTAATAGTCTTCTTTTATGATGGTATCATTAACAATAATTATTAGGTGTATGGGCAATCTTCTATTTGCAGCTGTGAGAGCTGGAATAGTGAGTGAGCTGAACTGTTAGACTTGTGTTCATTGGATGTAGCATAGGATTTACTTTTCTTGTAGTTCATGATAAATGAAGCTTTGTCTGATTTATCCATGGTTAAATAAAAACTGAAACCTGAAGTGTGAATTAATTGTACCTCAGCATGAAATGTATCACTGAAACATAGCACTTAAAATGAGCTATTACTAGACAATAGATTTTTTTAAGTAATTATGCATCAAATTTCCATTCCTGTGACATAACTTTGTACGTGCAAATTAGCTATTCTGTTCAATGGATGTCTAATAAACAATCCCTTGTGGAAATCTTCTGCATGAATACAGTGAAGTCATCAGCACCTTTAAGTGCAATGATTTAACTATTCATTCACCTTCTTTTTTGTTCAGATACATAGGAACCAACACCTCGAGGGCACACACTCCACCCAGTCACATAATAACACAGAACTGATGATATGATAGATAAAATGACAGAGCATTCACTATGCTGCTAAATATTTCATATAATGTATAGAGATTATGTAAAGCTTGTTCTCATTAAATAAGCTACTTAAGGGCTTGCAGTGGTAAGTCAATTTTTCTTGGGGCCAAAGACAAGAGTTTATAATCAACAGCTATCACAACCCTGAGTTACCCAGTAAGGCCACGTTCACATCTGCACGGGGTGTCTATGTGATATAGATCCATCCAAAATTGCCAGATGAAAAAGTGCTGCAAACCCAATAAACAACCGACAGATCACATTATAGTCAATGGGGTCCTTTGGGATCCTTTTGTGTCCATTATTGTTTCCGTCAACAGATGGATTTTTTATTTTTTTTTGTTCTTCTGGTCCTCCAACAGACCAGAAGAATGGGCTTCCTGAAATCCATAAGAAATACCCTTCCATTGCTGCCCAAGGTGGTCACCACTCCACTTACGCCAGGTCCCAAACTTGACCCAGCTATAATGTTAGCACTAAGATGGACATTCAAGGTATACCTGTGATATTACATAGCTCTGATATCATATGATGTTTACTTACAGTGGTCTTGTTGGTTAGGAGAACCATAGAGCCCAAGTTGTCTTGAGGTGGAAACATGCTGTCCATTGTGAAGTGAAGAGCCCTGGTAGCAGCAAAAAGCCTGTGTGCAGTACTTCAGTGACACCTGGACTAATGCCAACATTTATATGGAGGCTTTATCTCCTGCAAGTGTAGAACAATGGAAACTTGTGCAAATCTCCTATCACCATCTCCTTATCACAATTTTATACACAAAGGAAGCCAGCCATTGGTGTTTGATGGCGGCTACATGTATATCTGTATTGGGAAATAAAGACAAATAATGGCAAGATTAAGAGGTTATAAAAGTGATGGAATAATAATGGCAGAAATAAGAGGCCATAGTAGTGATGGGATACATTAAGGGAAAACATTCACTAATAATGTGAGATAATGGGTTGTAATTGTAATTGAAAGGCTTAGGAGCATATAATGGTATCTGCTCTCAAAGCCACATATCATATGGAATTCTTCAACACAATGGCTGAATAATTGGTAGAAGGTTGTGATTTTATACATGACAATAACAATGCTAGTACTTGGTCAAAACTCAGAAAACGTCACCTACCATCACCTACCTCTAGCCATTCAATTGTTATATAAGATTGAGTAAGACTAGGGCAATTGATGAGAGGAAAAAGGTTTTATGCTTTGAATTAGGAAATATAATAAGAACACAGATAAACAGACAAAAACTACCCTTCTAGCGCAATATACGTATATTTCAATATATCTCTCATGTTACACATACCCCCTTTACTAGAGAGTGACTAGAGTGTAAAAGGAATGCCATACAAAGCAATAGTCAGCTCATCCAGGTGTAGGTAATGCTGCTGGGACATGCTAAAACTCAGCAACCATCAAAGGGAGGATGTCCGGCATTCAACCAGATGAATAGCATGCTATGACTAAAGGATCTGTTAGACAGCCATATTAACATCAACCAAGCAATATGATGATCGGCACCTATTGGCATTGGCCTTATTACACAGGTTGATGCAAACTGAATGAGCAAGGACGATCTCTACTGCAAATACTAAATAGGAATGCAAAGTCAACATTATAGAGATTATCAAGAACTTATTTTGCCATGATGCAGTCAAGTTTCCATGGGAAAAACATTTCAGATTGCTTGGACATCCTTATATCTCTGCACTGGGATACTTGAGCCCCACTGGATAACCAGTACATTAATATCTAAATGACTTTACTCCTAGGAGGTGATTCTGGCGTTCTGGCTGAAATGTGCAGCACAGTGCCCAGAAAGAGAAAAACTGGAGACTTTACTGATTCATATAAAAAGACACCATGTACAGGGAATCACTGACACATTTTTGGTACAATAATCTTAGCAATAATGTAGAGCAAGGGCCTAGTATGCAATAGTAACAACACTGTAGTGTTAGTGGTTTCCTGTACATGGCATCCTTTTATATGGATCAGTAAAGTTTCCACTTTTATTATCGACACTGTGCTGCACTTTTCTAGTTTTTCTTTTTTTTTTTTTTGTCTAGACCTGGACGTTGTGTCCCTACACAATCGGCGGCCATGTATTCTATCCAACTGAGGTAGTCACAGTGGAGCTGGTAACTACACTTCACCAGGGGATTGTGGTTGCAGAACATCGGGAACAATAGAAAAGTGCTACTAAAATATTTTTGTAAAATATTTGTTATGGTAATTTTTATTTGGTATTGTCATAGGGAGTGGAACTAGAACCTTTGATTTGGGCGTGGTACTGGTATTTTTTTTTTAAATTATTTTACTTCCATTTTTATTATTTACTTATTTACTTTTTTATTTTTTACATTGTATCCCCATAAGGTCATCACATGACCATGGACTGTACATCACATGACCATGGACTGTATATCACATGACCATGGACTGATCCACTGGGATTAATCAGAATGAATGACAGCAAGCAGAGATCTAGAAGACCGTGACACAGAAAGCATATTGGAAAATTGTACAACTGTTTATTATACAAACAAAAAATTGGTCTCTCATTATTAGTCTAAAAGTGGCCAACTCCTTTAAAGGGATCATACTATAAGACTGTCACATAAGGTGGGGGATAACATTTACCACCGCACACACACATACAAACTCCATCAGCTTTCTTCCTCTTCCCCTGTCCTCACCATTTATAGATGTCTGTAACCAAATAGCAGTGGCAGTATCTGTATTTAAAGCTAGGGAGCACATGTTCTTTCCATAACTGACTGCCATTTGATCATTGCATTCTTTGGTTTTGGCATGTTTTTTGCATTGAGTCCGACTATAGCTGTGACTTGACCAATCGTCTCGACTTCAAATTTGTCTCTAATGTGCATACATTTTTTGCATTCATTATCAAGGCAGCTCAGAAGTAGGATATGTCTGGCTACAGGTTATCTCTCAGCATTCTGACCATATTGTTCTTTTCCCTTTGTCATGATTTGGGATTATGCCCTGACTGTTTGTCCAGATAATACCAGTGCTACTGAATTGTCTACCCTGGCCAAAGGAACCAGCAGAGCCAAGCGAGTCTGGTTTCACTCATTGGTTTCGTTTGCTTATTAGTTATTACAAACAGATGTTCAGAATATCCATTTCTTCTGACTGATCTTTTATCTCCTAATAAGATTAAAGGAAAATGTCTTCAAACACCTTCTCTAGATGTGACATTTGACATTAACTGCACTGGACCTTTAATAAGTTAGGTTAATATGCTGCTAATATGTTAGACATTAGGCACATGGACATCTGGGAAATTGGTTCTGCTTGTGGAGTTTTTTTGTCAGTTGTGTTTTATTAAATATGTTCATCTAATACAATGTAAAATAATGTGTTCTTTTCAGTAAGAAATCACAGCCAATGGAGATAAGTGTTCTCTCCCATTCAGTTAATGGAGATAGGGGACCACATGGATTCTATATGCTTATGTGCATTCTTACCACAGATGTAGGAGAACTTAGTCTGTCTTACATGGACAAGAAATATAAAGGGGCCACACGGTGGCTCAGTGGTTAGCACTGCAGCCTTGCAGCACTGGAGTCCTGGTGTTCAAATCCCGCCAAGGGCAAAAAAACCATCTGCAAGGAGTTTGTATGTTCTCCCCGTGTTTGCATGGATTTCCATCCCATATTCCAAAAAAAGACATACTGATAGGGAAAAATGTACATTGTGAGCTCTATGTGGGGCTCACAATTTACATTTAAAAAAAAAAAAGAAATATAACAACGGAAAACTGGCATTGTCTTTTAGGCTAAGGTCCCACACAGCATTCCTGACGGGGACAAAACAGTGCGTTTTTCGCAACATGGAGCCTTACAGCTTGATCTTTAGATAAAGGCTGTACTTAGGACCAGCATAGTACAGATCTGTTATATTCTGCTCACAGAAATAAAGTAGGGGCCCATTTAATACTTCTATGTGCCTCTGATTTTGCATGAAGGCCTAAATGGAGTCTGTCAAAATAACTCAGCATATCAATCCAGCTCTGCATATAGATAAGTTAGGATCGCCTGAATCAAACAGTGTTTTCCCTTGTGAATTGCTGCCTCCATTGCTGAGACCCCATTTTTTCAATATGCAACGAGGACATTGTTGCTCCAAAGAAGCAAATGGCAATACCCTCTTGTTTTAAAGAGCTCATTTGTACATTGACAACAAAAACACTGTTTGATTTAGGTGACCCTGACTTATCTATCTCCAGAGCTGGGCTGATATAGTAAGGTCCCACTACATGTGACAATAATTGGCTTAATAAGCCAAAATGAAGGTTGGAAATGACACAGGATATATAGTAATACAGACAAGACAGGTTCTTTTCTTTCTTTCTTTTTTTTAATCCCCTCCTGTATGCAGACCCCAAAATAAGCAAGGTGGAGAGCAGTCTGTGATTCCCAGGCTGCCGCTGAGGTCACATGTTGAGTTGTTGTTTTTTTGTTGCAGAATTTTTTTTTTTTGCCAAATCCAGGAGTGGATTTAACAGAATGTAGAAACATAAGCTTCCTTTTATATTTCCTATTCCTGTTGAAGTCACTCTTGGCTTGTCTAAAAATAAAAGAAAAAAAACCCAGCAAAATCTGTCACAAAAAACGCAGCTTTTCTGCAACATATGGTCTCAACCTATAGGTGTCAGCAGTCAGCTGACAAACACACAAATGCCCATTTGTTGGCGTGTCATCATGTCATCATTTGTTGGCAGGACATCGCCAATATCTAAACAAGACACGTGCTGCCGACTTATGGAGTAAAAACAAGTACACAGAATAAACTACCAACTTGTTATTTTGCTCATCCCATCAAGCATTGGCCCATCAAAATTATGAAGGTTGTGAAAAAAAGACAACTTTTTGATAATATAAAGGTTAGTATTGGTAGCATTTATTTTTGTCGGGTGGTTTGCAGAGCTTATTTTACTACTTGTGTACATTAACATTAGGAAATGATGTGTGCGTAGACAGTGTACTACAAATAAAGACACATCCATACAAAAGAAACAGGTTAGCAATGGCTGAGGACTGAGAAGGTGAAGTTAATAAATGACCATCACTGTCTACCAAAAAGAGATGCTGTTAGGTTTGACCAAATGTAGGCCCAGGAACACAATGAAAATGACAGCAGACTCTTGTAAGGGTATAGTATGCAGATTATATATACATGAAGAGACATCAGCTGATATGATGTTATCTGGATTGATCCCTTCAGCAACATGGACTTGACTATTAAGTCTATGTTCACATCTGAGCCAGGTGTCCACCCATTGTGAATCAGTCTAAAAAAAACAACAGATTCGAAAACAAATGGACACAAATGGTTACACAACATATACCACAGAATTTTTGCTCAGTGAATATTGGCTGTGTGATAAAATTTAAATAAAAAAATGCAACGTATGTAAGGCTTTTTAATAAATTATTACAAACTAACCTGCAATATCTCCACATTTTTCAGAGAAAAAACTCTGCCTATAATGTGGCAAAAAAGACAATTAAAGACATGGAAAAAGACAAAGTCCAGCAACAGATGGTTAAAATTAAAACTTAGCTTTTAATAAAATTGGTAAAAAAAAACCCATAAGGTTGGCACCAGATACAAAAATACAAAATGTATGGAAGCCTGGCATCCTGTAACCATGAACACCATAAAAACGAAGCCCGTAAGAATGTTTCACAAGTGCATTTTTTCTCCAATTCCACCCAATTCTGATTTTTTTTTCCAGCTTCCCAGAACATTGTAAAGAATAATAATACATAGTACCATTATGAAGAACAATTTGTCCTGAAAACATTAAACTCTCACATGGCTGTGTAAGCAAAAAATAACGTTTTGGAAGGCAGGGAGTCAAAAATGAAAATCGAATAATGTCAGCAGCGGGAAAAGGTTAAAAGTTACAAAAGACACAAAATATTTGCAATCTCAGTCCAGTAAGAGGACAGCATACAAAGTGAAGTAACATTCTGGGACAGAAACATTTGGGCCAAATTTTTCAAACACCATGCAACGTTTTGTGCAGATTATGGTAAACTGAACTCTACTTAGGGTGCCTTCACACGGCGTAGCATGCCGCTCCTTTAGACACGTATACACGTGTCTGAGCGCGGTGCTTCAAAACAGAGCCCATTGATTTCAATGGGTGCCGATATACGCACACTACCCATTGAAATCAATAGATAAAAAAGCCTCCGATTGATTTCAATGGGTAGCGTGCGTATATCGGCACCCATTGAAATCAATGGGCTCTGTTTTGAAGCGCCACGCTCGGACACGTGTATACATGTCTAAAGGAGTGGCACACTACACCGTGTGAAGGCACCCTAATACTGACTTTATGGCTGCAGCCAGAAAGACTGCTTTGTTTGTTGCAGGTTTAGTATTTTGCTGCATTCTTTTATTTTATTTTATTTTTTAATGGAACACGTCATGAATTTGCGTGTCATCCTTGCTCAAGGGCCATGCTAATCTTCTCTGTATCGTTTCAATTTTTAGTATACGTGCTTCCAAAGCAAGCACTGCTACTGCAGTCTTTTGAGACAAAGTCAAGAGTGGCTTGAAAAGCAACAGGTACAATAAGGGACGCCCTGAGGCTGAGGCCCCAAGTTGCAGAAACGCAGCTTTTTTGTTGCAGATTTTGTTGTGGTTTTGGAGCCAAAGCCAGGAGTGGGTTAAAGGGGCGTTGACACTACCTTTGGATTCTGTCAGCAGTGTCCGTGGCTATTATCCATTTAAGAATTTAGCAACGAACACGGTCCGTCTGAAATTTCTATTCATTTCAATGGGATTTTATTTTATGTTTATCAGTCTCCATTTACAACCAGTCTGTTTTTTCAAGCAGATAAAAAAATCCTACATGCAGGACTTTTCTGTCCATTTGAAAAAAATGGACAGCAAGTGCGATTGTTATTGAGGTTTTTTGAACCAAAGCCAGGAGTGGATTGCGTAAAAGGTAGAAGTATAAGTTTTGCCCTTATGTTTCTCATTGCTTTTGTATCCATTCTTGGCTTTGGCTAAAAAAAAAAAAACGCAACAAAATGTGTAACAAAAAAGCTGTGTTTCCGCAAAGTGGAGCTTTAGCCTTGAGCTTAAAAAAATGGTTCAAAATCTTCAACAAAAAAGCAACTTTTGCGCAATGTTTGTCCCTACTTATAGATAAGTATTGTCTATTGGATGGAACGATCTGTCCAGCGTTAGCTGAGTGTAAGGACTATTACTATCCTATATGTACTTGCCATTATGTCAGGAATCGTCCTGTGCCATTAAGGTGTTTGTTGTGGTGATGGACTTGAATCCTGTCATATCTATTACAGCTGGCCATCGCTTAACGTCTTCTAGGTCTTTAGGTAACGAAAAATGACAGGGAATCCTGAGACCATGTTTGCATTCTTCCTTATTAGGGAAGCTCCTGTTTAGCCATTTGCGACCATTAAGTGTAAGGTATCCTATTTGAACCCTCTAGCACCTGAGGGGAGTTGTGCTAAAAGTCATTGTAAGGCGAGATGCTGTGTTTGGGTTATGACCTGTCCTGCAATGTTATCTCCGAGTGATGTGTATGTAGTACCACTCACCTCAGAAAGGATGACTGTTTGTTTAACACCTAATGTGTTGGGAGCTTAATGGTTGAAATCCTTCCCTCAATCCCCCCTTCACACCTTCTCGCTGTTTAATCTGAAAGATCTCTATGAAGCGGCTTCCAACTTGTCAGCTTGGTTTTGTTATTAGTGATTGGTTTAATCGCCCTGGTGATCCGGAACAGGCAATCCGGGCTCAATGCTCACAAGACGAAGATGTCAAGATTGTCAAGTGAATGGCAGCCATGTCTTTGCCCCCCTCCTTCTAAAATGTCACTTGTTTATGCGCTGGCTTTAATGTTACTAATCCTAATGAAATGTTGATTCATTTGTAGGATATCTTAAAGGATTTCAATCTATGACATAAAAGAGCAAAGAAAGAAAAATCATTGCGTATATTGATGTCACATCACAGGATTCCGATCTCCAGGCTATCGCAGTTTGCATAGTACGCACCTGTAGATTAGATTTATTGTGATGGATTAGAATTAACCACAATCTTGTCAAACATACCTGTGAGGAACAAATCAATTAACTGAGAATTCTCTATATTAAAGGGGTTATCCAGGATTAGGAAAACATGGCTTTTTTTTTTTTTTTTTTTTTTTTTTTTTTTTTCTCTATATATAGAAACAGTGCCATGTATGTCCCTGGGTTATGTCTAGCAATGCAGCTCAGCTCCCTTAAAGTGATTGGGGTTAAAGTGCAATACCATACAGAACCTATAGACAGCAGTGGCACTGTTTGTGGAGTAAAGAATCCTGTGAAAGCGCTGTGGGAAAACTGCAATGCATTGCTGCTGAGGTTTTTCCCGCAGCATTTTTTTTTTTTTTTACTGTGGCCAGCTACATGGGGCCTTAGCTTTCCTGGAGCTCTGAAACATAAGAAAGGTATGGTTTTTATTCTGCTAACAGCATCTACAGCACTATGGGAGCAGTTTAAAGTAGCTGAGGGCAGTGATAGACTCCCTACAAGGGAGAGTGCCCTGTGCGGGTTCTCCCCAGCTTTCCCTTATCCCTATTAGAGCAGTATGCATTTGGCCTTCTTTGTACATCAAACAATGCTTTCGTCACTAGATTTCTGTTTAATGTGTTATGTTTGTAGCTCATTGTGCTTGACTTTAATAGGGGATTTCCAAATTTCTTACACATTTAAAGGATTCTGCAGTTTATAGTGTTTGTCTTGTTTCGGAAACGCAGTGTTTTACAGTACCAGCAAGGTTAGACTAAGTTCACACTAGCTTTGGTCTCTCCATCGTTTGGGTCCTCATGGGGAACCGAACAACAGCCCACATGTTATAAAAGTGGTTACCCGTGAACCCCATAGACTATAATGTGGGGGGTATGTATTTATATAAGGAGTCTGGTATCTATTGTGGGGTCTGAAATTGTTTAGGAGAAATCCCTACAGCCTGACACTGTCAGTAATGATGAACACTGTTAGCATGTAGGGACACAACCCTTTAACAAGGGCCATGGTAACACCCAGTTCCCAAAGCTAGCATAGGAAGGTAGTGTTGATTATAGTCCATTGTGGCAGGGTCGTGGTGGGGGAAGGGTGGAGCCCTGTTTTGGTAAACCAATGGTCTACTTAATCCGCTAGTAATGAATATGGGGACAGTCCTGAGTTGCAGTTGATATGTAGCCTTGTACTGT
Source organism: Leptodactylus fuscus (assembly GCF_031893055.1). Classification (NCBI taxonomy): domain Eukaryota; kingdom Metazoa; phylum Chordata; class Amphibia; order Anura; family Leptodactylidae; genus Leptodactylus; species Leptodactylus fuscus. The sequence continues at coordinate 161,474,821 of NC_134269.1, read as the reverse complement.
AATAAATGTGAATATCTTCAGGCAGCTGATGAGGAGGATATGTCAGAAAACTGATGAGAACGCTTGATTCATCCATTGTCATTACAGGTATTTACTGGAAGAAGAGGTAACAGCAGTGTAGGTGGAAACATTCATCGCTTTCCATGCTTGTCTCCTTTTAAATCCTTGCTTCCCTGCTGGGCTTGCCTTAGGGGAAATGTCATAAAAGAGTAAAACCCTTTGTGAGCTAATAAACGAATGGGCCGCGAGCCCTCTACCCTCAGAACATTTAAGGCAAAGTAGTATTGCTGTCAATCCCCTGCCGCTGCCAGAATGAAGTAATACCCTATGTCTCTGCATTAAGAAAAAGAATAATTTAGATAATTAAGACTCAGATGAAAGAGTATCACATGAGGTCTAAGGAGGTTAAGCATTACGCTGCCAGGAATTTCACACTGTCATGTTGTTAGATTTTGCTCTGGTTTCAGTTTTTACTCGCTTCAGATTTAAGAAACCTGATAATTACATTTTTACATTAGACTCAGATCTGTCAGAGCCTTAAAGGGGCCGTTTTGCATAAGAAGAGGTAACCATATGGTGTTTTTTTTTCTTTGCTGGTCCAATACTGTCTGACTACCCAGTACTCCAAAGGTGGTCGGTGACAGTTCACATAATCCAACATGCAACATTTCACTAACATAGCCTATCTCAATTGTGTTGTGTCAGATGTTGCACCAAAGGAATCATTGCTCTTAATATACAGTTTTGACTGAGTGTCGTCACTGACCACCTATACAGCGAGTGTCGTCACTGACCACCTATACAGCGAGTGTCGTCACGGACCACCTATACAGCGAGTGTCGTCACGGACCACCTATACAGAGAGTGTCGTCACGGACCACCTATACAGCGAGTGTCGTCACGGACCACCTATACAGCGAGTGTCGTCACGGACCACCTATACAGCGAGTGTCTTCACGGACCACCTATACAGCGAGTGTCGTCACGGACCACCTATACAGCGAGTGTCGTCACGGACCACCTATACAGCGAGTGTCGTCACGGACCACCTATACAGCGAGTGTCGTCACGGACCACCTATACAGCGAGTGTCGTCACGGACCACCTATACAGCGAGTGTCGTCACGGACCACCTATACAGCGAGTGTCGTCACGGACCACCTATACAGCGAGTGTCGTCACGGACCACCTATACAGCGAGTGTCGTCACGGACCACCTATACAGCGAGTGTCGTCACGGACCACCTATACAGCGAGTGTCGTCACGGACCACCTATACAGCGAGTGTCGTCACGGACCACCTATACAGCGAGTGTCGTCACGGACCACCTATACAGCGAGTGTCGTCACGGACCACCTATACAGCGAGTGTCGTCACTGTCCACCTATACAGCGAGTGTCGTCACTGTCCACCTATACAGCGAGTGTCGTCACTGTCCACCTATACAGCGAGTGTCGTCACTGACCACTTATACAGCGAGTGTTGTCACTGACCACCTATACAGCCAGTGTTGTCACTAACCACCTATATAGCGAGTGTCGTCACTGACCACCTACGAACATTTGGATCATAGTGTGGGTGTGATGGACCAAACCCACAAGTCAGCATGTACCAGGAATTCATACATAAAGGTGATGTTCCTTTACCAACATTTTTATGATATTCCTCTGATCAATATCTGCTATAGGTAACACTACATAGATTCTTAGTATTATTGTAATTTGCACTTAAGAGGATTGTCTACTTTACAAAATTCCTTATGAAGATATGTTTAACTGACACTGGACCAATGCCATGCCCAGTGGCGTAACTACAGTCTTCTGGGCCCGGTGCAATCTTTTGTCCCCTTACCTTATCCCTACAGCAAATTCTTGATAGTGATGGTTACGTTTGATAAGGCATTTAATCCACCTTAGTATGGTTAGGGTAATCTGTGAGTCTCCTTGGCTTATGGGCCAGATGTAAGCTGCAATCTCAATACTGATACCAGTGCTTATGGGCCCCCTAAGGCTCCTGGGCCCCGGTGTGACTGCACCCCCTCAAGTTACACCCCTGGCCATGCCCCACCCTCTCCCTATGTCCAGCAGTGCCCAGAATGGGGCTTGGTACTGGAGGACAGGACGTTATCTACTGGACACAATAGACGTCAATTATTTTTAACAAGATCTGTATTCCACTATGTTTTTCCTGTGGCTACACAGCAGGGGAAGTGATGATTTCTATTATTTCCTCTGACATCATGGGGTCTTCTTGAAAATAAATCACTCGTACCCAGTTACTGGTAGGGGACCTTGTAGCACCAGAAACCATATAACCAATATATATGATCTTTGCTCCATAATGTCAGTCACTCCTGTATACCAACTTTGTTTTCCCAGCCACAACATTTACATCAGTAGTTGGTTATATATAGCAGCTACAGAAGCGCTCTATATTATTACTTATATAGTGTCGGCATATTCTACAGACAGAATCCGACATAACTGAGAATAAACAACTCAGTGGACCCTGCTTGTGAGAGTTTGCAATATATGATAAAAACGATGCATGTAAGTGTATAGTAATGCTATATGGCCATATGGCAGGCTTTTCCTACCCAAATATTTATCATTGTGCCTGCCAACAATTGGTTTGTATAAGAAGCCACATTAATGTGATGTTTACTCCATCCAAAAGACAGGAATTTGTCTGCTGACTTCCTTTTCTGCACAAGACCTTATATTACAGTGAGAGTGAACCCTGTGATCTGTGACTCGTGCGTGCCAATTGCAATATGGAGGTAACAACCACTTTTGTGCATACATTCAGGAGTCATGTTGGAACAACGCACGGGTTTACGAACCATCCAGGCATTTTAATTGCAAGAAAAAGGAGGTAAAGGAAGTGAAATACATCCTCCATACTCTACTGATTTTTTTTTCTTTTAGCCAGTTGTAGCTCATTTCTGTTTTATATGTAGAGACAAGAAACCTATTATCCACAAGTCATCCAGACCAGGATTTTCTTACTACTCAAGCATACGAGTCAGTTTACACCAGTGATCTATCAAATAATGGACCATGCGTATTTGCCCAGGGATTTGATATGATGCCTTATTTAACTGCAGGGAGTGTTGCAGAAAAATGAAGGAGCCGTGATCTGCTAATACATTGCACTAGGACTGAGCTGCAATAGCATATAGCGTCTGTCTGCTTCCAGCTCCATATCTTGTTATGAGCTGATCAGTGGGGGTGTCAGGTGTAGGTACATCTAAAGTTTAGGCTATTAATATCAACTCTTGAAGAACCCTTTCAAATTCAATGCACAAATCTTTACTAACAGGGGACAGAAGGTAATGGTAAACAATACTGGGTCCACTGCATAGGTATGGTAGATTCATTCATTTGCTTTACTTATATAGCGCCATCATATTCTGTAGTGCTGTACAGACATGACAGCAGTTATAGCATGAACTAACAGAAGGAATTTAACCTATTGGCCCAGGTGTCCCCTATGTATGCCTATAATTTCAATTACATATATACTGGGTTTCGCAATATGGATGTATGAACTGTATTGGAACTCTAAGGAGTAGGTTATAGGGCTGGAACTGATTATATAGGTTGCCAGTCCCCTAAGTCAAGGCCATACTTGGTACTGCCCCTCTGCCAAACATGCGTTAAAGGAGCATTTTGTGAATTGATCAACCACTATGTAAAAATGACTACATGTTCTAGTATCCTTTACAATTTTTCTATTAATTTTTGTTAATCTGAACCATTGCCGCATTATCACATATTCGATATAGAAAAGTGTATGTTATGTGATTTTCTACTTCTCTGTGTACAGTCTTAAAGAGAATCTGTCACCTAGTACATAACACTAAATGCCATAAATCATTTCATTCGATGTCCCTGAGTAATTTGGCATTTACATTTAATATTTGTCCGCTCGCAGAAGATGATGTGACTCCTGGAAAGTTATGTGGAGATTAGCTTATTCACCAAGTGGACGACAGCCCTTTGAATAAAAGCAAAGAGTTACTGCCCATTTATTACCGTATAATCTTCCAGAGGCCATACCTTTTGAGCAAATTACCGAACTTTAATAAACAAATATGCCCAATTGTTCCGAGACACAGCAAGAATGAAATGATTTATGGCTTTTTGTTTTATGTCCTCTTTAAGGTTCTGACATTGGGTAATTTCAGATTTGAATATGTTTGTAGGGAAGGTACAAATAAATGGCAAGTAATAATAAGTTATCATTAACATAAATACGTCAATACATTAGTGAAGTATAATTAGTGTTCTGCAGGTACAAAGAAAATTATTGTCATTATAAAGGATTATCAATTTACAATTAAAATGATACCTGTATATATGGGCGTGGTGGGTGTTGAATATTCTGCAAGTTAGCAAACCATGTAATGGACTATAAGCCATGTACAATAAATATTAGAAATTTAATTTTTATTTTATATTTTATTTTTTTTATAGATTTTTACAAAAAAAATAAATTTCAGAGTTTTGGTCCTGGGGCTTATTCACATGTCTGCTTTCCATGGTGATTACTCGTACAGCTTTATTTTCGGGTTGTGTGCTGTCCATGGATGATCCATGTTAAACATATGTGAGAAGCGGATCAGACAACAGACGGATGGTATTTGTGGGCTATATGTGATTTTCAGGGACCCATAGACTAAAATGGTGTTCAGTGGGCTGCAAAACAAATTCTGTCATTTATACGGACACATGAATACGCTCTCAGTCTTTATCTAGTTAAACATATGTAACAAGTAATTTTGCCGTTTTATATATCGATTAGGAATAATCAATTTTCAGCCATCAAGCACAAATCTAAACCATGCTAGGAGGGTTAATTCATTGACAATTTCCTTCAATTGAAAGACAATTGTCCTTTAAACTACCTGTTATAGGATTAGCCCAGCAGGATCATTTTCACTGCATTCACTCTGAGTGACTAGGAGGGAACGACATACTCTCTGGCTGAATAATGGGGCAAAGAGCAAATCCTTCTTCAAACCAATTGCTGTTTCTGGCGCTGTTGACCATGTCACCTCTTTTCAAGTGATCCAGGTGAATAGGTCCTCTTGCTGTGACCCTTAGAGCTTTCCTCCTCCCTACAAGCTGCTTGTGTTTCTGATTCATTGCTGTCCTTCTTCCTCCATTGTCTGTTTATTTCCCGGGTGTGGAAGAGAACAGATTCAGTGGATGACCCTGATTCTTTCTTGTGATGGGATCATCTCATGAGTTATGTTAGCCGGCTAATCCAGTAACATGTCCACCCGTTCCAAAGCCATTTCCTGAACTCTCAGGTGCTCCCTGAGGCAAGGATTTCCTCTTTTTTTTAATCCAAGAGTTTTTTACAAAGAAAAAAGCTAAAACATGTTATATAAAAAAATATATACTTGTAGTTACTATGTTTAATTTCTAAATTTACCCAAAGGGTGTTTCTCCCAGGCGGACCGTATTCCTTCCCATCATTTACAAGGATTTAAAGAAGCCTAACACATCTAAAACGCATAAAAATATTATTACTGAATTGTATTAAAAAATAACGTTCTATATGTAAAAAGATAAGTGTCGCCTTAAATTGTCATTAACAAGTAAATGTATTTACAGATATATATTTTACATATATATATATATATATATATATATATATATATATTTGTACGTATGTAATATGCATGTATTTACTAAAAAAAAAAATTAAAAATTTATTATAGAAGTCATTATAACAATCATGCAATACATTTTTGTGTATTAAAATTGTGTCAACCAACAAAAGCTACAGCCTGGTTAAAAAATAATAGTAGTTATAGGAAAATGATTTTATGGATGTTACGTTTTACCTTGTGTTGTGTGCTGGAAATAACTATATACTAGTATAAACCCAATATAGAAATATATTTTCATAGACATCACATATTGATTTCTTTTACTAGGGGTACGGAGTGGATTAAAGGTTTCTGAAAGCCAAAGAGCATCACCTAGTGGTTACATCCTAAACTTCAGAAGCAAAACAAATTAAAGGTATTCTATCATTAGAATCCCTTTTTTAAGTAAGTATAGAAATAGCCTTAAGAAAGACTATTCTTCTCTTACCTCTATTATTCTGATCTGCACTGCCATTCCTGAGAAATATCTTCTTTCTTCCATATGTAAATGAGTGTTCATGAAAAAGTAATTTTTTAAATAATTCGATAGAAAAATTGAAACCCATAAATTATATTGAGTTGTTACAAATGGATTTGACTTTTTCAAGTGTTTCTTTGTGTTAATGTTGATGATGGAAAACCCAAAGGAAAACCCCCCCCAAAAAAGCCAAGGAAAACCCAAAAGTCATTATCTCTGAAAATTAGAATAATTAACCCAAAACAGCTGCAAAGGCTTCCTAAGGGTTTAAATCTGGTTCTGTAAGCAACACAGTAATGGGGAAGACTGCTGACTTAACAGATGTCCAGAAGACAGTCAATGACACACCCCACAAGGAGGATAAGCCACAAAATGTCATTGCTAAAGAAGCTGGCTGTTCACAGAGCGCTGTATCAAAGTATATTAATGGAAAGTTGAGTGGAAGGAAAGAATGCTGTAGAAAATGGTGCACAAGCAACCGGGATAACCACAGCCTTCATAGGATTGTTAAGAAAAGGACATTCAAAAATTTGGGGGAGATTCACAAGGAGTGGACTGATGCCGTATTCAGTTGTTCAAGAGCCCCCACACATAGATGTACCCAGGACATGGGCTGCAAGAGTCGCATTCCATGTGTCAAGCCACTCATGACCAATAGACAACACCAGAAGCGTCTTACCTGGGCCAAGGAGAGAAAGAACTGGACTGTTGCTCACTGAGGTGCTCAGAGGTGTTGTTTTCAGATGAAAGTAAATTTTCAATTTCATTTAGAAATCAAGGTCTCAATGTCTGGAGGAAGAAAGAAGAGGCTGCTGTACACAATCTAAGCTGCTTGAGGTCTAGTGTGAAGTTTCCACAACCGGTGATGGTTTGGGGAGCCATGTCATCTGCTGGTGTAGGTCCACTGTATGTTATCAAGACCAAAGTCAGCGCAGCCGTCTACCAGGAAATTCTAGAGTACTTAATGCTTCTCTCTGCCCACAAGCTTTTTGGAGATGGAATTTGCATTTTCCAACAGGACTTGGCACCTGTCCACACTGCCAAAGTACCAAATAACTGGTTTAATAACCACAGTATCACTGTACTTGATTGGCCAGCAAACTCTCCTGACCTAAACCTCATAGAGAATCTATGAGGTATTATCAAGAGGTAGTTGAGAGACACCAGACCCAAAAATGCAGACGAGCTGAAGGCTGGTATCCTACAACCTGGGCTTCCATAACACGTGACATAAATCATGTGTGGAAAAGAGGGAAAAGGGTAAAATACACTCAGCTCACTTGTGAGGAATCTTCAGAATGTTTAAACTCCACTCCAGACCATCAATAGCTTTTGCTCAGATGTAAACCCCTTCGGCTTTGGGCAGAATAATCCATCCAAGAATAAAAAAGATCCAGCAAAGCTAGATGTCCAATAAGACTTACGCCGGGCATATTCTATGCGATCATGTTTGATTGTTTTTTTATGATCGACTAAATTAAAAGCTAAGTCTTAATGCTTTGCTGGATCTTTTTTATTCTTGGATGGCTTCCATAACGCATGCTCTGCAGTGCCACAGGCTGATCGCTTCCATACCACATTGCCGCATTGAGCCAACGAATCATATAAAAGGACCCCCCACCAAGTATTGAGGGCATTTACTGGACAGACTTTTCTTTTGGCCAGCATTTCTGTGTTAAATATTTTTTTTATAGTTGGTCTTATATAATTTTCTAATTTTCTGAGATAGTGACTTTTGGGTTTTCCTTGGCTGTAAGCCATAATCATCTACATTAACAGAAATAAACACTTGAAAAAGTTCACTCTGTTTGTAATGACTCAATATAATAAATGGATTTCTTTTTTTTTTTTTCAATTGAATTGCTAAAAAAAATAACTTTTTGATGATATTCTGATTTATTGAGATGTACTTGTAGAACAGTACCAATGTGACCTTGTGGATCAGGTGGGCTTTCCCCTAATGCCTTGTAAACAGTCCTTTTGACACGGACAGCCAATCATGAGTGACTATAGTTCTTAGGTCACTGATACCTCGGTGATCAGTCATCATAGCCTCATAAGCATTATAAAAGCCTACGTTATGAAAGAAAAAACAAAACACCCACACATTATATTGATCGAGTTCAGTGGGGTGTAACAATTGTGATAGCAGGTGGTGCTACCGCATACCTCCCAACTTTTGAAGAACCGAAAGAGGGACAAAATGTGCGGCGCGCATAGCGCGCCATGGCAAATTTAGCCCCGCCCACTTTTGTGTTGACCCCGCCCACTCGATAATTTTTCATGTGCCCGCACACAGTATAATCCTCCTACAGTCACCCGTACATTATATGTCCCCCCTCTATCTCTCCCCCAGTTTCATATACACCCTTCATCTGCCCCCAGATTCATGTCCCTCCATCTCTGCCCCCAGATTCATGTCCCCTCCATCTCTGCCCCAAGATTCATGTCCTCCATCTCTGCCCTCAGATTCATGTCCTCTCCATCTCTGCCCCCAGATTCATGTCCCTCCATCTTTGCCCCCAGATTCATGTCCTCTCCATCTCTGCCCCCAGATTCATGTCCCCACATCTCTGCCCTCAGATTCATGTCCCCACATCTCTGCCCCCAGATTCATGTCCTCTCCATCTCTGCCCCCAAATTCATGTCCCCACATCTCTGCCCCCAGATTCATGTCCTCTCCATCTCTGCCCCCAGATTCATGTCCTCTCCATCTCTGCCCCCAGATTCATGTCCCCACATCTCTGCCCCCAGATTCATGTCCCCACATCTCTGTCTACAGATTCATGTCCCTCCATATCTGCCCCAGATTCATGTCCCCTCCATCTCTGCCCCCAGATTCATGTCCCCACATCTCTGCCCCCAGATTCATGTCCTCTCCATCTCTGCCCCCAGATTCATGTCCCCACATCTCTGCCCCCAGATTCATGTCCTCTCCATCTCTGCCCCCAGATTCATGTCCCCACATCTCTGCCCCCAGATTCATGTCCCACATCTCTGCCCCCAGATTCATGTCCCTCCATCTCTGCCCCCAGATTCATGTCCCTCCATCTCTGCCCCCAGATTCATGTCCCTCCATCTCTGCCCCCAGATTCATGTCCTCTCCATCTCTGCCCCCAGATTCATGTCCCCCATCTCTGCCCTCAGATTCATGTCCTCTCCATCTCTGCCCCCAGATTCATGTCCCCCATCTCTGCCCTCAGATTCATGTCCTCTCCATCTCTGCCCCCAGATTCATGTCCCCCATCTCTGCCCTCAGATTCATGTCCTCTCCATCTCTGCCCCCAGATTCATGTCCCCCATCTCTGCCCCCAGTTTCATGTCCACTCCATCGCTGCCCCCAGATTCATGTCCCCACATCTCTGCCCCCAGATTCATGTCCCCACATCTCTGTCTACAGATTCATGTCCCTCCATATCTGCCCCCAGATTCATGTCCCCTCCATCTCTGCCCCCAGATTCATGTCCCCTCCATCTCTGCCCCCAGATTCATGTCCCCTCCATCTCTGCCCCCAGATTCATGTCCCCTCCATCTCTGCCCCCAGATTCATGTCCCCTCCATCTCTGCCCCCAGATTCCTGTCCCACATCTCTGCCCCCAGATTCCTGTCCCTCCATCTCTGCCCCCAGATTCCTGTCCCTCCATCTCTGCCCCCAGTTTCATGTCCACTCCATCTCTGCCCCCAGATTCATGTCCCCCCATCTCTGTCTACAGATTCATGTCCCTCCATCTCTGCCCCCAGATTCATGTCCCCTCCATCTCTGCCCCCAGATTCATGTCCCACATCTCTGCCCCCAGATTTTTGTCCCTCATCTCTGCCCCCAGATTCATGTCCCCCATCTCTGCCCCCAGATTCATGTCCTCTACATCTCTGCCCCCAGTGCCATGCCGTCCTCTCCTTCATCTGCCCCCAGATTCACGTTCCACCTCCACATTAAACTTACCTTCTCCTCCGCTCCCTCGCCGCTCTCTGCCCCGCCCGCCTCTCTCCCTGACACACGCGGCTGAAGCTGCTCACGTGCTCGCTGTGTCACGTGCTCACGTGCTCGCTGTGTCAGCTCCTCGCTTCGCTGCTGCCACCGGCTCCTGGCTTGTACATCGCGTCTACAAGCCAGGAGCCGGCGGGAGCAGCGAAGCGAGGAGCTGACAGCTCCTCGCTTCAGCCGCATGTGTCAGCGAGAGAGAGAGACGCAGCGGCGATACGAGCACGTGAGTAGCTTCAGCCGCGTGTGTCAGGGAGAGAGGCGGGCAGCGGCGAAGCGAGGAGCTGACCTGTGTCAGCTCCTTGCTTCAGCCGCATATGTGTTCAACTCAGATCTGCGTCCTCTGGACGCAGATCTGAGTTGAAATCGGGACATACCTCCCTCCAACCGGGACCGCGGGACATGTCACCCAAATCGGGACTGTCCCGCGGAAATCGGGACGGTTGGGAGGTATGCAACCGTGACCGTGCCCAGAAGGGTTTGGGCCCTGCAGTACTATGGTAATGGAAAGGGGCTTAGTCTCCAGTAAAATCCTGCCCAAGGGAGATAATCAAAAAACAAACACTTATACTCACCTGTCCTGAGCTTCCAATGGTTCTCAGCATCCCCTATGGGGTGCTGGCCTGTGCCTGAGGTTACGTGCCACAGGGGTCACTGCTGGAGCCTGTGTTTGGCCCCCTCTGTTACTTGGGCACGTTGATGTAATGATATCAATGCACCCCACGTGTCCACTGAGGCCCAATCACAGTCCTCATTAGTAACTTCTGGGGCGTATTACCTTAGTTGTATGGAGAAGAGAACCAAAGAGAACGCTGGAAAGAGCTGGAGTTAGGATACCCAGGAGAGATGATCTCTTAGATCTTAGACTTAGATCCAAGCATGCAGCTCCCAGTACTGTTTACATGCTGGGTGCTATACTGCTTACTCGCCATATTCTTTATAACCGCAGTTATGGGTACTATAGTTGTACCCCTTTCAAGTATCTGAGATACCTCTGGAGTAACCATAACCGTCACTATCAAAACTATGCAGCAGGGAAGGGGTGAAGTTTGGTCAAAGTTTGCACAAGGCCCTACAAGACTTTTGTTACACCAATGGACATTTGGGCTCTGTGGGGGCCATTTGAGTACTTACAGGACAATTTGTTCTTCTTTACTATGAAGATAGTTCTTACTGGCATTAGCTCTAAATTTGGACTTGTTGTCCTGCTGCAGAATACATTTGGAGCCAATCTTATGTCTCCTTGATGGTATTGCATGTATTTTTCAGCATTGAAGACATCATCCATACCAAATCCCCAACTCCATTTGCTGAAATATAGCTCCAAACTTGCAAGGATCCTCCACTATGCATCACTGTTGCCTGCAGACATTGATTATTTTACCCAAGAAAGTAATTTGAAGCTACTGGGCCCCACTGCAAAATTTGTAATGAGCTATCAGGGGTGACCCTAGCCTCATTGCTGCCTGAGGCAGACTATAGAAAGGAGCCCCCCCCCCCCCCCGACCCCCCCCCCCCCTCTCCAAAATTGCGTTTACATGCTACTAGCTTCACACGCTGCTATCGTCACACAATATACACAATACACAAAGTTATAAAACCGTTTTTAAGAACTCTTCTTACTGTATTACTTCAGTATCAAAGATCAACACCACGGCATTGACAACGAAAATAACTTCACACATCTTCTGCTTGGTGGATGGACGAGCCCACGTTGCCCCTATTCTTTTTAATAAGAGTGTCGCAGATAGCTGAGTACTGTACTATGGCTATCTTTCGCACTCCTATGAAGTAAATGAGAGTGTGGTTTCGTATATCCACCAAGTGACACACTTATATTTAGCCTGGCTGCGGTCAGACTGAATTTTCACCCAGTGGGGGAAAAAAAACTAATTTTCAGGCCCAGTGGGGGTCTCAGCAGACAGACCGACATCAATCAGGTATTAATCCTCCATCATTTAGGTGAATACAATGCAATAACATTTTTTGACTTAAAGGTGATGTCTCTGACTAATCCTTCACATTTCGGTTCTCTTCCCTTTGGACCGCCATGACCACTTCTTCCACCTGTGACTTGTCTCTGTAAAACTTGTGACACAGACATCTTTGGCTCCTCACTTTTCCAGGAACCCGACCCACATTGTGCTCACCTACACAAAGCCCCTATCCTGCTTCTACTCCAATTATTAAATATATAATATAAACCCCCCCATAATGAATAATATTCCCACGTGCATCTTTATAATAATAATGTCTGTGTGTACCCTGTATAAATAGTGTCCCTTATTAATAACTAGCTTCTGCCCGCGACTTCATCTGCATGTTGTTGGCGTCAATGATCCGCCTATATTCAGCAAATTGTTGCCGTTGATGGTGTGCCTGCTCTGGCGTTTCGGCAGCTCTTAAGCTGTCCTGCTACTGAACTTGTTACTCATGCCGTGCCTGTGATTGTTCCGGCATCTCAGCAGCTCGCTGGGACGCCATATAATGAGCATGTTGTTGGCGTTCATAATCCGCCTGCTCTAGCGTTTCGGCAGCTGTTAAGCTGGCCTGCTGTTGAACTCGTTCCTCGCGCTGTGCCCGTGATTGTTCTGGTATCTAAGCAGCTCAGTGGGACGCCATATAATGAGCGTGTTGTTGGCGCCGATGATCCCCTTAGCTCCGCTTAAAGAGAATGCTGTTGAGTTCTGGCTACCTTCATAGCTGTCGTTGTTTTACAATTTTGCAACAAATTAGATTTTATTTTCCCCCCAGCATGTTTAAAAGTAGCAAACTGCCAATTTGTATTAAAGATGTTTTCCCATCCAGTGTGTCAGCATGTTGCATGGAGCAGATCAGATAGTATGCTAATGCATGTACAGAATGGACTGAGGGTAAGCTGAGTGTTTACATAGAGAGATAACAGACCTGGCTTTATCAGAAGCTGAGATAAGGCTGCTGCAAGAGCTGTGTAATATAGTATATGAACATAAATTCATAATAGTCATGAAGCCATGTCATTTACTGGGATAAAAAGGTAGCCTATATTTTAATCGAGGTTACAAACTATCTATGTGCCAGATTTAATTCAAATCCATTCAGCCGTTTTTGCGAGATTGAGGAATAAACATACAAACACACAAACATGCTCGCGTAAGCGGGCACAAAAAAATAGCCACGCATATGTGCAGCCGGCTCTGTCCGATGGCAGAGCCGACTGCGCATGCGTAGAAGTTTGACCCCCATTGCCGGAAGAAGACTCAGGGAGAGGCCGTTCCAGAAGAAGATAGAGGCGTCGCTGGAGAGTTCTCTAACAGCATTGGGGACCCCCCAGTGCTGTTTGAGCGCAGGGGACAGACCCCAGTGCTGCAAGAGAACTCATTTGCATACTGAAGAAAACTGGGATTTCTACCGAATGGCGGTGCTGAGAAGACAACTAAATGTAGGAGAAGAATAGCCTTTCTTAAGGCTATTCCTAAGTGTTAGAAAAAAAATCATTTTAATGATAGAATCCATTTAAATCATTTTTGGAAGTAAACCACAGTTTGGATGTGAGTTTTAGGTACAAACATTTGTGCTTGTCGTAAAGTTACAGAAAGCCCTGTACTGTCAGAGGGAGCACTCCTTATATCCAGCGATGACACTGAGCTGTAAAGAATGCCCCCAAGTACAAGTCTATGGCGGAGCTCATAATGGGAAAGCCAACAGTGCGCTGATTTCAGTGCACTGTTATCTTTCTAGCGGTATATAGAACCAAATGTACAGGAGGACATGAAAAGTCCTCTTTAACAATTTTCCAGGTTTTTTTTATATAAAATATATGGCTATGGAGATTTAGAATTTTTATTTTTTATAGAATCTGGATATTAAAATTGACAGTCATGTCAACAATCTTCTCAAGAGAATTCTAGTCTACTAACAGCTGTCTACATTTATCTTTCTGAATCAGTTCTACATAGTAAACCTCCCATTCTGTTATCAACTATTTGACCACTAGGTGTCAGCAAATGTAAAAAAGTGCAATGTTCCATAGTATCTTCTTTTTACATGGGAAGACAGTATACTGTATTTCTATATTTATAAATGTATTTTGGTCTTTTGATAAATATATTTTACGTTAAAGGTAACCAATGGCGTAACTAGTCTTGTGGGCCCCCATGCAATCTTTTGTCCGGTGCCCCCTATCTCATCCCGACGATTTCTTGATAGTGATGGTTATGGGTGCTAAGGAGTTGAATCAACCTTAGGGTCCATTCACTAGGGAGCATTGACACGGAGGAAAATAGTGAGGAATTTGGTGTGGAATTTCAGCGCTGAAAAAAAGCCTCCCATCGACTTCAATGGGCTAGCAGAAAAAGGAACCCATTGAAGTCAATGGGAGGCTTTTTTCAGCGCTGAAATTCCACACCAAATTCCTCACCATTTTCCTCCGTGTCAATGCTCCCTAGGGGAGCTTTCACATGGGGCAAAATGGCTTGTGTTCTGATGTGACTCCGCGTGGAATTCACGCAGTGTCCGCACAAATTCCGTGCAGGATTGCCGCTAGAATCCACACGGTTAAAAAGCCTCTCCATAGAACTCTATGGAGAGGCTTTTTAATCGCACAGATTCTGGCGGCAATCCCACACGGAATTCAGACACCAAATGATTTCCGTGCGGAGTCACGCCAGAACCCGAGCCATTTTGCTCTGTGTGAAGCTCCCTAAGTGTGGTTAGAGTAATCTGTGGGTCTCCTTGGTTTATGGGACAGATTGAAACTGCATCCTCAATACTGATGCCAATGCCCTAAGGTTCCTGGGCCCTGATGCGACTGCACTCTCTGCACCCCCTCAAGTTATGCCCCTGCAGGTAATCTGTCAGTGGTTTGACCCCACCCCTCCATCCAAACTGCTATCACTGCTATAAAGAGGCTATGGAGACCTTTCCAACCATAGTGGAGACACTTCTCCGGCAGCAGTGGGGACGCCCTCATCGATGTTTGTGCGCTGGGGCCCGTCCCCATCGCTGCGAGAGAACTCATTTGCATACTGGTAAAAACCGGTATATGTGAGGAATGGCGCAGCAGAGACCACGTCTAAAGGCAAGAGACGAATAGCCTTTCTAAAGGCTATTCTGACATCTTATCCACACAAAAAAAAGTTTTAATGGTAGAATCCCTTTAACATGATGGAAGTGTAATACCTCAGGCTACAGCTAGGTAGCGCTATAATTCAATTGTTGTTTAGTAAGACCAATTGCAGAAGCAGATTCACTTTATGTAAAGCACTGTATGTGTATGTAACATGAAATTTAGTCTTGTATTTGAAATATATGAACTGGTGATCATTGTTAGTCATTACTGACTGTCTTTATTGAATTTTCTAACATATTATTTGGGTCCTTGTCTGCATTACGGAAATATATTTGCTTTATGGATTAACTCTTATCTTTTTCTCTTATTAATGTTACTAATGTTTAATATTCACAATGATCTTGAAGTTGTAGCATATTTGTTCAGGAATTAGGTACCAGATAGGACAGGTACAAAGTAAGAAGGGAATAGGTTAATGACAGAAGAGCTTATGATAAGAAATTGATGGATCAAGTGTTGAAGAAGTGCAGAGAATAAGGAGGTTAGGAAGTGTTCAAGGGCCTAGAGTAAGTGTTTGGTTTCAGGAGTTTATAATAATTTATATCTCGATGTCACTGGAGAACCACTATAGGAGGCAGGCGATGCTATGGGGCCATAGATGAGGGAGAATCCAGGACTAAATGGCTTTGCTCCTTTTCTGCCCCACTGGTGACTTGCAATGCCCCCTGCAGTGTCAGTCTCTTGTACCTCACTATCACCATTCACTGACTGTTGAACAGAAAGAGGTAGAGACAGCTAATATAGTTATAGCTTTGGGGTGTACATCATCCCTGCATGAAGAGAGAACCACTGGGCCATGACTGCTCCATCTTGTCTGCTCCTGTCCACATACAGAGGTGATAGGAGTGTTGGATTGTGCAGATGCACTCCTTGAACAGATTGGCTGTTTTCCTCTTAGTCTACACAAACAGTTTTAGAAATGGCTTTGGAAGGGGTTCAGCGACCTTCACACTGTGTGGTTTGGTGGTTGCATGGCCTCTGCTTAACGTGACACAGTTTTCCATGTTGCTTGTTCTATATTTGCATATGTCACAAGGTATGACTTGCACTATCTGTTGTATTGCTTTGGATGCTTCTGGAGTCCTGATTTTGCTATGGATTATGAATGCTAGAACTATGCTGCACCTTCTAGTTGCACCAAGGGAAAAGCTGAGTGTTGTTATCTTATTGTGCAGCCTATTGATGTCCAGGGTTAGCCATGCTACCCAGAAGGAGTGCGCTATTTAAAAAGGCAGAGCAAAGTGTCTGTAAGGCTGAAGCCCCACATTGCTGGAATCACTGCTTTTTTTAGTTGCAGATTTTGTTGCATTTTTTTTTTTTTTTTTGAGCCAAAGCCAAGAATGGCTACATAAGGAATGGGAAATATACAGGAAGCTCAAAAAACCGCAACATAATCTGCAACACAAAAAAACTGAATGGGGCCCCAGCCTAAAGCAGTAAAGAGTCCTACAAAAAAGTCTTCAGTGTCTTAAATGTTCATTCTTCTGTCACTGGGAGGCTCTGGTAGGTGACCTGTAAGGAGTGATGTTCATAACTGCTGACCAGGTAAGTGGAAGTGAATATTACAGTATTGACCATAGCCAGGTGAGCGCCATATTGTATACCATCCCCTGATGCTGGCCACGGACCACTGAGTGTACCAGTAACAGAAGTAGGGAATATAAAAAAGACTGACACACTCCAAGAGCCCGTAGCTGGCTGTGCTGCAAGGAAAGGGGTAAGTGTGTACTGGAGGTGTTTGTGCCTGTATGTGTGTATATATGTTGTGTGCATGCATATGTATATATAAAATATGTCTGTATCTACCTTTGTATGTATATTTGCCTGAATATATGTGTATGCATGTGTATATGTGACTATATAGGTGCCTGTATAGGTGGCTTCTATAAGAGCCTAACTTCTCTTCCCTCAGGGGCTGAAATAGTCTCTCAGCAGGAGGTCCTGACTGCTCCTTTGCTCTACCTGCTCCTCTTAGGCTACACCCCTAACCCAGGATAGTGGCTGGTTGGGGATGGACCAAGTCACTTCAAACAGAAGGGGTGCCGGAACACAGTAGAAGAACCCAGGGAAATGGGGAACAAAACAATAGCGAAATCTACAAAACGTATCTAAGGTGGGGACATACACAAACTGTATATACACAGTGGCACAGAAAATAATCTAAAACCAAATAAAACATTTAAGCAGTGTCTACTGGGATGCTGCACCTGTATCTATAAATTTGTGAGTGTGTGTGTTTGTATATAATGTGTGTGTGTTTGTGTTTGAATGCAAATGTGACTTGTGTATCCCTGTGTGCTTGTTCATGTGTGTATGTAGTGGCTGACTGCCTCTGTCTGTATACAGTATATGCGTTTTTGTGTAGCTATGGCTATTTACAGTATTGCCTATAGTTGTTATATTCAAGAGCCAGAAAGAGCAAATAGCAGTTTGCAGCATTTCAGAGGTGCACAAGACAAAAAAGGGAC
This sequence comes from Leptodactylus fuscus, assembly GCF_031893055.1. NCBI lineage: Eukaryota > Metazoa > Chordata > Amphibia > Anura > Leptodactylidae > Leptodactylus > Leptodactylus fuscus. Next base: position 161,457,120 of record NC_134269.1, on the reverse strand, counting down.
TCTAATTCCGTGTCACAGCAACATTATGATCCTAGGACTAGACCAGTCGTATAACTTGAGTTCCATTTTTTTTTCCGGTAAGGCTAAATTCGACTTTTGCCCCATGATTTCTATGTACATCCCTGCAAGGTGTATACTGTATAGTGGATTGCATGGCTTGAAAATATGAAGCCTTTCAAGTATTCCTACAAGTACAGATAATGTTTCTAATAACTTTAGTGAATTGATATTTCTGTGATTTAAATTTGTCACCATTATCATAGTATTTGACTATTTATGGTCCGAAGTGCAGCAACGTCACCCCTGCCCATGAAATTAGTGAAATCAAGCTAACAGATTTGCAAGATATCCCCCTGATTCCTACATTGGAATAGTGGGCAAGCAAGCATTTCAGGGATTGCTTTATAGGTACTAGGTATCTACCTATCTATAGTATCTCGTATCTATTTACTATTGGTCTGTCTAGTACTTCTAGGACTACAACCTCTAGGATTCACAATCAAATAAGGAAATTGGGAACTATAAATACCCCTGTGTAAACATAAATGTAATCCTTAAATCCAGGATCACAAAGGTTCTCTGAGGACTGGTATTACTAACTGCTACCTACAGTAGGATATGGTTATGCAGTCTTCCCGCCTGCTTATGTCACTTCTGTAAGGAGAATAGTTTTATCATCCTGTTATGTCAGTGATTGAGTTATTTTTCTTTAATTAAACAGAAATAAATGAATAAAGATCATAAATAATAATAATAATAATAATAATAATAATGGATTTTTATAGGGCTAATACTGACAGGCATACTTTCTAGTTGGACTAGACAAGACCAGGGCCGTTTTAACCATAGGTGCAATGGAGTAGCTGCATCGGGCCCTATGGTTGCAGGGGCCCTCTCAGGTGCCCCGGATCGAGCGAGACAGTCCCACATTTCAGGTGATGTGCCACTGTTTTGGGTGGCAGGCAGTGATTTTATCCCTACCTGTGTCCTTAGGACACAGATAGAGATTGAATACTATAGTGGAGCACAGCGCTGCTAGCTCCATGCTCTATGATTCAGCTTTTGGGTGATATGTTTGCGGCAGGGGAGCATGCGCTATCAGCTCTGCTATTTTGGGTTCAGGCAGAGCCTTCAGCGTATGCTCCGTTGACCATTTTGGTTCGCCTCAGAACTACACGAGCGTACTGCGCACAGTACGTTTGTATAGGAATGAAAACCAAAATGGCCAACGGAGCATGCGCTGTCAGCCCTGCTTGAACCCAAAGTAGCAGAGCTGACAGAAAATGAATATTCACTGAACCGCGTTCCCGTTGACCTGCAGGCTGCAGCTGTAATATCTGTGGCTCCTAGCTCATTGCACTTCCCTGCCGCAAACATCATCATCCGAAGGCTAGCAGCTCTGTGTTCCACTATAGCATTCAACCTTTATTTGTGTCCTAAGGACACAGATGGGGATGAAATCAATACAACAGAGGGAGCGAATACGCTGAAGACTATGACGTTTCTGTGCTTGGAGCACAGGGGGAATGTCTGCTGTGCTCAGTGATCTTCATTTGCACATTTGCAAAAAAACGAATTTTCACAAAAAACGCTGTCTGGAAAACAATCAAAGTTAGGACTAGAATAGCCTTTGTAATCCTACGTTGGTAGGGTTAGTGAAAAATGTGTTTTCTGAATGATAGAATCCCTTTAAGATGCTGAATTTACATCTAAAGCCTCATCAAATCCTGCACATGTGAACATAGCCTTATTTGTATAGTCACCATTTTTCTCTTCCATCTGTATCTTCTTCTTGATAACCTACAAAAGGGAGAGGTGAGGATTAACAACTTGCCGAAATCAGCCTACTATTATTATTATTATTATTGTTTATTTATATAGCACCATTAATTCCATGGTGCTTTACATTTTACTATTACAGCAGATGTCAGCACTTTGAATATGGCACCCGCTCAGTAGCTGTATTACGTAATGGACATCTGCCACTCTGATCATGGGCATAAAAACTTTGTATGCCTCAGCCTTGGGATGAAGGATGCCCAGGATAAAAGCTGGTATGTTGGTTCCTTCACTCCATTCCAGTTAATCTATATCTTGGCTCTCCCGATATATAGAGGCAGTTAATGAAGTCCCAAGATACCCTGCTACCTGGATAATGTCAGGCCTGTCCTGGTTGGGAAGCTCTAGAAACCTCAACTTCACCAACTTGGTACACTTCCTACATTTTGGGGGGATGATAGCTGAGTCCCTGCTGTATTACACAGCGCAGACCTGGTGGCAATGCCTAACATCACAGTCCACTCTGATTGTCAGCATAAACCATTTATATGCTTCAGACAAGCACGCTGCCATATTTGAGAAGAACTCCATCCCCAGAATAAGATCCAGGGGTAGCCATGACAGCCAGGAGTCTATACAGCAGATTGTTGGATTTCCACATGAAAAGCTGCAGACTGCATAAAAAAGTTCACATTGTGATGCTATTTGTAACACCATCATACTTGCTATAGTCTTTATTCTCTGACTCCTTATATGCACCATTGTTTGTGTTGAGCTGTACAGCACTTACTCCAGAAAAACAATATTAAGGCTCCATGCACACTACGATGTGCAGTGTATGGGTCCCTAAAAACAATGGATGGCGCACAAATTGCTATCTGTATATGTGAGGTCTGTGTTTTCTTCACTGACGCATACACTTGAATGAATGGACTGAGCCACAAAAACAGACAGGTATGAGAGTTGCTCATTTTGCAGATCTTTTCTCTTGCCTGGACATATATTCATAAAAACTATGAACGTGCACATGAGGCCATAGATAGGAATAGGTCCGGATTATATAAGGCAACAAGCTATGATCGTGTGCATGGGACCTAAAGTGGTGCTCTCTACAGAGCTTTGTCATTATGCAAATGAACATTCACAATGCTTATAGATCCCATACAGTGCAATATCATTATACTGTATATGGTCACACAGGTTAGATCAGGGCTCAGCAAGTTTTGGCACTCCAGTTGTTATAAAACTACAACCCCCTAGCTTCTCTGATTGGCTCCAATTCTGACATCACAGGGGTTAAGGTTAGAGATAGGGACTTCAAACTTAGCCTGTTTGCAGATTATGTCCTCCTGACCCTTACTAATCCCCATACTTCCCTCTCCAACCTCCTCCCAGTTCTGAAGACCTACAGGAGGTTCTCGGGCTATAAAGTGAACTCTTCTAAGACTGAGGCCCTTCCCTCAAACATCCCCAGCTTGCAGCTACTTAAGTCCAATTTTGACTTCCAATGGAGAGATCACTCTCTTCGTTACCTGGGGATTCAGCTCTCCCATTCCTATTCTTCCCTGTACTCTGTCAATTTTCCTAGCTTGCTTCGGGAGCTATATGGGCTTTTGGATAAATGGCGTCCCCTCCATATCTCCCTCATAGGGCGCATCACAGCTGTTAAAATGACCCTCCTTCCTAAACTCCTATATTTTTTTTGAGACCCTACTCATGGCAGTCCCCCATGCTGAGTTGCATGCCTTGCAAAAGGCGATCTTCCAGTTTATCTGGAATGGTAAACGCCACCGTATCCCCCGCTCAGTGATGCTATATAGTAAGGATGCAGGGGGACTGGCGGTTCGAAATATCCTGCATTATTATTCGACCTCGCACTTACGTTGTATCCCATTTTGGGCAGCCCGTCAAGCCTATACGAAATGAGATTGAGATTGAGAAACTCTGACTGGCCCCAATCCATCCTAATGCATTTCTGTGGTCCCGGTCCTCCCCCCTCCATCTACTCCCCTCTTTGGGCCCATCCGTTTTACCAGAGCTATCTGGATAACTTGCTCTAAGCTTTTTCCATTGTCCTCCCCCTGATCCTGATACCTCCTTTCTATATCACCCACTCCTCCCGGGGGGACTCTCAGTTGCTATGGTTCGCCCCTGGATTGGGCGAGGTCTCTTTTATATTGCTGACCTGGTTGACCCACTAACTTTGAAGCTCAGGCCCTTTGAGTACTTCACAATTTTACACTTGCCCACTTCAGAATGGTTCCATTACCAGCAGATTGTACATTTCATGTCTTCTCAAATTGGCTCCCTGAAGGTTTCCCAGCCGTCTGACTTTGAAAGAATATGTTGAGCTGGCACCTCTATGGCTGGTTTGATATCTAGTATTTACATGCTCCTGTCTTCTCCTGAGCAGCGGAGCTTCCCTGCCCATACGTACAGTGTATGGTTAAGTGGTCTGAGGCTTTGAATCGGTGGATCAAACCTGGGCAGTGGCAGATAATCTGGTCCTGGGCTGCTAAATCTTCCATGTGCATAACATTCCATGAAACTCAATACAAATTACTTATGCATTGGCACCATACCCCCGCTTTACTTCACTCCCTTAATCCTAGTATTTCTCCCTACTGTTGGCGCTGCTCAATGGGTATTGGTACCTTGTCTCATATATTTTGGGATTGCCCAGGGATACGTCCCTTCTGACAGGAGGTTAAATCTCTGACTGATGCCCTTTTGATCCTCTTACCTACTTGCTTAATCTCCGTCCTACCCATCTTGGTAAACACTCTTCTAAGTTATTCCTCTACCTCTGCCAAAACTCTTATTACCTTGCACTGAAGGAGGGTGTCCCCTCCCTCTGGAACAGATCTTATTGGGCATATCAAAGATGTCCGTAGTTTGGAGAGTATGACAGCCTCGCTAAATCACTCCCTTGATGCGTTCCAGGCGATTTGGTCACCCTGGGATGCTTATTGTGCCTTTAACGGTCTCATACTCCTCTCCCTAATACCCTCCCTCCCCTGTTTCACCCAGTTATGATGCACGTTTATGTGCCAGTTTTTGCTGTTCTTGTTTTTCTCCCCCTTTTTTTATTTTATTTCCTTTCCCTTTCTCTTTTATTGTATTTCAGATTTTGTCTGTTTTTTTTGTATCTTGTAAAAAACTTTCAATAAAAATTTACAGTTAAAAAAAAAACAAAAAAAAACTACAACTCCCAGCATTTCCATGTACTTGACTGCTCTTGTAACTCCTATAGAGGGGAAAGCAGCATGTTGGGACCTATAGTTTCTCGACAACTAGAGTGCCGAATGTTACTGACCCCTGGGTTAGATGGTGGGCTAGGTAACAACCAGAGCTCCTATCCTTCTTATGCTGACAATCTCTACATATTATAATAGCAGTATATTATTTGTTTGAAAGATATGCCTGGAGGGTGGATTTTTCATGTATAGGAATGTTGCTACCTTCATCATGTCTGACAGGAGATTTATTCTTCTTCTCCATTGCCTGCGTGGCATTTGGACTGGCTGCTGAGACATACTTAAATTGACTCTACTTAAATGGTCTATAATCCATGTACAGGTCATTATAAGAAACTTTGTAATATATCTTTGTCTGTTTCCGCTCATATCAGACTGTTTTCTTGCAACTCTTCTCTCTGCTAAAATGACTTTCACTTTGAAACTGCCTGATCTATCCGTCTCAAGATGGACTACAGGTCACATGATTCATGTTACAAGTGTCTATAAAAGTCTATGGAGAGGGGAGGGGGACTGAGCATAAAGTGGAGGAGATGCGACAAGAAAGCAAGCTCCTATCCAGTGTCTATCACTACCAAAGCACTTTTCTCACATTTGTACAAGTCAGTACATCTATGTCTTGCATGATCCTGGGACTGTATCTGAATGACAGAGAGCCAGCTATAGTGCAGATTCTCCTCTATCTGGTGTTTGCATCATATAGCATCTAATCGCCATCACCAACTATAAACTCCATAGATAGCATATAGGAGCAGGAGAAAACTGCCAAAACTGCAAAATGTAAATCATATACTAATCAGAAATCATGTTACTTCTCCTATACACACACAGAGCAACTTTTTCTGAAATGTCGCCCCCGAAACAACAGGTACAGTACAGCATTTTATACTACACATCTGCAACTATTAAGCGTTAGCAATAAGAAGCGCTCGCTCCCACAGTGGTGACTTTGTATTGAGTGTATGGATAACTGCGTACAGCTAGAAAACTTAGTCTAAATCTAAGAAAACATGGAAATTCTACACAAAAATTCTTTACAAAAAGAAACAGATGGCATTTTAAGCTCTTCTATCATTGTCAGCTATCATGTAACATGCCAGTTCCAGTATATACTTGCCTTTCTGACCTTGCATAATCTGCATTACTTACAACTTGTCCATTATTCAAGTTTATTTAGCTGTAAGATCTCTTCTTCCTGAGATGAATCACTTCCTCAAACATTATTTAGTTTATTAACCTAAATGGGTTTAATATTTTTAATGATTAATAATTTTTTAAATAGGTCTGGTCAGTTTGTTTATACAAAGCTCCTAACCTTCTATATATAGACTGGCAGATACGTCTAAGAAATGGGGCCTGATGTGTCTTTTTATACATTAAATTTGAATTAAAACTGTATGCAGGATTCTCCTGGACTCCCTCTAGTGGTGGCTGAAGGCTGCCTCAATTGTATAATTAAAAGGGTTTCTGTAGTCATTTTGACTCATTATAGTCTCTGAATGACTGTCCCATCAATAGTATTAGGTGACTTTGTCTTTCCTTCTGCTTTTTACCTTTTTTAGTAAATCATATGATAACAGTGTGACCCATTTTTTCTAGTATAGGTCGCTGTGCAAACTGGACGCTGTACAATCTGCGACCTGCAGATTCTACTGCGTGACATTGAATTAGTCAAAGTCCAACTCTTTCTTCTTCTGCCCTTCCTTTCTGTCAAAATGCCCCTTCTCTGCCTCACACATAATCTGCTTTATCGCATCCTTTCTATCACATACAGTACTGTCCATAGCTCCTCACTTACTGTCAAGGCTTTATGTTCTCATTAATTTCACCAGTTTTATCAGGAACATTTGGTGCAGTTTTCAGGAACTTTGGTCACATCGGCCTCATAATTTAAGGTCATCGATGGTCCAATTATTATTAACTGTGCAGTGTTTTGCAGAAACATAACATGGTTACTGGTACTAGACAAGGGTACAGGTCCTAAACATGGGTGACAACATCAGCAATAGCATATTTCGAAGCTATGTCAATCACTACCTTGAATAGATTTAAAAAAAAAATCAAAAAATAAGTAAAAGCTGGAGTGTGGCAATATATGGCAATATGGAAGAGCATTTGTATTTGTGACTCAGGATTTGGTACATGCAACTATTTTACTAAATGTTTGGAACTCATTATTTTAACCTTTTCTCCACATCTGCCTTACTATTATTCCGGATGTTGGGTCTTTACATATGCAGTGGAGACCCAGCGGCAATCGTGTGTATTAACCCTGCTGACACTTCAGTCAAACATGATGGCCCATAGGTTTGTTTTCAATACATTTCTATTACAGATTGTGCAGTTTGTAATAGAAATGTAATAGAAATCACATTATGTTGGTTACATGCAATGATATGTACATACACTTAGTATTTAACCTATTAATAATCACCTTATTTATTGTACGGATCTATATTGTACATCATTCCTGACTTATAGCTGACATAGTACATTTTTTGTTGACTTGTTTTGAAACTGATCATCGACTAATCTCAATAGGGCCAGTTCCGGGGTTAGTTTATATGGTATGTTAAAGATAACTGAATGACTATATGTTCACCCGCAGCCAGTTTATGGATAGAACACATTTATGTTCCTGTAGGAATTAGATGCGGGAACTTGACTTGATACATTCTTCCTTCTTATCTCTATCAGGGGAATCAGCACAACACTAAGAGACTTAAGTCTCACAAATTCCTTAGTATGTGCTCACAAGAAGACCTTTAGAACTACAAATACTACAGTGTCTACTGAGAATCTGTGTACTATGTATGGATAAATCTCAGTATCCCTCTAATAGAGAGCACTCACTCAGTTATAAAGATACATGCCACTGTTTCCTTTGTACTGCTAGTGTCTATTGCAGCTATCAAATGACTTTTTTGCTGCACAAATCTCAGTGAAGCATAAAAATGTCAGTGCTTACATATTGTCCTCCAACTGTGCTGTTGCTTAGTGGACAATGGTTTCAATACAACAAATACAATGCATTGCATTCAATACTTAGCATATAATAAAGGGAAACACTTGTTATACTTAAAGAGATTGTCCCGGCATTTTCTTTTAATGGCTGGACAACCAAAGGAGGTGAAAAAAAAAAAAGAATCATACTCCCCTGTCCCCGATGTCCCGGTGTCCCCCATGTCCCGGTGTCCCCCAGATGCATTCCAGTCTTCTCAAAGTGAAACTGTTCACTGGCAGTGACATCATGGATCTCTTCCACTGAAGCCGCTGATTGACCTCAGTGGTCACGTGACCACTGAGGCCAATCAGCAGCCTTAACAGGCCTCACGAAGAGATCCATGATGGCACAGGTAGTGACATCACATGCCCTTCATCGGCCTCAGCAATCATGTGTGGCTGGGACTTCCGCCACACATCAAAACGGAACTGAGAAGATTGGACCACACAGGGAGATTTTTTTTTTTTTTTTTCCCCTGGCCTATTTAAAACTTAAATGGGTTGTCCATTTTTGCCCGCACAACCCCTTTAATTCATTTGGAATATGTATAAAAAATGTGAAGAGGTTCATATCTAAATACCAAAAAGCACAGAACCATCAAAATGTTAATGCCGAGAGTAGTATCTGTATCAGCTAGAAAGGAATGCTGGAGGATTTCAGTTCTGAAGTCTGGAAAGTGAATGAGGCTCTGAACTATATAAAAAAAAAATGCTAAAATTTAAGATAACCTAAAACTTCCATTCTAATCCAAATTCTGCCTGGATATAATCTATCCAGCACAGCAGAGATCTCAGCTGCTGTATGCAGGCTCCATTCACTGAAGGATTTAGCTATGATGGTGACTGCTTGGTCTCTGTCCTATCATCCCTACAGGTATATGGATTGCTCTAGTGCAAGGATTGTACCTACAGCGGCCCACATCTCCACTCCAGGGTCTGTCTGAGTATGACTCGAGGGAGTGGATTATTGAGTTTAGCTGAAGTCAAAGCTTTATTGTTAGGTTTTGGGTGGAGTGGTGCTTTAAGGGTGTTTTACATGGTCATTTGTACATTCTATCTTGTGATAAGAAAGTATAACCTGCCAGAACGTTTGCTGTAAAACTTCTGAGTAATGTGTTGATCTTAGAATTAATTATATCTTATATATACATACCAGCATTCCTGAAATGAAATTCAGAACAGACTTGGCCAAACTCCAACCAGTCAACTACACAAGAACCTGACCTAAAAATCCCTCCTCTTACCTTTACAGTCGTACTAACCTGGAATGCATCAGTCCTTTATAAATACAGCCATGTAAAAAGGAACTGCAGAACTACACCTCATATTAAAGGTTTTCTTACATGTGATGTTTTTCAGACATCAAATTACAGATATGCCATTCTTTTTGTAGAAGCGTAATAACACATTTATCATACCTGCAACGCAGCGCCGCACCTCCCATGAGGCGACCTGAAGCGAGCGCTTCAGGCGGCGCTATGCCAGGGCCTCAGGGAGGGCGGCATTTTTGGTTACCTAAGCCAGTCCAGGACAAGCTGTCCTGGACTGGTTTAGCACCGAACGGTGATTTGGGGAGGCCACTGGAGCAGCGCTGCTCCAGCAGCCTCCTCTCACGCTCAGGCAGAGAGCAGGTCGTCTCCGTGCCTGCTCTCTGCCGGCGAACGGCGCTAAGCCCCGCCCCTGCACTTCGCCACGCCCCCTCCGCTCCGCCACGCCCCCTCCTCCCGGCAGGGGGGGGGCTTTCTGTAGTTCGCCTCGGGCGGCGAAATGGGCAGGTTCGCCCCTGCTGCAACGTGAATGGAAATGAACTGCAGTAAAAAACACAAGAGTGGTGTTGTTTCTAGCAGAAAGTGGTCACGTTTCTATAATTTCATATACCTTGTTTATGAGTAGAGATGAGTGAACAGCGATCAATCGAGTACATGTTTGATCGGACATCACGCTGTTCGCACTGTTCGATTCCATACAAACACCGCGTTGAAAATGCAATTACAGTTCGATTCCCCTCCCACCTTCCCTGGCGCTTTTACTGCACCAATAACAGCGCAGGGGAGATGGGACAGGAACTATGACAACGGAGGCATTGAAAAAACTAGGAAAAAGCCATTGGCTGCCGAGGACATGTGACCTCAGATTCAAACGAACAGCCGTCGCTGTTGTGCGACGTCCCCACACGCTGGAACTCAACATATCATATGTTGAGCAGAGTGGTTGAGCAGCAGAGAGCTTTGATGGAGTACCATCTCCAAAACCCTAGGGTGCCACAAAGTCAGCTGCCTCAGTTTCTCAACCATGAGTGGCCATGGATGGGAAACCTATGTGAAATCCTACAGGTGTTTGAGGAGTCCACCAAGAGGGTCAGCTGTGACGATGCACTAGTGAGCGTAACAATCCTGCTCTTATGTGTGATGCGAGAATCCCTCATTGCCATCAGGGATAATGCAGATCACACTGAGGAGTCAGAGATAGCAGCAGAACCGTCACAGCAAGAGAGTAGTTCCACACACCTGTCCGGTTCACAGCGTTTACTGACGGAGGAGGAGGATGAAGACGTGGCAGATGATATGATTGTGACACAGGAGGCTACCGGGGAAGTTCAATGCGTGCCATTCTTGCAGAGCGGATGGGGCGAAAGGGAGGAGGAAGAGCCTTGTCCTCTTCGATCCCTCTGCGTCCTACACGTATTGGGTGTCGAAGTTGGACCTGTGGCTTGAACTTGCCCTATACGCCTTGGAGGTGCTGTCCTGTCCTGCCGCCAGGGTTTTCAGTGCAGCCGGTGGTATCATCAAGGATAAGCGCAGCCAGCTGTCAGCTGAGAGTGCCGACCGTCTGACTTTCATCAAAATGAACAGCCACTGGATAGACCCATCATTTTCGTGCCCACCAGTGTCAAGCTCCCCAACATGAATTGTCATGTCTGCGCTCAACATCTACAATTCCTCCTCATATTCCTCCACCATCTGCATTGCACAATTCTGATCCTTCTAGGCTGAATCCACCCTGATTTCACCAAACTGTGCTGGTTAGAGGCTGAATCCACCCTGATTTCACCAAATTCTGCTGGTTAGAGGCTCAACTCACTCCAAGGGCCAAAAACACTGCTGGTGCAAGGCTCAACTAAGATAAAGGGCCTAAAACTCTGCTGGTTAGAGGCTGAAGTCACCTAAAGGGCCTCAATCTCTGCTGGTAGCTCAGCTTAAGGGCCTCTAACTTAATTTGGAAGGGCTCACGTTAAGGGCCAGAAAAGTGAATTTTGGAAGGTCTTACTACATCACACACACACATCCACAATGACAGTTAAGGGTGGGTACTGTTGGATTTCCCATTGCCTATTCCATCTGTGGTTGTCATGGGCAACGTGATTTAAAGGGGTGCTTGTTAAGGTTTCATTAGAGTAAAATTTTGGTTTCTGTCCATCCAATTGGGGAGGAAAAAAGGTTTCCAGGTATTTTTCCACTTTCATAGTGGGTTTTTTGAGTGTGGAAAGTGTGACTTGGGCTTGTTAGATATCCCCATGGGAAGAATATGCAAATCTGCCTTCCATGATGTAATTAGGATGTCCCCAGGCATGCTTCCCCTGCTATCCTAGTTGCATTCCAGAGGTGTTGGCATCATTTGCTGAGGTGTCATAGTGGACTTGGTGACCCTCCTGAGTTGAACATTGGTTTCCCCCTAAACGAGAAATTTTCCCCATAGACTATAATGGGGTTCGATGTTCGATCGAACAGTCGAGTATTGAGCGGCTACTCTAATCGAACTTCGAACATTTCACTGTTCGCTCATCTCTATATATGAGCATTCCTGTGCAGTGTATGTAACCAAAATACAAAAACATGGCCAATGCTATAAAAGCAATGAGAAGCTCAGCACAACCTCTCACCACCTCCACTGTATAGATAAAAATTCTGTAAGAAATGTGTGATCTTCAAACAGATCCAAAAGGTAAGAGCTGTTTCAAGCGTCATAGAATTATCATACTAATAGAATTAAAAAAAAAAAATGTTTTTTTGTAAATAGGACTAAACTAACAAAGTATATATAATATCCTACATTTATAATACAGCCTGTATTTTTATACAAGATCATAATCTTGCATATGGGCTTGTCATTGTTTCAAGTTTTAGATCCAGATATAGCCTGGAAAGTAGGTGTAAATAGCAAGCATAAGTGGTGGCTACTATGTCATGTAGTAGACCCTTAGGGGCTGAAAATGTAATTGCTTATTGAAGTCTATCAGCAGTACATTGATTATAAACATAATCTCAGTATTTTGTAGAGGGAATTCAACAATTTCCGAATATGTTTCCGTTATTCAGCTTTGGAGCCCCATCATTATGCAATTCATATTGTATTAATATACAAATGAAGGAAGATAATTTGGTGTTGAAACCAAAACTAAGACATGCCCTAAAGCAGCCAACATTTGTATATGAGTAAAATTACAATTTACATGACAATGGGGATCTAAAGCTGAATAACAGACATATTTGGAACTTGTACAATGCTCTCTATAAAGTACTGGGATTAGGTTTATAACAAATTCACTACTGCCCGGCTCCCTTTCATGATCATACCATGTGAACAACCAATAAAAGAAATGAAGAGAAGACTAGATGAGCAATGTAGATTATTATAGGTACAGTATATGCCATAATATTACACTGAGAATTCTCCAAGCACTACATGGAAACGAGATATATAACTTTCCTTATGTGGTCAGACAGAAGGATTGTAAACATTTGTATGTAGCCACACTTGAGTGACAAGACTGGCACTTTGGATGAGCAAATTATCACATACACTTGCCAAAGGCTAACTTTAAACAGCCACCACATGGTAGAGTTCACTTGACTACCATTTTGATTATTTGGAACATATTTCAACAAACAAGAAGTGTTCTAGCAGTTTTCTGGAAGTCCTGGAGATGTCTTGTGTTACTGAGTCTTGTAAAGCCAATTATACACTTTTGACTGACTAGTTTTTTCCCCACTTCACATACCCTGAGGCTTGGTGATGGTATTCCCTGGGGTCAGTCAGTGTCTCTTTAGCTTACGCTGTCTCCTCAAAAAGTATGCTATTAGTCTGCCACCAAAACCATAAAAATGGAAATTATTGGCTTCAGCTGAACCTAAAATAAAGACTCCAGAAGTCAGGACCTTAGGGCACAAAGATTGTTCAGTGTCCCAGAATGTAGAAGAACTCTTCCCTATGAGGTGTGTAGTTGCCTCCAAATTCAAGCATATCCACAGTCATACCTGCCCTCCATCCGGGGCATCAAGGCAACTTCTATCTCGTTTGTTACAATTGCCTGCGAAATAGAGGTAGGGGCCAACAAATGTCTACCTAGATTGATGTGCTTGCTGCAGGTGATGGCGACTGAATAGACTACAGTGAGGTCAGAAACTGTAACAGGAGACCTCAGAGTCGGGAGCTGTAGCTCCAGGACAACAATAACATTTGCAATGTACTTTTCTCACAGCAAACTCAAAACACTGTCCAGTAAGTAACAAAACAGTATTTTGCAGTATACTATGTATAGAGAGAGTGTTACTTTGCCGCAAATCCCAAAATAAATTGTTCAAGGATGAGAAGACCCACAGACAAAACATAAAAGTGTCTTGACAAGGGCACAGAGGTGATAATCCTGCTCTTTATGTCAAAATGTATTGCAACAACTCAGTGGAGAATGCAGAGAGGATAGGTGTAATAGTCGGTCATCACAGGCATAACAAGTAATCTTGGGGCCCCACACTACCACAACCACCTTAAGCAGCATGTTCACAACTTGTACAATTATATTAATCACCTTTACACACAAGGGTAATGTATATAGTGATTTTACAGTACAGGTAACACACACAGTAATGTCACAGTACTAGGATAATTCACATAGTATTATCACAGTGTAACATCTCTGCCTGTTCGGGCCTCTGCGCCACCCTCTGCTCGCATGCTGCGGCGCCGGAGGCGTGTGCAGTTTGACAATCTGCTTAAGGTTTTTAGTTGCACTGTGTGAACACGGCTCTAGTCCTTAATTGGATTTGCACCACACCCGTCTTCTGCCAAGGTTGCCTCTGTTCATTAAGTGGTTTATCTGTCTTGCCTGTGATTGACAGCTTTTCTTCCTGTCAGGTTCTGGGCGGGATCTTCCTTCCCTATTTAGTCTTGGCTCATAGTCACACTGGTGCCGGTTATTGCCCTTGCTTTCTGGTATCGCTTGCTGTTATTTACTTGTATGCTTATCCTTGACCTCTGGCTTTCCTACTGACTATTCTCTTGGCTCCGATTTGGCACTGCATCGCTCTCTTGTTACCGAACCCTGGCTATCTGACCTCCCTTTGTTGTTGTACGTCTTGTCTGCGTTTTGTGTTTCACGTATTCAGGGAGGGATTGTCCTCGTGGTTGTCGCCTATCACCTAGGATAGGGTCTGGCAATAGGAAGGGAAAGCGGGGGGCTTCAGTTTAGGGCTCACTGTCCCTTGTGCCCCTCCCTCCAGGGTTCACCAGCGGCTTCTGGGGAATTATCATCTGGCTATTCCCTAACACACAGTACAGCAATAATGCACACAGTGATGTCACAATACAAAGATGATGCATATAGTGATGTCACAATACAAGTAAAATTCACACTGTGATGTCAAAGTACAGGAGGAATAATGCAAACGGTGATTGCAAAATGCAGATATAATGCAGGCAAAGATATTACAGGACCAGAATAGGACAGAGGAAAGTAATATAACAGCACAGGGATAATGTCCATTATGACATTATAGTAAAAGGATAATGTATACAAACATAAAGACCACTGTAGTAGACTGGAAGTAGTTCCCCTGGCACTGCTTCCAGTTGAGGTAGTCTTCACCCTCACTGAACCAAGTGATAGTGGTCAGAAGGGCCCTTGATAGTAGCTACAGGAATTGATTCATTGAACACGGTGAATTTTACTTTACTAAGATGATGGAACAGCAACACAAAAGCTTCCATAATAATGCAGTTTGTGATGGGAGTTCCATTGTAGGATGTGCCCGATGATGGTTCCTTAGCCAGGGATGCCCAGAATATATAATCAGTGCCAGATAATGCCAATCAAATGAGGGGTGTTCCTCTATCCACAGTGGGACAGCCCTAAAATATATGGAAATACATACACAGAAGCATACAACTATATACAAGTGGCACTTGACACATTAAAGCAGACATAGTATAATGCAGTGTGTTTAGCTATTAAAAAAAATTAGATTTTGCACTAAGAGAATTTACTTTGTCAGTAGAAACAACAAAACCAGACACCCTATGCACCCTATTACACTGATAGTAATGGCAAAATTGTATTGGCATTGTATTTTGCCCTGCTTCTGCAAAGAAGAAATAACAAAATGAGATTATTAGCAATTAAAGGGTGACCTGTCCAGTGTATGTACACAGTAAAAGATGCAGCCACACGCCATAAAGTGAAGAAATTCTCCCTTCTCTACTCCTATGATTTTTCTTCCTATCTGAGTAAAATTGATTATATCTAACTAAACTGTGCTCCACTAATCCTCCTCCATATCATTGCTATATATTGGATGTTGATGTTGTTTTTCTACTAGTAGTGTATTAGAAGCAATTTCTTTGGATTATGCATTGATGATAATATGTTTGCCCCTAGCTTGAGTATCACAAAATGGCTCAGTTTTTCTTAGCATCATGGTATGTGACATCAGCATCGCAACCTGTACTCCTAACATTCATAATTGACCGAGAAGCTGCCAGGTAATACCAGAAGCCTGCCAAGGCCACAGAGACCATGTGATCCCCCCTCCCCTCTGTATGGGATACTGTAGAATGAAGGAATCAGATTGTGAGGAATAATGTAGAAGCGCGGTAAACAGAGAGGCGTTTGAGATCAATAGACCTGCCTAAAAAGAGTGTTTTACAGCATGCTTGAAACTGTGCACATTGGGAATTAATCTGATGATCATTCCAAGCCGAGTGCTTACGCCGTGTGAATGGGAGCGCTCGTAGAGAAAATGGAGAGAGCTCGTATGCCGGCTCCCATTGAAATGAATGGGATCTGCTTTATACGCGCTGATTCTGAACGTGTTTTAACGTTCAGAATCAGTCAGCGTGTCCGAAGTGTGAATGCACCCTTAGAATGATTGTAGTGTGCTCTGGTAAAAGCAAATCCTTATACTTAGCTTATACTAATTCAGATCAGCAGCTTTCTGTATTTTACTGTCTATAGCGAGATCCACTGCTCTGAATGTCTCCTTACATATGGCTGGGCATGAAGATATATAATTTATAAAGGCATCAATTATATAATACATGGAATGTATTCATGCCAACATGACAGGACAAATAATCTGGCATACATCAGCATATAATATCCCAGAAGTATATGAATTAGCAAAACTATTGTACCATTATGACATGTAGACAATGCATAACATCAAAATTATTCTGTGGTTTCCTTACTATTGTCTGCAAATTTCTGACTAAGTGCTTATTCACACTTGTGTATTATGAATCGGTATGCTTCAGGTTTTTTCTATTGAAAGACAATGCTGGTACATTAAAATGGCTTAATTTATGTTCCATTATTTATGCACATGGAGTTTTTTCAACACGCAGCATGTTCCAACTGATCCAAATGAGTATCATTATTATTCAATAGAAGTCAATGAGTTGTATTTAAAAACATGGTGTTTGCATATGTAGTTCACATGTACACATGGTGCTGTATTATAACCATACGTATTTCTCCAAAATTACAAACAAAAATATAAAACTAAACAAAAAATGGAACAAAATCACAATATTGAACAAAACTGTTATTATTAGAGATGAGCGAACACTAAAATGTTCGAGGTTCGAAATTCGATTCGAACAGCCGCTCAATGTTCGTGTGTTCGAACGTGTTTCGAACCCCATTATAGTCTATGGGGAACAGATACTCGTTAAGGGGGAAACCCAAATCCGTGTCTGGAGGGTCACCAAGTCCACTATGACACCCCAGGAAATGGTGCCAACACCTCTGGAATGACACTGGGACAGCAGGGGAAGCATGTCTGGGGGCATCTAACACACCAAAGACACTCTATTACCCCAACATCACAGCCTAACAACTACACACTTTACACATTCCAAAAAACCTCTATCAAAGTGGGAAAATACCTGGAAACCTTCTTTACTCCCCAAATGGATGGACACAAACCCCAATTTAAGCTCAACAAACAGTAACAACCACCCCTTTAAATCACGTTCCCCATGACAACCACGGATGGAATAGACAATGGGAAATCCAAAAGCCCTCACCCTTAACTGTCATTTTGAGTGTGTGTGTGTGTGTGTGTGTGTGTGATGTGGTCAGACCTTCCAAAATTCACTTTTCTAGCCCTTAACATGAGCCCTTCCAAACAAAGTTACATGACCTTAAGCTGAGCTACCAGCAGAGATTGAGGCCCTTGGCATGAGTAGAGCCTTGCACCAGCAGTGTTTTTGGCACTTAGGGTGAGTTGAGCCTTGTACCAGCGTGTGTCCCTTAACATCAGGCGGGCCCTAAGTTCTGCGCTTTGCACAAAAGTTCCACATTAACTAGGCTGAATGGTACAAAGATTAGTAGGCCCGAGAACCAGGAACAGGTCTTGCAATGGCTGTCGGATAACGCTTAAAGCACATTGTCCACCAGCCAGTCAGCCTCTACCTCCTCTTACCCAACAGTCTTGTCCTCCTTCCACCCAAAATTCCCAATCTTCCCAGAACAATAACCCCAACTGTCCCTGCTCCCCAGAGCTGTTCTCCCTTCCTTTGACTGTACCGCAACCTGCCCCTCCATTTCGCGATTCCACGGACCTAACAGACGAGTATCTGTGTCCAGATGCTCAAACACTAGAGTCTCCTCCATTCCATCTCCGGTGGATTTGGTGGCGGATGACCAGCAACCCACCCTCATCGACGACGATGAGACGCAGTTGCTGTCAGGGCAGCCAGTTGACATGCGCATTGTGCAGGAGGAGGAGGCGAGACAGGAGTTGGAAGAGGAGGTGGTGGACGACAAGGACACCGACCCCACCTGGACAAGGCGGATGTCAAGCTGGGAAAGTAGTGTGGATGTTGAGGCAGGTGCAGCACCAAAAAGGGTAGCTAGAGGCAGAGACATGCCCAGAGGCAGAGGTCAGCTGCTTTGCCGAAGCCAGGCCAGACCCGGAATGTCCGAAGATGTTCCCTTTTGTACCCAGCCCAGAAAAACTCCCCCATCGAGGGCACGTTTCTTGAAGGTGTAGAGTTTTTTCAAGGAATGCGCCGAGGACAGATATAGTGTCGTCTACACAATTTGCCTCTCGAAATCAAGTAGGGGCCCTGAGAAGAGCAACCTGTCCACCACTTCAATGCACCGTCATTTGGAATCCAAGCAATGGAATCAGTGGCAGGCAGCAACGGCAGGACAAACGTCGCCCGCCGTTCATGCCACTGCCTCTGCTCACAGTGCTGGCGATGCACTCCAGAGGACGAGCCAGGATATCACTTCATCTGCATCCGCCACTTTGTTGACTTCTCCCTCATCCTCCCCTGTTTCTGTTTTATCTCCTTCTCCTGCACCATCAAAGGCACCATCAGGCGCTTCTTTAAAACAACCCACCATCTCTCAGACATTGGAGCGCCGGCAGAAATACACCGCTAACCACCCACCCACGCAAGCCTAGAACGCCAACATCGCTAAACTGCTGGC
Organism: Leptodactylus fuscus; assembly: GCF_031893055.1. Taxonomy (NCBI): domain Eukaryota; kingdom Metazoa; phylum Chordata; class Amphibia; order Anura; family Leptodactylidae; genus Leptodactylus; species Leptodactylus fuscus. Next base: position 161,438,367 of record NC_134269.1, on the reverse strand, counting down.
CCAGGAGAGGTTGGCGTTCCGGCTTGTTGAAACTCGCGCCTTCCCGGACCTGATGGCAACTGTGGCACCTCACTATGCCGTCCCTAGCCGTCACAACTTCTCCTGGTGTGGCGTCCCCGCCTTGCACCAGCACGTGTCATTCAACATCAGGTGGGCCCTTAGTTCCGCGCTTTGCTGCAAGGTCCACTTGACCACCGACACTTGGACAAGCGCCTGTGGTCAGGGATGCTGCTTATCTTTAAGGACAGGCAGGGTGAATGTGGTGGAGTCTGGTCCCGGGGTGCAAACTGAGGTACCCTATCTCCTCTCCCAGGCCAAAATTCATGGCAGGAGTAGACTGAAACCCTACGACGCTGCAACCTCCACCCCAGCTACTAGCGGCAAACGCTAAAACACTGGTGTGGGGAGACGTCAGCAGGCGGTGCTGAAGCTCATCAGCTTGGGGGACAGACAGTACAGTGCCTCCGAGGTCAGGGATGCCATCCTGGCTGAGATGGCATTTTTTTTTCCCTGCTACACCTGGGGCCTGGCATTTTTACGCCTGTGATAATGGCTGGAACCTGGTAGCGGCTCTGGAGCTTGCCAGCCTCCAACACGTTCCATGTTTGGCCCACGTCTAACCTAGTGGTGCAAAGTTTTTTGAAAACATACCCAAATGTACCGAAGCTACTGTTGAAAATGCGGCGCTTGTGCGCCCACTTTTGCAAGTGCACAGGAGTCGCTGCTAGCCTAAAAACACTCTAGCAAGGCCTACATCTGTCCAAACACAGGCTGTTGTCCGTCATTCACACACGCTGAAACCCTACAATACCATATCTTGAGCAGGGTGTGTGAGCTGCACAGACCTTTGATGGAGTTCCATCTACAAAACCCAAGGGTTCCTCAAAGTCAGCTCCCAAAGTTTCTGCACCATGAGTTTCCAGGGGTGGCAGAGTTATGGCTAGGGGCAGAGGCATGGATAGGGATGATGTCTAGGGGCAAAAGCAGTGTGGATGTGGAGGCAAGCTAAGCAGGAAAAACTGGGGGTACAAGCTAAGGCATGGACTGGGGTGATGTCTAGGGGCAAAAGCAGTGTGGATGTGGAGGCAAGCTAAGCAGGAAAAACTGGGGGTACAAGCTAAGGCATGGACTGGGGTGATGTCTAGGGGCAAAAGCAGTGTGGATGTGGAGGCAAGCTAAGCAGCAAAAACTGGGGGTACAAGCTAAGGCATGGACTGGGGTGATGTCTAGGGGCAAAAGCAGTGTGGATGTGGAGGCAAGCTAAGCAGGGAAAAAGGTGGCTAGAGGCAAAGGGATGTCCAGAGGCAGAAGACAGCTGCATGACAGAAGCTAGACCTGAGCCAGCAAGGCCCAAGATGCCCTCTTTTCTAGCTTCCTTAGAAAAATTCCCCCATCGAGGCCACGTTCCTCGCTGGGGGAGATCATTTCTAAATGTATAGGTCGAGGACAAACTGAGTGTGGTTTACACACTTTGCAATGCGACTCCCCATCTCCCAGGCCTTTCATTCCAGGCTAAAGTACAGCACAACCCACCCACATGCCCAAGGCTTCAACGGCCTCATCTCAAAAATTCTGGCCCAGGAGATGTTGGGGTCCCAGCTTGTGGACACTCTGCCCTTTTTGGGCCTGCTGGCTACTGCGCCACCTCACTGTGCCTGTCCACACCAGCACTTTTCCCCAAACATGAGGCGGTCCCTAAGTTCAGCGCTTTGCCCAAAAGATCCACGTGACCAGCTACGAATGGACAAGTGCATGCGGACAGGGACGCTACCTTTCAATCTTGGCACAGTGGTTGAATGTACTTGAGGCATGGACCGGGTCGCAAAATGTGGTGGACTGACTTGTCTCCCCACACAACATTCCTGGGAGGAGGGCTGAAACACCACCCTCCTCCGCTGTTAAATTGACCCCAGCTACGAGCTGGAAACGCTGCAACACTGGTGTGGGGAGACGTCAGCGGGCCGTGCTGAAGCTCATCAGCTTGGGGGCCAGACAGCACACTGCCTACAAAGTGAGTCATGCCATCCTCGATGAGACGGCAATGTGGTTTTTGCCACTGCACCTGGGCCCAGGCATGTTGTCATGTGTGATAATGGCCGTAACCTGGGATCGGCTCTGTAGCTTGGCAGCCTGCAACATATTCCGTGCCTGGGCCACGTTTTTAACTCATTGCTGCTAATCTTTTGAAAAAGGTACCCCAATGTTCCTGAGCTACTGGTGAAAGTGTGGCGCTTGTGCGGATAGTTTTTAAAGTCTATAGTTGCCGCTGCTAGCCTCTATGCACTCCTACAACGCCTGTACCTGCTGGAACAACGGCTGTTGTGCGACGTCTCCACACTGCTGGCACTAAACATATCATGTGTTGAGCAGAGTGTGTGAGCAGCACAGACCTTTGATGTAGTTCCAACTCCAAAACCCTCGGGTTCGTCAAAGTCAACTCCCTCAGTTGCTCAACCATGAGTGGCCATGGGTGGCAGACTTATGTGAAATACCATCCCATCCATTGCACTGGACACGAAACATTAGCATGCGCTCAGCACAACTTCGGATATGGCAGCTGCGTTAAGCAGGGTGCAGGGTACAACACAGACCAGGCCCGAGCACCAGGAACAGGTGTTAGAAATACTGCAGCATCCGCCATTTCCTTCCAATTTTGGGGTTTTGGACCCGCTACCGACTTCTCTGGACCTAAGTGGGGATCATGAGACACAGTTGCCATCAGGGCAAGCTGTGGTCATGTGCGGTTTGCAGTAAGGGGCCAGTGCGCAATTGGAAGAGGAGTTGGTGGATGACGAGGCCACCGACCCCACATGGACAGGGGTGATGTCTAGGGGCTAAAGCAGTGTAGATGTAGAGGGAAGCTAAATCAACAAAAAACCTGGGTAGAAGCAAAGGCATAAACTGGGGTGATGTTTAGGGGCTAAAGCAGTGTAGATGTGGAGGGAAGCTAATTCAACAAAAAAAAACAGGGTAGAAGCAAAGGCATAAACTGGGGTGATGTTTAGGGGCTAAAGCAGTGTAGATGTGGAGGGAAGCTAATTCAACAAAAAAAACAGGGTAGAAGCAAAGGCATAAACTGGGGTGATGTTTAGGGGCTAAAGCAGTGTAGATGTGGAGGGAAGCTAATTCAACAAAAAAAACAGGGTAGAAGCAAAGGTATAAACTGGGGTGATGTTTAGGGGTGAAAGCAGTGTAGATGTGGAGGGAAGCTAAGCAGCAAAAACAGTGGGTAGAAGCAAAGGCATGCAAAACTCTACCCTGTTGGAAGACTTATTCCTAGGTCTGGAACACGTTAATGGCCCCCCTGGACAAATTACTGCCACTCAGGGGCCTAGTGTCACCAGGAGGGACAAGTATAGGCGCATGTTGTGGGAATACCTGGCCGACACCAGCTCTGTCCTCTCCGATTCCTCTGTGCTCTACAGCCTACACTTATTTTCTCATCTCTTTTTTCTGCACTGCACATCTCTTGCCTGCTTCCTTTGGGATCTTACAAGTGGTGGTCCACTTCCAAAGATGGTAATTTCACTAGACAGTGTAACGGGAGTAGCTGAGGGATCGCTGTCTTAACCACTTTTTGGCACAAAATTAACTTCCAAAGCCAAATATGGTGCAAGTATATGATGCAAGGACACCTACACACCTATCTCTGACACATTGGGGAGTTCACCCTCATGCGCCCTTTTGGCCTGCACCATCATGCGCCTCTTCCCAGCCACTCCACATTTCCCAAGCTTTTCATTGCAGGCAGAAGTACAACACAACCCACCCCCATGCCCAAGCCTTTAACAGCCTCATCGATAAACTGCTGGCCCTGGAGATGTTGGTGTTTGTTTATGCTTCTGGAGACCCAGGCCTTCCGTCAGCAGATGGCAGCTGGGGCACCTCCCTATGCTGGACCTAGCCGTTACTACTTCTCTTGGTGTGCTGTCCCTGCCTTGCGCCTGCATGTGTCCCATAACATCAGTCGGGCCCAGAGCTCTGCGCTTTGCTGCAAGGTCCACTTGACCACCGACACATGGACAAGCGCCTGTGGTCAGGGATGCTGCAGTGCTTATCTTTAATGACAGGCAGGGTGAATGTGGTGGAGTCTGGTCCCCGGTGCAAACTGGGGTGGCCTATCTCCTCTCCCAGGCCAAAATTCATGGCAGGAGTAGACTGAAACCCTACGATGCTGCAACCTCCACCCCAGCTACTAGCGGAAAACACTGTAACACTGGCGTGGGGAGATGTCAGCAGGCCGTGCTGAAACTGATCAGCTTGGGGACAGACAGCACAGTGCCTCCGAGGTCAGGGATGCCATCCTGGCTGAGATGGCATTTTTTTTTCCCTGCTACACCTGGGGCCTGGCATTTTTGCGCCTGTGATAATGGCTGGAACCTGGTAGCAGATCTGGAGCTTGCCAGACTCAAACACGGTCCACGCATGGCCCACGTTTTCCAACTTGTTGGTGCTATGTTTCTTTGAAACCTACACCATTGTGCCTGATATACAGGTCAAAGTGGGGCCATTTTCGTAAGTGAGAACTAGCCTCTGCTAGGCAGAAAACATTCAGAGCACACTCCTCTCATCTTCACACCGTTGGCTGGCGGAGGAAGACGAGGGGGTTGGAGTGGCATCTGATGTCCCTGTCCCACACGAGGCTAGAGGGTGCACTTCAGTGCATCCCATTGCTTCACCACAAATGGTGTGAAGGGGAGTGGAAAATGGAGGAAATGGAGAGTGACCCTTACAGTTGGGGCCAGCAAAGGCATGCCAAGTAACACACTGGCACACATGGCTGACTTCATCTTGGGTTGCTTTTCAACACATATTTCACATCATGAAGAACAAATAATACTGGATTTTTACAAGCCTCGAACCCCGGTCTAGGTCTAATGTCTGTTCCTTTCTTATATTAGGGGAGAGGGAAAAAAAATTACTTCAGTGATACGTTTAGCGTACATAGACTGACTATTAATGTGTATCCCACTTAGTGTTGTTAGGGTTACACACCGTCACAACCTGGCTAAAGCTTCTATAGCTGTTAATAAAGTTAACATAACTTTACGGTATCCAAAAAGACAGCTGGTACCGACAGAGAGCAAGACAAATGTCAACCAAAGCTGTGAGCTCTGAACACTTACAGTGACTTTGGCGTCATCATCATTATAAGGGAGCGGGTGGTAATAAATAACTTGGCAGTGCCTAAAACCCAAAAAGCTTATACAACTATATTTACATTAAGATACACAAATGACACTTTTCAGTAGCATGTCATGAGACAAGCTGATAAGATCTTCCTTTGTGCAGTGCTATTTGAAAGTTAAACGCTGCCTTTATTTTAATTCTGGAGAAGGTGCAGACATTAGATTTAGAACATGTTGTCTTCATTGTCCAAATCCTCTATATAGGTAACGTGTTTTTCGGGCCGAGCTGTCTGGGAAAGAGCTGGTGCAGCACTGACAACCTGGGTGAATATGGCAAGAGCCTGAGATGTAGGGTGAATGAATCCCCAAATTATTTGGGGAATTTCCACTCAGAAACTGGCACTATATACCAGTAGCAAAAATTGTGGGTGCACATAACCCCCATATATTCTTTGAATTCCCAGTCAGACAATGGCACTATATACCAGTAGCAAAAATTGTGGGTGCACATAACCCCAATATATTCTTTGAATTACCAGTCAGACAATGGCACTATATAGCAGTAGCAAAAATTGTGGGTGCACGTAACCCCCATATATTCTTTGAATTCCCAGTCAGACAATGGCACTATATAGCAGTAGCAAAAATTGTGGGTGCACATAACCCCAATATATTCTTTGAATTACCAGTCAGAAACTGGCACTATATAGCAGTAGCAAAAATTGTGGGTGCACATAACCCCAATATATTCTTTGAATTACCAGTCAGAAACTGGCACTATATAGCAGTAGCAAAAATTGTGGGTGCACATAACCCCAATATATTCTTTGAATTCCCAGTGAGACAATGGCACTATATAGCAGTAGCAAAAATTGTGGGTGCACGTAACCCCCATATATTCTTTGAATTACCAGTCAGAAACTGGCACTATATACCAGTAGCAAAAATTGTGGGTGCACGTAACCCCCATATATTCTTTGAATTCCCAGTCAGACAATGGCACTATATACCAGTAGCAAAAATTGTGGGTGCACGTAACCCCCATATATTCTTTGAATTCCCAGTCAGACAATGGCACTATATACCAGTAGCAAAAATTGTGGGTGCACGTAACCCCAATATATTCTTTGAATTACCAGTCAGAAACTGGCACTATATAGCAGTAGCAAAAATTGTGGGTGCACGTAACCCCCATATATTCTTTGAATTCCCAGTCAGACAATGGCACTATATACCAGTAGCAAAAATTGTGGGTGCACGTAACCCCAATATATTCTTTGAATTACCAGTCAGAAACTGGCACTATATAGCAGTAGCAAAAATTGTGGGTGCACATAACCCCCTATATATTCTTTGAATTCCCAGTCAGACAATGGCACTATATACCAGTAGCAAAAATTGTGGGTGCACGTAACCCCAATATATTCTTTGAATTACCAGTCAGAAACTGGCACTATATAGCAGTAGCAAAAATTGTGGGTGCACATAACCCCAATATATTCTTTGAATTCCCAGTGAGACAATGGCACTATATACCAGTAGCAAAAATTGTGGGTGCACGTAACCCCAATATATTCTTTGAATTACCAGTCAGAAACTGGCACTATATAGCAGTAGCAAAAATTGTGGGTGCACATAACCCCCATATATTCTTTGAATTCCCAGTCAGACAATGGCACTATATACCAGTAGCAAAAATTGTGGGTGCACATAACCCCCATATATTCTTTGAATTCCCAGTCAGACAATGGCACTATATACCAGTAGCAAAAATTGTGGGTGCATGTAACCCCAATATATTCTTTGAATTACCAGTCAGAAACTGGCACTATATAGCAGTAGCAAAAATTGTGGGTGCACGTAACCCCCATATATTCTTTGAATTCCCAGTCAGACAATGGCACTATATACCAGTAGCAAAAATTGTGGGTGCACGTAACCCCAATATATTCTTTGAATTACCAGTCAGAAACTGGCACTATATAGCAGTAGCAAAAATTGTGGGTGCACGTAACCCCCATATATTCTTTGAGTTCCCAGTCAGACAATGGCACTATATACCAGTAGCAAAAATTGTGGGTGCACATAACCCCCATATATTCTTTGAATTCCCAGTCAGACAATGGCACTATATACCAGTAGCAAAAATTGTGGGTGCACGTAACCCCAATATATTCTTTTAATTACCAGTCAGAAACTGGCACTATATAGCAGTAGCAAAAATTGTGGGTGCACGTAACCCCCATATATTCTTTGAATTCCCAGTCAGACAATGGCACTATATACCAGTAGCAAAAATTGTGGGTGCACGTAACCCCAATATATTCTTTGAATTCCCAGTCAGAAACTGGCACTATATAGCAGTAGCAAAAATTGTGGGTGCACGTAACCCCAATATATTCTTTGAATTCCCAGTCAGACAATGGCACTATATAGCAGTAGCAAAAATTGTGGGTGCATGTGACCCCCATATATTCTTTGAATTCCCAGTCAGACAATGGCACTATATACCAGTAGCAAAAATTGTGGGTGCACGTAACCCCAATATATTCTTTGAATTCCCAGTGAGACAATGGCACTATATACCAGTAGCAAAAATTGTGGGTGCACATAACCCCCATATATTCTTTGAATTCCCAGTGAGACAATGGCACTATATACCAGTAGCAAAAATTGTGGGTGTATATAGCCCCAATTCTATTCAGTGTGTTCCATTCAGGATCCTGGGAAAGCTGGGTTGCGGCGATTGAGCCCGTCAGTGCCACGTTACACTGACAAGCTTCTCCCTGGAATTGAAGTGATATGTAACCCCAATATATTCTTTGAATTCCCAGTGAGACAATGGCACTATATGGCAGTAGCAAAAATAGTGGGTGTATATAGCCCCAATTCTATTGCTAGGGGACTTGCAGGGTATTTCTGGGGTGAAGGTGGGGGGGCACACCGTTGGAACGGGTATCGGGGGTATATATCGGGTATACGGGAATACACTGTCAGTGTATTCCATTCAGGATCCGCGGAAAGCTGGGTTGCGGCGATTGAGCCCGTCAGTGCCACGTTACACTGACAAGCTTCTCCCTGGAATTTAGCTCTTATAAGAGCTGTTGGTTGTCTTCTCCTTCCTATCCTAGCCTGTTCCTGCCTAGCCAGAATCTAAGCCCTAGCTAACTGGACGGAAACCTCCGTCCCCGGTGAATTGCAAGCTCAGAATGACGCGAAGCTGGGCGGCGCTGTTCTTTTAAATTAGAGGTCACATGTTTTCGGCAGCCAATGGGTTTTGCCTACTTTTTTCAACGTCACCGGTGTCGTAGTTCCTGTCCCACCTACCCTGCGCTGTTATTGGAGCAAAAAAGGCGCCAGGGAAGGTGGGAGGGGAATCGAGTAATGGCGCACTTTACCACGCGGTATTCGATTCGAACATGCCGAACAGCCTAATATCCGATCGAACATGAGTTCGATAGAACACTGTTCGCTCATCTCTAGTTATTATGAAAACAAAAATCTGTATTATACATCCATACAGAATTTGATCCATATTTCATAAAGTGCAAAATGGAACAGATTCGGAAAACCACGGCCCCTGAGGTCCACGTCCTCTTATGTTCTTACAGATAGTTATCTGCACTATGGGGGTTAGCTTTACCATAGTCTGCCAGTCCACATAGCACAGGTAAGCATTTGTACTTTGAAAAAGAGAGAGTGACCCAGGTATCAGATCATGTGAACCAGGGTCAGAAGCAGAGCTGCTTTAACCATAGAGCCAACAGTGCAGCCACAACGGACCCTATGGTTGCAGGGGCCCCCTCAGCCACCCCGGATCAAGTAGAACATTTCAGGTGCTGTCCTACCATTCCAGGCAGCAGGCAGTGATTTCAACTCTATCTTTGTCCTTAGGAAACAGATAGAGGTTGAGTACAATGGTGGAACACAGCACTATCTGGTCTATGCTCCATTATTCAGCCTTCGGCAGTGAAGCACAAAGAGTGGCGAGCCACAGACATCATTATAGCCGAAGCCAAGAGAATGGAGTTAGGTGAGTATTCTTTTGGTGGTGGTGGTGGGGGGGGGGTTGGGTTTCTTGTGTGTGGTGGTTGAGGAGGTAGGGGGCTAGTTATGGCTATGGAGAAATTAAAATAGGGTAACCCCAAAAAAGATTGAACAAGGTCCTGTAATACATTAAAATGGCCCTGGTCAGAACCAGTCCGGAGTCCCCAGATCATACATACAGTCCTATGAAAAAGTTTGGGCACCCCTATTAATCTTAATCATTTTTAGTTCTAAATATTTTGGTGTTTGCAACAGCCATTTCAGTTTGATATATCTAATAACTGATGGACACAGTAATATTTCAGGATTGAAATGAGGTTTATTGTACTAACAGAAAATGTGCAATATGCATTAAACCAAAATTTGACCGGTGCAAAAATATGGGCACCTCAACAGAAAAGTGACATTAATATTTAGTAGAGCCTCCTTTTGCAAAGATAACAGCCTCTAGTTGCTTCCTGTAGCTTTTAATCAGTTCCTGGATCCTGGATGAAGGTATTTTGGACCATTTCTTTCTACAAAACAATTCAAGTTCAGTTAAGTTAGATGGTCGCCGAACATGGACAGCCTGCTCTCAAATGATCTGAAAACAAAGATTGTTCAACATAGTTGTTCAGGGGAAGGATACAAAACATTGTCTCAGAGATTTAACCTGTCAGTTTCCACTGTGAGGAACATAGTAAGGAAATGGAAGACCACAGGGACAGTTCTTGTTAAGCCCAGAAGTGGCAGGCCAAGAAAAATATCAGAAAGGCAGAGAAGAAGAATGGTGAGAACAGTCAAGGACAATCCACAGACCACCTCCAAAGAGCTGCAGCATCATCTTGCTGCAGATGGTGTCACTGTGCATCAGTCAGCAATACAGCGCACTTTGCACAAGGAGAAGCTGTATGGGAGAGTGATGAGAAAGAAGCCGTTTCTGCACGTACGCCACAAATAGAGTTGCCTGAGGTATGCAAAAGCACATTTGGAGAAGCCAACTTCATTTTGGAAACAAAGATTGAGTTGTTTGGTTATAAAAAAAAGGCGTTATGCATGGCGTCCAAAAAGAAACAGCATTCCAAGAAAAACACTTGCTACCCACTGTAAAATTTGGTGGAGGTTCCATCATGCTTTGGGGCTGTGTGGCCAATGCCGGCACCGGGAATCTTGTTAAAGTTGAGGGCCGCATGGATTCCACTCAGTATCAGCAGATTCTTGAGAATAATGTTCAAGAATCAGTGACGAAGTTGAAGTTACGCCGGGGATGGATATTTCAGCAAGACAATGATCCAAAACACCGCTCCAAATCAACTCAGGCATTCATGCAGAGGAACAATTACAATGTTCTGGAATGGCCATCCCAGTCCCCAGACCTGAATATCATTGAACATCTGTGGGATGATTTGAAGCGGGCTGTCCATGCTCGGCGACCATCTAACTTAACTGAACTTGAATTGTTTGTCCAAAATACCTTTATCCAGGATCCAGGAACTGATTAAAAGCTACAGGAAGCGACTACAGGCTGTTATCTTTGCAAAAGGAGGATCTACTAAATATTAATGTCACTTTTCTGTTGAGGTGCCCATACTTTTGCACCGGTCAAATTTTGGTTTAATGCATATTGCACATTTTCTGTTAGTACAATAAACCTCATTTCAATCCTGAAATATTACTGTGTCCATCAGTTATTAGATATATCAAACTGAAATGGCTGTTATAAACACCAAAATATTTAGAACTAAAAATGATTAAGATTAATAGGGGTGCCCAAACTTTTTCATAGGACTGTAAATAAGTAAAATAAAACTTCCTGGATAACCCCTTTAATACTAATTACTTTATCGTTGTACCCTTTGGAATTGAATGGACATTTTATGGGAACAGTTATGTTATAAATGACTGGGGATGTTCTGACCATTCTGTACATTTTTGCATACATATAACTACAGTATATTCTCAGTTGAGTTCAGTGACATTGTCGAGCTTCTTGGTAACTTGGCTGTGATTTCTGTGTTAGTAATCTGTTTTTCAGATGAAGTTCCTCAATGTTATTCTGTTGTTAGTGATTCCTCATTGTAGGCTGGAGCTTAATATAGTAGTTTCCTGCCAAGTTCTGGTAAACTATGTTAATGTATTGTGTTATTAGCTATGACAACAAGCTCAGAGGAAAAGGACACCTGTACTGAGGTTAAGTCTCCATCAGTGACTTACGTCTCATGTTTCCTAAACAGAACCACTGACAAAGTGACAAAGCTACCGAAAGCTCCAAGTCATACAGTAAATAATAATAATGTATACTGATTTACCAATCATTTGTACTCAACCTTTACCTATACCACAATACACATCTGCTCATAACAGCAATGTCCATAGCAGTATACAAAGTAAAAGGGAATAAAATAAAGAACAGACCTCAAGCCTAGCCGTGTAGCTCAGCAGTAAATTGTACAGACTACAGACTGGGCTTCATCTCTAGATATCTGAAATTGGTTGTCCTGTTCATCATAAATGTTGAAGGACAGCTAATCCAGCCCTCTTTCTGAAACCTCCCACCTGTCACTGGAGCTGGCTAACTACATGTGATAAATCAAGAGAGATATGACCGATTTTGGGAATTTGCCATATCTTTGGGTGGTTTTCTTATATAGGGATTATATGCCCAGCAAGCAATGCCAAATGTTTTTACAAATCCAGGCATACCAAACATGAAGATTCTATCCACAGATATGTCAATTGGGGTGGTTATAAATGTTAATCATCTGCATGCCCGACTTATACTTACCTCTCCTGGGCTTACAACGATCCCCAGCATCCTCTTCAGGTCACTTATGGCCTGTGACTAAGGTCATGTGCCAACGGAGGTCCAGGAAGAGGTGATGGAAAATAACAAACACTTACCTTACCTCTCCTGGGCATCCTCCCTCCATCCAGCGTTCTTCAGCATCCTCCTCAATTCTCTTCTGCCTGCGACCAAGGTCACAAGCCCCAGGGGTCACTGCTGCGGTCGGCCCATGATTGTGCCCCAGCAGTCACATCAGTGCGCCCCACCTAACCACTGAGACCTAATCACTGACCCCAGCAGTGACATCTGGGGCTTGTGACCTCAGTCCCAAACACAAGAGAATCGAGGAGGATGCTGAAGAGTGCTGGATGGACAGAGGATGCCCAGGAGAGGTAAGGTGAGTATAAGTGTTTATTTTCCATCAGCTCCCCTAGAACTAGTGGTGAACTTAGCCTCTTTGCTGCCTGAGGCGGACGATCGAAAGTTGTGTCGTTCATCTTTTGATCGTCTGCCTCAGACAGCGCGCGGGGGGGGGCACTACAATAAATACAATGCAGTAATACTCACAGTAGACGTCTCCCCACATATCCCGTCTCTTCCCTTTGGACCACCATGACCACTTCTTTCAGCTGTGACTTGACTCGGTAAACTTTGAAACATAGACATCTTTCACTCCTCACTTCTCCCAACCCCTATATATAATGTCCCACAGCAGCCTATATTATGCCCCACAGTGCACGATAGACTGTGGGGCATAATAGAGGTTACAGGGGCCATAGTGGGCCCTTCAAGCTCTATTATGCCCCACAGTTGCACACCCATGAACTATTATTATACTCAGGGGTCTTTTCAGACCCCCGAGTATAATAATCGGAGCCCCAGGGAAGATGGGGGAACATAATAAACACTGTTACTCACCTCTCCAGGATCCAATGTTAAAGAGGACCTTTCATGAGTTTGGGCAAAGGCGGTTTTATATACCGCTGGAAAGCTGACAGTGCGCTGAATTCAGCGCACTGTCGGCATTCACAATCTGTGCCCCCGGTGAAGAGCTATCAGTACCAGTACCGTAGCTCTTCACACTCAGAAGGGCGTTCCTGACAGCCTGTCAGGAACGTCCTTCTTCCCAGCAGTGCCTATAGCGCTGTACTGTGACAGCGGGGAGGAACGCCCCCCTCCCTCCACTCACAGTTCTCGTCCATAGACGAGTATTATCAGAATGGGAGGGGGCATTCCTCCCCCGCTCTCACAGTACAGCGCTATAGGCACTGCTGGAAAGAAGGACGTTCCTGACAGACTGACAGACAGACTGTCAGGAATGCCCTTCTGACTGTGAAGAGCTACGGTACCGGTACCGATAGCTCTTCACCCGGGACACAGATCGTGAAAGCTTTCCAGCGGTATATGAAAATGCCTGTGCCCAAACCCATGAAAGGTCCTCTTTAATCCTAGCAGGCTTCAGGCCTATATGGTAATATCCCAGACCACGTGAAGTCTGGGACATTACCATATAGGCCCGAAGCCTCCTAGGAGTAACATTGGATCCTGGAGAGGTAAGTAACAGTGTTTATTATGTTTTCTCACCTCCCCTGGTGCTCTGATTATTATACTCGGGGGCCTGAAAAGTGGGATCGCGGCATTATGAAGACAGTTTGTCTTATAGTTAAACATCAAATGCACATTTTTGAAAAGATCTAATGGGCAGCATAGTGGCGTAATGGTTAGTACTGTAACCTTGCTCTTGTCCTGGGTATAAATCCGACCAAAGACTGAATGGAGTTTGTATGCTATCCCCTGTGTCTTTGTGGGTTTCTAATGTGTATTTTGGTTTCTTCCCACACTCCAAAAACATGCTGATAGAAATTTGGAAAGAAGATTGCAAGCCCAATGGGGATGGGGAACAATCTCTGTACAGCGCTGCATAATATGTTGGTGCTATATGAATGAATACAGTAAATAAATAAAGACTCTCAGTTTCTTAGGGTGCATTCACACTGAGTAAACGCTAGCTTATTCTGAACGTAAAACACGTTCAGAATAAGCGGCGTCTAAAGCAGCTCCATTCATTTCTATGGGAGCGGGGATACGAGCGCTCCCCATAGAAATGAATGGGCTGCTTCTTTCACTCCGTGCAGTCCCATTGAAGTGAATGGGGAGTGCCGGCGTATACGGCAAGCTCTGCTCATGCCGGAGCGTATACGCCGGCACTCCCCATTCACTTCAATGGGACTGCACGGAGTGAAAGAAGCAGCCCATTCATTTCTATGGGGAGCGCTCGTATCCCCGCTCCCATAGAAATGAATGGAGCTGCTTTAGACGCCGCTTATTCTGAACGTGTTTTACGTTCAGAATAAGCTAGCGTTTACTCAGTGTGAATGCACCCTTAGTCTATAATATCATCGGTTTATGCTTTGTATAATCTTAAGAAGGCACATAGAAAATAACTGCTCTGTGTGCTACACATAGTGCCTCAATGCAGGGCCGGCTCCAGGTTTTTATGGGCCCTTGGGCGACAGAGCCTCAGTGGGCCTCTTGTAAAGGAGGTGGGGGAGTCCAGACACTGTGCGTCGCAGATGAAGCGAGTGACGTCACGCAGGAGTGTGGCGTCACCAACGCCATACCTCCCAACTTTTAAAGAGTAGAAAGAGGGGCAAAATGTGCGGTGCGCTCTGCGCGGCGCAGCAAATTTGGCTCCACCCACTTTTATGTTGACTCCGCCCATTCTCATTCATTTATCATGTGCTCCCACACAGTATAATCCTCCTACAGTCACCCGTAAATTATATGCCCCCCTCCATCTCTCCCCCAGTTTCATATACACCCTTCCTCTGCCCCAGTTTCATGTCCCCCCCTCCATCTCTGTCCCCAGTTTCATCACGTTCTCCCCCTTCATCTGCCCTCAGTTTCATGTCCCCGTCTCTGCCCCAGTGTCATGCTGTTCCCCCCTTCCCTTCATTTGCCCCCCAGTTTCATTGGGCCCCCTCCATCTCTGTCCCCAGTTTCATGCCGTTCTCTCCCCACCCCCTTCATCTTCCCCAGTGTCATGCCATTCCCCCCTCCCCTTCATTTGCCCCCCAGTTTCATGGGCCCCCTTCATTATGTTCCACCTTAATATAATACAAAACAAACACTTACACTCACCTTCCATCGCTCCCCCGACGCTCCTCTCTCCGCTCTCACTCCATTCACATAGGCGATTAAAAGCAGGAGCTTTAATTTCAGCTCATCGGACGCCGATGAGCTGAAATTGGGACAGCCAAGTGCTAGGACGGGCAAGTGCCGGGGGGCCCCCAGAGACTCTGTGGGCCCTGGCACTTGCCCGACTATGCCGTGCGCTGACGCCGGCCCTGCCTCAATGTCTATATTCACTGGAAGCATAACACTACAAAGGTACTATCACAGACTACAATACAGGTATATAGTGCAGACTCATCTTCCAGTCTGTGCACCTCATATGCATTAGGAAGTAGGCAGTAAGACTCCTCATGAATGAATATTTGCAGCTATCACTTGTCAGGTGTACATAATAGTATCTGCAGCTGTCAACCAGGTGAAATCCCAGGGCAGGAGGTCACTGTACATCAGCAAGGTCACAGACTGATTTTGAGGAACATTGTTTTGAGCAAATAACTCTACCGTATAATAGAAGATTGATTCCTAAGTGCAGGTGACTGTCGTGTGACAACAAGTAGGCCATTCATTGATTGAGTCATTTTTGTACTATAACCAGTGTTACAAGATTGCTAATATTGTATTTATGTAGCAGCCAATAAAAATGAATGTTCATCTATTTATATAATAGAGCTTTCATATTGTTGTGATTCTAAGTCTCGTACATAGAAATATTTTTTTAATATTTTTTCGCACTTGTCTAAGCATGCCAAAAGGAGCACTGTCTGTGGGAACCTCAGCGTATAAACAATTCATCATTAAAGGGTTATATACTTGAAAGTTTTCAAAGAACTTATCTAACGTTCTTATTTTTCTCTATGTTCCAAGGCAGGTTACTGGCCCCAAGACAAGCTGTCGGGGGCCAGAGCCATAATATAAAACACAACCATTTGTGAACCCTGGCAGCACATAAATAGGCTGAACAAACGACTATGAAAGAAGGAGGCCCCGATGATCTCTAAAACTAACAAAAACACTCTTCTATATGGATAGTTCAAAGACTGAATCTTATTGAATATTCTGCTGAAAAAGGTATTTAGGGAGATTTATCAAAAATAGTACAAGGGTGAGGTCAAATAATAACCCATACAGAGTCCATTTCTCAAAAATCATAAATAAAAGCAGAAACCCGATTTAGGTCGGTATATATGGCACTGTAGTTGGGGACCAAAAAACAGAAAAATAGGCTCCATTTAATAGACAGATGTGCACATGTTAATGTCACCGGCCCCTGGTAATCTTAACCTCCAGAGGTTCACCAAATGTATATAGAAAAATAGAAAAAAGTTGTGGCTCACTGATCTGTTGTGATGTAGAAACCCAACGGGTGAACGACTATGAACCTTCGGACTCACAAGGCTTGCTTCATCAGTAGAAAAAATCAAGGAATGAAAGTAGTCCGCACAGCTTCAGAGGGCTTCTTTAAAATTTAACTTTTAATGATCCATGTTTTAAGATAAAGTTAACAATACAAAAATACAAAAAAGTGAAGAAAAAGTAAGGAAAAAACATACATGGTGCTATTAAAAACAACCGCTAATGCGTTTTAAAGTACACTGCCTCTTAGTCATAGCGCTAAGACTAAGAGGCAGTGTACCTTGAAACGTGTTAGCGGTTGTTTTTAATAGCACCATGTATGTTTTTTCCTTACTTTTTCTTCACCTTTTTGTATTTTTGTATTGTTAACTTTATCTTAAAACATGGATCATTAAAAGTTAAATTTTAAAGAAGCCCTCTGAAGCTGTGCGGACTACTTTCATTCCTTGATTTTTTCTACTCACCAAATATATGATGCAGGGCTAAGAAGAATACAAGGTTATATTATTCTGTCCTCAACTTTTACCAAAGTGGCCGATTATAGAAAGAGAATTAACAAGATACAGTATTTTGTTGCATTATGACCATGTTTCTCCACCGCCTTAGATGCCCACCAAATGTATATTTTCTAGTTGAAGAAAAGGTATAAGAAATGTAGGCTATTCAGGGCCTTTTGGCTATATGTTACTTTTGCTACTTTTTATTCCTCACCATAATCTTACAATAGTATCAGGAAGGAAAAGATACACATCAAGGTAACAGGTTTTTTTTTTTTTTTTTTTATTTAAAGAAACACAATAAAAAATTGCATCTCCTCAAGGCCACACTGACCTCACCCTGTGTCCTGTGCATGACCAATCATGTCTATACAGTAGAGTTAAAGGGGGGTTCCAGTTTGTACTTATTAACACATAGGGAGGCTCAAGTAACAAATACTATATACTCATCTGTACATCCGTCCAGAGATCCAGTGAAGAGTGTCTTTTAGGTCCCTGGTTGTCCTGATCTTCGGCCTGCAGAGTATCACGTCATCCAGTGAATGGCTGAGCAGTGATGTTTTGTTGAAATTGAGCACAATGGCTGAAATGCTCATGCACAGGAAGAAGATAAATAAAGACCAGGCATCCCATATAGAGGATTTCGACTAGATCCCTGACTTAATTTAAGCCTATGCGTTGAAAAGAAGAACTGGAACATCCCTTTAAGATAGTTATGGAACATTTTCAGAACAAGCATAATTTTTCAAGCTCATGACTATATAGTTGCTCCTTCATGTATCAAGAGGTCAGTTTATAATAATCTATCAATCTCTGCACAGTATTATTTGTAAGTGTGTCATTTCCCAAATGGAGAAGAACCTCTAAGCCTGGGTTCACATTACCGCCGCTGTCTGACCCGGGGTTCCCATCGTAAACCCCAGGGAAACTGGATAGGGGACGGCTTGACGGTCAGCTTTAAAACCCATACATTTGAATGGATCTTTAAAGGTGACCGCCAGAGTCTGTACGCAGCCTCTCCGCTTGCAAACCGTTGTTTTTGCACGGACAAAAATTCTTCATGTATGACTTTGTGTCTGTGCAAAAAAAACGGTTTCCAGGCGGAGAGGGCCGCATACAGCATAGTTTGATAGGTATATGGGAGCATTGCATTTATTTTCTGGGTAACATCAGCAATAACTCCAGGAATCAGCAGTGTCATGTCTTAGCCTCATTGTGCTGTGTCTGACTATAAGACAACTGGTTATAACAGAAACCTTTCCCCTCTGACCTCTCTGCAATAAAAGACAAAGATTTGTTAAGTCACACCTTTATTAAGCCCTTCCCCCAAGGCTGGGTTCACATCTGCATTGGAGTCTCCATTGGTGACTCTGTCGCAGTAACCACTGCTACTATTAATTTGAAAATGGCAGACACCAGGCGGACCCCATTATAGTCAATGGGGTCCGCTGTTTCAGCAGTCTGGTTTTCCATCATTTGGGTTCCAAACGACAAGAGCTAGATGTGAACCTAACGTCAGCTATCTGTCAGCTCAAAATTGAAGAAACTAGAAGGAAATTATCGCTTGTGTGTTCTGTAAAGTTTTGAAGGCTAAGTCCCCATGTGACGCATCACAGATTTTCCTACAGCGCTTTTAACAGAAAGTCCGCAGAGTTTAGTTTATCTTTAAAAATGGTCCATGAAGATTTTTTTTGATGTCATGCTCATATGCATGTAGGTTGTGCGCCCCTTATAGGGATCACAATGTACTTTTTTTTCCCCCCTATCAGTATGTCTTTGTAGAATGGGAGGAAATCCATACAGACACGGGGAGAACATACAACTGTTGTTCCTGGTGGGATTCGAACCCAAAACTCCAGCGCTTCAAGGCTAACCACTGAGCCACCATGTTGCCCCCTTTCATATTCATACATTGACATGGTTGTTATGGGAATCAATTCAGTGTAGTCAACAGATACATTTCCATATGATCCATCCACATGATCGTGTCTTGTAGTTATCCTACATCATGCCCTCACTTTCACCATTAGCGTTTGTATTCTCAGGGAATACAATGTGTGCAGTGTAATATACACCGCTAAAGTCAATAAGATGATTCCAAAAACTGGGACTGGCTATTTCCCAACACACCTCAGGCAGCCGTACATGTTTACTTTACTTGGTGGAGTCACAGAATATAGACATGGAGACTACATGATGCAGGGGATTAGCAGAATACATTACTTATTGGCCCATTAACTGTTGTTGTATTATTATTTTCTTCTTCCTAGGTGATGCTGAATGAGGTGTCTTAGGCAACCATATAACTATATACTAGAAATGTAGAATTCGGATTGGAAAACTCCTTTTAGAGGATAAGACGGCTCCTGGAACTCTGTAAACATTGTTGCCACAGAAACCAGGAGAACAACTCCACACATTGTGTGGGAATGCTTTCAGTTGCTGAGGGGTTAATAGGGAACTATTTGCGGGTGGGATGAGTTAATGTAGCAACTTTGATCTCTAGGTTCACAGACAGAAACACACCCCTCCTAGCTCATAACAAGTGCTTGTATTTGCCACTCCCTTCCATGCAGAAACAATGGCCTTATTGCTGTGTCCAGTGCAGAATCCAGTGGAGACAGCCGGATGATGCAAAGCATGTTACCAGTGCAGGAAAAGGTGAAAGCTACACAAAGAAGACTTGCCTGCTCAATGCTATTGAATGTTGCCCTTCATTATTTAGGTACTAGTGAGTTAAGGCTCTTGCCGCAGGGTCCGACAATGTGATTTCCATCACTTACATCTATTCTGTAGTCGCTGCAGCCATTAAGGCTGTAGTCAATGGCTCTATGTTTTTTGTGTTAGGGAAATGTTTACTTTCTGTCCAGTAAACCTAATAGAAAATGTATATGGAAGTCACATTTCGCTAAAACATAACACTCCTGTACCGTGAAAGAACGATTGACAGTCATCTATACACCTAATAATTTACTGCCGAGTTTTACAGACACTTGTTCTAGTATTGTCAGGCAGGCAGAACAGGAGGTTAAAGAATACAGAAGAAAGCAGAGAATAAATTACGGAGATTACACAAAGTCAGACGGATCCTGAATTCCCTACATAGATTTAAGACTGAATCTAAATACAATACTGGGGAAATTTATCATAGGATTTATGTTAGGAAGCTGACATACACCAGTCCCACCTGTTGGAGCAAGCCTGTGCAAAAATGTGTGATATTTGCCCATTTTTCTGCCAAAAAGTGAGTAAGGCTTTATCAGAAAGAATATGTTCTCCCGCGATCAAACAGAATAAGGCAATATGCACACGAAAGACACATAATTGATGTTTTTATAGCATTTCGAACATTTTTTTTTATTATAGTTTTTCGAACAATGGGAGTCAATGAATACCGTATATACTCAAGTATAAGACAAATTTTTCAGCACAGTTTTTTTGCTGAAAAAGCCCCCTCGGCTTATACTCGAGTCAGCAAAAAAAAAAAATATATATATATATATATATATATATATATATATATATGGGTTTTTTTAGGAGGGGGGGGGGTGTCTATGACCAGCTGCAATATCAATGTATAGAACCTCGCATAAAATAGTGGGAAAAAAAGAAGCTTTAAATAATTTTTTTTTTTAAGTTGTAAATCTCTCCTTTCCCTAGAATACATATAAAAGTTGAAAATGACTGTGAAACACATACACATTAGGTATCCCTGTGTCTGAAAGTGCCCGGTCTATTGAATATAGGTTATCTGCAGTGCTCCTCTTCCATCAGGAAGGGGTTAATAGGAGCACTGCAGATCCCCTATATTCAGCCAGGCTGAATTCCAAGTGGGGGAAAAAAAACACAGTCCTCAAGCTCAGGGAAGGGACAGACAGACAACCAAAACACCCCCTCCCCTTCCCTAGCAACTACTGCACCCAAAAACTCCGACCATTTTAATTTTTGAAATTTTCCAGTAGCTGCTGCATTTCCCCCCTAGGCTTATACTCGATTCAATAAGTTTTCCCAGTTTTTTGTGGTAAAATTAGGGGCCTCGGCTTATATACGGGTCGGTTTATACTCGAGTATATATGGTATATTCACATGCCCATTTTTTTTAATTGAAAAAAATCATTTAGAATAAAGTAAGTTAAAAAACAGGACATATCCTTTTTTGTCTGTTTTTCTTCTGGCTTGATGGATCCAATACAAGTCTGTGGGTCAGTTTTTTACATCCTTTTTATGGGTTATGCCTGGCTCATATCGACGTCCGGAATTCCATTCAGGGGGTCCGCTTGGGGATCCCTTGAATGGAAACCTATATTTATTAAAAAGCAGCTAGCTAAGAAACCACAGGGACCCTATAGACTATAATGGGGTCTGTGTGTTTTCTGTGTGGTGTCCACACAAATCATGAGAGAAAAGTGCTGCTTGCACACTGTGCGGAAAACACATTGACCCCATTATAATCTATGGGGTCTGTGTGAATTCTTAGCTTTTTAATGCCTTCAGTATTCTGTCCAAGGGGTCCCTAAGCAGACTCCCCAAACGGAATACTGAACGCAGATGTGAACTGAGCCTTATATTTAATTTTCCCAGACATTAAATAAAGATGCCTGGGCTGGGTCACAAAACAGCGACCAATGAAGTTCATTCTATTTTTCATTGACAGTTAAAAACAGATGATAATTTGATGCCAAACTTAGGTGAAAGACTGTCACACAAACAGAAAAGTCATGAAAAAATGCGACATACTGATTAAAAATGTTATTAAAAACTGACAGTCTCAACCATTTTTAACACTTTTCCTACATCCACCATACCATTATGGCAGATGTCAGATGTTTAAATATGGTGGCAGTTGCTGGGTCACAAAAAATGGACAATAATGGAAAGTTGCGAAATAGATGTATAGAGTTTTAAAATGCCAGTTGTGGTAATAATAGCCTGTGCCTTGCTATAAAGGAGGCAGCTGTTCAGTCGGTGCCAGAGATATGAGGACTGCGATTGAATACTCTAGTCTTCATAAATATCCCCCTATAGGTCCACCAACTCCACCAACGTTTTTAGAGGTATTTTACTTAGAAAAATGTATCTGTCAGATAGAAAGGAAAAATTTGATTTGAGTGGATCCTAAGCCCTAATAACTAGAGTTCCCTAATATCATGTTGCAGTGGCCCAACTAGCAATGGCGGGGCCCCGTGGCGAACTTTTCACATGGTCCCCCCCCCCGGACCGACACCGACCCCAAAGACCTCCACTGACCCCCTCCTACGCATTCCTGCGCACTCTATTATGCCCCATAGTGGCCCATGCACACAGTATTATCCCCCATAGTGGCCCCTGCACACAGTATTATCCCCCATAGTGGCCCCTCCACACAGTATTATCCCCTATAGTGGCCCCTGCACACAGTATTATACCCCATAGTGACCCCTCCACACAGTATTATCCCCCATAGTGGCCCCTGCACACAGTATTATCCCCCATAGTGGCCCCTCCACACAGTATTATCCCCTATAGTGGCCCCTGCACACAGTATTGTACCCCATAGTGGCCCCTGCACACAGTATTATCCCCCATAGTGGCCCCTGCACACAGTATTATCCCCCATAGTGGCCCCTCCACACAGTATTATCCCCTATAGCAGCCCCTGCACACAGTATTGTACCCCATAGTGGCCCCTGCACACAGTATTATGTCCCACTGTGGACACCCATAAACAATTATTATACTTTGGGGTCTTTTCAGACCCCAGAGTATAATAATCAGAGACCCAGGGGGAGAAAAACATAAAAAAAAACCTCTGTTGCTCACCTATCTCCCAGCTCCTACGCTGTCGGCCTCCGCTGTAGTCCATCTTCAATGACGTCAGACGTCACATGACCTGGGACGCAGGCCAGGGTCATGAGACGTCAGACGACTAGGCCGAAGCCTGCCTGGATTGTGGAGAGGTAAGTAACAGTGTTTTTTTATGTTTCTTACCTCTCCCGGGCTGCCAATCATTATACTCGGGGGGTCCGAAAAGACCCCCGAGTATAATGATAGCAGCGGTAGCGGCTGTCACCGGCCCCTAATGTCCCGGGCCCTGCTGCTACGGCGGTAGTTACGCCACTGTCGTGTTGATAAGTATATGTCTCAGTCCTCTATAGCTATGGATTTTCACAAATTTCAAATCTAAGACTTTGCATTGGTAAGCAATAGTTCCTTTTCATAAACAGAATGAAATATTTTATTTCAACATATGTAAATATTCTGAAGGGGGAAATAGATCTTTAAACTTTAGAAATGGATGAACACAATGTTTGTTTCAACTAATATTCATGATGTTCGGACATTTGGTTCATTTTGGGCCAAATTTGTTACCAAAAACTGGAAGTGCAGGAGCATGGAGATGCGGCAACAGAACAAACAATTCTCCTAGCCTTGCCTCACCCCGCTCATGGGTATCCCTGCACAGTCCAGAAGTCTCCCAGTATCATCTTTTTGGTTCTAGCTGATGTCAGGAGCCCCCAGGGTCATGCAATAAGTCAGCCACACTCAATTTTGTTAAATTGCTGTGCCGGGATTTTGGTTCAGATCTAACCAAGAACATCATCTCCAAGGAGTTTGCTCACTTTCTTCTGTGTAACTCCAGTTTTCCACCAGAGTCTAAAAGGATACTGATAGCTTATTTGGAATCTAAATTGTGAACCTTCATTGGTACAGGTACCAATGTGAGCGATGACAATGAACAATGTGGAATATGTTGGCGATATATAAATAAATAAGATAATAATAATAAATCTATACTGAGTGATGGCATCATAAATAGTGGCACATCGGAGTTTAGGTGGTAGACTGCAGTTATGATTTTATTTTTTCCTACTATATATTAGATACGGACATGTACAGTTTATAGGATATGTATCAGCTTATCATATAGGAACATAAAGTCAGCGTGCATAGTCTGTCTTTTGTAACTTGTACTTTTAGGTGACAGCAGGATTTCTTCAATACAAGAACATGTTTTCAGTAGCCTATACTTTCTTCTTATTGCTGTCTTAGCAATGAACCTATCATTTTCTTTGGTAGTAAATTACTTGCATGTAGGCCAAATGGACATAGTAATAAAAGTAATATATACTTCTGTGAGTAATAGCTAACTCAGGTGAGGCGCTTGTGAATGGATGTCAGGTAGTCAGTGCTGTGGCTGCAGATTACAGAAGCCTGGTTTGTAAATTACAGGAAATACTTATACAATAATGTACTGAATCACAAGGGGGCGAAAAGGCAATAGATTGCAGGAAGATGGAAATTTGGGTGTGCAAATTGGAATTGGTATTGTATTTCAAAGACATGGGAGTGACTAGAGAATTCTTAGCAATGCTTTAATGGGACATATTGACAAACTTGGAAATGCTAAATTTAAAAAAGAAAGAACATTACGTGTAATGACTAACTTCAGCCGATGTGTGTACTGACCCATACGATGATGCATCTTCTCCAGCATGGTTCCACAATACAGATCTGTAGGTATTTTATGTGTACTATATGCACTGTAGTAATCTGTTAAGTCCATGAGAAAAAAACACTACATGTTCCTATCAGTCAAGTACAATATGGAGCCGCTGAATCACACAAATCCCTAGTACATTCTTTGTTCCATAAATGATTTTATCAAAAAAATGTGAGTGTGACCTTCCTTAGATAGTGTGATGGTTTCACACTAGGTTCACACTTGTGTTGGAGTTTCCATTCTTCAGGCCCACTTGGGGACCCAAAAACAGAAACCCAATCCACTTAAAAAGGAGTTACCTGCGAAAACCCATGGACTCCATAGACTATAATGAGGTCAGCAGGGTTTCCACCCTAAAAATGAAGAGAGAAAAGTCTTTTTAAGGGTAAGTTCACACAGGGTTTTTTGGTCAGGATTTTGAGGCCGTATTCGCCTCAAAATCCTGACCAAAAAGACAGCTCCCTTTAAAATCAATGGGAGCTGGTCAGTTCTTTTTTTCCGGGAGCTGGCTTGTTCCGGCTCCCAGAAAAAGAAGCGCGGTGCTCATTCTTCAGGCCGTTTCGCCTCGCGATATGACCTGAAGACACTTCCTTCTCCCGACTAGGCCCATTTATTGGGCCTGATCAGGAGTGGAGTGCGCGGCTGGATGCCAGTGTGGTGCACTGCACCGGAATTCAGTCGTGGCTACCTGTATTTAGGACCGGAACCTGAGGCGGCCTCCGCCTCAGGTCCTAGTCCAAAATACTCTGTGTGAACTTACCCTATGCGAAATCCAGAATCCCTGAACGGTCACCCAACACAGGTGTGAACATAGCCTTAAGCTCCAACATAAAACTTTGCCTTTTTAACTTACTAGAGACAACTTTGTAATGTAGCCATATCTCAAAATTGTCCATATTAATGGTGTAGCATATTAGACCTATGCCATCTCTACACTCTTTAGATATTTTGCACCTCAGTCATCTGAATGTAACCTTAAGAATGTGAAAAAAATGGATGTCATCCATGCTGTTCATTTTTCATAGAACCATAGGAATAGAAAATTAGAAAAATTTTTAAAAAATATATAATGATTCACTGACTTAAACCACAGACTGTGCACAACCCATGTTTATCACAGAAATTACATGTCCGCAAAATGCAGATTTGTGAATAAACCCTAATTTGTGGCCATATCCACTGGATTACATCAAGCATTTCTGGATATGAGAGATAATCTGAATATGTTTTTCATACCTAATGTCTTAACAGTAGATTAACTGAAAGTCAGCAAAATCACACATATAATCTACTTGCAAAATGTATGTTTACTGTCTACAGTTTACCAAGCAGCCTCTTGTTCCAAATCTGGATGCCCTCCAGGTTCTAGAAGGCCATCAATAAAGCCTAAGTAATAGGTATTTTGAGCAGGTGAGGAACAACTAGGATTATACGTCTCTGCATGGGGTGAGGATATGTTTATGTCTGGGGAATAATTTGTATACTTTATCTTGTGCTATGGTTGCAAGAAAACATATTTGAGCTCAAGTAGCAAATAATTTATTTCCAGCTAAAAACAATTGTAGACAAAAAGTGTTAAGCCTCATTCACATCTGCGTTCAGTATTCCGTTCGGAGAGTCCGCATGGGGACCTTCCCGAATGGAATACCGAATGCATTGACAAGCACATGACCACATAGACTATAATGGGTCTGTGTGTTTTCCGCATGGTGTTGAGATAGTGTACATTTGTTAAACTTATACAGAGACATACAGTAAAGAAAAAAAGAGTAGCATTCATGCATTCTAAATTCAAAAACTATGAAGCAGCTAACATTTGGTGGGTTAGCGCGGTGTATGGAGGTCAGTCAACAATGTAATTTTTGTCAGTTTCCTTTCCATCTCTCTCTATTGAAAGAAATGTACACTGCGGCAAGTGGTCCTTTGTTTAAAGAAGTTTGGGATAGGTAGCTGTGAACTTCACACATTACAGCTAAGAGAATGGAATTGGTTAGTAAATCTACTCTCACTTCCTCTTCACATGGGATTGTGTCTGCCTACATTTAGAATATTAAGGAAACCCTTTATTATGTTGATAGAGAAACAACTTCTCTTCCTGATGTTATAGAACTTTTCTTTCTAGTGTAAGGGAAGTTCATTAGTCATCTGTTTGTATTGACTGGCCATAATATTCTTGTAGCACAACATCATGTAATGAAAACCAAATGGGTCACTCCATGATGTTTCGACTCAAAGAATAAATATGAAAGACATAAAGTGTATTGGTTTTAATTTTCTGCATGGATAACACTAGGTTCACAGTCTGCTTGGAAAATGGAGAGCTAATCTGCTTAAAAAACGGTTACCCATGGAAATCCACAGACCCCATAGACTATAGTGGGGTCCAGCAAGGTTCCACCAGGTTTCCGCCTGGACAATGCAAAGAGAAAAGTCCTGACTTTACACGGAGAGTTGTCAATCACAGCAAGTCACAAACCTTGTGTAGCTACATGATGTAACCTTATAAGTAAACAGCTACTCAACGGAACTAATATCTATGGTTGCTGAATGAAATGACAGTATACAGTGATCAAGCAAAAACTGGACATTTCAAGAATCAGCAGCACTTAATCAGATGGTAAAGAGACCCACCATGCTTTCCACAACTTCCAGTATGTCATATATTGACCTGGTAAGGGGATTTTTCAGGCTGACTTCTTTTCTATGGTTTAGTAAACTGAGTAGTTTCTTGACGTGAGACGGAACATCACAGAGTTCAATAACATATAGAGGCAGGGATGGGGGAGGGGGGTGTTTATAAAGTGTGTAACAGATGCGTTGAGGTTAACTGTGGCCTACCAGAAAGTATTTATGTTTGGGCATACCGACCATCATGTTGTTCACAGTTCCTCAAAGATGAAGGAAAGTAAGATCAAATTGACTGATCTGAGCAGCAGACTTCTACCATTATAAGAGTATTTCTGTGAACCAATCTTGTAAAAAGAAACTGATAAATCTGATGCTCGCTTGAGAAAATGGCCTGGCTTGGATGGTAGAGGAGATTGACTAAGGTCTCTATAAAGCTGGAAGATGCCCTTGGACTTTTCAGAGTGGTTGGTGAGGGATGACTTCACTGATCCTAGGAAGCATGGCTACTAGAGTTTGGCATAGATGCGACAAATCTGGAGATATGTTGATTCCTAGAAGAGTTGTTAGATGTGAGTCTCTCCTAATTATATCAACTGAGATTTGGATGAAGAGTTACAAGGAACCTAAGGGAATAATAGGAGAGATTTACGCTTCTCTGCCTATGAGTTATGAAGGAGATATCACCAGAGACAGATGCAGCCAACGGAAGAAGTCACTTTGTGTGACTATCTTTAATGTGGAAGAAAGCTATGCATTGTCAGTCCACCAACATAGCAGATACATTGGCATTGTTGACATCAAATATTTTTTAGTTAAGAGACCCTTATTCTATGTTTTATCCAAGACATTGACATGGTTAAGAATCACTCCATATAAAAGTGTTGAAAATTAAGATGTTACAATAAAATAAGCAACAATTTTACAATCAATATTCTCTCATCACACAAGAGCCTAAGCTTAGAGAATAATTTGAGTAGTTTGTCAGTCTTAGAGGGCAATGGAACATAGTTTCTTAAGGATAATGTAGACCTTTCTGTGAATTCAGCCTTTGGGTATTTACCAACAATGAGACGTCCAAGTTCACAGATCTAATCCAAATAATTTTCATTGTATTAAATCTGATATGGAAATTACCATAAACCAGAAGATTTACAAGATCACCTTCCACATGTAATTATAAGGGCCACTAATAAGTTCTCTTTGTATGAAGGTAGGACACTGTAGGGAACCACTTCTATGTGTATATCCATATATCTGTTTAGGATATGATTAAGGATGAGTAGTTAACCCAGGGCATCCATCAACCATGGTCGTGAATGAAATTAAATGAATTTTCCAACTTACAAAAATTGGGGGAGATTTATCAGAACATTAGATGAGTTTACAGGCAAAGCATACTGTTTTCCACAACTACGGCATATAATCTGTGCAGTGGCATAACCAGCAGTATATTGTATATGCAGAACCCCTAGCTACATCTCTAAATCTGTGACTTTAGTGGTTGCTAGGATGATATGTGTAGCTGACTTCAGGGTCCAGAGTAGGGCTTGTAAAGAGGCTGGTGCAATAAGGGATTCCAAG
The DNA here is from genome assembly GCF_031893055.1 of Leptodactylus fuscus. Classification (NCBI taxonomy): domain Eukaryota; kingdom Metazoa; phylum Chordata; class Amphibia; order Anura; family Leptodactylidae; genus Leptodactylus; species Leptodactylus fuscus. The sequence goes on along the minus strand of NC_134269.1, from coordinate 161,409,753 downwards.
GAGACCCATTGTGGGCAATCTAGCTCGTAGTAAATAGCATAGAACTGAGAGTTAAATCTTCCCATTAGGCTAATTGCACAAGACTGTGTGCTGGACATAAGTGAACAGTACAGCCGGTGCATGGGTGGCACATAGATGTCATCCATGTGCTGCCCATGCACCGGCCGTGCTTCCATGGCCCCTTTCATTCAAGGAATGGGGACCGCAGAAGCACAGCTGCAAAAATGGACAGGAATAAGACCTCAGACTGTAATACACGATCATGTGCATGGGCCAACAGAAATGAATGGGCCTTATAAAGCAGATTATGTACCTTGCAACATAGTTGACAAGTCAGTGATAGCAACGCTGCAACCAAATGTATTTAACAACTAAGGAGCAATCGATACTCTAAAACAAAAGCTACACCAATACCAGTGACTACAATATAAAGGAGAACCAACTTTAATTCTAGAACAGTAAATATTATTTCATACTAAAGACTGCACTTAACATTTTCCTGTAAACCTCACATAAAGCTGTGTTTCTAGAATGTTATTCTCCAAAATGCTAATGATATTGTCCCTTTCAGAAGTTAATTAAATGGGTGCATGGGAGCTTTGGTGGTGGAAGCAAATCAGCATGTGTAGGCTATCACACAATAGGAAGAATGTGTTACATGATAAAGGACTGGATGAAAGGCAGGAAATGAAGGTTGGTATTCAGAGATTCCCATCTTTAGCTCACACTTGTTGCTCAGAACAAGTGCTCATGTACTTACAGGGAGACTGGAAAGCAGCCCAAATACAGTACACTGTATATTACATAGCAGATAAAATATATACGCATACACAATGTATAGATATTGTCTACTGACTGGTATACACAGCCATTACATATAATATGCAAGAGTTGATTGCTTTCCATTTTACCCATGTACGAACTGCATAAGAAAATGTAAGATTGGAATTTCTTGTGCTGACGTCATGTATTCAGCAGTCAGATACCCCTGACATAATCCACATTAATAATCAACCAGTCAGTTGAACAATAAGGAGACGGAGGCTTTGTGCTGAACTGATGGAAGCCAAGTTTCATCTGGTTTATTCAGCTTTTGTCCTTTAACCTTAGATGGGGGATGGTATGGAATAAAGATTGGCAACTATTGTGTCAGGACAAGTGTATATCTCAAAATCTGTCTGGATGTATAATATGAATTATTCATCATAATGGACTCGAAATTTGGTGTGACCATTCTAACCATATGTGCAAAATTGAGATGTTTTTCAGTCCACTGTATATAATATCAATTTAACAATGACTATAACTTTGCATATTTTAATATTATGTCATTGGTAAGTCATGCAAAGAATCTGAAATCATGTTTGACGTTACTCAATTTCGTAGCCTTATGCAATTTGTATGAATTTTATTCAGAATAAATTATGACAAATTTTGCAGAATACATCAATAGTATGCCATTGAATGCTAATCTATTGCAAACATCAGGTGTGGAATACCACTTACCAGCTTTGATCTTTTTTGAGTCAGACACAAAAATTATTTACGCTACGTGTAAATAGTGTTCAGGTTTCCATTCTTCGGGTCGGCTTAAAAAGCGCTTACCCATTGAAACCTATGGACCCCATAGACTATAATGGGGTCTGCCAGGTTTCTTCCTGATATCAGCAGAGAGAAAGGTCCTACTTGCGGTCATAAGGTGGTTATTCACCTTCAAAAGTTGTCAGCTATTCCTTCTCCCTGCCACATATACATATACAACTCGTATGTTCAGTTCCGCATATATGTGTTTTGGATGGGGAGAGAGGAATAAGCCACTGACAGACATCTATGATTTTGCTTAAGTTCTGAGTCTGGCATCATGTATTGCAGAACAGTTGGGACACCCCCCCCCCCCCCCTTCCCCATGCAAAAAAGATAGTTGGTCCTGCCAAAATTACTTGCAAAGCTGTAGACTAGCGAGATACCTCACAATCTTTATTAGTCAGGTGGACTTTTATTCTCTGATCTAAACAGACACTTCAATGAAAGAATTAGTTTCTTGTGAAAACAGAGTATGTGAAAAATGATACAAGGTCTGTATACCTCTGTGTGGACAGCCTGTATCCTGGCTATAATGGCTTATTAGACCACAAACACTATAAAACCATACAGACACCATATATGCTTACCGTATACTAATTTTAAATGTATATAACAGGTCCATTTTGAGCTCTTGGTGGTTCTGACATTTGTGTGTTGAACACACATTGTAGAGCCCAAATGGGTCATCTTTCTATCCGTCTGTACCAGAGAACTCCTCTGAATCTCCATCATTTAATATAGCAGAATGTTATGCTTTGCAATCTGATCATCCAGTTAAGCTAGTTTGTGGCTAATGTACTGTGAAGATGTTTGCAATGCTCTACAATATTTCATCATGGTTAATCACTTATGTTTTATATACAGACTAGCTGGTACCCGCGACTTCGTCTGCGGTGATTGTAGAAGTGGGTATATACAGGCGTGGGTAAGGTTTTCTTAGTGTGTATAAGTTTCTCTGCTCCCAGAGTCATATGAGGTCTTAATTTTTCCTGGGACAAATTTTTCTTCATGATGCCGCCATTATTTATTCTATATAATGTACTGGGAAGCAGGGAAAAATTCAGAATGGGGTGGATTTGAAGTAAAAATGCAGTTCTGCGACTTTCTTACGGGCTTTGGTTTTACGGCGTTCACTGTGCAACCAAAATGACATGTCCCCTGTATTCTGTGTTTCATTACGATGCTGGGGATACCAAATTTCTATGGTTTTATTTACATTTTGACCCCTTAAAAAAAGGCAAAACTGTGTTAAAAAATTTTTTTTTTGTAAAGTCACCATATTCCGACAGCCGTAACTTTTTTTATACGTGCGTGTACGGGGATGTATAGGGCGTCTTTTTTTGCGGGACCGGGTGTACTTTGTAATTCTACCATTTTCGGGAAATGTTATTGCTTTGATCACTTTTTATTCAAATTTTTATCAGAATCAAAACAGTGAAAAAACGGCGGTTTGGCCCTTTTGACCATTTTTCCCGCTACGGCGTTTACCGAACAGGAAAAATATTTGTATAGCTTTGTAGAGCGGGCGATTTCGGACGCGGGGATACCTATTATGTATGTGTTTCACAGTTTTTAACTACTTTTATATGTGTTCTAGGGAAAGAGGGATGATTTGAATTTTTAATCCTTTTTATTTGTTTTTATATTTTTTTTTACTTTTTTTTACTTTTTTTTTTGCATTTATTAGACCTCCTAGAGGTATTGACATGGGTGGGCGGTGTGGCGGATTGTCAGAGCGGTGGGGGTCGGCAAACATGGCTGCTCCAGAGCGTTAAAGAGAGCCTCCTGGAGTATCGTTAAGGTGAGGGGCAAAGTGTTAAAGTATATGTATATGTGATTGTGTGGGGTTAGGGGCGAGGCTGTAGAGGGCAATATGAATTTTGTGGCTTGCTATGGTCCAAAGTGTGTGAGATTGCAAAGATGGTGGTGTGAATTTGGGTTTTGTGGGGGTCCTGGCACAAACGTATGTGCGCTATTGTGATGAAAAGTAGCCTATTGCGCAATCGGGTGTATTAACTATGTTTGTGGAAACTTTCAGCCAAATCGGTCGAGCGGGTTTTGCGTGATTGGGGAACAAACATCCAAACACACAAACCCACAAACATCCAAACTCACAAACTTTCACATTTATAATATTAATAGGATTGTACTGAACTATTTAGTACATTTTGGTGGGGGTATCATACAGTTATCTACTACTATAGTATAACCATACTATAGTAGTAGATAACTGTAGATAAGTAGATAACTAGAACCATACTAGATAGTGAATTCACTGACACAAGTACAGAGATGTAAGTGAAAGATAAAATGATGTGCTGCGTGTTATACGTGTTAGTAACAGCCACTGAAACACGCATTTACAATGTAGCTGTAGGATGTAGGATTAAAGGGGCTCTATCAGCAAAATCATGATGATAGAGCCCCACATATGCATGAATAGCCTTTAAAAAGGCTATTCAGGCACCGTAAAAGTTATATTAAACTACCCCCCCCCTCCCGTTTTAAAATAAAACCCTAAAAAAGAATGTTATCTACTTACGCATTGTGCACTGTGGGCGGGCATTCAGGGTGTGTCTTCATCTTCATACACGCCTCTTCTTCCTCCGATGTCCTCCGGTCCCATCCTCCTCCGGCACTCGCGAAAATGGCCTGGGCGCATGCGCAGTAGCATGCGGCTGCTACTACGGCTACTGCGCAGGCACCCAGGCCATTTTTTTTATATCAGTGTCTGCTCGCGAGCGCCGGAGGAGGACGGGACCGGAGGACATCGCAGGAAGAAGAGGCGTGGAAGAAGAAGACAGCACACCCTGAATGCCCACCCAGCGTGCACGATCCGTAAGTAGATAATATTCTTTTTTAGGGTTTTAGTTTAAAAAAGGGGGGGGGGGTGTAGTTTAATATAAGATTTACGGTGCCTGAATAGCCTTTTTAAAGGCTATTCACGCATATGTGGGGCTCTATCAGCATGATTTTGCTGATAGAGCCCCTTTAAGTTGCTAGAAATATTTATTTTGTTTAATACATAATAATATGTCACAGCCCATAATTTTTATGTTAAACATATTGTTTAAAGGAGTTTTCCGTGCAAAATTTTATTTATTTTTATTTAAAAAAAAAAAAGGTCAGTTAGTGCTATTATTGGATTAATACTGTAAGTGCACCCAAATACCTTTATCAGTGTTTTGAGTGATTTATGGGATTCTCTAGGAGCTCCTGGTATCCTCTGCATTTGTTTATATGGGTAGATTCCTGCTCTCTTGGCCTACCATGATGCATTGCTCTTCACTCAGATCCCCTTCTCACTCCCTCCACTCGCCTGCAGACTACTAGCTCTACCTACCTATTTGGCTAACTCAGTCCCCTGGCTCTCCCTAATTAGCTACCTCATTGACTCCAGCTCAATTGTTTAGACACCAGCCTCCCTGAAGGACGTGACGTTTTGTTTACATGAACAAGAGGACCTGAAGACATGTAAGTATGATGGGGTGGGTAGTATTGGTGACGTTACATTTCCATAAACAGGGAAAAGGAACATCACTGGAAAATATGAAAAATTGTCTGGGGCAGTCACATGACCCCCCTGTCAATCCAGGTACCGTAATTATACTTTTTTTCTTTTTTTTTTGTTTTAAAGTAACTTAGAAGTTATGCAGGGGGAAGGTGTTTAGTTTATGGTTAAATTTTCATTTTATCCCAGACAAGACCTTTAAGATTTTTTGTTGATTTTTCCAAGTCATTGCCTATATTTAAAAATAATCCTAAATACCTTGAGGTTCCAACTCTTGCCACTAACCCTAAACCAGCACGTGACTTCTTGTCTCCTGGAGATGGACAATGGGCCATGGACACAATGACCTGGAGAAGACACATAAACTATGCTATCTCCAGAACAAATCACAACTTCTAAAAGAAAGATAACCTAACAAGTCACTGCAAATAAGTCAGAGACTCCTATCAGAGATCATGGGACTCACTGATGGGTATAGCTATGAAGCAGTTGACCAGTAACAACCCCAATAGCAAACCCATAGGAAGGAGATGACAAGGCAACCGTCAACCGTTCCCAACTAAATTGGAGGGTTCATGGGATAGTCATCTGATGTGTATGGTCACCCCTAGGCTTCATGTATATAACAGAGCTGTGTGTGGTTATTGTGTGGAGGTACAAAGAGAGAAAATAACTTTGTATGGTGCCTTATAATTCATCCATACTGCTCTATATAGAATTACTTTTTAGGAAACAACATAACACAGTAATATTTATTTGCCTCCATATGAAATATCCATATTGTCTTTCAATATATTTCACCGGGAATGTTCAATAATAACAAAAATTAAATTAATCAGGTATTAAAATTATTTTAACTACAGTTATATAATATTATTGTAGATTTTATTTACTGCAGATAAAAAGTTGCCATTTTGCCAATAAAGTCACAGAATGTGGCAGCACCTTGCGGCAGGTTAAACACCCTCCAAGTGTCAGCTGGGTTATGGCAGTGCAATATTTGTCCTTCTTCTCTGTAGCAAACACAGTAATTCTCGTGATTTGTTTGACACTTTGGCTATGTTTGCCAGTAGCAGTGTGCCATAAATAAACATTAAACAATGGATCCTCCTTAAACTGTAGCTGCCATGTGTTTTAGGCATGTGTTTCGAAGCTGCAAACTATAGAGCTTCATTTATATAATGTTTTTCCTTCTTCTTATATTCTGCCACAAACTCAAATCAATTATATAACACCAGCTATATAATGAAGGCCAGCAGACTTATTCACCACTCCATGTTGAGAACATGCATACTCGGCCAAACTAGACAAGCATGTTCATAAGGAGGGGATTCAGTAGGGACAGTTGTCAGTCAATTGATCTTTGGTCTTAAATTGAAGGCCAAAATCTTTAATTAGGCCCCTACCTACTTGGTGCCATTTAGAGTAATGGTATATTTTATGTGGCAGATGGACCTTTGGGGCCCCCTCAGAATTAAGGGCCTGGTTTTGTCTACTATGATAGCAACCCCTATAACTACGCATCTTCTTTTAGCTGATAGTTATCTAAGGCTGAGTTCACACCAGCCCTTAAAATACATTCAAGGTTTTCATCCCCAAATCCGCTTGAAAAATGTAGAGAGGAAAATCCTGCAAGTATTTTTCCACATTTTTCAGGCAGAAATCCGGCGGACCCCATTATAATCTATGCGGATCATGGGTATCTACAGGTAACCGCTTTTTAAGTGGGTTAGATTTCCGTTTTTCGGGTCCCCAAGCGTATGGCCACCTAAGGTAAATGAGCCTTAGCATGGGGGATTCTGGGATATCCACTAAACTTATAACAAGAAATTCATTAAATGTAGCAGTTGTTAAAATATTAAAATAGATTCATAGACGGCTTTTATTTTAGGTTCTTGGTAATGTGTCAAACCAATTTTATAACAAGGTTTTATGTTTTTAATAGAGCCATGCGTCACCATGGAATGTCTCCTTTTACTGTACATCGGTTTTGTTATGTATGTGTTATAATCTCTGAATTCTATATAAGACATTGGTGCTGACAGACAAGCTAGATAGATACCTTATCACATCAGCTTCCTCATACATCCACTGTCATCGGAGTATGAAGTGTCAGCATTCCTCCGGCGATTCTGAAGACTGCGTACATTAACCGTGCATTCCACAGCAGATACCAGATACACTTAATTTACTCTGCAATGTCAAGATCACTTTTACAGGATCACTTGTATTTCTAGATTCCTATATATCTACAATTTATATGGAATATAAATGTATAATGAGTAACGTAAGCTATTCTTCCTAGTACCAGGCTGTTTATACACATACTCCAGTTCTGCAGTCAGTATGTCAGCATATGAGCACCTCTTATAACAATCTTTATATTTGTACTTTATGAATAATTCCAAACAAGGAGTATATCATTTGATAAGATTGATAAGTACAATGTTTATTCATTGATATGTGTGGCTGTGCCTGGTACTGCAATTCTGCCATATTCATTTGAATGCAGGTGGATTGCAGTGTCAGACGTCGCATGTAAGCTACTTTAGTTTGCTGGTGATAGGGGTCCTATCACCAGACAAGGTGGTCCTACATGTTAGATAAATTTCAACCAAAATCTCATTTGGCCACAGCTATTGCATTTCCATGCAACTCACAACCATAGCTGTTAGGCCACCAGCTATTTCGTCCAACTCTCTCATACTCATGCATGCTCAGCTGGGGCAGAAAGCCTTTCCCAGACTCCTCTGATACCAGTTTATCTTACTGACAACAAAAGGATTGGGCAGTTTTAATCCAACTTTTGGATCGAGGAGACCCAAGATATACCCAACTATCTGCTGAGGCCTGTGATTGGCTGTACTGGCCATATGGGCCCCAATGCTCATCATTGCTGGGATGCCCAAATAGAAGACTGACGTTGTGGACCAGGGAGCTGTAGCTGAGAGAGCAGGGCCAAAGTCAGGTATATTTTCTTTTATGATTTTAACCCCTTTCCTAAATTTTGAATCCGCCATTAAAAAAAAGTCTGGCACAAATCTGATATGTTTAAGAAAATGTATTAAAGGGTGTAGGGTGCCATATTCAACACAATAACCCTAGCTCTCTTAGAGAGTGTGGAGATTTGCAAATAATGACACAATAGAGTGTACATAACATTTAAGAAAATTTCCTCTTCATTTTCCGCTGCTGCATTTTTGCTGCAGTCTAGCCATGATGGCATTGCGGCATCCCACTGCTAATTAGGCCCAGTTGAATGTGCCTAATTAGCAGTGGGTCTCGAGCTGCGGACACTGTGGCTGAATCAGCCGTGGAATCCGCAGCAAGATCGAGCAGGACGCTTCTTTTTTCCACGTCATGCTGCGATCTCTGCCTCCCATTGAAAATAATGGAAGGCAGATATTGGGAGGAATCTGCTTCGGATTCGGGGGCAAAATCCACCCCTTAAATCTGCAGCAAATTCCTCCATGAGAACACAGCCAATCAACTCACAAAATAAATAAATAAATAAATAAAAATCTAGTAAGCATATGGATCTAATCCTAGCAGGTTCTTTGGCAGATGGACAGCTATGGGATGTTTCATAATACTGATAAATAGGCTTAAGTTCAGGAAGTTTATTTTGTGATAAAATTTCCCCCTCAAAACTTTCCCAGAAAAAAAGTTGTTTTTTTCTCAGTTCCTGACTTGGTTCACTATATGCATAAGATAATATCTGTAGCTATATTACGTTGTTTCCTTTACTACTATGGTAGAGGCGCAGGCTCTCGGGCTACAATGTCAGGGTCAGACACACACTATATTCATGGTGTAAACAAATAAATGGCCGTCCATAAATATTTTAAGACTACAAGAAGCCCTTGATCACATAGCATAAGACTCACTATCCATATTATAGTTCAGGAGAATTATACGTCTATAGACAGGTTTATTGTGCTTGGCTAAGTACACCTCTCTGGATTTATTTGCATTGCTCCTGTCGGTGCTCTATAGTAACCTAGCCCAGTCCACAAGTACTCACATAAATGGCGTTTGCTTATGTACACATGGGTTTTATTTCAACTACCTGCTCTCCGAAAATAGTTTGTATTTCTGTCAATATTATGGATGAAATATTAACCTTCACAAATGTTTATCCTTTTTGTCCTCTGCCTGATAAGAAGTAAAAAGTATATTAATATTATCTAAAATAATCACCCATACACTTGTAAATCATGTGTCAGAAGCTTCAGTCTACAGTACCACATGTTATGACCTCTGCTCATGTAGCTGCCTTACAATAGCTGGGCGTACATAGAAGACATTACTTGCACTGAGATTTGCTGCCTCGTCCGCATTAGATCATTGACCTTTCTCATTGAAAACAATGGGTTTGAGCAACGTTAAGGGATGCTCCCATCTTAGCAACTTATCCCCAATGTAACAGGCACAGGGGCAATTGTCAGCACTGAGCCAGCAGCAATATGGCTGTTCCTTTGTAACCAACATGCTGCTTTGCTCAGCCTGTATTCTTCCGAGCTGCTGTCCAGACACTGATCTCTTCATATCACCTAAAACTGGCCACTGGTAATGAAGGGATAAACACTCCACCCATCACTGCAGTCAATTTTACTGAAGCAGATGTTACGTATAAAGCGAATACATGCAATGGCGACAAGCAATATACTTCTGCTGTTGTGGAGAATGTGCTGCCTGTCCTATTACTCATGAGGGTCCTTATGTGAGCTGGTTCATAGATTCAAATGGTGTCTTTTTTTTGGTTAAGTAGCTGCTTCTCTCCACAGGTTAACCAACAAATTCCAAGCTTGCCTCCCCTTGTACAAGCAGACTTCCTCTCAAGCGGTACTCCAAGTTGGCCCACTCCGTTCCGAGTGCAGGAAGAGAACATAAAAGAGGACCTTTCACATCCTCATCTATCCGTATTATATACTGCTAGAAAGCTGAGTTCTGCACACCGTTGGATTTCCCGGTATGTGTCCTGGTGCTGGAGATATTGGTGCCGTTACTTTTGGCCACAAAATATCCCCACTGTTAAAGCTCAGTGTCATTGCTGGGCTCCAAGGACCCCCCCACCCCGACAGTATCTTCCATAGATTTGATGTAACATCATTGCCCGCTCGGACATCTGCACCATCCTCTGGTCACATGCTACAGTGCAGGAGATGTGTCCATTTACAAGGTCTACCAATAAGTATTTGGACACCCATGCAAATGAAAATATCTGCGGTTGTGATGTACGTCACACCTTCCACCATTAAATAGGAAACAGCATTGGCATTAGTGCGTTGGCATTAGTCACATGCAAGATGCCACGAATTGAATTACCCAAAATCGACAGTGGCCTATGTGATTACGAAGTGGAAGGTGAATGGTGGTTGTTGAAATGTGCCCCGAGTTGGCAAACCCCCGAAACTGGGAGATAGAGACCGACGAGTGCTGGCCAGAGAAACCGCACCCAAGCGATGGCTCACATACACCAGGAGTATCAACAGGCATCCGGGAGTATTATGTCGATCAATAACATCCGTAAGGAAGCATCTGCTGGGTTCTACCATCTATTGAATAGGAATAAATGTTGTTTTTCTATTCTACCACAGGTGTCCAAATAGTTATTGGTAGACAGTGTATGATCTTCTGCTCCTATTGTTTTAGCACAGTTGAGTATTCGTTGCAGTGTGTCAGTTCAGACAGTGCTATGAGTTCCTCTGGTTACTAAGAAGTTAACTTTACCAGCTCTTTGATTGACATCCTTCCTGGCCAATCAAGCCTGGGGCAGGTTATTGTTAGCCTTTAGGCCGGGTTCACACGGAGTATTCTGGCTCGTGATTTGGTACATAGACGCCGCAGGAGCTTTTGCGGGCTGTATACGCTCCCATTGTTTTCAATGGGAGCCGGTACCGTATACGCGGTGCTATTTTGCGGCCGCCGCAAAATCACGGCTGCAAAATAGTGTCGCGTATACGGTACCGGCTCCCATTGAAAACAATGGGAGCGTATACGGCCCGCAAAAGCTCCCGCGGCGTCTACGTACCAAATCACGAGCCAGAATACTACGTGTGAACCCGGCCTTATATAGTTTTCCAACCATCCATTGCTTGCTTGCTTGCTATTAGCTTCTCTGATTGTGCTAGCTATATTCTGTTTGCTGATATTATATTTCTGACCTTGCCATTTCCCTTTGACTATTATTCTGCTTCTGATTCTGTATTTCTCTGCCCAATTGGTTCTGACCCCTGACTCTCTTGATCACCCGTACCTGTTTGTTTGTCTTGTCTGCGTTTTGTGTTCCACTTGTATTACTGGAAGGGACTATCGCCCAGTTGTCCTCTACTGCCTAAGGTAGTTGAAGCAAGTAGGTAGGGACTAGGGGTTTAGCATTAGGACTCACTGTCTGTTGTTCCCCTTCCCCCTCCCAGGTTTTTACAGCAGTTACTGGGAAATTTCTTAACTGGCAACTCCCTAACACTTGTCCTGTCAGAGGGGGTTTTCCTTACCGCCCAGTGATGACGCTAGGATGTAAGGTTTGCTCTTCTGACAAGGTATGAATTAACGGCACCGATATATCAAGCCCTGGGGCACATACCAGGAAAGCAGACAGTGTGCTAATTTCAATGCACTATTGGCTTTCTGGAGGTATATAATACTGCAAATTGATGAGGCCGTGAATGGTCCTCTTTAAGTAGCCCTTTGCATCTTGGCAATCTAGGCTATGCCTGACATCTCACACCTGAGTCACACCCCAGGGGAGCAACAAAAAACTTCTCCCGCCATGCAACTCATAGGCACAACTTCAGTACACCTCAAAGAACACTTACCACGGAGTGACCTGCACACTTAAATGAGGCTATAACAAGTACCCAATTTAATGCACATCAAACACTACACATCATAGAACAATGTGACCGATATTGCTGCGCTGAATCCTGCCTTCACACCATAACTATGTGTGCAGTCAGGACACAGATTTAATAATTCCCATGAAACTATGCAAGAAATGTACATAGAACATACAATAAAAAATCAAGCACATCTTTATTATTTATACATTTCATAGAAACAGTACATAATAAAACCTAATAAAAGGAGAGGGACACACATAGAAGTGCCCAAGCAAGTCCTGAATGATCATAAATATAAAGCATATGTGCTTCAATATATATCATATGTATTCACGGAATAATATCCAGTTAGTAGAAGTTAATATCAAAATGTACTATATAGTCAAAAAAGCAAACAACATGGGGATATATAATACGTTGCTATACAAACCATAGGGCACACGTGGAATAAGTTGCACATCAGAGGCGGATCCGGCTGCTGGTGTCCCCATTAATCACATAAATAGGGTAGTTCTAGTCCCTGTTCTGAATGATGTGGTGGTCAGACAAGTATCACCCCACTCTATTTATTTTATGAGGAATATTGGAGATACTTGAGCACTTTGGCTCCTTTAGCAGTCTCATTCAAATGAATAGAATAAGGGCACACGTGTCGAACCCTTGCTCCATTCAGAATGGCCCTCTGTACACATGACCATGTGATGCCCAGCAGATGGATCCTCACAGATCTGCAACTTATTCCCTATCCTGTGTATAGGGGATAAGTTCCTAAAATGGAAAAACTCCTTTAGGTTGCTAAAACATATTGAATTTAGTAACAAAAAGACCAATGTGTATGAGGCAGCGGATGTCAGTGGAAGTAATGGTCCAATATATCAGACTTCAAAATGCCATTTATTTCCCAGGAAATGAGCCATAGCCAGATGCATCTGCAGCAGCTTTTTCTTCCTTCCCTATTACAATTAGAAAAACATACTTTTTAGAGACATTAACTATTTTATATTTTATGCAACAGCTATTTCACTGACTATTCCAGGAACCTGTATGGGATATAGAGATAAGTGGCTACTGACACTGCTTATTTCCAGAAAAACAATATAAATTTGATTAGTTGATATCTATTCTCCATTGTTGGTTGATCCTACCACCAATGGAAAGAGCCACCAATGCAACCCTCATGTCTATGAACACTTGTATTACAGTTAAATACTCATATTCTCTGGCCCTAAGAAGCAGGAACAAGGCCAGCACAGCAAGGGTCTACTCTGATCTTTTACACCTGGTTCACATCTGCATTTGGTAATCCGTTCAGGGGGTCCATATGGCCCCCCCCAACGGAATACCAAACACATTGGCAAGCGGTGTGCAGTGAAAGCACATGAACCCATAGACTATAATGGGGTATGTGTGCTCTCCGCGCAGCGTCCACATGGAACATGCAGACAGAAAAGTACTTTGTGATCTACTTTCATGTCCGTATGATTCGTGCGGGTAGTGCGCGGAAAGAACACGGACCCCATTATAGTCTATGTGTCCGTGTGCTTTCACTGCACACCGCTTGCCAGTGCGTTTTGTAATCCATTCAGGGGCTCCCCATGCGGTCTCCCTGAACAGATTACCAAACACAGATGTGAACCAGGCATTACTTGTCAAAGAAAAAAATTAAAGGATTGTATAATGAGAAGAAGACTTTACAGTAGGCTGAATAATCTCTTTACTAGAGATGAGCGAACAGTGTTCTATCGAACACATGTTCGATCGGATATCAGGGTGTTCGCAATGTTCGAATCGAATCGAACACCACGTGGTAAAGTGCGCCAAAATTCGATTCCCCTCCCACCTTCCCTGGCGCCTTTTTTGCACCAATAACAGCGCAGGGGAGGTGGGACAGGAACTACGACACCGGGGGCATTGAAAAAAATTGGAAAAAGTCATTGGCTGCCGAAATCAGGTGACCTCCATTTTAGACGAATAGTGGATTTCAAATCCGGGTCATATGAGAATGTGAACTTTGTGACTATGAGACAGGGATAGCTGTACAGGCAGGGATAGCTAGGGATAACCTTTATTTAGGGGGGAATGTTATTAAAAATAACTTTTTGGGGCTCTATCGGGTGTGTAATTGTGATTTTTGTGAGATAAACTTTTTCCCATAGGGATGCATTGGCCAGCGCTGATTGGCCGAATTCCGTACTCTGGCCAATCAGTGCTGGCCAATGCATTCTATTAGCTTGATGAAGCAGAGTGTGCACAAGGGTTCAAGCGCACCCTCGGCTCTGATGTAGCAGAGCCGAGGCTGCACAAGGGTTCAAGCGCACCCTCGGCTCTGATGTAGGAGAGCCGAGGGTGCACTTGAACCCTTGTGCACCCTCAGCTCTGCTACATCAGAGCCGAGGGTGCGCTTGAACCCTTGTGCACACTCTGCTTCATCAAGCTAATAGAATGCATTGGCCAGCGCTGATTGGCCAATGTATTCTATTAGCCTGATGAAGTAGAGCTGAATGTGTGTGCTAAGCACACACATTCAGCTCTACTTCATCGGGCTAATAGAATGCATTGGCCAGCGCTGATTGGCCAGAGTACGGAACTCGACCAATCAGCGCTGGCTCTGCTGGAGGAGGCGGAGTCTAAGATCGCTCCACACCAGTCTCCATTCAGGTCCGACCTTAGACTCCGCCTCCTCCGGCAGAGCCAGCGCTGATTGGCCGAAGGCTGGCCAATGCATTCCTATGCGAATGCAGAGACTTAGCAGTGCTGAGTCAGTTTTGCTCAACTACACATCTGATGCACACTCGGCACTGCTACATCAGATGTAGCAATCTGATGTAGCAGAGCCGAGGGTGCACTAGAACCCCTGTGCAAACTCAGTTCACGCTAATAGAATGCATTGGCCAGCGCTGATTGGCCAATGCATTCTATTAGCCCGATGAAGTAGAGCTGAATGTGTGTGCTAAGCACACACATTCAGCACTGCTTCATCAAGCCAATACAATGCATTAGCCAGTGCTGATTGGCCAGAGTACGGAATTCGGCCAATCAGCGCTGGCTCTGCTGGAGGAGGCGGAGTCTAAGGTCGGACCTGAATGGAGACTGGTGTGGAGCGATCTTAGACTCCGCCTCCTCCAGCAGAGCCAGCGCTGATTGGTCGAGTTCCGTACTCTGGCCAATCAGCGCTGGCCAATGCATTCTATTAGCCCGATGAAGTAGAGCTGAATGTGTGTGCTTAGCACACACATTCAGCTCTACTTCATCAGGCTAATAGAATACATTGGCCAATCAACGCTGGCCAATGCATTCTATTAGCTTGATGAAGCAGAGTGTGCACAAGGGTTCAAGCGCACCCTCGGCTCTGATGTAGCAGAGCCGAGGCTGCACAAGGGTTCAAGTGCACCCTCGGCTCTCCTACATCAGAGCCGAGGGTGCGCTTGAACCCTTGTGCAGCCTCGGCTCTGCTACATCAGAGCCGAGGGTGCGCTTGAACCCTTGTGCACACTCTGCTTCATCAAGCTAATAGAATGCATTGGCCAGCACTGATTGGCCAGAGTACGGAATTCGGCCAATCAGCGCTGGCCAATGCATTCTATTAGCCCGATGAAGTAGAGCTGAATGTGTGTGCTAAGCACACACATTCAGCACTGCTTCATCACGCCAATACAATGCATTAGCCAGTGCTGATTGGCCAGAGTACGGAATTCGGCCAATCAGCGCTGGCTCTGCTGGAGGAGGCGGAGTCTAAGATCGCTCCACACCAGTCTCCATTCAGGTCCGACCTTAGACTCCGCCTCCTCCAGCAGAGCCAGCGCTGATTGGCCGAATTCCGTACTCTGGCCAATCAGCACTGGCTAATGCATTGTATTGGCTTGATGAAGCAGTGCTGAATGTGTGTGCTTAGCACACACATTCAGCTCTACTTCATCGGGCTAATAGAATGCATTGGCCAATCAGCGCTGGCCAATGCATTCTATTAGCGTGAACTGAGTTTGCACAGGGGTTCTAGTGCACCCTCGGCTCTGCTACATCAGATTGCTACATCTGATGTAGCAGTGCCGAGTGTGCATCAGATGTGTAGTTGAGCAAAACTGACTCAGCACTGCTAAGTCTGCATTCGCATAGGAATGCATTGGCCAGCCTTCGGCCAATCAGCGCTGGCTCTGCCGGAGGAGGCGGAGTCTAAGGTCGGACCTGAATGGAGACTGGTGTGGAGCGATCTTAGACTCCGCCTCCTCCAGCAGAGCCAGCGCTGATTGGTCGAGTTCCGTACTCTGGCCAATCAGCACTGGCCAATGCATTTCTATGGGGAAAAGTTAGCTTGCGAAAATCGCAAACTGACAGGGATTTCCATGAAATAAAGTGACTTTTATGCCCCCAGACATGCTTCCCCTGCTGTCCCAGTGTCATTCCAGGGTGTTGGTATCATTTCCTGGGGTGTCATAGTGGACTTGGTGACCCTCCAGACACGAATTTGGGTTTCCCCCTTAACGAGTTTATGTTCCCCATAGACTATAATGGGGTTCGAAACCCATTCGAACACTCGAACAGTGAGCGGCTGTTCGAATCGAATTTCGAACCTCGAACATTTTAGTGTTCGCTCATCTCTACTCTTTACACATCTCTCTGACTGAGACCAATTATCGGCCTAACAATTGCACTGGACTAAAAAAAAACACTATTGAAATCGCAGCAGCTTTTGCGCTGTGGATTTTTTTCTGCAATGTGTGAATGGGATTGGCCAGAATCCCATCCACTTTGCAGGTAATGTAAAATGCAACAGTTTTTGCCACTGTGTTTCTGCCATGGCCAAAGCACTGCATTTTGTGGGGTCCCGGGCTGAAAACTGAAACTGGCGATGGAATAAATCCTCACTGAGGACGTAAACGTCGCGGAAAAATTGTGGTGTTTTAGGGGGTGTTCACACTACCGTCTGTGTCCGACAGGTAGTGTCCGCTCCTAGTGTCCGTTCAAAATCTGGCACGGACATTAGGAGCGGACACTAGCTGTGTCTGTGACACCTGTCATTTATTTAAATGGGCATCGGGTGCGTTCTTTTGCACTCCGTGCCCTTCCTTCCCTGTCCGCATGTAAAGATGTCCGACTTTTCAAACGGACAGAAAAACCCTACATATCGGAGTGCAAAAGAACGCACCCGATCGGCATCTAAATAAATGACAGGTGTCACGGACACAGGTAGTGTCCGCTCCTAATATCCGTGCCAGATTTTGAGCGGACACTACCTGTTGGACACAGACGGTAGTGTGAAGGCTCCCTTAACTCAGACACATGGCTGTGTGCCAGAATGGGAATCTACAGCAGTCAGGAGTTGTCATATGTAACTCACAGCAGTTTTATGACCATAGATGGGTAGATAAATCCCCCCTATTAGATTATCTGCCCCGGCCTAAATTTTGTCTTTGGTGCCATTTTTATGTCCCTTGTATATTTTTATACAGCAGCATGTTTTTTTTTTGTTTTTTTTTTCAGACGTCTTTCCATCTTTTTCCTATAGAAACACCACAAATAAATAAGTTATGTTTTTATTTTATAAATCAGAAAAGTGACACAATGTGGGTATTGAGGAATCCTCTAAGGATATAATAAGTAACTTATAAGAAATAAAGAGACAGAAGTGAACTATTGCTTCTGGCAGGCCCGCCATGTGTGTGACTGGAGTGTCTGATCCAGGCCAGCTTTTGTGTGAGGCTTTAGCAGGGATTACTGACTGGAGCAGTGAGTAATGGGAGTCCAGGCCGCAGCTTGGGTGTGACTGGAGGACAGGACTGGTGTCCCTGCTTTCTCCGGCATCTTCCTGAGCTCACAGAGGAGGGTTCAAATCTCAGAGAGGGAAGTGTTCAGTCAGTGCGACACCGCAGCCGCATCATCCCGGGACTTTCTGCCGACTGGAATATGGTGAGTGAGCCGGGGATACAGTGTGCACAACGTCCTACTTTATTGCGATACGGCAGGTGGAGGAGGCTGATGGCATTGCATCGCCGAGGATCGTATCGGGGCGATCTGCATTGGAAGTTTCTCAGCCATGGGAAAGCTGCGATGTGCTGAGCCTGAGCTGGGCTGTCCATCTTGTGGAGCTGTGTGCATAGGAGTTATGGGGGACTTCGTCTCTAATCTGCAGAACAGGGCTCCCTGGTCTTCAGTCCTCTCTATGTGCTCTGCTCTGTACTGTGGAGCCCTCGGTGGGGTCTTCATGTAGGGTCTGCAATGTATCCCCCCACACACACACACATATGACTGAATGGGGTGAGTGACCATCCTATTATACAACCTAATGAGCCCTGGAGACCAGTCAGATATTGTGCTATGAATTACTATAGACATGTTTCATGGTTTTCTATTGTATTTGGTGATCTTGGATGATAATTCGCTTTAAGGCGCTGGGTCTGCTGGTCGTGATGCTTCTTCAGGCACCTACGGGGTTAAATGATTTTGGTTCCTTGTATGATCCCCACTTGTGCATTGATGTTCCTTCTAGCCGGTCCTATACAAGGTAGTTGGGTTTTCTTTCGCTGCTTGTCTGCACCTTCCTGATCAGTTCAGTGAAATTTTATCAAACTAACATCCAATAATCCAGAAAGTATTCTGTCTCAAAACTGCAAACATTTCTGCATTTCTATATTTCTGCAAATTCCGCTGAAAATCTGCAATATTTTATGTTGCAAAATAAATCGTGTATATGACAAGAGAATATTTTAACCTCTGAAGTGCCAGGAATGCTAGTGGGTGCCTATGGAGAATAATCTGACATGGCTAACCAAGGTCAATTACAGAAGAACCTGTTAGGTCTGTACACATGAGATTCTTCATAAAACTCAGTTTTTAGTTTGGTCTCATCGGCACCCTACTGTTGTCACATTTTCTAGATTACTGGACGATAATAGGAAAGCATATAGCACTCCCTGTTTTTCATCCCATGTTTTGAACTCTGCTGTGAAAATCTGTGACATAAATATTTAGATATAAATAGATGATTTACAGTCCATTTCCTCACTGCTTCTGCTGTATGAGGTTTCTTATCCATTCCATTATGACAAAATAGCCATTTCCAAGTATAATATTAATACAATGCCAGATGTCTTGTAAGGGGCAATGCAGAGGATCTCAGATCCTCCCTCCCCACTGGTGCCCTTTTAGTGGCATCAGCAGATCATGTGCTACTTGCACCAGCCTATATTCTTTGGGTGCAAGGCAAAGTAATGTGTTGTGGTGCCACACACCCATAGGACTGTAGGGCTGTTCTTATATGCTTTATACCTGTAAATGGTGTGTATGACATATTCACATTTCACCGGGGCTGCTACTCTATTATAATATTTATAGTACTTTTATTACAACCATCATGATCTTTGCTTTGTAACCATGTATAGTATACAGCATTATGTACCCTCTCTATACATACGCCATAGAAGCCTGACTGGTCTCGCTACCTAGTGTGGTGAAGATGGCGACTGGTACTGTTTACATTGGGCATTCAGGCCCGTAGAATAGTAGTCCTGACTCGTGACTCGTGAGCACAGTAGTATGTGTGGTGTGTGTTACAAGGTGTGATTGCTGCTGGTGTGGTAAACTGGGATGAGCCGGAATACACAACAGGCACACCTAGGCAATGTGACAGGATTAGCGCAAATTGAAGTTTGTCACAGGAATCCTGTTTAACCCTTACACGTCTGTATGTCATGGTGAAATGACTCTTGCTTTGAAAGCGTAGAACTACCATCTTTATTTTAGAAAAACACCTAAAGTAATGATAGGAAATCATAACATAAGATTTTGGATTTTCTCCAGTTAAAAATGTGGATCTGGGTAGTTTCTTCTATATATCGTATTGTAATAGTTAATATGTCCACTATTTCATCTTGCATATTAGTAGTCATCCACTCATTCCTCTTTACTCCTGCATACCTCACTATATTTACCATGGAATCTGGAAACCTGAGTGGCAACTCATGTGACAGCTGTAAATAAGGCTAGGTTAACACAGAGTTTTTTGGACCGTATTTTGAGGCGGAGGCCACTTTAGAATCCGGTCCAAAAAATGTCTAGCCACGAATGGATGCCGGTGAAGTGCATACACTGCATCAGCATCCAGTCGCGGAATTCCGCTCTGGATTAGGCCCAAATGGATGGGCCTAGTCGGGAGGGATTGTCGCGCCGTGGACTCTGCCGTGGAATCTGCAGCAAGAAAGGGCATGTCGCTTCTTTTTTTCCATGAGGGGGAACAAGGAACCCATTGAATTCAATGGGAGGTGGTTTTTTGAGACGGATTCTGACGCAGATTCCACGTCAAAATCAGGCCCAAAAAACCCCATGTGAACCCAGCCTAAGAGATACTAAAAATTCTCTTTTCTAGAGCCTTTGCCACCAGAATATCAACCCAGACCCGCAGATAGATAGGTTATGGTCACTTGAATCAAGTGGTGGTTTGCGCTTGTGAATTGGTATCTTTTGCCAAGATATTGCTGTTTTTGTCAATATCTTTGTCAATCTGTTTGGAGCAATGAGGGACTTGTTACTGCTCCACACAGGTAAGTGACAACACCCTCATTGCTCCAGAGGGCTAATATGCATATTGACCATATCTTGACAACAATTCACAAGAGGATCTATTTGATTCGGATAACCCTAACCTATATTGATATGTTCACTTTTGATAAGACTCCCTTTAATGGTATGTCTGTGGCCGAGCAATACTTCAGACAGTCAGTATGGTTATTACCCAGCTTTTCCATGTTGTGAACATCAAAACTGCTGGATATTCTAGCATTTCATAGCTTGGCAGGTTTGACAATCTCTGTTTTCCAAAAACCACTCCCAGAATTGGAAAGAAATCTGAACAATTCATGGTCCCCTATGGACATGTTATATGTGTAGATCAGATCTCTAGTAGGAAGCGTTCCTTTAAGACTCAGGATGTATGAACTTTGATTCATTAAAGTGGAAAATAAGAGTCATTTGCCTCCTTGTGAGTGCTATTTATTAAAACAATAGTAAAGTTAATAGATTTTTGCTATTTTGTGCTTCGTGTACCCTGTTAAGACTGTAATTGTTGCTTGTACAATTTTCACCTACAACCCATTCATTATTGTGTAGCAGCAGCTAATGGGTGCATTCCTATTGTGTACTGAATATGCTCAAGCAATTTCCGCCTACCTACATGTGAGAAGTTCACTACACCCTATAGGCATGTCTGAACTATCAGCGTGCATGCAGATTTTCTGTCATTCCCTGCTGTGTTTTCATTGTGAGGTTATGACTTGGCTGGCAGGTGAGACATTCCTATATTCTGCTTTACACAATGTTAAAAGTATATAGATGTTAATATAGGCACACAAGGCCAATGTGTCCCATAGAATTGTACAAGAGATATTGCAATACATCCATTGCACCATTTTGTTCATGTACCTTATCGCAAATTGGCATACGACATTCATATGTATGGCGCATGCCACATGTCTGCTGAAGGGAGTTAGAGGGATATAACTGGATTGTATCTGCTCATAAAGAATTATATTCTGATGATATTTTGGAATTGCTCTCTAATACAGTGCTTCCCAACCACTGGCTTGTGATTCTCCCATCCCCATCTTTGTGACGCCATTGTCTCCCATAGATGTGGTCTTAGGCACTCTGTTACAATATGACATTCAGACTAGTAATATTATATACATGTGTAAGTTTGGATGGTATAATTCTAGTGTATTAGTATTCTCATTATATATTTATTTGTTGATTGTGACTCCCAACCATCGCTCATAGTGTACAAAGACTTGGGGGGCCTCTGTGTAGCAAAGATATGAATAAAAGGATTGTTTTTTTTCTTTTTTTTTAAATCACATGTGTACCAGGAAGAACCAATTGGAGTTCAGTTTTATTTTTGGATTGGTTATAAAAGGCACAAAGGCTAAGAATTATATTCTATTTCCCTTTTCCTTATACTTCAGTCTTCTGTACCTCCAGCAATGCTTAATTGAGGCTGGTGAAGAACCCGACAACTCATTGTATAGTTCTATAGCCTTGTTACTGGTATATGACCCCTTTGCTCATTGATCTGTGTCATGCCTTATTGGCAGCTATTAATTCAGCAGTAAAAAGGGACTTGAGATGTACTAAATACATTTGGTCACACTCTGTGTGGTCCATTGGCTGATACATAACATGTACTATACTAAGGGTCGAAGTATGCATATGTTAAAGGGGTTCTCGGGGACTATTATATTAATCACCTGTCCTTAAGATAGCTCTTAAAAACTGTAACCCCCAACATCTAATTAAAAGGTTTGTAGTGTTTGGACAAATTCTGTGCTTTCTTTCACTGCTTACAAAGCACAGTCCCATACATTGTACGGTGGCTGTACTTGGTACTGTAGTTCAGCCGCATTCTTTTGTAGGGAACTCAGTTCCAGCATGGTCATGTGACTACTGGACCTGAGGCCACTCATCCAAGCACCACAAGCTCTTCAAACAGCTGAATGACAGGGGGCTCTGGAGTAGAACTTTACCAATCTAATGTTGATAGTCCATCCTAAGAATAGGCCATCAGTATCATAGACCACAGACCCAGAATACCCCTTTCATATTCCAGTAAAACTGCTAGCTTGTCCATTGTAAGGAGTAACATATAATCTGCAAAGCATGTGTGAGATGTTATTGGGCTCATGGGGCTGTGATGAGACTGGTTAACTTTCTCATAGTTTGCAGTCATAGTAAGGGTGCAACCATTAGGTGTAGCTCATTACGAGTCCAGCCTGACTTGTCTGGAAATTTAGTAATCCTTGTTCCTTCTGCTTGGTTATTTATAGAGCTGGCAGGATTATTGAAGCCCCAGCCCTATGCTTGCACTCTGCACAGCTGCTCACGTCCAGGTCACTGCATGAATAGTTTCTGTTGGAGATCAACCAGTTTTGCCTGCAGGTGGATTTGTCTTGTAGGTCTCTGGGTTTTTGTTGTTTCTATTACTCTAGGAACACATTGCTATATTGTTGTTTAGCTTTGGTAAGCTGTGCGTATTCCGAGAAGTCTAGAATGACCCATGTTATTAGCTCAGGTAATGAAGTCACTTGCCGGCATTTCCCCTTTCAGATGAAAGCTTTTCTCTGCTATTACCTATTGGGGAATTTTCTAAATCCTACTCATTTGTTTATCTTTGTGACCATCACTGAAGCCAGCACTGAGGACCAGGGACTTGCCTTGGTCAATGGAAGTCCATCTGAGGTCATCTCTGTGCCATGTTGTCATTCAGATAATCCTTTTTACTGGACAGTTTAACTAGTTATATGCTTCCTTTATTTTTCATACCATGGTTTATATGAACAGTACATTGAAACAGGTTGTGGGTGGTACCTGACCTTCTGCCATGTTTTATGACAGTCCATAATCTAATTTAGTATCCACTTTTTTCATGACCTACCATAAATGTGACTGCACAAACAGCCATATATTTGCAAATCAGATGTCTGTGAGCGCTAACCTTAGGAACCACATTTAAGCTAAAGCCCCACAATGCGGTAAGGCTGCGGTATCTGGCATCTTGGATTCCAGCACCCTAACTTTTGTTCTCAGATAAGCTGCCCGCAACCTCTTTTCTCATTCATGACGTGGCTGACCTGAATGTGCATGTGTGTATTGAGACAGATAGCTGCCAGCTGAATATCCAGCCACGTTTCTTGTATATAGCCAGCCTGACATACACATCCAACTGGGCCCCCAACTCGGGTATGCCTATAGTATACCTATACAATGTCCATGGTAGTGATCGATACTGGCTCTGTACAGGCTTCTGTAGACCATTTAAGTGAATATAGTACAGGAAAAACTTTGGGTTTTACAGGTGATATCATTGACTATAATAGTTGACATTTTCCATCTCTTCCATTGGAGCCCCCGTGACCTATTCTTTCAGCCGTGACTTATCTCTGTAAAGTTTGCAACACATATCTTTAGCTGCTTGCTTTCCTTGCACCTAACCCACATTTTCCTCACCTACCCAACAGTTCCAATCCTGCTATTACCCCCAATTATACAATCCTATTAATATTATAAATGTGAAAGTTTGTGAGTTTGGATGTTTGTGGGTTTGTGTGTTTGGATGTTTGGATGTTTGTTCCTCAATCACGCAAAACCCGCTCGACCGATTTGGCTGAAAGTTTCCACAAACATAGTTAATACACCCGATTGCGCAATAGGCTACTTTTCGTCACAATAGCGCACATACGTTTGTGCCAGGACCCCCACAAAACCCAAATTCACACCACCATCTCTGCAATCTCACACACTTTGGACCATAGCAAGCCACAAAATTCATATTGCCCTCTACAGCCTCGCCCCTAACCCCACACAATCACATATACATATACTTTAACACTTTGCCCCTCACCTTAACGATACTCCAGGAGGCTCTCTTTAACGCTCCGGAGCAGCCATGTTTGCCGACCCCCACCGCTCTGACAATCCGCCACACCGCCCACCCATGTCAATACCCCTAGGAGGTCTAATAAATGCAAAAAAAAAGTTTTAAAAAAAATATAAAAACAAATAAAAAGGATTAAAAATTCAAATCACCCCTCTTTCCCTAGAACACATATAAAAGTAGTTAAAAACTGTGAAACACATACATAATAGGTATCCCCGCGTGCGAAATCGCCCGCTCTACAAAGCTATACAAATATTTTTCCTGTTCGGTAAACGCCGTAGCGGGAAAAATGGTCAAAAGTGCCAAACCGCCGTTTTTTCACTGTTTTGATTCTGATAAAAATTTGAATAAAAAGTGATCAAAGCAATAACATTTCCCGAAAATGGTAGAATTACAAAGTACACCCGGTCCCGCAAAAAAAGACGCCCTATACATCCCCGTACACGCACGTATAAAAAAGTTACGGCTGTCAAAATATGGTGACTTTACAAAAAAAATTTTTTTAACACAGTTTTGCCTTTTTTTAAGGGGTCAAAATGTAAATAAAACCATAGAAATTTGGTATCCCCAGCATCGTAATGAAACACAGAATACAGGGGACATGTCATTTTGGTTGCACAGTGAACGCCGTAAAACCAAAGCCCGTAAGAAAGTCGCAGAACTGCATTTTTACTTCAAATCAACCCCATTCTGAATTTTTTCCTGCTTCCCAGTACATTATATAGAATAAATAATGGCGGCATCATGAAGAAAAATTTGTCCCAGGAAAAATTAAGACCTCATATGACTCTGGGAGCAGAGAAACTTATACACACTAAGAAAACCTTACCCACGCCTGTATATACCCACTTCTACAATCACCGCAGACGAAGTCGCGGGTACCAGCTAGTGTTTAATATACACATCCACTGGAATAATACCTCTGTCCATCTTTCAAATAATAAAGACCGTATGTGTATCCGCTCTGAGTGTTCCTTTATGGATAATGCTCACAGTGTTTTTTCTAATTGAAGGGGTTGTCCAGCTCTATTTCTTTGATGACCTATCTTCAGGATGAGGATAAGTTATCAATAAAATATCAGTGTGGTCTGACACTTGATACCTCCGCTGATCAGCTGTCTGAAGGGGCCACAGTGCTTACGCATACCGTCCATGTAATTGCAGCCTTGTTTCATCTACTTCTATGGGACGGAACTGTAATTACATTGCACGGCTACTATAAAACAACGTGTTTTAAGTAGTGAAGAGTATTGCACGTGCACCGCTTCCCCTTGAAATTGCTGATCAGCAGTGGTCATGCATGTTGAACCTCCAATAATCTTGATGACTTATCCTAAGTATAGGTCATCAATAAGAATGAGCTGGACAATCCTTCTAATACTGCCTGATATCCCCTGATGCTACCTTATTATTAATAATGCCCCCTTGTATTAATGGGGCTCCTATATAGTTAATGTTCCCTAATTCCCTTTAGAAGGCCCCCAACTGCCCGTAAATATAAATAATGTCCCCTAATGTGCAAAAGAAAAATAAAAAATTATACTGGTATATTTCTGATCCCCTGATATATGGAGGAGTCTCTGTTTTGCTTGTTCTGCTCTAACTTGAATAATGCAAGACACTTCAGGCCTGCAGCTTATAAGACGTCGTGACCACAAGATGTCTGCATCCCGGCTTAAGAGGCACAATGCATCCAAATTGTTGTTTTTGCCTGCTCTGGGAAACAGACATCTTAGATGTTGCCGGGGAATCTTTATAGGCGGCAGGTCTGAAGTGGCTTATGGTCTACAAGTAACAATAGTGGAGCAGGAAGCTGTGGCTTCCTCCTCCACCATGTATTTCAATTGTATCAGTGTCCTGTAAATGGTAATAAAGTGGATAGTGCTCCGGGCTTTCGCAGCGGCCCTGGGATGGGCACCACAGAGTAAGTCAGCTTGGGGACACCCCCACTAGCTACAGCTTGTACCCAGCCCCATACCTGGATGCAAACTGACACTATATTAATAAGACTTCAATGTATTCTTCTAGCTAAATCAGTGGTGTGTAGTCACTGAGGAATGAATTATACCTTTATACTAAAATAGTGATTATTACAAGGTCTGTATTCATGTCTATAATAGTATGTTACTATAAGCACACTTACTAGCTGATGCTGCCATATTCTGGGCCAGTTCCTTTTGTGAGATCTGTACCAACTGGTGCCACTAAGTAGCAAAGCTCAAATGCCAAAGCGTGAAAAGAAATGTTTGATGTGAAGAGAGACCCGACCCGTCACAGCTGAGAAGACCTGCAACAAATGGACTGCAGGGAGGTGTCAACATTTCAGGGTAAATTTATACATGAAACATACAGTCCAATGAGAGTCCCAGCTATTGCATATGCTATTTCTCTGCAGCATCAAGAATGGGTTAGTAACACTATAACAGCCTCTGGGTGTGGTCCATTCACAAAATCTAGGCTATCCAGACATATTGTTGTGTAAAGCTTAATCATCCTTCATAAGAAGTTATGCAACAATCTACATTATACAGTATATCATAAATACCTTCTTGTTTACATTGGTGGACCAAAAACCCTTCTCACAACAAACAAGGACCCAGCACATGGTCAGTTGTATGTGGCCTAAAATAGGGATCAGAAGAGAGGTTTATGCTGCTGAGCATATTTCTGTAGAGGATTGCTTGCAATGATACATTGTAACATATTGTAGCTGTGTGAATGGGATTAAGTCAGGACAATTCCAGTCATTGATAGAAAGAGTTTTTGCAATATGGTCATGGGTTGAAACACAAATTATATTATGTATAAATTTTGAGTGTCGAAAGCTTAAATGGTCACTAACATTAACACACTTTACATTAAATCAATAGTACAGGTGTTTATAAGAAACAGCGGGATGTTGTGTAATATACCTTATCAAAGGAGAACACCTCTTTTTGCTCTTATCAGGTTCTTCATTGTTTTTCCTGCCCACATCACATTGTTTAGATTACATATGTGCAAAAAAAAAATCTAAGAAGGGAGGTGGAAGGTGTGAAAGAAGAAAGATAGGCATAATGTGATGTTGTGATCACAACCAAAGCACTTTATTCACATCAGTACAGTTCAGTTCTTCTCTCTATATGTCCTGCATGCTCCTGGGGCTCTTTATGGGTGAGAGACTGTTATAGAGCATATTCACCTCTACTTACCGTATGGCAGCTAGTCTCACCCAGTAGTTCAGGGAGGAATGCAAACTACAAATACAGCATGCAGAGAGGGAAACTGCTAAAAAAAGCTAAATATAATTAATGTAAGACAAGATATAGAGTTACTAAAGTTCTCTGCTCAGCCCAGGATTTCTCACTTGACAGTACAGAGCCAAACTAGTATACTAAACACAAAACCTAACTGCACTCATTGCTCAGGAATGGTGGAGGACAACTTTATCAGATTCAGTGGAGCAGCGCCTATTGAAAGATACAAAGAACTAGAGTTGTGGAGGTAGTGAAAGGTACACTTTCAATTCCATAGCAGTAGTAAGGTGCACCTCTGTACACCGCATAACACAGTAAAACATGCCATGGAAATGTATACCATGCACTGATGTCAAAACATAGCATGCTCTGTGTAGAGGTCACATTTTTGTTAAGAGGGTGGAGGACCCAATTTTCCACCATCTTACATACTCATTGCACAATACTGGATGGGGAAACTGAATGTACATACTTTCTTTAAAAGTTTAACATAAAATGCCATTAAAAAATAGGTAATTTTCTGGCTATATGTTCCCTTTAAGCATGCATGCCTGTGGTGGTCAATAGGTGCAGCTGGACTAGTGTTGGGCACATGGCTATCGTAAGTATTATAGTCAGCTTTAGATCAGTTTAATTTTTTTTCCAGTAAAAATGGCTGCGTATGTTTGCTTCAAAATTAAAATGGGCCTAAATATATTAAAAGGATTTTTTTAGGACTGTAATATTAATATCCCATACGACTCTCCCAGAACTGATCAGGTAAATGAAGGGACTGAGCAAGTTGGTGACTGGCACTGGGCTGCATTACCAGGTACAGCCACAGCTGTATGCATGGCACCATGCCTGGGTAAACAATGAAGAGGTTACTGAGCTCACTGAATCTACATTGGTCCATTTGTGAGAACCAAAAAAGGGGAGGGGGGGTGGGGGGGTGGAACACCGAATGTGCTTATAGTGTAGATGAGCTTGCAATGGATCTTGGAAATAAAAATGTACAGAGAAATGGACCAGTTGGTCCCTCACCTTCAGGTGTTGTGAATGAGTCACAACACCGATGGAAGCATAGAGGTTGAGGGGGCTGCAGAATCCACAGACTGGTCACCGAGGACCAGACGGCAATGGAAGGAAGGAGGCCAGCAGCTAGAGATGGACGTCTGCGCCGCTAGCCTCCTTCCTTCCATTGGCCCATTTGCTGATTGGTGTAAAATGATAGAACATTAATAAGAACTTATGACTTATGGTCATTCTAATAATTGGAAAGGTTCCCACTGATTTCTCCTTGCTGGTCCTGTCTCCACACACATAGGAAATGACCATTTACATAATAACAGGTCTTTTTGCCATTTCCTGTTTGCTGGGATGGCGCCAGGAAGTAGAGACCCGTATTGTCCGGCTAAGTGCTAGACCAGGAACGTTGTGGAAATTGTGAGGTGAGTATTGCAGCTTTTTATCTTGATATGCCAATCTGGGCCTTTAAAATATCAGTTAGACAACCCTTTTGAGAAAGCAACTCCAAAAATGTAGAAGTAATCTCAGCTGAGTAACAGGTATTCATAGGGCACAGTGTTACCATGGGAAAGATCATTGCTATCGCCAGCACGATTTTCCCTTGGGAAAAATTGATCCAACCATTTCATAATATGGTTGCTTTTATGTGGTTGAGCTGTGAAGGTCCTGAACCTTGGAATGCTCTTCTAGGTAAGGGCGAATGACAAGGTACCTCAGGGTTGTTCTCCCCTGGCATGCCACCAACTTGCTGGTCCTTTTATTAGGAAATGTTGTGTCTGCAGAGCCAGCATATGACACCGTGGCGGTATTCACAATGGGTGAAACTTGACCTGCCAGGATTTTTTTTCTGCCGAGAGCGAATATGGAACAGTTTCTGTTTACAGTTTAGAGACTGCGGGCTTCGCTGCCAGATAATTGACTTTGATAAAGCATGTATCACCTGGGAGAGAAGGGGAAAAGCTGGGATGAAAGATTCCACGCAAGTGAGTCAGTCGATGATTTATTTAAGACTTCCTTATTTTCCTATTTGCGTAGAATGAAGAGACTATGTATGACTAAATAGTTTCAGTATAACTCTAATAAATTCATTTCCCTCATGAAGTAAATGCCCTATGGGGGGGATACAGTAATACAGTAAGCGCTTACCATGAGCAAAAGTCATCAACATTTGACGGGCTGGAAATTTTCTGATTTATTTTAGCATTCAGTCTTATGGCAGATTGATCACACATGTCAAGAGTCAAATTGGAGACTTGTGAACAGGTCCGGGTTATAATGCAATGTTACACATTATACTGGGAAACTGTCAGTTCCTTACTCTTTACTGAACCTCTACTTGCTATTATTCAATGGGATTGCTCACAGTAGAGATATTTCCTAGTCTTGCCCTGGCCTGGAGATACAATGCAGTTATCATAGCTAGTATGGAGCGGTTTCCTCCTTCCTCCCCTCAGTGTGTCCATCACATAACCAGGACACATTTTTTTATCCACTGTAAGTAAACAATGAATGCTCCTATTGAATGAAAGCAAGCAGAGAGATCGAAAACCACAAGGATTAAGTACAGAAAGTATTTTAGAGAATTGTCTAACTTTTCATGATTTAGAGCATAGCACATATTTGCTGAAACTGGAATACCCCTTTAAGGAATAGCGAAGGATAGGAGTACTATTTAATCCTTCTCCATGCTGTTGCAGCAGTGCCAGACAAGGGGTCACGGGCCATCTGTGTTGCAAGTGCAGTCAATCGCTTGCCTTAGTGGTCATGCACGATAGTCAGTTGTGTCATCACTGCAGCATTGGTATCTCTGCAACAACCACGACTAACTGCTGGGGCCAGTGATTTGATACGGCGCCTACATGGATGGTCTTTGACACCATCACTGGATACTGAGACTAGAGGAGATGACCAGTAACATTCAATTTGTTTTTTAAATTATAAACCATCTGCCATAAGTATTTTGGGCCAGTAAAACCCCTTTAACCTTAGAGCAGGGGGTTTCAAATAAGACACTCAGAAATGAGCCGCAATAAGCCTAGGACTAGATGGCTAATTGGTTACATGGCTACATTTGTTAAGATCAGAAGATTGCAGTGTTCGTCTGTTTTTGCAGACTATAGCTATTAATTTGGTTGCTGCAAGGATTCACCTTTAGGACTAGTTCACACAGGGGTTTCGCATGTGCACATTCCGTCGCGGCTTTCCGCTCCAGATTAGGCCCAAATGAATGAGCCTAGTCCGGAGCGTGCTGTCACGAGGTGGACGCCATGACTGATCAGCCGCGGAATCTGCCTTAAGAAAGGGCAGCTCGCTTCTTTTTTCCATGAGCAGGAACAAACCGCTAGCGGAAAAAAGGACACTAGCAGACTACATAGTCCTCTATTGTGAAATGGGTGGATTATCACGTGGATTCCGCATCAAAATCCGCCCCCTCTTGCCCTGTGTGACCTAGCCCTTATCCTAAAAATCCTAAACGGATCCTAAAAATCTTGCAATTCCATCTTTTGCCACTAAGCATTAAACGTTCTGTGACTTCCTGATTCCTATAAAATTACCATGAGCTATAGACACAATGCACTGCGTGGGTTTCCTCCCACACGCTAAAGACCTACTGATAGGGAATGTAGATTGTGAGCCCTATATGGGACAGTGACTGACAATGTCTGCAAAGCACTGTGGAATATGATGGCGCTATACATGTAAACATAATAAATAAAATAAATAAAAATTGACTGGAGCAGACCCTATTCACTTGTATGGGAGAGTTTTTTAGGCATGCTCTGTGATCTGAGCAGAGGTCATTGTGTAGAGAGGGGACTAGAAATTTCCTACTGTGACTGGTGGATTCTGTGTCTTATCTACATATTTGATGACTCTATTACTTATCAGCACACTAATGATCACAGATAAGAATTCTCCTACTGAAAACAGGAAGTCTTAGCTTATTACATGGCTTAGTGGACACAATCGGAACTGCAGGATATTTAGGAATTGTTTTTATGTACATAATAACATGGAAAAAATGTAAAAACCTTACCAAAAATTCTTTCAAATATGTTTAGCATAAAACTTGATTAATAAAAAAAATAGGTCATTTTCTGACAACACATTGACTTTAAACTTCCACTTAACAAAAACAATGCCTTGGGGTAAATCCAATGACAGTGACACATTTTGAGCATACCATAAAATTATACCATAATATTGTATAAGAACCAGAAAAAAAGTTGATTGTTGCCCCTCGTGATCTGCTACGTAGACCAACTTAGTCCTGTTTGAGATACATTGGACCATTACACTGGCAGGACTTCTGTGTACATTTATAGACTGATTATTTTGCTGTGTAGACTATTTGGACCTGGCTTCTCCTTGTATTATTATTACCCTAATTTATATGCATTATGCTCTACTATCAGCAGGCAGGATTTTGTTTTTAATGTTCCTATAATAGGACACACCTAGAACAAATTGTACATATAAACCACCCACTCACTTTGAGATGCACAGAAGATCTTTTGTTGAGGACAAACTTAAGGAGTTCTGCTTAATGAAGCCTAATGTAATTAGTATGGACGTAATAAATGCTCCTCTCTGTGCATTTGTAGATGCCATTAAGGGATTGTTGTGGCTGTAGTCATAGAGATATTGCTATCCACATGGCCATATACTGTAGTTAATGCAACTATAGCTAAAATCTGACTTCAGCTACCAGTCTCCAGCCAGTCGCCTCAGATAAAAAAAAAAAAGTTTGATTCTGGTATTTGCTGTACACCAGGATGGAGATACTTTATAATAGAAAAATGCTGTAGAAACAAATCAGTTAAATGGGTTGTCCAAGAGATATCGTTTAATTCCTGTAGGCCAGAGAAGGTGAAAAATGAAAAAAGAACAAAAAAAAAACATTTACTTATTGCTGGTTCTCTGGTGTTTCCCACCGCTCTCCAATTCTTGCCACATATCACCAACAAAGTCACCTGTGACTTTACAGGTCTTTTCCTTTAGACCACTGAATGGTCCTAGAGCAGTGAGGATAGGCAAGTATGTTGTTGTTTTATTTTTTCACCTTCCCCAGCCTCCAGGAAAAAAAACCCAGTATTTCCTGGACCGCCCCTTTTAAGCACATGATCCTGACCTACCATCCATAGATAAGGTAAGGTCACACAGGGTTTCTCAGACCGGAACCTGAGGCAGAGGCCGCCTCGGGTTCTGGTCCAAAATATGGGTAGCCGTGACTGAATGCTGGTGCACTGCACCAGCATCCAGTTGCGCACTCCGCTCCGGATTAGGCCCAATGAATGGGTCTAGTTGAGACTGTCTTCAGGCCGAATTGTGAGGCGAATCGGCCTGAAGAATGAGCATGGCACTTCTTTTTCTGGGGAGCTGGAACAAATTGGCTCCCGGAAAAAAAAACCTGACTGGTTCCCATTGAGTTCAATGGGAGCTGTCTTTTTGCTCAGGATTTTGAGGTGAATACAGCCTCAAAATCCTGACCAAAAAACTCAGTGTGTACTTACCATTATGGTTTCAGCTTTGATCTTGGGTTTTTTTCTGCTCTGAACTGACGTTTAGGAGTTTTTTGGTCATGAATCCGCCTCAAAATCAGCCCCCGAAAAAAGCCTCCTAATAGAACCCTATTGGGAGGCTGATTTTGAGGCGGATTCTTGACCAAAAAACTCTGTGTGAACTCAGCCTTAGGGTAAGTTCACATTGAGTTTTTTGGTCAGGATTTTGAGGCCGTATTAGCCCACTAATGCTGGGTCCGGTTTGTGCAGCTGTCAGGTGGAGATATATATATATGCACCATTTAGCTTAATTTCCTGTCCCAGAATTGGCACGGCACATGAATCGCTCCTGATGATTTGGCCTTGTGGGGAGAGAACACACTTCTCACTGCTACTGGGTAGTGTACAGGAATGCTATAAGTCACTGGGAGGATAGTTATGTGGTGAGCTGCTGCTGTTCAATCACCGGTCAGCAACAGAACAGCTCAAGATGATGGGTAAGAAATAAAAAACTGTGTTTTAGGCTAATACCACATGTTGCAGAAACGCTGATGGTTTTTGTTGAAGATTTTGCTACGTTTGTTTAAGCTGTGGTTATCGAAATATCTAGGAAGCAAATTACATTTCTGCAACTAAAAAAATTGTGTTTCTCCTTGGCCTTAAGCATATTGATATTAGCATTACACAGCTCCAGGGGTGTAACGTAAAGGCAGGGCCGGTTTTAGACAAAATGGAGCCCTGGGCAAAATTAAAAGTGGGGCCCCACTTGTACATACAACATAGTCACATGCTGTTAATTCGATGTACCGCAATGCCTACCATTGGTACTTACAGGGGTCTTCTTAATATCTTTTAAAGAGGACCTTTCACCACTTTTGGGCACATGCAGTGTTATATACTGCCGGAAAGCTGACAGTGCGCTGAATTCAGCGCACTGTCGGCTTTCCCGATCTGTGCCCGGTGTACAGAGCTTACGGTGCCGGTACCGTAGTGCTCTATGGTCAGAAGGGCGTTTCTGACCATTAGCCAGAGACGTTCTTCTGCCTCGCGGCGCCTATCGCGCTGTGCTGTGGAGCGGGGAGGAACTCCCCCTCCCGCTCCTGATAATGCTCGTCTATGGACGAGCTGTGTGAGCAGAGGGAGGGGGCGTTCCTCCCCGCTCCACAGCACAGCGCGATAGGCGCCGCGAGGCAGAAGGACGTCTCTGGCTAATGGTCAGAAACGCCCTTCTGACCATAGAGCACTACGGTACCGGCACCGTAAGCTCTTTACACCGGGCACAGATCGGGAAAGCCGACAGTGCGCTGAATTCAGCGCACTGTCAGCTTTCCAGCAGTATATAACACTGCATGTGCCCAAAAGTGGTGAAAGGTCCTCTTTAAGTGGTTGTTTGTAAATTTGTAAGGCTTTTTGCCTAGGCAAACTAGTTGCTTCTGTGCCTTATCTTTAAAGATCAGATGCAAAAGCAACAAGGCTCATGCCCTTCCCCACACTAACAAATATTTACATACATACAGAGTTATCAAATAAGACCACTATACCAGGACTAAATACTGTCACGTCAGTCACTGACCGCTATACCAGGACCAAATACTCTCACTTTATCCACTTACTGCCAGATTCCCCTCTGCCCACATAATGCAATCCACAAATAGCTCTTTCTACTGTATAATGTTCCCCTGACATCACCAAACACTTCACGACTATCGGTTTCCTCCATTCCCCATATGAAGAACATAACCAGCTCCTTTTTATTTGCAGATTCCCCCTCATAATACCAGCCAGCAATTAACCTCTTCCTGCCCTGCACTGTAATAGGACGCTGCAGTAAGCAGGTTCTTCCTAGGAGCCGTGTACTCCTCACTTGTGAGTGCCGATGCCTTACAGTGACATACACGGCACCTCTGCAGGTTGGACAATGGTCCTGGATAACCAGAGAACTGATGCAGATGGCGTGTATTTAAAGACAATCTTTCAAGTCTTCAGAGATGTGCGGTATTATATACTGCTAGAAAGCTGACTGAATTCAGCGCAGTCAGCTTCGCCAGTATTCGCCATGATGGAGATATTGATGCAGTTAGTTTCGGCACAGATATCTCTCAACTGTTGGAAAGGTGAGCCTTCTAGCCTAGCGGCATCACTGGGCGGTAGAAAACGCCCATATGACAGTGCAAGTGGAAGAGTACAATCAGGAGGGCATTCTTCACAGCCCAGGAATGGCGCTGAGCTATAACACCCGCTCTTCTGACAGTGAAGAGATATTGCTGCCGAAATTAATAGCACCAATATCTCCAGCACAGGGGCACATAACGTGAAATCTGGCAGTGCAGTGAATTCAGTGTACTGTATCTTTCTAGTGGTATATAATACTACCTATCTCTGAGGATATGAAAGGTCTAGGTATAGGACAGCTATAGGACCTGCTCCATGATTTGCAGCTCTTCAATTTGGCCTGGACACACGGCCGCAAAAACAACAGCCGTATGTACAGGACCATTGAAATATAATAGTCCACAATATTATCCATAATTGAGTATAAAAAGAATGGTCATGTGCATTACAGCTTCCGCTGGGTTCACACCAGTGCTCGATCTCCGTTTCCAGGTTTCTGTCTTCTTCCGACAGAAAATGGAAACCTGGCAAACTGTGTCCGGCCGTGAGCACTGGTGAGCGTTTTGTGCTCTCTGCGGTGAAACCACTTTTTTTAACCGGACACAAAGTCCTGCATGTCCGAAAAAAACCCGGTTTCGCCACGGAGAGCACAAAACGCTCACCGGCGCTCATGGCCGGACACTTTCCAAACCCATTCAAATGAATGGGTTTGAAAAATGGCTGCAGGTTTCCATCTCCTGCCCAGTTTCGAGCAGGAACTGGAAACCTGCAAAATGGAGACCGGGGCGCAGGTGTGAGCAAGCTCTTAGTAACTCCATGTGCCTCATATTAGTAGCAGTTAACCCCATCATGTCCCTCACATTAACCCCTGTGTACTTCACATAAGAGTTACTAATATGTGAGACATGCAGGTAATAAGTATCTTCGTTATTAGTACCCCCATACATCTCACATACTAGTAACCCTTATGTGTAGCATATAAGGGTTAATGTGAGGCACATGGAGTTACTAAAACTAAATGAATCACCCCAAATGCCTGATATTAATAGAAATAGCAAGTACCTGGTGTTTTTTTTACTTTCACTTTGCTGAGCTGTCCTCTACTCCTTCTCTTGTTTGCACTATGCAGACGGCAGGAGCTCGGCAGGGTCCATCTTCTGTACAGCGATAAGCCCCGCCTCCTGCGCTCTCCTTAGCCCTCTCATTGGTGGGCAGAGGGCAGCCAGAGAAGGGGGACGACGACATCCTAAGAGCAGTGAATAGAGCTTCCTCGATCAATAGCTGCAGCTCTTGCACTGGACTGCTGTCTATTAGCCGATGCTGCAGCTACACACAGTGTCCTTCCGACATACACTTACCCTATATTGATAGGGAAAGTATTCCACCGACAGGGGGCCCCTGCAAGGGCTAGGGCCCTGGGCAATTGCCCAGTTTGCCCCCCCAGACCCCCCCCCCCCCCAACGCTAGCCCTGCTTAAACGGGCTGTCCAGGAATTTCAGATATCTGGCAGGAGGCTGGGGAAGGTGAAGAAAAATAAACTCATCTATATAAACTTGCCTATCCCCGGCGCTTCAGTGTCCAATGCTGCTGTTTGGTCCAGTGTCACCTGGGGACTTCTTCCAGCAGAAGTCCTAGCTACATGTGACCGCTATGGCCAATCGGGGACATCACTTGCATATTTCATTGGGGACAGGTGAGTATGTTTTTTGTTTTGGGGTTTTTTCACCTTCCCCTGCCTCCTGCCAGAGATCTTGAATTCCTAGACAACCCCTTAAGAATCATAGACCCAGACACACAAGCTCAGATTGTGACCCCCTGTACACGTTCTCCTCACAACCAGCAAATACGTCCCATCCATCCATTTTAGCAGCATTTACGTTTTCCTGTTCTTTATCCGGGCCCAGACCACCATGAGGATTTGTTCACAAGAAATCTGTGCACACAAGCTTCCCTTCATTCCCATATCGTGTCGGCGTCCCCACTTAGTAATCATTGCCCCCCCTTTGTGCCACAGCTTCACCCATAGACACCCCATATATTCTCACTATAGTCTTCTGGCCAACTGTTATTTTTGCTATGTAAGAGTGAATTTTCTCCTTTCTGAGAGTGGAAGGCTGTGTATCATCATAAATCTTCTCACTCAGCAAATTTATGACCCACAGCATGCCAGCCATCAAAGGAAATCAGAGTATGAGAGTGACCTATGGGCTATTAAAATATATAAATATGTATTTATTTATTTTTAAATATATGTGTGCTAGTGTGTGCAGAGGCCACCATTGCACTGGGTCCTGGTGTCTGAGATGGTGGCAATGTTCTTTCTGCTATGCTTGAAGAAAGTTCATGGCTCAGCAGTGGTCGCAGGACTTCACCTCCTATTATGTGACTGCTACCAATGGTGCAGCCGCTCTACAGACATCCACCTATGCCTGACTGCACAAGCAGAAAAAAGCTCATTGTTCCTGCCAGCATCTCCTGGCTCAGTATCGACAAGACAGTTCTCAGAAGATTAGTATAGCTGATCCTGTAATCTCTCCCATCTCTAGTTTTAATGCCGGTCTAGTGATTTCTATTGCAGGGGCAAATGAGGGCTGTATACAGGGCCTGAAAGAGGGTATTCTTTTCAATCCTGAGAGCAGGTTTGGCCTCTCTAAGATAACACTGGTTTGCGTTCGGCTATAGTGGATCAGGTTGCTGCTTGGTGGAATGGGGAAATAAAGCAGTAGTCCCCAAAACTTTCACTATATTATTGGCGGGTAAAAGGTCATGTGTTTGGTGTAAGTTGTAGTACATAAATGTCCTGTATATGAATATGACCAATGTATTTATGAAACTTGGAACTCCATTTGGTTTGTAAAGTTTCTGTGTTTTTATAGGGTGACTTTGGCAGGAGCTTGTGTAGTAGAGTATTTCCTGATGTGAGATTATTTTCATCTTGTTGCAAGTCTTAGGGTAAGTTTGCACTGGGTGGACCGCCTCAGGTTTCGGTCCAAAATATGGGTAGCTGCAACTGGATGCCAGTGCATTGCA
The DNA here is from genome assembly GCF_031893055.1 of Leptodactylus fuscus. NCBI lineage: Eukaryota > Metazoa > Chordata > Amphibia > Anura > Leptodactylidae > Leptodactylus > Leptodactylus fuscus. Next base: position 161,371,510 of record NC_134269.1, on the reverse strand, counting down.
CTCCGCTCTGGATTAGGCCCAAATGAATGGGCCTAGTCGGAAGGGAATGTCTTCAGGTGGATGTTGGGAGGCGAATCCGCCTGAAAGAATGAGCATCTCGCTGCTGTTTCCAGGAGCCGGAACAAACAGCTCCCGGAAAAAAGAACTGACCGGCTCCCATTGATTTCAATACCCCGTGTGAACTTACCCTTAGAGAGAAAACAAAAGAACGTCCTTCATCTCTAGCTGGAGAAGAGTTGGCCGACCAGAATGACCTACTTTGTCCCCTTTATAATTGTTCTATCGGATGTTTCCTGAAACACAAATTAAGTTTCCTAGAAGGTTTCTCTTTTTTTTTTCTTTTTTTTTTTTTTTGTCTTGGTTCCCTTGACTAAGTAGTTGGATGACTGTGACTGAGACATATTGTAATAGTCAAGGAGTCTGTAATTAGTAAAAACTGTCATGACCATTAAGAGTCTTTGAAACAATGGCACAATGTCCTACCAATTATACATGCAGGTAAAGCTATAGGTGACGTGTGCAGACCCTGCTTTGGCAGGAAGATGCTTTGGGCAACACTAAGTTCTATCTCCTAAACCATACTGAAAATGAACAAATCTAACCAAATACCATATGCAATTATAAATATATATACATATTTATACATTATACTGTGTTCATGCAATGAATGCACTATAACATCATAAGAAACTCTGTTAACCCCTGACAAATACAAGACATCATCAGTATTTGCAAAGCATTTGAACACTTATATTTCAAGCTCTGAAAATGTTTCTGTTGTACTAATGGAGCCTGTCAATCTTTGTCTGAACACTGGTATATTGTATTTTTAACAAGATATGGGGAGTGTCCTGTTCAAACAGCCTCGCCTGCTTCCTCTTTAATCCTCCCAAGTGTAAATCAGTAAAGACTTCTCATTCTTATAGTCTAATGCTATAGTCTGTTCCCTGGAAAAGTGCTGATGGTACTTGGTAGGGCAATGGTTGAAGGTTCCATAAATGATGAGATGTGCTCTCCATTGAAGTCTTCTAGAATAGCTCTTTAAATATTACATGGTCAATAATGGGCAAATGATAAGTGGAATAGAAGCTGACAAAATAAAACATGTCTGCTTGGAATCTGTATGGCTTAACCATGTTTGCGTGGGTACTTTTTTTTTTCTTTTTTCTCCCACACAAAATAAAAAACATGCTGGTATTTTTTATTTTTTTATATATATACTGATAGGTTAGTTGCTTTCCAATAAAACAGGCCCAAGTGTGTGTATGTGATAGAAAAAGAAAGAAAGGTGTCTAGCACAGGCTGTTTTGTAAATGTCTTAATTGTCTGATCCAAGTTGCCTTCCTCTGTGACAGAATATAAAAAGTTTCAGTATAGAGAGAAGTGAACAAAATGCATATATTTTCAGTTTCTTGGATCAGAGGTACTTGAGACCTGCCAAGAGAGCTGAATGTAATGAGTATGTAGATGTAGATCCTTGGTGACAGATGCTAAACTGGCTTGGTGGGCTTGTTTTAGTGGTGTTTTTGCTTCTTGGAAAGCCAACGTGCACATACGGAAGGCTGGAGAGCCTCCTGTAGTGTGAATTAATTATTGTTCTGTTAGGAACGCATGGAATTCGCTCTGTGACTTTCTTGACGACTAACTATTGTGTCTATGACAATTGAGGTAAGGCCAACACATTCCAGCCATAAGCAGGACTGACCCCGCAGCTTACACATTAATGTTTGGACTCCTATTAATTAAACAGAACCCTATCAGTAAAGGAATGTCTGATAAGAGGAGTCTGCTGTGGGAAGAAGTCTGGATGCAGCATACGCCAAAGCAGGTGCATTAACCCATTATGTCCCCCCGAAAACATTGAATAGCTGCAAAATCAATAGCAATAACCTAAAAGAGTTTAAATCACTCAAGGTGCATTGATTCACTTTTTGCCAGTAATATGCCAATTGCATTCACCCATATCAAATTTTAATAGCTATAGGACAAAGTTTGGAATATTATTATGTTGTACATCATACTCCCTGTCTACCTTAAGAATTAGTAACGGGGTGCAAGACCTACAGAGGTAAACATGACTTCAATATGTTTCAGAATTATGTTAGTGTGTAAGCTTGGCACCCTGGAACTAGCTCTTAAAATGGTTTAGGGGGAAATAGAACAAGTCCGGTGTGAAGTCATGTGGCATCTGCTTCCGTAAAGTGGTTTTAGCTGATGACCTGTGAACAAAATCCAGTATGAACATTGACTAGGTAGACATGTGTTAGTTATCAGCCATGCTTTTCATCCACATAAAATTGTAGAGCAATGATCTATAAAAACACGGTTGGTCTTGTGCTAGTGTTTTATCTTCTCTAACCTCTCCTTTTCATTCTCCATGAGGAATTGAACATTCTGTATGTAGCTGGGTGTCTGTATAAGAACATGTGCTCTCTTTTCTGTAGGAAATCCTGTGGGCGGCCTTCAGCTGTCACTGACTCAATGTCTCTTCCAGTCTTTAATAATCTTGTAACAACTTTTCTGCTAACTTTCTATATGATTCCCTTTTCTATTGTCTCAGAATACCTTGTGCCAGAATAATGGTGAGTATACTGTGGTAGTTCAGTTTTTATTTATCTATTTTTTTGTCTTCATTTACAAGGGATACTTTAAAAAAAACCAAAAGACTCTATCTCAGAACTTTAGTGAGGAGCGGATTAATCCCGCCATCTTTGAACAGTGTGGGAGGACTTGGAACTTTTATCATTGTGTCTTGGTAGATGTCAGTGGCATGTGTAGGCTATAGGGTCAGTTCACACAGGAGAATTTAGAGTGGATTTTGAGGTGAATTCCACTTTAGGGCCCGTTTACACGGCGGAAACCTTTTCCACCGTGTCAGTTCTCTGCACGGCTAGCCACAATGAGATGCAGATGCGGTGCGTCAGCATCCCGCTCCTGATCAGGCCTGAATGAATGGGCCTAATTGGGAATGAGTCTGGATCTGCGGACGCTGCAGCTGAGTCAGCCACATAATACGCGGGAAGATAGGTGATGTCATTTCTTTTTTTTCGCTAGCTGGGAAAAATAAGCGAACTCCCCCCTTTGAAATGAATGGCAGCCTTTTTTGCAGGCGGATTCAGCGTCAAAATCCGCCTGCAAAAAACTCCGTGTGAACAGACCCTTAAGTTATGTCCTGAAACTGCCTTCCATTGTCTTTGCTTTCTGTTTTGTTTTTTTGCTTTTATCAAAGTAAATGTTAAGTTTTCAAAGAAAGAAGTATAGCAAATACATGGATACACAAGGTACAATGTCACAAATGCTTAATAACAAAATATGGACAAGCACCACAAAATGCAATAAAGAGAAATTGACAGAAATATTAAGGTTGTAGAGCAGAACTCTAATAACAGGATAACAGATATTACAAAGGGAAGCTGTGATGGGGTTGATGGGGGGGGGGGGGGACGACACACACAATATAGGCAATGAGATCTCTCCACCTCTGAGCCAGCAGTAGCTTTGCAGAAAGCAACAGAAATGTCCCCTTAATAGTCTATATTTAAGTGGGTATTCATCAAGCCCAAGAAGTAGGAAGGCTAGAGAAGTGTTGGGAGTCACATTGGTGCCAGATAACTAGGAGTAGTTGGAATATGTCTCTCCAGAAATTGGATAAAATTGAGCAGCTGCAAAATATATGGTACAATGAACCATCCTCTTCAGTTGGGCATAATACCGCCTAAAGCAATTTAAAATGAGTTTCGGTCAACGTGGCAGAGAGTGAAGATCTCATTGCCCTTTTGCCGGCTCACTTGGGCCTCGACAAGGAGTGTTTGAGATCTCTTTCCCAGTTACACATGTGTGCCCTCTTTGTGTGTTCCATATCATCCAGGAAGATGGCGTAAAACTATTTGGCAGTAAATAGAGGAGCCTGCCATTCAGTAAAAATATAGTCATAAATCCATTAAACAAATAAACAAAAATAAACAACCCCCCCAAAAAACGCCAACTGTGTTGGCGTTTGTTTAGGGGGGGTTTTGTTTTATTTATTTGTTTTTTATATTCGTCTTCGGAAGAGTAGCCGGTGTTCTTTGGTATTTTTGCAAATTATCTATAATGTAGTCAATCAGGGGCATAACTAGCAAAGACTAGGCTCCAGTCTTTTCAGAACCCAGAGTATGATTGGAGGCCCATGGGAGGTGACAAACATAAAAACCTTTGGTACTAACCTCTTCCTGGATCTGACGTGGTCCTCTTCATTGATGTCACAGGTGTGGGTTACGCTGGCCTCATTATGTGTCACTAAGCCGATCTGACCCACGTGACTTCTGACCTCATTATAGAGGCAGGAATTGCACTGGAGAGGTGAGTAACACTGTTTTTTTTTTTTTCTCTGATCATTATATTCTGGGTCTGAAGAGACCCCAATGTTTACTCATAACTGTATTTGTAGGGGTTCACCCAACAAATACTTTTGCTGTGGGCCTGCAGCCTTGCTTACTGATCCCTGCTCCTTCTCATGGCTGCTTTCTTTTTAATTTCTTCTCTCCAGGGGCCCTGAGCGATGTGATATGAGACGCATGGGGCTCCCTGGAGGGCAGAAGTGGAAGCGGAGGCGGCCATGAGTAGGACTGGGGATTGGTAAGTAAATAGGGTCCGTTACCTGCTGGGGTTACTCCACTCCAGGGGCAGGCTGATTGTAACGATCATGATCACAGGGTTTGCAATCGGGCACGGCAAGGTACAGGGCCTGCGGCCAGCTGGAGATGGCCAGGGCCCAGTACCACTATGACAGCTGTTGGGGAAAGCCTGGTTCTCCGACCGCTATACATATTGTAAATGAAAGGGGGTCCTGGCATGTCACTGGGCCCCTTTTCAATAGATACTAGTCAGGGGAGGTGACTTAAAATAATAAATAGATATACTCACCTCTCCGATGTCTTCCATCATGTGACTGAGGCCTGTGATCAGGCCCCAGCGGTCACATGGGGCGCAGTGGTGTAATGATGTCAGCGCGTCCCCACATGACCGCTGAGGACCAATCACAGGCATCAGCAGAGAGACGTCAGGAAGATGGTCGAAGATGCTGAAGACAACTGGAGCCAGGATGCCCAGGAAAGGTGAGGCAAGGTGAGTATTAGTGCTTGTTATTTTTATTCACCTTCCCTGGGCTTCTGATTATTATACTCTGCAGTCTGAAAAGACTACAGAGTGTAATAATAGCATGGAGCAGAGGGGGCTGTTGGGAGCAACTAATACTGGGGGGGGGGGGCACTGCTGGGCATGTAATACTGTGTGGGAGGCCACCACTGGGGGGAGCGGGGGTGCGCTGTGGGGTTGGGGGGGGCCCAGACATAAGACGCTTTTTACGCCACTGCTCCAGTCGGTAACTTCTTATTTACTTTGCTACTTGAATCCTTGTTTTCGGTAAGGTTATCTGACTCTGATCTGATAAACTATACTGGAGTTAATGCATAGTTCCCTGACTTCTTAAAAGATAGATTGTACCATGCAGACTGTCAACAGGGGGAGACTTAAGCATCTGTCAATAATTATTGATAAGCTGACAGTTTCTGTCACACTGTTATAGGGAAGGAAATCACAGATCAGCCTCCCTAACTATATACTTATATTGGTTAGAAGAATATAGAGAGAAGCAGCAAGGCAGGTAGATATAGTACAGTCTCTAGCTTGAGTTTGTGGGTGCTATGTGTGTTTTGATACTGCAGTATTTCACTACAGAGGGCAAATGATACATTGTAGTGTAAAATGTAACATATGAAAAGAGCGTCATATGGAACCAACTAGACTGGGTACAATTTCCGCTAACTCTCAATTGCAAGAAGCCTATGAATGTAAACAAAGATTTCTTTATTCCTTAATTGACCTTATACAGAGGTCTTGAAGATTAGAAAGTTGTGTAACTTTACTATATGGTGATAAAGATTTATTTATAGCAGACAGGACATTTCTAATGATATAGAAGTCACAGGTATAACACATGTGAATCACAGGAGTATTCTCCAGGAAGAGTACACGTGTAATTTCTATAACCGTATTAGTAATACTGGACATCCCATTACGTGCTGTCATACTGTATGCTAATAAGGATAAACCTCATTTATTTATATTCTAATTTGTTTTATTGGCAAGTTGAGAAGTCATTATGTAACAAGCGCTATGTATCCAGTTCAACAATACTCATCTAACAGAGCTGCCCATTGCCTCCTCTTTAATAACACGCTATGTTCCAACAGCTTAAATGAAAGGTTTCTGCAAGGACTGTCATTTGGTGGAAAATACATGTGCTAAGTAACCCTTTACTGCCCACTGGAAATCAACTCCAGCAGGGGAACGCAGTGTTAAAGCATGGTTGGTGCATGGACTATATGTGCCAGCAGATTGGTAACACCCGAGTGACCAAGCTGGTCCTTAGCTGAGCTTGCAGATACGCCATGGTTCACCCTGGAGCTTGGACTTTTTGGGAGTTGCTCTTACTCCATTTAGGGTGTCGTTCACGGAGATTTCCTTTCAAAGCTTTTCTTAGTGGAACCCACGGAAATGACGGCGCCACAATTAAAATTCTATACATGAAGGTTAGACACCTTCTGGCAGTTGTCTATCATTGGCATAAACCAAAGGAGTTAAAATTTTATTTGACTTCTATGGGCATAAAGCCACAGTCTTGGATAGAAAGACTAGCATGGTATATAGCAGTGTTCTGTCTGTGGGTTATTTTTGTACTTCTGTTATTGCATAGCTTAGCGTTTCTATGTAGTAGTATGCAAATTCCACAGCTTGATCCTCTGTGATCAGTACATCAGATTAAGTATCCAGTGGCACTACAATTACTGCTATATATAGAACCAACACAAGTGCTGTAAACTGCTGCCTAACAAAGTCCATTTCTTTTTACAGAATTGTCCAGACATTTGTTAATTCTCCATGGCAGCTGCACAAACGTTCAGCTTGTCCTGTGACGCTAGGAACCATCATCTCCGATCATTCAACTCGGACGTTTCGTACAGGTGCAATATGGGTAGTGTGAGCAGTCTGATAGAGAAACATGACTTCTCACCAGATGACATTACCTTGGACTTCAAGCCTCTCTCGGATTCACACAGTCATGGAAATATCTTCAAGAGGGGTCTGAATCAACAAGAACTGCTTAGCTATTTAAGCATTACAAAAAAAGATGGCAAAAATGGCAAGAAGTTACCCTCAGGGCTGTTATTCCGCAGAGAACGCAGTGTGGATGGAGGAGAGAATGACTATCCAGTCCTGTACCACAAAGAGCGGCGGGGGACTGACTTTAGCAAAAGCTCACTTCCAGAAAGGGGACGCTTTGAAAAGGTCATTATCCCTGCTAATTTGGTTTGTAATGTTAAATTATTTGGATATATATATTTTCTTGGTTACACCACTGCTATCATAGCTACGTATGCAACTGAATAGTTAAGTCATTCATAATCCACAGGAGCATTTTGCTACACTGACTGAAATACACTACTGGCTTGGGACCTGTACAACCAGTGCTCTACGTGGCCACTTCTTTTATATAAAGGGATTGACAGTGTTTCTATCAGAAGCAGCCTTGGTTTTCTGTATACAGATCCCCTGCCGGACATCAGTAGTGACGTTGTGTTTGTGCTAGGTGACCGACATCTGAAGACGATAACAGGCCTCAGCAGTGACCTCTTCACAAGCGGCTTGTGACTGATGTGACTTGGCCTTTGTGAAGAGGTCTCCATTGAGGATGGTTGTAGCAGTAACCTGACACAAACAGCCCTGGGACCTGTAAACTGAAGACCAGACCTGCTGCTGCTGGAAATGAAGGACAGGGGGATAAGTGAGGAAAGTTTTATTTATGCTGGTGGCCCCTATAGCAGCCCTATTAAGAATGAAGATTCTGACAAACTCCTTTAAAGGGGCTCTATCATTGGGAAAAGTCATTTTTAACTAAGCATATACTTGCATAGCCTTTAGAAAGGCTATTCCACACATTCCTTTTGTCTGTAAATCGCCTCAGTAGTTTTTTGAATGAGCCTGTTCTTCATCACATGCTAAGTAGCCTCCACCGTGCTCTCCGAAAGTGTCTGTGAGCACCCTCTGCTATTTTCTATGTGGGTGAGAGCAGAGAGGCTGCTGCTGCTGATGGCTCATCTCTCTGCTCTCACACACATAGAGAATAGAAGACGGTGCTCACAGACACTTCTGGAAGCTAATTGGCATATGAATAAAAAGGGGCTCATTCAAAAACTACTGAGGCGACTTGCATACAAAAGATATGTGTGGAATAGCCTTTCTAAAGCCTATGCAAGTATGTGCTTAGTTAAAACTGACTTTTCCCAATGATAGAGCCCCTTTAAAGTGTCACTGCCTTGTAATATTGCAATATGCTCAAGCAACCTTGAATTGTAGCATTAGATGTAGTATTTTAAGAATTGCGATTAACCTCAACATTAAATGAAATGGTCTCATTTCTAATAATGGAGATAGAAATTTTCTTACATTTTACAATTGTCTGAAACTGAAGCTCCCTGAAAGGCTTATGAAATTTTTCAACTAGTAGAAAGCTGAATTTAACCTGCATAGTACATGTACATCGCTAATTTGATCTTCTAGGATAATATATTGCAGCATGTATATCATCTAAGGGAAAATCTAATCTATTTATTCCAGTATTATTTTAGTGTATGTGACATGTACAAAAGTTGCATCGGATTCCTAATTTTTAGGTACTAATGATGATGCTAGGACATTGACTAGGATAGGTCATATTATGTTGTCACTTGTATCTGTCTTAACAACATTAACCTTAATTTCATATATTCCATTTACAGTCTCGCTTTGGGCAATCTGCTTTGAAGCCATCAAATGTGAAGAACTTCATGTCAATGCAGAGTTTATGTTCCTCAGGTGGACAGAAGTTGTCCAAAAGCAACGGCAGTCTGAACACATTGGGCAGTTTAAACAGTCCTCCCCGTCGCGGGCCACTAAAGTCCAGCAACACCCATCATATTAATAATCACGAGAGTGAGAATGAAGAGAACGACAGCTTGTCTGATTCAAGACAGAATTCCATTAACAGCTATAATGCTTATAGCCCTGGGTTTAGTGTAGCACGTGGTCAAATCAGTGCTTCTACAGGACATATTAACCATATCGGGGGGTCACTAGACAGAGCATCCCGGGGGGTGCGAGATATATCTGGTGAGAAGAAACCACTATCCTGCAAGAGTATGGCAACTCTGAGCCGCCTCCAGTGCTCTGGTGAACCACCTCCTCCATATGAGTACTCTCAGTCGGTAGAAGATGTAGCCCGTCAACTTGAGGAAAGGCTAAATGAAAAGGGAATGGAGCTAAGACAGCTTAGAAGGAGCCCAAGTGACAAAGATGATCCTTTTACTCAGGTGAGTCAGTTTGCTACATGAGAAAGCACATTTGAAAATAGTTGCTCTCTTGCATTTTGTATAGTACATAGCCACCTGCCAGCGAGGGACTTCTTCGTAAGACCTGACGTGTAAATACGTATATTCCGTATAACAGGCTTATTTTGTCAGGTGAATTTTCATGTGGCAAACACATAATAATTCACAAATCTTACGTACAAGTTATAGATTTTTTTTTTAATTTATTTGTGGTACAGAAGTTGAAATTATTTTGGGTTTCATCCTTTTTTTTAATGCATAGTGCGAAACCTGTGGCAAACGTTGCAACCAGAGATGAGCGAGTAGTATTCGTTCGAATATCGAATCCTATTATAGTCTATGGGAAAAAACAGGAATGTTGTTCTGATTTCCATGGAAACCAAAGTTCGACACCTTGGATCTTCCAAGTTCTGGAAGTAGCAGGATGAGGAGCACGAGGAGGTTTTTGCATTGAATTCAATGGAAATTTCCCGCGTGGTATTCGACTGATACGAGTATTCGATCGAATACTACTTGCTCATCTCTAGTTGCAACAAAATGAGATGGGAACACGCCTTACGAGCCCAGAACGTAATTTCCAGCAGCTGTATATAGGGATGCCCACATCACCAGGTTGCCATTCACAACTTGTCAAATAGTCTATCAGTTTTGACTAATCCCCCAGTCTGTCTGCCAGGAGTTTAATTCTTGGTGAATGGAAGTTGTCATGCTATTGAACTACTACCTCACCTCTGCAGGTATTTGAAGACAAGCGTCGCCTTTGGATGGAAGAACTTGACGAATTAAAGCAGATGTACATAAGTAAGCTGCAGCAGATCTCCCAGCAGGCCCTGCGAAGCCAAAGAGCCTTACAGCTGCAGCTTTATAAGGTTCAGCAGGAGAAAAAGCGTCTTCATGAGGAACTGAACTCCATGAAAAAAGAGTGCGAGCAGCTGAGGCAAAAGCAGCCAACCCCGACTGAAATTCTTAGTCCTAAACTTGAAGAGTCGAAGTGGGAGGTAGGAGAATTCAGTGTAATGAGTTATCTTGGTGCATTGCATTTATACTGAAACTGTAAAGTAACATTTGCCATTGACTTCTTTTACTCTTGTAAATGAAACCCACCCACATATATTGGCCAATCATTTGATCACTGACCATGATATACCGATGGAGTTCCATTTGCATGAGGCAGCCATGGCGTTAGACATAAAGCAATGTCTTGTTACAAAGCTCGTCATGTATGATTCTAGGGATGGCACCCCCTGCCATTACTAGTTTTGCCGGCCATATCTATCCATTCATGAGACGACTTTTCTGTTTGAGAATGTGTAGTCAGTCCTGTATGCTTTTTTCTAGCGATGCTGCAGAACAATCCCAGCACGTGTTCCATGTTAATATTGGATCCCACTGCCTCAGTGGTTCCAGTTCTTTGCACATGCCAGCCTGTGAAAGCCAGGCATGTGCAAAGAACTTATATATAGATGCCAGGAATATCTGTATGAGTTTCAGGTTGAATGGTATATATGGGGTCTCTGAAATTTCCTCCGACAAACATCGAGGTGGAAATGAGGATTGGGCAGAGATCATGTATATTCCCCTCTTCCTAGGTGAAAAACGCAAATGCATGGCCAAGGTGACTAAGCATGTGTATGGTGGAGTCAGAGGAGTAGCTATCTGCTGAATGAACGTTTGGTCATCAGCTGAATCTGTGAAGGGGTTTTCATAGGTAGGCTATCAAATTCAGAACGTCATATGGGTGGAGGTCCAGCGTTTGGTGTTTGGTCCAGTGTCCGCTGCTAATGTCCGCACAAGATTTTGAACAGACATTAGCAGCGGACACTAGCTGTCAGACACCGACGGTAGTGTGAACGCTCCCTAGCAGTGTTTATGTTTCCTCACCTCTCCTGGTCGAACGATCATTATAATCATTATTATATATAAAAAAAAACACATCAGGGGCCTGCTGTGCCCCCTTATGTCCCGGGCCCTGTGGCAGCTGATAACGTGGTAGTTAGGCCCCTAATGCAGAGACTTAATAAGATAAAGAACACGACCGTCTCCTTCTGTAAGACTGGTTAATATATTGCTGTTCGATCTGTTTTTGTGGATAGGCCAGGGTGTAAAGAAACATAAACTGAATAACTCGTAAAGGTTAATTTTTAATGGATTATTAGAGAAGGGCTGGGTCAGTTTTGGGACAGGTTTGTCCTTTTGGTGCAAAGTCCAGTTTCATGATTCCAAGTTTCTTTTCTATCACCCTAATTCAGGAGCCAAGGAACAGTGATATGGATCCTAGTGTTAACCTCAGCTAATATTGAGATCTTTCTGCTGCTATTAGCGCTCAATAATATCTACAGCTAGCGAGCAAGATTCAGGAAACCAGTAAGCCACAGGTTAGGGGTAGACTGCTGTAGATGTTATTGCACCCCACCTTCATCACATGTACCTAAGTAAAGAACTCTAAGAGGGCGGCATATATTTCTGTTCTTCATCCATGTTATTGTGGCACACATTACAGAGCCAATACTATATTATCATTGAGCTACCCAATAATGTACTTTTTCATTTCATTTTCTAGATATCGCAAAAAGCTGGTGAGATCTCTCTCTTGAAACAACAGCTTAGAGACTGTCAAGCTGAGATTACACAGAAGATGGGGGAAATCTTTTTGATGAAGACGCAACTTCGAGAAGCGAAAGCTTTAGCTCGAGACAAAGATAAAGAGTCTACAGACTTAAAGGCTCGTCTTCAAGCTTTGGAGGTTGCTAAAGAGAAATCTCCAACAGGCACTCTCTCTAGTGCGGATGACTCAAAGTGGGGTCAGAAAGAAGGGTCAGAATCTTCCGATATAGAGAGGCTAAAGGCTGAGTTAATACTGGAGAGACGTCAGAACGAAGCGCAAATGCTAAATTTTGAAAATGAACGGAAAATTTGGAAACAGGAAAAAGATAAAGTGCTAAGGTACCAGAAGGAAATCCAGGCAAGCTACCTAGAAATGTATCATCGCAACCAGGCCCTTGAGAGACAGCTTCAAGACGTTCGAGCAGTTCCAGTGCAGTCTCCGAGTACCCCCTCACTTTGGATGGACGCTATGGATTCATTTGAGACCACATGAAACATACTTTCTGTGAGTTATGGAAGCGCTGGCCATAGGAACAGGCATTTATTTATGAGTTTAGACGAAGTGGGAACCGCTGCGATTCTCACAAGCCAGTCTAGTTCTTTCTGATCATCTTGTGGTATGAGAAACCACCTCATTCTCTATCGATCACTATTATTTGGCCATGAAAACTTTTATGCTACTACGACATGGTGACATTCATTGCCAGATTTGGCGTCACCCATCAGAACTTAAGTTTTTGGTACAACACAAGGGAAAACCACTCGTGTATTTTGAGATATGTGTATAGATATTGGTTATTAAACAATGTTGAATGATTCAAAGATCAATGGTGCAAATATGACAAATATGATGTGAGGATATTCTTCCATGACTAGCACACTGCTGTGTTTTAGAAACCTCTGCCCGGGGGTAGACGTCCTACAGCACTTTATCCAGAGCCTTGGGTCACTTGTTTATTGAGGCTTAAGAAAATGGTCATTTTTCAGAGCTGTGAAGACAAACCTATATTTGTAGGCGCTATTAAACCTTTAACCTCTACAATGTTGTGACAGTAGTTGGAATATAGTGTACAACATGTTATTATCTGGCTGTAGTTTAAGGATTGGGCCTGTATACTCCTTGGTCTGGCTGAATGTCGATGTAGTGAAGAATAATCCAAGAAGCATTGCTTTAGGTTTCTTTCACACGTTGCGGTATGGCTAAAAGTGCATAAAAACCATCAAGTTTTTCCAATGTGGCTTTTTATGACTTCGCCACAATCAGTACACAGTTAGCAGTCAGAAATGACTAGGTTAACCCTGCTTGTTTGATGGAGGTGGTTCCTCTAACCTTTTGAGTCTGCTTACACTATTTCTTAAGATTCCAGAACTGGTTATACAGGACCAGTTACATGCAATCACATCTATCCCACGATAAAAACCATTGAAAGAAAATGTCCCATTAATGTGGAAGGTTGGTGACAGACAAGCATTTTATTTGGACTGACTAATTTATTTTTGTCATGCCTAATAACCTAATATAACCTGGTATAAAGTAATGTCGGGTATTAAAGGGAACCTGTCAGTTGCCGTATCTCTGTTAGTAAATACTTGCATTTGTCATGAAGTTATCCAAAGAAAAAAAGACTCCTAGCGCTGCTCCACTAAATAATCATATCCCAAAGCGCAAAATGTGATAAAATAACATGTAATTTTTACACAAAGGCACAACGTATTTCCACTCCAGACTGGAAACATCAAACCATATCGCAATATTGCTCTAAATACGGACCACATATTTACAAGCATAATAATAATATACATACCGACACCTTGGATTAAAAAAAAAAAAAAAATCTAAACTATCAAGAGGCCATGATTTTCGTTCCTACCACTCAATGTCGTATGCAGAAAGGTGTTCTGATGAATGTCTTTCCTCATATGACATGGAGCTGGATTAAGATTACGCACTCTTCATAGGTGGTTTTCTTTTTTTTTTAATCCCAAAACACCAGTATGCTTGAGATTATGAGGTACATCATTGCTGTTGTATTGCCCTCTGGCCCTATCAGTTTACTGTAGGTGGTCTTCCTCCATTCAAAGCTATATCTGATATGGTGTTGTGTTCAATCCAGAGCAGAAACTACTTGGGACCTAAATGTGATTTTATCATATTCTCCACTTTGGAATATTATTATTTGGAGAAGCAGCAAATTGAGTCTTTTATTTTAGGCTGTTTGGATGATTCTTCTGACGAAAACTCCCCCAAAGTTTTTTTTATACCGCTCCAGCTGCACCTCTGGGTACGATCTCTTGACATTTGTTGTGCGACTTGAAGGATCTAACACCATAGCTGGTTTCATTTCCCAAAAAGGGTGACCGCATCTGCCTTTGGGATGTTTGTTGTGTTTGCCATCTTGGTTTAATTTAAAAATGCTATACCTAGAGAGCGCCTGTTCTGTCTTCTGTCGCCCTCTGTTTTAGAAAGGGGGCATATATTCCATTGCCAATCGGGTGTATTCCTGCAAAATCTCACACTGTGGATAGTGACACCTATTGGACAGTGTCAGGGTGTGCAGAGACAAACCCAGTTATCTAGTTGTTCATATATTTCTAGGACAAATACAAAAATCTGATTTTATTAACTTTTTCACATACAAACCCTTCCGGCTTACAGCTTTATACTAGGTCCACACTAGCGTTAGGGTTTCTGTTCTTTGGGTCTGCTTGGGGACCTGAAAAATGGAAACACTATCCACGTAAACCGTTACCTGCAAACCCATGAACCCCATAGACTATAATGGGGTTCACTGGGTTTCCATCCGGTTTCAGTATTATATAAGGTGGAGAGAAATGTCTGGCTTGCAGGACTTTTTTTTTTTCTGCCTATTTGAAGCAGTACGGGGGACAAAGTTCCCCAAATGTTAGTGTGAACGAAATCTTTAGTGACAAAATTATCAATCCAAATACATCAATAATACAATCTACTAATATATAATATTTTTTAGGCAACTGGATGGGACCCCTCCAGCAGTATTCGGCATCCCTGTTCTGTCGTGTCCTATCTGACATGTGCTGTCTTTTTCACCATTTTTCCTGGTCATATTTGTAGTGTTTTCTTTTTCTAAAACCAATGTTACCAGATATTTGATCTTAAAGCTAAAAATGAAATCTACAAACAATGTGGTCTTTGCCTCATTACTATTGCCATGTTTTTTTGGGTCATTGTTTTTTTTTTAAATACAGCTTGCTCTAGGTTTGGCATTTTTAAGACATTTTTATAGAACCAGAAGAATGGATCAAACTCATGGCAACAAAGGAAACCTAAGGCCATGGCTACACAGTGTACACTGCAGTAAAGACCATCTGCAATTGGGTGTTTTTTTTTATTTTATGTGGTTGACCTGCAGGTTTCTCTTGGGGTTTGGCATGTTCTGGTAAATCTTGCAGCAATAATTGACATTCTGTGGGTTTAAGGCCCCGTGCACACTACCATGTGCGGGCTGCCGGCCATCATTGAACGGTACGGCTGGTGCATGGACGGCACAGTGATGTCATGAAAAACAAGATGGCACACAGTCGTGTGCAAGGGACCTAAAAGTCATACAGCATGTGGATAAGTTTTGTTTACATCTTAAAGGAATTGTCCAAGACCCTATATGTATTGGATATGTATATGGATAAAACCAGCTTTGCTTCTATTAACTAGAAAAGATATTTAAGCTCTGTTATTCAGCTTTGGACTCCCATTTTATTCATGTGCAAATCATGGGAAAAGTGCTGCAGGGTGTGCTTATCTTGCTGGGTCTTGGTGCCAGCTCTCGATTTCTGAGCAAAGCACTTTTCTTCTTATTTGTATATGAATATGGGGCTCTATGGCTGAATAATAGAGACATATTTGGAATCTATAGAATCCCCATTATAAGTTACTGTGATTAGGTTTATAACCAATTTATTGCTGACACACTCCCTTTAAACATATATATTTTTATTGTATTATACTAGACAGTCATTGGAATCTATAAAACTAGTGAAGCCAGTAAACCACAAACCTATTCCCCGAAAAGTGGAACACGGTGCTGTAATGTCTGTTGCTGTACATTTTAGTGACCATGACTTGCTTTGTCCGTTCAATGTAAAATGTCACATTATTATGTGTGCTTTTATTATGTATCTTTGATTTTGTTTTTTTTAAACAATTTTCAGTATTGAAATGTGAAAAAATCTGCTGAAAATAAATTGAATTTTTTAAAATTTGTAGTTTATTAATAACCGATTTCTCTATTTGCTGGATATTTGTTTAGACTTTAGTCAGTTAAAACTAGATAGGTAAAGTCTGCAGGGTCAATTTTCACAGCACAAAAGAGATATAATTTTAGAATAGATATAATCCACATTACTTCTGTAATACGATGTGGATTTGTATCCCGTCTGGACATTCCTATGAAATAAGTTTTGTCATCATAATGGAGTTGGTGATTTATATAAAACCAATGGTAAGGAAAATTAAGACGTATGCGCCTACCAACCACTCAGTTGCCAACAAGGGACTGAATACTAGCCATTGGAAATTTCAATTCTGCCAGAGTAAACTTTTTAGGGTGGACTATGAAGCTCAGGCTACTGACTATTGGTAAGGCCCCATGTTCCCACGGAGCAACGCGCCGCTCATTCTGACACGTAAACACGTGTCAGAGTGAGCGCTGTAAAACAGAATCCCATTGACTTCAATGGATACCGTCTTACATGCGCTACACATTGAAATCAATGGGAGGCTTTTTAACCCATTTATTTCAATGTGTAGCGTGCGTAAGACTGCACCCATTGAAGTCAATGTGATTCTGTTTTACAGTGCTCACTGACACGTGTTTATGTGTCAAAATGAGCGGCGTGTTACTCCGTGGGAACGGGGCCTAAGAGGGGGAAATTGACCACCTCTCCGCTTTATTGTAAGGATGAGACTAGTTCCCCCTTTTTAGGTAGCCTGTATCATAAATGTCCTCCCTACTGAATAAGGCTCTGCACGAGCGAGACTACCATGGTAGAGCTAAGGTACTGTATATGTCGGCCTATTCCTGGGAAAGTGAGGCCTGTTAGGTCACATTAATATGGAGGTTGCTGCAATTTGCAATGAAACCTAAACGTGAAAGGGAGGAAAAAAAATTCTCCTAAAACATCATTCTTCTTGTGACGCTGACAAGTTCTAAGCCTGGGAGATTGTGCATTGTGGTTCCTGCCCAACGTGACGTGCCTCATGATTCACTGAACTCTTGTCCTTTGGAATTGTTGCCGAATTTACCCATTTGTAATGTCCTCTTTAAAACAACAAGCTGTCTAGTTTCATTTCATTTTACTATGTGAATTACATAGAGCGTGAGAGCAAGTACCCACTTGTCACCAGCAGCTGCATGGAGATGAAGATCTGACACACTAAATCGCAGTGGGTGTCTACAAAACTTGGCAAGCTGGGCAGAAACCAAGCCTAGTTCTATCTGAATTCAGCACCGGAACTATTTCATCATATGCCCAAAATTATTGATTGTCGGCATTTAACCCCGGTTTTCATTTTTTTGGGTGAGGTGTCAGAAGTTTAATCTCATGCAGTCCTACCTGATAGTTAAAGCCTTGATAGAAGATCAGAGGCAGCGACTGGCTTTGATCTGTACATAGGAGTCTACAATTAAAATAGGCCTGAATTCCGAGCTCTCTCTTTATTCTAGACATGTGACAGACTCTTATTACATTAAAAAGGAGATTTTATATAGACCACAAGTCGGTCACATAAATCAGTTCGGATGGATTATCGTGCCGCCTTGAACTTGGTACGTGGCCAATTGCTAGGCAGTAGAAGTAAATATTCTGTAACAATTGGAGGTACACCTTCTGTCTTCATCTTAAAATCACTTTTTGGTAAGTAATAGTACACGTGAATATAAGAAACTTTGTACGATCTTATTCTAGAAATCTATTTCCTTCTCCGTGTGTTACAGAAGGGTTCTTATCCCTATCCAGCAAACACAGAACTCTATGGAGAGGGAGGAACCTTGTTGCTTTCTCATTCTGTGCAGGGATAGATTCTTATCTTGAAGATACAGCAATGTCGGAAGGGTTCCCGCGCTCTCCCTGTAGCAGGGTTTAGTAGCCGCAGTGAATTGTGTTTTTCAGCAGCCTCTTCCTCCCCCTCTCCAAAGACATATGTAAAAGTAACTCTGCTGAATAAATGGAGAAGGAAACATATTTATGAAATATTAACATTATATATTCAATTATACTATTCATTTATAAAAAAAACAAAAAAAAAAACAACTTGATAGTCTTCAGTAGTTGCTACTTTTTTTAATGGCCAACTAATAAAGATGGCAGATTACAAGCTTTTGGGATAACTGATCCCTTCCTCAGATTATCTCGAAAGCTTGTAATCTGTCATCTTTATTAGTTAGCCATTAAAAAAAAAAAAAGTATCAATTACTGAAGACTCCCATACCCACTGGCTAAGATGGTACAAAACCATACTTTTTCCTTATACTATTCATTTATGAATATACAGTTCTGAAGAAAACAGTGGCACTATCGCTCCAGGTTCCAAAAGTCTGACAAAATTATATATATGTATGTCACATAGAGATCTTCAGGGTGGTGCTCAACATCCCAAAAAGTGTCGAAATAGCATAAACTTTATAGAAGAAGTTTATGTGACATACTAGGCTTGAGAAAGCACCTGTATTGGTGCGAAACGGCTGTTGCCAACGCCATCGTATGTCACTTCTCCATTCTGGCTCTGTTTTTAAATAATATGCTTCAATAAAAGTTTAAAGAATTTTTTTTAAGAAAAAGATAGTCATTTGATTGAGTGCCCCCCACTTTTTTTTTCTATAAAGTTTATGCTATTCATTTATGAAGTAGTAAAATTGAAGACCCTCTAACCACTTATGAACTGGCCATTTTTCCTGGTTCAAGACCAGTTGTTTATTTTTGTTTGTTTGTTTTGAGTGCTATGAATTTTTTTTCAAATTTTTGCTAAAAATAATTGTTTTTAAAGGGGCTCTATCTGCAAAATTATGCTGATAGAGCCCCACATAAGCATGAATAGCCTTTAAAAAGGCATTCGGGGTCTGACGTAATCTTCAGCCATGCCTCCTCTTCCAGCGATGTCCTCGGGTCCAGTCTAACTTGCGAACTGACATTGATAAAAAAAAAAAAAAATTGCGCAGGCGCATGTGCAGTAGTAGAAGTAGCATGCTACTGCGCAGGCACCCGCACCATTTTTTATCAATGTCAGTCACTTAGTTAGACGGGACCCGAGAACATCGCTGGAAGAGGAGGCGTGGCTGAAGATAATGTCGGACCCTGAATGCCCGTTCACATTCGGTAAGGGCTCGTTCTGCTCTGCAGGTTTCCGTTTCCTGCATAAAACAGAGGCAGGAGACGGAAACCTGCAGGACTCTCTCACCCATTCATTTGAATGGGTGAGAAAGCTGTCCGGCCGTGAGCGGCGGTGAGCGTTTTGCGCTCTCCGCCGCGAAACCGTGTTTTTTAATCCGGACACAGTCGAACATGCAGTACTCTGTGTCTGGATTAAAAAATCCGGTTTCGCGGCAGAGAGCATAAAACGTTCACCGCCGCTCACGGCCGGACCCGGTCTGTGCTTTCCGTCTTCTGGCATGCAGAAGACGGAAACCACAGAACGGAGAGCCAAACACAGGTGTGAACCTAGTGTAAGTTCAATACATTCTGTTTTAGGGTTTTATTTTTAAAACAGGGGGGTAGTTAAATATAACTAGCGGTGCCTGAATAGCCTTTTTAAAGGCTATTCACACATATGTGGTACTCTATCACCACATAGCAAAATGCAGCAAAAACCACATAATACTTTTTTATGCTGATTTTCCCTGTGACTTAGGTATGTTGCACAACTATTGGCCCAGCAGCTTTTTTTGTTCCCCCAGCTGATCATGACTGCCAGGCTAGAAGGAGCAACTTGGCTTCCATAGTTGTATATACAATATTTATTGAGAACTGTGTACACAGAAGTAGGCAGGCAGCTAACTCCCTGGTTGTGCGAGTGCTTAAAGGGTTAGTTAACACGTAAATAACGTAAATAACTTTTTTCTGTAAAAACAGCTTTAAAAAAAATGCCAGGCTCTTTTCCCCTCCTGAAAAATGAATGGGCTGAAATCCATGTCGCATTTTTTTCCGCACTTTTTTTTGCAAAAAAAATGAGCGTCTCTTATTTTTGCAAAAAAACTTGCGGTTTTCACCTCCCATTCACTTCTATTGCTTTCTTCAGGCGGAAAACGCCTGAAGAAAACGTCATGTCGCTTCTTTTTCTCTGCTAGCAGAAAAAAAAAAAAAAGCTAGCATTCTACATAGACTAACATTGTATGGAGGAGGATTATGACGTGGATTCCGCTGTCAAAATCCTCCTCCACGTTCCTGTGTGAACTAGCCCTTAAATCTGCAACGATGTATAGGTGTTAATAGATGTATCTGGGCAGCCCAATCTAAACAATCCTTTCAATGGAGTAGTAAGGAAATGAATAAAGTGCAGAATTTCACAGAAAGGAGCCAAAATTTAATAAAATATTACAAAATGTATGAAAGGCGTTTTCCGGGCAAAAAAGGTTTAAAAAAAAAAAAAATGTCAGTGTTATTAAGTTAGTAAGTGCAACCAAATACCTTTAGCCATGGTTTGAGTGATTTCCTGGGTTTCTATAGAAGCTTCTGACATCCTCTGCATTTGTTTACATGTGTAGCTTCCTGTTATGTTTTCCTACAACTACCTCAGACAACCCCTTTAATGACACAAAAATTTGGAAATGGAAAGCAAAAGATGTTCGAAAGTTTAGTTACGGTTTAACATTTGTTGGGTTTGCTTTTATTGATGAGACATGAGAGAGGTTTCATAATCCCATATGTTGGGGAAACAGCCCATATGGAATTAGGAGTTGACTTTTTATCATTCAAATCTGACAATGATCTCGGAAAGAGATTCATGTCCTGCAAAATACTATTGTAAAGCTGAATTCAATGCACTTTCAGTTTTGCTGGTACCTTCCCCCATTACAAGTATACCATCAGGGGGGCATGCCTCACTACCCTGCAATGACTCTGATCTACAAGACTGGCCCCTCTGATATGTTACCTCTGCAAAGCTGACAGAGTGCAGAATTCATTGTGTTGACAGCTTTGCAGTGGTACATAACAAGTCCCAGTTTAGAGGTCACAGCAGGTCCTCTATATAAGTAGTGTTTCAGATTAGAAGTTCTGAAGGAGACGCCACCAGTCACATTAATTCGGTACCTCTCCTTGCAGCTGATAACATATTTAGTAGACAGCTGTTCAAGGATTAACATACATTACGACTACTACATGGCAAGGAAATGTACCGCATGTTACGTCTCAACATTGCCAGCAACGTCCTAAAGGCAGACCCTCCATTATAGCCAAAGCTTCATTATTTGGACTATGACCACTTTGCAGTTTGGAGATCCAGGTACAGCTGGGCTCAGGCAATATGCTGGGACTGTTGAAGGCTTTCAAGCCAGGTTTAAATTTATATAATTTAGCTCCCTTGCACACAACTGTATGAATAGTCAGCGTCCTATCCGGACATCACACAGACCCATTGCTTTCTATGGGCCTGTACATATGACCATGAATTACATTGGGCACATGTGCAAGACGACAGTCTGGGATACAAATATGGAACAAGTCCTATTTCTGTCTGATTTTGCGACCCTGCTTCTATGGCTCTTGTTCATTCACAGCTGGATGTTAGCACACAGTTGCATGCAATCCGCTTTAAGGGAATGTCTATTGTTTTGATTGCATTCGATCCAAATTTTTATGGAAAGTGAAACAGCAAAAAAAACAAAAAAAAACACACAAGAGGGGTGCGTTTAAAACAGGGGTAGGGAACGTACGGCTCTCCAGCTGTTGCAAGACTACAACTCCCAGCATGTATACTTGCTCTGCTGTTCTTGGAACTCCCATAGAAGTGAATGGAGCATGCTGGGAGTTGTAGTTTCACAGCAGCTGGAGAGCCGAAGGTTCCCTACCCCTGGTTCAAAAGAAACCGCTTACGCGTTTCAGGGACATCGCTGCCCCTTAGTCATAGTGGCTATGACTAAGGGGCAGCGATGTCCCTGAAACGCGTAAGCGGTTTCTTTTGAACGCACCCCTCGTGTGTTTTTTGCACTTCCTTTTTTTTGTGACGTGTGTCTCTTTTTAATAGATTAAATAAAAGGTTATTTTTTACTGAAGGAGTGTCGCAAACCAACTTTTTCTACTTTATACCATTGTTGGCTTGCCCTCTACTAGCCCGGAGGCTAGGTTTGGCACCTCCCAAAATTGTCTCTTCATATGCGGTAAGCAAACAGTCATTCATTCTTTTTTTGTATCGCATATTGGAAAATTGTATCTCTTTTTATTATACAAACGATAACATTTGTCTCTCAATTTTGGTCAAAGTGGCCAAGCCCTTTAACGCTCAGTATTATATATTGGGAGAATGCTGACAGTGTGCTAAATTCAGCTTTCTTGGTTATATGTACCCCGGCTGCTGAAGTTATGAACACCAATTGTCAATACTGCTTAGAAAGAATGGCAGTCATTCCATTCCATATCTGCTATATCGGAGACTATACTGAGACAAGATTAACCTGTTCAGATATTACAGCCATGGAGTGAACTATGGCACCAGTTACTTGTAGGCCGCAAGGGTTTGGGGGAAATACAAGTATTTATTAAAGAGGACCTTCCACGTCTTCATCGATGTGCGGTATTCTGAATTCAGTTGGTTTCATGTATACACCCCTGTGCTGGAGATAATGATGC
Source organism: Leptodactylus fuscus (assembly GCF_031893055.1). Taxonomy (NCBI): domain Eukaryota; kingdom Metazoa; phylum Chordata; class Amphibia; order Anura; family Leptodactylidae; genus Leptodactylus; species Leptodactylus fuscus. The sequence continues at coordinate 161,348,684 of NC_134269.1, read as the reverse complement.
AGTTAATTTTGGCACCGATACCTCCCCACTGTCAGAAGGGCAGGCCGTACAGCTCAGTGACGGTAAGGAATGTCCCCTCTGACAGTACAAGTCTATGGAAATTAATAACACAGATACCTTCAGCACCAGGACACATAATGGGAAAGCCAACAGTGTGCCAGATTCAGAATACCGAACATCGATGAAGATGTGAAAGGTCTGTATTAATAAATTCTTGCATTTCCAAAAACCCTCACGGCCTACAAGTAACGGGTGCCATGTTACAGCCGTGGAGTGAACTATCTGAACAAGGTCATCTAACCTCAGTATAGTCTCCGCTATAGCAGTGGGATTGTCTGCCAGCGTCCATTCTTTCTAAGAAGTGTTCATTTTACCCCATGGCATATGATCCACATACAATGTTGATTATAGAGGGTGCATAGTAATATATATATTTTTTATGTAAATTGTGAGCCCCATATAGGGATCACAATGTGCATTTTTTTCTCCTACTAGTATAGCTTTGTAGAAAGGGAGGAAATCCACACAAATACGGGGAGAACATACAAACTCCTTGCAGATGTTGTTCATGATGGGATTCGAACCCAGGACTCCAGCGCTACAAGGTTGCTTTCTGCAATCAAAGACATACATAGCCTTGCACAGAGAAAATATATCTAGTCCATAATGCAGAGGCTAAACAACAGAGGCTCTATTGCTAAGAAATGTGCCCTGAAAACAAAACAGCTCAGCTTTGTATATAATGGGACTGCCCTGCCAATGTGCGGAGATGTAGTAGGGCTCCTATTGTAGTGCAGTACTCTGTGATTCAGATTCTATACAGAACTTGTTTAACTCTATGTGGTTATAAGCCAACAGGGGCAGCCAGGAACAAAAGCAATTTCCTTTACAGCAGCCAACTGTACATAATGCATTCTCATCCATGGCAGAGTGCTATGTACAAGTCAATTGTAATTTTTTCAGCCACCTTATGTTCTTAGAAAAAGATCAGGAATATTCAGATTTTCCACTAGAAGTTATGTTTTCCAGACATGTGTCTGTCAGCATACAGAATTTAGACATCCAACTTGAACAGAATTAGGGATCATTTAGCATCGATCACACTACAATGAAGATCTCTCAATACTTTGTACATATCCATCATGTATCTATGAATACAAGAATAGGTCTAAAGCCCAAGGTCAACACTCAAACACTTTTTTTTTCTTAAAGAAATATTATATTGTAAGATAGACAGATCGTAAATCACCAGCCATTTGCAAAGGAAGCCCCAGTCAAGAGTTAAAATATGATACAACATTGTATTAAAACAATTTTAAAAAAAAAAAAAAAGAAAAAAAAAGAAAAAAAAGAAGAAAATACAAAAATAAGGACATTCCTTCAGGCAAGAAAAAAAAAAAGTCCAAATTATGACTTCTTGAGTCGATAACCCAAAATCACAATAAAAGATGTTTGGTAACATACAAAGAACAGTCTAAAAGTGGTGGTAATCTCTGCAAAAATAACTCTGTAGGTTACTGAAAGAAAGCCCTTCAGAGGGGTAAAGGCAGCCCTTGCACCTCCTCAAAGCAGTCATTATATGCGTCTTCATACTCCTCATTAGATTTTACTAATATTACACAGGTTGGCCGCTTGGATCCGGCAGCAGCTCCCAAATCCTACGAAAAACGGAAAAACAGTTCACATAACTGTTGCTTTCTCTTATCATTTACTATCCAATATATTGACTAAAAAGCAATACAATCATCCCCAAATAAGTTTTTTTTTTCTGCAGATCATTTTGTCAAAAAAAGTATTCATGGCAATACAAGAAGAATCACAAAATTTAGATGGTGTGTGCTAGTGGTAATCTTGGACAGTACACAAACCTGCTCATTTTCAGGTTGTGTGCTCTCACATATGAAACACTGCTCTACATATGAAAAACCCGACATGTAGGTTTTTGCTGTCCGCTTGAAAAGTCGGACATCTTTGGGAACGGACAGTTAAGGACAGGCACAGACTGTAAAAGAACGCACCCGATGTCCATTTAAAATTAATGCAAAATGTCACGGACACAGCTAGCGTCCGCTTTTAATGTCCGCACAAGATTTTGAACGGACATTAGCAGCGGACACTAGCTGTCGGACACCGACGGTAGTGTGAACACCCCCTTGGCCTGATGTTGATTATACAGCCTGATTATGGTTAGGAGGAAGGACCTCCGATACAGCTCCTTCTCACACTTGGGGTGAAGCAGTCGGTCACTGACGGCATTGCCCAGTGCTATTACAGTCTCATACATGGGATGGGAGTTATTCTCCAGCATGGAGGTCACCACAGACAGTATCCTTCTGTCACCCACCGCCTGTACTGGGTCCATGGGGCTCCCCAGGACAGAGCTGGTCCTTCTAACCAGTCTGTCAAGTCTATTTCTATCCCTGGCTGGTATACTACTCCCCCAGCAGTTAACTCCGAAGATATGGTTGATGCTATTACAGTTGAAAAAGGCCCTAAGTGGCGGCTCCTGAACTCCAAAGGCCCTCAAGCCTCCTGAGCAGGTAGAGGCTGCCGTGACCCTTTCTATGCAGCGCCTCCAGGTGATCAGTCCAGTTTGTTATTGAAGAGCATACCTAGGTATTATAAACAGATGCCGTGATTTTCACGGACCTGATGTACATGTCCATTAAAATTCTAAGGATGTCCATGCAATCAATGAGGCCTCATGTCTCAGACAAGTGTGCCTACGGGTGCCGTACGTATTGAATAATTCTTGTAAGCAAGAAAAGCCTCATATACATGGCAAGCACTACCCACATGCACATCTATTTCCAAACAAAACCAATAAAATACAGTGGGATGCATAAAAACAATATCCCAATATCTCGCCCTATCATGGGAAACAGTTTAAATAGCGCATCCGAAATCTACATATTATACTTACAGATTTAGAAGGAACATATGCATATGGTATGCTGCGCTCCTCACACATGACAGGAACGTGGCAATAAACTTCGATTGGAAGCGTGTCACCAGCAAGTACAACAATGCTACAGAAGAAGGAAAAAAAAATTTAATTCCTGCAAAAAACACAGATTATCGTATAACCTGGTCCACATGTTGACCATAGTAAACCACATGGCTTCTTCTGACTCAAACACTCAGCAGTCAAGTACACCCCCCTGGTTCCAAGATAAAGTCAGATAGCAACAGAGAAGGATGCACTTACAGTAACAAGCTTCTAGTACGTTGTCTCCTATCAGCAGAAGGCTTGTAGCCAGAGACCATAAGACATCAGTACAATAGAGAGGTAGGGAAAGTCTTGGCTGTGACTAGTACTAAGGGTTATCAAGGCTCTGACTACTAAGCCTAAGTTCACATCTGTGTTTGAGTCTCTGGAAACTGTTGCAGTGTGCGTCGTAAACCGCAGAATGAAAAAGTGCTGCAAGCCCAACTTTTTTTGTTTGTAGATTTCGGTTTAAAAGAACAGACGCCTGACAGATCCAATTATAGACAATGAGGTCCATCAGGCACCACTGGGTGTACACTACTTTAGCAGTCCTTGTGTCCATTGTTCTGGTCCTCAGATAGATCAGGACAGACAAGAGCGGCACAAATGTGAACACATCATAAGAGTGGTTTGGGCAGGGAGAGGGGAGACTAGGACTGCAGAATTATAAAACATTAATATCCTTAAGTTTTTAGAGCTCCTTTGCAGACCCAAGTATACCACACTCCACATGATCACCCCTTGTCTTGTTTGTCTGAGTACTGGATCCTAATTCTGGTGATGAAGGGGGGTGCATCTAGTTTTTCTCATCTGCAACCACGGTATGTGTACTCTGTGATATAAGTTAATCCACTTACCCCTTCTCTCCTTTATTAAGGAACTTTTGAACCTCTTTCACTCCTCTCCGGATATTCTTTTGTTTGGCAGCTTAAGAAAGGGAAAAAAAAAACATTAAGAGATTAAGTAATATTCAAGTAAACAGTCCAATGTACACAGAACTGGAGACAGTACTGTAAGGCAGACAGTCACACATTAGGGAGTTATTGTACAAATGATTACTTAATATTGATCAGTTCAGTGTAACAGGAGTGTGCGTGACTAATATCCATCGCCAGACTGTCTACTATACAACAAGAACTGAAGCCTTGGGGGCCGTTTTCTATCAATGTCTATCAGAGATTGACTTCCTGACCCTGAAGTCTACGATAAGTTGTCCATTTGTCCCCCAAAATGGGTTAGAAAGAAGCAAAGTAGTACAATTCCTAAAATCATCTCCACTACTGTCATGGCTACCTTTATTTTTTTTTATTTTTCTTTTATGTAGATTGTGTGCTCCCATATGGGGATCACAATGTACATTTTTTTCTCCTATCAGCATGTCTTTGTAGAAAGTGAGGAAATCCACGCAAACACGGGGAGAACATACAAACTCCTTGCAGATGTTGTTCCTGGTGGGAATCCAACCCAGGACCCCAGCACTGCAAGGCTGCAGTACTAACCACTGAGCCACCGTGTTGCCCCATGGCTACCTTTATTATAAAAAAAAAAAAAAAAAAATCTATTTGCAAAAGGTTTGCATTACGTTATCATGGAGCCAACACAGTTTGCATTGTCTTTGCCTGCAAAAACTGCTGTGGAGTATATGTTGTTCTTGCAAGAAAGCACAACATCTGGCCATACCTGCTAAACAATAGCCAGCTGCTAAGGATATGAATATACAGGATCATAATAAGCCTGAGACACTTGCCAGGAACTTTCTTGCCCTCAAGAAAGTGCACTTTTACATACTGCTAGAAAGCCAAATTCAGTACAATGTCGGTTTCAAAGTATAAGCTTTGGTGGTGGAGATATCAGTGCTGTTAGTTTCAGCACAGATATCTCCCCACTGTCAGAAGGAAGTTCTTCACAGGTCAGCATCATCACTGGGTGGTAAGAAATGCCCCCTCTGACAGTACAAGATTACGTTACAGTACGGTCAGAGGGGGCATTCCTTACAGCCCTACGATGACACTGACATGTGAGGAACTTCCTTCTCACAGTGGGGAGATATCAGTTCTGAAACTAACGGCACTGATATCTCCACCACCAAAGCACATACTGGTAAAGCCTGGCTAGGAAACCATCCTGGGGGTAAAAGAAAGAGCAAGCTGGGCCAGAGCTCGTTGTCCAGGAGTCGGCTAAGGAAGAAGATTGATATTGCACTTGAGAAAGGGCTCCAATGCCCGCAACGCGTCATGCCAAATAAAGTTGCCTTCTGAATCCTACTGTGGGTGAGCGCTGGTTTACTGCCTGTCTTCCATAAGGCTGGTCCATTCTTCCATACTGGTAAAGCCGTCAGTGGGCTGAATTCAGCGCACTGTCTGCTTTCTAGTGGTATATAAAACTACACTTTTATGAGGACATGAAATGTCCTCTTTTAAATAGACGTTGAACCCCTGATTCAAACCCAAATTGTTAAGTTTCTGCAACAGAGAGGGAGGAATTGCCCAACTGACCATAAAGAGTTTATCATATTGACCTGTCCCAATCTGGCATTTTGACCACCAGAAGCAGCCCTATTCCTATTTAAGTGAATGGGAGCGAGGCTGCAGTTACAAATGCTACATTATACAGACTGGAAAGCTGTATACAGTGTCATAGGAACAGAATGGCTCCCTTGATCTCTGGAGACCTGACAGTTATGATGCCCTCTCTGCTTCTGAGTGGGCACCTTACTTAACGAAACTGATGTTGGGAATGGGTTATCCAGTTTCTAATATCGGTGGCTTATCCTCAGTATAGGTCAGAACCATTAGATTTGTGAGTGTCCGACAACAGAGACACCCCTCCTCCAGGTCATCTGTTCAGGACAGCTTGACTCCCAGAATTGTTTACAAGCAGGAAATCGCACCCCTAACTTGCTGTACAAACCGTGGCAGCAGCTTTAGGTACTGCAGAACTTCTCTATATACTTCACTGCAATGCCAAAACTCACCACAAGAGAGTAGTGCAGATCCCAGCATGTAAACAATACCAGGAGCCATGCTGCCATAGGTAAATGACTGCTTGCACAGTATTGTTAGCGCAGGAACGGCGCAGCGGAGACCACATCTAAAGGTAAGAGACGAATAGCCTTTCTAAAGGCTATTCCGACATCTTATCCACAAAAGAAAAAAAAAAAGTTTTAATGGTAGAATCCCTTTAAGTCTGATGGAAACCACCATGTAACAGACCTGAGCACGCACCCCTGACTGATGATTTGTGGTCTGCAGCACCGATATTACATCACCTGTGAGCAGACAAATGTCATTTATGGGAAATCTCATTGACAGTTCATAAGACTTGGCACATGATAGTGATCTGTCAGCCACTTTGATCATAGGGGAGTCCAAGTGAGGAGACTCATTCTCCAAAGTGAAGAGGTCTATCTATACACAGTAGCTGTACTGAGCCTCACCCTGACATGCTGGAAGTTATACCAGAGGATAGTTGTCTATTCCATGCTGCAGTCCGTACAACTCCTCTGTAATGTCAGAAGACAACCATAGCAGAGATGTGTGTGAGGGAGAGCAGGTATGTACTAATATGTACTAATACACCAGGAGGCACACGTGGATGCGGCGCTCGTACCTTTCTTGATGCACTTGTACAGTCTCTTGGTCAGCTTCCTACTCGCCAGCGGCTTAGCGATAGGATTCAGGTTCTCCAGCAGCTCCTCATATGACCGCTCCGGGGCCGCGGCGGCCACTTCGGTCTCCTCTTCCTCCTCTCGCTTCTCCTTCTTTACCTTCATGTTGGATGTATAGCACCGAGACAGCCCACGTGTCCCGCACGACTCTCTCTCTCTCTCTCACACACACACACTACTTCCGGCTGGGTGACTTCCGTTTGTGGAGTGAGGGGGGGAGGAGCCTCTGGTTTGTCACGTGGGTAGTCAGACAATTCTCCTGTAGAATTACTACGTCTTATTAGTAACGCCATTCCGGACACTGGGAAAGCTGAGCCATAACGGAAGAATCTGCAAGAACTTGACTTGTTCTGTATAGTTTGCACCTCACAACCTTCAATAGATAGAAAGAGGGACAGACTATGTGGCGCACTATGCAGATATAGCTCCACCCACTTCTGTGCGGACTCCGCCCATTCTCATCCATTTTTGTATTTGCTCCCACTCAGTATAATCCTCTTACAGTCACCCCCACATTATAATGTTCTCCTCCAATTGCCCCATAGTATGAAGAAATTAGGGGGGGGGGGCATTAAACCGTGGGGGTAGTTGGATGGGGACATTAAACTAGGGCAGCTGAAGGGGACACTTACCTGGAGGCAACTAGAGGGGGGCATTAAACCGTGGGGGTAGTTGGATGGGGACATTAAACTAGGGCAGCTGAAGGGGACACTTACCTGGGGGCAACTAGAGGGGGGCATTAAACCGTGGAGGTGGCAGAAACTGAAGGCAACTAGAGGCAGACAGGTCCCCCCCCCAGCTACCCCCTACGATTTAATGTCCTCTTCCATTTGCCCGCAGTTTAATGTCCCCGTCCAACAAACCCCATTGTTTAATGTCCACCTCTAGCTGCCCCAGTTTAATGTCACCCTCCATCTGTCCCCCAGTTTAATGACCCCCCTCCATCTGCTCATAGCAGCCGCTAGGTCTGCTACAGTGGTGGTTATGCCATTGGTCAGAACTATGGTATAAGACAGGGGTCTCAAACTCGCGGGCCGCATGCGGCCCCCCCGAACAATTTTGTGCGGCCCGCACAAGCCTAGGGACGCCGGATCCAAGTTGAATCCGGACGTTTCACCATTTTGCCCACAGGCAGTTTTATATACTGCCGGAAAGCTGACAGTGCGCTGAGTTCAGCACACTGTCGGCTTTCCCGATGTGGGCCCAGTGTGAAGAGCTTATGGTCCGGTACCGTAGCTCTTCTATGGTCAGAAGAGCGTCTCTGACACTCAGTCAGAGACGTCCTTCTTCACAGCACAGCCAATCGCCCCCCTCCCTCTGCTCGCAGTACTCGTCCATAGACGAGCATTATCAGGGAGGGAGGGGGCGTTCCTCCCGGCTCTCACAGCACAGCGCGATTGGCTGTGCTGTGAAGAAGGACGTCTCTGACTGAGTGTCAGAGACGCTCTTCTGACCATAGAAGAGCTACGGTACCGGACCGTAAGCTCTTCACACTGGGCCCACATCGGGAAAGCCGACAGTGTGCTGAACTCAGCGCACTGTCAGCTTTCCGGCAGTATATAGAACTGCCTGTGGGCAAAATGGTGGAAGGTCCTCTTTAAACATTGAGGTGGAATGAAGGGGCTCATGACACTGGGGGCAGACGAAGGGAGGGGGGAGAACGGCATGACACTGGGGCAGAAATGGAGGGACATGAATCTGGGGGCAGAGATGGGGGGGACATGAAACTGGGGGCAGAAATGGAGGGACATGAATCTGGGGGCAGAGATGGGGGGACATGAATCTGGGGCAGAGATGGGGGGACATGAATCTGAGGGCAGAGATGGGGGGACATGTATCCGGGGGCAGATGAAGGGTGTATATGTAACTGGGGGAAAGATGTAGGGGGGACATATAGTTTACGGGTGACTGTAGGAGGATTATACAGTGTGGGGGCACATGAAAAATGAATGGGCGGAGTCAACATAAAAGTGGGTGGAGCTAAATTTGCCGCGGTGCGGCCCGCCGACTGGCTGGGATCTTGCTCTGCGGCCCACATTCTGAGTTGAGTTTGAGACCCCTGGTATAAGACAACAGCAGAGCAAGAAAAATAAGGAAATTATGTGAAGCTTCAAATCAGAACCTCCCACGCTCGTATGGACTTTTCCAGGTTGCACCACTTCTCTGGAATGCTCTACCTCAGACAATCAGATAAACTCCTAATTTCTACAGCTTCAAACTAAAGACACATCTTTTCAGACAGGCCTATCACAATTACTAATATAAACCCCTCCGTACCGTCATTAGAATCCCTAAAACAAACCCTTCTCTGTTCCAGCTCCCACATTACCTCACACAATATGATGCTGTTTCAGGCTAATTATATGTCCAGGCACCATCTGCACGTTAAAGGACACGACTAGTGACGACTCATACAGTTTTGTTTGTGTAATGACAGTAACCTCTATTACAACATTGTCTGACCAGTGTATAAGCAATGCTACCTCAGATGCTGCCCCTGCTATCGCTTGTGTCACCGCCTCTATCTCATAGATTGTAAGCTCTTGCGAGCAGGGCCCTCAGTCCCATTGTGTGAAGTGACTATTTCTTTGTAAAAGTGCTGCGGCATATGTTGGCACTACATAAATAAAATGTATTATTAATAATTAGAGATGAGCGAACACTAAAATGTTCGAGGTTCGAAATTCGATTCGAACAGCCGCTCACTGTTCGAGTGTTCGAATGGGTTTCGAACCCCATTATAGTCTATGGGGAACATAAACTCGTTAAGGGGGAAACCCAAATTCGTGTCTGGAGGGTCACCAAGTCCACTATGACACCCCAGGAAATGATACCAACACCCTGGAATGACACTGGGACAGCAGGGGAAGCATGTCTGGGGGCATAAAAGTCACTTTATTTCATGGAAATCCCTGTCAGTTTGCGATTTTCGCAAGCTAACTTTTCCCCATAGAAATGCATTGGCCAGTGCTGATTGGCCAGAGTACGGAACTCGACCAATCAGCGCTGGCTCTGCTGGAGGAGGCGGAGTCTAAGATAGCTCCACACCAGTCTCCATTCAGGTCCGACCTTAGACTCCGCCTCCTCCGGCAGAGCCAGCGCTGATTGGCCGAAGGCTGGCCAATGCATTCCTATGCGAATGCAGACTTAGCAGTGCTGAGTCAGTTTTGCTCAACTACACATCTGATGCACACTCGGCACTGCTACATCAGATGTAGCAATCTGATGTAGCAGAGCCGAGGGTGCACTAGAACCCCTGTGCAAACTCAGTTCACGCTAATAGAATGCATTGGCCAGCGCTGATTGGCCAATGCATTCTATTAGCCCGATGAAGTAGAGCTGAATGTGTGTGCTAAGCACACACATTCAGCACTGCTTCATCAAGCCAATACAATGCATTAGCCAGTGCTGATTGGCCAGAGTACGGAATTCGGCCAATCAGCGCTGGCCAATGCATTCTATTAGCCCGATGAAGTAGAGCTGAATGTGTGTGCTAAGCACACACATTCAGCACTGCTTCATCAAGCCAATACAATGCATTAGCCAGTGCTGATTGGCCAGAGTACGGAATTCGGCCAATCAGCGCTGGCTCTGCTGGAGGAGGCGGAGTCTAAGGTCGCTCCACACCAGTCTCCATTCAGGTCCGACCTTAGACTCCGCCTCCTCCGGCAGAGCCAGCGCTGATTGGCCGAAGGCTGGCCAATGCATTCCTATGCGAATGCAGACTTAGCAGTGCTGAGTCAGTTTTGCTCAACTACACATCTGATGCACACTCGGCACTGCTACATCAGATGTAGCAATCTGATGTAGCAGAGCCGAGGGTGCACTAGAACCCCTGTGCAAACTCAGTTCACGCTAATAGAATGCATTGGCCAGCGCTGATTGGCCAATGCATTCTATTAGCCCGATGAAGTAGAGCTGAATGTGTGTGCTAAGCACACACATTCAGCACTGCTTCATCAAGCCAATACAATGCATTAGCCAGTGCTGATTGGCCAGAGTACGGAATTCGGCCAATCAGCGCTGGCCAATGCATTCTATTAGCCCGATGAAGTAGAGCTGAATGTGTGTGCTAAGCACACACATTCAGCTCTACTTCATCGGGCTAATAGAATGCATTGGCCAGCGCTGATTGGCCAGAGTACGGAACTCGACCAATCAGCGCTGGCTCTGCTGGAGGAGGCGGAGTCTAAGGTCGGACCTGAATGGAGACTGGTGTGGAGCGATCTTAGACTCCGCCTCCTCCAGCAGAGCCAGCGCTGATTGGCCGAATTCCGTACTCTGGCCAATCAGCACTGGCTAATGCATTGTATTGGCGTGATGAAGCAGTGCTGAATGTGTGTGCTTAGCACACACATTCAGCTCTACTTCATCGGGCTAATAGAATGCATTGGCCAGCGCTGATTGGCCGAATTCCGTACTCTGGCCAATCAGTGCTGGCCAATGCATTCTATTAGCTTGATGAAGCAGAGTGTGCACAAGGGTTCAAGCGCACCCTCGGCTCTGATGTAGGAGAGCCGAGGGTGCACTTGAACCCTTGTGCACCCTCAGCTCTGCTACATCAGAGCCGAGGGTGCGCTTGAACCCTTGTGCACACTCTGCTTCATCAAGCTAATAGAATGCATTGGCCAGCGCTGATTGGCCAATGTATTCTATTAGCCTGATGAAGTAGAGCTGAATGTGTGTGCTAAGCACACACATTCAGCTCTACTTCATCGGGCTAATAGAATGCATTGGCCAGCGCTGATTGGCCAGAGTACGGAACTCGACCAATCAGCGCTGGCTCTGCTGGAGGAGGCGGAGTCTAAGATCGCTCCACACCAGTCTCCATTCAGGTCCGACCTTAGACTCCGCCTCCTCCAGCAGAGCCAGCGCTGATTGGCCGAATTCCGTACTCTGGCCAATCAGCACTGGCTAATGCATTGTATTGGCTTGATGAAGCAGTGCTGAATGTGTGTGCTTAGCACACACATTCAGCTCTACTTCATCGGGCTAATAGAATGCATTGGCCAATCAGCGCTGGCCAATGCATTCTATTAGCGTGAACTGAGTTTGCACAGGGGTTCTAGTGCACCCTCGGCTCTGCTACATCAGATTGCTACATCTGATGTAGCAGTGCCGAGTGTGCATCAGATGTGTAGTTGAGCAAAACTGACTCAGCACTGCTAAGTATGCATTCGCATAGGAATGCATTGGCCAGCCTTCGGCCAATCAGCGCTGGCTCTGCCGGAGGAGGCGGAGTCTAAGGTCGGACCTGAATGGAGACTGGTGTGGAGCGACCTTAGACTCCGCCTCCTCCAGCAGAGCCAGCGCTGATTGGCCGAATTCCGTACTCTGGCCAATCAGCACTGGCTAATGCATTGTATTGGCTTGATGAAGCAGTGCTGAATGTGTGTGCTTAGCACACACATTCAGCTCTACTTCATCGGGCTAATAGAATGCATTGGCCAATCAGCGCTGGCCAATGCATTCTATTAGCGTGAACTGAGTTTGCACAGGGGTTCTAGTGCACCCTCGGCTCTGCTACATCAGATTGCTACATCTGATGTAGCAGTGCCGAGTGTGCATCAGATGTGTAGTTGAGCAAAACTTACTCAGCACTGCTAAGTCTCTGCATTCGCATAGGAATGCATTGGCCAGCCTTCGGCCAATCAGCGCTGGCTCTGCCGGAGGAGGCGGAGTCTAAGGTCGGACCTGAATGGAGACTGGTGTGGAGCGATCTTAGACTCCGCCTCCTCCAGCAGAGCCAGCGCTGATTGGTCGAGTTCCGTACTCTGGCCAATCAGCGCTGGCCAATGCATTCTATTAGCCCGATGAAGTAGAGCTGAATGTGTGTGCTTAGCACACACATTCAGCTCTACTTCATCAGGCTAATAGAATACATTGGCCAATCAGCGCTGGCCAATGCATTCTATTAGCTTGATGAAGCAGAGTGTGCACAAGGGTTCAAGCGCACCCTCGGCTCTGATGTAGCAGAGCTGAGGGTGCACAAGGGTTCAAGTGCACCCTCGGCTCTCCTACATCAGAGCCGAGGGTGCGCTTGAACCCTTGTGCAGCCTCGGCTCTGCTACATCAGAGCCGAGGGTGCGCTTGAACCCTTGTGCACACTCTGCTTCATCAAGCTAATAGAATGCATTGGCCAGCACTGATTGGCCAGAGTACGGAATTCGGCCAATCAGCGCTGGCCAATGCATCCCTATGGGAAAAAGTTTATCTCACAAAAATCACAATTAAACACCCGATAGAGCCCCAAAAAGTTATTTTTAATAACATTCCCCCCTAAATAAAGGTTATCCCTAGCTATCCCTGCCTGTACAGCTATCCCTGTCTCATAGTCACAAAGTTCACATTCTCATATGACCCGGATTTGAAATCCACTATTCGTCTAAAATGGAGGTCACCTGATTTCGGCAGCCAATGACTTTTTCCAATTTTTTTCAATGCCCCCAGTGTCGTAGTTCCTGTCCCACCTCCCCTGCGCTGTTATTGGTGCAAAAAAGGCGCCAGGGAAGGTGGGAGGGGAATCGAATTTTGGCGCACTTTACCACGTGGTGTTCGATTCGATTCGAACATGGCGAACACCCTGATATCCGATCGAACATGTGTTCGATAGAACACTGTTCGCTCATCTCTATTAATAATGTATCTAGGGACAGGCTTCCTTAGTAACAAAAGAGTGAACAGTAAATTATCTAGAAGGGAGACACCCTTCAGGCACGAAGCAGACATATTTTTAATTAAAGTGCATTGCATTTTAGTCTAGAATCACATGTTCTATAAAAGGAGAATAAGTTGTCTGAAAAGTTAGTGACCATTTAAAGCATATCTTGAAATTCACATAGGTCAAGTGCTTTGGATTTTGTGAACCCCGTCCATATGTACTGTATAATGACAGTGATTCTGCAAAGAATGAAAACATATCAGCATATCCTATGAATACATTTACACTGGACGTACTTTGCAGTGGAAAATAACTAGTACAGATCATGAAATTGGTGCCAAAATCCCCAAGTTTTTTGATGGCCTTACCACATATTTTACCCTATGCCTTGCTAAAAGTTACATTTGAGGTGGAAATTGTCAACATCATGTCGTCATGGTGTAATTTGAAAATGTGCACGGCAAATCTGTTTCTACATAATCTACTACGGTACATGGTGATGATTTTCTGCCCACAATTTCGCAATAGAAAATCCACAGCGTATCCGTCTCATGTGAACATGTTCTAATAATAATAAACAACAATGAACTTTCTGATAAATATGCTATCTCAACAACTTTTTATTGCTTTTATGAACAAGAAACATTAAAAATAAATAACATAAACCTTAAATATATAACTGTATAACTTGTGCAAAGACATGAAGAGCTGGCACGTCTGAGAACAGCAACATATTCTATTCTGTTTCCCTTTGTTTTACTTGCTCAATAAAAACCTAAAACACAAAAAAAAGAGAATGAAAGCTTTAGTGAAAATTTATAAGAATTCACAGCAGTGTTAGGGTTTGTTCACATTATTCTCATTTCTGACAGTGGATGTGTATCTTAAATCTTCTTTGCCGGTCTGAACGCAGTGCATCAGAGGGCAAGGGTGAAAGGTGATTGGAGATCAAAAGGTATAATCAGCCTTAGTGTAATGAAGGTGATCACTGCAGCCCCTATGTGTCACAGGAGTGCAGTCACGTCCCCCCTTTTCCTCCTTGCTGTCTTACAAATAAGACTATTTACTGAAAGCAGATGCCAGTTAGATCAGTTGACCTTCTAAGGCTGTAGACCAGGTCTGTCTACAATTGAAGGGCAAAAAAGTCTTAGCAAGACCAACTTTTTCATCCAGATATTTTAGTTAAAAAGAACAGACACTCAACTGTCCCAATTACAGTCAATTGGGTCCCTTGAGTTCTGTTTGCGTCCCAGTTTTTTCATTCTTCTGGTCTATCAATGGTGGTCAGAGCCTAGAATGTGAATGGCAGAAATGCCAACCTTTCCTTGATGGCAGATGTCTGGGGAGATAAGGATTGGGCTTTAACATGCCCATGTGCAACATGTTTGGGCTGATTCCAACCTGCCTCGTCTTTTTGGTGTACACAAGAACAGCCACCACCAGAGGAGTTAGCCAGCAGCTTCCGCCTCTCTACTCTTTCAGAATACATGCACACTTGGCTGAGCAAACTGGCTGCAGCAGTAACTTCCCCTTGTACCCTGCCTGTTGTAGGTAATAAGATTATTACCTGGCCCACTCAGTTGGTCACCTGTTAAAAATGGAGTGGACCAGCTAAGGTTAAACCCCTAATTGTCATTAGGTTTTTTACAAGACAGTCGTGAAGAAAATCCTTCAGACTAATAAACAGTGTGGGTAAGGTTACCTCATTTTTAATTGTATTATTTCTAGGTTTACTGTTCTCATAATACATGGAAAGGCTGGGTCCTCAAAGGCACAAGAATTCTTTGGAGTGCTGTCCCTCAGGCTGTTAGATGGTAGTGCTTAAAGGGGTTGTCCAGGCTAAATATTTAAAGTTTAAATACGTTGGTGGCTGTGAATAAAAAAAATACATCCTGACCTGTCCAGGTTGCTCTGTTGTCGTCCAACGTCTGCTGTCACGGCGTTGTGCTGAAGCCGCTGACTGGCCTTAGCAGTCACGTCTTCAACATAATGACGGGAGGCACTGCCAGACCAGATGACATGGGAGGCGCAGGAGGACATCAGGGCATCAGGAAAAGGTGAGTGTACTTTTTTTTTTTTTTCACTGCCTTCAGCTTATTTAAACTTTAAAATGGTTGTCCATTTTTGCTTTTAAAAGTACACCCTTCTCCAAAAACTGCTTCCTATTTGAAATCTACATCCTGTTAAGCTTAAGGGGTTGCACCATTAATACATATCGGCAGCAATTTGCTGAATACAGGCAGATCACCGATGCCAACAACCCTGAAACCCTAAACTGAATAATTCTAATAATTTAGAGTAACTTTGTTATTGTTCTTAAAAAAAAAAAAAAGTTTCCTCACAGAAGCACTGCAATGATGTGCTTGCATCACACCCCTGGTGTTCAAAATGATGAGTTTTCTTTCTGAAAAGCAGGGATAGTCTATGTCCAGCCTAAGTTGTATCTCTGGTTCTTTCTCTGGGGATACAACAGAAGCTGTACTGTATTCCACTGGGCATGCATGACTATCATAGTCTAACTAGAATGATATACACAGACCTGTACATTATTAACACCAGGAGTTTCTACTCCAAGTAAATCCCATGTACAGTAAATTAAGTAGCTAATGACATGGACGCTGTGCCAGTTTATTTATGTATTGCCTTTGATGGCACTACTCACTCCTCCATGCAATGCCATCATCAAGACTGGGCTCACTGACACCTCAACTGGAACCTGAAATATTCAGCTCTCCTGATCTCACAATGCAGAAGCTACTGCTCTGTATGAGCTTGTCTGTAGAATATCACCTTGTCCATAATAGAAGAAGAGAAAAGCACAATAGTGGCAGACTACTATTGGTTTAGCATTGCAATACCTGCAGCAACTCCTCTAAATCTCTTTGCAACTCCAAGGCTTTCTGGTGAACACTGTGATGGATGCTGTTGTACATCACAGCATTCTGAAGCATTAACAGAATGTCTCTCTGGAACTCTACATTTGTCCTTATCTTTCCCTTACAAAGACTCTTTTTTATTGTAGAGAGGTCCATTGGCCTAGAAAAAAAACAAGTATATTAATACCGGTCTGTATGCACATATTTTCTACCAATCCTTTACAAAGTAACTGATAAGGGATCTCATCAAAAAATATGTTGAAGGACGTGTTTTTTAATAAGCGATTTTTTATCCATTTTATTATTTTATTTAACCTAATTTTTTTTAAAGGAAATTTTATAGACACATCATATAGTCATCATAAATAATTTTGCTAAAAATTCAATAGCTGAATACCAACCGTTTGACTATCTCCTTATATCCTGGAGCGTCCTTCTCCTGCAGTGGCTTCCGAAATGGTCCTGCATATCTGCAATAATATGCACATAAGGTGAAAAAATAAAAGGTGTACAAAGCGATTAGTTGTATGGAAGTCAACTGTACTGTTAGAATACACTTACATGGTATCGTCCAAAGAGAGGAGCATTGTCAAAATTAGTGGCAGAAAAGAAAGCTGACCACATACGCATATTCTTAACCCCTTCCCCTTTCGTTTTTGACTCCCCGCGTACCAAACCCCATAACTTTTTATTTTTCCGTTCACAGACATATGAGGGCTTAATGTTTGTGGAACAAATTGTTCTTCATATTGGTACCATTTATTATTCTGTACAATGTCCTGGGAAGATGGTAAAAAATTCAGAATGGGGTAGAACTAGAAAAAAGGTGCATTTGTGCGACTTTTTTATGGGCTTTCACTGTGTAGCCAAAAGGACATGTCACCTGTATTCTATGTTTCTGTACAATTTCGGGATACCAAATTTATGTAGTTTTATTTACATTTTAACAAAAATGTAAAACTTTGCAAAAAAAAAAAGTTTTTTTTCTACAAGTTGCCATATTCTGACAACTGTAACTTTTTAACATTTCCGTGTACAGGGATACACAGGGCGTCTTTTTTTTGCGGGGCCAGGTATACTTCTTAGTTATACCATTTTGGCTAATGTTTATTGCTTTCATTGCTTTTTATTCAAATTGTTACCAGAGGCAAAACATCCAAAAAACAGCGGTTCAGCACTTTAGATTTTTTTTTTTAATCCGGAGATACAGCCATTTGAAGTGACCACCTCCCTTAAGTAAATGTTTCAGCTATTTTTACTAAATTGAGTACATGTATGGAAATACTACATGTATGGAAATACTTCATTAGTTTATTGTCCCTGTGAAATATTGGTTGAACGTCAGCAGCTATTTTCCTCAAGATGTTCATTTTAGGGTCGTATATAATTACCCTGCTGTTGTCCTACTTCTGTTTCTACTCTAAGAGACGGCTCCTTGGAATTCTTGTAGCTCTGTGGATCTGCTCATCTACAACCTGTGTATGATATCTCTATTGTAAGAACGTATTCTTTAATGTTAGCCGGTGTTGTTTCCTGTAAATGATCAACTTTTTATATGTTGTAGATGAAAGCTTCCGTCTCAGATATCCTGGCTGGCCTGTAGGTTTATGGTGGATTGTAGTTTGTATAATGCTATTATTGATATATATGGTTGTATCCAGCAGTGGCCCCGTGGTGAACTTTTGACATGGCTCCCCCCCCTCCCCGACCGGCGCTGAAGACCCCGAGTGACCCCCCTCCCCCATTCCTACGCGCTCTATTATGCCCCAAAGTGGCCCCTACACACAGTATTATGCTCCATAGTGGCCCCTGCACACAGTATTATGCCCCATAGAGGCTCCTGTACACACTATTATGCCCCATAGTGGCCCCAGCACATAGTATTATGCCCATAGTGGCCCCTTCACATAGTATTATGCCCCATAGTGGCCCCTGCACATAGTATTATGCCCCATAGTGGCCCCTACACACAGTATTATGCCCCACTGTGGACACCTATTAACAATTTTTATACTTCTGGGTCAGAGTATAATAATCAGAAACCGAGGGGAAAACCCAACATAAAAAACACTGTTACTTACCTATCCCTGGCTCTGCTGCACTCCTTGGTGGTGTCTGTCATCTTCAATGACATCCGGGGCGTCACATGACCCGGGACGCAGGCCCTGATCATGTGACGTCAGGGAGGTCACAGGAGTAGGCCCAAAGCCTGTTTGGAGTCCGGAGAGTTAAGTAACAGTGTTTTTTATGTTCTTTTACCTCTCCTGGGCCTCCGATCATTATACTCATAGGGCCCCTGCCAGGATCGTTAAGTAAGTAGGGCCCGTTACCGGCTGGAGTAACTCCAGCTGGTAATGGCCTATTAAGAAAAAAATAAATGCATGGCCTGGGCCCTGTGGCAGCTGCTACCCCGGTAGTTACGCCCCTGGTGTCCAAGATATATATTTGAGATTTTGAGTAGTTGAGAGTGAGTCTGGTAGTAGGACGGAGTTTATTGAAGTTTTTATGGAAAGACAGTAATTTGTTTTCTGAGCCTGCCAGATTATTAGTTGGTCATCAATGTACCAGAAGTATGCCAGAGGTTTAGCTATACAAGTTGATAAATACTCCTCCTCTACTTTGCCATGAACAGGTTAGTGTACTGTGGTGACATTTCACTACCCATACACTGTAAGTATATATTTTTGTTAAATGAAACGTAATTGTGGTGAGAACAAACCTGATGAATTGTAGTGCAGGCTATATTAGTTGGTTATTTTTTTTTTAAAGAAAATATTGTCATGAGGCTTGGGAATTCAAGGTGATGATAAAATTCAGATCAAGGGATTCAATCTAACAACTGGATATATGAGTCTTAGATGGACACAATCCCCCCTCCCCCAATCCTACTAAATCCAGACTACAGAAACAATACACCCCCCTTCCCCAATGGGTTTTCTGGGCTAAAAATCTTTTTTTTTTTTTTTTTTTTAAAAAAGGTCTGTTAGTGTTATTAATGGGTTAAAAGTGCACCCATATACTTTTAGCAGTGTTTTGAGTGATTTCTAAGTGTCTGTGATATGTTTTGCATTTGTTTACATGTTGTTAGCTTCCTACTGTGTAACTTCCGGTGTACCTGTCACTGCTCCCCCCCTTCCTCTCTCACTGTGTTATACCCCCCTCGTCTCCCTAGCTAAACTACACTAAGCTATCCCACCCTAGCTAAGATAGGCTATCCTGCCCACTAATAGCCTCCCAGTCCCATAGCATCATACTTACCTGACTTTCAACGTGGGAGCGGGCTCCTCTTCACTGTGGGCAGCCTGGAGACGCTGCGCACAGAACGAAAGTAACTGTGGGACATGCGCAGTATAGATGGATTGCCATCTCTACTGTGCATGTCTAAAACTCATCCTCCAGACTGCGCAGCCACTTCAAAAGTAGAGGAGTGGAGGACCCGTTCTGGACACAGGAAGACACGTAAGTGTTGATGGGGATAGGGAAAAGGAGGAGTACTGGTGACGTTCCATTTCAAAAGCGGTGAAATGGACCATCACCGGATTATCAGAAAGTGTATAAGTAATTATGCATTTTCTTTTTAAATAGATGTAAATTAAAAGTTAGGTGGGGGAGGGAGTTTAGTTTATAGGTAGAATTTGCTTTTATCCCGGACAACCCCTTTAACTCATTACCCCTATAACCTGAGTATATATCACGATACCTTATCTATTGTATCACCTCATGAACTACTGTACTGTAAATGCCTTTGTGTAGCATCTTGACAGTGTTTTGCTCTCCTCAGTTATTCATTTTTCAAAACACGGAGGTTCTTTCTTGAGGCATTTGCAAATGAATGACAGAACAAAGCAAAACACTGGCAAGATTCTACACAAAGTCATTTATAGTAGTTCATGAGGTGATACATTAGCTAAGGTAGGGTAATAAAACTCACATTATAGGGGTAATGATTTTGTATTTTTTCTGGTTAACCAATAAAGGTCTCATACCTACAACAGTTTTGCCTTTTTGACACAAAAGTAGCAAATATTGCATTTTTTTTCTGGCTAACATGGTACTAAAATATTTCCCCACAGTTCTCATTAAAATGAATAGACTGTGAAATGCATACATGTATGGGTACACCAGGGCAAGAGGCTCTCTGCAGTCGCAGGTAGGGGTCCCACCTATCAACTACTCAGTAAATGTCTGCCATATTATATCCTGAAATTAAAAAAAAAAAACCTCACCTGTGATCTGCTATCACTTTCCATAGGGGTGTTAGCGTCTTACTGATGTAATTTTTTTGTTGGGATTTTTTAGCACATAAAATCAGCCTGAAAAATAGACAGGTATATAACTGCACATATACATACACACTGTAAATGTTCTAATAGACAAAGTTAATGCTCAGCATGTTTCAGATCATGGAACTTCACAGTATATCACAAGTTCAACTATCACTTATAGAATAGAATTAATTTATTTCCTATTTTGTATTATAGATATGATCTCGAAAGCAAAAACTAGTCATATCGGTATGGACAATAGCGGAATCCTTGTATTTCTCTAAAATATTAGTCATATTAATAGAGGATTTTATAGAGTTGTGAAAAATCTGCTAAAACAAGCTGAAGGACTCACAGTTCAAGCATGGGAATGGTCTTTGACTGGACACATTTAGTGTTCTCACAGACAGAAATGTCATTTTCTCTTTGTTTCATGGAAGAAGATTCTTTAACAGGTTCAGAGAGGTGGGATGAACACTCTTCGGCCAAGGATTGGGAGTCGGTGCATGTTATTACGGTTTCCTCCACATTTAGGTCCTTAAAAATAAAATGAAAGACAATTCATTACTGGTTGTAGAACATGTAGAAGCAGTTCATGAATTATGGTTGACCTTTGATTCCACCTATTGTTTCAATAAACATTGGATAAATGAATAGTACAGTGTGTATACACAAGGAATTTCAGTATATCTGACCATTATATGGCTAATATTTAGCAGATTTTCCCTCTATTTCTTAATTGAAGTTCTCCCTGAGCTTGTGGGTGGAAACTAGCTGCTATGAAGTATCAAATACGTTGCACACAGAAAGTAGAGGAGAATCTGCTTCATAATATTGTCTCTTACTCAAAAGCAGCAGTATCAGCAAGTTACTACAGGATAAGGGGTTACTTGGTCTGACTGGAATAACACTTTAACTTGCAATGCTCAAAACAAACAAGTTTATAATGAAATTTAATGGTATACCATGTCACATGACAGCTACCATATTTTTCGGACTATAAGACCCACTGGACTATAAGACGCACCTAGGTTTTAGAGGAGGAAAATAGGGAAAAAAAATTTTGAAGCAAAAACTGGTAAAATATTTAATATATGGGAGTTGTAGTTTTGCAACAGCTGCAAGGCCACATTGACAGGTGACCCTGCAGCTGTACGGGGATGCATAGAGCGTTTTTTTTTGCGGGGCCAGCTGTACTTTTTAGTTATACCATTTTGGGGGATATCTATTGCTTAGATCACCTTGTATTGAAAAAAAAACAGGAGGTGATTTAGAACTTTTATTTATTTCATATTTTTAAAGCTTTTTTTTTTTTTTTTTACTATTTTATTTCCCCCCGGGGGCTTGAACCTGCGGTCACTTGATCGCAAGTCCCATAGACGGCAATACAACTGTATTGCCGTCTATGGGACATTCTGTATATTAGTATTACGGCTGGTCATAGAGACCAGCCGCAATACTAATATATAGCAGTGACAGGCCTGGGAGCCTCATTAGGCTCCCGGCTGTCACCCGGACAGGTCGGCTCCTGTGATATCGTCGCGCAGGAGCCGGCCTGCAACTTTACAGGTACGGGGCCGGTGGGGACCGGCCCCGGGGGAGAAGGGGCCACGGATACTGACCCGGCATCCGCTGTACTAGAGAGGCGGATGCCGGGGAGGGATAGACGCCGGGGCCTGAGACATCGCTACGATCCTCTGCCCTTCATGAAGCCAGCGGCGGGGGCACGGAGGAGCCCCTGCCGCTGCTGGCTTCATGCAAGGCAGAGGAGCGCAGCGATGTCTCAGGCCCCGGCACCTGTAATGGCGTCTATCACTTGCCGGCTTCCGCCTCTCTATTACAGCGGATGCCAGGCGCCACCTTCAGACTATAAGACGCACCCTTCTTTTCCCCAAAAAAGTGCGTCTTATAGTCCGAAAAATACGGTAACTGGCAACTGGTAGAAGAGTAAAAAGTGTAACCATAAGTAAAGAAAATATACTGAATATCATAGAATAGATTCTACCCAGAATAAATCTGAAAGGACTTATTACTTTCCTCCTCCAAGTATCTAATGCTAAACAGCATAAATAAGTAGTGGAATCCATTCCCATAATCCATGGTGTTAAAAATAACAAACATATACCACGGGGTACACGTTTCCTTACTGTATGCAATATATTGCTGTATTCTGGCCCTATCTGAATCAATTCTATAGTGTAAAATTTTTTTTTTTTTTAAATCACTGAATTGATAAACATAAATAAAATATTCAGCAACAGTATTTAAAAAATTTAAGGCCTCATGCACACATTGCAGTGCAGGTCACTAATGCATTAGTATTTTTAAGCCAAACCCAGAATTAGCTGGAAAGTGGAAAAGTAATATAAATCTTTTCATTTTATTTCCTCTGTGTTTACAATGTTATCGTGGTTTTAGCAAATACAAACAGCCAACTAAAATGGTTACGTGTGAATGAGGCTTTAAAGTGTTTTCTCCAGGATAGATCAAAATATTTTTGACCTTTCCCTAGGCCATAAATAGCAGTTTGTGGGGGTCCAACACCTGAGTCCCCACCAATCAGTTGTTTGAAGAGATCATAGCATTTAACGTTGTGACCTCTTCAACAGAATGGGACTGTTGAAAACAGGCCACATTATGAATGAACACGACATCACCACTGGCCATGCATGTGGAACAGGCCTTCACCCATACTACTCTACCACTTCGAGCAGCTGATCTGTGGGGGGTCCTGGGTATTGAATAAGATTGTCAATATTATTTTACTCCCGGGAAAACTCCTTTTATTTTCTATCTGAGAAACTATTTACCCATAGCCAAATATTACCAAGAAAATATTCAGAAAAAGGTATAGAGATTTAATCTGGTTGAATTTGAAAAGTGGCCTATTTTTTGCGTGACTTGAGGGGGTGCAGTCGCATCGGGGCCCAGGAGCCTTAGGGGGCCCATAAGCACTGGCATCAGTATTGAGACTGCAGCTTCCATCTAGCCCATAAGCCAAGGAGACTCACAGATTACCCTAACCACACTAAGGTGGATTAAACGCCTTAGCACCCATAACCATCAATATCAAGAATTCACTGTAAGGATGAGGTAAGAGGATAAATGATCTACTGGGGCCCACAAGACTTTAGCTACACCACTGGCTTGAGTCTAACATTTTCTCACCTAGGCTATGTACGTCATGTTTCTTATGTCTATATGGCATTTAGGCTGGGGATGTTTTAGCAAGAATGTCCATTATATGTCTTTTTTTCACAGTGGGGCCTTATGGTATCTACAGAATAAAGTGCACTTTGAGGTTGTTTATTACACATTATATTAATGAAACATGCCTTCAGAAATGGGGCAGGAGTGATCATCTAAACAGAGGCCATACCTGTGATATGAACAGAGCCTTAAAGGAGTAAATAGAATAGACTAAACTATGGAAGAATACATAACCTAGAGACACATACAATCTCTGAGTATCAGCTGTATTAGCCTATGACGTCCCAATAAATGAAATACCTTTGACAGGCTATCAGAACTCTCATCACCCGAAGTGAGCACTAGATTCTCAAATGCCAAAGAAGTTAATTCAATTTCGATTTCCAGGTCTGATAGGTCTCCATGTAGAACTCGTTTTCTCCCAACATATTCAATGTCACGATCTTGACTAGCGCTCACAGGGCTACGGTCAGCATGACAAGTGATCTGACCTTGTTGTATATTCTGCTGGAAGTGGCAACTATTCTTCTGTAAGAAACAAAATCACAACCTGTATTTCTTCTAATCTAAAAATCATTTTGCAAGCAGCGTGGAGAATATCAATGGGTCATTTACTTAACAATATTTACAATTTAAAGAGACCCTTTCGGGAGTTTTTTTCAACTGCGTTTTCAAAAATGCTGGGTTTGTGGATGAGATAAAAGGAAATATTTCAGCTCAATATTAGATATAAAGATAAACACAGTATCTTATAGGGCTTGAGATAAGAAAGGCGGTTTTGGAAACCTTATTTCATACCGATGCTCCTTTACAGATAAATTTGTAGTTTTATAAATCTGTACAGTATATGAACTGAAAAGGGGTTTAAGAATGTGTTATCTGCAGTTTGGGCTTCGGTCGGTCATTAGAATTTTTTATTTGCATAAATGAAAATGTACTGAAAATACTAGACACATAATTCCAAATCAAAACAGGGAAATAATTTATCTAAAGGAATATTAGTCTGTTCAGAACAAAAAAAAAAAAAAAGCCAGCAATATTTTTTTAAAAAACTCAAGAATTTAATGTATAACCTGAAAAAATATTTGAGATTTCACTTTTCTATAAATTACCAAACTAATATTTAGTTACATAACTATTAATTCTGAGAGCCGCTTGACATCGGTGTTGTATGGTGTGGGACAATTTTTGGCACCTTTGAACAGGTATGCAATAAAGAGGACGAACCTTTCCCCATCAACGGAATCTTGCAGGGAATTCTAGCTGGTAGCTTGGCTTCACTTAATGGTTGACTGGTTGTGGTAGTACTCACTGGTAATTTCAGACCTTTGATCTTTCAGGAGGTGTTCACTTGTTGATCCTTTATTTTTGGCTATTTCTTCAACCCATTTGAACAGTAGTTCACCACTTCTTTCTGTGTCTTTCAGGTTTCAGTTGCTACTTCTAGGCATGTGAGATCAATTTTGCTGGTCAGCCTATATTTTGCTGTATTATACAACAGAGACCCGTCCTGCTTGATCTTGCCACAGATTCCATGGCCAATTCAGCCACACTATCTGCAACTCGAGACCCCCTGCCCATTCATCCAGGCCTAAATCAGCAGTGGGATGCCCCGACAGAATGCAGATGCACTGCATCCAGTCACAGCTAGCCCACGGCGATAATGAAGAGGAATTCCTCTACATTTTCTGCCATGTGAGTATACCCTAGGTTGCTTGCTATCTCCAAACATAATTTCTACCACTTCTATCATGATATATATAACATATATAAACACTACTGAATGTTGCTGCGCTATAGAAAATACCAATCAGTTTACAATAGATTTACAGGAGGATATATTTAATAACAGACTGGTATGAATTAGTGGAAAGAACTGATGGAAGAAAAAAATACAAATATTTTTCAAATCAGTGAAGATTTAAAAAGAAGAAATGTTTAAGAAAAAAAAAAAAAAAAAGGGATTTCTCAAAACGTTTGCAGGTTTCCTTACGATATGTTATCTCAAAAGGTACTTCCACAGTGTTGATAAATTTCCTAACATGATCCATTGCTCCTGTATTTTGGTGCCTCAAAAAACTGAAATATTTACTTAAAACTGCCATTTTTATTGAAGAAGAGTTTTTTCCAGGCAGAAAATAAAAATCAAATAGAAGAGTAACAACAGGAAGGGGGGGGGGCTAACAGCCATATCCCCGAAGTAGTATAAAGTCAGATTAAAAAAAAAAAAAAAAACCTGAGAGAAATACATAACAAAAAGGACAGGGGGTGGGGGAGGAAGGGGAAACAATCACAAGATTCAGGGGTGGATCGAGGGGGGGGGGGATGAAGAAAAGGAAGGGAGGTAGTGATCAGAGACCCTGCAAAATACAATACAGTGGACCCAGCTAGATTTAAAAGTCTCCTGAGTGTTAAGGGTAGCAGTCAGGAATTCTAGGCTCCGCACATCCTTTATTCTGGCCAGGAGAAGCCACACTCTTCCATTTTCTAGTAATGAGAGTCTTTGCAGCAGTGCAGGGATACAAGAATAGTATGGATGCCTTTTTGCCTAGGGGAAGGTTTAGGAGGTAGATAAGAGGGTCTAAAGGGACCCCCTGTAGGAGGAGAGCATCTGTCAAAGCCCTAACCTCCCTCCAGAAGACCTGGATGAGGGGGCATGACCAGAATTTATGATACAAGTACACAGTACCGCAGCGCCAACACCCCGAGGGGATTGTTGGGTTCAGGGCATGTAGGAGAACAGGAGTATAGTACCAGTGCATCGACAATTTGTACTGAGTCTCCCGAAAGGTAACAACGAGAGAAATTCTGAGCACAAGACCACACAATCTTCCACTGTCATGGGGATATAAAGCCACCCAACCACTTCCTCCCATCAGGACATGTAACAGTGAGAGGGGAAAGAGTCCATAGGAGGAAAGGAGCTGGTAAATTAAGGAGATAAGGCCCCTAAGTAGACGTGCTCTTATGGCAAACCTTCTCAAAGGTAGTGGGGAGAGATACCCTAAGGAATCCCATGGAAAAAGCGGACAAAATGAGCCACCTGGGAGTAGTGGAGCCACTCAGTGGCCGGGAGATTTAAGTTCGTTGTGAGATAATCAAAGGACCTGAGCTCCAACATCACTGGGTCAACCATATCAGCAATCCAGACCACACCTTGACCATAGCAGAAAACAAACTCTCTGGGAGGAGGGGATTATATAAGATGGACACCATTGAGAATCGTGGAGACATCAGAGGGAACTTGGCACCGCAGGTGGGGGAAGGGGGGACCCAACCCACAATAAAGCATTAGGGTACATGGAGGCAAGTCAAAGCTTCTCAATCTTGACCTATTTGGTATACGCCGGCATAGCCGCCCAAAACAGAATATGAGCGAAGATGAGTTGCCCAATAATAATGCAAAAGGTGTGGGACAGCCAGTTCCACAAACCCCCTCCATGCCAATATAACAGAATGGGGAATAAAGTGACGCTTGGCCTGCCATGTAAACTGGAAAATCGCTTTCTGTAAGTTGCACAGGTCCACCCGAAGTAATGCAACTGGGAGAGTATAGAAGAAATACAACTTATACAGCTTTGGTAAGAGAGTCATCTTGACTGTGGCAATTCTCCGACACTTATTTTTAAACCAGGATTCTTTGCTCCAGATGATCGGTCTTATGTACCTGCAATTCAAAGACATAACTACAGAGTAGACAAATATTGGGGCTCTGGTTTTCCTCTTGCATTTGTCATGGAATAACAAATTTCGCATTCCATTTATGCTGAAGCTTTGCATGCGCTCTCTGTTGGGCATTACCCTTGCTATAACCAATGAGGGTTTCTATGCAGCACCAGGTCAGGGAATGCATTTTTCATAGTCAGTGGTCTGGCTGTGAATGGAGACCCCTCTGATATGCTCAACAATTAAATAAGATTTAGGGCACGCCAATCCAATGGCAGAGCAGCGATTTCCAGGATAGACAAATGTGGTTGATATTGACAACCATGAGCAGCAGCAATGGAAAAATAACTAACTCATCCTTAGGTTATTAAAGTCTGTGGTACTTGTGTTGGAATAAAAAAAGCTTATTGTTCAGGAGAGATCAACCTGGTCTCACCAGTCAAAGGTAATAGCAAAATATATACCTCAAAATTCTTGAGATTAAAAGTAAAAACTGGCTGTTCTACAGGGCACAGATGTCACATCCACGTGTTGGCCACCATGGCAATGGCTCCAGTTTTCTAAGCACTTTGTGGATACTTCAATCATCTGAGAACGCAAGGAGATTGCAGGTGGTGCAGCGGGTCGTGAAACAGGAGTCGGATGAAGCGGCTCTGTTGATTTTCAGTTACGTTTACATGTACAATGTTTAACTTTTTTTTTTATTAACCTTCTTACAGTTTAACATATGTCCAAAACATGATGCCTTTATTTTGTATTTATCAACATATACATGATACATCACATACAAAAGAAGCATAAATTACACGTTCATCCGAAATCCAAACATCTATCCAATTGCCAATGTTCTATGATTCTCTCCACATATCTGCAAATCTTTTTGCAGACATTTAGACAGATTTATTGCTTACAATCTACAACATTGTGAACTGATAATTACACAATATACTGATTGTATCTGTAAACATCATTCGCATATAAAACCTAAAATGGAGGTGTAAGGTGAGTGGCGGTAGGGGGAAGGGGGTCTCTTGGTGATATCACAGTGACTTATAATGGAGAACATTCAAGTAAAATTCACTTATATTCTTGGTATCCATCATGTGACCTCTTAAACACTGATAGTACATAGCTATACAATGTGTGAAAAATTCATTAAGCATTGACGTTTTTAGTTTTCATAAGACGGCATACGTTGATCTACTACAACAAGAATGTGGCTTACAGAAAAATGCTACTTCGCTCTTGGAAAATGTCTTTGTGTAATTTGTACTACTACAAACCTGCATATAAATCACTGGCCTGGTTTACAGTTTTTATTGCATTTTTAAGGGGTTATGTGGAAAGTATTAGACATGTCACAGTTTCTTCCCTGCACTGGATAAACATCCATACTCTATATTCTCATCTGTAAAGTAAGGATATTTATCCAATCCAGAGAATACACTGAGAAGTTTTCAATCCCCAAGTAACCACTTTAAATCCCATACCAAGAGTAGATCCAAACGGGAGGAGACTATGATTACTTGTCCTGTTTTTAGGGCCTAGTCCCACTTTTGAATAAAAAGATAGAAATGTACAAGAACCACCTTTTACGTATTTACAAATAATCAGAACTGCTTGTATCGCCAATTCATGGAAGGCAGGGCAAACAGAAATATACCAAAAAACCCAGATACCGGGTTTTACAAACGAGTAATCCATTAAATCAATCATTATGTACACATCATTACTGCTATTGCAATGTACTGCATATAGCAAACCCCCTTATTTTTTCATCTTCATATCGGCTTCGATTGCACAACGGCGACCTCGCGTGCCTCCATCCTGTGAAAAAAACATAACAAAAAGTAGTGTCAGTATAAAGACAAGCAGATATAATTTACTGCCCTAATGTAAATGTAAGAGACGGGACAACCCTTGTCTTTTACAGATCTAGAACGTCAGTGACACTCGGATACGTTTGGAAAAGTGACATACCTGAGACACTAAGCAGTGACCTTCTGCCTTCTCATCCTAGTTCTGTTCTAAACCTGTCACAACTTATTGAATACACACTACGCTGTGAAATGAACACATCTTTAGTATCATGCACTAGATATTAATACTGTAACCTTGCTATTTTTGGGCTTGGACAATTCTTTAAACAAACATATATATCAGTTTGAAGGACAGAAAGAAGCAATGCACAGGAGACACAAAGCAGACAGTAATGTACATCAATTACACAAACTGCTGTAATGGGTGGGTGGAGGGTGCGAAAAAAACACATATCCTCCAATACAATGCAGCTATTCAATACTTACAAAGAGAGAGAGAAGGAAGGCAGGAGAGCCCATGGGGACACTGTCCTGTTAGAGGACAAACAGAAAAACAGGTCAGATTCCAGGGAGACTCTCCTCCGATACAAGACATTAAGAAGCTGGCAACACAAAAGCAGAGGAGGAGCCAGAACCTTGACAATCATCCAATAGAAGGGCAAGGAGACAAATATTGGGTACAGAGGTTTTCCAAATTTTTCAGCTCAATAATTCTAGAACTGGCTTCTCTTGCTAACCCACGGACTACAGAACACATCCTTGCTAACAAATGGTCACTCACAAGATTATTATTTCAACGCTAAATAAGCACAGTTATGACTATTAATAAGGGTAATAAGCTAAGGGATTGCAGTATGAGCAGTTCTTTTATGTTCCCCTCCAACGCATAACTTAGGAGAGAACATGATTTGACTAACACAACTCTTCAGACATCTTCATTGTTTTCTGAATTTTTAGCATGACTACATAGAGCCAAGGAGCTGTTACAAAGGCTATCTGACACGTTACCAGTGCCCATCATTGACAATCCAACAAATGATGCCCCCTAGATGGTACCAGAAGAACAGCTACAGGAAAATGTGATTTTTCTATGCCTGTTCATATATACCTCTTCTGGAAAATGGAGAGGTTTATGGGTGTATATATAACTACAGAAACTGCAAACCCTCAAAAGTTAAGCATACACAAGCTGCATTGCACTCTCCATGTTGTGCGCAATCTGCATTTTATCCACATATGATAAAACACATTCCAGCAACAATATTCACTACAAAGTAAAATTCATTTTTTAAATCCTATTCATGTATTAGAGGCGTTTGCCCACAATGGTAACTTACCTCCATCCAAAGGAAAGGAAATAATTGGAAGATCAGTGGGGGTCCAACCACTGGGACCCTCACCAATCCTAATAATGTGAGTGTGCAAATGAGCTGCCACTCCAGTGTTTTCTACAGGCCTGCCGGATATATTTGAGTGCTGTACTTTCAGTTCCGAGCCCCACTGTTCTGCAACATAGCACCTATCCTGTGTATAGGGAATAAGTTACCATTGTGTGCTAACCTCTTCAACTGTAACAGGCACCATGACAAGTGAATTTACAATTATTTATTGCATATATAATACACTGTATATTTTATAATTTACTATGAATTATGAAAGGCTTTCCTTTATATTTTCTATTGATTCTGAATCTATTCTGACTTTGTTTAAAACAAAACAAAACGACCCTCAAAACACTGGGGAAGAATCACCAATGAACTAAATGTGCCAGAATTCTGTCTTAATCTGCACCCAAACTTGGCATTCATGCGCTATACTACATTTACTATGAATTTTACACCATTTGTGGCTAGCTGAAAATACCTAACATGAGATAATGTGAACCAAAATGTCTGACACAAAGCAAGCTAAATAATAGGAGGAATATACTGTACATAGACTAACAGGCTAAAGATGCAGCAAATGTATCATACAGCATTAGCCACTGTGATAAATCTGGTGCATTCGTAGACTGTCTAGTTTGAGTTTACACCATCTCAATATTTCTTATAGTGTATTCTAACGAAGGCATCACCTTGAATAAATCCAAGCAGAGCGGTTTCTCAGAAACTACAATAAATGTCAATATTGCCAAACCAAACCTTGGCTGATATTTTTTTAGTGCTTTCACTTCTGATCCCTTTTCTGGACATATTTCATAAGTGACAGGAATTACAATTCTTACAGTGAGTTATGAGAGACAAACCCATCTAAGTGTATAGTGATACATGAAGCAGTGGATGGGTAGCATCAAAACTAGGAACATTTACCCATCAGGACTGTAGAGAAGCAGGGTAGAAACACTCTGTAAGGTAGCTTGTAAAACCAAAACGGTTGTTTGAGTCATACAAATAAAATTACCTTTTCAGAGGCATCTTGCTTGCGTGTGGAATCTCGACCCCTCAGACTTTTTGCACTGATTCCCGATTCTGATGTCTGCATAATCAATTGTGTTGCTAGA
This sequence comes from Leptodactylus fuscus, assembly GCF_031893055.1. NCBI lineage: Eukaryota > Metazoa > Chordata > Amphibia > Anura > Leptodactylidae > Leptodactylus > Leptodactylus fuscus. Next base: position 161,317,030 of record NC_134269.1, on the reverse strand, counting down.
AATTGCTATCGTGTGTGAAAGAAAGATAAGGATACAAGCCATGAAAACTATACATCAGTTCCTAAGTATTAGTAACATAGAAGTCAGTCTACCAATTTCTTATTTAATCCCAATAACCATACCTGGATTTGTTCTAGCACATCACGCTGCATCTCTACAGCCATGTGGTAGACATCATGATCAGAGCTGTTATACATTACAGCATTCTGGAACATAAGCATGATGTCCCTCTGGAATTCTGCTGTACTACGGATTAGACCAGTCTCAATGTTTTTCTTTATTGTAGATAGGTCCATAGGCCTTTGATATAAAAGAAATTATGCTTTATGCATCAAATGAATGAATACCAATAATTAACTATTTACACACATCTTATATTGGAGGAAATACATGGCAGACTAAAGATTTTTTTTTTTTTTTACCTTTGCACAATACTATGATAACCAGGGGCAATGTCATCCGTCACAGGCTGAAGAAAGACATTGGCATACCTGGACAGAAAAACAAGAGAGATCAGTGCATTATTTAAACAATTCTTCCCTATGACCTTTCATGACGTAAGTGCACATAAGGAGTAGAGATGAGCGAGTACTATTCAAAATGGCAGTTTCGAATAGCATGTTCCCATAGGAATGAATGGGAGTGGCTGGCACGTAGGGGGGTTAAGCAGCCAGACACCGGCCCTGGCTGTGTGCCGGCCACTTCCATTCATTCCTATGGGAGCGTGCTATTCGAAACTGCCGTTTCGAATAGTACTCACTCATCTGTAATAAGGAGCTTTAGCTTTTAGCGGTAAATGCATGCATCTGGGAGCACCATGTGGCAGCAATCTTAAAGTGGTATTCCGGAAACTACAAATTAGACTGTGTGCTATGCAGTCTGATTGATGCGGTTTCAACTGCTTGGACCCCCACTGATGACGGGGCCCATATCAAGTCCTATATGCGCGCTGCTGATCTCTATGGGGCTGCCAAAGCAGAGTACTATACTCCATATCTCTGACAGTCTCATAGAACTGAATGGAACTGGGTAAAGCGAGACCTTCTGCACCATTTATACAAAGCACCCAGGATCAGTCATATTACCATCGATCAGTTATCACCTGTGATGTTCATAGGAGATAACCTTTGGTTACAGGAATAACTCAATAAAGCTTGCCTTCCAAAAACACACTTCAAAGCACTTGTCCTCATTTATGTCTGCATAGCCATAAGGAAAGATACAGAAGTTTGTTTTGCTCATAGGGATATGACTGTATAAAAAAAAAAAAAAAAAAAAAAAAAAAAAAAAAAAAAGGGCTTCCATTGCTGTCTGCAATAGAAGTTCCCTGCTGCGGGAGGGAGTTTAAGATCTTTTGCTTTTGATCAGGCTGTGTAGTAGCCCGACAGGATTTCTGAAGCACCAAATGTGGCTGTAGTATCAGTAGATGAGTTTTCTTTTTTCATTTTTGACCATTTTCCAGAGAAGCCCTTTAAAGAGGACTTTTCAAATCCTGGGGCACATGCAGTTTTATATACCGCTAGAAAGCTGACTTTCACGTTCTGTGGCCCTGGTGAAGAGCTATTGATGCCGGTACCGTAACCTTCACTGTTAGAAGGGCGTATCTGACAGTCAGTCAGGAACACCCTTCCTGAGAGTAGCGTCTATTGCGCTGTACTGTGAGACCGGTGAGGAACGCCTCCCTCCCCTCCTGATAGTACTCACCACTCAGCGTCTTCACTGGGCGGTAAGCAACGCCCGCTCTCACAGTACAGTGCAATTGACGCTATCGTGAGGAAGAGCGTTCTTGACTGACTGTCAGACAGAAACGCCCTTCTGACAGTGAAGAGCTACAGTATTGCCACAGATAGCTCTTCACCGGGGGCACAGAACGTGAACGCCAATAGTGCGCTGAATTCAGTGCTCTCTCGGCTTTCTAGTGGTGTATTACACAGCATGTGCCCAAGAAGGTGAAAGGAAAGGTCCTCTTTAAAGGAGAAGTATGAGCTAACAGAGGGGATACCCTCCTCAGGGTGTTTTTTTTTTTTTTTTTTTTCATAGTGGAGAGCAGCTATGAATAGCATGTCTCCAGAGGACCTATTCCGTCTAGTACTACACAGACAATCTATGGTTTTGTTTATAATTCTCAATTTGCCCTGTTGTGGTGCTGTATGGAGCTGGAATGTTTACGGTCAGGTTTCCCTGCAGAATATAGTTGATCCATGAGAGTCACTTTTGATCAGAATTTTGTTAAGGTACCCTTCTAGCAAATACGCATTTTCCCAAAGTGGAGAACCCCTCATCATGTAGGAAGCCCAGATTGGATTACAGACCTGTGATTGGCTGCTGCTCTCCACACCAGCATAATAGCCTTTTTCCAAATTTTCTGAGCTTGTATTGCCTCCTGATCTTCACTGCAGACTGAACTGAAATTGTAGTGATTTGTGTTATTTTACACAGGCTATCAAAATAAATTAAGAGAGATCTATACATAAATTCACTTACAACTGGGAGGACGCTGGACTGCTGGGGATAGAATCAGCAAGTGTGTGGGACTGAAGCTGGGCATTATGAATACTGAAGCCATCGTCACTCTCACTGATTGGAGGTTCATTGTCCATTTCAGACAGATATTCCTCCCCGGCTTCTTCTTCCTTCGGCTCTTCAGGACTTCCAACCTCACTTGTGACATCCTCCTCTTCCTCTTCTTCCTCTCCTTGCGAGTCCTGGATAAACGTATTTAGATAAGTTCCCTTCCATATCTAAAATTATATCTTAAAATGTTAGAAAAGCCATGAAACACAACAATTACCTTGTTCTGACTGGTAGCTGGAGGTTCAGATTTCATGGTGTCTGAAAACAGAAGCAGATCAGTGAACATATGCAAAGTTAACCCCCTGTTCCTCCTGCCAACTGTTCTAAACCTTAGTTATGACCCCAACCCTAGTATAAATGTCTATGGGTTTCAGTGCGCACCAGTTAGAGATGGACTCTCCTCCGATGGTATCCCCTTCTCCTCTTCATTAGAAAAAGCTTCACTCTGAGAAATTTCACATTGTGACTCCTTGAAGCAGAAAAAAAATAATCTCAATTTGGCAAATATAATAATAGGTATCTAATTAAAGTCTACATTTAGCCTTTTTAAAATGTACCTCTGTTTTCACTTGCTGGTCAGTCACTCCCTCTTCTTCTTTAATGGGCTCTTTTTCACTAGTTTCACTTAACTCTTCTTCAGGAGGTTCCAGCTGAAAGGTTGAATGAGAAGTCACAGAGGTCCCCTCGGACTGGACAGGTTCCACCTCTGTGTCAGAAGCCTCTGCTTTTATATCAGACAATTCCATAATATTCATTATTGTATCTGTTTCCTTGGGCCCTGGAATAAGAGACTTTGGGAGGGTCTCTTGTTTAACTGTATGTTCCTGAACAGCCTGATCCCAGGGCCCACCAAGGGCTTGGGGGTCATCATTCTCTTCACAAAAAGAAAGAGCTGCCTCAACTGCAGCTACATCCAGCACCTCAGGATGGTCATCAACCTGTTCAGATAAAACAGAATTTCAATAGATGTCAACGTAAGCATTATATCTATTAGTTAACATTGCAGATATTCCAAAATGCTTTATAGACAGGTCAACAATACAACTATTTAAAGTATCTGGAGCTCTTGAGCGAATGCTGTGGCCATTTATTGACAAGAATACTACCATACATTGTACAGTGGCTGTGCCCTGCACTGCTCCTAGATATAGTCACTTGAATGGGATGGATCTGCAGTGGAGTGTACGGCACTATGCTTAGCAAGAAATAAAGAGGCTGCTGTGCTTGCCCGAGCGCAGTGACCCCTTCAGACATTTGATTGGAGTTGAAGAATGTGGACTGTCACCAACATTAAAGTAAAAAAACAAACAAAAAACACACACACTATAAAGGCTAAAAAACACATTTTATCCATATAAATCCATAAAAACAGTTACCAATGTACATGTATTAAGTACTGTGCCTCATTACCACAAACATCATAGTTACTTGTCTATATTGCTTAAATAGATATTCCAGTTTGCATGATGTAATGTATGTGTGTAGAGGAACAGTATAACATACACTTATCTAATATACATACATTTCATATCTTGCCTAAATATCTTCACTATATCAATTTGTGACAGGTAATTCATGAACTATGAATTCAAAACAGTGAAGTAACTCATCTAATGCACATTCCTGGCAAAGATCACTTCATCATTTAGTTGCTTCACTAGGTTCTAGGTTCACTAGGTGGCTCAGTACCTTTAAAATACTATAGGTGTCACTGCTGTGCTCAGCCATGATACACTCCCCATCCGCCTCGTCAGGACACAGAGCTGAGTGCTGCATACTACATGCTGTACTGTAGATTTGTTTACTGCACCCGGTATTTTCTGCTTGTTCTTAGTAGAATCTGAGTCACCACACAAACAGTGATTCCAGGTTATAAGGTTGACAATGAAAACGGTGATCATTTTGCAGAGCACCGTAAGCTGTTCTCCAAGAATAAAAAATAAAAATGGTATGATCTGGTCTTTTTTTTTTTTTTAACCCCTTTGAAATGCATCCACAGGAAAATCATCATGCCTGCAGAGAAGCATAACTTGCAGTCTTCTGCAATGCTGTGTAGAATATATATAAATATTATATATATATATATATATATTTATATATTTTTTTTTTTTGTAACTATACACAACAAAATAGTTATAGCTTATGAAGAGTATGATTTATTACACATGACTGATCCATGGGCTATACCATTTTACTGAGCAGAGGTCAACTGCACTGATAATAAATGTATGTGAGCAGAATTTTATTGCATTGTATGTCAGAAAATTGTATGATATCCCAGTCTATAGACACAAATTAAATACATCTTTAATTGTGGCAAGTCTGCTTTCACATGACTGATCTTTAACTGATGACTGCTAGCCCAAGAAGCCCACGAAACCCCTTTAACCACAAGGAAAAAAAAAAAAAAAAAAAAAAAAAAAAGGGATTGCATTCATTTTTCGGGCTACTGTCCAGCAAATAAAAACTGACCAACGTTTGCATCTGTCTAGAAGACGGATCCAGTTTTTAATTTAAGAAAAAACAAACGGTTTTTATGCCCCACGTGCCATAAACATGGTGTTTCACAGCAAATTGGATGGTATTCTAGCAAATCCCATCCCCACTGTGTGGTAAAATACATGCAGCGAACACGCTGCGATTTTCAAAACTGTTGCAGTTTTGGAAATTGTAGAATGTCAATTATACCTATGGAAACACCAGTGGTTTCCCTATCGGTATAGTTGAAATAGAAAGCAGGAAACCTCTGCGAACTTTCTGTGCAAAGCACTGAGAGAAGTACTATGATGTGTTACCGCCACGGTTTTCCTGCAGCGCTCTTTTGCTTTGAGACACTACGTGGGGCTTTAGCCTTTAACGGTTTTACTAACTCAATGCAGATTTTTGTTTCTTTGAAAATTATTCAACTACTACAAGAATGGTATAAAAAAAAAAAGAAATAAAGTCAGAATGACTCAGGATTACCTTGTCTTCAATTATTGCAATGATATCGCCAACAGTTTCAAAGTCTAGCTCTTCTCCAGTGTAAGACACAGCGATGTCCATTTTCTCTGCTAGGTCCAAGTCTCCTTTGCTGTCGGAGGACTCATCCTTTGACTGTGTGCTGCTTTCTCCGGTTCCCAGGCACTCTTTATTGATAGAATCGATGATCATGGAAATGTCACTACTGTCCATGGACACTGTAACTGTGTGTGGATCAGACGTAGTTTCATTGTCTTCCTGCTGGGTCACTGTAGGAACAAATAAAACTTTAAAACATAGACTTAGGGTTTATCTTTCATTAAACCCTATGCCTGTAAACTGTTCCAGATTAAAAAAAAGAATAATGCAAGCATGAAACCCAAGGCAAAAGTTACCTGGGACAGCTGCAGTCATTGGAAGTGCTGACATCATAATAATGGTAGCCTGGGACTCTATTGGGGTCAGCAAAGATTTAGATGGAGATTCGCTTGTAGTAGCAGAGAAGGAAGCGAGAGGTGCAGCGAAGTGTGCAGGACCAGCTTCTAGAAGCCGGGACAGAGTGGGAGCACCTAGCAGGGCAAGAAAAGGAAGGCACACAACACAACAAGAGGAGGCCAAAAACAGGAAAGTTATATAAAAAAACAAAAGGAGTAAAAAAAAAAAATGTAGGTGAAAAGGGGTTTATATAACCAGAAATAAGACACAGGGGACCAAGTGACAGAGGAAAAGGGAGTGACAGAAAGAAATTCTTAAGAAATATATCATATTCCGAGAGCCAGATAAATCATATACAACTATTGTTTTGCCTATTTGTCATGCTACAATTTAGTCTGCATACCTGATGCTGCTGGAGATGCTGGAATTGTGCCTGCCACAGGGTGCAGCTCACCTCCATGAAGGCTTGGAAGTACTCCAACATCCATTAAGACTCCAGAACCAGTAATGTTATTAGTTCCTAAGGTCATTTCACCTTCGCTGACCTGTGGAAAAAGAAATGAATATGGCAGGAAACTTGACTATGTGCATTTTTTTCCTCCCTTGGCAAGACTATGGGTTGTGTTGGGGCACCCTCCGTGAGAACCAGGGAGGGGTTCCATACCAGCCGGGGACTTGTAGGCAACACACTGCCTTTCTTCAGGAGCTCCGATAACAGCGGAGAGGGGGGTGGAGTTGCTTTCTGTCCCACCATCTTTTTCTGGGGAGAGTCGTCCATCACAGGGGTCAACGGGGACTCCAAGGGGGCAGGAGGAGGAGGGGTATCTGGAATGCCAATGAAGGAAGAGACTGGGGTGTTTGGTAAAGACCCCACACTTACCTAGGAATGAAGAGAGAATTTATTAAATACGCAAGAGTTAATAAGACAAGCCCATATCTAAAAGAACAAAAGTAGTAGAGTTAAACATACCCCCATATTTCCCTCCTCGGTGCTATTTGGTGTCAGTTCTCCTAAACCAAATTCTCCGCCTGGCGATGAAGATCCAACAGATGAGCGACCTATTGTGCTTGAACCTCTGCGAGGAATATTCTTAGCAGCCAGCCGTGCTGAAAAATATAAAAGCACATGAAATTGTAAGTTAATGAAAATCTTTAACACTTACATACAAGCATTAAAAGAGAAAAACAAAAGCTGTGCACCTTTACACTGCCTAATGTCTGCATTAAAACCTTGCACTAGTAGGCTGAGATAGCTGACAGACACGAAGAGAAATAAAGGACAAAGTAGTGTGATGCGGAAAATGTCTGTGTATAGATATAACAACACAGTCTGCGTAATAGCAGAATAAATGCACGAGGATACCTTCATAAGCATTGTAATGGCACTGTCCACAGAGGAGAGAATATTTCCACGATATGTTAAACTCCTGGCTAGATCTGTTATAGATACTTTCAGCATTTGAGGGGAGAGAAAGCTGGTCAAGTATGAAGATGCCCTGATAAAGTTTGTTATTGTTTAAATGTACATTTAGCAAATTTAGCATTTCTTGTATCAAATTCCAATCTTCCTCCTTAAAAATTGACCTTTTATTCCATATAAAAATAAGCTATGTGGTGCACTATATCTGCTCCAGCTCCTCCATAAAGCCTTCAGATGGTATAACAAATTTAGCATCTCATCAGGGGTTTCTCCAACAATGGATCTCTAAACCACCAGACTGACTGGGCTATAGGCCTAGTGCACATCTACTTGAGTGCACCCATCTCTACTACGTACTGCAATTTCTATGTATTGTAAACTAAAGTGGACTGCTCAACCATTTGATTTTGTGACACCATTGGTTTACATTTTTGTCAGGTTATCAACCCTGAGTGCCCTCTTCCTTTTCGTATATGCCCTGATCGCCATTTCCCACGGACAGTAATCTGTAGCAACCACAGAATACACTGGTGCCGTGGCCCTGCCCTGGGTGCACCAATAAAATCGGCCTGCACACTTGGTTATCTGCATGTAACCTAGGGCTCTAAACACACGACCCTGCTGCAGAAACAGCCATGAAAAAGAATGAAAGTCCGTTTTTAAAGGCAGCCTTGTGTCCATGTTGCACCTGTTTTCACTGATCTTTCAGACTTAAGGTAATTGAATGATCCGCAAAATCTGACAGAAATAGGAGGTCATGTGAATAAACCCTTATCCAGATTTTCTCTTCATCTCCTGTTAGACTCTACCATACATTTCTAGATATAAGTTACCTCTAATGGAAGGAGTTACATTCTTACCTTGATAAGCAGCATCTGTTGCCTTCTTTTTCATCTCTGCTTCTTCCTCTTCCTGTTTCTTCTTGCTACAAGATGTGAAGAAAAAAAATAAAAAATTAGTGAGCAAAGTATTGTATAAGAAAAGAGCATGAAAGGGAGAAGGAAAATAAAATAAAACACACGCCACAATATCGCTCCACAGTTCCTCCAATTTGCTGTCCATGTGGCCACTCTGGATCAGCTCGGCTTCCTTCTTTAATTTTCTATTAAAAGAAACAAAAAAAACAAACAAAAAAAAAAAAAACCATGAAATAAAGCCTTTACTACAGAATGAAATATATTCTATTTTCCTTAAGGGGATGGTGATAAGTCTAACAAATTGCTGTTACAGTTTCCCTTCCAATGCATTTGGAAAGGATTCTTGGCTCTTGTGCACCGTATTATCCAGTATGATATACAAAGAAAGAAAAGACTGTATGTGTATGTAGTGCAATGTAAATGCATCAAACTCTTGCATGTACTTTAGATGGTTCGTCAGGTTTAGGGTCCTAAATCTTAGCAGCATAATGACATGCTGCTAGTTTAGGGGTCTGCAACCTGGTTCCCTCTAAGAAACACACACATATGCATGCCTATATATTTTCTAAAAGTTGATACCCGACACATTCAGAAAGAATACATCTGACACATTGCCAGGTTAGTGGAGCCCCCATTCACTTGAACTGCAGTAACCAAATATGAATACCACGTACTCGGTTTTCAGCTCTGTACATTATGCCGCTTCCAGTGGCTGCAGCTCTAATACCTGTCAAAATCTCTTCAATCTGACACGGAAGTCCTATTCTAAGCATAGGTCATCAATATCTAAATACTTAACAAAAAAAACAAAACAAAAACAAAAAATCAGCCCCCTGGGCTCAATGGAGGTCATGTGAGAGAAGAGGTGACATATCTGGTCTGATGTTACTTTTTGGGTTCGATTTTTAACTAAGAACTATGTTGCAAACGTAGTAGTGATTATTTGGCATGGTATATGCACAGCTCAGATAAAAGCGACTTCACCTCGATGTGTTACAACTGGATTAAAAGTATACCACCCTGCAACAAACACTGTATAAATGAATAGTATAGTACATCTATCTTCTAATTTATATTTAGTTTTTTTTTTAAGCATTTCTTCCCTCTGCAGACACCCTCCATAATCATCTCCCTAAAACTGCACATAGGGAGTAAGGAAGAGTCTGTTACCTATCATTGACAAACATATACATTTATTTTTTTTCTCATGCGGACTTAAAGGGGCTCTATCAGCAAAATGTTGCTTTATGCACCCCACATATGCGTGAATAGCCTTTAATAAGGCTATTCAGGTACCAGTAATCTTATTTTAAACCCCCCACCCGTTTTAAAATAAAATTATAAAAACATATAGGTAAATCATACCTGAACGTGCACCCTGGGTGGTGATGCACAATCCGACATCATCTTCGAGCACGCCTACCTCTTTCTTCTTGCATCGACGCCCTCCGGTCCTGGCTCTTCCTCGCCTTCAGCATCCTCTTCTTCCGGCATGATGCATTCAAATCCCGCTTAGGCATAGTAGTGCTTCCCTCTGGAGCGCTACTGCGCAGGCTTCGGCGCTCAGTTCCCCTTACAACTCGCGAACTGCCATTGCTAAAAATGGCGCCGAAGCTTGTGCAGGCATGGGATTTGAAGCCATCACGCCGGAAGAAGAGGACGCTGAAGGCGTGAAAGAGCCAGGACCAGAGGGCGTCGCTGCAAGAAGAAAGAAGAGGTAGGCGTGCCAGAAGAGGACGTCGGATTGTGAATCACCGCCCACCATGCACGGTCAGGTATGATTTACAAATATGTTTTTATGGTTTTATTTTAAAACGGGGGGAGGTTTTAAAGGCTATTCATGCATATGTGGGGCTCATACAGAAAAATTTTGCTGATAGAATCCCTTTAAAGCTCAGGGAACATTGTACAGTAGGGGAGTTAGTGGGTGTTATTTGTTTATTTTTTTCATCAATTCTTTATTTATAACATAGCAGTTACAGAATACAAAAACAGTATAGAAAAGAAGCAAAAAACCTGCAAGGAATGGGACTATTTGCCTCATCCCTAATTGGATTTTTAAGTTTTTTTTCTTAAAACAGAAACGAACATGTGGGAAGCAGGGAAAACATGGGGGGGGGGAGGCGTAAGTAAGTGTGTATGTGGGGGGAGATAAAGAGTAACATTGAAGTATACAGTAATACATTAAATACTATTCGCACAGGAAAGTATGGCACAAAGTTAATCAAATGAAAACACAGAGGAAGGGTACCGGTAATACAGGAAGTGCCGTACATCTATATCAGGTACAGCAATCGATATGGCAGTTCACACCCAGTCTATAGAAACGGGGGCTAAGATGGTGAGGGTGGGAGAGGGCATTTGGTTGTGGTATGATCTGGGCCCCAGGGATTTCCCCATCAGTGAGGGAGGAAGGGGGATCCTCGGTTTAATTGGGTGAACGCCGTTGGTAGCTCAGCCATGGGGACCAAGTTTGAGTGAATTTGTCCCCAGAGTAAGAGCACCAGCTCGTGAGTTCCTCATATCTGTAAATCTCATTAATCGTTGCAACCCACTCCGACTTAGATGGTGGCTCGGGTTGTAACCATTTAAGTGGAATTAACAGCTTAGCTGCAGAGAGCAGGTGAGCCCTTGAAGGTCTCAGGTGTTGACCAGCTAACCCTAGTGCTACTTGAGCAAGGGTGAGTTTATAGGGTGGTACCATTGCTCACACGTAGAACTGACTCAACCTCGGACCAAAAAAGGTGCCAGAACAGGGCAGGACCACCATACGTGCAAGAGAGAACCCACTCCATCCAGACAACTTCAACAGGCATTGGAAGATGCTAGTTTATGTGCATGCAGAAACTCAGGTGTTTTATACCACCTGGACAATAGTTTATAGTAGTTTTCCTGTATCCTTACGCAGGATGAGAAGCCGTGCGAGGATGCTAGTACAGAAGATCTCTCTCCATCACTTAGAGTTTACCCATCCATAAATATGTATTTTTGGCATGTGGGAGAAAACCGGAGTATCCAGAGAAAACTCACGCAAACGCAGAAATAATATGCAAACTCCTTGCAATGTTGCAATGCAACCGTGTTAACCACTGAGCCACAGGACTGCCCATTATACATTAAATAGAGAAGTACATGCATTTATGGATGCAAATGATGTGGGGTGAGATTTACTATTCAGCTCCAGCATCCTCTCTGTATGTGCCCGTACATGTGACTCTGTTCTCTCCCCACCGACCTCTAAGTATTCCAATCTGCTCATGCAATATGGGTCTCAAATTGAGTCAGTGAAAGGGGGAGGAAGAAAAGAACCAGATAAGTGGAGAAATATACTTTACAAAGTTTCTTATGCTGGACTCTATTGACTCATGCAACGTTTGATAAGAAGTTGGTACCACTTAATATAAATCAACAATATAAAACCTTTACCTGTACTTCTCTTGTGTTTCTTTAATCATTTTCTTCAATTCCTCAATTCTTTCGGCCGTCAGTTTACGCACAATGACATCTTCAACTGTCTCCACAACTTCTCCTCGTTCTCCTCTTTTCCGCCTTAAAAAATAATGGATAAAAAGAGGAATAGTAAACACTGAAATGAAGGCAGGAAAACTAACACATAGCGGCTCCATGAGAACCACAAAGCTCTTCAAGCAAGATCCTTACCCTACAAGCCATCAATAGGCTATGCTGTATAAAGCCTGTCTCTATGGTCTGTGACATAGGGCAGCAACATGAACTAGAGTTGTCTCGCTGACCAACTTTCAATTCCCTGCGATTCCACTAACCCAGAAATACATTCAAGGCATGTGGTGGGTTACTTTTTTTTTTCTTTTTTTTGATGATTTCTCTTGTAACTGGGGGACACATACAGCCACAGTTAATAATTTTAATGTAGGTTATAATCACCCAGCCCTATACGTCTCTACAACCCACACAAATAACGTTTCTGACTATCCTGATGAAGTGCACATTTCCTAGTTCAAGACAGCCCCATCATTCTTGGTCCTCAGCAAGGTTCCCCTTTCATTCTAGTCCCCAGCATAATATCCTTATAAATATTGGTCCTCAGCATAGTCCCCTGCTGATCTCTGTTCCAGGCATGGCTCTCCTCTCATTCCTGGACCCCAACATAACCCCCCTTTCAATTTCCACCCCACAATACTAACCTTGACCACACTTGCTGACATATCATAGAACAAAATGTGAACTTTAAAGTCCACCTGGAAATGCCCCCCAAATATCCATTTTGACCTGGGGGTACATAAAACCCATGCTTTTTGTGACCCAATTCTGAAGACAGTCCAGCCAAAATTGGACCTCTTGGCTTGTACGATCTTTGATTGGATAAGGAGGTGATCAGCTTATATCCAGCTTAAATTGTAATTTCTCCCTTAATAACTGATATGACAGCCCTTCAGAAAAGGATTTAGACTGAAAAGCAGTGCTAGTTATGGCTGACTGACACAGACATGTTCTTGTGAAGTTCTGCACATGTCACATAACTACAACACAACTGCAAATGCTGGTGGATTATAATAGTAAATGCTTCTAGTACATTCTGTCTGCAAACCTGGAGACAGCAGGGAGCAAGCCCAGCAAAGGACTTGTATCTCAAGGGGATACTCTAGAACAAATATAGGTTTATAGTAATACACAAGCAAAAATAAGGGAGCAAAACACATTGATACAAGAGATTTTTGATCAAAAAGGTATACTCACTTTGGGGTCTCTGTGGTTTCCAAAAGCTCAGAATATTGTGAGGCACAATGCTGAGAATAAAGCAAAATCACAATTGAAATAACATAATATGGATTAATGTTCCAATATAAACATTAACAACAAACTATGGAGCTGAAATATCTGCATCTCAGTAAGAGTACAGGGCTAGGGGAGGCAACACAATGAGAATGTCACCTATAAAATTATTAGCCTGAAGTTGTCAAATCTTTCCCATGATCATGGGTTCATCTGCACAAAGCTCAGCGACTTTCTCAGGTTACATTATCTATAGTGCTGATTGATATCTTTTTGCTGTGGTGCTTTGTATTGTGTACTTCTGTACATTACTGTACTTGTGTCCACTACCATTGCATTACAGAAGATCACTAAGTGTATCACTTCTTACTTTTTGAGAGAACCAATCAGGAGGACGACCAGGTTCTGCAAAAGGTTTGATGGCGCGGCTTACAGACACCCTACAAGGATAAAGGAAACAAAATGGAGTTTATAAATTTGTTAAAATGTCATAAAAGAGGCTATATAGGGAAATATATAAGTTCATTCACGGCCCTGGATAAGCAGCCACTCTCAAACGGATGAGAATCCCCCCGATGCCTCCAGCATCCCATTGTGCTCTACAAATCTAATAATCAGAGCCCTGGGGGACATCATCTATAGGGGCAGGTTTGCTTATGCAGTGTATCCCCCATCTAAAAAATGGGAGCCAACTTGCATCAGTGGGTGTCCCACTGCTGCAACCACCACAAATCTTAACTGGAATTGTAAGCGGCCATTTTCTTGTGGCCGGCAGGCATGCCCAGTCGGCTTTGCCCTAGGCCTAAAAGTTTGAAGCCAACCCCTGCAAGAAGACGCGGTGAAGACCCCGTTCCTGAAGAAGATGCAGGCAGCGTTGGAGAGTTCTCTCACAGTATTGGGGACGCCCCCAGTGCTGTTTGAGCACTGGGGCCCGCCCCCAGTGCTCCAGGAGAACTCATTTGCATACTGGTGGAAAACGGGATTTTAACCGAACGGCGGGATGGGGAAGACATCTAAAGGAGACAAATAGCCTTTCTTAAGGCTGTTCTGACATGTTAGGGAGAAAAAAAGGTGTTTCCCAGGACTTTACAACTGGCAGACTAGCTGGGGGTTTGAGTACCAGGACCCCTATGGATCAGCTAACAAAAGTGGTGGTACAGATAGCACTATCTATTTCCGGTTGCCCCCACAACTGTACCTTTGATAAGGATGGTGGCATCTAAGGGGCCCTTTGTGTTTGTTATGGTAAAGGAGGGTCTATTGATGAGCCGCATGTCATCCTCACAAGTCTTAGCATAAAACTTTATCTACTGCAATTTTTTTTTTTTGTTCTGGGGCTTTTGCTTTCACCAGTGCCATGTATTACAGTGGCAAATATGCCACCTAGTGTTCAAATCCCATTACAGGACTATGTGTAGATGGAAAGAAAATAAAACAAAAAACCCACACACAACATACAAAACCATATGTGATGTTGATGCATCTCTAACTACCCTAGTATAAAATTATACAGTTATTTATCCCACATAATGTGTGCCAAATTTCAAAAAATTCAAATACCTAATACGGTATCAATAGAAACTACAGATATTGCTGCAAAAAACAAACCCTAACACAATTTCGATAAACGAAAAATTCAAAAGTTATGACGGTAAGAACATGGTGCCACGAAAACAGATTTTTGGAAAATAAGGACATTCATTGTGCAAAAGTAGTACAACATAAAACCCAATAGTAACTTGGTATCACCATAATCCTAGTGACTGGCAGAATAAGGGCAACATGTCATTTCTGATACTCGGTGCACCACACAAAATTTAGACCACTGAGGCCAATCAGCAGCCTCAGGAAGGGACAAGGAAAGTCACAGGTAGTGAAATCCCGAGTCCTTCACTAAGGCTGCTGATTGGCCTCAGTGAACATATGTGGCGGGGACAAGAGAGCATGACTTTTTTTTCCACTTCCCCAGACTATTTAAAAAAATAAAATGTTAGCCCGGACAACCCCTTTAAGTATCAAAGTATTCACAAAATCTGTAGATCAGGTCCCGTATTGGGGTTCCTGAAAAGCTACTAGCCTGTACCTTAAAGATATCCACAAGACAGTGGCAGTATGCTGTTTTTGTTTTTTTAACCAGAACAGACTATTAGGGCCCGTTCACACGGGCACAGAGGGGGTGGATTATGGTGCGGAATCCACGTCATAATCCGCCCCCTCCCAATGGTGATCTATGGAGACCGCCAGCATTCGTTTTTCCACTAGTGTTTTTTTGCCGCTAGCGGAAAAAAGAAGTGACATGACCTTTCTTGAGGCGGACTCCACCTCAGGAAGTCAATAGAAGTGAATGGGAGGCGGAAACCGTGTCGTGGTTTTTGGCGCTTTTTTTTTTACGGTCCATTCACTGACCGTGAGGGAAAAACCACCTGGCGTTTTCTGAAGCATTTTTTTTTTTTACCAAAAACCGCTCCAGAAAACGCCTCAAGGTCCAAAAACCACCTCCTAATTAGGATGAGTTTTTTTCTGGACCAAATTACGCCACACGCAATTCACGTGTGAACTTAGCCTAGGCTTAGTTCACACCGGGGTGGGGGGGGCGGATTTTGGCACCGAGAGTGACGCGGGGAGCCGCGTCACTCTCGGGTCAAAACTTGCCTATCACGAATGTTGCGGTCGCGTCTTCCCCCTCTGGAGTAGGCTCATATGAATGGGCAGACTCCGGAGGTTGCTGCCACCAGGCAGACGCCGCGGCTCAACAAGCTGCGGAATCCGCCTGAAGAAAGGACAGCTCGCTTCTTTTTTCCGCTAGCGACAACATGCTGCTCGCGGAAAAAAGAAGCCTGGCGTTCTTCATAGACCACCATTGTGAGGGGGGGGGGGATTATGACGTGAATTACGCACCATAATCTGCCCTCCCTGTGCCTGTGTGAACGGGCCCAATACTTTATCAAGGAATAATGTATAAAAAATATATACTGTGAGCTATACAATGTTACAAGCATTTGTCTGATATTGACAGTACATCAGGAGACTGTTACAATATATATTGTGAGTGCGACCTCTTTTATTGAACCCTATTCTATTGCATAAAGTGGCAATAAACCAGAAAGTAAATAAGCCCAGCCCTATCACAGACGCATTCATTTTTAGGGCACAACTGTGTTTTCATGGGTTTTGGGCTCATTCATTGAAGTGTATAGGCCTGTGAAAAAGACAGATAGCACATGGATGTTATTCATGTACTATCAGTTCTGTTTTTCATGGATCCTACACTTGTGTACATGGAGCCTTACAGTATATTCACACATAGAGGTTATGCTGCAGAGCTGAGAGTAGAAAATGCAAAGCTTATTCTAGTTGTGGAGGAAAACTCTTAAAATCTGACCCCCAAGCTGTGGATAAAATCTACAGCAGAAATTGACGTGTGGAATGGAATTTGAATCTGCATCATGTCAATATGTTGTGGGTTTCAGCCTTCACAATACAAAGGCCCAGATTTACTATTGTGGTTACCAGAAGACATTGGTATAAATATGGTGCATCTTTGGTGTTCCTAGTTTGAACGAATATTTTTCTGACTTCACATGTGGGTGTGGCTTCTCAGAAAATAAGGACGTGGCTTAAAAGTGCTAAAATTATGTTGCAAAATTCTAGATTAAAATAAGCCAACTAATAGGTGGTAGAAAAGCAGACTAGATAGTCTCAAGATATGCCAATTTATCATCCAGCATCAACCACTATTATAAATTTGGCTCATTTTCATTTACATTACTAATATCTCCTATTTGTCACAGGTCTGGTGTCCACCCATGACCTACACTCCATTAACTGCTAGGGGGGCTTCTCATCCCATCCTATCCAGGCGCCCCACAGCAGTAAATGGAGACCAGGTATTGGAACGCACTTCCATTCCATTCACGTATGAGAGGCATCCCGAAGTTACGGATCTGACTTGCTGACCTCCCTTACCTACACTGTTCCAACATGCCAGAGGCTGTTCACCTTGGAAACCCTGTTCTTCTAATCGATGGGGGTTAGCACATACTTATGTGTCTTTCATGACAAAATCCCTTTAATGTCTGCAGCTCTAATCTTTTGATGGTTGAGAACAATGGACATTAAAAGGGTTTTGTGGGTAACAAAAAACATATACCCCTCCCCCCCCAAAAAAAAACAAAACAAAAAAACAACAAAACTTAGTGCCATTAATGAGTTAATAACTTTCTAGGTTCCGCACGGAGCTCCTGGCATCCTCAGAATTTGTTTACATGGGTAGCTTCCTGTTCTATTATCCTACAACTACCATGATGCATTGCTCCTCACTCAGATCCCCCTCTTCCTCAGCCCCTTCCTGTTTTCCTAGATAGCTCGCTTACTAACTAACTAACTCAGCCCACTTACCCCCCACACCATCATACTTGCCTATCTTCCTGTCTGGATCTTCTGGGCACAGGAGATCACTTTCTTCTGTGCAGATGGTCACTCTCCTGTAGACGTCTTCCAGTGCCTATGCAATAGAGCCATATTGTGCAGGCGTGGACGACCGGCTCCTTTTCCTCTTCACAATACAGCTGGCACGCCAGCACTATGGCTCAACTGCACAGGTGTGGGAGACGTCAAGAAGAGGAAGCCGCCACGCCACAGAAGTGATGTTTCAAAACCAGAAGATTCAGACCGGAAGACAGGTAAGTATTATGGGGTGGGGGTAGTATTGGAGATGTTACATTTCCAGAAACAGGAAACTGAATGTCAGCAGAAAACTTGGATGGGGCAGTCACATGAGCTTGGAAAAGCTGGATCCTTATAAGAGTCTGGAATCCAGAAAAGCCAGGGCATGACAAACATAAGTAAAATTCTACCTCCTTAGGGTCAGTGCACACAGAGTTTATTGGCGCAGAGTCCGCCTCAAAATCAGCCTCCAAAAAAAGCCTCCTAATAGAGTTCTATTGGGCAGCTTTTTTGGAGGCGGATTCAGCTTCAAAATCAGCGCCAAAAAAACTCATGTGCACTGACCCTTAGAAAAGCTGGCTGACAACATGAGGAAATGATACTATAATGAATCTATAGGGGCGGTAAGGAGTATGGGAATGCGGAATGAGACTTGGGAACCATATACAAGTTGTCAAGAGCAGGGCGGCTTTAACTATAGGTGCAACGGAGCAGCCGCACCAGGCCCTATACTGATGTCCCCCATTTTGGGTGATGTCCCGCTCCTCTGGGCGGGAAGCAGTGATTTCACCTCTGTGTCTTTAGGATGCACAGCACTATGCTCCATTATTCAGCCTTTGGTCAATGAGCGCCGTGCCGCAGACATTACAGTCGGAGCCCGCAGGACCTCGGTTCAGTGAGTACTCTTTTTTTTTTCTAAATGTAACATTGGTGATTGAGGGGGGGCAGGGGAAATTAAGTTATGGGGGGGTATTGGGGGACCCACTTTCAAAAAGTCTGCCTCCCCCCATATATATATTAGAACAGCCCTGGTCAGGACAACAGTGACAGCTCCCGGGGTTTCCAGGTGACTATTGTAGCCTATCATGTGACCCGTGCAGAGGCGGAGATGATTGGTCAGAGCGCAGTAAACAGTCCGGACAGGTCGCGCACATAGCCGGTGTCACTCACCAGTTCTGGTCGCCGCTGCGCATGACGGAGGAGGCGAGGCACAGCTTCTCCCGGATAGACCATGGCTCTGTGGGGCCGATGTTCAGCAGCTTGTGCTCTAGAGGAAACAGAGACATTGTCAACCAGAGCCGGCACGGAGCGTACAATAGAAGATAACGGCATCCGTCACATGCTACAAGCGGGCGTCTCCTTATATCAGGGCCGCTGCTTAGAACACAACATACACAATCCCTCGGTACTTACTCCCAGTCCCGGTCGCCATTTTCTCTACTACAATAGGGAGCTTATGACGTCAGACGGTCACGTGATCATCTCAAGTCATGTGACTGGAAAAGGCGTGGCTGCTGAATTGAGGAGTATGGACTATACACTGTACATTGTACAGTGTAGGGACAGTAGTGATGTGTTTTACATGGGGCTGCACGTTGATGGAGCATTGTTCTTTATATGGGGTTGAAGAGCAACTGATTTTTACATGGGACTGTGAGTAATGTTACACTACCCAGATTTATCAACCAGAAGCACTTTGATGGTGCAGAGGAGGTGGAATCTGCCTCAAATTCCGCCTGTAATCTGTCTCCCATTCATTTCAATGGGAGGCAGTAGTTGATTTTTTTCAGCATTCTGCTCATTCTTCAGGTGGATCCCGCCTGAGAACTCCCATTGAAACGAATAGGAGGCAGAAAATACACATTTTAAATTGTTGCAGAATTTGACAAAATCTGCTCGCGGAATCTGGAATGTGGCCGTGCCCAATAAAGGAAAAATACATTGGCACAATTCCCCAAATGCTGCTTCACACTCCTATGTGTGTGTATCTCTTCAGACTGTCTAATCTAATTTGCACCATCTAAAATGTAGACACCATTAGTAAATCTACCTCTGCATGTTGGAGGGAGAGATGTGATGTTTACATGAGACTATATTTCATCAATTTTTTCCTTTTAGGCTGGTTTCACATTATGGTTTTTAATATCCTCTGTCCTGAACAATTAGACGAGTAGAACTATAGACATTAAAATTGCCAGAATAACAGATACAAACACGAACACATTTTGTTGGTATATGTCACCATAGACAACAATGTTAACGGAAAAACAGGAGGCCGCTGCCATCAGCTTTCTGGAGTTTTTCATGGAAAAAAAAGCACAATATGGTGTAGATTCATCAAGATAGGGTCTTGATAGTATCTGTGAAGGTAGAGGATTCACCAGATTCATGATAAGACGAATCCGGTGCACTCTCTACCAGGCCCTTGGACCTCGACAGAAATCAATACCAGCTCATAGATAGCGTAGATGTCTATTGTCATTGTCATCACAAAAGTGGTGTAAATGAGAGGGAATCGGGTGCAGCCAGTGGTTTCACCAACTTTTCAAAAGTGGCAGCATGAAAATGCTACTTTCGACTATTCTAGCCACAAGTGGTAATACAGAGTTGCAAATCGCAGTTTTGCCACCTTTATTGTCAAAATAGTGGTGCAGATTTTTTTTGTGAATCAACCCGATGTGTTGCGGATTGGAACAACAGGTATTAAAACCGTAATGTGACTTAGACATCTGCAGTGAGGAAATAAATTGCATTGCAACATCCTGTTAGGTTGTAGTTGTACAAAAAATTGCATGCAATTTCAGGATTATCCTATGGGATATAAAAAGTCTCTGGGCAGGACAAAATCTATCTTTTGTGTTTTAATAATTGTTTGACACTTCTATTTATAAATGAGCTTTCAGGCCAGTCATGACTGTGCTCCAGGACCCTCCCTATAGAAACTCCGTTCTCATGCAATTCTGGAACGGAGATTGGGTAAGAGCTGCTTCAGAGCATCAGTGCCTAGTGGGCATGTGCCTGATTTCTGCTCTTCCTCTATACTAGAAGAGCAGTGATTGGACACATGCATATCAGACGCTGGCACAATGAAGCAGCAGAGGAGAGGGGCTCTACTTCGCAGCGCCAGTGTCTAGCCCATGCACCAGATCTCTACTCGCTAGATACTGGTGCTATGATGCAGCACTCAAAGCCAGTGTCTACTGCACATGTGCTTGATCTCTGTTCTCTATATATAGGAAGAACAGAGATCAGACACATGCATAGTAGAGGCAGACATCATGAGACAAGACCGTCCGTATTTGAGCATTTATCTGAAAACCCCTTCCCCTCCACCAAACCCCTTGTGTGTGATCTTCACATAAATACGGACCACGTTACCTTTGAATGGGTGGGGTCGGCCACAGCTTTATTACATATACACTCACCGGCCACTTTATTAGGTACACCATGCTAGTAACGGGTTGGACCCCCTTTTGCCTTCAGAACTGCCTCAATTCTTCGTGGCATAGATTCAACAAGGTGCTGGAAGCATTCCTCAGAGATTTTGGTCCATATTGACATGATGGCATCACACAGTTGCCGCAGATTTGTCGGCTGCACATCCATGATGCGAATCTCCCGTTCCACCACATCCCAAAGATGCTCTATTGGATTGAGATCTGGTGACTGTGGAGGCCATTGGAGTACAGTGAACTCATTGTCATGTTCAAGAAACCAGTCTGAGATGATTCCAGCTTTATGACATGGCGCATTATCCTGCTGAAAGTAGCCATCAGATGTTGGGTACATTGTGGTCATAAAGGGATGGACATGGTCAGCAACAATACTCAGGTAGGCTTTGGCGTTGCAACAATGCTCAATTGGTACCAAGGGGCCCAAAGAGTGCCAAGAAAATATTCCCCACACCATGACACCACCACCACCAGCCTGAACCGTTGATACAAGGCAGGATGGATCCATGCTTTCATGTTGTTGACGCCAAATTCTGACCCTACCATCCGAATGTCGCAGCAGAAATCGAGACTCATCAGACCAGGCAACGTTTTTCCAATCTTCAATTGTCCAATTTCGATGAGCTTGTGCAAATTGTAGCCTCAGTTTCCTGTTCTTAGCTGAAAGGAGTGGCACCCGGTGTGGTCTTCTGCTGCTGTAGCCCATCTGCCTCAAAGTTCGACGTACTGTGCGTTCAGAGATGCTCTTCTGGCTACCTTGGTTGTAACAGGTGGCTATTTGAGTCACTGTTGCCTTTCTATCAGCTCGAACCAGTCTGGCCATTCTCCTCTGACCTCTGGCATCAACAACGCATTTCCGCCCACAGAACTGCCGCTCACTGGATGTTTTTTCTTTTTCGGACCATTCTCTGTAAACCCTAGAGATGGTTGTGCGTGAAAATCCCAGTAGATCAGCAGTTTCTGAAATACTCAGACCAGCCCTTCTGGCACCAACAACCATGCCACGTTCAAAGGCACTCAAATCACCTTTCTTCCCCATACTGATGCTCGGTTTGAACTGCAGGAGATTGTCTTGACCATGTCTACATGCCTAAATGCACTGAGTTGCCGCCATGTGATTGGCTGATTAGAAATTAAGTGTTAACGAGCAGTTGGACAGGTGTACCTAATAAAGTGGCCGGTGAGTGTATATGGCATATGTATATATATATATATATATATATATATATATATATATATCTGACATAAGCAGTAACCCTGTTCCCCTCCTCCTCAGCGAACGTTGTGGTGTGTGCCCCGCCTCCTGGTGGGCACGCGTTGGACTTGTTTCCAGTGGGGCACGTCGCTGGTACTCTTCATCGCTGAGAAAGGGGGCCAAGGTCCTGCTACTATGCCTGCTGTGACAACAATTTAATGCAAATATATATTTACAGCATATCATAGTTGCTTTGTCAGCGCTGGCAGGGATTCAAAGGAATTTCCCCGCCCAGTGCTGCCCTGGATAATCCTGTGGGTACCCCGCCCCCCCTCCCCGGGCCACCAATGAATGGGAATCCCCCCTTGAGGGGAAGGGCATAGGTCACACGGCCGCTCAATATCCTGCTGGCTTATACACCCAGCCGGCTTGCAACCTCACAGGAGAGGGGCAGGGGAAGGCAGAGACAGGCCAGCCCACATCAGGGAATACAGTGCATAGTGAGCCATAGGATGTGAAAGGTATAGGTGACATCACAGGAACCACTGGCAGTGATCACGTGACCACATCAAGAATGGGAGAAAGAGGGGTAGTCTGGTAGTAATGACATATTACTAAGTTGCTTCAAATGGCATGAATATTTAATCGAACAGCAAATAGAAAAATTCTGGGTCCTGGAACACCCCCTTAACTTTATTCTACAGATCAGTATAAATGTGTTGACATCAACCATAAGAAACGCGCATTGCTTTGCCATGAGAAACAGAACTTTTTTTTATTTTTCCATCAATATAGCTATATGAAGACTTGTTTTTTTACAAAACTGGATGAAGTTCCCATCGGTACAATTTGTTTTATTACTTTTAAACCTGCAACATGACAATTTATTCCAAAGTGTAAACTGTCCTGTCCTTTACCACCACACCACCAGGCAACAGCACTCCTCCCTGACCAACTGCATCGGCTCTCTGTTATGCAAGATTGTAATGAGAATTATGATGATTTATCATTATCTTCAAAATGTTGGTGTAGAAGGAGAGCAGAACCTATAGGAGATCAAGAAGGGCAGAGGGACCCAGTTCTTTCAGAAAATCCTGTATACTGTAAGCCTCTGGTGTCAATCTTAGGCTCTATTCAGACAATCGTGATGCAAAACAGCAATGAAAAAGACATTTTTCACGGCCACTTTGCATTTTCCCCATGAAAATGGGGAAAAGTCATAATAATAATATTTTATTTATATAGCACCAACATATTCCGCAGCACTTTACAACTTATAGGGTTCAAGTACAGACAAAAAGATACATTACAGAGTAATGGTCAATTCATATAGTGGAGATAAAATAAATGGGCCCTACTCACAAGAGCTTACAATCTATGAGGTAGAAGTAGCAGTGGTGGCATCAGAGGTAACATTGCTTATACAATGGTCCAGCTTTTTTTGTGATAAAGGTTACATTTATTAAATAGGACATATCCTATTTTTGACTGTCCGTTAAACTAGCCCAAATAAAATTAATTGTTTTTTTATTAAAGCTGGGTGCGATGGTTATTGAAAAAATATAAAACAGCCGTCACATGGCTGCTAAAATTTATTTGTGTGATTGGAGACTCGCTTACCTTGGTTTTTATTGTAAATTTCACCTTTTCCAGTGTACAGTATGAAATCAAAGGAAAACCAGCAACAATTATACCAGTAATATTGCACCCAAAAGGGGGTGTCCACAACAACCATTGGTGTCCGCTCAGCAGTGTCCGTAGCTACTGTCCGTTCAAGATTTTAGCAACTGACATTAGCTGTGTCTGTTACAATTTCCATTCATTTCAATGGAATTTTATCTGTTGTCTTTTAGTGTCCTTAAGTGTCCGTTTACATCCAAGTCCGTTTTCCCAAGCGGACAAAAAAAAATACTACATGCAGGACTTTTCTGGGTTTTTTTTTTTTTAACATTGAGATCTATGGGCAACGGACAGTAAATGAGAGCCTGAAGCTGCCAGCAGCAGAGGAAGAAGACAACAAGAATGGTGAGTACTAGGTGTTTTTTGTTTTCTTTATTTGATTGATACTGGAGTGGGGGCAACCTGAAAAGGGGACACGAAACTTGGAGGGGGTATAGGGATGGCATCCTGGAAAGGGGACACGATATCCGAGGGGGAGGGGCAACCTAAAGCAGGGACAATATACTGTGTGAGCAACCTGGAAAGGGGACACGATATCCAAGGGGGCAACCTAGAAAGAGGACATGATATCCCAGGGGGCAACCTGGAAAGAGAACATGATATCTGAGGGGGAGGGGCAACCTGAAGCAGGGACAATATACTGTGTGGGCAATCTGGAAAGGGGACCATGATACTGCTGGGAAGGGGAGTGCCACCTGTAAAGGGGGCATTATACTGTGGGAGGAGGGACAACCTAGAAAGGAAACATGATATGGGGGGGGGGGCATTATACTGTAGGAGCAAAGTGGAAATGGCAGATTATAATATAATGGCTGAGGGGGCAAAGGGGGGACCTGTTAGTATAGGATGCCTCTGCAGGGGCATCTGATAGTGTGATGGGCCACTGAGGGGCATTATATTGTATGGGGCCACTAAAAGGCATTATACCACGTGGGAGCGACTTTCGGTTTATGTACATGCAGCTACAAGCTTCCATAAATGCACTACTCTATTTACACTCGTGTATGGAGACTGTCAGATATAAGCTCATGCAGAAAGCAGACTGTCAAAGCCAAGCACGTGACCTCCTGTAATATTCCACAGGTTATAAGTAGTCATACAGTACTGGCACCTTCACAGCCTGTTTGTGCGGTCAAACGAACCCACCCAGCATGTTCGACTGTATCTCATTCTTTCTGATTGGATAGTTTAGAATGTCCCGCTCTGTGATTGGCTGCCTCGCACATAGTTCATTGTGAATGGTTAGAAGCCGCAGCGCCTGGTTTGAAAGAGCAGTTTAGTAACAGTCGGTGAGTCACAAGCGGAGAGGGAGCTAGCTGATCCCGGTACCGGCAGGTAAGTGCGGACACCCGGGGGACAGGCTGCCGCTATTGCTAGAGGGGTAAACTCTCCTTCTATACCTGGTGCTGTGTTACCAGTCTGCCCCTCTGCTGTATATAGCCCTTTATATCAGCACACAGTTCCTGACTGCTCCATTGGAGAGGTAGATCCGGCGGCCATGCAGCTGCGCAGGATGGATGTTTTATTCTTGCTGGTATACATGGAGTAGTTATTTGTCCTGTAGGACCCTGTTCACTCTGCGCTGCGAAATGCGTTCCGAAACTTTATCCCATGTGATGGGGAGAGAAGTAACGCAGCGTTATTATGTGATGGTACATCAGCCGGCCCTGCAGTGTGCTTATGTGCAGAAGGGGAGTTAGGATGTTATGGGGAACCTTCCAAAATCCTTTCCTGTCTCGTGTATTGAGTACTCGATCCATTGGGACAGATTGGTGTTACTGCTTTCCCCACCAACTAACTTCGAATCCAGAGACCAGGAGGAGGATCGTTTCCATTTCCTATGACTCTATTACTAGTAGTATATATGACACTGTTCAGACTGGCACTGCTAAGAGGTTCTGATATGTTCAGTATTGCCGCATTGTATGTCCTGTTGCTTCTGGTACTTGTGGCCATAACTGAGAGCTTCCAGGGTGAACCACATGTTGGGAAGCCCATCTCTATGGGGTCAGCTGCCCCCAGTATTTGTAACTCCACTGATTATATGACATAAATGTTAGGTTTCAAGACAAATAGTTGCTACAGTGTAGGTGGATGATTGGATATTCACATGACTTTGAGTTCACACTAGCGTTCAGCTTTACACATATATAGGGTACTACAACAATGGCATTGATATACAGATGAATGTATACAGCTGCTAGTTTACTACCATACATAATCTGTGCAGTGGGAAAATCAGCACTGAAACTGTATTTTTTGTTGCAAATTTTGTGGGGCATTGCTGTGGATTTGCTGTTTTTCGTTCTATGCTCTTCTGAGGGTAAAAATCCTCAATGTAAACTGAAGTGCTCTGTGTTTAGAATCTACACTGCAGATCAGTTTCTATTATAAATTCTCAAATTTTTCTACCCGCATTTCATATTCTACAGTGTTTGCATCTTATGAAACGTGATATACATGTCAGACATTTGTTGGGTCCTGTGGATACGTCTTATATGTTCCAGATCTGAATACTCCTTTAACATGTAAACAGTTTCCTCTGTTCCTATTTTTGGTGTGCAGAACAGTCATTCCCATGTGCAGAAACCTATTAAGATAAATCTGGCTGTGTTAGATGATTTATTTTTTTCGTTATAGTATCTGATCAAAATATTTTTTTATATAGAGGACCAATATACAAATGTGGACACTTTTCTTTGTGGATCATTTATGTACACAAAGCATACTTAGAACATGGTCCAACTCTGAGGACCGGAGTGATGCAAATGTTCGTTTTCTGTCCTCTAGATGGGGCTCTTTAAGTTATAACTTTCTTATATCCTTACCATAGAAGTAAATAATTAAACTAAATTGCACCATATTCTATGTACAGAAGGTTAGTGACATCTGAGTGACTTTCATATAGAAGGGACTTTCACAATGGGCTATTTCCTCCTCCTTGGCTGAAGGTAAATTGTATCCAGATGTGGGCGTACTGGCTACTGATTTGTGAGACACAGCCAGGAGTGGATTGAGCAGAAGGTAGAAGTAGAAGAACTTCCTATATATATTCCATTCCATCAGTAGCCATTCTTGACTTTGGTTAAAAAAACAAACAAACAAAAAAAAAAGCTGCGTTTCTGCAACATGGAGCCTCACCTTTAGGCCTGGTCCTCACCTCCACACACACCATTGTGTTTCTCAGTATGCGCGCCCCCCCCCCCCCCCCCCCCCCCCACAGTATTATATGCTCCTCAGTACTCTCCCTATTGTATTATATGCCCCTCGGTACAACACACACTCACTCTATTATACTTGCCCATCAAGAGCTGCTGCGTGTCGTCATCCTTCAGACCGCGAGCACTGATGACTTGCGCCTGTGTTGGGGCAGAGGTCACATTCTGCAGTCAGTGTAGGCTGCAGTCTACACTGACCACTTTCAGTGCATTTGCACATACACATGAAAGCAGCAATCGCTCTCTAATGGGGAATCCTGTACCGATTTCTTCATTAGTGAGCGATCCGGGCGACGGCATGCAGGCCACATGCGGTGGGCCGGAAAAAAATGTCCTCGGTGGGTCGCATGTGGCTTGGGGGCTGTAGTTTAAGCACCCCTGCCATAGACTGTAATGGGGGTCTGTGTGTTTTCCGCATGGTGTCCGCATGAATCATTCGAAGTGGATAGTGCTGCTTGAAGTACTTTTCTTTGCATGATTTGTGTGGAAAACTCTTGGACCCCATTATAGTCTATAGGGTCCATGTAGTTTCTTTGCTAACAGCTTTTTAATGCATTCGGTATTCCATTCAGAAGGATTCCCCGAAGGGAATACCAAAGGCAGATATGAACCAGGCCTTAGTTTGGCCTCATTGTAGACATAATGTTATGTGGAGACAGATCTGGCCTTGACAAAGTCACACTGATCTGTAGTTCTTTCTGACCAGAACAAATCCTAGACGCCAAGTAGCTAATGAATCTAGAGATTAACTTCCTTTTCTAGACTTTTTTTTTTTTTTTTTCCCCTGTTTTGTATTTTTGCATCTTAACGGTCAGTGGTTTGTTGTACTTTGTTCTTGTTTTGTTTTATTCATCTCTAACAATTGCGTCTGAACAGA
The DNA here is from genome assembly GCF_031893055.1 of Leptodactylus fuscus. Lineage (NCBI taxonomy): Eukaryota > Metazoa > Chordata > Amphibia > Anura > Leptodactylidae > Leptodactylus > Leptodactylus fuscus. The sequence continues at coordinate 161,289,103 of NC_134269.1, read as the reverse complement.
TGCCACCTAAATCATATACTTATATTCACAACCTAATCCTAGCCGTTGTAGTGCTGTACTAGTGTTCAGATTCCCCCAACACGCAGGCGCAAGATATGAATTTCCATTGTGTAGGGTTTGGTTATTTTAAAATCTTGACTAACATGTTTGGTATGGATGTAAGGGAGTGACTCTAAGTGAGTGACAGCCTTGAAGTTTTGGAAGTTGATTTGCCTGAGGAAAAACGGTGAATCTTACAGAGAAGTATTAACTCTTCTGTACAGTCTGTATGTAGTATTATATACTGGTGTAACAATAAAACAGTCACAGGGTAATGGCATCCTATAGTGACCATATGGAAACCAGATGTTGGGGCACAGTCACGCTGCCTATTCTCAGCATTTTTGTTCTGCAAATGATTAGACTCAAATGGCAAAAAAAAATCTCTATCCTTATTACATACAGTCTGTGCGACTGTATAGTAGAAATACTTAGATACATACTGTTTTACCTCTGGTGTAAATCGTGTAGTGTTTTTTGTTGTTGTTTTTGAGGATTTGTAGAAACCCCGAAGTGTGCAGTTCCGATGGTCATTTCATATAAACAGAAAAACTTTGGGGTACATTCACTAAGCTTATAAGCCAGAAAAGTGGCCTAAAAAAAAAAAAGTCTCATACCTTGGGTTTGTGACTTTTTAAGTGGCACTTCTGACAAAATGTGTAGCAGATGCCACTCTCCAAATAGGGAGCATGTTGTGGGCATGATCCATTATACACCAGTTACTTGAGTTGCTGTAGATTTCAATTTTCTGCTCACAGCCCGCACATGATTTACGATTAGGCCTATGCAGGGTTCATCTTGAATTTGCCCACTCAATAAAATCTTTGCAACGCTTACTATTCTAATCTTGTATGGGGCTTCATAGGACCTCTGCGCCTGCTTTACATAGAAGTGAATGGAGAGATCTTCTACTACTTTGTATATAACTGTGGCTTATGTATGGGGACATGGCCTTCCTTCTGTATACTACTTTTGACCTTGAACTGTCTTTATACTTTTAGGACAAGTCATAACTATCCCCCACCCACCATGACATGCAATGTAATTTCTCCTGGTTTCGGGGTGCTCTCCGATGATGATGAGTCTCCAGTCTTTGAATCGACAGCTGCGGATTGTGCTGCGGGGATCCGGAAAGATCTTCTCAGTGACTTTTCCTGCATCTCCCCAGGACTAGGACAAGCTTCTCTGGTATGTCCAAGTGTTCTTCACATCTTTGAAACACTATTCATGCTTATGTGTCCTACCACTAGTAAGTGTCATGTGCCATCTAGATTATTAATAACTATTTGGAAGAATCTAATATTACACAATAATGAACAGTCCATCGATGGGAAATACTCAATAAGATACTGTTCACATCATGATATTTGTGTACTTCAGGAGCAGTGGCACACACTACTAGCCATTGACTACAGTGCTAAAATAAGCTTCTACCAGGTGGTAGGTTTTTGCTTTGCTAGTTGGTAGCACTTTCCTATACAGTTGGATAGGAGGGGAATGATGCCCTAACCTTCAGTCCCAACAATAGCCTATAGCAATATTTGGCATAATCTCCATGAGTTTTCCTGATATGTAGAAATAAAAATATTTGGATAGTGTTATACGAACACAAATTAACCTTGTAATCCTGCTACTAACTTGCAGTTCATTGGCTTTCTATTATAAGAGCTGATAGCAGCATTACAATATGTAGTCACTAGCAGACAATGTGAATAATGTTTTTGATGGCAGTCTTCATAGCCCTTGAGCCAGTGGAGGCCACGGCTCATATCTTCCTATTGTTCCGTATGTATATGTTGGGAAGATGAGTTTTTGCACAACTTGAAGACACACATTTTATTTTATTTTTTTTTTTTTTGTATTTTCTACTATCAGATATCCAATGAAAACAATGATAAAGTTATGGTATATGTCAGGATACGACCATTTGTAGATGGTGAACTGGAGAAAAAAGAAGACCAGGTAAGAGGAATGAACAGTGCATGTAATCTAAGTTCCAAAGCCAGTTGCTGGTGTGTATGGTGAATGTTTAAAAAATATATTTTTATTTTTTGTTTTTCTCAGGGTTGTGTTGTGGTTGAGGATCAGGAGACTTTGATCTTACGTGCTCCAAAAGACTCTCTTGCAATGAAGAACACTGAACGTGGGCAAGGACAGAGTGTACATAAGTTCACATTCTCTCAGGTAAGGAAATGCATAACCTTTCATGCCCTTTACAGTGTGGCATGGTATAAATTCATACCCAGCATTGCTTACACAAGCTCATCTCTCCAGGATTTGCCACCCCACAGATATCTCAATACCAACAGTATTACAAAACACATGACTATTAAACTTAAGATACATCTTTATTGAAATCCATAAAACGAATAAATATACAATCACTTAGGAGATAGACCAACTGAATAAGAACTAATCCCGAGTGGCTGTAGTAACATGTATAACATATAAACTAGGCTAAATTCTCCAGCTGCTCCTAAATATACATTAATAAGAGCCATTGACTCACGTAACCCATAAAAGGATTGAAAACTTAATCCTAACCATTGTAACTGAAGAGTCGCATGTTGGATTACACACCTGTGTATACTATCCATCTAGTGTTGTAAGTCGCTACTTACCTCAAGAGAATAGCTAACTGTACAGGCATCATTACGTAGGACGCAATTGTATGGAGGCGTAACAGCAGAGCCCCTGGTGTGCATGCGCTGAAAGAGGAAAAACAATCCTTCAGCGCGCATGTGCATCAGTACTGAACTGGCCGCCCTCCAAACCAAGTAGTGATAGAGCTAGGTATACAAGCCGTGTCTAATATAACAGATCTATGTCTTACATCTGGACAGTACCATATAAGAATATTAACACCATGGATATGGTGGTTTAACATAAGTACATAAATTAATGCAAGAGGAAGATACACACTACAGATATGCTGGGGAAGGTCAAAATGGACCGCAACGTCCCATTCTGTATAGCATTACCTCTCTCTGCCTTATCTGAATTGTCTGGCTCCTTTTTGAGGTCATAATAAAGTTGTATTAATCCGCAAAGGAGTATACATAGGATTTTGTGATGCGTTACTGTTGTCCAGAATATGCTTTCCATACTGCACCTCCAACCCCCCCCCCTGCACCTCATAGAGGACACAAAAGGTCCTTTTCAAAGCCTTTTTATGATTTCTGCAGTTTGTTGTTTTTATTCATTTATTTATTTTTTTAACTTTTTAGATTTTTGGACCAGATGTTGATCAAAAGCAGTTTTTTGATGGCACGATGAGGCATGTGGTTAAGGATGCCCTTAATGGTCAAAACTGGCTGGTGTATACTTATGGAGTGACCAATTCAGGCAAAACCTACACTATACAAGGCAAGTTTGTTGGAAATATTTTTATTTATATAAATATTATTTATTTTTAATCTGGTGGAGATTTTATCACTTCTTTTTCTGAACTGCTCAGGAAGTAACAAGGATGGCGGTATTCTTCCTCGCTCCATATCCCTCATCTTCAATAGCGTACAAGATCGTCTGTACAAAAGCTCTGACCTCAAACCTCTCTCCAATGAAGTGATCTGGTTAGACAGCAAACAAGTGCGCCAAGAGGAGATAAAGAAAGTTTCTTTGCTCTCTAACATGCGTGAGGTTAGTGCAGATAAAATCCATGTTATCAGTAAACTGCTACATCCAAGAGAAGTATAAATGAGGGCAACACTTGTTTGGCTTTTGCAGGAACAACTTCTTACACCTATGAAGAGAAGTGGTGGCAATGAATCTCAGCTACGCCCTGGCACTAGCTTAAGCTTTGACAGTGGCATTGGTGGGCTTTCGTGTACGAACCCTGATAACCAAACTAGCATTCAGCTGGAAGGTATACATTCTCTACCATGTCATTTCTATTTATTATTCATATATCCAATAACTAGGCGTTTAACGTTCATCCTTATGTCTGCATACCAGAGACCACATCCCACTGGGGACCTCAAGATTCAGTTTCACTGCAGGATCCTGCAGATGTGCAGATCTCCATTTGGGTGTCATTCTTCGAAATTTACAATGAATTTGTATATGATTTATTGGAACCCTTGCCATCTGGGCCAAATCGCAAACGGACCACACTGAGACTGTGCGAGGACAGGAATGGAAATCCCTATGTTAAAGGTATCAAGACCAACATTTAAAAGTATTTGGGATCTTGTGTTGAAGGGATTTTGAAACTAGAAAGAAATGTATAAACTGAAGCAAACCTGACCAGCACTTCTAAACTTGCAACCAATGTTGTACAAGAAACAGTTTTTGAGCTACCCTGCAGAGGAGTTAATTTTCGCCTGAATATACAGGGCATTTTCTGTAAATTCCATCCCCCTATGAAATGCCCACTCGCCATGGCTGAGGGGAATTGCTGATTTCCTAGGACACATACTGTACATTTATTTGGTTGAGTGATCGGTAATGAATGACAGGATAGGATTTAAAATAAAAAAGGGATATAGATGTGTGTACTAATATTAGTTTGTGTGTTTGGATGTTTGTTCCTCAATCACGCTAAAACGCCTGGACGGATTTGCGTGCAATTTTCCACAAACATAGTTTTCCCTTAGAATTGAGTCACAGGCTACTTTTGGTGCAACTAAACAACATGGCTTCCTAGCAGGAGACTCACAAAAGCAGGACTCCTAGCCCCAGCTATAGACTCACACACACTGCCTGGCATTTCCTGCCTCAACCTGCCTGCACACTCCTGTCACCTCAGGAGTAGCCCTCACTCACATTTACATATAGCTTTCCAGATGTCTGTATCACTACATACACAATATAATGCATCACATTTGCTATCCCACCAAACTTTTTAAAGCACTTTTACAGTTTCACACGTCTGTGTCCGCCCAATTCTCAAATCACCGCAGACGAAGTCGCGGGTAAAAGCATATATATATATATATATATATATATATATATATATATATATATATATATATATATATATTTTTTTTTTCTAATTTATTTATTTTCCTGCACCAGATCTAAACTGGATTAATGTTCAGAGTGCTGATGAAGCCTGGAAACTGCTAAGAGTTGGAAGGAAAAATCAAAGCATTGCAAGCACCCACTTGAACCAAAACTCCAGCCGAAGGTGGGATTAAATGTGGTCTTCTTAGTTTGTGTTTCTATACTATATTTCATTTTAGATGGGATTTACCTGTTTAGAATTGTGTAGGATTATTTTGCTTTCCTCTACTGGGGGTGGGGAATCACAGGACAAGTATAGAAACAATAGGAGACAACTTTTTGACTTTGTTTTTCAGTCATAGCATCTTCTCCATTCGGATCCTCCACTTGCAAGGTGTGAATGACTTCTCTCCAAAGATTAGTGAGTAAGTACAATGATTTTTGGTGCTTTACATATTCTGTAATGAAAAATGCACTACTGAAAGGACATAATGTACAAAAAAAACTATCGCAGAAAAAAGACCATACTATGGGGCAACAGGGTGGCTCAGTGGTTAGCATTGCAGCGCTGGAGTCCTGGGTTCGAATCCCGCCAGAAACATCTGCAAGGCGTTTGTATGTTCTCCCTGTGTTTACATGGATTTCCTCCCATTCTGTAAAGACATACTGATAGGAAACAAAAAGTGTACATTGTGATCCCTATATGGGGCTCACAATCTACAAAAAAAAATCCCATACTTTACTCAATACCAGAACATTGCTGTGCAAGATGCAGATAGGCCCCCATTGCAGTATATGATAGTAAGGGCAATTTATTTTTTTTAAAACTTTTTTCTCTCCCCCTCTAAATCTGGTATTAAGTGCGTGATTTTTTTTATTTTCTTTTTACTCTGATATACATACATGCATTGTATAAAATGTAAAACAATCTATTCTGATACTTAGTTATCTCTTCCTCTCATTCATCCTACTTCTGTAAGACTCTCTTTCTGTGATTTGGCTGGATCTGAGCGATGCAAAGATCAGAGAAGTGGGGATCGTCTAAAGGAAGCAACAAATATTAATACTTCTCTTCATACCCTGGGCCGCTGCATTGCCATGTTGAGACAAAATCAGCAAAACAAGTGAGTTTGGTTTTTTTGTGGCTTTTTTTTTTTTATATATTTTTTAAGGCGTTTTCTGAGCAGTGGATTCTCTGGTTCATCTGTGCGTTACAAAAATGCATTTCTTAAATTGTAACAAACTTTTCCATAACGAAAGAGAACAGCGTGTGTACATAAGGAATAGCACTATCTCTGGCTAATATGCCTAGTATTCTGTATTTGTTAGCAGTTTTCCCCTTTGTAGCCTCCATCTCTAAGGGTTATTTCACATTTGCTTTTGTATTCCGTCCAGGGAGAGGCCACATGGAGACCCACCGAACGGAATACAAACGCAATTGCAAGCGCTGGGCTGTAAAAGCACATGGACCCCATAGACCAGGGGTGGGCAATTAAAGGGGTATTCCCACAACTCTTGTTCTGCAGCCTGCAGGGCTCTGTGCTCTCTTCACTTCCTGGATTTCTCAGCACATTGGTGGGCGGGGTTTCACTTGCTCTGCTATGTTTGCATTCAGTAATGAGGGATTGGTTGTAAATGCATTACCACAGTATAAAGCTGATGTAGAAAATTATGAAGCAGAGCTGGATTTGAGTCAGCTGGCATTACATACAGAGGTAACTGACTCCTTATCTCAGCCCTTATCAGCCAAATTCAGTTAAACCGGCTGATAAGTGGAAAAGCTGAAAATAGAGAGCACAGTAATCCCGAAGCTCTCATCTCCCCTATCTGAGGAGCTCCGTTGCTTGTCAGCCCCTCCCTCCCCCTCTGAGAGCAGGCAGCTACGTCACTTGGGAAATGGCAGATAAGCCCAGTGGCCATAGAAACACAGTGTCGACAATGAAGTGAATAAATGAAGATAGCGGCCAAACAAAGCGGTTTTGATAAAGCAATGTATTTAGGAAAAGTCTTAAAGCCACATAGATTGGATGCTTTTCATGGGACAACCTTTTAATTTTCCCATGGGGCCACATGAGAAATTGTAACGGTTCTAGAGGGCCATGCGCGCTGCGGCAAATTTAGCTCCACCCACTTCTACGCTGACTCTGCCCATTCTCAATCATTTTTCTATGTGCCCCCACAAAGTATAATCCTCCTACAGTCACCCTAACATTATACACCCCCACATTACAATGTTCCCCTCCAAATGTCTCACAGTATTAAAGAGGACCTTTCATGGTTTGGGGCACAGGCAGTTCTGTGTACTGCTGAAAAGCCGACAGTGTGCTGAATACAGCGCACTGTCGGCTTTCACGATCTGTGCCCCCGGTGAAGAGCTATCGTTCCTGGTACTGTAGCTCTTCACAGTCAGAAGTGAGTTTCTGACAGTCTGTCAGGAATGTCCTTCTGCACAGCAACGCCTATCGCGCTGTGCTCTGAGACCGGGGAGGAACGCCCTCTCCCCTCCTGATAATACTTGTCTATGGACAAGTAGTGTGAGAAGAGGGAGGGGGCGTTTCTCCCCGGTCTCAGAGCACAACGAGATAGGTGCTGCTGTGCAGAAGGACGTTCCTGACAGACTGTCAGAAACTCCCTTCGGACTGTGAAGAGCTACAGTAGCAGGACCGATAGCCCCAGTATAACCTAGCAGAAACTAGAGGGGACATTAAACTGGGGCAGCTGGAGGGGGTTTAATGGTTTAATATCTTCCTCCCAGCTGCCCCAGTTTAATGTCCCCCCTCCGTATGCGTTCAGTTTAACTGCCCCCCTACATCTGCCCTTAGTTTCCCCCCCCTCTTGCTCACACATGCTGTCTCTTCTTTATCATCCAGCAGCCTCCATTGCTGGCAGCTTGCAGAAAGCACACAGTCCTGTGTGGCTCCGCCCACTAATGAGTCATAGCCTATACTGGTGATAGACTGTGATGACATCATCACAGGTCCTTGAACAAACTTCCAAACGCTATGCGGGCTGAACTGACTGAGTCAGAGGGCCGGATGTGGCCCACAGGCCTTACATTGCCCAGGCCTGCCATAGACTATAATGGGGTCTGTGTGCTTGCCGCACACTGCCTGCACAAATCATGTGGACATGTCAGTCTTGTGCTACTTGAAAATGGCCATAAAAGTGGAGAGAGAAGCATTTTTCTCTATTTCTATAGTGCAGTGTTTTTATAGATAGATTTAAATATATATATATAATTTTTTTTTTTTTTGGTCCCCTTAAGTCCATTTACTATTCTCTGTGTTGATCTCTTCTAGGCTTCGACAGAATTTGGTTCCGTTCAGGGACAGCAAATTAACTCGCGTTTTTCAGGCATTCTTCACTGGGAGGGGAAAATCGTGCATGATTGTGAATATAAATCAATGTGCTTCAACCTATGATGAGACGCTACATGCCATGAAGTTCTCAGCCATTGCAAGCCAGGTATATAAGGGGTTTTTTTTTTTTTTTTTTTTTTTTTCATAAGGCATGGAAATTTTGATTTTTAACTTCTTGTATATAAAGATGATTTTTAAGGCATAGGATATACTGCATTCAACTTGAGTTTTAGGAAGTCTTGTTCTGTAGACTTTAAATCAGCAGATCTAACAAATGCCTCCTGTATTTCTCTTCACAGTTAGTCCAAGCACCACCAGTGAAATTGAATCTTCCAACTATTCAGTCCCTCATCAAGGAAAGTAGTATGCTATCAAATCGCAGTTATACAGATGAGGAAGATGAAGAGGGATCCGATGATGAAGACAACAGTGAAGTCGATATCACAACATTTAATAGAGAAGTTAGTGCCTGCCTTTAATGTAATAGAGTCAAAACCTGTACTGGATGAATGCTTAGTCTTGTTCATGTTTTCTCAGGAACTGCTGCAGGTTATTGAAAATCTGAAAGAACTTCTGATTAAAAAAAGTCAAGAAAATCTTGACATGGAGGCAACAATCCGTAAGGAAGTCTGCAGTGAAATGATGGAAATCATGCAGCAACAGAAGACACAGCTTAGGTGAGGCTTCAATGTGATTATTGTTCAAGTAAGCAAGTTGCTTAATGTGCAGTCTTAAAACTTTCTTTTATTCCTCTGAAGTGAGGAAATGGAAGATGAGCGAGAATTGCTGGAAGAGATGTATGAGGGTAGACTGGAAAATCTGAAGGATTCTCTAACTACCTACTACAAGCGGGAGCTAGAGGTAAGTCTGTAGTGATGTGAACCTTAAAGGAGTTGTCTGGCATAAAACAAAAATGGCCCACTTTCTGATAATCCGGTGACATTCCGTTTTTGGAAAGAGAACGTCACCAGTTTTCCTCTGCTTCAGTTATACCTATAGAGAATCTGCCGGTGTTTCCGTAGGTATAGTTGACTTCCTGTGATTTCCAGAACTACAATTCAAAACAACTGTTTTTGAAATCGCAGCATGACCACTTATGTATTTTTCGGCAATGTGTGGATGTCCCTGATTCCCATCCACTTTGCAGGGACTGTAAAACGCCAGGTCAGACACTCCTTGCTATATTACATCTGCATGCTAACAAGTGTTCTATTTGTGCTACTTAGGAGCGGGATCAACAGATCAAAGAACTGGAGGCTGCTCTGAAAGAGTCTTCTGACAAGGCAACGTCTGTTCCATTAGACACCAGTATAAGCATAAAGGATAATGCTCCTCTCCGCAGGTCTAAGCGTTTAGCAACAAATGAACCAACTGATTTGAGCAAACTCAAACAGGAAATTGTGGATTTGAAAGACGAATTGCGTTTAAAAACTGAAGGTAAGGATGGAATCGACACCTCTGCATTCTTGGCTACCAAAATGTGTTTCCGTAATAAATTTACTGTCAGGATTTAATTTATTTATTTTTTTACATGATGACTAGAGATGAGCGAACAGCCGTTCCGAACAGCACGCTCCCATAGAAATGAATGGAAGCGGCTGGCCGCCGGCAAAGTCTGCGTGCCAGGTGCTTCCATTCATTTCTATGGGAGCGTGCTGTTCGGATTGGCTGATCCGAACAGTGTTCGCTCATCTCTAATGATGACCTATCGCGTTCCTTTTTGAAAGTACCATCTATAACTTATTTTTTTAAAATCAGAAAAAAAAAATTGGGCCACAAGGCGACTTTGTTGTGATTCCCTATGACTTCTCCATTAAAGCATACCTCAGTTACTGTCACCAATGTCTAGAATTCAAGTGTATATCACCCCTGGCGCAGGGATTAAGTACCTGTACTATGGAAATCATTCACTGAGAAAATATTTAATTTAAAGTGCTGTGTGTGTGTGTTTGTTTGTTTAAAAAAATAAATAAGTACTAGATAATAAGTAGGTACCGGTAATATTACTAGTTAAACACAGTCGGGAATTTGAACTTGATATGCAGCAGTTGATGCTGCATATAAAATCATATTGCCGACTGTTTTAAAACCTAGTGATTTATCCCTTAATTGTACTACACCTAGCTTAGAATTTTACAGCATATGAGAATCTTGAGAATCTCAGCTTTTGTATTTCCAGAACCCTTTTTGTAGGTGGTATAAAACTGGAGATACCGCCATTTGAAGAGACCAACCCTATATGGCAAATGCTTCGTCTCCATGTACAGCATTGTGTATATGTGTACAGACAGTGTCTCTCTGGCAATGCTTAAAACATTGCTAATGGCCTGTTTTCCACTAAAAGGAAGTCTGATAGGTTAAAAAAAAAAAGTATATGACAAAAATGTTCAACAAGTGCTTCCCCCGCCACCTCCACCAATTCAAGTTCTTAGTATGTTAAGTCACTGCTCTGTTGATTCTCTGTTGGAGTTTTTTTTTTTTTCTCTACTTCCCACTGTTCCTAAGCTGAAAAAGACTCCTCCCCATTTATATCTGTGGGAGTCGCACAGATTTTTTATTTCTTTAGCGGTTTTTTTTCAGCTTAAGGGGAAGAAGCCTGCATAAAGGAGAACTGATCCAGTGCCTTGTATAGTACTGTCAGTATGATTGTGTGCATGTGTATTTGTTCTGTTTTTTTTGTTTTTTTTTGGGGGGGGGGATTCTAAATAATATTTGAGTGCCTACTATTGATAATACTTCTGTTACTACTTTTGTATCATAGAAATACAAAGACTTAAGTCAATTCAAGAACCACCTTCAACTACCAGAACATTTACAGCTGATGTAGATCGAAAGATTCTAGATGGCCAAAAGGTAAATTTTTTTCTATTTGTAGGAATGTGCTTTCCTAAAGATGGTGTGCGTAATGGCAACTACATTGTCTACAGATATTACCATATTGGTAAAATAAATTGTGTTTAATATAGCAATATATAATCTGCCAATACTCCGTTAGCCAGCAGAGTAGCTGGCTTCTAAATGTTCCTTTAGCTAGGCATGTGGTGAACTGCTGAGGCAACTGTGGCTATAAAGGGGTTGCCCTTAGTGCATACAGAGTCTGGATCCTAGAAAGTAATGGTCCATGTGGCCAAAATGAGCTTGATTTGCTTTGCACTTAATTGTCTAACTATTGTCTAGCCAATAAGCCGTGCTCCCTGCAAAATGAGGAAGTTTTAGGAAAAGGGGAAACCTGTCAGTTGCCCAGATCTTAGTGCAGCTTTCTTGATGGTAGAGGCTCCGTGCCAGTTAGGTCTTTATTAAAAGTGGTGCAGAAAACGTCAGCTTTAATGCCCCCCCCCTCACTTAGTGTTTGGACTAGATGTGAGCCAGCTCCCACTTACTAGCTTGCTACACATTTTGAGGGTATTGAAGTCTTTATTTTATATCTGTAAATGTTTCCTATATTTTACTTTTCCAGCGTTATTTTCTGGGCTCTCATCACAAGTGCACAGATTTTCAGCACACAAAAGCTATTTGGGTAACCAACTTAATTGTCTTTCACCTTTACCTTCCCATAAGGTTCTGGGGAGCAACTATGATTCCATAGCTTTGCAGTCCTTTTCTGTCCTTGCTTTTGCTTGCATTATACCTATACTGATGGGGCCCCTTGTTTTCTGTATCTATATTTCTACATTGTAGAATAGTCCACTGTACGGTGTACTCTAAATAAGCAAAAGAGCCTATAACTTCTACTTCAGACAACTGGGGACTCTTATCTGTAATGGCCGACTACTCAAAAAAATTTGCACAACAGATTGTGACTTCTTAAGCAATTATTTTGCTCTCCAGAATCTGAAGTATTTATTCCCTGCTTTGTTTGCACAGAATCCTGTTCACTTCCTTTCCTAAGGGTGAGAATCGTAGGTTAGATCTGTGGGTGGAGGGCTTATTCTGATGGGTTGGTGCTTATTCATGAAATATATTTTGTTCAACTATTTTTGTTTTTTGGTTCAACAGAACATCAGATTGTTACGCACTGAAATTCAGAAGTTTGGCTCGTCCCTACAACAGGTTGATAGAGCTTGCTGCCATACCACCGGAGCAGAGAAGCTTAGACAGGCCCTGGCTGGCTGTGATGACATCTTATCTAAACAAGTAGGTCCATCCTTGTGTAGTCCAGCTCCTGAAGTCATTATTCAGATTATGTACATAGAAATACTGAACTGTGCTAAGTGATAAGCAGTTCATATATAGTTACATGGTAGATGAGGTTGGATAAAGACATCAGTCCATCAAGTCCAACCTATAACTCTACAATCCCCTACAGTGTTGATCCAAGGGAAAGCACTTTGTCCTACAGAGTGTAGGACTTTGAAAACATGGCTGCTTTCTTCTTAGCAAGTGACCTCATGTCTATTTGGCAATGTTGCATCTCCATCCCATTAAAATTAATGGGATTGACCTGCAAGGTAGCCATATTACGGACATGTCTTTTTCTGAGAAGATAGTAGGCGGTTTTTAGTCCTGCACAACCCCTTTTCAAAGGGATGTTAGAACAAACCTACTGCCTGAACCAGGGAAAATATGAAATTGATAGGATTCCTCGGGTGGAAGAAGTGTGTGTGTGTGTGTGTGTTGTTTGCAAGCAGACACCTGAAGATGCCGTGGTTTTCCTCTGAAATCTGTGTCCAACATCTTGCTGTGATTGACATTTGTAGACACTGCCTGCATTACAGTTGTCTGTATGCAAATCTGGTAAAACCAGGAGCCTATTACTTATACAGCCTATTACATATAGCATTGCAGGAGTCATATCTATTGAATAGGTTAACAAATTTAAAAAATTCTCCAAATTGATCAGGAACGCCGAGATCAAATGTATGGGTTTTAGTATTTTGTTATTGGTGAGGGATCTGCTTTTTACACATTTATTTCAAACCAAATAGCAGAATGTCCTTGCTAATGGCTAACTTTTTTTTTCCCCTAACTTCATTAGGAAAAGACTTTAGCAGAATTACAAAACAACATGGTTTTGGTGAAGATGGATCTGAGGAAGAAGGCAATTTGCATTGCTGAGCAGTACAACACTGTACAAAGACTACAAGGAACATCCTCCGGTCTAAAACGCATGGTCAACAACGAGAACCAACAACCAAACCAAACCTCAGAGAAGCGTCCCTTTCTCCGCAACCTCCTATCCAGGACTCCTGCACAAAAAGCACTACTGGAGAACAGCCCTTATAGTCGCGTGCTGCGAGCTCGCCGATCCCCTGTGCTAAAAACTGTTGCGTTTGGAACCAAATATTGAATCTTGCTTGCTGCTAATGGACTCTGAAAGAGCGTTCTCTTGCTGCTAAACCTATGGCAGTAACTGTATACTACACTCGTATATCATAGTCTCTATAGTGAAGAGGCCTTTGTGTGAATATGTATGGATGTATAAGGCTATGCAGAGATTGTTTGTTTTATGTATATGGCTGCTTACAATACAACTTAACCTTTAATGCCACTTATTTTATGCCCTCTTTCCTACATAAGTTGATACACTTCTTGTGAAAAGTTTTACTCTTGTAGGCTTTTATTTTTATTACAATTTGGAAGTTTAAGCGGTTTACAAGTGCAATATTCATCATGTGTTGTTCAAGCTGTCGCAAATAAATCACTTTTGTACAGTTCTCTATACAGCTTTCCAAGATGTCTGATTTTGTTCAGCTCCCTGATCTCTTTGAAGTCCTAGGGTAGGGATACTCGGCTGAAAGACTGTGGTTGCCTGCTGTCCGGACCCCTGCCTCCTGGCTCTTTCATGTGGACTGCGCTTGGAAGAAACCTTACTCACCTGTTGTCCCCAAGACCTGATCCCTTGCTCTAGTGGCGCCAGGGATGATTTCTGACACAACCCTAGTTGAATGGGCTCTGGTAAACTAAGGTGGTGTTAACCGACGAGCAAAAAGAAAACTTAATTGCTTCCTTAACCACTTCAGTACCGGGCCATTTTGTGGTCCAGGACCAGACACATTTCAGGTTTATTTTATATGTGCAGTTTAGAGGGCTGTGACATTTTTCTCATACGTCTCATTCAACTAATCCCCCCCCCCCCCCCCCCAAATGGTGTCCCCATAGGGTCATAAGAGACCTTTAGGGACATCTGATCACTTTTTTTTTTTTTTTTTTTTTGTTAGGCTGATTTCCCCTGCTACTGAGGCTGGTACATTTAGCCCCAGTTGCAGGAGGAATACAGCCTCCTGCACGCTGCTATATACGGTATACAGAGCTGATCTGGGTCCTGTAGGACCCAGCAGCTCTTGCAAGACGCTGCTTCTGGCGGATCACGTGACCGCCGGGTCAGAGGGCGGCCGCATCATGGCGGCGCCCATAGCCGTGTATACAGCGCTCATTGAGCGCTGTATACACAGCAATCGAGAAGGCAGGGATGGGAATAAACCTTTCCTGTCTTCTCTCTGGGTGAAGTTACAACCAGCTCCCAGTGAAAGCAGCTGCATGATCTTGTGCAGCTGCTGTGTTCTGATTGGACGTACCGGTACGTCCTGTCAGAACAAGGCAACCACTTCCCGGACGTTTATAGTCTATGTGCGGTCTGGAAGTGGTTAAAGGGGGTTGTTCCATCTCAATAATCCTAGCTATACTGGTAGGTTATGTAAATTGAAGACTTTTTTCCTAAATAAATTGCTTTAGAAATTCAGCTTTTTTTGCCTTCTATGGGACTTTATTCCTTCCATTGTTTACACAGTGTTCCTAAAACCACAACCTGGGAGATAGAACAAGTGAAGTGCTAAGAGGACAATCCGGTCAGCTTATTGTAGCTTGCTGATAAAGCTGACTCATCTCTCTATGTGAACACACAGATAACACGGAGTCCATTCTGTACAAGCTTGTGCATATACAGGAAATGAGAAGCACATACTGCAGGCAGTCTGGCTGAAACACTGAGATGGAAAAACCCCTTTAATCCATCTTGATACAGACAGTTTAGAAGCCTGGAGACCTTTTGGCTCTACCGTATATATTATTAATTAAGAGGTACTCCAATCTTCTGAAGGGCCGTATAACGAGAAGATAAATTTGGAGACAACTTACTTAATCCAGTAACAGAAATAACAAAAAATTCCAGAGCTCACCTTTGTTCACCAAGTCCTTGCAGTTGTTAAATCTTCGGGGTGCACGGCACACTCAGGACAAACAAATGTATTTCAATTGCAACAAGTACCAAAAACACCGGCCACTCATCCGAAGAAATTTCTTCGGATGAGTGGCCGGTGTTTTTTGTACTTGTTGCAATTGAAGAAATACTTAATCCAGTGTATGGAGGTTTCCCTCCTCCTTGGAAGATGGGGCTAGGTAGAGAGTCCACCTGGTTGGTATTAGCCCAAGAGGGCACTCTAGGGTTAAACCCAGGAATAAAATATATGGCTCTTCAGAACAACTACTCTTTTTGCTGAGGTGATCTCTAGCAAAAGGTGGTTTTGAAAGCCAGAAACTTAGAGGACCTTTCACCATTTTGCCCATAGGCAGTTCTATATACTGCCGGAAAGCTGACAGTGTGCTGAGTTCAGCGCACTGTCGGCTTTCCCGATCTGTGCCTGGTGTGAAGAGCTTACGGCCCGGTACCGTAGCTCTTCTATGGTCAGAAGGGCGTTTCTGACAGTTAGCCAGAGACGTCCTTCTTCACAGCACAACCAATCGCGCTGTGCTGTGAGAGCCGGGAGGAACTCTTCCCCCCCCCTCTGCTCACAGTACTCATGCATAGACCAGCATTATCAGGGAGGGAGGGGGCGTTCCTCCCGGCTCTCACAGCACAGCGCGATTGGTTGTGCTGTGAAGGACGTCTCTGGCTAACTGTCAGAAACGCCCTTCTGACCATAGAAGAGCTACGGTACCGGACCGTAAGCTCTTCACACCGGGCCTACATCGGGAAAGCCATCAGTGTGCTGAACTCAGCGCACTGTCAGCTTTCCGGCAGTATATAGAACTGCCTATGGGCGAAATGGTGAAAGGTCCTGTTTAAGATCCACCTTCTCCAATGGAAGGCCGCAGAGGCCAGAAATAACTGCTCAGTGGTTAGCATTGCAGCACTGGAGTCCCAGGTTCAAATCCTGCAAAGGACAACATCTGCAAGGAGTTTGTATGTTCTTCCCGTGTTTGCGTGGGTTTCCTCCGGATACTCCGGTTTCCTCCCACACACCAAAGACATACTGATAGGGAATTTAGATTGTGAGCCCAATATGGGACAGTGACTGTCAATATCTGTAAAGCGCTGCGAAATATGATGGCGCTATATAAGTAAGCATAATAAATAAATAAACTGTGGATAGATCCCAGTGTGGAACGGAAGCTGCCATCACAGGCCTAAGTCTTGTAGCACCCTTAGGAAATCTGGGAATTAGGGGGTTCTGAGACAATCATCTGCTTAAGCAGGCGGACAGGGCTGGACCTTGTACCTTAAGTGTGGCAGGGGAAAGGCCCTTATCCAAGCAGAACTGAAGAAAATTTAGACTCACTCCCGTAGAAGGATTTGAACTATTCTCATGGCACCCTTAGTTACAGCAAAATATTATGGCCGTCCCTTCAAACAGTTCAATCTACAGTATAGAGCAGGCATGTCAAACATGCGGCCCGCGGGCCACATGTGGCCCTTTACAGGCATATCTGCGGCCCGCACAAAAGTCTCAAACTTTGTCTCTAAGGTGCAATACTCACGCGGCTACTCGCTGCTGTGTAGACGTGATGTGACGTGATGACGTCACATCGCGTCTAAATCTTCAGACGGAAGCCGCGCGGGTTGAGCCGTGCGGCTTCCGCCCCCGGCTTCTCCCTCCTATGTCGGCTCATTCATTTGAGCCGACAGCGGAGGGGAAAGCCGAGACCGCGATGGTCGCGGCAGGCGGGAGAGAGAGTGCGGCAGGCGGGAGCGAGGACTCGGAGTCGTCGGAGAAGGTAAATTTAATGTGTGTATGTATGCATAGAGGTGGAACGTGAAACAGCGCAGATGAAGGAGGGGACGGCATGACACTGGGGACAGAGATGGGGGGACATGAATCTGGCGACAGAGATGGGGGACATGACACTGGGGACAGAGATGGGGGGACATGAATCTGGAGGCAGAGATGGAGGGACATGAATCTGGGGTAGAGATGGGGGGACATGAATCTGGGGACAGAGATGGGGGACATGAATCTGGGGGCAGAGATGGGGGACATGACACTGGGGGCAGAGATGGGGGACATGAATCTGGGGGAAGAGATGGGGGACATGAAACTGGGGGCAGAGATGGGGGAGACATGAATCTGGGGGCAGAGATGGGGGAGACATGAATCTGGGGGCAGAGATGGGGGAGACATGAATCTGGGGGCAGAGATGGGGGACATGACACTGGGGGCAGAGATGGGGGACATGAATCTGGGGGCAGAGATGGGAGACATGAATCTGGGGACAGAGGTGGGAGACATGAATCTGGGGACAGAGATGGGGGAGACATGAATCTGAGGGCAGAGATGGGGGACATGAATCTGGGGCAGAGATGGGGGGACATGAATCTGGGGGCAGATATGGGGGGACATGAATCTGGGGGCAGATATGGGGGGACATGAATCTGGGGGCAGATGAAGGGTGTATATGTAAATAGATAATTTTCTTTTATGAAACTAACGAAATCTTCTCAGAGAACAAGGCTGACTGATCACCACTTATCTAAAAAAGATTGAAAAAAAATAATAGCAAATAAATGTTTAGTTTTTAATTGCTGTATTTTTGTTAAATATATTAGTTGCTGTTACATATTACTACTTCATATCTTGTTTTCATGACTGCTGTTAAAATACGTGCGTGACATTAGCTGCTGTGTGTGGCCCTCGCAACAACCTCTTGTTACTCATGTGGCCCTCGGGGTACCCTGAGTTTGACATGCCTGGTATAGAGGACCCTTGGCTAGAGCAGGAAAGAAAAATAACCTTCCCACAAGCTACTATGCAAACTTCTAACAACTGCAGTAAATTCCCATGTAAACGTGAACTGACCTAGTATCATGCCCTAAGAAACAAAAGACAATAGTACTGTATACAAGAAAATTCTTTAACCCCTTCCTGACGTGCGCTGTAATAATACGGCGCATGTCGGGTCTGTAACTATGGCGACCGCCCGGGAGCCGGGTGGCCGCCATAGCTGCCGGGTGTCTACTGCTTTAAGTAGTAGACAACCGGCTCTAATGCCTCCGATTGGTCCCCGGACCGATCAGAGGCATTAACCCCTCCGGCGCCGCGGTCAAAGGCGCCGGAGGCGCCATTTTCCCGGCGGCGCATGGGCGCCGCCATTTTGTCCGGGATCGCCAGCTCCTGGAGCATGCTCCAGGGCTGACGTCATGTTGCCATGACAGCCGGGAGCCTGTACAAGGCTCCCAGGCTTGTCTGCAAATTGTCTCTTTTGCAGGCTGGTCTATGCAGCCTGCAAAAGAGAGGATGATTTTTTTGCAATGCATTAGCATTGTAATGCATTGCATTAGTGATCAGACCCCCTAGGGGGTCTAATAAATGCAAAAAAAAAAAATAAAAAAAAGTAAAAATATAAAAAAGTATTAAAAGTTCAAATCACCCCCCTTTCCCTAGAACACATATAAAAGTAGTTAACTGTGAAACATATACATGTTAGGTATCCCCGCGTCCGAAATCGCCCACTCTACAAATCTATAAAAATATTTTTCCTGTTCGGTAAACGCTGTAGCGGGAAAAATAGTCAAAAGTGGCAAACCGACGTTTTTTCACTGTTTTGATTCTGATAAAAATTTGAATAAAAAGTGATCAAAGCAATAACATTTCCTGAAAATGGTAGAACTAAAAAGTACACCCGGCCCCGCAAAAAAAGACGCCCTATGCATCCCCGTACACTTACGTATAAAAAAAAGTTACGGCCGTCGGAATATGGCGACTTTTAGAAAAATTTTTTTTTAACAGTTTTGGATTTTTTTTAAGGGGTCAAAATGTAAATAAAACCATATAAATTTGGTATCCCTGGAACCGTACCAAAAAACAGAATATAGGGGACATGTCATTTTGGCTGCACAGTGAACGCCGTAAAACCAAAGCCCGTAAGAAAGTCGCAGAAATGCATTTTTTCTTCAAATCCACCCCATTCTGAATATTTTTCCTGCTTCCCAGTACATTATATAGAATAATTAATGGTGGCATCATGAAGAAAAATTTGTCCCGCAAAAATTAAGACCTCATATGGCTCTGGGAGCGGAGAAATAAAAAAGTTATGGGATTTAGAAGGAGGGGAGTCAAAAACGAAATTCAAAAAATGCCATCGGCGGGAAAGGGGTTAAGGGGACCTGCCACTAAAAGTCTGAAAAATAGCTCTGGTTGGGATCCATTAAAATACATAATGTTTAAATGCTTTCCATACTAAATATTATATATTTTAGCCAAAAATCATGAAGTGAATCATACAAAAATTATGAACTGTAGGTATTAAATGTGTGCATGTCCACATATTACTATACGAGTGCACACAGCAATGTCATTTTTCTAGTATTCCTAGTGTATATTACGTACTGCTCTCCGCTTGCGGTGATTGAACAAAAACACTCAACTACATATGTATAAAAAAATAAAAAAAATTCCCATTCGACAAGTAAGATTTGGAAGTAGACGAGAAGTAAAAGTACAGTAAACTTAATATGACTATATTTTATGAATCTAGTTTACAGAAGGACCTTGCAACTGTTGTGTTTTTTTTTCTCTATATTCAGTGTCCTAATACATTTTATTCTTTGTTGAAACACACTTTGGGGAGAAGTTTTTCAACATCTGTACTTGCCCTTGTGAAGTCTTTGCTTTATGGTAGACTTAGATATTGCTAAACCTACTCTGCTTCCTGGAGACTCACTTGGGTGGATGTTGTGAAGGAGATTTTCTTCACTATGGGAAGGATTCTGCGATCATCCACCATTGTTGTCTTCAGTGGACATCCAGGCTTTTTTTTTTAGTTTCTGAGCTCACCAATATGAAATGGTTGATTTTGCATCTCCTAACATCTCTCTGATGGATTTCTTCTTTTTTTCAGCCTAATGATGGGTCTGTTTCCCATTGAGAGCTCCTTTGAATGCATATACAGCATCCTAATGCAAATAACCACACCTGGAATCAACTCTAAACCCTCTACTTGTTTAATGGATGATGGATTAATAAGGGAATGGCTCATACATCCCATGAAATAAATCCAATCATCTAATACATCTACAGAACACAGTTGAGAGTCTGCACTATAAGCCCATATTGATAATATAACTGTATCTTGAATATTTTTTGGTAAACCGCTAATAGGCCAAAGCATGTGTCACTGTCCAAATATTTCTGGGCCTAACTATTGCTTCATTTGCCAAGTGTAAAATCTGAAATGTATGTATGTATGTATATATATATATATATATATATATATATATATATATATATATATATATATACACACACACACATATACACACACACACAGTCCTATGAAGAAGTTTGGGCACCCCTATTAATCTTAATCATTTTTAGTTCTAAATATTTTGGCGTTTGCAGCAGCCATTTCAGTTTGATATATCTAATAACTGATGGACACAGTAATATTTCAGGATTGAAATGAGGTTTATTGTACTAACAGAAAATGTGCAATATGCATTAAACCAAAATTTGACCGGTGCAAAAGTATGGGCACCTCAACAGAAAAGTGACATTAATATTTAGTAGATCCTCCTTTTGCCTCTAGTCGCTTCCTGTAGCTTTTAATCAGTTCCTGGATGAAGGGATATTGGACCATTCCTCTTTACAAAACAATTCAAGTTAAGTTAAGTTTGATGGTCGCCGAGCATGGACAGCCCGCTCTCAAATGATCTGAAAACAAAGATTGTTCAACATAGTTGTTCAGGGGAAGGATACAAAAAGTTGTCTCAGAGATTTAACCTGTCAGTTTCCACTGTGAGGAACATAGTAAGGAAATGGAAGACCACAGGGACAGTTCTTGTTACGCCCAGAAGTGGCAGGCCAAGAAAAATATCAGAAAGTCAGAGAAGAAGAATGGTGAGAACAGTCAAGGACAATCTACAGACCACCTCCAAAGAGCTGCAGCATCATCTTGCTGCAGATGGTGTCACTGTGCATCGGTCAACAATACAGCACACTTTGCACAAGGAGAAGCTGTATGGGAGAGTGATGAGAAAGAAGCCGTTTCTGCAAGCACGCCACAAACAGAGTCGCCTGAGGTATGCAAAAGCACATTTGGACAAGCCAGCTTCATTTTGGAAGAAGGTCCTGTGGACTGATGAAACAAAGATTGAGTTGTTTGGTCATACAAAAAAGCGTTATGCATGGCGTCCAAAAAAAACAGCATTTCAAGAAAAACACTTGCTACCCACTGTAAAATTTGGTGGAGGTTCCATCATGCTTTGGGGCAGTGTGGCCAATGCCAGCACCGGGAATCTTGTTAAAGTTGAGGGTCGCATGGATTCCACTCAGTATCAGCAGATTCTTGAGAATAATGTTCAAGAATCAGTGACGAAGTTGAAGTTACTCCGGGGATGGATATTTCAGCAAGACAATGATCCAAAACACTGCTCCAAATCGACTCAGGCATTCATGCAGAGCAACAATTACAATGTTCTGGAATGGCCATCCCAGTCCCCAGACCTGAATATCATTGAACATCTGTGGGATGATTGGAAGCGGGCTGTTCATGCTCGGCCACCATCAAACTTAACTGAACTTGAATTGTTTTGTAAAGAGGAATGGTCCAGAATACCTTCATCCAGGATCCAGGAACTGATTAACAGCTACAGGAAGCGACTAGAGGCAAAAGGAGGATCTACTAAATATTAATGTCACTTTTCTGTTGAGGTGCCCATACTTTTGCAGCGCTCAAATTTTGGTTTAATGCATATTGCACATTTTCTGTTAGTACAATAAACCTCATTTCAATCCTGAAATATTACTGTGTCCATCA
The DNA here is from genome assembly GCF_031893055.1 of Leptodactylus fuscus. Classification (NCBI taxonomy): domain Eukaryota; kingdom Metazoa; phylum Chordata; class Amphibia; order Anura; family Leptodactylidae; genus Leptodactylus; species Leptodactylus fuscus. The sequence goes on along the minus strand of NC_134269.1, from coordinate 161,266,793 downwards.
GTTATTAGATATATCAAACTGAAATGGCTGCTGCAAACACCAAAATATTTAGAACTAAAAATGATTAAGATTAATAGGGGGGCCCAAACTTTTTCATAGGACTATATATATATATATATATATATATATATATATATATATATATATATATATATATATATATATATATATATATATATATATATATTATTTTTTTTTTTATTTTTTTTTTTTCTCCTCTAAACGTGAAAATCGGAAATGGAAATGTCCAGAAAGAACTGACATGATGTAAGTCGATTTAATGCTTAAAATTTCAGCAACTTGTTTATGGTATTTGGACTTTTCTTTCTTTTTCCTTTAAGATTTAACCCTGTTAGCCAGTAAAGTCTCATCTGCATGGCCTTTGTGTAATACTATATTCAACTTAGCTCGAGTCACACCTCCATTTTTTGCTTTAGAGTACAGTGTATCTAATAAGAGGCATTTTAGGTCACAGTATAAAAAGTTTATTGACAAATGTATGAGTAATGCAGACAATCTTAAGGTAAGAAATCTGCCTCTCACAGGACACTAGCTCTGTCTGTGCCAGCACAAACCTGACCAGTCCAACATGGGTTTGGCAACATGATTTGTTTTCACAACAGACGAGCTCTGAATGGAAATTGTGTAAGCTTCAATAGAAGCGACATCTCTCCACAGTTATTGCACTGTTTTTGTTTTTTACTGTAGTTGTAGCACCAAGGATCCTCTTGGAGGATGCTACTAAGGTGTCACTGAGGAAAGATTTAAAGGAGACACTCTTCTTGTAGGGGTGTTGTTGGCTGAAACAGATTGTGGGAACAAAAACGGTGCATTGGCCGGCAGGTCAGCAGAGGGGCTTTCGTTCTGGTTTCGCAGCTGTAGAATCTGCCGCAAAAGTGCTTTGCCTTCCTCCCTCGTCTACAACAGTAAAAAATAAATATAAGAACCAACGCAATAACACATTAGTATATATGGTCGATATGTCATTTTCAATGAATGAAGGCATCCCCCATCATTATTCTCCAATGCACTGCATTAAATCCTACATGTTATAGTGAGTGTACATTAAACTACACTACTATCTACACTTATTACACGTGTCAAACACAAGCTCCCAAGGCCTTGATGTCTCAGGGGGTTTTTTTTTTGTTTTTTTTTTAACACTACGTTAAAGAGTAGTTATGTTTACACCATCTTACAATTGTAAATGGCCCTTTGAAGGCAACTATAATTCTGATAAAATATATTTTATACCCCTTAAAGAAAAACATGTAATACAGGGAATTAACTGAACTAATATGAAGAGATTTTTCTTAAATAAGATGCAATTGACAATCATGGTCTAGGGAGAACCCGGACAAATCTTAGCCAGGTTTAGGGCTAGTTCACACGGGGCATGGATTGGCGGATTTTGGTCCTGATTGTGACACGGGAAGCCGCATCACAATAAGGCCAAAATGCGCCTGCCACGACTGTCGTGGATTCTGACAGTCGCAGCTTCCCGTTCCGGAACAGGCCCAAATGTGGGTGTGGCCGCAAGGCGGACGCCGGGGATGAATAAGCCACAGAATCCGCCTAAAGAAAGGGAAGCTCGCTTCTTTTTTCCGTGAGTGGCAACATGCTGCTCACGGAAAAAAGTAAGCTGGCGGTCTATATAGCCCTCCATTGTGAGGCGGCGGATTCTGACATGGATTCAGGGCCAAAATCTGCCCCCTCTTGCCCAGTGTGAACGAGCCCTTTGTGGTCAGCATAGGCACGTTCTTAACAGTAGCTAGAATTTTCTCCTGTAACAATGAAATAAAGGATTTTAAGCTCTGCATAAAAAAACAAAATCGTGACGTTTATAATGAATTATCAGAGTATTTAGATGAAAGTACATTATATGTTATATATACTTTTCTGGCCTAGGCCACTTCTTTTAACCCTGGCAGCTCAAACCAGAATACTAATCAAAGATATATGCTCATGTGGTCTATAACATAGGATGGGGGATATGGGTTCATCACAAGGGCCACTGATACTGAACGTTCCCTTTAAAAATCCTGAATTTGTCTCTGGCAGTGTAGTAAAGTTTGGGTCTTCTAGAATTCTCGCCACTTTCCAAGTCATCAGAGCAGACCCCAGTATGCACAGAAGCCTTGTAAAAGGAAACAGTACTAACATTCCCCACAACGGTTTTATTGCTGTACCAAACACTACACAAAGTACATTTCCATTCTTTACATATGGTTTTCAATACTGCGACTCAATAAGTTGTGGCTTGTGAGCTGCACTGAGGGAGTGAATTTTTATACAATAGCTCTACAAGCCCGACATATTGGGACCATAATGATTTACACAGACTGGTAATGACTTACGAAGGTAGGCACTGATGTCCTGTGGCACAAGTGTAAAAACATACTCCATCAGGAAATAGGATTCAGGAGTTTTTATGATGGCTATAAATACAATAAAATACTTACATCATTGAAATTAAAACACTTCTGGGCACAGGCGGAGGCCTCATCCCACAGCTTACACTTGAAGTAATACTGAGCCAGATACCTAAATGCAGTGCTCACTTCTTGATGCTCCACTATCTCCTGGAAAAGACCATGTAAACTGCTGTGAGGTGCTCCACATGGATTACCGGAACCACAGACATACATTTTGCTAACTTACTCCACAAGAGTATATATCCTGTATATATTTAATGTAGCACTGTGCGGCCTGTTCAGACTCATTTAGCTGTTCATGGAGCCTTAGAGAGAAAACAAGAACATAAATTGTGAGTAGTTGACAATGATAATTTAATAGGCACCGCAGTATGAAAATCTTTAAGATATTTATTTAATTAAAAGTTATGTTTTATACATTTGGAGCAACCGGCTGCTGGATTTTTTCCTCTAGTGTAATCTTTATACCAAAGGTTGTAAGGTATTCTAATATGCAAAAAAAACTAAAGCTAATAAACATGAGAGCTGTGAGATGAATGCATACACAAGTGTTCATATCTCATCCAATGAGGAGAGGAAGACAGCTACTGCCAAGTTCTTCTGTCAGCACAGCAGCTTACAGAAGGAACTTTATTAAGAAATGAAACTAATGTTCACTGTGCCTCCATTTAGTGAAAAAAGATGGCGTTCATATACGCACTGAAGCCGTTGGTAAGCACCTCTGTCACAGATTTCAGCAAAAGTGTTGGACAAGTAGTACAGACTTCTTTATAGATGATAAATAATTAGAAACAAGATTTCTCCATTTTAATACTTACTTTGCTAGTTTAACTAAAGCCATTTTTTCCACATCCCCAACAGCATAGGCTCTCCAGTAGCACTGTCATGGAAGAACAAAAGCATCATTTACTCCGTCAAGAGATGCCAGGAGCGGGTCACATTTTTTGTTATTCAAACAAATCTGGTTTCCACTATGTGACGTATTCCACTCAGGGCATTACTACACACAGAGGGAAATTCATGAAGAATGCCATATTGAACACCAGTCTTCATAGCCCCTGTGCCGGGGAAACAGTGGCCTCATTTATGAAGAGGTGCATGCAGTATCAGTATTACGGTAACAGTAATACTAATCTGCAGAATTTTTTTATTTTTTTTTTTAACATCACTTGCAAACAATCATACAAATAAACATAATTGAAAAACAAGTAGACAAAATATCTGCAAAATCCAAACCACAACTAATAAGTTTACAGAATTTTAAAGGAAGTCTGAGGACATACCTTTTTGGCCTCCACGAGTTGGTTAAGCTTTTCATAACATTCACCTAAGGCAACAAGCATCCGGGAGTCGTTTGGTCTGAAAGAGAGAGATATTTAGCAATATGTGGCTAACATGTGGAAGTTTCTACTTCTTGGACCTGATTTCAGCCTTCATTGCAATAAAGAATGTAGGAATTTAACAACATTGACAATCATACAGCATACCATCCTAAGAGCGTACCGTCATAAGAGCGAACTGTCATAAGAGTGTACCGTCATAAGAGCGTACCTCCAACTTTTCATTAATGAAAAGTATAAGAGAATAGAAGCATTTTTATTTTAGAGGAATCTACATGACAGTTTCTCATGTATCAGGCAGCTTTCCTCCTCCTCCATTCACTCAACCTGTTATCATTAATCGACCCCGTATTCAGAGAGTGACTATGGACTGCCAGCCTTACACACAGAAGTCTAGGGAGAGAGGAGGGGGGGGGGGGGGGGGAGAGAAAGAGGTTGCTTCAGGGAGAGAGACACAGCAATAACAGAGTGAGTGATGTGAGGGGGAGGAAAGAAGTCCAATTATGGAGACAGAAGAGGTTTCCTTTAATAAGATGTATTACAATGTTTCTTATATTCACCTGCACTATTCATTAATGAAACGCAGTTTAGTAATTGGTCGTACGCTTTTGCAAGGACCGCAGAGACCAATGTGGTTCGCATGATTGGGACATACAATAAACAAGTGAAAGAAGTGTCCCAAATCTTTGAAAACTCTTGGGGGATCTTACAACAAGATGATGACATCAGGTGTATAACATCTCACCCTTCAATCACCTGTTGTATGGAGGAGAGGAAGCTACAGTAAAGTGACACACACAGGGACCTTCCTTTAGTTACTCTGCCTAGTAATGTCAGGCATTTGGGGTTATTAATTTAGTTTCAGTAACTCCATGTACCTCACATTAATAACAGTTAACCCCATCATGTCCCTCATATTAACCCCTGTGTGCCCCATATAAGGGTCACTTATATGTGAGACACATGGGGGTACTAATGAAGAACCTTAATTATGAAGATACCTAATTATTACCTCCATATATCCTACATATCAGTAACTCTTATGTGAGGCACACAGGGGGTTAATGTGAGGGACATGATGGGGTTAACTGCTATTACTATGATCCCCATTGAGTTACTAAGCTGCAATGCACATGACCAGACTTTTTATCTGCAATGGTGGATATCCTCCCCCCTACCTCAGCTTATACTTGAGAAAATACGTTTTACCAGTTTTTTTGTGGTAAAATTAGGCTTATATACCTAATTTACTTATATACCTATATATACAGCTTATACTCGAGTATATAAGGTAAGTATACAAATGTTTTAAGTTTCTTCGTGGTACGTTTCTTTATATATGAGTTTTCAGAGACTGAACATGTCTTACCGTAGCTGGTGAGCACGTCTATAATAATACAAGCAATAGAATGGCATCTTTAGGATCTCGTAGGTCTGCCCTAATCCATACCATGCCCGATAATCTCTTTTATTGACCTCAATTGCATGCCTGTAAGAAGGAAATAATACACATAAGCCACTAAATCCAGACAACAGCAATTGCTAAAACCACACACACAGCTTTGTAGCTTTTACAATAAAGAAGTGTAGCTGCCACTGGGACCTTTATTCCACTCTGGCAATATAATATTCCCAATATAATACAGCATATAAACAGCAGTTGATATTGTAAGGTACACAGAAAATAAGCACTAGATAAAGCTGTCATTTTCATACCTGTAAGCCTGAATAGCCGCAGAGGTGTTCTTCATTTCCATATACTCATGACCCATTAAGGTCCATGCTCCAAGATACCTGGGGTTCAATTTTAAGGCTCTTTGAAAATACAGAGCTGCTTTCTCATGCTGAGAGCGCAAGCTGTAATAATTTCCTACAAATAAGAGACAATAGTTTCAGATAAGCACAGCCCCAGTGTAGATCATTGCCTAGAAATTAGGATAACTCACTTACCAATCACACAACAAGTTTCCACACGATACTTGTCAATATCACATAAGTTATGTGCCAAGTAGCTCAGTTCTGGTTTAAGACCCTTGGGAAATAGAACAATGGAACAAATGATGTAATGCAATCGAGAAGTGCTACAAAATGCTTCAAAAGTATTAAAGCCCATAAATGTTGTTCCTTACTCTGACATACAGCAGATTAGAAAAAGTGTCCATATTTTCTATTCTGTAAGGGTCTTGTTTTCGTAACTCATTGAAAATAGAAAGAGCTTTATCAATATCTGTCAAAAGCAAAAAGCCATTAGGTTATGAGATACACAAATGTTTTGAAAAAGAAAAACATTCAGAACTGTGCCAACCTACCTCTGATATTATGGTAAGCAACTGCGATCTGAGAAATAATGTAAGTACTTTTGGAGAATCCAGCATCAATAAGACTCTGATATTTTTGTAACGCTTCCTCGATCAACTGCTGCTCTGTGTATATATGTGCCAGGAAGAACTCCTTTATCCAGCAGTCTGGCAGGGACAAGAACTTCAGCTGCAATGGTAAAATTAATGTTGTAAAATAAGGCTGATCTATTAAAGCAGCTTACTCCCACTGGCATCAGAGCCTCCATTTTGAAAGGATCCCTTAACTGTTCATGTGGTCCATCTGTATCATAAAGTCTGTATCAAAGTGTATCATGTGGCCCAAGCTGTAAAACGACAATCTCCACTGAAAAGCACAGTGTGGCAAACTGGTACATGTGCAGTGCAACGCCATTGTCATTCATGGAAGGGTGCTGATAATTGGTTCAGATCACATAACCCTCCATCAGCGGCCAAACTGATATCAGAAGATGCAAATTGGTGTAGTCAAGGGGGCGATTTTACAGGCTAAGATGCGGTCAAGACATTATACTAAAAATTCTACACCTTTAACTATAAGTCTTAAGGTTACATCTGAAATAAAATCTAACAAATCAATCTTACCATTTCCTTGTCTGTAATTAAGTTACACAGTTCCAACCATGTCCCCCAGTGCAAGGGCAAGACATGTGTTGCCTCCACAAACACATCCAAAGCCTCCTTCACAAGATCTAATTTTCGCAAAACGACACCATATCTATAAAATAGAAAATTAAAAATCATAAAGGTTCATAAAATAAAATCTGAGAACATCAGTAAACACAAGAAACATTTCTGCGACTCACAGATAAAGACCAAATCCATCCAGCTCTCTGGCTTTATGCTTCTTACTGAGTTCCACACGAAGCTCGCGCAGGGCCTCATTTTTTACCTGGCCTTTCTCAAGAGGACCTAGAAAGACAGAAATAATTTTGAAATGACACCTCAGTGCAACAAAGCTGTAAAACTAACATTAAACAAGATGTCCTAATAGGCAAGTAAAAGTGAAGTAACGTTCTATTAAGCCATGTTAAAGAGTAACTAAAATTTCGAGCAGCATTTGTGTAATTAATACATTTTGTAATATTCTTTATTAAGAAATTTTGACTACTTTCTGTGAAATCCTGCATTTTTTCACTGTTCTCCTTTGCTTTTGTATTGAGATCTGTTCCTGCCTCAATGAATGTTATTGTTCAAGGAGTACAGGCTGTGTAACATGTAGAGAAACTGAGGGTAGGGGAAGGTCACTTCAAACAGTTATATCTCAGACATTAGGTTACAGTGCCATCTAAATTATTTCCAGAAATATCATTGATTGAAAACAGTCAGGATTGGGATTTTTATATCATATATATTATATTATGCAGCTGCATATAAAATATACTAGTTCTGACTGTTTTCAACCAGTGATATCTGGAAATAAATTTGGATCACACTGCAACCTTTGAGTCTCCTCTTTCATTTGACACCAAAAGCAAGTTTGTACATGTTTTAATGCCTGAGACATAACAGTTTGAAGTGACCCTCCCCTCATTTTCTCTACATCTCACATGGCCCATTACTCTGTTCACAGTAACATTCAGTGACAGTGGCATAACTACCGGCGTAGCAGCTGCTACCGCTGCATTATTTTTTTATTTATTTTTTTTAAATAGACTGTTACCAGCTGGAATTGCTCCAGACGGTAACGGGCCCTATATCCTTACCGATCCTGGCAGGGCCGGGATCGGTAAGTGACGCCGTGGGCCCTACAAACAGTATTATATTCGGGGGGTCTGAAAATGATCGGAGGCCCAGAAGAGGTAAGGGAACATAAAAAACAGTGTTACTTACCTCTCCCAGCTCCGGGCCTACTTCTGTGACGTCCCTGACATCACATGAACGGGGCCTGCGTCCCGGGTGTCATTGAAGATGGCCGACACCACCGAGGAGTGCAGCGGAGCCAGGGATAGGTAAGTAACAGTGTTTTCTATGTAGGTATCCCCCCCTCGGTCTCTGATTATTATACTCTGGGGTCTGAAATAATAGTTCGTGGTCGTCCACAGCGGGGCATAATACTGTGTGCAGGGTCACTATGGGGCAATAATACTGTGTTCAGGGCTACTATGGGGCAATAATACTCTGTGCATGAGCCACTATGGGGCAATAATACTCTGTGCAGGAGCCACTATGGGGCAATAATACTGTGTGCAGGGGCCACTATGGGGCAATAATACTGTGTGCAGGGGCCACTATGGGGCAATAATACTGTGTGCAGGGGCCACTATGGGGCAATAATACTGTGTGCAGGGGCCACTATGGGGCAATAATACTGTGTGCAGGGGCCACTATGAGGCAATAATACGGTGTACAGGGGCCACTACAGGGCATAATAGTGTAATAGTGCACACAGGAATGCAGAGGGGGAGGTGGAGGGGCCATGTCAAAAGTTCACCATAGGGCCCTGCCATTGCTAGTTATGCCACTGTTCAGTGAGAAGCAGGGACAGCTTTCAATAGAGAAGATAGGTGAAAGAATGAAAAACTGCAGGATTTCACAGAAAGGATCCATAATTTATTAATAAAGTATATTACAAAATTTATTTATGACACAAATACTTCCAGAAATCAAGTTTTCCAAAAGTTTAGTTAAGCTTTAAGCTAATATATTGGAAAAGGGCTCCTCAGTCCGGTGCATAGGACTGAAAACTTAGAATTCTCAAGTAAATCAATGAATGCCCATTAATTCTAATAAGGCCAAGTTCTGGTTAGTTTTCCTTTCTGCAACTTAAAGAAAATCAAACAAAGTTATTATTGGTCCAACAGTCAACAGCTAGCTTCAATATTATTTGCTGCTACAAGAGTTTCCTACAATGTAAGATAGTATTGCTAAACAGGATAGCAACCAAAAAATTATTGTCAGCAGATTTTATCACAACCAAGAATCCACAAACCTATAATACTTTAGCTGCTGAACCAGATACTGCAGGCAATTTTAATATCTGCTTTTCATATATAGGGACGTCTTAGATAAGAAGTCTGTACTATATTGTAAGTTTAGAAAGGAGTAGACACTGTAGCACTGAAGCTTTGTTTACAGATAGCCAGCTGTGAATTTTTTTTAAAAAAGACAACCTGAAGTTAAATGACTTTACCATATTAAACGTTTTCGTAAAAAAAAATATATATTTTTTTTTTTATTTATTTTTTAACAACATCCAATGCCTGTGTTTCCATTGGTGGAAATCATTGCTTTCAATTTTCAATATTGGAAAATGGACAATATAGAGTTACTGCTATATTCACACCTGGTAGATTCGATGCAGAAATTTCTACAACCATTCTATTTATTTCAATAGTGTTTGAAGAATTCTAAGCACATACTGCCAAAACAACTCCATTCAGAAGTGCGGAATGTATTTTTCTGTTACTAATCTGTCACATATAAATATACAATAAAGCTAAGGCCCCATGCTGTGGAAATGCAGCTATTTTTGGTTGGAGATTTTGTTGAGACAAAACCAAGAATAGGAAATATATAGCAAAGTTAAACTATTACCTTTTGCTGCAAAAGCTGCATTTCCGCAAGGCGTGGCCTCAGACTAAATCTTGCTCTGCATTTCTACAGACTAATTCTAATATGCAAGAAGAGAAGAAACAACCTACAGATGACAGATATTGTACTTACCCAAGCTATCTACTGTCTCATCATCTTTCCTCTTTTCTCCAGACTAAAAAGCAAAATTATTCATTAAAAAAGATAAAAATAATATTTCAGATGTCAGATACAAAATAAAATGAAAAAAATTTAAGAAGAAAACTGCTCTCTACAGTTAAAGAGGTTATCTGGTCTCTAACACTGATAGCCATCAACATTAGATCTGCAGTGGTCCAACATCCGGGACTTGAGCCGCACAGCTCACTCAGCATACAAACTGTAGCGGTGAGTGTAGGCACTGCAGCCCTGTTGAATAGATTTCAAAGGGACAGCACTGCAGTAACTACATCTGCCATACAAACTGTGTAAACAATACTGCATACCGCACTGTCTCGGTACTGCTGATCTTAGGGGGTCAGAATCCCGCAGATCTAATATGGAACATCTGCAAGGAGTTTGTATGTTCTCCCCCGTGTACTCCAGTTTCCTTCCACACTCCAAAGACCTACTGATAGGGAATGTAGATTGTGAGCCCTATATGGGACAGTGACTTACAATGTCTGTAAAGCGCTGCGGAATATGATGACGATATATACCGTATTTTTCGGACTATAAGACGCACTGGACTATAAGACGCACCCAGGTTTTAGAGGAGAAAAATAGGGAAAAAAAAATTTTCAGGCAAAAAAATGGTAAAATATTTAATATATGGGAGTTGTAGTTTTGGAACAGCTGAAAGGCCACATTGACAGGTGACCCTGCAGCTGTACGGGGATGTATAGGGCGTTTTTTTTGTGGGGCCAGGTGTACTTTTTAGATATACCATTTCGGGAAATGTTTATTGCTTAGATCACCTTTTATTTAATTCAGAGGCAAAACAGAGAGAAAAACCCGGCAGTTTAGCACTTTTGATTTTGACGTTCACTGTACATAAAAATATTAGTAGACCGGGCATTTTCAGACACAGGGATACCTAATGTGTATGTTTCACAGTAATGTTATACTTTTATATGTATTCTAGGGAAAGGAGGTGAACTTTTATTTTATTTTTTATTATATTTTTTTTAAGTGGTTTTTTTTTATTTTTTTTTTACTATTTTATTATCCCCCGCCTAGGGGGCTTGAACCTGCAATCATTTGATTGCAAGTCCCATAGACGGCAATACAAGTGTATTGCCGTCTATGGGAGATTCTATACATTACTATCGCGGAGTGTCATAGACCAGCCGCGATAGTAATATATATCTATGACAGGCCTGGGAGCCTTCATTAGGCTCCCGGCTGTCATCGGAACAGGTCGGCTCCTGCGGCCTCGCCGTGCAGGAGCCGGCCTGCATCACTAAAGGTATGGGGTCGGTGGGGACCGGCCCCGGGGCTAACTGACTGCCGGGACCTGTGGAGGAGGAGCGGATTTGCAGCATGGCCGCGCTACTGCCACCGCTGGTTTTCTTCAGCGGCAGGAGCGTGGCAATCTGCAGGCCCCGGCAGCTAAGACAGTCCCCGGCATCTGCTGTAATAGACCGGCGGATGCCGGGGAGTGTCTTAGCTGCCGGGGCCTGCAGATTGTCACGCTCCTGCCGCTGAAGAAAACCAGCGATGGCAGTAGCGCGGCAATCTGCAGGCCCCAGCAGCTAAGACACTCCCCAGCATCCGCCGGTCTATTACAGCAGATGCCGGGGACTGTCTTAGCTGCCGGGGCCTGCAGATTGTCACGCTCCTGCCGCTGAAGAAAACCAGCGGTGGCAGTAGCGCGGCCATGCTGCAAACCCACTCCTCCACCCACATTCAGACTATAAGACGCACCCTCATTTTCCTCCGAAATTTGGCGGGAAAAAAGTGCGTCTTATAGTCCGAAAAATACGGTAAGTAACGATAATAATAATACGTAAATATTGATTAACTATCCTAAGAATAGGCCATCAATGTTAGAAACCGGATAACCCCTTTAAAATAGAGAGTCAAGATCATCAGTAAATGTCTCCTGTAGCCAAGAAGACCTATATATAAATGAACAATATTGCTTTCAAATCTCCTTTTGAAATTAAATTTTGATTGTCCCCAACAATCAATAATAGTTTTTACCGATTGTTTGGGACTATTGACTAGTAAAACAAAATATTTTCGTCTGTGGTCAAATAGAATGACATCAAGTAAGAAGTCATACAGTAGATACTAGACATGTGCTTCTCACTAACAGCGTTACTACATCTGATGTCTCCAAATATGTAAAATAAAGAGAGATTTATTTTAAGAGAATGTATATGAACTGTGCTCTTACCAAATACCGGGAGTACATATACAAGAAGTAGGCTTTCTGGCTCTTACACCCTCGAAGGAAGTAGGCAGCTCTGTCATATTCTTTTAAGTCAAAGTAAGACTTAGCCAGTGTATATGCATCCAGATCTTGAGCATCCTCCTGAAATAAAATGGAAAACATAGAAAGTATTAAATAAATAAGAATAAGGTGAGTAAGAAACAATGTATACAATCTTTGCCAACCTAACAATGTATAGTGTATTCTTGTTTACATGTACAGCGCTTATTGTTGCTTGGAATATTGCTGACATTTCCATCTGTGGTCTTGCTACTTTTGCACTTCTGAATGCCTTGAAGAGAGATTGGCTTTTTGTCAGAGACAAATCTGTGTTAAAACAACCCCTTGAAACAAGTTATGTTGCTAGCTCTAATTTGGTCTACTTGTACATTACAACCGGCTTTATGGACTAATACTGGAGGAAAGTAGAGTTGCATAATCCACCTATTTGTAATGAAGGGTTGCAATTAGAGATGAGCGAGTAGTATGTGATGGAATACCTCCCCTGCATAGTTATTGGTGTACTCCGTTGAATACCACGTGGTAAATGCAGTAAAAATTCCATTCCATTCCCACCTTCCATGGTGCTTTTTTACACCAATATGCAGGGGAGGTATTCAATCGAATACTACTCGCTCATCTCTAGTTACAATATGTGTGCATATCAGTCCACAATATAGAACGGTATTTAGAACTCTGGTTTGGTACTCTGAACAGACTATATATCACATTGTAATGTTCACCAACGTCATTCAAATGGAGCTTCTAGAGTTAAATATAGCATATGAGAGAGCATGCTGCAATTCTTTAAGTGGTTCCTGTATATCGCTCCTAAATACATTAGTATGTATAAGCCTTAGTAGGAACCCAGAGAAAAATGCGGGCGGTTCCCAAAATGAAAATAAACATGTCTGATTCTTCTCTTCACCTTCCACATTTATCATAGGTGACTGATCGGGGTGCACCTATATCAATTCAAAGGTTAAACTTGGCAAGTTTGGATGACCATGATCAATAAATGCTTAATGTAGCAATATAAACAGATTGAGGGAAAGTTCAAACAGGGTTTTTTGGACCGGAACCTGAGGTGGAGTATCCGCGACTGACAGGCGGTGCACTGCACCTGCATCCAGCCGCGCACTCCGTTCCGGATTAGGCCCAATGAATGGGCCTAGTCCGGAGGAGGGAGTGTCTTGAGGCCGAATCGCGAGGTGACTTGGCCTGAAGAATGAGCATCTCGCTTCTTTTTTTCCGGGAGCTGGAAGAAACACTCCAGGCGTCAGGAAAAAAAATCCTGAGCAGCTCCCATTGATTTCAATGGGAGCCGTCTTTTTGGTCAGGATTTTGAGGTGGATACGGTCTCAAAATCCTGACCAAAAATCTCCGTGTGAACTTACCCTGAGGGTTTTTAAACCTACCTCTGTTAGTGCAGGTGTGGACGGCAGCTCACTTAAAGGGATAGATTCCAAAGAAAAGGCCAATTCAGATGCCCTATACAAGAAAAAGAAAGTTTCAAAGACAAAATGCAAAATGTTCCTCCAGTTAAACATTTTAGCGGTGAATTTTCTGAACGACTACATCTACCTTACTAAAAAAAAGCAGGCTCCCAGCAAATTGTTTATGAACCTTGTTTTACTATGTTGCTTCATTCTCATTTCCAGGCTAGTTCTCGCCACGTCAAGTGGCACTTGGTTCAATAGTTGGTTTTTAGCTCAAGCCTGAAAAGGACAACATCTACATGTCTATTTTCCTTGTGTTTGTATAGGTAGGAACATGCTTTTATGTATTCTTGAGTTGAACCCTCCCTTACCTACTAGCTTTCAAGTGACAGCTTTAGGCCGGGGCCCCACATAACAAACTCCGTAAAAAAACAGATGAAGCATTTTACAGTCCCTGCAAAGAGAATAGGATTCTAGCAAATCTCATCCACACATCGCGGAAAAATACACGCAGCGATTTCTAAAACCATTATGCTTTTGGAAATCGCAGGATGTAATTTATACCTACGAAAATGCTGGCAGTTTCCCTACATGTACAATGGTAGCAGAAAGTCTGCACACACTTTCTGTGAAAAGGGCTGCTGGAAAAACCGTGATGCGTTGTCATGGCGGTTTTTCCTGCAGCCCAATAGATGAGGCCTTTTAATGGGGACAAATCTGCCACTCAGACGCTTTATGCTAACCATACACATTAGGTTTTATACTGGCGAAATAGTAGATTTTGAATGATTGTTTATACATAGATCTACAAATGTTCATCTAATACAACTGACAATCGGCTAAAGCTGGTCACAGCCAAAATAGGTTATGGTGGACCTCCATCGGCTCAAATAACAGACCTGTGGGTGATTTATCTATTGTGGAAAAGGATTTTTCTAAAATAAAAAAAAGTTCAGAAACCTCTTGGGTTGGAACAAACATTTGATTTGTGCCACAAATGTCTGTGTGTGTCCTACAAAGATTTTAGTAAAAACAGTTTGAAAAACGCCACGGATATGGCCTCAAAATCCTGACCAAAAAACTGTGTGTGAACGCAGCCTTATAGTAATTTATGCTGCAGGTTTTTATTGCCGTTTTTTTTTAATTCTTTCCAATGCAATGAGTGAAAACAGCAACATACCCTAAGTAAATATGCTTTGAATTCCTTTGGAACATTCACCTCATTTTAATGCAACAGAAAATCAGCAGCAGACACATCTCGTGTGGTTACCCTAACGGAGCCGACAGCTTTAGACAACCCATAGTCTTATGCCCTATTAAGCGTCATATTGTTGGGAGTCTAACCTCTGGGAACCCCAGTAACCAGAATACTGGTTTGCTGCCCCCAAAACTATACAGTGGTTGAAGCAGACAGTTCAATCCACTGTATAGATGCGGCACATTGCAGCGGCAGCAGCAGAGAACAGTTGATCAGTGTCATTGCCAGACATTACCTATTCTCAGGATAGGCCATTAAAATGTTATTAATATAAATTGCCCAAAAACCCCTTTAAGGCCAGGGACACACAAAGCGTGGGATCTTCTGTACTTACGATCATAGAGATTCTCTCTGATTGGAACAGTAGTGCATATGTATGATCAGTGCTGTATTCCCTTTTAAAAATACTGATTTAGGACTATACACGGCTATCTCCATCAGTTCCACCGAAGCAAATGGACGCATACTACAGCTCAATTCACACTGGAGAAGGGACCCAACTAATGTTGTCATGATTGTTGGGGGTCCTAGAGGTTGGACTCTCAGCAGACAATATTGTTCAACCCTTTAAAGGGACTGTCTCAAATCAAGAAAACTGTATGCAGGGCTATAAAATAGATATACACTGATACTTACCTGCGCTGCTGGATGTCACCTCTGCTGCTCTGTTTGTATATTCAATGGCTGCAGTAGTGATGTTACGTTGAAGGGGAAGCCACAGCCAACATCTGTCTCTGGTGTATATTGCGGATGCAGCGGTCCCATCTACGTGACATCACTGCTGCGGCCATTCAGTATACAGACAGAGCAGCAGAGGTGACAGTCAGCCCAGGGGAGGTGCAGGTAAATATCACTGCATATTTAGGTTATAGCCCTACCTTGCTGGTTGCATACAATTATATTAGGAGACGACTTCATTGAATATGGATGTTAGATCATTCCTAGATGATATAGGATGAAGTAGTGATGGGAAGGGAGACATGTTTATCAGTTATAGAGGACTCAGCCATGACAATAGACAGCCATAGACTGTACCAGCCTCCACAGCATGCACAAATGTAATGTTTACATGAAGCCCGAGTGCTGTAATCCTCTATAGGATGTGTCTATCAGTAACCGAGCGCACAGACCACTTCACCACGCTACACAAGGCCTATAGTCCAGAATGCACGGCCGGCTCTCACCATTTCACGCTGTGCATAAGGCCCCGCTCCCGGCACAGCCAGCTTATGCTCAACAGCTGTTTCTTTATTTCCCGTAGGTCGGAAAACAGACTGCTCGTCGCCGCCATCATGTTCTCCCGGCGTCAGCAGCAGCTGGATGCTCTCCACCAATCAGCGAGCAGCTTACTACATAGGCCTCAGAAATACGCACGCCGTTACGTTGGCGCAGGCGGATAGTAGGTGAATGTTGATTGGCTGAAGCTGTTGACGCACTGGAGATAGTCACTGGGCGCCAATTACGAGTAGCGGGAAGAGACGGCGCAGGGCTACCAGTGTTCTCTCTGTTGTCAAGTTATAATATGGGGTGTAGGGTTGTTAGGCTGCGTCTAGTCCCGGAGCATTCAACGTATTAGTATTGTGAAAGTGTCAGGGCGTGAATCATGGCGGTAGCCAACACTGTATATAGCTGTATAAAACCCAGGCCAGCCTATGATTAGTGCGTAAACCATGGACGACACTGTGTATAGATGTATAACACCCAGCCTATGATCAGTGCATAATCCATGGACAGAACATTAAAGGGATAGTATAAGCTTTCTCCTATCCCCTGGTGGTCATTGCTATATTGATGAGGGTGTGTGGCCTCTTCCATTCATCAGAACATGTTCTTATACCCCCCCATAGCCAAAAGAGTGGCTCCAGCAGCTCTGAAAATGAAATATAACTTGGGCGCTTGTCCTTTAGGTCAGTGGCAAAGACCAAGAAGTGAATATCAGAAGCATAAGACGGGATATACACTACTGTTGGAGACTCCGCCGCTGAGTCTGTCCAAAATCAGCAGAGCTAAAAGGAGGACTTTTCTATCTGCCGGTTTCAGTATAAAACCGGTGCAAACCCAGCGTATCCTATTATAGTCTATGGGATCCAAGGGGTCCTATGTATAACCACTTTTTAAAGGGATTCTATCATTGGGAAAACTCATTTTTAACTAAGCATATATTTGCATAGCCTTTAGAAAGGTTAATCCTGACATACCTTTCATGTGTAAATCCTCTCAGCCATTTTTGAATTACCGTTATATACTCGAGTATAAGCCGACCCGAATATAAGCCGAGGCCCCTAATTTTACCACAAAAAACTGGGAAAACTTATTGACTCAAGTAGAAGGGGGGGGGGATGCAGCAGTTACTGCAAAATTTCAAAAATTAAAATGGTCGGAGTTTTTGGGTGCAGTAGTTGCTGGGGAAGGGGAGGGGGTGTTTTGGTTGTCTGTTTGCTCCTTCCCTGAGCCTGAGGACTGTTTTTTTTCCCCCCACTTGGAATTCAGCCTGGCTGAATATAGGGTATCTGCTTTGCTCCTATTAACTTCTTTCCGACCAAATAGGAGCTCTGCAGGTACCCTATATTCAGTAGACCGGGCACTCTCAGACACAGGGACACCTAATGTGTATGTGTTTCAGTCATTTTCTACTTTTGTATGTATTCTAGGGAAAGGAGGGATTTAGAACTTTTATTTTTTTTTATAGCTTCTTTGTTTTCCCCACTATTTTATGGTAGATTCTATACATTAATATTGCGGCTGGTCATAGATTCCCCCCCCCCCAAAAAAAAATAAAATAAAATACATTTTTGCTGACTTGAGTATAAAAAAAAAACCTGTGCTTAAAAATTCGGCTTATACTTGAGTATATACGGTGGCCCGCTTTTATTGATATGCTAATTAGCCATCTCGGAGCACCGTAAGTTCACTGAGCACTGTGTGTAAACAGGGGGAGGTGAGAGCAGGGAAGGCTGATGAGTCAGCAGCAGCATAAGCCTTCCCTGGCTCTCACCTCCCCGTGTACACATATCACACAGTGTTCAGGGTTTCCATCTTTAGGGTCCCCATGCAGGCCTGAACGTTAGTGTAAATCTAGCGCGACGAAGTACGCCAATGTATGAAAAAAAATGGTAATGTTTTATCTTCACACTTTCATATGTTTAGTAATGGGTAAACTGTTCAAGTTTTGTTTTATATTCAATTGGTTCAGTTTCAAGATTTGTTTTGGTCCAAATAATTTTGTACCAAATTTTGTACTATATATAGATATACAACATAGCAAACACTAACATTCACTGATCATTCGCATTAACCCTCCTAAAGTTTCATTGAAACATGACCAAGGTAACATTTCCCAGTTCTTGGATGCAGTCTTTTTGGGGTGGATAGTTGGCCTTGAGAGTGAGATCTGGGGGTGGCGATCCATTCCCATGCCATCAGTGAGCCTATTGAATGCTCCATGCTTGTCACTGTATAAATTCTATTACAGGCTGCTCTAGGCAACCTGTAATAGAACCATGGCAATTTGAAAATGCTTTGCGGTACATTGTATTAGTGGGAAGGGATGCCCAATACGTCGATCGCAATCTACTGGTCGATCGCAAAGGAAGAATGGGTCAATCGTGCTCTCCATGTCCGCCAGGTCTGCCCAGGTGACGTTCTGTGGCAGCCAGAAGCGTTCATTCCAGAACCAGGCCGAGAGCTCAGCCATCTCCGCTCCGCCGCCTAGACACATGGGACAGAATCAGCAGCAGCTTTGGGGGATGACACGCTCCCCGCTCTCCAGTCTGACATGGAAACTAGGCGGGGCTGACAATGCTGCGGCCCAGGCCCCACCCACACACCCAGGCCCCGCCCACACAGTAACTCATTTTGACTTGGTCATTTTATAAGTAGCTCCCATGCTGAAAAAGTGTGAGCACCCCTGCCCTAGGGGGTCTAAAAATAACTTTAAAAAAAATAGTTTAAAATATATAGAAAAAATAAAGAACTAAATATCGAATTCACCCCTTTTTCCTAGAACTCTTATAAAAGTAAATAAATAAAGAACAAACAGATTAGGTATCTCTATTTTCAAAAAGCCCCAGTCTACAAACTTATAAAAATATTTTTCCTATTTAGTGAAAGCTGTCACTGGCAAAAAAAAAATCAAAAGAGCCAAATTGCCATTGTTTTGTTGTTTCACTTATCATAAAAATTTGTATAAAAAGCTATCAAAACAATAGACATTCCCCCAAATGGTACAAATTAAAAGTACATCTAGCCCCACAAAGAGAAGATGCCTTGTACATCCACATATGCATAAATATAAAAAATTTTTTTACGGGTGTCATAATACAGCAACTCTAAGAATTTCTTTTTGAAAATTTTGGATTATTTTTAAGGGGATAAAACATAAAAAAAAAACTATATAAATGTGATATTGCCATAATACTGCCCCACAGAATATAAGTTACATGTTATTGTAGCTACACTGTGAACACCCTAAAAACAAAGCCGTTGTTAGGATGGGTTCCCGCAGGTTTCCCTTCCAGCGCACAGCGCCACCTGCGGGTCAACCCAGCTCTCGGCATCGTGCAGTGGGATGTGTGGAGTCTAAGTCCAGCTTTCTGCCTACTGAGCATACTCGGACCTTTTGGATGCGCTCAGAGGCTAAGTCCCATTCTCTCCCTACTGAGCATGCTCGGACCTGTTAGAGCCGCTCGGATACTAAGTCCCATTTTGCCCATACTGAGCATGTTGAGTGAAGTTATGGCCACCGCCCTGTGGGCGGGGACTTGCCTTTTTATAGTGTGAGCCGACACCCGCCGGGTGCTCACACTTTGACTAAACGTCGTTTAAGACAGGAGTTCAGGGCTAGGTTCCAGTGTTATGCAGGTTGCCAGACTAGGCCTCTAGGATAGTGTTCCTTGACCCCACCTGGGCACTGCCGTTAGGGACCCGAAAGCTAACTGAACTGTCTCTCCTAAAAATACACTGTTATCCGTGTATTGACGCGGTAGCTCCGAGCTGTGTGGAGCACTTTTGTGTTGCTGACCTGGGGTGACGTTTAACCCCTGACAAGCTAAACTTAATAGCAGCTGTACATAGGTGCACTTTCCCAGTGAAGATTAACTGGTGGGAGTTATTGCAGTCTGTTCACATTAAGACTGCGCAAACACAGCTATCCAGTGCAGTTAACTGGTAGTTGTATTCCCGCCGCATACACTAATTCGTACCCGTGAGACAAACTGACACAGTGTGTATTGCGGCTTACATTCTGCTGCTGTGCTCAGGCAGACGGCTGCCCTCCTGGGGATTGTGGACCTCAACTGCCATCAATTGTAGTCTAAAAGGTTCTGTTGCATTATATTTTTATTTTAATACAGAACCGTAGCAGCCATAAGAAATTTGTGCAAATGCAGTTTTTCTCTAATTTCACCCCATTCTGAATATTTTTTTCTAGCTTCCCAGTTCATCATATGGAATATTAAATGGTACCAATACAAAGTACAATTTGTCCTGCAATACTTAACACCTCATAGGACCTTGTGAATGGAAAAATAAAAAGTGCTGCAATGTGAAAGGGACTGATGTAACAAATGCTTTAAAGCTGTTACAGTGTATCTGTATAGCAGCCCTAGAAAACATGTGTTAGGGCCACTGTACTCCATGCACTGTGTCCAGGGAATACAACTGTAAAAGTAACTGCACTGTAATTTTACATTATTTTTGTTTTTTTCTGTTTGATTTTTTTTTTTTACTCTTCACAATGCATGTTAATTTATTCTGCTGGTTATTGTGATTACAGCATTGCTAAATTTATGTGATTTTACTTTTTTTGCACAATACAAACAGAGAAACTGGTTTTGAGAAATTAAATTTTTTTTGCCATCACCTTTTTCAACAAAAAAATACTGACTGGGTAAAAACAAGGGGGGCTTATCACAGAGTTTCCCAGTGGAAAAGAATTTGGATTACAGCAAATAATTATGTAACCAAATAGATTGAAGAGAAATGACTTATTCATCATGCCAAATCCTACTATCCTACTAATATTATAAATGTGAAAGTTTGGATGTTTGTGTGTTTGTGTTTGTTCCTCAATCACACAAAAATGGCTGAACGGATTTGAATTAAATTTGGCACATAGATAGTTTGTAACCTCGATAAAACATAGGCTACTTTTTATCCCGGTAAAGGACATGGCTTCTCGACTATTATGAATTTATGTTCACATACTATATTACACTGCTCCTGCAGCAGCTTATCTCAGGTCCCCAGGGCTGTTATCTCTGTTAACACACACTAACCCTCAGTGTACATGCATTTGCATATTATCTCATCTGGTCTAGGCACTGCAGACAACCTGACATGGGCAAACACCTATAATCCAAATTGGCAGCTGCTGAGATGCCGAAACAATCACGGGCACTGCGTGAGGAACAAATTCAGTGACAGGCCAGCTTGACAGCTCTTGAAACGCTGGAGCAGGCAGATCATCAACAAAATGCTTATTTTATGACGTCCCAGTGAGCTGCTGAGATGCCCGAACAATCATAGGCATGCTGCGAGGAACAAGTTAAGCAGCAGAACAGCTTAAGAGCTGCTAAAATGCTGGAACAGGCAAACCACCAACGGTAGCAATTTGCTGAATATAGGTGAATCATCCACTCCAACAACCCGCAGACAAAGTTGCAGGCAGAGGCTAGTGTATAATAAAAATGGAAAAGTTGCTTTTTTAACCTAAGGCCTTAGTCAGATGATAGTTTTTCAAATTGTCTGAAGGTAATTCCCAATAAATGCTGCTAGGGAAAGGGAAGACAGAGATAGTGAGCCCTAAAACTTGACCCACCCCGTGTGCCTTATTATTTGCTGCAACTTTCCTAATGACAGGGACAACTGGATGACAAACTCTACTCTAGGTAAGTGATACACAGGACAAGACAACACAGGAGGAGTCAGAAAGCCAAGGGTCAAAAGAGAAAGAAAAAACAGTACCGAATCACAATCCAAAAGAGTAGTCAAAAAAGCAGAAGTCAGTGAATACAATATAAGAGCAAGTGAAAATGCTTAGCAAGGTGAGAGACACAATAGCCAGCAACCCTGAGTGGGCTGTTGGCCATTTTAAGGAAGTCCAGAACCCACCCCAGGCTTGATGGGCAGATGAGCTGTCAATCACAAGCACTCAAAAGTTAACCCTAACCATGCCAACAAGGAGCATGTAATCATGAGCAGACATGCCTCTGGCACTGTACAATGAGGCCAGAGGATGGCATAGGATTTCCGAGCAGGTGATGACGTAACAGTAGTGTTGTGTCTGCATTTTAGCTTCTGAGTTACTGTCATAAGTCACAGCTAAGCCACAGGCCTAATAACCGGAATTTACAACTTTATAGATCCCTGTGGTGCTATTGATCTTAATGAGTAGACCCAATCTCAGTGCAGGGCTTGTGACAGTAATCCAGAGGTTAAAATTCAGGCACAATGAGGCTTTAGGCAAATATTGCAACTTTCGCAATTTCATTATGAATTTGGCAAACTGAATAAAAAGTAACCTCTCCCCTGCTTAAAAAAAAAGCTGTCAGATCCTTAGCCTACTAAATTATCAAAAATCACTGAAAATCGGATGTCAGAGACCCATATCATTACATAAATTCACTGAAAGGACCTAGATCCCTAAGATAGGGTATAAACAAAAAAAAAAATTATATATATAAAACTTCACCTTTATTTAATTTAGTTTAAAAAACTAACTGTATATATAAAAGGTAGAACGTTAATATTGATCGGCCAACCTGACGTTCATAAAGCCAATATACATGTGTACCTTAGTCCATTGGTACACTAGGGATATAGGTATGAAGGGGACCAAGATATTCAAAATGTCCCTATATACTAATACCCTCACTCCCTATATAGTATGTGCGCATGTCAAGGGATCCTGGTTCTGAATACATTTACTCTGAAATCCCATATATCGATATCAGCGAGAGTGCCGATCCCCCCTGAGGATACTGGCCTAATGCCACACCAACAGGGAAGGAAATCGCCACCCTACACCAATGGATATCAGAGCTTCAGACCAGTTGCCCCAGCCACACATATAACTTCTGAAACAGCCCTACGCGTTTCGTCTTATTCAAGACTCTTCAGGGGCAATTTACAAATGTTGTTAATCACGGCAGCATAGAGCTGCATAGATAGATTCTTGGCGGTAGATGTGCTGACCGTCGGCAGGACCGCTCATCGGCAGCGGTGAGCGGTCCTGCCGACGGTCAGCACATCTACCGCCAAGAATCTATCTATGCAGCTCTATGCTGTCGTGATTAACAACATTTGTAAATTGCCCCTGAAGAGTCTTGAATAAGACGAAACGCGTAGGGCTGTTTCAGAAGTTATATGTGTGGCTGGGGCAACTGGTCTGAAGCTCTGATATCCATTGGTGTAGGGTGGCGATTTCCTTCCCTGTTGGTGTGGCATTAGGCCAGTATCCTCAGGGGGGATCGGCACTCTCGCTGATATCGATATATGGGATTTCAGAGTAAATGTATTCAGAACCAGGATCCCTTGACATGCGCACATACTATATAGGGAGTGAGGGTATTAGTATATAGGGACATTTTGAATATCTTGGTCCCCTTCATACCTATATCCCTAGTGTACCAATGGACTAAGGTACACATGTATATTGGCTTTATGAACGTCAGGTTGGCCGATCAATATTAACGTTCTACCTTTTATATATACAGTTAGTTTTTTAAACTAAATTAAATAAAGGTGAAGTTTTATATATATAATTTTTTTTTTTTTTGTTTATACCCTATCTTAGGGATCTAGGTCCTTTCAGTGAATTTACTAAATTATCAACTCCGTATTTCCAACATCCTTTAACCATAAGGTCAACAGACGCTACAGAGGCTTCCTTAAGGAGTAGTGGTACACTCACACAGAAGTTACAAAGACCAACCCCCTCAACAGTTACTCCAGAACCAACCGCCAGTCCAAGGATGAAGATGTTTCTTTGTGTTATTTACACAGCAATGCATGGCATAGAATTATATCAGCAATAGTGCAGGTACATGAAGTGTAGTGCAATGTCAACCTAACCCTGAATGGTGTACATTTACTGCCATCACACCAGTGCAGCCTGTACAAGAGGGGTAAGTGTAGTGCTGTGGTCAACCCCAACCATGTTCTCTTTGACTCTGCTGTATCTCTTTGTGCCACTACATAGTATAAAACCCATGAATGGCATCCACACTGGATAATGCCGCCTTAGTGGTCTGAACAGAGCTCTCCTCCCCTACTCAAAACACATAGGAACCCTCGGCTCTTATTTCTTTGTTCTTCCTCCCCGTCTTCAGTAAGTAGACTCTAGTTTGTGTGTTCAGTGCATACCATGGTGTGGGAGTGTGTCCCCCTGTGACTGGCGCTTGTTTAGCTTGAATCTGGATTGGCAGTAAGCCGCTGTGATAGGGCAAGATTCAGCAGCAAGAGGCAAATTCACTCAATGATTTGCATATCAATTGAAGAACACTTCTGTTGTAACCCATAAATCTTTTGGACCACAAGATGCCACTTTCCGTTTTTCACTGAAGTCCCACCCAATTTTTGAAAGTGACAAAATTTGCAAAAACTGGGAAAATGATGTACACCAAAATCAGCAAGTTTTGTTGGAAATCTGGTGTAAATTCCCCTCAATCGTTCTTAAAGGAAACCATTAAAATGCAATCCAGTTTACCAACATCATGATATACAATTTTTAATGACTTGATCACAATTATCTTACTCAGAATGAGCAAGGTCTATGGGTCAGAATTTGTAAGCTGTACTGAATCTGTTCTCAGCATATATCAATCTATTTAGTTTCTCCTTCTCTATAACATGATGCCAATAGACTCGGCTACATTTTCATACAACAGGTTCCCTTTAATAGAATGATTCGCTGATCTCAATCTGAGTAGGAGCCAATTACACATCATTGCCAATTGTAGATTTTGATACAAATAATGTAAGAATTGTTTGTTTAGCATTATTTTTTTCCATTCATATAGCAGTCTTCTATTTGTGGACAGTCAACGCCCCTAACTAATCAGCAGGTGGCGCTATAATCCACTAGTCATGGATCATGAAACATAATGAAATGTGATTGCCCTATGCATTGTAATTGAATTTCTTGAGTCTGGCATCTTGATTAGAAGCCATTATTCGCCTGTCATACTACTGTATGATAAATGCTGCTTTATAGAGTCGCCAGGGGCTGACATTGAAGTTTTGAACCTAATTAAAATCTCATTGCATGTTGATGATGATGACTTTTCTGGCATAGAATTGTTATGGGAAACACTTGAAATCTGTAACATTTCCAATCCTTCCTGACTGCCCAGTGTAAAATTAGATTTCTCATAAGTAATACCTGGCTATACATGATCTATTGCTCATACAGTCTATACTGTTGGCAGTCTTCCACTAGTACTTATTAAGGCTAAGGCCCCCATGTTGCTTTCAGGCTGGAGCCAATCCCATCCACACGGTACGAAAAAATATGCACAGTGAATGCGCATCGAATTCCAAAAACATTGCAGTTTTGGAAATTGCAGCAAGTCAATTATATCTACATAAACGCCAGTGGTCTCCCTATAGGTATAATTGAAGTAGAACGTTTTCACAGAGTCGCATTGCAGCATGTTTTTTCCTGCAGCACTTTTTTTTTCACTGTGGCCTTAGCCTCAGCCCTATGTTGCAAAAACACAGCTTTTTTTTTTATGCAGATTTTGCTACAGTTTTTGGAGCCAAAGCCAAGAATGGAATGGGAAATTTTTTTGGTGCTTGGGTTTACAAACCCCAACACAGTGTAAGTGAATGAGATTTATTGCAAAGGCCATGTTCACCCTAGCTGTTATAAATGATGAAATCCACAACATTATCTCACAACTGTCAACCCCATGTATGTAGAAATATTTCTGATTATAATTCTCTTACCTGTACCACAGGAAACAGTTGGGTCCTGCTCATTAATGAGACACACTAATGTCCCTAATACTGGAAAACGACTATGTAGGCCAGTCTTCTATGTGCTGCCAGTCAGCCGTGAATTAAAGGCACAGATGTCACCTGTGTGCCACCCATACATTGGCCGTGCTTCCGTGGCCCCTTTCATTAAATGATTAGGAGCCACAGAAGTAAGGGCTGCAAAATAGGACAGAAATATGACTGTCGGCCCGCACATAGGACCGTTAATTTACAGTCATTTGTATGGGCCCATAGAAATTAATGGGTCAGTGTGCTATCCGTGAAATACACTGATCACGACCACGGACGTCTACAAGAGGCCTAAGTGCCTGAAAACCTGTGGCCAGATAACATCTAGTTTTCTAGTACCACCTTAACATGGACAGATATCACTTACAAGTTAGTCCTTCAAGCTGGCTTCATGTAGATATTTTTATGACCTAAGGAATTGCAATCTCCTGGGACTAATGCACACTGTCCATATGAGATTGTTTTATTGATCCACAGCTTTCTTAAAAAAAAGTAATTGCTTCTGTATCTTCTTCAGTGTACAGAAACCTCACTTGTATGACCTTTCTCCATCTTTGATCTTCATCCTGTTAATTTCATTTCGGTGACTTGTTTCCAATTTCTTTACATGACAACATTTGGTCTTGTATAGAAATATGAAAGCGTAATCTCTTTTTAGCTGAACTGAAACATTATAAGAATGACTTAAAGAGAGAGGTAGAAATTTACAGAAATTGAGTATATTGTATGGAAAATAAATTGAAAGATGGTATTACGATCCTGCTTCAGACTTCGTGCCGTGTAAGTCTAAACATATTCTCCAGATTGTATGACTTTTCTGTAAGGAGTTTAAATGTATAGCAAATAGTTCTATTATCCCAGATGATGTCATCAATGAACTGTGTTGCCCAGCATGCCTAGCTGACTGATACTTATACATATACACGTAGCTGACATCTCATGATAGCTAGAAAGTCACAGGTTGCAGATAACAGATATAAATGTATTCCCAATATGCAGACCTTGTTGTATTCTCCTTCATGAGCAGACAAGACAAACAAAATTGCACATTATCCTATCTCTCTAGGGATCGTCAGAAACCATATAACTAAGCAATTCATGGCCTAAATTTCTGCAGTTACGCATTTATTTCATCAAAACTTTCTGCTTTGTTTGGAGGAGCAGAATACATTGTGAATTAAACTGGGCCCAGAAAAGTGCCCGCTAACATGGACAAGAAATAATTTTATACTTGGGTCAGTGACAGTAGAGCTCAAATCAGATTAAGCCTTTGCACTATACAGGATGACTAAATTTATTAACAATGTCAGGCTGTTCCTTGGGCTAACCAGAGGATATGGTTCTTAAAGAGGTTATCAGGGATAACTAGAAATCCCTACACTAATCTAAACACCTGCCTCCTCCTACTTTCTAAATAACATAATTTATTAAAAATATATACGGTAGTTACCCATATCCGTGGGGCGGTCATGTGAGCGCTTCAGGGACTTTTTCTGATTATCAGGTGATGATCCATTTCCGGAAATGGATCGTCATTACTACTCTCCCCCCATCCACCCTATTATACTTACCATCCAGACTTCTTCCTGTGAGATGGCTTCTCCCTCTGTAATGATTCTGCAGAGTGTGCACTCTTCTCCACTGTGCCCACCGCTGGCGGTAATTCACCTCTACTGGGCATCCACGTATATTACAGTAGAGATGGCTCCTCGTTGGATGAGAAGAGCACGCACAGACAGAATCAGTACAGGAGGAGGGGCCGTCTCACAGGAAGAAGCGTGGAGGGCAAGTATATAATATGGGTCAGGGGTTGGACTGAGTAGGTAGGGAAGGGAGGGATAGCTAGAGAGACGAGGGGTGTATGGGAGGGTGAGGAAGGAGGGTGGAGTTAGGTGAGATTGGTTAGGGAGCGTTCACACTACCGTCGGTGTCCGACAGCTAGTGTCCGCTGCTAATGTCCATTCAAAATCTTGTGCGGACATTAGCGGCGGACACTAGCTGTGTCCGTAACATTTTGCATTCATTTAAATGGACATCGGGTGCGTTCTTTTACAGTCCATGTCTGTCCTTAAGTGTCCGTTTCCAAAGATGTCCGACTTTTCAAGCGGACAGTAAAACCCGACATGTAGGTTTTTGCTGTCCGCTTGAAAAGTCGGACATCTTTGGGAACGGACAGTTAAGGACATTCACGGACTGTAAAAGAACGCACCCGATGTCCATTTAAATGAATGCAAAATGTTACGGACACAGCTAGTGTCCGCTGCTAATGTCCGCATAAGATTTTGAACGGACACTAGCTGTCGGACACCGACGGTAGTGTGAACGCTCCCTAATATGTGTGGATGGATGTTAAGCTTTTATCTGAGAATTAATTTCCATTTAAAGAGTATATAAAAAGACACTATGTCTGGGATCATTTTTCTCTGTGGGAAAGTCATATTGCATATTTATGTGATTATATTTTACAATTCCCAAAGCTAATATTACCATATTAATCTGATTATATAATGCAGCCATACTCGGACATCAGTTTTATATTGACACAAAGCCATTTGAACACAATTTAATTTTTGTCTGTTCATGGCGGTTTACTAATAGCTAACATATGTCATTTCACAGCACTACCTAGAACATGTGCCAAGCTTCTTACTTATAATTCAGTGCCGCCATTTAAGAACAGTTTGACTTCTTTCTTTTACTTCTCTTTATTCCTCTGAGAAGCTTTATTGAGACTGTGGGAACTTTTAGCTCCAATCCAACCAGAACTGTAACATTTTTTTTTTATCTCTGATGTCACTTGTCGCCACAGGGGCATACATAGAAAAGGTATGTGAAGAAGAATCTGTCTCTTGGGGGTTATACCTGCCAGGATGGCAAATTATAAATGATGTCTAAATGCAGCTTAAGTCTCCTCTACCCCTGAATATAACCAGGACCTGTACGGGCACATCGTAAGCCAAGGAGCTAATATGACTTTATTAATGGCCAAGAAATAATGTAGTATCACATCTAAATGCAAGGAACTAATTTGGCTTTAATAGCCGAGAAATAATGTTATTAGATACCCAGAGATAGCAATTAAAACATTTGGGTGTCAGTAACTATGTTTTTTGGTGAATTTATTACCCCTCTTCTCAGATTTCATGATCAGTGACCTACCTTTATAGAAGCACTCCATCAAAAAAGGTTATGCAATACAAAGTACATTATATAAATTGCAAGCTTATATGTGGGATATTATAGGCATTGTTCTGGTCCTTCTCTGTACCACATAAGATCCTGTAAGATGTACAGAGTTCTAGCGTGTGAGCCACAAGTCAATTTATCTATGTATCACTGTGAGACTAAGACCAAACGTTTTATAGGTATGTATATGGAGACTGAGATCTGGCCCACATATAAGTCTTTAAGATACTGGTTACATTACAGCAGAGAACTGGCATGAAGCTTATAACCAGGACTGTGAAGTCATAGTCAGAAAAAAGTTTCAGACTCGGCTTCAAACTTTTAATTATTATTTTTAATGATATTATACAATTATTAATATTGTGTAATTAGATATATAGTTTTTTTGTATATTTACTTTCATAAGAATCCAATAACTAGATTTTTAATGCATTAGAGAATCTTTACTACTTCAGACTGTCACTGTCAGCCATTTATAAAGGAGTGGGAGGAGAAGTCAGAGTTGGGCTGTAGATAAATAGTGGAGCCGAAGTGTATGGTTTGTCCTTCTAACTCCACAATCCTGCTTATAATTTAGGCATAAAGGCACGGTAAGAAGAACGCGCTAGTATTTACATTACAAACAGGACAAAGGATAAAAAAAGAAATGCTTCTGTAAGGCCCCACGTAGTGGACCACAGCAAAAAAAAGCGCTATGGGAAGAAATAGTGGCAGCAACGCATTGTGGTTTTTTCCCGCAACGCGTTTCACAGGTTTCCTCTGCGGACTTTCTGTTTCAATTATACCTATTGGGAAACCGTCAGTATTTCCGTAGGTATAATTGACATACAGCGATTTTCATAACCACAATGGTTTTGGAAATCGCAGCTTTTCCGCAGCACATTTTTATGTGCGTGTTTTTATACAGTGACTGTAAAAGACTGCGGTGTTTGCCACGTCGTTTACGCCACATGAGGCCCCAGCCTAACAGTGTTTCACTTTCCACTTTTGATATGCTTTGTATAACACTTTGTATTTGCAAACTGTATAACACTTGTGACTCAAGCAGAGTATTGGATGTAAGACCCATCAACCATGCAGATAGGAAATAGTTACAACTGAGCCAAATATAACATATAACAAGTACTTTCTACAACTAATATCTTCATGCATGGCTTAAAGAGACCCATAAAAGCTTTAATCTTATTATAGCACTGTAAGATTTATGCTCAGTACATATATGGATTACTTCGACATGTTCTTTGCGGTATGTAATATGTTTTACTCATGTTTCAAAAACAAATTAAGACGGAAGTATGTCTCTCTTGACATACTGAATTTCCTCATAAGAGTAAACAGGAGTTGTGTGTAAGAGCGTGCACTCCATTATAAAAGTCTGTTAACGTGAGTAATGGACGGCATCGTTGATTTTCCAATCATTTGCTTCAGTGTTCTTCAGGCTTAGTCCCTGAGGGATGGTTCATAATAGACAATGGCGAAGAAGAGAAGAGAGCTGCCTGATTGAAAACAGCTTAATAACATCATTAGAACGACGACAGGCTCTTGCTGCTCCACCAAAGACCCTTTTAGTCCTGACCTAAAGCTAACCACATATTGGCTTGTCTGCTGCTTTCCAGCAAAGGATTATTTGGTAGACCATTATATTTTTTAAGAGCCAATTTAAGGATTGGAAAGATCTTATATACTAAGCAAGTACTATTTACGATGACATTGTGTAAATCTGTATTACAGCTTATAGGGGTTAACAACATGGAACGTGTACTGCACAAACTGAAATAATAAAGAGAAAATATTTAAGCATTTTACACACTGTCTACCAATAAGTATTTGGACCCCTGTGGTAGAATAGAAAAACAACATTTATTCCTTTTCAATAGTTGGTAGAACCAGCAGATGCTTCCTTACAGATGATAATGATCGACACAATACTCCCAGATGCCTATTGAAACTCCTGGTGTATGTGAGCCATTGGTTGGGTGCGGTTTCTCTGGCCAGCACTCGTCGGTCTCTATCTCCCAGTTTTGGGGGTCTGCCGACTCGGAGCACATTCACCTTCTACTTCGTAATCACATTGGCCACTGTCGATTTTGGGTAATTCAGTTCGCTTGCTATGTCCCTTAAGGATCGACCATTTCTGTGGTACCCCACAATTACTCCTTTCTCGAAATCAGACAACTCTGCACTTTGTGGCATCTTGCATGGGTGTCCAAATACTTATTGGTAGACAGTGTACACAATAGCACAAAAATATTTTTGCAGTGTGGTTTTGTATATATTACTATGTATGTTATTACAGGGATATAATGGTTAAATCAAGCGAATTTAACAGGTTTCTAATAAAAACCATCCACGTGTCCTATTGGCCAAAAACCTCTATCACGAACTCTCACGATCCATGTGTTACATGGATGGTCATTCATGTTCTACTACTTTTTCCCTCCATTAAAATGATGGAAATATACAGTGCCGTTGTGAACATAGCCAAAAATGTTCATTCAGTGGTAAGGACCTTCATTTTGGTTTGAGAAACTTCTGTATTATAAACTTGAAGTGCTCATTTTAGATTGTTTCTAAAAGTTTCCTTTGGCTTCTGTGAGAAGTTCCTAAATGAGTAGGGGAATTTATGAATGCATTTATGCCAACTGGAGTAGGAAAGCAAAATCAGCCATGCACCAAAAATTACCATTACTTGTACTAAAGACCACACTTTCCCAAAAAGAGAGCAAGTATAGTTGTTGATAATGAGACCTTTATAGCCACATTATTAATTATTAGGAAACTTCCCCTACAAAGGTAGAGTGGTGAAATCTGGTAATAAAATTGGGAATTATGAAAAAATTTAGGAGGTTCCTTCAGGATAATGTATAGACAAGAGGTTTTTTTGGTGCTGGAGGAGGTGGTATGGGATTTTTTGGGAGATTTTGTATGTAATTTATAACTGTTTTATGGTATATTTTCTGTTTTGTTGTTATTTAGATTGTACACCACAAAGTGTGTGAGTTGTGGGCAGGGACAGATTTATCATAATTTTCATCCGAACGTGCAATAATTTATATGTGCACTCCATGCCAGATCCTAGGTGGTGTATATTTGAGCTTCTGGTGTAGGGAAGTCACAATAGCAGTAGTAATACAGTGTGGAGGACCAAGTACTTCTTGAACCATGTATTGCAATTACAATACAGTGATGACATCGTGCATAGGTCTAGCATTAAAAGGATAAGGAGAAAATTTGAACTATGAAGTAAGTGTGCCGGATAGAATTTCAGGCTTAAGCTACACTCACCGGCCACTTTATTAGGTACACCATGCTAGTAACGGGTTGGACCCCCTTTTGCCTTCAGAACTGCCTCAATTCTTCGTGGCATAGATTCAACAAGGTGCTGGAAGCATTCCTCAGAGATTTTGGTCCATATTGACATGATGGCATCACACAGTTGCCGCAGATTTGTCGGCTGCACATCCATGATGCGAATCTCCCGTTCCACCACATCCCAAAGATGCTCTATTGGATTGAGATCTGGTGACTGTGGAGGCCATTGGAGTACAGTGAACTCATTGTCATGTTCAAGAAACCAGTCTGAGATGATTCCAGCTTTATGACATGGCTCATTATCCTGCTGAAAGTAGCCATCAGATGTTGGGTACATTGTGGTCATAAAGGGATGGACATGGTCAGCAACAATACTCAGGTAGGCTTTGGCGTTGCAACGATGCTCAATTGGTACCAAGGGGCCCAAAGAGTGCCAAGAAAATATTCCCCACACCATGACACCACCACCACCAGCCTGAACCGTTGATACAAGGCAGGATGGATCCATGCTTTCATGTTGTTGACGCCAAATTCTGACCCTACCATCCGAATGTCGCAGCAGAAATCGAGACTCATCAGACCAGGCAACGTTTTTCCAATCTTCAATTGTCCAATTTCGATGAGCTTGTGCAAATTGTAGCCTCAGTTTCCTGTTCTTAGCTGAAAGGAGTGGCACCCGGTGTGGTCTTCTGCTGCTGTAGCCCATCTGCCTCAAAGTTCGACGTACTGTGCGTTCAGAGATGCTCTTCTGGCTACCTTGGTTGTAACGGGTGGCTATTTGAGTCACTGTTGCCTTTCTATCAGCTCGAACCAGTCTAGCCATTCTCCTCTGACCTCTGGCATCAACAACACATTTCCGCCCACAGAACTTCCGCTCACTGGATGTTTTTTCTTTTTCGGACCATTCTCTGTAAACCCTAGAGATGGTTGTGCGTGAAAATCCCAGTAGATCAGCAGTTTCTGAAATACTCAGACCAGCCCTTCTGGCACCAACAACCATGCCACGTTCAAAGGCACTCAAATCACCTTTCTTCCCCATACTGATGCTTGGTTTGAACTGCAGGAGATTGTCTTGACCATGTCTACATGCCTAAATGCACTGAGTTGCCGCCATGTGATTGGCTGATTAGAAATTAATAGAGATGAGCGAACAGTGTTCTATCGAACACATGTTCGATCGGATATCAGGGTGTTCGCCATGTTCGAATCGAATCGAACACCACGTGGTAAAGTGCGCCAAAATTCGATTCCCCTCCCACCTTCCCTGGCGCCTTTTTTGCACCAATAACAGCGCAGGGGAGGTGGGACAGGAACTACGACACCGGGGGCATTGAAAAAAATTGGAAAAAGTCATTGGCTGCCGAAAACAGGTGACCTCCATTTTAGACGAATAGTGGATTTCAAATCCGGGTCATATGAGAATGTGAACTTTGTGACTATGAGACAGGGATAGCTGTACAGGCAGGGATAGCTAGGGATAACCTTTATTTAGGGGGGAATGTTATTAAAAATAACTTTTTGGGGCTCTATCGGGTGTGTAATTGTGATTTTTGTGAGATAAACTTTTTCCCATAGGGATGCATTGGCCAGCGCTGATTGGCCGAATTCCGTACTCTGGCCAATCAGTGCTGGCCAATGCATTCTATTAGCTTGATGAAGCAGAGTGTGCACAAGGGTTCAAGCGCACCCTCGGCTCTGATGTAGCAGAGCCGAGGCTGCACAAGGGTTCAAGCGCACCCTCGGCTCTGATGTAGGAGAGCCGAGGGTGCACTTGAACCCTTGTGCACCCTCAGCTCTGCTACATCAGAGCCGAGGGTGCGCTTGAACCCTTGTGCACACTCTGCTTCATCAAGCTAATAGAATGCATTGGCCAGCGCTGATTGGCCAATGTATTCTATTAGCCTGATGAAGTAGAGCTGAATGTGTGTGCTAAGCACACACATTCAGCTCTACTTCATCGGGCTAATAGAATGCATTGGCCAGCGCTGATTGGCCAGAGTACGGAACTCGACCAATCAGCGCTGGCTCTGCTGGAGGAGGCGGAGTCTAAGATCGCTCCACACCAGTCTCCATTCAGGTCCGACCTTAGACTCCGCCTCCTCCGGCAGAGCCAGCGCTGATTGGCCGAAGGCTGGCCAATGCATTCCTATGCGAATGCAGAGACTTAGCAGTGCTGAGTCAGTTTTGCTCAACTACACATCTGATGCACACTCGGCACTGCTACATCAGATGTAGCAATCTGATGTAGCAGAGCCGAGGGTGCACTAGAACCCCTGTGCAAACTCAGTTCACGCTAATAGAATGCATTGGTCAGCGCTGATTGGCCAATGCATTCTATTAGCCCGATGAAGTAGAGCTGAATGTGTGTGCTAAGCACACACATTCAGCACTGCTTCATCACGCCAATACAATGCATTAGCCAGTGCTGATTGGCCAGAGTACGGAATTCGGCCAATCAGCGCTGGCCAATGCATTCTATTAGCCCGATGAAGTAGAGCTGAATGTGTGTGCTAAGCACACACATTCAGCACTGCTTCATCACGCCAATACAATGCATTAGCCAGTGCTGATTGGCCAGAGTACGGAATTCGGCCAATCAGCACTGGCTCTGCTGGAGGAGGCGGAGTCTAAGGTCGGACCTGAATGGAGACTGGTGTGGAGCGATCTTAGACTCCGCCTCCTCCAGCAGAGCCAGCGCTGATTGGTCGAGTTCCGTACTCTGGCCAATCAGCGCTGGCCAATGCATTCTATTAGCCCGATGAAGTAGAGCTGAATGTGTGTGCTTAGCACACACATTCAGCTCTACTTCATCAGGCTAATAGAATACATTGGCCAATCAGCGCTGGCCAATGCATTCTATTAGCTTGATGAAGCAGAGTGTGCACAAGGGTTCAAGCGCACCCTCGGCTCTGATGTAGCAGAGCTGAGGGTGCACAAGGGTTCAAGTGCACCCTCGGCTCTCCTACATCAGAGCCGAGGGTGCGCTTGAACCCTTGTGCAGCCTCGGCTCTGCTACATCAGAGCCGAGGGTGCGCTTGAACCCTTGTGCACACTCTGCTTCATCAAGCTAATAGAATGCATTGGCCAGCACTGATTGGCCAGAGTACGGAATTCGGCCAATCAGCGCTGGCCAATGCATTCTATTAGCCCGATGAAGTAGAGCTGAATGTGTGTGCTAAGCACACACATTCAGCACTGCTTCATCACGCCAATACAATGCATTAGCCAGTGCTGATTGGCCAGAGTACGGAATTCGGCCAATCAGCGCTGGCTCTGCTGGAGGAGGCGGAGTCTAAGATCGCTCCACACCAGTCTCCATTCAGGTCCGACCTTAGACTCCGCCTCCTCCAGCAGAGCCAGCGCTGATTGGCCGAATTCCGTACTCTGGCCAATCAGCACTGGCTAATGCATTGTATTGGCGTGATGAAGCAGTGCTGAATGTGTGTGCTTAGCACACACATTCAGCTCTACTTCATCGGGCTAATAGAATGCATTGGCCAGCGCTGATTGGCCGAATTCCGTACTCTGGCCAATCAGCACTGGCTAATGCATTGTATTGGCGTGATGAAGCAGTGCTGAATGAGTGTGCTTAGCACACACATTCAGCTCTACTTCATCGGGCTAATAGAATGCATTGGCCAATCAGCGCTGGCCAATGCATTCTATTAGCGTGAACTGAGTTTGCACAGGGGTTCTAGTGCACCCTCGGCTCTGCTACATCAGATTGCTACATCTGATGTAGCAGTGCCGAGTGTGCATCAGATGTGTAGTTGAGCAAAACTGACTCAGCACTGCTAAGTCTGCATTCGCATAGGAATGCATTGGCCAGCCTTCGGCCAATCAGCGCTGGCTCTGCCGGAGGAGGCGGAGTCTAAGGTCGGACCTGAATGGAGACTGGTGTGGAGCGATCTTAGACTCCGCCTCCTCCAGCAGAGCCAGCGCTGATTGGCCGAATTCCGTACTCTGGCCAATCAGCACTGGCTAATGCATTGTATTGGCGTGATGAAGCAGTGCTGAATGTGTGTGCTTAGCACACACATTCAGCTCTACTTCATCGGGCTAATAGAATGCATTGGCCAGCGCTGATTGGCCAGAGTACGGAATTCGGCCAATCAGCGCTGGCTCTGCTGGAGGAGGCGGAGTCTAAGATCGCTCCACACCAGTCTCCATTCAGGTCCGACCTTAGACTCCGCCTCCTCCAGCAGAGCCAGCGCTGATTGGCCGAATTCCGTACTCTGGCCAATCAGCACTGGCTAATGCATTGTATTGGCGTGATGAAGCAGTGCTGAATGTGTGTGCTTAGCACACACATTCAGCTCTACTTCATCGGGCTAATAGAATGCATTGGCCAATCAGCGCTGGCCAATGCATTCTATTAGCGTGAACTGAGTTTGCACAGGGGTTCTAGTGCACCCTCGGCTCTGCTACATCAGATTGCTACATCTGATGTAGCAGTGCCGAGTGTGCATCAGATGTGTAGTTGAGCAAAACTGACTCAGCACTGCTAAGTCTGCATTCGCATAGGAATGCATTGGCCAGCCTTCGGCCAATCAGCGCTGGCTCTGCCGGAGGAGGCGGAGTCTAAGGTCGGACCTGAATGGAGACTGGTGTGGAGCGATCTTAGACTCCGCCTCCTCCAGCAGAGCCAGCGCTGATTGGTCGAGTTCCGTACTCTGGCCAATCAGCACTGGCCAATGCATTTCTATGGGGAAAAGTTAGCTTGCGAAAATCGCAAACTGACAGGGATTTCCATGAAATAAAGTGACTTTTATGCCCCCAGACATGCTTCCCCTGCTGTCCCAGTGTCATTCCAGGGTGTTGGTATCATTTCCTGGGGTGTCATAGTGGACTTGGTGACCCTCCAGACATGAATTTGAGTTTCCCCCTTAACGAGTTTATGTTCCCCATAGACTATAATGGGGTTCGAAACCCATTCGAACACTCGAACAGTGAGCGGCTGTTCGAATCGAATTTCGAACCTCGAACATTTTAGTGTTCCCTCATCTCTAGAAATTAAGTGTTAACGAGCAGTTGGACAGGTGTACCTAATAAAGTGGCCGGTGAGTGTATATTCACACAGTAGTGAATTATGGCCATGTGACGTCTGTTTTTTTTTTTTTTTTTTTTTTTTAAACAACTGTGACATGGCACCATCCTATAATTATCCAGCTGTTATACACAAGGTTTAATCTGTTAACTCATTATCTCACAATTCTTATGTATCCACTGCATAGTCTCTGATGATACCTTGTGCACTCAGAGATTCCGTGAAATGGCAGACAGATTTGGGCCAGAGGTTTTCCTAATGGTCTCCTCGAACAACACCTTAATAGGGCGAGATCTACCCCTAGACAGAACCTCCTCATACACACCCTACAGTCCCAGGATCAGACAGATACTCTATAAACACTGGCACATCTTACAGAAAGGTACTTACATACTTTTACTAACTTACCCCTTATGTCCGCGCTGACCTAAAACCACCTTCACAGTCTATACCAGTGATGGCTAACCTTTTAAGCTTAGTGTGTCAAAATAGAAAAAACTTATATAAGCTTAACTCAGGTGGTGTGTCACATCTAGAAATATCCATGTAATGTATGGGGGATCTGTGAAAACGTCCACCTCTTGGGTGCAAGATGGTCATGAAAAATGGATGTTTGTGGATGCTGTGTTAATGTAGCCTTAGACTAATATGGGCTCATGATCACCAAGGCAAACATCAGGGCATAACTTCAATTGTCATAACTTTAATTGTCTTTAAATGTCATTATAAAATCTGCACCTGGATGGAGATCATGCAGCAGCAAGAAAGGGAAGGCAGCTGCCAATGACATCTGGACACCTTACAGAGAAGATACAGGCAATTTATTATCTGCCCTGCCTTCCTTCTCTCTGTATACACAGAGCTCAATCAGTGGTGTGAATACTATGCAGGAGGTGGCCTTGACTTTTTCTGCTTTGGTTTTGGTAGTCATGTGAGTACTGGGGTACTGAGTACCTGCAGAGTTGCTGGGTCTTATAAGATCCATATTAGTTATGTACTTTATCTCAGGAGTCTGTTCCTGCTGTAACTAGTAGAGATGAGCGAACAGTAAAATGTTCAAGATTCGATATTCGTTTCCAGTAACCCCTCAATATTCGACTACTCGAATTGAATATCGAATCCTATTATACTCTATGGGGGCAAAATGCTCGTTTCAGGGGTAGGCAACGTTCGATCAAATTATACTTACCAAGTCCACGAGTGAGGGTCGGGCTGGATCCTCCGAGAAGTCTTCTCCTTGCAGCGTCCCCGCGGCGTCTTCCGGCTCTTCATTCACTCTGTCAGGCATCGGGCCTGGGCAGAGCTGACTGCACATGCCCGCACTACAAGCGGGCATGCGCAGTTGGCTCTGCCCAGGCCCGATGCCTGGCAGAGTGAATTCAGAACCGGAAGACGCAGCGGGGAAGCTGCACGGAGAAGATTTCTAAAGGTAGGAGAAGAACCAGTGTTGATTGGCCGACTGTATAGCATTCGGCCAATCAATGCTGGTTCTGCATCGAACTTTTCCATTTGAATAGCGAGTGGTACTCGATCGAGTACGAGTATTTCGAATACCATAGTATTTGATTGAATACCTACTCGATCGAATACTACTCACTCATCTCTAGTAACTAGGGGTTAATATTGCAATGTTCTTTAAAGATTTTTTCTGACTTTGTCTGACCTATGAGAGGAATTTATCAAAATTGGCATTCTTAACACCATTCTTAATTCATTACCCCCTCTAGGACTAACTTTGACATATCAAAAATTCAAATCCTATGTGCCACAATGGATAATAATGCCAATCAGGAGCTGGTGTCGATATTCTAAGTAACTCACGCCTTTCTTCTGCCATGATTTACAGTAAATTTTGTTGACCTGTCCACCTTGTTTTCTGTCCCACTCTGCCCATTATAGTAAGAAGTCAGGGGGGAAAAAAAGAGGGAAGTGTCTCATCTTTGGTGAAAAACAAGGGGCTGTGTGCCAAAGATGCGCCACTACTATTCCCATATATGTCAGCTTTAGTGAGTAGTGGATTCCCCCAATGTGTAAAGTGAAAAGAGACAAAATGTATTTATTTACAAAATAAAAAAAGACCATCACCACTAACCCATACTGTAGCTTCTAACCCTTTCCCCAACATAACTGGGTGTCCTGTATATAACAATGACTGTAAAAGAAAGAGGACACAATTTTAATAGTACTTTGTGCTATAAATAATAAACTGTAAAAGCAGACACATTGTTCCCAATCAGAAAAAAGTATATTAAAATCAAAATGACAAAAAAGTCTTACGTATCGCTGAAAAGATGGAAAAAAATATTTGACTCACTGAACTAAAAAAAAACGCTATTACTGTGAAAACCGCAAGTATTAAAAAACCTGAAAATGTCACGAATGAGGGAGAATAGCCTGGTCATAAACTGGTTAACTTTACTAAGTCAATTCTACTGTCACTTATCATCATAAGGTATCCTTACTTTTTCACATGACTGTGATTAAAAGCCTGTTTCATAGGAAATACATTGTAGATTATAATCTGTGTAATAAAAGGCGTACATTTATGGGTCACGATAATGTAAAGTGATAGATTGGTCTGAAGAGCAGTGAGGTGAAATAAATGACCTCTGAAACAGAGTTCCTTGTCTGAGCCCCATGTCTGTGCTTTCTGGACAGCACATCTACCTGAATCACACAAATCTAGATTTACATTTGTAATGAAGGGCAGTAAGTAGAAAGAGAAGTGAAGATGAAGCGTTTTAGCCTCTGGCCACAGGCCTGATCCATGAATGTAAGCACTTTGCAAGCGCTTGGCTGATCCAATCATAGTGCATAGTACTCACAGTATGGGCTAATCTAGTTCCTAGCTTGGTTAAATGTCCTGCAGCAGGGTTACTAGGTAAAATGCAGCTCTGATCTTCACCTGTCAAGCAACATCTCATAGGTGTTCATGTTTGCTGCTTTTAACTGTGAATGTAGAAGCTGGTTGGACAGTATACAGTGCAAAATAAATACTTGGGCCATATTAACACGACAAAATAAAAAACTAAATATTCAGGGAAAACCTAGATCCTCTCTTGCATGTGTGCTTTTTCTTGCATACCCAAGTGGATTCTGGTGTTTGCCCATATACAGAGATTCCTGCCACACTGGGCTATTTCACATTGCGGTTTCAATATTTTGTGGGTTGTTCTAAAATACGCGAAGGCTGACAATAGAAGCATCCATCAGTTTTCTTAACTGAAAAATTTTGACTTTTCAAACTACCATACTGTTATAGGAACACTGCCATTGGGACCCATGATTGCCCAGAGTACACCAAAAATCACTGCAAGATCACCATGTGAAGTCACAAGAAAAACTGATATAAGCACGCAGAGCGTCCCTGAACCAAAAGAAGAACAGAAGAAAGTGATAAACTTCAAAGAAAAGGTAAAATGCTAGATATGCGTCATTCAGGTAAAACGGCTGCAGCAGTTTGTTGCCACTATAGTGTTATTGATTAAACATTAGGGCATATCGAATAAAAAGGATAACTAAATCTGTGAAGCTGTTTTGTAGCTACACCAACAACTGAAATATTTGCATAAACCATCCCTACATCTCTCTCGCATGGAAAGTGCAACATTCTTATGGGTGCACAATTGTTCTAAAAAAGGGATTCCAGTACACTCATAAGAGAAAAGGCTAAAGGAAAATGAAGGTGAAAGGTCTACCCTACAGAAGTTTCACTTCAAACCTTGAGGAAACAAGAGAAAGGCTACAAACCAGAATAAATGTTTAATGCTGATGGTACAGCCCTGTTATGGAAATAAATACTTCAGAGAATATACGTTAGCCAAGAAGAGAAGCGATCCCAAGGTTTTTTGGCTGCAAGAGGTAGGGTAACCCTACTGTTGTAGGTTTCACTATGAAGACAGGCTTGATATATAAAGCTGCCTACCTTCAAGCTTTGAAATTAAAGGACAAGCACCAGTCTGTCTTTTGGATGTTCAACTAAAATCCATAGACAACCAAAACATTTAGCTCATTCCTTCATTGTTTCGTGCCTAAAGTTAGAAAATACTTTGTGTCGGGAAACTCAATTCATCTGCTAATTCTTTAAGGTTACCATGCTGACCTGAGAAGCTTCTACAATGTCAGAGTTGTCTGGCCTTCTCCAATTAGCAGCTAAGAAGGCGTATAAATACCCCCTTCCTCCTGAACCAGGTGACTGCTAATTTAATTATGCTCTAATTAGACTATTCCAAATCCTGATTGTGTGTATTGGATAGCTTTATACTGACCCTTGCTTTGATACTTGTATTCTGTTTAAGCCTTGCTGCAGGCACTGGTGTTAGGGAATAGCCAGATAATTCCCCAGAAGCTGCTGGTGAACCCTGGAGGAAGGGGCAGTGAGCGCTAAGCTGAAGCCCCCTGCTTTCCCTTCCTATTGCCAGACCCTATCCTAGGTAATAGGCGACAACCACTAAGACAGTCCCTCCCTGAATATGTGAAACGAAAAACGCAGACAAGACGAACAACAACAAAGGGAGGTCAGCTAGTCAGGGTTCGGTAACAGTAGAGCGATGCAGTGCCAAATCAGAGTCCAAAAGAATAATCAGTAGGGAAGCCAGAGGTCAAGGATCAGAATACAAGTAATTAAACAGCAAGAGATACCAGCAAGCAAGAGGCAATAACCGGCACCAGTGTGACTGTGAGCCAAGACTAAATAGGGGAGGAAGAACCCGCCCTGAACCTGATAGGAAGGAAAGCTGTCAATCACAGGCAAGACAAAATCAAACACTTAATGGACAGAGGGAACAAGGGCAGAAGATGGGTGTGGTGCAAATGCAATCACAGAACTAGAGCTGAGTTCACACAGTGCGACTAAAAACTTTAAGCAGATTATCAAACGGCACACGCCTCCTGCGCCGCAGGATGCGAGCGGAGGGTGGCGCAGAGGCCCGAACAGGCAGAGATGTTACAGTACCCCCCCCTTTTATGAGGGGCCACCGGACCCTCACCAGACAAACCAGTTCTAGAGGGATTCTGAGTTTTCCCTGCCTTGTATTTTGGTTCTGCTTGAACCACAGACGCTTGAGAACCAGGCAAACATTTTTTATTCATTTGGCGTTTCTGATACCACCAGGTTTTAATACCGGAGGGGCGTTCCCAACTTTTAGTAGCTGATACCTTCTCCTCAGTGACACAATCTACAGAATGTAAAGCAATACAGTGGGATGAGCACTGATCTCCCCACTTTACCAACTCCTTTTCACCCCAATCAAAAATAGGGTTATGGAGCTTCAGCCAGGGGAACCCCAAAATAACATCAGCAGAGAGATTCTCTATAACAAAAAGGCTTATGACCTCTGAATGTGTAGAACCCACTTGCAAAGAGATTAAGGGGGTTTTAAAACGGACTTTACCCCTGGCCAGTGGAGTAGAATCTGCTCCAGTAATAGACATAGGCGAGTCCAGTGGCAAAAGCTCAATGCCCAACGATGCAACAACTGAATATTTAATAAAATTTGCTGCAGACCCAGAGTCAACTAGGGCCTTGCCAGAAACAGACCTGTCCCCAGAGGACAGAGACACAGATAACATCATCTTATTCCCCCCAAATACTTGGTTGCCTGAGTGGTTCTTCTGATTACCATTCAGGCACTGAAGTTTTTTCGCAGGTGACAAGGGTCTGATTGAGCAGTCTTGGATGACAT
Source organism: Leptodactylus fuscus (assembly GCF_031893055.1). Classification (NCBI taxonomy): domain Eukaryota; kingdom Metazoa; phylum Chordata; class Amphibia; order Anura; family Leptodactylidae; genus Leptodactylus; species Leptodactylus fuscus. The sequence continues at coordinate 161,223,799 of NC_134269.1, read as the reverse complement.
GACCAGAGGAACCACAGTACAGGCACAGGTTATTCCTGAGACGATGTCCTCGTCGTTTTCTGGCGTCCACAGCTCCCAGTTGCATGGGTTCCTCACCAGAAGTGACGGGAGGAAAGGTAGGTTTATCAGAGGAGAGAGAGGAAGAGACAGAAAACTTGGAGGAAACAGGCCCTGCTCTCTCTTTTAAATTTTCTCGGATCTTACGGTCAATACGGACCGCCAAAGTCATGGCCTTCTCAAGAGTAGGGGGATCTGGGTGACCAACCCAGAGCTCCTTAACACGATCACATAGCCCTTGTTTAAAGTGAGCCTTAAGAGCAGACTCACACCAACCTGCCGTTACACTGTACTTACAGAACTCAGAGTAATACTCCTCTGCAGAGCGTTTGCCCTGCCGCATGGTGAGGAGTTGAGATTCCGCAAGCGCAATGTGGTCTGGTTCAGCATAAATAGAGCCCAGGGACTTAAAAATTTTTTCCACATCAACCCACGCCTCAGCAGGGAGTTTAAGGGCCCAAGCATGTGGGTCCCTCTGTAAAAGAGATATAACCACTCCCACCATTTGGGCCTGAGTCACATGTGGATTAATCCAAAAATACAAGCGACAAGACTCCCTGAACATCTCAAATTTTTCACGGTCCCCTGAGAAATGATCCGGGAGTAACATCTTAACCCTAGGAAGGGAAGAAACAGCTGGGGATGGTGCAGCAGCCTCAGTTAGGGTCTGAACCTGTTTTGCTAACTCAGCTACCAGGCCTGTCAATCCCTCCAACTTGGCTGCAAGGCACTGAATAGGATCCATGCTTATCTGTAGGGAAGCAATGGATGTAGGTTTTTACTGGCCGGTTATTCTGTTAGGGAATAGCCAGATGATAATTCCCCAGAAACTGCTGGTGAACCCTGGAGGAAGGAGCACAAGGGACAGTGAGCCCTAAGCTGAAGCCCCCAACTTTCCCTTCCTATTGCCAGACCCTATTCTAGGTAATAGGCGACAACCACGAAGACAGTCCCTCCCTGAATACGTGAAACACAAAACGCAGACAAGACGAACAACAACAAAGGGAGGTCAGCTAGCCAGGGTTCGGTAACAGTAGAGCGATGCAGTGCCAAATCAGAGTCCAAAAGAATAATCAGTAGGGAAGCCAGAGGTCAAGGATCAGAATACAAGTAATTAAACAGCAAGAGATACCAGCAAGCAAGAGGCAATAACCAGCACCAGTGTAACTGTGAGCCAAGACTAAATAGGGGAGGAATAACTCGCCCTGAACCTGATAGGAAGGAAAGCTGTCAATCACAGGCAAGACAAAATCAAACACTTAATGGACAGAAGGAACAAGGGCAGAAGACGGGTGTGGTGCAAATGCAATCACAGAACTAGAGCTGAGTTCACACAGTGCGACTAAAAACTTTAAGCAGATTATCAAACTGCACACGCCTCCTGCACCGCAGGACGCGAGCAGAGGGTGGCGCAGAGGCCCGAACAGGCAGAGATGTTACAATTCTTACTTAAGAATTTCCTTATCTCCCACTGATTCCAATTGTGAGTGACTTTGTTACAACTGGTGAAGATGTTTGGGTGTCTGGGCCTATCTCTCAGCACTGTATAAGACTTAAACAGCTAGTTCTGCTGCTCTCTGTTATCAGCCAGATCTTGCTATTTTCTGCAATTCCTGCTCTTGGAAGTCTACCACAACACCCTGCCGGCAAGGGAATAACAGGACAATGCTCTGAGTCACTCAGAACTCCATGGATTTCATGTTAAAGGAATTTAAGTTGCCTGTATGCCACCTAACACAACGTCTCTTATTCAGCCTCTTGATCAGTGGGTAATATGGACATTTAAGGCAGACATCACACACTACACAATGGAAAAGATCATAGAGACAAATGAAGAAAACCCTGACAAGGAACATAATGAAAGTGTGGATTGAATTCAATATTGCCAATATCATTAACATAAATGGCAGTGCTAGAAAAAGGTATCATGCTGGAAAAAAGTTGGTCAGAATGTCCCTTATTTTCTGGAGCCACCTATATTTCTCTGTATTACACTCTATACAATGTCTACTTGCAATGTTGGAAGCATTGTGAATATGGCTAAAGCAGTAGGTGTGGAAGGGTTTCAGGATATGCAAGAAAAGGTAGTGGAAGAGTTATTAGTTACCAAACCAGAGGGATTCATGGAGGATGAGTTTATGGAGGTGACTACACCTACATGACTAAAACAAGATGTGATATCAGATGAAGAAAAGGAGAAAGAAGAACATTAATTGAAGACAGATTTACATTAGAAAACATTGCATTAGTCTTACATAGGTAGAAGACAGTATTGTACTGTTTTTATGACCCAACAATGATTCATGCTGTGAGTCAAACAATTGTGTGAGGAGTCAATATCTACCTACACTAATATCTTAAAAAACAAAGAGGCAAAGAATCCAAACAGAAATCACAATATATTTCCTGAAGTTAATACCAATTACTGGCACATCTTCAGTACCTCTGGTGGCATTTCTTCACCCCAATCATATCTGGTACCACTAAAGCCACTCCATCCACCACTCCATCCACCACTACCACCTCTGACCATTCTGATCTTCAGGCCATGGATGACTATGGGGATGAAGAACTCCATGATGATTCACTGTTCTGGTTAAGGATAATGACTCTTCTAATACTACAATATACATGTGATGTGCTGCCATACAAGGTGTCCAAGACACATTACATGTACTACAATTTATTTATTTATTTTTTTAAAGATTTTTCTGATCATGGGTGTGCCTTAGTCCCTTAGACTATGGCCCAACATTGCTGGTTTTCAGTGGTTGCTGATTTTTCAATTCAGGAGTGGCTTGAAAAGGAAAGTAAAAGTAAAAGGAAGCTCTTAGATATTCTCCTTCTGTTAAATGCACTCCTGACTTTGGCTGAAAAAAACGTAGCAAAATCTGAGGGGCTGCAAGGGAGATAGGAACGAGATGTTTCGGCTTCCCTTTGCAAAAGTAAGAGCAGATTGTATATTAGTAATAAAGTTTAAATAACTCAGGGAACACACTTGTAATCTTTATTACTTTCCATATAATGAAGAATGTAGAATGTCTTATGTTTCAAGGTTCTGTTCACATTTGTTTTTACCATTTCATAATTATACAGAGAAGCATAATTTATTGCTAATACCTGATTCCTCTTTTCCCTGTATATGCTATCAAGAAGGCTGCCTACACATAAGATAGACAACCATTTCTTGCAGTGCTGGCAGGCTATGACCAGCTTAATTTCTTCCCGTTCCTGGTTTCATGTGCACCAATTGTAGTACAAGTATAGATCATCACCTACAGAATTAAAAAAGTCTTGCCTTGTGAAATAGATCTATTACATTTCCTAAAAAGTGCTATATCTTTGGACAGACACAATCAATTAATAACTAAAGAAGAGCATAGGCCCCCGGGAGTCAGTCTCAGGAGCCCATCCTCATGTGTCTGGCAGTAGAGCTAATTCAAGTCAACAGAGTCATGTAAACAGGAGAAGTCAGCACTTGCAGCACGTCGATAGAATGTAATGCCAAGATTTATTCAAGCAACATTTAATTTAACTAGAACATAATGGAGAGTTCAATGCTCGACCCAATCATTTCACAGAACCTTGGCAGCGCTTGTACTGAGCAACTTATCACTTAATGATGGTGATATATTTCTCTCTGTCTGTCGACATGTTCTGCTGCAGAAATACAACATGAAGCATGTATAATTCATTAGTGTTAAAAATAACATCTTATTAATTGGCTTGTCCATTAGATTTGCTTTATCTAGTACATTCCAAAAGTATTTAGAGCTCTTTACCTCTAATTTAAGGGTTCATCTAAGTTTATAGATATTTTATAGAAAACATAGAACATAGAAAACTGAAATATCTTTAAGCTAAAGCCCCAAGTAGTGAAAGCTGCAGAAAAAAATGCTGCAGAAAAATCATAATGTTTTTTTCTGCAGCATTTTTTTTTCATTGCCTTTTTGCATACTTTTCCTTTGCGTACATTGGTACGCATGCGTGCTCTTCATACTGAAAGATATGTATCCAGCACACATGCGCGCATTCCCACAAACGCCATCTTTGTTGAGGAAAATTAGTGCCCTACGCTTTATTATATGGATTGCACTGGAATGTTTTATATCATATCCCCCCTTTTTTTTCCCAGCAAGCCTTTTTCATATTGATGTTAAATGTATAGACATAGGATGTCAGCCTTTATAATTGTGTAGTTGTTTGATAAATGTTTTTAGTAGACACTATTTATTTATTTATTTATGGATTTGATTAACTATTTATTTTCCAAGCTACCAGCTTCAAATACTGGAGATAGGTATTTAATACATATAATTTCATATTTTGGTCTGACATATCATGTTCGGATTACTGTGTATATTTATTTATTTATGTTGCAGCGATTTTGAATATACTGAATTATGTCTTCCCACCTGTATACATATCATTAACTTAATGACCTTCCTGTCAGTCGGGAGGGTCGGGCAGTCAGTGTTTTTATCCTTTATATTGGTGTGCATGTAGATGTTTTTTATGCCATGAATAAGGAGCCAATGCTCCGAAACGCGTAGGCTTTGGTCTACCGACCCCACCGTCACTAATGTAATTTTAAGCAGCTGTATGCTAAAAAATAATAAAAGCTAAGTTTTATTAAGAACAACTTCGGAGTCTGTACTCGTGCTGGGAGACACCATTTGCAGTTTTCCATTGAGGACAAGTTATCTACGGGGATAACATCCCTTGCATCAGCGACTCCTGGGTGACGCTCACCGTTTCAAGACTACGGGGTATGTAAGTGTTTTTTGTGTTTTTTGGATTGCAAGCACTGCATTCATATTATTTTGGGCTGTTTGTCCTTAATTTGGCAGTGTGGCTTCTTTGTCTAAATCTGTTAATGGCTCCCGTCTTCCTCATTAAGGTTTTAATATGTTCTCAGAGCACCCAGTTATTATTACTAATTAGAATCTCTGCTGACATACTGGAGGGTGCAGGTTTTTCCCTAACAACTGCCATGTGAAAGTGGCCTTAAAGAGGACCTTTCATGACTTTGGGCAAAGGCAGTTCTATATACTGCTGGAAAGCCGACAATGCGCTGAGTTCAGTGCACTGTCGGCTTTCCCGATCTGTGCCCCAGGTAAATTTAATTTAACTAGAACATAATGGAAAGTTCAATGCTCGACCCAATCATTTCACAGAACCTTGACAGCGCTTGTACTGAGCAACGTATCACTTAATGATGGTAATATATTTTTCTCTGTCTGTCGACATGTTTGGGAGCCTTCACACGGAGTTACGCTGCGCTCATTCTGAACGTAAAAACACGTTCAGAATGAGCACGTAAAAAGCAGCTCCCATTGACTCGAATGGGAGCCGGCATACGTGCACTTCCCATTGAAATCAATGGGAGGCTTTTTTCCCTATTGCTCAGGAGGGGAGGGGGCGTTCCTCCCTGCTCACACTGTATAACTCTTTTGGCGCTGCTGTGCAGAAGGAAGTTCCTGACAGACTGTCAGGAACGCTCTTCTGACTATAAAGAGCTATGGTACCGGCACCACTAGCTCTTTACCCGAGGCACAGATCGGGAAAGTCAACAGGGCGCAGAATTCAGCTCACTGTCGGCTTTCCAGCAGTATATAGAACTGCCTGTGCCCAAAATCATGAAAGCTCCTCTTTAAATATAAATGTCAACTTGAGGATGGACAACTATGGACAGGATTACATATCAATTTATCATGGTTGGAGGGTTAAACATCTGATGTAATTCTTATTTTCTGGCATGGCTATACTGGTGACCCAGAATATATATCTTGATGCTAAGAAAGGCATTTCTAGGAAATTATTTCATAGAAATTGTATCATTTTAGATAGCTAAGCAAGAGTAATGGAAGTTATACATCTTGATAGCATCTCCTAGATCATACAACCTGATGAGGACTAAGCACTTTAGATAGCTATGTTATCTTCAGTTCCAGCACACTTGTCCATTGATTAAATGTATACCGATTCTTGGAAATACACTTTGGCCTAATTCTAATAATAAGTAAAACTTACAGTGGTCGGCCACTTTCAGACCAATATTGAGAGAACAATGTTATTGTTTGTATAATAAAATCTTATACAATTTCCCAATACACTTTTTGTATCAATTCCTGATAGTTTTCTAGATCTCTGCTTGCTGTCATTCATTCTGCTTACTCCCAGTGAATAAAAGTCAGTGGTCATGTGATATACAGTCCATGGTCATGTGATATATAGTCCATGGTCATGTGATATATAGTCCATGGTCATGCAATGAACACACAGCTGCACAGCTTGTTACCAGACAGATGTCTGATTACTGTGCTGTGACAATAACAAGCTGTGCACCTGTGTGATCAACATATGACCATGGACTGTATATCATATGACTATGGACTGTATATCACATGACCATGGACTGTATATCACATGACCATGGACTGTATAACACATGAACATGGACTGATTTTTATTTACTGGGAGTAAGCAGAATGAATGAGATCCAGAAAACAGTGAGGAAGTGATATAGAAAATACATTGGAAAATTGTACAACTTTTTATTACTCAAACAATAACATTTGTCTCTCAATATTGGTCTGAAAGTGGACAGCCCCTTTAAGATATTAAGGAAACTGTTTACGGGACCAAAAGTATGTCACTATATACAAGGTCTACATGATTCTCTATTGTACACTTATCCAAGATTTAACCCTATGATTCTATGTTCAAATCAGGACACAATAGAACATATTCTACACAAGCTAGCATAACTGGGTTGTATAAAATGTCTTTATTTGCTTTAATGTGTAGTTCTTACCAAATTGATGACTGATTTTTTTTTTCTTCATTCAAATATTAGTTGTTTATTCCCCAAATGCTAAGACTAATAATATAAATATTTCAGTATAATATAGAATACATTTTTAGAAACACCTAACTTGGGATGTATCTTCCATGACTTTTTTTTCACTAAGTATATACCAATGAGTAAGGGTTAAAGAGACAACAGCAAAGAACACATTATGTCAGGAATGAATATTGACAGGAAAGGTCATGGTAGAAGATTAGGCATTTAATCAACTTGACTGCTTCCTACATTGAAGGCATGGTAGGGAAGGACTGCTCCGGTCTGGATGATGAGATGGTAGTGCTATTCTTGTGCTCTGGATAATTTGCTTAGGCGGGGAATGTGTTGTAACCTGATGAATTTAAATGATCTTCTGCTCTTCCTTAGTATGAGTGATACAAGTGTGCCTGGGCAACAATGTGACATTCCTGTAAAACAATGTCATACATTGTGAGATATGACCCCAACCCATACATGAAACATTTGCTTTAGTTAGTTTTAATTTTACATTTACCTGATAGTGAATGGGAGGGGGCTACTGTGGACCATTTCATGTTGTGTGGGAGGGGGCTGCTGTGGACCATTTCATGCTGTGGGGGAAGATTGTTCTGTGGGGGGGGGGGGGCACTGCGGGGCATATTGTAATGTGTGTGGGGGCCACTGCGGGGCAGATTGTACTGTGTGGGGTTCCCTCACTATTTATATCACACAGTATCTGTTTTATAGCAGACATGATATTATTACAGGTCATAATAACATTGCACGGTCACTATAAAACAGATCCTGCATGATGTTAATAGTGAACATTAATTATTCCAAAGTACCAAATGCAGAGACCTTCACCTTTCAGTACAAGCTCTATGAAGCCCCATTCACATGATTGTAATTTGTGGGTCCGCAATTGTGGGTCCACAGAGTTTTAAGGTTAAATTGCCGTGTTGGCACTCCGCGATAATTTATTGGGTTTTGGGTTGCAGTTTGGGCACTCGGTCTCAAAAAGGTTCGCCAGGTGGGTATAGGGGATCCTTGAAAATGGATGCCCCTCTCGGGTGCATGACGGCTTTAAAAAATTGATTTTTTTCACGACCATTTTGCACCACTTTCGTGTGCATCTAGCTTAAGTCTATGGCTATGCAGTGGCTTTTGTCAAACATAAAGATTGGTGTTGCATTGCAATGTTAAATTTAGGGCCCGGGCACAGATGGGGCTGATTATGTCGCGCAATCAGGGTCGGACTGGCCCACCGGGGAACCGGTAAATCCCCCAGTGGGCCCCGAGCCTTGACTATCAGTTCTCATTTTCCCCTATGCAGATGCATTGGCCAGGGGCCCGATCGGGATTTTCAGGGGTCCTGATGATCAATGCATTTGCATTGGGAAAATGAGGACTGATAGTGGCAGGGGCCGGATCGGTAACCTCGGGGCCCCAGGCTGCCGGCAGCGCTGTAATGATTCAAGATGGCCAACTGCCGGCAGTTCCCCAGGGCCCTGATACACACAGAGGGGCCTCCTGCCAGTCGTATACTTTCCCTATTAATATAGAGAGAGTATACATCGGGAGGGCTGAGGACACCGGGGCAGCAGCTGCCATCCTATGAAGAGCTCTCTCTGCAGCCTGGACTTACCCCCTCCCCCTCCCAGCAGTGAGTCATCGCTTAGATCGAACTGTGTGGGGACACAGGAGTCTGCTGCTGTGATGCTGCACTTTCTTGTTCACAAATGTGAGTATTTTTTTTTTCTTTTTGTGGTAAAATGTAATATTTAATATGTATATATGTACATTTGTTTAACCCTTCAGTGCTTTCATGGTGTCTATCATACACCACTACCATACACATAACATTATGATAGACACCATGATAGTACTTAAGGAATACAGTATGTGTCTTGTATATTGTGTGAGGACTGTATGTTTGTATACAGGTATGAGTATATACAGTATATACAGGTATGTGTATATACAGTATGCTATAATAATGTGTATGTGTATATGTGAGTATATATAGTATTCATACATTCATATAAGTATTTCACTTATATATGGTATCTGAATGTATATAAATGAATATATGCTATCATATATATATATATGAGTATATATGAATGTATATCTGTGAGTCGCAACATGTCACTTATATCTACAGAAACACCTACAGTGTCCCTATAGGTATAAGGGCTAGTTCACATGGGGCTAGTGACCGCGTATTTTGATCCTGATTTTGATGCAGAAAGCCGTGTCAGAATAGGACTAAAATGCGCCTGCCACAGCTTCCCGCTCCGGAGTAGGCCCAAATAAATGGGCCTAGTCCAGAGGGTGCTGTCACGAGGTGGACGCCGGGGCTGAATCAGCTGCGGATCCACCTGAAGAAAGAGCAGCTCGCTTCTTTTCTCTGTGAGCCGGAACATACCACTCATGGAAAAAAGGAAGCTAGTGGTCTACATAGACCTCTATTGTGAGGGGGCGGATTCTGATATGGATTCAGTGCCAAAATCCGCCCCCTCTTGACCCGTGTGAACAAGCCGTAATGGAAGCAAAAAGTGCTGCAGGAAAAACTGATGCGTTGCCACCGGGGGTTTTCCCGAAGCGCTTTTTTTTGCTGCGGGACGCTGTGTTAGGCCTTATCCTTATAGTGTGATGTACAGTATATTGAGATGTTAAAGAGGACCTTTCACCTCCTGGGTCACATGCAGTTTATGTACCCGCGGTGAAGAGCTATCGGTGCCAGTACCGTTGCTCTTCACCATCAGAAGGGCGTTTCTTACAGTCAGTCAGGAACGCCCTTCCTCACAGCAGTGCCTATAGCGCTGTACTGTGAGAGTGGGGAGGAACGCCCCTCCTGATAGTACTCATCCATAGGTGAGTAATGGGGGGGCGTTCCTCACCGTTCAGTGTCATCGCTAGACGGTAAGCAATGCCACCTCTCACAGTACAGCGCAATAGACGCTGATGTGAGGAAGGGTGTTCCGCGGGGGTCCTGATAGTGGGCCCCTAGAAACAATTCCACTAGTGGGTCCTAGACACCCCAGTCCGACACTGCGCGTAATCCACGTCATAATCCACTCCCTCACAATGGTGGTCTATGGAGACCGCCAGGCTGTTTTTTTTCGTGAGCAGCATGCTGCTGCTCATGTAAAAAAGAAGCAGGCTGCCCTTTCTTCAGGCAGATTCTGCGGCACAGTGAGCTGCGGCGTCTGCCTAGTGGCAGCAACCTCCGCACTTGCCCCGTTCATTTGAGCTGACTCCGGGGGGAGAGAACCGCGACCGCTACAGTCGTGGCAGGTGGGTTTTGACCAGAGAGTGACGCGGCTCCCCACGTCACACTCAGTTCCAAAATCCGCCCCCCGTGTGAACTTAGCCTTAATGATTATAAATGGGGAAGCGTTGTGATTTGCCACTCTGTGCTACAAAAAACCCAAACCTGCAGAATATTTGGCTTTAGGACAGTATATTTGTAATATGCTCACTAAACCTATCTGTCATCCTTTTAATAGAAAACAGCCTCTAAAATTCAGTCTATCAACCCTCTAGCTGAGCTGTTTCCAGGGGAAATCCATAAACATTTGTATTGTGAATATCTAGAACTGTAGCATTTGCCAAAGGGGAGGATTATTTTAAATGGCTGCATGTCTGGGTTTATACTAACTAGAAAAAATTATATGCAGAAGTTCATGCTGTATATAAATCACATTCCCAACTGTATTTTTAACTAATGATATCTCCAGTTATTAAATAACTAGTATTGAATCAGCTTTCAATTACTAGCAGAACCAATTTTGTGGGTGGTTTAGCACCAGAGATAATACCACTTGAAGTGACTCTTCCCACTTTGACAAATGCTATATCTGTATCAGCTGTGTAACTAGGAATGGAGGGGCCCCGTGGCGAACTTTTGACATGGAGCCTCCCCGACCGATGCCGAAGACCCCGACTGACACCTTCCCACATACCTGCACGCACTATTATGCCCCATAGTGGCCCTTAAACACAGTATTATGTCCCTTAGTGGCCCCTGCACACAGTATTATGCCTCATAGTGGCCCCTGAACACAGTATTATACCCTATAGAGGCCCCTGCACACAGTATTATAATCCATAGTGGCCCCTTCACCCAATATTATGCTCCAATGTGGACACCCATGAACAATTATTATACTTGAGGATCTTTTCAGACCCCAGAGCATAATAATCGGAGACCCAGGGGGGATACAAACATAAAAAAACACTATTACTTACCTATCCCTGTCTCTGCAGCACTCCCCGCTGATGGCGGCCATCTTCAATGACGTCCAGGACATCATATGACACGGGGGCCTGCGTCGCGATGTACAAGGATGTAGGCCCCGGTCATGTGATGTCAGGGACATCACTAAAGTAGGCCAGGAGAGGTAAGTAACACTGTTTGTTTATGTTCTCTTACCTCTCCTTGGCCTCCGAGTATAACAATAGTGCTTGTGACCGATCCCGGCCCCTGCCAGGGTCAGTAAATAATTAGGACCTGTTACCATAACAGCCTATTAAAAAAGAAAAATAAAACGTAGAGGTAGTTATGCCCATGATTTGTATATACAGCATTGAGTATGGATGTAAAGGGCAGCCTCTCCCTGGCAGACCTGTACAGCCTGTTCTATTAGTTTGGTTTATTAAATATAATACAAAAATGTTCACCAAATACCCCTACCAAAGTATTAGCAAAAAATAAAATACAATGTGAGTTACACTTTAAGGTATATTATAATATGCGGCTAATATTCATCTCATTGGCCTTGTTGGATTAGAAAAAATCTTATATTCAGGTGGATATTGCCAGCACTTGCTACAGTGGTCTACCCATCAGCAGACCCTAATGAATTCCTGCTGATACTTTAGCTATGAGAAACATGACTAAATACTCCCCGTCACCAGTAAAGTGTATGCTATGTTGTCTAGAGTCCATTACTTGACTGGTAAAATGCTAAATTCAATCTAAAAAGTCAATAAAAATCTTGTTTTTGAGACCATATCTTCTCATTGGTTACTGTGTTTTTATGATAATCTGCAAAAGATAATTTATGTTCTGATGAATTAGCCATGATAAATAAATGAGGGATGGTTATTGTTTGGACACCCATTTGCAAATATGAAAAAAATTGATTTGCTTTACTTTCATGCTCTATAAATTTTAGAGAAGAGTGAGGTCATTCGCTCATTAATTGGATTAATGGCTGGAACAATTATGGTCATGTGTCTCTTAACAACAAATATACTGTACCTAAAACACAGTAAGTCATGTTATTGCTACATACTGTATAGCAGAATATACATATATATATATGAAATCCAACGATATTGCAATGTTGGTGTATTTTTCTATTATTGGAGTATGTTACAGTGGTAGTTTTCAAGGATCTTCCTGAGACTTTATCAGTTACAAAAACAAAAATATGGTATTTTATTAACTAATATACAGTTCAGGAAGTCTCACTTTTTATTTATCAAACAGGGAGTATAAGCAGCCAGAATTGGAGTAGTAGTTGTCGTAACTTAATGGTCATGTATCACCAATTATTTTTAATGTTTTATTAAAACGAGATAATATAACACTTTTTTCCAACCTGTTTTTGTTTAGATTTTTTTAAATTCTATTTTCTGTACATGCCATATTGCTTAAGCTTCTACTCTTCTCTGTTAACAGCATTTAGTGATATGCTTTACAGCTGAAAACGGGGGCGGTGTCCCATCTGAGAGGGGCTATCACCAACTCCAAAGAATATACAGGTGGTAATAAAGTTGTGATGGAAATTGATAGTTTTCTTATTTTTGGATAATAGATCATTTACTTGCTTGAGCTTTCCAGCTTTTTTGTGAGCTGTCTCTTCGGATAATAAGTCTCTTCAGATCTTTTTCTTGGAAACGTTGTGTGATGACCTTATTTTGGGAAGTATAGTCTTCTGTACAGTTTCTTCTAATTCTATGGAGTTGTCCATAGAGTACATCAACCCTCCATTTTTTGTGATAGAGACTCCAATAATCAAGAACGCTGTTATAATTCACCATTTTACAAAAAGGTTTTAGTGCAGATCGTATTGTGATTGTCCATTCAATCTCACTATCTATGGATTTTTCCAATAGAGTGATCCCCAATGGTTCTGCTTAAGGTAGATGCTAAAATCCTTAAAGCATTTCTCATGTGGGATATTACTATGAAGTGCAGTAACATCCAGGGACAGGAGGTCTAGTTTTAGCCTAGCCGAATCTTTAAGAAAAGAAGGTAATTAGAGATGAGCGAACAGTGTTCTATCGAACTCATGTTCGATCGGATATTAGGCTGTTCGGCATGTTCGAATCGAATCGAACACCGCGTGGTAAAGTGCGCCATTACTCGATTCCCCTCCCACCTTCCCTGGCGCCTTTTTTGCTCCAATAACAGCGCAGGGTAGGTGGGACAGGAACTACGACACCGGTGACGTTGAGAAAAGTAGGCAAAACCCATTGGCTGCCGAAAACATGTGACCTCTAATTTAAAAGAACAGCGCCGCCCAGGTTCGCGTCATTCTGAGCTTGCAATTCACCGAGGACGGAGGTTTCCGTCCAGCTAGCTAGGGCTTAGATTCTGGGTAGGCAGGGACAGGCTAGGATAGGAAGGAGAAGACAACCACAACAGCTCTTGTAAGAGCTAAATTCCAGGGAGAAGCTTGTCAGTGTAACGTGGCACTGACGGGCTCAATCGCCGCAACCCAGCTTTCCCAGGATCCTGAATGGAATACACTGTCAGTGTATTCCCGTATACCCGATATATACCCCGATACCTGTTCCAACGGTGTGCCCCCCCACCTTCACCCCAGAAATACCCTGCAAGTCCCCTAGCAATAGAATTGGGGCTATATACACCCACAATTTTTACTACTGGTATACAGTGCCATTGTCTGACTGGGAATTCAAAGAATATATTGGGGTTATAAATACCCTCATTTCTTGCTACTGCCATATAGTGCCAGTTTCTGACTGGTAATTCAAAGAATATATTGGGGTTACGTGCACCCACAATTTTTACTACTGGTATACAGTGCCATTGTCTGACTGGGAATTCAAAGAATATATTGGGAATACAAATACCCTCATTTCTTGCTACTGCCATATAGTGCCAGTTTCTGACTGGTAATTCAAAGAATATATTGGGGTTACGTGCACCCACAATTTTTACTACTGGTATACAGTGCCATTGTCTGACTGGGAATTCAAAGAATATATTGGGGTTATAAATACCCTCATTTCTTGCTACTGCCATATAGTGCCAGTTTCTGACTGGTAATTCAAAGAATATATTGTGGTTACGTGCACCCACAATTTTTACTACTGGTATACAGTGCCATTGTCTGACTGGGAATTCAAAGAATATATTGGGAATACAAATACCCTCATTTCTTGCTACTGCCATATAGTGCCAGTGTCTGACTGGGAATTCAAAGAATATATTGGGGTTACGTGCACCCACAATTTTTACTACTGGTATACAGTGCCATTGTCTGACTGGGAATTCAAAGAATATATTGGGAATACAAATACCCTCATTTCTTGCTACTGCCATATAGTGCCAGTTTCTGACTGGTAATTCAAAGAATATATTGGGGTTACGTGCACCCACAATTTTTACTACTGGTATACAGTGCCATTGTCTGACTGGGAATTCAAAGAATATATTGGGAATACAAATACCCTCATTTCTTGCTACTGCCATATAGTGCCAGTGTCTGACTGGGAATTCAAAGAATATATTGGGGTTACGTGCACCCACAATTTTTACTACTGGTATACAGTGCCATTGTCTGACTGGGAATTCAAAGAATATATTGGGAATACAAATACCCTCATTTCTTGCTACTGCCATATAGTGCCAGTTTCTGACTGGTAATTCAAAGAATATATTGGGGTTACGTGCACCCACAATTTTTACTACTGGTATACAGTGCCATTGTCTGACTGGGAATTCAAAGAATATATTGGGAATACAAATACCCTCATTTCTTGCTACTGCCATATAGTGCCAGTGTCTGACTGGGAATTCAAAGAATATATTGGGGTTACGTGCACCCACAATTTTTACTACTGGTATACAGTGCCATTGTCTGACTGGGAATTCAAAGAATATATTGGGGTTATAAATACCCTCATTTCTTGCTACTGCCATATAGTGCCAGTTTCTGACTGGTAATTTAAAGAATATATTGTGGTTACGTGCACCCACAATTTTTACTACTGGTATACAGTGCCATTGTCTGACTGGGAATTCAAAGAATATATTGGGAATACAAATACCCTCATTTCTTGCTACTGCCATATAGTGCCAGTTTCTGACTGGTAATTCAAAGAATATATTGGGGTTACGTGCACCCACAATTTTTACTACTGGTATACAGTGCCATTGTCTGACTGGGAATTCAAAGAATATATTGGGAATACAAATACCCTCATTTCTTGCTACTGCCATATAGTGCCAGTGTCTGACTGGGAATTCAAAGAATATATTGGGGTTACGTGCACCCACAATTTTTACTACTGGTATACAGTGCCATTGTCTGACTGGGAATTCAAAGAATATATTGGGAATACAAATACCCTCATTTCTTGCTACTGCCATATAGTGCCAGTGTCTGACTGGGAATTCAAAGAATATATTGGGGTTACGTGCACCCACAATTTTTACTACTGGTATACAGTGCCATTGTCTGACTGGGAATTCAAAGAATATATTGGGAATACAAATACCCTCATTTCTTGCTACTGCCATATAGTGCCAGTTTCTGACTGGTAATTCAAAGAATATATTGGGGTTACGTGCACCCACAATTTTTACTACTGGTATACAGTGCCATTGTCTGACTGGGAATTCAAAGAATATATTGGGAATACAAATACCCTCATTTCTTGCTACTGCCATATAGTGCCAGTGTCTGACTGGGAATTCAAAGAATATATTGGGGTTACGTGCACCCACAATTTTTACTACTGGTATACAGTGCCATTGTCTGACTGGGAATTCAAAGAATATATTGGGAATACAAATACCCTCATTTCTTGCTACTGCCATATAGTGCCAGTTTCTGACTGGTAATTCAAAGAATATATTGGGGTTACGTGCACCCACAATTTTTACTACTGGTATACAGTGCCATTGTCTGACTGGGAATTCAAAGAATATATTGGGAATACAAATACCCTCATTTCTTGCTACTGCCATATAGTGCCAGTGTCTGACTGGGAATTCAAAGAATATATTGGGGTTACGTGCACCCACAATTTTTACTACTGGTATACAGTGCCATTGTCTGACTGGGAATTCAAAGAATATATTGGGGTTATAAATACCCTCATTTCTTGCTACTGCCATATAGTGCCAGTTTCTGACTGGTAATTTAAAGAATATATTGTGGTTACGTGCACCCACAATTTTTACTACTGGTATACAGTGCCATTGTCTGACTGGGAATTCAAAGAATATATTGGGAATACAAATACCCTCATTTCTTGCTACTGCCATATAGTGCCAGTTTCTGACTGGTAATTCAAAGAATATATTGGGGTTACGTGCACCCACAATTTTTACTACTGGTATACAGTGCCATTGTCTGACTGGGAATTCAAAGAATATATTGGGAATACAAATACCCTCATTTCTTGCTACTGCCATATAGTGCCAGTGTCTGACTGGGAATTCAAAGAATATATTGGGGTTACGTGCACCCACAATTTTTACTACTGGTATACAGTGCCATTGTCTGACTGGGAATTCAAAGAATATATTGGGAATACAAATACCCTCATTTCTTGCTACTGCCATATAGTGCCAGTGTCTGACTGGGAATTCAAAGAATATATTGGGGTTACGTGCACCCACAATTTTTACTACTGGTATACAGTGCCATTGTCTGACTGGTAATTCAAAGAATATATTGGGAATACAAATACCCTCATTTCTTGCTACTGCCATATAGTGCCAGTTTCTGACTGGGAATTCAAAGAATATATTGGGGTTACGTGCACCCACAATTTTTACTACTGGTATACAGTGCCATTGTCTGACTGGGAATTCAAAGAATATATTGGGAATACAAATACCCTCATTTCTTGCTACTGCCATATAGTGCCAGTGTCTGACTGGGAATTCAAAGAATATATTGGGGTTACGTGCACCCACAATTTTTACTACTGGTATACAGTGCCATTGTCTGACTGGGAATTCAAAGAATATATTGGGAATACAAATACCCTCATTTCTTGCTACTGCCATATAGTGCCAGTGTCTGACTGGGAATTCAAAGAATATATTGGGGTTACGTGCACCCACAATTTTTACTACTGGTATACAGTGCCATTGTCTGACTGGGAATTCAAAGAATATATTGGGAATACAAATACCCTCATTTCTTGCTACTGCCATATAGTGCCAGTTTCTGACTGGTAATTCAAAGAATATATTGGGGTTACGTGCACCCACAATTTTTACTACTGGTATACAGTGCCATTGTCTGACTGGGAATTCAAAGAATATATTGGGAATACAAATACCCTCATTTCTTGCTACTGCCATATAGTGCCAGTGTCTGACTGGGAATTCAAAGAATATATTGGGGTTACGTGCACCCACAATTTTTACTACTGGTATACAGTGCCATTGTCTGACTGGGAATTCAAAGAATATATTGGGAATACAAATACCCTCATTTCTTGCTACTGCCATATAGTGCCAGTGTCTGACTGGGAATTCAAAGAATATATTGTGGTTACGTGCACCCACAATTTTTACTACTGGTATACAGTGCCATTGTCTGACTGGGAATTCAAAGAATATATTGGGAATACAAATACCCTCATTTCTTGCTACTGCCATATAGTGCCAGTTTCTGACTGGTAATTCAAAGAATATATTGTGGTTACGTGCACCCACAATTTTTACTACTGGTATACAGTGCCATTGTCTGACTGGGAATTCAAAGAATATATTGGGAATACAAATACCCTCATTTCTTGCTACTGCCATATAGTGCCAGTTTCTGACTGGTAATTCAAAGAATATATTGGGGTTACGTGCACCCACAATTTTTACTACTGGTATACAGTGCCATTGTCTGACTGGGAATTCAAAGAATATATTGGGAATACAAATACCCTCATTTCTTGCTACTGCCATATAGTGCCAGTTTCTGACTGGTAATTCAAAGAATATATTGTGGTTACGTGCACCCACAATTTTTACTACTGGTATACAGTTGTGACAGGTAGAGACAGACTGCAGCCATGATGTAAAATCATCCAGCACCTGTGGAGTTAAAGCTCTAACAAGAGACACAGGAAGTGGTCACTGACACAGCAGGGTGTGCTGGGAGGGAGACAGTGATCCAGGGGAGTAATAGGGAAAGGGAAGAGACACCATGTTGGTCCTGAAGCAAAGCTAGAAACTCTGGACTGTAGAACAGAACAGTGATAACAGAAGGGAGTTTAGCTGAGCAGCTGAAGGCCAGAACTGATTGAGACATCCATCTTTTCCCAGTGATAAGTACAACTGCCAGTATACAGTGATATCTGTTATGAAAGACTCATGTACTATATGTGATAGCTGTGGAGACTGTGTGAAGAGAAGAGAAGTAAAACCTTAACAACAACTGCTGTCTGGGATTGTCCCTTCGTCTGAGCTCTCTAATATCCAAGAACTCATATACACTATGTCCTACCTCGCCCCGCTGTGAGACGGACATACGACATTGGTGGCCCGTACGGGGATATTTAGAGACAAGATCAGACTGCCAGCGGTGAGATTCTGGGTAAAGACTGCCACAGCAATTAAAGACACAGTATCAAACAGACAGCTATGGATGTTGAGACACAGCTGAACCGCATCAGTAAGTTGCTCCTTCAATTGACTTATGAGGAACTGGGCGCTGTAGCTGCACATGTGAAGGTGTCAGAAGAACAGGTCTCTAAGACATGCAACCACAGACAGCTCTTAACAGCCATCAACAAGCAGATGGATGAGCTAGGGGATAGTGAGGAGGATGTCTTGTGCACATTCCTTAATGATTTAATGAAGTTCATCACCAGCTTGAGACCGGGGTATAAAGAGGCAGTGCAGGACACTGAGAGGGAGAAATCCCTCCCACAGACTGAGCTGCAGGAATTAAAAGAGCAATTGGTAGCATTGAAGAGAGCTGTGCAAGAATCGACCAAAACCCCTGAACGAGCAGCAGAACCCAGTAGAACTCTTAGCCCACCCAGGTTAGGGAAGTCAAGACAACAGACCTCTCTAGCATCACAAATCACCATCAGGAAAGATTTCAAGATCCTGGGACAGATTGGAGAACGTGAACAAAAAGAGAAACTGTCTTTCACAAACCTGATGCACCAGATAGAGGCAGGGTTGCATAAAGGCTATCAGCCAGAAGAAATTATCGAGGCAGTGGTAAAAGCTATCAGCCCAGGACTGAATTTGCGGAATATGCTAGAAATGAAAAGTCACTTGACCTTACCACAACTGAAAATTATCTTAAAAGGGCACTACAAAGAAGAAAACACCTCAGAGCTGTTCCATAGACTCATCAACATCTCTCAAGATACCAAGGAATCTCCTCAAAGTTTCTTGTTCAGAGCCATAGAACTCAAAGACAAGCTGTTGTTTGCATCCAGCGAAGTAGATGCAGTGGAAAGGTTTGATGCAGGACTAGTACAGAAGAAGTTTTTGAGATCTTTAGGAACCAGGTTAATAAGTAAAGACATAAAGTTGCAAATGAAGCAGTACCTGGAAGATCCTAACATTCCAGATGAAACCCTAATTGAGAAGATGAACGAGGCAGCTAGCTTGGAGTCTGAGAGTGAACAAAAATTAAAGAAGGGCTCTATAACTAAAATGACCAAGCTGGGCCAGCTGAAAATGAATATGCCTAACGATCAGCCGGAAGGTAGGCGAGAAGATTCTCCTACACTTGCTGTGCACACCAAATCATCTTTGACAGAGAAAACAGCCGACACTATCTGGGAGAAAGCATTTGGGGAACTCCGAGCTGAATTAGCGGAAGTGAAAAAGTTGATTCGCGCTAAACCAGAGCCAAGACCAGTCAGGTCTGGAGGGGGTTTTCAGAACAGAAGACGACCTACTTGTGAAGCATGTCGAGTGTCAAATCGAAGTGCCGCCTGTGTACATTGTTGGGGGTGTGGTGAAGAAGGGCATTATGCCAGTAGATGTCCAAAGTCACGATCCCAGAGTTTAAAAGACAAAAGGTTGCTGGTGCGGGGCAGCTGGTAACCTCTAAGCAGATGAAGTCCCAAACACAAACACCACCCCTCCCCAGAACAGCTTCAGATATACAGAAGTTGTATCAGTCATATCCCCAGGTGTGTGATCGCCTTCAACAGTTACAGCAAGGCGGACAGGGGCATCAACCACTCGGTGATCAGTGTGATAGTCTGATCAGGCATCCCCAGAACCAAGGACAGTTCTCAGGTAGTGAAGACAGACTCATTAGCCTAATTGGTGAGAAGTGCTTGATTCAATGTAAGCTAAATGGACTCCTAGTGAAAGCTTTGTGGGACACAGGAGCTCAAGCCAGCATTATAAATGAAGATTGGAGAAGGAGTCATTTGCCGCAAACTTGTCTTCATCCAGTTGCAGAACTCATGGGTCCGGTAGAACTCTGTGGTCGAGCCGTGAACCAAACTGAAATTCCTTTTCTAGGTTGGGTGGAAGTGATGTTTCAGCTGAAAGCTAAGAGGAACAACGCTATTGAGTTACTCGTACCCTTTCTAGTCACAAGTGATCCAAAGGTGGCTGAAGAACCGATCCTTGGGTACAATGTGATCAATGAGGTCATTCAGCAAACTAATTCCTTGACACCGTTAATAGATGCTATAGCCACCTCGTTTACCATATCTAGCAGGGAAGCGGAGAAGGTGGTCAGCAGGATAAAGGAAGCACAGAACACAGTGAGGTTGAAGGAAGTCAAGCTCGGCTCGCGTCCAACCATCATTCCTGCGAATAGAACGGTGAGAGTGAAGTGTGGTGTACGAATGGAACCAGGAAGAAAACCACAAGAGAGACTGTTCGTACCGAAAGACTCTTCAGATCTTCCTGAGGGCATTATCCAAGGTGAGACCATATTGACTATACCTACTGGTGGTTTTGCTCGGGTGGCTGTGTTAGTGAGAAATACGACAAAGCATGAAGTGAGGCTGAACCCCAAGACTGTGTTAGGCCATCTAGAAACCATTAAGGCTGTGTATCCTGCCAATGTGAGACCAGCGCAGTTCTCTTCCATGAATTCGGTGGTACAACCCAGTAACAATGGTTGTCCAGTCGAAAGACCCGTACAAACTACACCAGAACTGTGGGATCCCCCAGTACCTCTGGAACAGCTGAGTGCTGAAGAACTGCCGGTAGTGAAACAGATGCTGAGGGAAGAATGCCATGCATTCTCTAAAGATGACTCTGACATAGGCTGTATACCCTCATTGAACCTGAAGATCAATTTGAGAGACACTACCCCAGTAACTAAAAGTTATATGTCTGTACCTAAACCATTACACCAAGAAGTGAAAGAATACCTGCAGGATCTAATCAACAGGGGATGGATCCAAAAGTCTAAATCATCCTATTCCTCCCCGATCGTATGTGTCAGGAAGAAAGATGGTACATTGAGACTCTGTTGTGACTACAGGGAACTGAATAGGAAGTCAATCCCTGACCGGCACCCAATCCCTAAAATTCAAGACATGCTGGATAACTTATCAGGAAGTACCTGGTTCTCTGTTCTTGACCAAGGGAAGGCCTATCACCAAGGTTTTGTGGAAGAATCCAGCCGACATTTAACAGCCTTCATCACACCATGGGGACTGTATGAGTGGATCCGTATACCGTTTGGACTTAGTTCTGCTCCTGCAGAATTCCAGAGAAGTATGGAAACATGTTTAGAAGGATTAAGAGATGACATTTGCCAGCCTTACTTAGACGATACGGTGGTACACAGCAAGACCTTTGCTGAACATGTCGAACATGTGAGATCAGTACTCCAACGTTACCAGCAACATGGAGTAAAGTTGACACCAAAGAAGTGTGAACTGTTCAAGAGACAGGTTCGATTTCTAGGAAAAATCGTGTCTGGAGATGGTTATACCATGGACCCAGCAGAGATCGCTCCAGTAATGTCATTGAAAGACAAGCCTCCATCTACAGTGGGAGAGTTGAGGAAGATCTTGGGATTCCTCTCCTACTACAGAACATATATCAAGAACTTTTCCCGGATTGCAGCTCCACTATATACCCTCTTGGGCGCGCCAATCAGCTCACCCACATTAGTAAATAGGAAAAAGACCAGAGGCGGATCACAGTCAAAGGAAAGAAACACTGTTTCTGCGCAGCAACCAATCAATTGGACTGCAGGACACCAGGAAGTACTAGAAGAACTAGTGAATTATCTTGTGAAACCGCCCATCATGGGATATCCAGATTTTAACCTCCCTTTTGTCCTTCACTGTGATGCTTCTCAGGTGGGGCTGGGAGCTGCCCTGTATCAACGACAGAATGGCAAGCTAAGAGTCATCGGTTATGGTTCCAGAACACTGACAGCCGCTGAGAAAAACTATCATCTACATTCTGGGAAACTCGAGTTCCTTGCAATGAAGTGGGCTATCTGCGAACGATTTAGGGATTATCTGTATTACAGTCAAGAGTTTGAGGTCTACACTGATAATAATCCTTTGACCTATGTCCTCACGACAGCAAAACTGAACGCGACTGGTCAGAGGTGGGTAGCAGAACTGGCTGACTTCAACTTCAGTATTAAGTACAGGCCAGGAAGATGCAATGCTGACGCAGATGGATTGTCTAGGATGCCGTTAGAGCCTGAAGAATTTATGCAAGCTTGCTCAGAGGAAATCTGCCTGGGAACCATTAGGAGCACCACTCAGGCAATAGAAATTCAGAAGCAGGAATATACACCACTGTGGTGTCCATTGACAGTAGCAAGTGCTACGGAAGTGAGGGAACAAGATTATACCTCCATGTCCCTCCAACAACTGTCAAAAGAATCTATCAGGAAAGCGCAACAAGAAGATGAAACAATTGGAAGGGTCCTCCAGTATATGGACCAGAACAGGGTTCCAGGAAGACGAGAGAGGGAGTCGGAATCACCAGAAGTAACTACTTTACTGAGAGAATGGTCAAAGCTATACTTCAGCTCAGACGGTATCTTATACCGTCAGAGAGGACCGAATCAACAGTTAGTGTTACCCAGAGTATACCACAGATTGGCTTTCAAAGAACTCCATGAAGAGATGGGACACCTGGGGGTAGAAAGAACAGTGAACCTAATTCGTGAACGGTTCTTCTGGCCCTATATGCAAAGAGATATCGAAAGTTTTGTGACCAGAAAATGTGGGTGTTTGAAAGACAAACATCCTAACAAAGCGACCAGAGCGCCCATGGGCCACATCCAAACTACTTACCCATTTGAAATGGTTTCAATAGACTTCCTACACCTGGAGCAGTGCAAGGGTGGATATGAATACATCCTAGTGGTAATGGACCATTTTACTCGATTTGCTCAAGCGTATGCCACTACTAATAAATCAGGCAGGACAGCAGCAGAAAAGATCTTCAATGATTTTGCTCTGAAGTTTGGATTTCCTACCAAACTACATCATGACCAAGGAAGAGAGTTTGAGAACCAACTCTTTGCCAAGTTAGGGAAATACTGTAGAATCCAAAGATCGCACACTAAGCCCTATCACCCAGAAGGAAACGGACAAGTAGAACTCTTCAATAGGACATTACTGTCAATGTTGAGGACTCTGACAACTGCTGAGAAAAGAGATTGGAAGAATTCCTTAACAAAAATGGTACATGCCTATAACTGCACCAAGAGTGAAGCAACAGGTTACTCGCCATTCTTCCTTTTGTTTGGTCGATCCCCAAGGCTACCCATTGATATTATGTTTGATACCCCAGTTTCAGAAACATACAAGACGTATCCTGAGTATGTCCGGGTATGGAGGGAACGTATGAATGAAGCATACAACATAGCATCAAAAGTGACTGCGGA
Organism: Leptodactylus fuscus; assembly: GCF_031893055.1. Classification (NCBI taxonomy): domain Eukaryota; kingdom Metazoa; phylum Chordata; class Amphibia; order Anura; family Leptodactylidae; genus Leptodactylus; species Leptodactylus fuscus. Next base: position 161,199,835 of record NC_134269.1, on the reverse strand, counting down.
AGAGCAGAAAAAGAGCAAAGAATACTATGACAGAAGATGTCATGGAGCAGAATTGACACCGGGAAGTCGTGTGTTAGTCAGAAACCTACGAGAGAAAGGGGGTCCAGGAAAACTTCGATCATATTGGGAAGAGAAGGTTTATGTGGTTGTGAGAAGAAAATCTGATGACAGCCCTGTTTATGAAGTAAGACCAGAAATAGGAGGTGATAAAACAAGACTATTGCACCGAAATATACTCCTACCATGTGATTACCTGCCACCACAGCAAGCCATTCAGGAAGTTGATAAACTTCGATCAAAACCTCTCAGACAACGACCTAGGAAGGAAGTTATTGATGGAAGTGATGACAGTGAGAGTTCAGATGAGGAAAACCAAACCCTTATATTCCGTATACCGAACAGACACGGAACCAACATTCCTCAACAAAGTGAGTTATGTCCTGAGGCTCCTGAGTTTGTACCTCAAAATGCACCCAATAACTGTATGGTCTCAGATGATCAGTCACCAGTTAGTGAAGAAATGGTTGAAGAGGTAAGAGCAGAGGAACCCCTAGAAGATGCAGAAATAGGTTGTCCAATGGAAGAGCAAGGACCTACAGATGCAGTTCCGAACACATCAGAGAATGAACTAACAAGCGACATGGAAGCAGAGACTATTGGAGCTGCTAGGACTGAATCATCAAGAGAACTACCCAGCAGGAAAGCATCAAGTAGAGAAGTAAGAAAACCAGTGATCCTGACGTATGACACTCTAGGAGAACCAAGAGAAGTACCAAGAACTGTCCAGTTCAGACAGGTGTGGACACCTAAGGATCAGGTAAACCGACCAGAGTGGTATCTACCAACAATCTACTTTACTGAGGACTTTAACTGTGATGAATAGACTAGTTTGGTTATCTTGAATAGAGTCAACCTACTTTGAGGATAGTTGTTCAGAGCTGGTTGAAGACGGAGGAAGAGCTCCAGCTGAAGAATGAAAAGAAGGTTATTGTTAATGTTATGTTTAGTCAGGTTATGGTTATCGTTGATGTGTTAATGTTAAGGGAAGTACTATGGACACTGTCTCACATCTCTTCACTAAGGACAGTAGAAGGGACAATGGAGACATCCACCAGTTAGATACTGGGATCCTGGATGTGGGAGACGTCCTACAATCAGGAAAAAGGGGTGTTGACCTTTGAGTAAGGACAGTTCCAATTGGGTCCAAATTAACCATACGTAGGCCATATTTTTGGGCCAATGTCAGGGACGACATGAAATTAGCGGGGGAGAGTGTGACAGGTAGAGACAGACTGCAGCCATGATGTAAAATCATCCAGCACCTGTGGAGTTAAAGCTCTAACAAGAGACACAGGAAGTGGTCACTGACACAGCAGGGTGTGCTGGGAGGGAGACAGTGATCCAGGGGAGTAAATAGGAAAAGGGAAGAGACACCATGTTGGTCCTGAAGCAAAGCTAGAAACTCTGGACTGTAGAACAGAACAGTGATAACAGAAGGGAGTTTAGCTGAGCAGCTGAAGGCCAGAACTGATTGAGACATCCATCTTTCCCAGTGATAAGTACAACTGCCAGTATACAGTGATATCTGTTATGAAAGACTCATGTACTGTATGTGATAGCTGTGGAGACTGTGTGAAGAGAAGAGAAGTAAAACCTTAACAACAACTGCTGTCTGGGATTGTCCCTTCGTCTGAGCTCTCTAATATCCAAGAACTCATATACACTATGTCCTACCTCGCCCCGCTGTGAGACGGACATACGACACAGTGCCATTGTCTGACTGGGAATTCAAAGAATATATTGGGGTTATAAATACCCTCATTTCTTGCTACTGCCATATAGTGCCAGTTTCTGACTGGTAATTCAAAGAATATATTGTGGTTACGTGCACCCACAATTTTTACTACTGGTATACAGTGCCATTGTCTGACTGGGAATTCAAAGAATATATTGGGAATACAAATACCCTCATTTCTTGCTACTGCCATATAGTGCCAGTGTCTGACTGGGAATTCAAAGAATATATTGGGGTTACGTGCACCCACAATTTTTACTACTGGTATACAGTGCCATTGTCTGACTGGGAATTCAAAGAATATATTGGGAATACAAATACCCTCATTTCTTGCTACTGCCATATAGTGCCAGTTTCTGACTGGTAATTCAAAGAATATATTGGGGTTACGTGCACCCACAATTTTTACTACTGGTATACAGTGCCAATTTCTAACTAGGAATTCAAAATGCGCAAGGCTCCCGGAAAGGGACGAGGCCGTGGGCGAGGTCGGGGGAATGGTTCTGGGGAGCAAGGTAGCAGTGAAGCCACAGGGCGTCCCGTGCCTACTCCTGTGGGGCAGCAAGCATTGCGCCACTCCACAGTGCCAGGGTTGCTTGCCACATTAACTAAACTGCAGGGTACAAACCTTAGTAGGCCCGAGAACCAGGAACAGGTCTTGCAATGGCTGTCAGAGAACGCTTACAGCACATTGTCCAGCAGCCAGTCAGACTCTGCCTCCTCTCCTCCTATTACCCAACAGTCTTGTCTTCCTTCCTCCCAAAATTCCGAAGCTTTACAGAACAATAACCCAAACTGTCCCTGCTCCCCAGAGCTGTTCTCCGCTCCTTTCATTGTCCCTCAACCTGCCTCTCCACGTCACGATTCCACGAACCTAACAGAGGAGCATCTGTGTCCAGATGCTCAAACACTAGAGTCTCCTCCATCTCCGTTCGATTTGGTGGTGGATGACCAGCAACCCACCCTCATCGACGATGATGTGACGCAGTTGCCGTCAGGGCATCCAGTTGACCGGCGCATTGTGCGGGAGGAGGAGATGAGACAGGAGTTGGAAGAGGAAGTGGTGGATGATGAGGACACTGACCCGACCTGGACAGGGGGGATGTCAAGCGGGGAAAGTAGTGTCGATGTTGAGGCAGGTGCAGCACCAAAAAGGGTAGCTAGAGGCAGAGGCAGAGGTCAGCAGCTTAGGCGAAGCCAGGCCACACCCGGAATCTCCCAAGATGTTCCAGTTCGTACCCAGCCCCGAAAAACTCCCACCTCGAGGGCACGTTTCTCGAAGGTGTGGAGTTTTTTCAAGGAATGCGCCGAGGACAGATATAGTGTTGTCTGCACAATTTGCCTCTCGAAATTGATTAGGGGCTCTGAGAAGAGCAACCTGTCCACCACTTCAATGCGCCGTCATTTGGAATCCAAGCACTGGAATCAGTGGCAGGCAGCAACGGCAGGACAAAGGCCGCCTGCCGTTCACGCCACTGCCACTGCCTCTGCCACTGCCTCTGCCTCTGCCACTGCCACTGCTGACTGTGCTGGCGATGCACTCCAGAGGACGAGCCAGGACACCACTTCATCTGCCTCCGCCACTTTGTTGACTTCTACCTCATCCTCCCCTGGTCCTGTCTTATCTCCTTCTCCTGCACCATCAAAGGCACCATCAGGCGTTTCTTTACAACAACCCACCATCTCTCAGACATTGGAGCGGCGGCAGAAATACACTGCTAACCACCCACACGCGCAAGCCTTGAACGCCAACATCGCTAAACTGCTGGCCCAGGAGATGTTGGCGTTCCGGCTTGTTGAAACTCCCGCCTTCCTGGACCTGATGGCAACTGCGGCACCTCGCTATGCCGTCCCTAGCCGTCACTACTTCTCCCGGTGTGCCGTCCCCGCCTTGCACCAGCACGTGTCACTCAACATCAGGCGGGCCCTTAGTTCCGCGCTTTGCACAAAGGTCCACTTGACCACCGACGCGTGGACAAGTGCATGCGGACAGGGACGCTACATTTCACTGACGGCACACTGGGTGAATGTAGTTGAGGCTGGGACTGCTTCCCAAACTGGCCCGGTGTACCTCGTCTCCCCGCCTAACATTCCTGGCAGGGACACGAGAAGAACACCCCCCTCCTCCTCCTCCTCTACCGCCTCCGCCACCGCCTCCTCCTCCGCCACCGCCTCCTCCTCCGCTGTTAGATTGACCCCAGCTACGAGTTGGAAACGTTGCAGCACTGGCGTTGGTAGACGTCAGCAGGCTGTGCTGAAGCTGATCTGCTTGGGGGACAGACAGCACACTGCCTCCGAGGTGAGGGATGCCCTCCTCGATGAGACGGCAATATGGTTTGAGCCGCTGCACCTGGGCCCAGGCATGGTCGTTTGTGATAACGGCCGGAACCTGGTAGCAGCTCTGGAGCTTGCCGGACTCCAACATGTTCCATGCCTGGCCCACGTCTTCAACCTAGTGGTGCAACGTTTCCTAAAGAGCTACCCCAATGTTCCAGAGCTACTGGTGAAAGTGCGGCGCATGTGCGCCCACTTTCACAAGTCGACAGTAGCCGCTGCTAGCTTAAAATCTCTCCAGCAACGCCTGCATGTGCCACAACACCGGCTTTTGTGCGACGTCCCCACACGCTGGAACTCAACGTTTCAGATGTTGAATAGAGTGGTTGAGCAGCAGAGACCTTTGATGGAATACCAGCTACAAAACCCTAGGGTGCCACAAAGTCAGCTGCCTCAGTTTCACATCCATGAGTGGCCATGGATGAGAGACCTTTGTGACATCCTATGGGTCTTTGAGGAGTCCACAAGGAGGGTGAGCTCTGAGGATGCGATGGTGAGCCTTACAATCCCGCTCTTGTGTGTTCTGAGAGAATCCCTGATTGACATCAGGGATAACTCAGATCACACAGAGGAGTTAGGGATAGCATCCGATCCGTCACAGCTGGAGAGTAGGTCCACACATCTGTCCGCTTCACTGCGTTTAATGGAGGAGGAGGAGGAGGAGGAGGAAGAAGAGTTGTCCGATGATGTGATGGTGATACAGGAGGCTTCCGGGCAACTTCGAATCGTCCCATTGTTGCAGCGCGGATGGGTAGACATGGAGGATGAGGAGGAAATGGAGATTGAACTTTCCGGTGGGGCCAGAGGAGTCATGCCAACTAACACTGTGGCAGACATGGCTGAGTTCATGTTGGGGTGCTTTACAACCGACAAGCGTATTGTCAAAATCATGGAGGACAACCAGTACTGGATCTTTGCTATCCTTGACCCCCGGTATAAAAACAACATCTCGTCTTTTATTCCGGTAGAGGGGAGGGCCAATCGCATCAATGCTTGCCACAGGCAATTGGTGCAGAATATGATGGAGATGTTTCCAGCATGTGACGTTGGCGGCAGGGAGGGCAGTTCCTCCAGTAGGCAACCAAGTTCTCACCGGTCCACACAAACGAGGGGCACACTGTCTAAGGTCTGGGACACCTTGATGGCACCCCCTCGCCAAAGTGCCGCCACGGAGGGTCCTAGTGTCACCAGGCGTGAGAAGTATAGGCGCATGTTGCGGGAATACCTTTCCGACCACAGCCCTGTCCTCTCCGACCCCTCTGCGCCCTACACGTATTGGGTGTCGAAGTTGGACCTGTGGCTTGAACTTGCCCTATATGCCTTGGAGGTGCTGTCCTGTCCTGCCGCCAGCGTCCTATCTGAGAGGGTGTTCAGTGCAGCCGGTGGCATCATCACTGACAAGCGCACCCGTCTGTCAGCTGAGAGTGCCGACCGGCTCACTTTGATAAAAATGAGCCACCACTGGGTAGAGCCATCATTTTTGTGCCCACCTGTGTAAAGCACCCCAACATGAAACTCCATGTCTGTACTCAACCTCTCCAATTCCTCCGCATCCTCATACTCATCCACCATAAGCGTTGCACAATTCTGCTAATACTAGGCTCCCTCCACCCTGATTTCCCCCAACTCTGCTGGTTAGAGGCTCCCTCCACCCTGATTTCCACCAACTCTGCTGGTTAGAGGCTCCCTCCACCCTGCTTTCCCACAACTCTGCTGGTTAGAGGCTCCCTCCACCATGAATTTGCCCAAACTGGGCTGGTTAGAGGCTCCCTCCACCATGAATTGGTCCAAACTGGGCTGGTTAGAGGCTCCCTCCACCATGAATTGGTCCAAACTGGGTTTTTTAGAGGCTCCCTCCACCATGAATTGGTCCAAACTGGGGTTTTTAGAGGCTCCCTCCACCATGAATTGGTCCAAACTTGGCTGTTTAGAGGCTCCCTCCACCATTAATTGGTCCAAACTGGGCTGGTTAGAGGCTCCCTCCACCATGAATTGGTCCAAACTGGGTTTTTTAGAGGCTCCCTCCACCATGAATTGGTCCAAACTGGGGTTTTTAGAGGCTCCCTCCACCATGAATTGGTCCAAACTGGGCTGTTTAGCGGCTCCCTCCACCATTAATTGGTCCAAACTGGGCTGGTTAGAGGCTCCCTCCACCATGAATTTGCCCAAATTGGGCTGTTTAGAGGCTCCCTCCACCATGAATTTGCCCAAACTGGGCTGGTTAGAGGCTCCCTCCACCATGAATTGGTCCAAACTGGGGTTTTTAGAGGCTCCCTCCACCATGAATTGGTCCAAACTTGGCTGTTTAGAGGCTCCCTCCACCATTAATTGGTCCAAACTAGGCTGGTTAGAAGCTCCCTCCACCATGAATTGGTCCAAACTGGGTTTTTTAGAGGCTCCCTCCACCATGAATTGGTCCAAACTGGGGTTTTTAGAGGCTCCCTCCACCATGAATTGGTCCAAACTGGGCTGTTTAGTGGCTCCCTCCACCATTAATTGGTCCAAACTGGGCTGGTTAGAGGCTCCCTCCACCATGAATGTGCCCAAACTGGGCTGTTTAGAGGCTCCCTCCACCATGAATTTGCCCAAACTGGGCTGGTTAGAGGCTCCCTCCACCATGAATTGGTCCAAACTGGGGTTTTTAGAGGCTACCTCCACCATGAATTGGTCCAAACTTGGCTGTTTAGAGGCTCCCTCCACCATTAATTGGTCCAAACTGGGCTGGTTAGAAGCTCCCTCCACCATGAATTGGTCCAAACTGGGTTTTTTAGAGGCTCCCTCCACCATGAATTGGTCCAAACTGGGGTTTTTAGAGGCTCCCTCCACCATGAATTGGTCCAAACTGGGCTGTTTAGCGGCTCCCTCCACCATTAATTGGTCCAAACTGGGCTGGTTAGAGGCTCCCTCCACCATGAATTTGCCCAAACTGGGCTGTTTAGAGGCTCCCTCCACCATGAATTTGCCCAAACTGGGCTGGTTAGAGGCTCCCTCCACCATGAATTGGTCCAAACTGGGGTTTTTAGAGGCTCCCTCCACCATGAATTGGTCCAAACTTGGCTGTTTAGAGGCTCCCTCCACCATTAATTGGTCCAAACTGGGCTGGTTAGAGGCTCCCTCCACCATGAATTGGTCCAAACTGGGTTTTTTAGAGGCTCCCTCCACCATGAATTGGTCCAAACTGGGGTTTTTAGAGGCTCCCTCCACCATGAATTGGTCCAAACTGGGCTGTTTAGCGGCTCCCTCCACCATTAATTGGTCCAAACTGGGCTGGTTAGAGGCTCCCTCCACCATGAATGTGCCCAAACTGGGCTGTTTAGAGGCTCCCTCCACCATGAATTTGCCCAAACTGGGCTGGTTAGAGGCTCCCTCCACCATGAATTGGTCCAAACTGGGGTTTTTAGAGGCTCCCTCCACCATGAATTGGTCCAAACTTGGCTGTTTAGAGGCTCCCTCCACCATTAATTGGTCCAAACTGGGCTGGTTAGAGGCTCCCTCCACCATGAATTTGCCCAAACTGGGCTGGTTAGAGGCTCCCTCCACCATGAATTGGTCCAAACTGGGGTTTTTAGAGGCTCCCTCCACCATGAATTGGTCCAAACTTGGCTGTTTAGAGGCTCCCTCCACCATTAATTGGTCCAAACTGGGCTGGTTAGAGGCTCCCTCCACCATGAATTGGTCCAAACTGGGTTTTTTAGAGGCTCCCTCCACCATGAATTTGCCCAAACTGGGCTGTTTAGAGGCTCCCTCCACCATGAATTGGTCCAAACTGGGCTGGTTAGAGGCTCCCTCCACCATGAATTGGTCCAAACTGGGGTTTTTAGAGGCTCCCTCCACCATGAATTGGTCCAAACTTGGCTGTTTAGAGGCTCCCTCCACCATTAATTGGTCCAAACTGGGCTGGTTAGAGGCTCCCTCCACCATGAATTGGTCCAAACTGGGTTTTTTAGAGGCTCCCTCCACCATGAATTGGTCCAAACTGGGGTTTTTAGAGGCTCCCTCCACCATGAATTGGTCCAAACTGGGCTGTTTAGCGGCTCCCTCCACCATTAATTGGTCCAAACTGGGCTGGTTAGAGGCTCCCTCCACCATGAATTGGCCCAAACTGGGCTGTTTAGAGGCTCCCTCCACCATGAATTTGCCCAAACTGGGCTGGTTAGAGGCTCCCTCCACCATGAATTGGTCCAAACTGGGGTTTTTAGAGGCTCCCTCCACCATGAATTGGTCCAAACTTGGCTGTTTAGAGGCTCCCTCCACCATTAATTGGTCCAAACTGGGCTGGTTAGAGGCTCCCTCCACCATGAATTGGTCCAAACTGGGTTTTTTAGAGGCTCCCTCCACCATGAATTGGTCCAAACTGGGGTTTTTAGAGGCTCCCTCCACCATGAATTGGTCCAAACTGGGCTGTTTAGCGGCTCCCTCCACCATTAATTGGTCCAAACTGGGCTGGTTAGAGGCTCCCTCCACCATGAATGTGCCCAAACTGGGCTGTTTAGAGGCTCCCTCCACCATGAATTTGCCCAAACTGGGCTGGTTAGAGGCTCCCTCCACCATGAATTGGTCCAAACTGGGGTTTTTAGAGGCTCCCTCCACCATGAATTGGTCCAAACTTGGCTGTTTAGAGGCTCCCTCCACCATTAATTGGTCCAAACTGGGCTGGTTAGAGGCTCCCTCCACCATGAATTTGCCCAAACTGGGCTGGTTAGAGGCTCCCTCCACCATGAATTGGTCCAAACTGGGGTTTTTAGAGGCTCCCTCCACCATGAATTGGTCCAAACTTGGCTGTTTAGAGGCTCCCTCCACCATTAATTGGTCCAAACTGGGCTGGTTAGAGGCTCCCTCCACCATGAATTGGTCCAAACTGGGTTTTTTAGAGGCTCCCTCCACCATGAATTTGCCCAAACTGGGCTGTTTAGAGGCTCCCTCCACCATTAATTGGTCCAAACTGGGCTGGTTAGAGGCTCCCTCCACCATGAATTTCCCAAAACTTGGCTGTTTAGAGGCTCCCTCCACCATTAATTGGTCCAAACTGGGCTGGTTAGAGGCTCCCTCCACCATGAATGTGCCCAAACTGGGCTGTTTAGAGGCTCCCTCCACCATGAATTGGTCCAAACTGGGTTTTTTAGAGGCTCCCTCCACCATGAATTGGTCCAAACTGGGCTGTTTAGAGGCTCCCTCCACCATGAATTTGCCCAAACTGGGCTGGTTAGAGGCTCCCTCCACCATGAATTGGTCCAAACTGGGCTGGTTAGAGGCTCCCTCCACCATGAATTTGCCCAAACTGGGCTGTTTAGAGGCTCCCTCCACCATGAATTGGTCCAAACTGGGTTTTTTAGAGGCTCCCTCCACCATGAATTGGTCCAAACTGGGCTGTTTAGAGGCTCCCTCCACCATGAATTTGCCCAAACTGGGCTGGTTAGAGGCTCCCTCCACCATTAATTGGTCCAAACTGGGCTGGTTAGAGGCTCCCTCCACCATGAATTTGCCCAAACTGGGCTGGTTAGAGGCTCCCTCCACCATGAATTGGTCCAAACTGGGGTTTTTAGACGCTCCCTCCACCATGAATTGGTCCAAACTTGGCTGTTTAGAGGCTCCCTCCACCATTAATTGGTCCAAACTGGGCTGGTTAGAGGCTCCCTCCACCATGAATTGGTCCAAACTGGGTTTTTTAGAGGCTCCCTCCACCATGAATTTGCCCAAACTGGGCTGTTTAGAGGCTCCCTCCACCATGAATTGGTCCAAACTGGGCTGGTTAGAGGCTCCCTCCACCATGAATTTCCCAAAACTTGGCTGTTTAGAGGCTCCCTCCACCATTAATTGGTCCAAACTGGGCTGGTTAGAGGCTCCCTCCACCATGAATGTGCCCAAACTGGGCTGTTTAGAGGCTCCCTCCACCATGAATTGGTCCAAACTGGGTTTTTTAGAGGCTCCCTCCATTATGAATTGGTCCAAACTGGGCTGTTTAGAGGCTCCCTCCACCATGAATTTGCCCAAACTGGGCTGGTTAGAGGCTCCCTCCACCATGAATTGGTCCAAACTGGGCTGGTTAGAGGCTCCCTCCACCATGAATTTGCCCAAACTGGGCTGTTTAGAGGCTCCCTCCACCATGAATTGGTCCAAACTGGGTTTTTTAGAGGCTCCCTCCACCATGAATTGGTCCAAACTGGGCTGTTTAGAGGCTCCCTCCACCATGAATTTGCCCAAACTGGGCTGGTTAGAGGCTCCCTCCACCATTAATTGGTCCAAACTGGGCTGGTTAGAGGCTCCCTCCACCATGAATTTGCCCAAACTGGGCTGTTTAGAGGCTCCCTCCACCATGAATTTGCCCAAACTGGGCTGTTTAGAGGCTCCCTCCACCATGAATTTGCCCAAACTGGGCTGGTTAGAGGCTCCCTCCACCATGAATTGGTCCAAACTGGGTTTTTTAGAGGCTCCCTCCACCATGAATTTGCCCAAACTGGGCTGGTTAGAGGCTCCCTCCACCATGAATTGGTCCAAACTGGGTTTTTTAGAGGCTCCCTCCACCATGAATTTGCCCAAACTGGGCTGGTTAGAGGCTCCCTCCACCATGAATTGGTCCAAACTGGGTTTTTTAGAGGCTCCCTCCACCATGAATTTGCCCACACTGGGCTGGTTAGAGGCTCCCTCCACCATGAATTGGTCCAAACTGGGGTTTTTAGAGGCTCCCTCCACCATGAATTTGCCCAAACTGGGGTGTTTAGAGGCTCCCTCCACCATGAATTTGCCCAAACTCTGTTGGTTAGAGGCTCAATCCACCCTGATTTTCAAAACAAATGTTGGTGCCAACCTCAACTTACTACAAGGGCCAAATTCACTGCTGGTGACAAGCTCTCCTCACTGCAAGTGCCAAATACACATGTTTCAAGGTGTTTTCCTACTGTCAGAGAGGTGGTATTGAGTGTGTAAAGTGTGTAGTTGTTAGGCTGTGATGTTGGGGTAATAGAGGGTCTTTGGTGTGTTAGATGCCCCCAGACATGCTTCCCCTGCTGTCCCAGTGTCATTCCAGAGGTGTTGGCATCATTTCCTGGGGTGTCATAGTGGACTTGGTGACCCTCCAGACACGGATTTGGGTTTCCCCCTTAACGAGTATCTGTTCCCCATAGACTATAATGGGGTTCGAAACCCATTCGAACACACGAACATTGAGCGGCTGTTCGAATCGAATTTCGAACCTCGAACATTTTAGTGTTCGCTCATCTCTAAAGGTAATCTCAGCACATATCACTGTAACAGTACATCTACTGTATATATTGTGAGAGGTTGTGAGTTTACACCAGATATGATAGGACTCCTTGGTAAGTTAGTAGAATTCTTATGGATTTTCGGCAAACAATAAAACAAAGTCAAAGATGGGTTGTGAATGGTGACGAAGCCTCTTTTTTTTTTTTTTTTAAATATTTCCCCATTAATATATGCTGAATGTATCCTACCAGAATTTTCAACACAGTGGACATTTGAAGGTGGTTGATTCGGTAGACGGGGAGATAATTGGTGGTGTCAGATGGTATCTTCTCAGCTTCCTGAGTATATAGTTCTCTGTCTTGGATTATTATCCCTCCAACCTTATTCGTATTCCGTATAACTATCTGTTATTAGACATCAGGGAATTAGGTGCTGCTTTTTCTTTCTTCATGAGGTTGCTTGTTCCACTAAATAGCTTTTTATTTAGGTGTCTAAATTCTTCAGCGACAAGAGAATAAAAGGCCTCGAAGTTACTGCGCCTGTCATGCAGGGAATAGAAAGAGGATCTAGGCTTGGGGTCCATTGGAATAGGATTTAGGGGAGGGTGAATAGAAATAGTGGATGTTGGATTATCTAATGGGAGAGACTGTTGGGAATGAGCACAAGCTTTGTGTTCTCCCTATTATTTGGAAATGACGTATTAAAGTAAGTTTTCCTTTGAAAGAATTCAGATCAATAAATAAATAAAGGTAATTGATTTTTCTATTTGGGGAAGTATGCCATACCTTTGGGTAAAAGGTCTGTTTTTGCTTGGAGAGGTTAAAAACATTGGAGGATCGTTTTTGTTTCTTTTGCGGTTCAGACTCATGTTTTCCTCTATTTTCTTTCCTGTTCTTCTGTATTGTCTATGGTCATTGCTGTGTCCCTAAGGTCTTTCTCCATTCTTTGGCCTTACTATAGTACAGTAGTATATTATCACTGCTACCCTGGAAAATATGACGGTTAAAGTAATTTTAGTGTAAGAGATTGCTGTAAAAGGCTAAAACAATTGGACCTCTACAGTCTACAAAGTCTCACTTTCTATGATAAACAATAGCAATGTATATTTTGTACAAAGTAAATGCACAACCATCCTGTTCAACCCGTTGATCCCGGAGAACCTGTATTCTAATATCACCTGCATTTAGATGACTGCTGAGGTCTTCCACTTAACTGACATTGTTGACCCCTTTCAGTGGACTCTCTGTACATTGACCCAATTCACTCATCAATACCTTCTCCTGTATCAGGGATGTTATCATTTACATTCACTTCTACATGTCACATATCTTTCACTCCTGTCATGTTTCCCTTCCCACCTCTTTTGAAAGATTTTGCCGCAGGGGCACGTCCACTAAAGGCCTTATGTCGGCCATTTACTACATTCTCCAAAATCTGACACCCACTGCTCTTCCCACACACAAGTACATGACCAAATAGAAGGTGGTTCAAGTAAAGTGGGGGTGGCTTAAAAATTTTGATTATGGGCTTCCGCAGCAAACAGTGTATGGCCTCAATTGGAACAATACAGAGTTTTTTGCACACTAAAAAAAACTGTTTATAGCTCATTTTTTTTTACATGATGCTGTTTTTGACAATGGTATGGTAATGTATATCTCTACTTGCTCCTCTGGACATCAACTGACCTATTATCTATACAAAATTGTTTACTATGACATTGATAGTATGGTCATAAGCCAAATTATTGTAAATATATAAAAATGCACCTACATAACATACAATAAATACAAAAGAGAATGACATAGACGGAGCGCTTGTATTTATGTGCCATGGAGCGCATCATACTCTGCACTTTGGTCACTTTCTGCTCTGCCAGTTCTAATAAGAAAGTAGATTATTTTTAATCTATCCACTTGTTTAGATTGAACAACACTGCTGTAAAGTGTAATTATAGGAATCTGTACAAGACATCCCAACACAGGCCAGCATTGATTGTTCGCTAATGTGTATTAGATTGCAGCTAAATGCCGCCTCTGGCGCTCTGCTCTTAAGCAACCAATGCTTACTTTAAAGACTCTTAATCCATTTTCTATTGATTTTGTTTGCTAATAACACAACCTTCTTTTCTAATTATCTGCCACGAGTATCTACAAGAAAATGCTTTTCTTCTTACAGTGGAGCTAAGGCGCACGTATGTGTTCACCTGTTAAAAAGGAGATGTAAAATTTGGTTAATAGCGGTTTACTTCCTTCCTTCTTATGCTACAATTATGCCAAAATGGTTGTGTGGTCCTTGTGAGAAACTGTAGGGAAAGCTCAAATGCACAGCAAGATAAAACACAAAGGGGGAGATTTATCAAAAATGGTTTTCCTATCCCATTCTAGATCTATTGTGCACTGGACTGAGTGACTACTTTATTAAGACATACACATGCCTCTTAATACATTAGGTGTGTTGCTGACTCTAAATTCATAAGGCCCAATGTGGCAGGAAAAAAATCACTGCAGGAAAAGCTGCGGCAACTCATCAAGGTTCTTCCTAAAACGCTTTGCACAGAAAGTTTGCAGGGGCTTCTTTTGTGGACTTTCTGCTTCAATTATATCTATAGGGAAACTTCTGGCATTTCTGTAGCTATAATTGACATGCTCCAATTTTACACACCACATGGCAATGGCAATGTTGGAATGGGATTCACATTTTTTTCTAGGGCACTTACGCCAATGTAGGGTCCTGGTCTGAAAGAGGACTGAAACTAAAAACACAATATCTTCGGCACCTGGCGTGCATCAAGAAAGCTGACAGTGCACTGAATTCACCTCACTGTAAGCTTTCTAGTGGTATATAATACTGCAGTTGCCAGAGGACGTGTATGGTCCTCTTTATAAATTCCACTGCTCAGGAAGGCTGAAGACAGTTAGGAAGTGACCTGGGAGCAGAGTTTCACCACCATCGGGTATCCTGCAGGAGGGGTTGGTTGAGATTCCTAGTCACGGTGATAAGTGCTAACTACTACTACTACCTCCATCCCTTTTGGTCATTATATGTACCCGAAAATGGTGCTAAATTATAGTACACTTTATTTTGCAAAAAGTACAGTGGTTCAGTGGTTAACATAGCATCTGCAAGGAGCTGGTGTGTTCCCTAAGTGTTTGTGTTGGTTTCCTCCAAAGCTATATTGCACATAGGACTTGTGGTGTGTGAATTAGTAATATCAATGTGTATATTTTATTGTAATGATGTACGTGTCTCTCTATTAGTATCGTCTGTATTAGTATACTCACCTCCCCTTCACTAATTCACATCACACCCCATCTATTTTATAGCAGCCGTGCACTATTATTATTACAAGATGTAACTACATTGCACTATGATTATAAAACAGATCCTGTGCAATGTAAATAGCAAAAGCACCTAGGTCCCTTCAAACAGTTGATCAGACTGGGGCCCTGGGTGTTGGACCCCCACTGATCTCTTAGATCTCTTACACTCAGCTCCCAGTATAGTTATGCCAATGTTTGTCATCTATGTAAAAATTACCATAACAGAGGAGGAAAACTATGTACATAATTAAAATCTGTAATAAAATAAGCTATATGTTATTGTGTATGTGTTACTGCTTTATCACATAACTCATATATACAGTTAAGTGTTGGCACCCCTGAAATTTTTTCAAGAAAATGAAGTATTTCCCAGAGTAACTGATTACAAATACACATTTTGTTATAGACATGATTATTTCCTTTGTGTATATTAGAACAACAGAAAAAAGGCAAAATCTCCAAAAATGGGCTGGACAAAATTACGGGCACCCTCAAGTTAATATTTGGTTGCACACCCTTTGGAAAAAATAACTGAAATCAATTGTGTCTTATAACCATCAACAAGCTTCTTACACCTCTCGACTGGAATTATGGAGCACTCTTATATTGCATACTGCTCCAGGTCTCTCATATTAGAAGCGTGCCTTCTCACAATAGCAATTTTAAGATCTCTCCACAGGTGTACAATGGGATTTAGATTTGGACTCATTGCTGACCACTTTAGAACTCTCTAGTGCTTTTTGTTTCATCCATTTTTGGCTTCTTTTTGAAGTATGTTTGGGGTCATTATACTCCTGAAAGACCCATGACCAAAGATGCAATTCTAGCTTACTGACACTGGGCCCTATATTGACCATAGATATTTAATTTTATTCACATGTCACTGACTAGTTTGTTCAGACACTGATACAACCTGAGCCTGCAGGACAACTTTAATTTTTTTGGAACTTGATTGGGGTTGCTTATCCACCATTCGGACTGTCCTGTGTTGCAACCTTTCATCAATTTTTCTCTTCAGTCCACGGAGATTAGCTACAACGGCATGGGTTGAAAACTTCTTGATTATTTTGGGCTCCGAAGACAAAGGAACATCAAGATCTCTAAAGATGGACTTGTAACCTTGAGATTGTTGATATTTTTCCACAATTTTGGTTCTCAAGTCCTCAGACAGTTCTCTTCTCCTCTTTCTATTCTACATGCTTAGTGTGGCACACACAGACACACAATGCAAAGACTGAGTCAATATCTAACCTTTTTATTTGGTTTCAGGTGTGATTTTTATATTGCCCACACCTGTTACTTGCAAACAAGATCAAGCATCACTTGTGTGTAACAAAGTTATTTGGCAACAATTTTGTACAGCCCATTTTTTTGAAAAAATCTCTGTGGGCTTTCTGTGAAAATTGCTGCGGGACAAACAGTGATGTGTCTCCGAAGCAGATTTTTTCCCGCAGTGCTTTTTCACTGTAGCCCACTACGTTGGGCCTTATCCTTAAATAAATAGTATTCTGTTTTTCTCCCATTTATTTTAAAGGGGTTGTCCAGTATAAATTAATATTTTTATACTAAGACCCCCCCTCCAACTTTCTAATATATGTTTATTAAACATATAGTATATTTAGACAGTAATATATGTAGGTCATGTGACCTACATATATTACAATTTTAAGCTTTACGCTAAATTTATGTGTCGTCGGTATAATCTATATCTTGACCCGTTACGTCAGGAAAAATGCCTTGCCCCCTGGGCATACACATCATCCATGCCTCTCCTCTTCTGTGTGTGCACTTTCACACACGTGCAATAGTGCTGGGAAGTTGCAAACTATACTTACCTGTTTTCTCTTCCTTTCTGGACTGGAATGGAACCAGTTTGTCACTTCCAGAAGTGACGTCATGCCTGGGTCCACGAAGAACTGCCCCTTGGCATCAGAGGGAAGGCTGTGGGAGAGGCTCACTTGTGTAATCATTATCCACATGGGCAATAGCCGGCAGTCTCCTCCGATAAACAGGGAGAGGGAGTGTGTGAAAAAGGGTGGGCGTCAGCGAGAGAGGGAGGTGTGATGAGAGAGAAATAGGAGTCTAAAGATGGCTGCTGATGGTGTAGTGGGTGGCCTAACAGGGAAACAGGGAGGGGGAGTGTGTGAGAAAGGGAGGCGGTCAGTGAGCAAAAGAGAGAGGAGAATTGAGGCATCATGGAACTTGTGGGAAACAAATCACAGGAAGATAGGGAGGTAAACAAACGCCAAAGATGCCAGGAGCTCACTGAGAACCCCAGAAATCACTCAAAACACTGCTAAATGTATTTGGTTGCACTTATTAACCTATTAATAGCACTATCAGATTTTTTTTGAAAAAAATTATTTTTACCCAGAAAACATCTTTAACCCTTTCCCGACATCCGCCGTAATAGTATGGCGCATGCCGGGTGTGTAATTATGACAACCGCCCGGGAGCCGGGTGGCCGGAATAGCCGCCGCGTGTCTACTGCTTTACACAGTAAACAACCGGCGCTAATGTCTGACTGCGGAGCTGGAGGCACCATTTTCTTTGTATATATATATATATATATATATATATATATATATAGCACTGAACCCTTTGGGTAATTCATTGTTAAATTTAAGGTTACTTTCTGTCGCTCTATGAATCCTTTATCCATTTTCAGGGGAGTTTGTGTTGGAATGATGCCTGTATATGTTAGTGCAGCTTCCATTGAGCCTGCCAAGTCAGTGCTAGTGGCAACGTGTATCTGGAGTGCGTGGACTGTGTTGGGGTGTGATTTATGCTTAATTTGCAGCCTGAACGAAGGGTGAGTGCAAGATTGAGTGAGTGGAGAGAATTGACCCCTGACAGCCGCACCCGTGTCATGTGCTAGAACGGCAAGAAAATATGGAAAATGTGAAAAACAGACACATTTCCCCTCCTTTTTTTTATTACATCTTCACAGATTTTAAAATAACGAAAAAGCATGCAAAAATAAAAACAAGATAAAAAGAAAGCCCTTTTTATTGCCAGAAAAAGATGCAAACATTTTTTGAATAATCTGAAGGAATAAAATGTTGTAGTTCTCAAAACTGCATGTACGAAAACAAACAAAAATGTGTCTGGTCCTGAACAAAGGAAAATGGCCCAGTTGAGAAGTGGTTAAATTCACTTACTGTAGATTTCCCAGGTACATCTGCTGGAAGTTTGTTCCAAGCCTCAACTACTCTTTCAGTGACATATTATTTCCTGACATTGCTTGTGATTTCCCCCTCCCCATCTAATTTCAGATTTTGCCCCTCTTTTTGTATTTGTTTTTTTTTTTTTTTTTTTTTTTTTTACTGAAAACTCAATATTATTTCTTTAACATATTTAAAGATTTCAATCAATCTCCCTTTTACCCTTCTGTCCATAGAGGATTCGGTCATGACTGGCGAATTCTAACGGTTTGTCCTGGAAGATAAAGGGTTACATCAGAGTAAGGTACAGAATATGTTAAGTTTCATTCCAAGTAACAGATATTGCATTTCAGTAAATCACCGAAGCATCTTTTAATGGGTTGAACTCACAACAATAAATCAATAGGCATGTGTTTGTGCAGTTATATGGGGTGTAAAATGTAATGAGTATAATGCATTCAATGCCTATGGGACATCCGTGTACTGTTTATTATGAGAAATACCTGTAAAACCACCAAGGAGAAACATGGTTATTAAATAAAATGCACAAAAATGAATTTCAGAAATTGATCAATAAAAAATATTGGTTTGTTGTTTTTATTCTTATATACCGTAGTTTTTCATTGCACAGCTTATGCAGATAAAGCCACGTTTCATCTGTCATTTGGCTAAACATATTGAAAAACTACAGCAATGCACAGTAAAGCCAAAAACATCAATATGGACCCCACACGGTGAAGTGAGGCTACTCAGTATCCTTACTCACTGAGCCCCATCTTCCCACCTACAGGGGCCTCAATAACATATCTTGTAGGGCAGGGGTAGGGAACGTATGGCTCTCCAGCTGTTGCAAAACTACAACTCCCAGCATGCATACTGGCTCTGCTGTTCTGGGAACTCCCATGGAAGTGAATGGAGCATGCTGGGAGTTGTAGTTTCACAGCAGCTGGAGAGCCATACGTTCCCTACCCCTGTTGTAGGGTCTTGCTGCTGTCTGTGTCTGCTGCTGTGTGGGCACTTATATTCCCAGCTCACAAAGCAAAGACGGCTCTAGTTCAAGATAAGAGACAGGCAGCAGAGTACCACCAGGACCCCAAGACAGAAACAATAGGCAAGGGCAAGGGCAGATACTACTGAAAAATAATCTTACCAACATTATAGGAGTAATCGGGTAGCTGTATAGTGGGACCCCATATTGAATTTTACTGGTGGGCCCTAGGCACCCCAATCTGATACTGCAGGCAGCTGTGACTGCCTCTGTGCCCCTCCTATGATACATGCACAAAAAATGTGCACATGGATGTCTGTAGGAAAGGAGAGGACAGAAATAGAAGGAGACATTTCTGACCGATTTCCATACGAAGAGGAGATACAGTCTGACTGATCACTGTGCTGGGCGACGTAAAGCTTCTGCGTCCATGTTACCCACTTCTATTCTTATCAATATAAACCTGTAACTCCTTATTCGATACATCAGAATTATGCTTTGTCTAGACAATGTGAATTGTATTGTGAATAAAAAAGAGATTTTTAAGGTGGACATTTCCTTATATCTGCTCCCTTTACTGAATGTTGCATTATGCGCATGATTGATTTGTCTTTATTCCTTTAGACATCTTTACCATTTCAGCCTTAAATATTGTGACCCCTATGTATGACCCTTATAAATGTAACCAAGTCTTAGACTACAACTGCACTGGATTCATTAAAATGAGTTCATCCTTTGTGCGAGTGAAAGGAATGAGGTAATCGGAGGGTCACTGGGAGAGATAGGGGTCTTTTATTTCAGAGTCACATGCTTTATATTCATTCCCATGATTCATAATGCTTAGTCTGTATTTCAGATGTGTGATGCCAATGTGCTTCAAGTTTATGTGTGTTAAACATATGCTTTTTGTATTTATATGCACACTCCATTCATTGTAACAATTCTAATCTGAAATAAGTGCCAGTTCACACCACAGTGTATGTTGGAGATATATAGAGAGGTTTTCAGACACATGTCAGTATGCTGTATGATATGTATTTTTCTGTTTAGGAGGATTCCTGTATATAGAACAGTACAGATTCTGGGGACAAATAAAATATGCTGTAAGAGTAGTGTGAATGTAACCAAAGTAGAAACAGATACACACATGCAGGGCTGCTGTTTATGGGCAATCTGGGCAATTGCCCAAGGGCCCTGGAATCTGGAGCACCAGATCTGATGACTCAGGTGTGAAGCACAGGAGTTCCAGTGCAGGTGGCAATAGTGCTGCAACCCAGATGGAGGGAACGGGAGGATGTGAGTAATACTGGCTATAGTAATATCACTGGGTTGGCCAAGTGCCCTCAACCGAACTCCTCCACCACACTTCCTAGGCCGGACACTGACAAGGAAGTCCTGCATGCTACTGGATGGTGGTGGTAGGAGTTCCCCTGGGGTGCTTCCAGTTGGAGAGCGATCCTCTCTTACCATGAGCCATGTGATGGTGCTCAGAAGAGCTCTGATAGTAAATGCAGGAATGACTCAGAAGGCAGTAATGCAGTTGAACCAGAGTAACTTTACAGTGGAAACTGTGCAACCATGAGCACATGCAGCTTCCTCGTGGGGTAGTAGTCTCCCAACTGTTGGATTCACCCTGGCTTGGGGATGAGGAATGCCTAGATAAGTGTCTTGTACTCCACTCCAACAACTCTCTAGGTAAGCTAGCCTAAGCCAGTAAATGGTTCTGGAGGCTGGCACTAAGGAAATCCTTTGGACCTAGGTACCTTATTAGGTGAATATAGTTCCTGGAAGACAAGACTCCTTCTCTCCTCTGGCATACTAACTGTTCAGAAGATGGCTGATCTTCCCTGTCTCAGGGCTGTCTCTGTGTAGACTTGGGCAGTAATATTCTCCCTCAGGGGCTGACTAGAACATGGAAGAGTTTAGTTGTAACAGTAACTACACTCACTGCACACTAGCCAGACTATAACAGTCCTGCAGAGACTTGAGTCTCAAAATCCCCATCCAGTGGCCTGTGACTGGCCATGGCTGAACCAAGCCATAAAGAGAAAAAGGGGTGACCAACAATGGGGTAAACCATAAGGGGTTAAACAAAAGGGAAGCTGCATTACATAAATACACAAAATACACATATATACTGTATATCACAACCAGAGGCACATAAAATAAAAACAGTACAAGCAGTTTGAGCAGGAAACTTATTTTTTTCAGGCAGAATAAGGGCAGAATTCACTAAAAAGTTAGCAGCAGATTCCACTGTGTGAACAGGGCCTAAAGAGACAAGAAGTGAACAGAATTTATAAATGTCAATCTAGATTTATAGATTGACTTTTGGCATGCTCTCCATTCCCTGCATCCTGCCTTAACCCCATAGCGACCTTTGACGTACTATTACGTCATGGACGCGAGGTACTTCGCGCACCATGAAGTAATTGTACGTCATGGTGATTCCGCCCGCTCACTAGCTGAGCGGGCGGAATCGGAACTGGGTGATGGCTGTTACTGACAGCTATCACCCTTTTCCATAACCTCCGGTCGGTACTTTTACCGATCGGAGGTTTTAACCCTTTGATTGCGATGGTCAAACATGACCACCGCAAACAAAGGGTGCCGCGATCTCTCCCCCCCCCCGCCGGCACCCCCCGCGGCGAGATCGGGGGGTGCCGGTATCTGTAATACGTAGTCTGGGGTCTGGTTAGTGACCCCAGACAGCCCTGAGCACTCACTTACCTGGTGATGCTCCCGGCGTCTTCTGGAAGTGAGTCTGTGCCGTCCGCACAGCTCACTTCCTGTTTCTCGAGTGAGACACGTGCAGGCTGTCACTGCAGCCTGTGTCTCAGTCTACAGTAGAGAATCAGTGATTGCATGCATACATGCAATCACTGATCCATGTGTCCCATAGGGACACAAGAACAAGTAAAAAAAAAGTGTAAAAAAAAAAATAAAGTATTTGAAAACAATTAATAAAGTTATAAAGTCCCAAAAATCCCTTTTTTCTATAAAAAATGAATTATGTAAAAAAAACACAAAAAATTAATAAAAACAATACATATTTGGTATTGTCGCGTCCGTAACAACCTGTACAACAAAACTGAAACAATATTTAATGTACACAGTGAACGGCGGTAAAAAATAACGGAAAAAACCCGCCGGAAGTAGTGATTTTTCGCCATCTCACCTTACAAATTGTGCTATAAAAAGTGATCAAAAAGTCATATGCACCCCAAATTAGTACCAATAAAATGCACAGGTTGTCCCGCAAAAAATTAGCCCTCAACCAACACTGTCAAGCGAAAAATAAAAATGTTACGCCTCTCAGAAGATGGCGATGCAAAAATCACTGATTTATGTCCCCAAATCTGTTTTTGTTCTGCAGACTTAGTATCGCATAAAAAAATAACATAAATGAGGTATCGCCGTAACCGTACCGACCCGCAGAATAAAGGTCACATGTTACTTATACTGTACGCTGCATGGCGAAAAATGTAAAAGGTAAAACTCAATACCAGAATTGATTTTTTCTCTTTTAAATCCAGCAAAAAAAGAGTTAATAAAATGTAATCAGTAAGTTTTAGGCACCCCAAGATGGTGTCATTACAAAATACATCGTATCCCGCAAACAACAAGCCCTTATATGGCCACATCAGCAGAAAAATAAAGAAAATATAGCCTCTACCAATGTGAAGACAAAAACCCGCAAAATCGCCAAATCATTAGAACACAACTGGGTGCGGCAGGCAGGGAATGTATAAGCTGTGCAAGCGAATATCAGGGGACACCCCGGATTTAGAGCTTACGAGGGAAAATATACCAGAAGTGACCCCAGTGTGACTTCCCCAATCATAGGAGCTACTGGGGGTACAGTAGGGAATTTAGTGTCTGCAATGTCCTCCGCACCGCTTATACATTCCCTCTTCGCCATCCGCTGTGCAGTCACGTCCGGGATACTAATACTCACTACACCCCCTGATAAATTCTTTTAGGGGTGCAGTTTTCAAACTGCGCTCACTCCTTTGGGGAATCCACTTTTCTGGTACTTTACAGGCTCTACAAACATGACATGGCGTCTAGATACCAAACATCTGAATCTGTACTCCAAAAGCCGCATCGCGCTCCTTCCCTTCTGACCCCCGGCTGTGTGCCGAAACTGCAGTTTATGCCACATGTATGACACATGTATGACACTGGTGTAACCGGGGTAATGTCATATGTGAGTATAAACTGATATTAGGGCACATGTATGACACTGGTGTACCCCGGATAACGTACGTAATGTCATATGTGGGTATAAACTGATATTAGGGCCCAGCCAGACACAGAAGGGAAGAAGGTTATTTGGTTTTTGGAGCACAGACTTAGACGGTTTGGTTTTTGGATGCCATGGCACTTTTGCAGAGACTCTAAAATTTCCCCTACAAAATGGGGTCACTTCTTGGGGAATTCCAGTTTACTGGCACCTCCAGGGCTCTGCAAAAACAACATGGCACCCAGAAAGTCCCTCTAAATCTGTACCCCAAAAGCTATAAAGCGCAGTGCTCCTTCCCTTCTGAGCCCTGCTGTGCGCCCAAGCAGCAGTTTATACCCACATATATAATTTTTTTGCCCCTCGGGATCGCCCACTTAATAGTTTTAGGAGTGCAGGTCTCTGACAATACAAAGTGGGTGCAATGCATTGGATACCAAAATGGCATATTTCTTTAAAAATTTCAAATTTTGGGAAGCATTTTTAGTCTCAAAATCATAATACCACTTGATACATTCCTTGATGGGTGTAGTTTCTAAAATGGGATCACTTTTGAGGGGTTTCTATTGTATTGATACTTTAGGGGCTCAGCAAATGCGACATGGCACCTCAAAACTATTCCAGCAATATATGCCCTCCAAAATCCAAATAGCGCTCTTTCCATTCTGAGCCCCAACATGTACCCATACAGCAGATTATGATCACATATGGGGTATTGCCGTGTTCAGGGGAAATTGTGTAACAAACTGTGGGGGGCTCTTAATTCTCTAACTACTTGCAAAAATTAAAAATATGGCGCTAAATGGACGATTTATTGGAAAAAAAGTAATTTTTCATTTTCACATCTCAATGGTAAAAAAATCTGTGAAACACCTGTAGGGTCCAAGTGCTCACTAAACCCCTTGATAAATTCCTTGAGGGGTCTAGTTTTCAAAATGGGGTCGTTTTTGGGGGGGGGGGGGGGGTTCCACTGTTCTAGCACTTCAGGGGCTCTCCAAATGCAACATGGTGCCTGAAACAGATTTCAGCTAAATTTGCCCTCCAAAATCCCAATAGCGATCCTTCAGCTCTGGACTTTACAGTGTGCCCATACATCACTTTACATCCACATGTGGGGCATTTCTGTAGTTGGGGCAAAGTGCTTGACAATTTGTGGGGTGCATTTTCTTTTTTAACCCGTTGTGGAAATGCATAATTTGGGGTTAAAGCTACATTTTATAGCAAAAAATGTCACTTTTCCTTTTGTTGGGCCAATTCTGTTACACTCCTGTAGGGTCAAAGGGCTCACTAAACCCCTTGGTAAATTCCTTGAGGGGTATAGTTTCCAAAATGGGGTGACATTTTGGGGGTTTCCACTGTTTTGACACATTGGGGGCTCTGCAAAAGGGACATGGTGCCTGAAAAGTATTCTAGTAAAATCTGGCCTACAAAATCCAATTAGCGCTCTATCCGTTCTGAGAGCGACCGTGTGCCCGTACATTAGGGTACCAGCACATATGGGGTATTGTCGTGTTCAGGAGAAATTGTGTAACAAAATGTGGGGTGCAGTTTCTCCTTTAACCCTTTGTGAAGATGAAAAATTTGGGGCTACAGTGACATTTTATTATAAAAAAAGTAATTTTTCATTTTCACATCTCAATGGTAAAAAAATCTGTGAAACACCTGTAGGGTCCAAGTGCTCACTATACCCCTTGATAAATTCCTTGAGGGGTCTAGTTTCCAAAATGGGGTGACATTTTGGGGTTTTCCACTGTTTTGGCACCTTGGGGGCTTTGCAATCGGGGCATGGTGCCTGAAAAATATTCTAGCAAAATCTGGCCTACAAAATCCAATTAGTGCTCCATCTGTTCTGAGAGCGACCGTGTGCCCGTACATTAGGGTACCAGCACATATGGGGTATTGTCGTGTTCGGGAGAAATTGTGTAACAAAATATGGGGTGCAGTTTCTCCTTTAACCCTTTGTGAAGATGAAAAATTTGGGTCTACAGTGACATTTTATTATAAAAAAAGTAATTTTTCATTTTCACATCTCAATGGTAAAAAAATCTGTGAAACACCTGTAGGGTCCAAGTGCTCACTATACCCCTTGATAAATTCCTTGAGGGGTCTAGTTTCCAAAATGGGGTGACATTTTGGGGTTTTCCACTGTTTTGGCACCTTGGGGGCTTTGCAATCGGGGCATGGCGCCTGAAAAATATTCTAGCAAAATCTGGCCTACAAAATCCAATTAGTGCTCCATCTGTTCTGAGAGCGACCGTGTGCCCGTACGTTAGGGTACCAGCACATATGGGGTATTGCCGTGTTCGGGAGAAATTGTGTAACAAAATGTGGGGTGCAGCTTCTCCTTTAAACCTTAGTAAATGTGTAAATTCTAGGGCTAAATGAATATATTAGTGACAGAAATTGAAAAATGTAAATTTGACTTCCATTTTGTTTTAATTGTTGTGAAATGCTGAAAGGGTTAAGAAACTTTCTAACTGCTGTTTTAGATTCTTTCAGGAGTGCAGTTTTTAAAATGGGGTGACTTTTGGGGGGTTTTATTAGAGAGGCCTTTCAAGTTCCCTTCAGAACTGAACTGGTCCCTTGAAAAATGTGTTTTGGAAATTTTCTTGAAAATTTGGAAAATTACTGCTTGACTTGTAAGCCTTATAATATCTGAAAAAAATTAAAGGGTGCTTAAAATTTGATTGCTACATAAATCAGAGACATGGTTTATTATATTTATGAAAAAATTCGGGTAGTATGACTTTCTATTTGAAAGGCTTGCAATTTCAAAGTTTGAAAACTGCATTTTTTTCAAAATTTTCACCAAATTTCCTATTTTTTCATAATTAAAGACAAAACATATCGACGAAAATTTACTACTGACATGAAGTACAATGTGTTACGAAAAAACAATCTCAGAATCACTTGTGTAAGTTAAAGCGTCTCAAAGTCATCGCCATTTAAAGTGACACATGTCAGATTTGAAAAAAGAGGCCTGGTCCTTAAGTCACTTTTGGGCTGTGTCTCTAAGGGGTTAAACACATCACTGTACTGTACTGTAGATTTCAGGTCTGGTACATAGAACCTTGCATAATGGACCAGAATTATTAAAATTCAAAACTTCTTGATATTTCTGGAGTATTTGCTGTCAGTCCACACAATATTAAGACTGGTGCCCAATGTTCCCATCATTATGATCATTGTGCTAGCTATTGTAATCAATTCAATGGTGACAGCACATGGGGGAGATTTATGAGGGTTGGGGTTTCAACGCCAGTCTTCATATCTCCTGCAAAGGCAGAGATTGAGCTTCATTTATGACTTCACATGCAAGGTGCATGACTTGTCAAATCGGGCACACTCTCTGCAGGACTATACGTCTGTATTGAAATTTAAGCCAGTTTTAGTGGGCGTGGATTTGAGGGAACATTTACGCCAGTAACTAAAGTAAATGATAATAAATCCAGCTCACAACCCTAGCCACGACCCTATCCATGAAAGTGGTGTGGGCAGCACAAAAAAATTTTTTTTTCCTCTTTAGTTTGGTCAGTATTTGAGTATATGTATCAGTATTTTTAAGTCAAGTCCAAAATTGGGTCCAAAACACAAAGATATTTTCATTCTAGTTTTTCTCTGTGCAGGTTTCACTTCTGGTTGTAGCTTCCAAATACTGACTGTGTGAAAGTAGCTTTAATCCACCACAAACCTTAGGTTTCACACTTTCATATTCAGTATATTGCATCAGTATTTGATGGCCAGAACCTGTAGTAGAACCTATACAGTGGAAGAGTATAATGGAAAGATTTACTGTATACCTTGTCTATGTTTTTGGACTGTCAGTAGTTTTGGCTTGTTATAATGGATAATATTAGTGTTTTAGGCTATGGGCATACACTGAATTACTTATTTTCTGTAATATCAATATTTTAGACCTATAAAACATTTGTTTTTCGATAATATTTCCCTATATTGTCAAGAAAACAAACGGCATATCGACAAACTTTCCAAGCTAAGCTTCAATTTAAAGCATTGGAGAAGAACAACGTCCAGAACTTATAATGATTGCTTGAACATGTTTTCAGATGTATTTTTGGATTTAGTGAATTTGGCATCCCCTTCTACCCCAGCAGTTGAATGTGCTATGGAAAGTTTCCTTTTCCCTGTGATGAGACAGGACATGGATTCCTGACTGCACTAGAATCCTATTAAATAATGCAGTATTTGGTCTTACAGTAGCTGTGCCCTAATGGAGCTTAAATGCTTTGAGGATTGGAAGAATTACCCCTAATTGGTGACTTGACTAAAATATTTATTTTTCATATTTTTTTCTATTTTTCTTGAATCACATGCACTGCTTTAATAATTGTAATATGAGGAATATTATCTGCAATATGCATAGAGCTAGTTGAATTCATAAGGTACTTGGCATATGTAAGGTGATAATGAAATATCTGAGCTGTCCATCCCTATAGGGTTGGTATTAGGCTGACTGCACTTTTACATATAAGTTGTGTTTTTCATTTATTTTGTATGTGCTGTGTAAGACATCCTATGTTCCTTCAGAAGTGTGGGAGATCTGTGGGAGAGGGCTTGTCCTTCCTTTCTTCCTTTTACATGTTCTCTTTTGTTTGTCTTCAGATCATTGCTACCAGATGTTCGACATTCATTATGATGTGATTTCCCCCCAAAAAAAATAAGTTGTGTAAATAAATCCTTTTTATTTTAACATCATCTGGATTAACTTCTCATAGAATAAAGTGACTTTATTCTTATGTCAGATGTCATCACTAAAACATTTTTGCTTGTTATACTGCTAAACCCACAATAGGAGCTACAAATAATACTGACATGTGTACGGTGTATTGGAAGGTTCCTATAATATAGGTGACGGGTGCATCATAGTGTAACCAGATACCAGTCATCGGTAATTTAGCCCAGGGCCGAGTTCTACAAACAGCATGGCTATATATAAACACTATGTAAGTAGAGATGAGCGAACACTATTCGAAACAGCCGTTTCGAATAGCACGCTCCCATAGAAATTAATGCACGTAGGCACATGGGGGGGGTTAAGCGGCCAGCCACCAGCAAAGTCTGCGTGCCGGCTGCTTCCATTCATTTCTATGGGGGCGTGCTATTCGAAACGGCTGTTTCGAATAGTGTTCGCTCATCTCTATATGTAAGTTCTAGAGCTATTGGGTCAATATATTATGGGATATGACATCACTGGGAGGCTTGTGGAAATGTACTGATGACAACACACTCGTACATAGGTAAAGGAAGAGTCAAACATTTGCAGAACTTGATGATGGTTATAATAAAAATTTCAGTTCTATCCTGGCGTTTTCCTTCAATGTTAGCTGTCAAGGTGTTAAGATTTTCCCTTATTTTACTGTAACCTCCCTGCTCGCATCTACACATTGCAGAAAAAAATCTGTATACCTGTGGAAATGTTGGCGCTTTCCGTATAGGTATAATAAGGGCAGAAAGTGTGCAGAGGAAAACTGCGTAAACGCAATGAAAAACACTAGAAAAAAAAAAGTGTTTCCCACCACATTTTGTTCCACTGAGTTTATTGGTGCATTTCGCAGCTTGAGGCTTCAGCAATCTTGCCATTGTTTTTAATGTTTTTATTTATGGCATGCACAATGCTGTATAAAAATATGTCAGTTGATGTTATTTTATGATCACTACAATTATGACAAATACCAAATTTATATTGTTTTTATCATTTGTTTTTTTTTCTAATTTTGTTTGTGTGGTGCCATATTCAGAAACCCATGATATATACATTTTCCCATCACCTGCACGGGCTTGTATTTTCAGGATTTTTTTTAATTTTTATTGGTAAAATGTTGGAGTATGTCTGACTTTTTGACCAGTTTTTATTATTTTCTGGCATCCAAATTTTAGTGTTTGTCTTCAATAATAAATAGCATACTATTTTTATTGTAATGGTTGTTGTGGATATGACAATAACAATTGTAAAAAGGTCTTTTCTGTAAAACCACTTAACCCGGGTTCACACTGGCTTTTTTGGTCCGGATTTTGAAGCAGAATCCGCCTCAGAATCCGGCTCAAAAAACCGCCTCCCAGTGAATTCAATGGGTTTATTTTTCCACGGGCAGTTTCTTCCCGCTCGCGGAAAAAAGAAGCAACGTGCCCTTTCTTGACGTGGATTCCGTGGCTGAATCAGTGGCGGACATCCGCGGTGCAACACTCCCTCCCGACTAGGCCCATTCATTTGAGCCTAATCTGGAGCAGCTAGCCATTTTTGGACCGGATTCTGAGGCGACCTCCATGTCAAAATCCAGTCCAAAACCCCCTGTGTAAACCCAGCCTTAGGTGTACCAATTAAATACATTGAGTGCAGCATCTAAGGGGTTACAAGGCAGGCTGTAGAGTTGACATACAGTCTTTTCCTGCCCAGTGTGAGAAGGATATGTTGCCGTGTACACAGGCTGAAGTGAGAGCTGCGAGTATATGCCATATCCACTTCAAGCAGTGCTAGCACTGATTCTAAAGGGGTTACAGGTTTGATTTTGGTTTTTGATTCAGTTTCAGTCTCACTGCCTGACTTCTACTCCGGATAAACTATTACTGGGACTTTGTTCAAAGTCCAAGAAGAACTCGTCAAAACGGTTACTTATCCATAGTATTCGCCATCAGTATCTGATCGGTGGGGGAAGCTACTTCTATGGATAGAGCTGGAATTTCTCTGCTCCTAGCCAAGTAATAGATAGTACCAGGTGAGTCCACAACAGCAGACTCAGGCGCCCAGAGGCAGCTGGAACAGCTGATCAGTTATTTTTTTTGCAACATTTTGTACTTTTCAAGGGTTAAATACAACTATATAAATTTGGTATCTTCAGAATTGCACTGATCCATAGAATACAGGTGACATGTCATTTTGGCTGCACGGTAAATGCCGTGAAAACGAAATCCATATGAAAGTCTCACAAACACAGTTTTTCTCCAATTATACCCCATTCTGATTTTTTTTCCAGCTTCCCAGTACATCGTACAGGATATTAATTGGTATCATTACAAAGTACAATTTGTTTTACAAACATTAAGCGTACATTCACATGGAGGAAAATGGCTCTGAATTTGGTGTGGAACCCGCGTTAGAGTCAGCGCTGAAAAAAAAAGCCTCCCATTGACTTCATTGGGTTCCTTTTTCTGCTAGTCCTCATATGGCTCTGTGAAAAATGCCTGCAGAGGAAGGGGCTTAATAACCAGATCATAGCATTGCTTCAGCAGATGTATAGTTAATAAATACAAATGGTGTTAGAAAAAACAAGCAGGATTTTGTTGAACCACCAATTCAACATTACAATATAGTCCACACTACGTTCTTATGATATAAATAGTAGTCAAAAAGATTCTATCCATTGAAAACACTTCTTTAACTGATGGGAAATGAGGCATTTACATGTAATCTGAGTCTTGTGTGTTTATGGCTCTGATCTTCTGTTTTGGTCCTAATGTCCAGAACAATAGGGCTCGCCTGCTTTGCGTAATGGAGCTTTTGGAAACAGTCCATTAGTGGTTTGTCACTAGGGGCCATAGAAAATGAGGAGTAATATGCATCACATTATTAGTCATCTCACACATAACAATGCCTCTAATCCGGGAACTTACACAAGGATTGTATTCCTTCACACATCGCTTGATCTTCCTTCTTCAAGACTGAAAAGGTAAAAGACACTTTCTGCAATGAGTGTAACAAAATTACGTTCATTTTATTATTTGCCCCAGTTAATGCTACCAATGTGGCTGACTGGAGTCATCTTTATACTAACAGAACATATTGCAGTCATTTAACATTGAACAATTTTTTGTGCCTTTAAAAAAAAAAAAAAAAATCATTAACTCGTTTTATTGAATAAACGTCCAATACAGAGAAACATGATATACAAGTGCAAAGTTGACATAGGCTGACAGCGGGACATACATTATTGCAGGTACAGTGGGAAGAGCATAACAATATATCTTAAAAAGTGCACTATCCACAGAAACAACAATCTCATTACAAGTAAGGTATACAGTACCATAATAAAAAAAAATCAGGAGAATATGAGAGCCATGTATCAGTCAGGATGGATAGAATGTAAGAATCACGTGGCTTATGTGGTGCGAAGCTGAGCGTGTAAAGTGGCGCAGAATTGTGGGGGGAGTAATTAGTATGGGGTGATTCTTACCATATTCCCCATACTTGTTCAGAGTCACTGACGGGTAATTTACTCAATGTATTTCTGAAAAGTCACTGTAGGAGCAAATCTATAAAACATAACCTTTAATAAATTTTCATTAAAAAAATTGGCCTATTAAAATAATAGCATCAATGCAATATGACTTCTACTAGATATAGGCAATCACCAGTCACTTTTTGTGTTGCCTTTCCATGTTGTCATATGCAATATTTATCCCTGTGTAGCTAACACTGGATACATTGAAAGCCACACATATAATAACCCCTTGATGTCTGGGTTATATTATTGCAAAAGAGGTTAATTGGTCACATATCAAAATTATTTCTCCCTATATAGCTCACACTAGATCTTTTCTGAGCTGAAAACTAATCCTTTGATGTCTGGATTATATTTGTATAGGGAAAATAACTCATGTAGTCAGGTAGTTGTTCTATTTAAACAGGTGATGAAAGCTCTGCGGTCAATATAGTTTTACCAACATCCCACAAGCCGTAGTATCATTCCCCTGTATGTAACCATACTTAGCCAACCCTAACATACACATAGGGAGCGGTATAATGCTAGTCAGCCGCCCCTCAATCAGCACCAGAGTGATATAATACAGCTATAGGTAAGCCATACGTGACCAAGATTAACCCCTATGCTCATTTAGCCAGGTCCCTAATAAAGTCCCCTCAAACCGGGGGCCTGACTTTATTAGGGACCTGGCTAAATGAGCATAGGGGTTAATCTTGGTCACGTATGGCTTACCTATAGCTGTATTATATCACTCTGGTGCTGATTGAGGGGCGGCTGACTAGCATTATACCGCTCCCTATGTGTATGTTAGGGTTGGCTAAGTATGGTTACATACAGGGGAATGATACTACGGCTTGTGGGATGTTGGTAAAACTATATTGACCGCAGAGCTTTCATCACCTGTTTAAATAGAACAACTACCTGACTACATGAGTTATTTTCCCTATACAAATATAATCCAGACATCAAAGGATTAGTTTTCAGCTCAGAAAAGATCTAGTGTGAGCTATATAGGGAGAAATAATTTTGATATGTGACCAATTAACCTCTTTTGCAATAATATAACCCAGACATCAAGGGGTTATTATATGTGTGGCTTTCAATGTATCCAGTGTTAGCTACACAGGGATAAATATTGCATATGACTGCATGGAAAGGCAACACAAAAAGTGACTGGTGATTGCCTATATCTAGTAGAAGTCATATTGCATTGATGCTATTATTTTAATAGGCCAATTTTTTTAATGAAAATTTATTAAAGGTTATGTTTTATAGATTTGCTCCTACAGTGACTTTTCACCCATACTTGTTCAGTTTAAGCGGGAGAGTCCTGTATTTGTACACCAGGTCGTCATAGGGGATGATCTGGTTACCTGAAGTTTCCACTTACTCAGTGATGGAGTAGCAGGACTATTGCAAGGAAGGGCAATGCACCAGGAATCCTCGGAGGGAAGATCCAGTAGATAGGTTTGAGGATCCTTCATCAAAACTATTGAAATTAGTCTGGACAGTAAGTCAGTAACCCTTGTCCAGAAGCGGGCAGTAGGGGGGCATATGTGCCAAAATTTGCATCCAAAGTATGGCATCTAGAGCACACTGTGTTTTACACGCAGCCTGTTCTATTGAGACGTATTGGCGTCATGTAAATTTGGTGTGTAATCTACAATTGTAGATGTGACTCCATCAGTTCATCAAGGAGTTCTTAAGCTAGAACAGGGATCTGTTCTTTCCTTCTGACAAGTACCTGTAGGGACAAGTGGTTTACTTTTTTTTACTTTTATAGATGAGTATATATCACAGATACAAGACCCTGGATCTTAAAGACCCCTTTCAGGGGGTATGAGTAGATAGGGAATCCTATGGCTGGGAATTGAGCACTGATGATGTGGCATAATTGTTGAGTTCCTGCACTTCAGCCCACACAGTCTAGGGAAAAGCCTAGGGAACTGATATTAATAAATATTGAATGTTTGTTTGGAATTATTGTGTGGCCTGAAATACAGTCCAAGGAACATGTCAAAGAGTAGGTACACAGTGTGGGTAGGGAATGGCTGTCCTGGAGCCACTGACGCTGTGGGGTCCACCCCAGGGCCACCATTAATACAAGATTTACTTTGAACTAGTTCGGTGTCTGCAGGATCCACATTCTGCAACTAACTCTCTGTCTTGTAAACTGAAACTGCTGCCATCCCCTATTCTCATGCTGCTCTCTATGCACTGTGACCACACATAGGACTTCTGCTTCACAGCACAGACAGACGTAATTATATTGCAGCATAACACCTCTTGTGCTGAAATGCAGATGTCCTATACGTGGTCACAGCGCATAGAGAGCGGCATAAGAAGAGGGGATGGCAGCGGCTTTGTTCATCCAGGGATTGTAGCAGGTGAGAGTATAATTTTTATTTTTTCCTTCTTTTAGGGCAATTAAGATAAGATAATCCTTTAATAGTACCACAATGGGGAAATTTCAGTGATACAGTTTCATAGATGGTACAGTAGTATATAACAAGAGAGAAAAACACATACAAGCTCATGGCAGATAAAGAAATCCTAGGAATCATAGCAACTAAAAAGAAAGAAACACAGACAAACTGCAGGATCATTTAGTTCTCTGTGTGAAGTGATGTTAATAATACAGCCCGACCGTGGTTGAAGGACATGAGGAGGGGGGTCACAGCATGTAGATATAACAGGCAAAAAAACGTTTAGTTTTTTTTTTTTTTTTTTTTTTTGCAGAGGTGGGGGACATATGCAGCTATCATGATAACATGTGGCAGTTCCTTTGGTAGGTGGTGAGATCTCATGCTCACAGCTGATAGTTCGGTATCTTGCATCAGCGCTATTGTCCATTAACCACAAAAAATGCCCCAAATAGCCTTCATCACAAGCCTTCCTCTTCCTTTCTTCTTACCACTGTGTTCTACTGCCCAGAGAGGTCTGAAGCCATCCAGGTAGACATGGTGCTGCTCTCTTGCCAAGCTTCCATAAACACATGGGTAGGTGGGTGATGGTAGGTTCCCAGGTTGTAACAGAGTCCCACGTGTCCACAGTAAAAGAAAGAAATACCAGTCAGCTTTAGGCATCTTCACAGATCAGCAATAGACTCCAAAAATCATCTCCTTGAAAAGAAGAAGTCCACACTTCCATGTAGGTTTCTCCTCCATGCCACATGGTGTCCATGCTGTCCTTAGCTCCTGGGGGGATAGTAACAGGCACATATGCACAGGAAAAACTCCAGGTCTTGAGTCATTGTCCATGCTTAACAATAGAAACAAAAGGAACAAAATACTCCACAGGATCTTCCATTCGATTTATAGTTGTTAATTCATAGTGCTAGTTTGCTTGGTTACAGGATTATTGAAGATACAGAGAAAAAGAGTGAAAAAGGAAAGATAAAGGTTGCTCCCAGCTTGGAGCACTGTATCAGGCAGCCACACACAAGGCGGCACCATTATTGGCCTTATAATAATATAAGGGGTCATTATGATGATGGGGGGTTCTTTATATAAGTTCAAACCCCTCCTCTGATACACTTACATTGTTGTTAGCACATATAAATAATCTGATCAGCTGTTAATTTTTTGGCTGATCAATGCCATATTTCACAGGGCAATGATTGGGAATGAATCCTTGTACTGGTGTTCATTTATCTGTTCATCAGCCCATGTAAAAGATCCTTTATACAAAGTACATTTCTGAAACCAGCTAAAGAGCCTCAGAACAGCTCCTGTTGGCTTGAACTCTATGACCCGCATCCCACCTAATAGGCTTTACATACTGCATGTTCAAGACATGGCCGATCCCATTTCTCAATAAGTAAAAAGCTGTGTAACACTCAGGGTGTATTTCATTACAGCAATATAATTGCACTTTGCTCTTATATAATTCACGGCAGAACCACTCATGATATTCTGTGAAACACACTTCTGAATTTATTGCTTCATAATTACTTAAAATGGATGTTTATCACAGAATTTCTAATAACGTCGAGCAGTACTTTAGGACAAAACATTAAGCTATCAGAATAAAATCTATCTTATTTGCTCACTCTTATTAGGGGTGCGTTTTGAAGTCATGCAAAAAATACAGAGTAGTAGTTAATACATGTAAAGGTGCCTTTCCTTAATGTTTATGTGTTTTGCTTACTTGTATAGCTCCATCATATTACATAGTTACATAGTAGATGAGGTTGGATAAAGACATCAGTCCATCAAGTCCAAACTATAACCCTACAGGTCCCTACAGTGTTCTGCAGCACTTTACAGATATTCTCAACATTGTCTGAAGTAGGTCTCACAATCTAAATTCCCTATTAGTATGTCGGTCACATATGGACTGTCCTAGCACGTGACGCTTATGCAGTTGTCAGGGATCAATTTACTCCACTCAATCATTCATACACTCACCCTTCACTTAGTCCAAAAATTGCATCCCAACACAGTCCATGAACCCGAAATACACATGGATCTTGCAATCAATTACCTGATGTAGATTCCGAACATATCATTATCTATAATGTGAGTTATGTTATTTGGCCTCACCCCTAGTAACACCGAGACTGCACTAGGCCCTTGCCAAATCGTAGTGTGTAACATCCTCAGAAAATAAAACAAGGAAAAAGTGAAAATAATCCCAACAAAGCCATTTCAGGGATTTAGTTACAGATAATCACCCAGATATTCCCAAGATTCATGAACCACCTATTACGATTTATAGAAAAGTCCTTGAGTGACAAGGAGTTGTGCCTTTAACCCATTATACAGATATTTTTAATAAAAAAATGTATGTATTTGGTTTTGAAGTTTGACTCTTATTGCATATCGGTGACACATAAGAAATGAGGAGAGTGGTCTTACCTAACTGGAGGCTGTATATATAGACATATGTATGTTTGTCATGTATAATCTTAGCTAGATGAAGGCCATATGTGGCTAAAATGATGAGAGTTGTTTATTTTTAGAAGATTTAAGTGGCCTAAGGGAGATGGGAATACAAAGGGCGCAGTAGGCTCTGGGTGGTACTACAGACATAATCTTTTGATATATCATTTATCTAATGTATAAGGACAGCTTTAGGCTGTGTTCAAAACTGTGTTGTTGGGCGATGTCCCATAGACCCTATTATCATATAGTGGGGTCCGTCAGGTTCAGCTAAGGTGTTTGCTTGAAATAGAAGTTGAAATGCAATTTGTATTTCAATTGTGAAAGAAGATGTGACAGATGTGAACTAAGCTTCACTTACTTAGGCTTTTTTTCTTAAATGAAACTTGTGGCATGTTTCATTTAGGGCTAATTCGAAACAGCAATTTTTTTTTTTTCATTTGATGCTTGTAAGTATATTTATACTGTTTAATCATGAACATACTAGTACCATGATCAAATATGTAAGGGAGAAACCGCATTGACCTTGAGTGAATCATTTCCATCCATCCAACTTGTTTCAGTCCAGGCTCCTCAGCAATATCTAATTTGGTCGCAGATACCCAAGGATGCATCATGATTAAAAATAAAGGATTGGGATATGTTGTTTCCAGCTTGACAAGTGTAATTCATCTTGACATTTCTGATTAAGATAATTTGACCAAATCACACAGACACTTGAGAATACTAGAGATAAGTTCCAATGGATGACCCTACGTGACTCAAGACTAAAGAGTTCTTGTCAAAAGATTATTTAACACTCATCTGTCAAAACAGCAAGTGTTTTCTCCATCTCCCTATGGGCTGTTTAATGCACAGCAGAAGATCCCTCAAGAGGACACTCCTGTATAATCCTTGCATAATGCAAGAGGCCCTACAGATGGCATTGATGCATTCCTCCTATATTGAAATGTCAGATTGCCTTTCCATCTTGCTTAATGAAATGTGTACTTATGCATCTAAAAGACATTGTCCCTTCCCAAGGAATATGCATATGAAATGTTGTGATATATAAAGATATGTAAAAAATAACAGCCATGAGAAAAACACCTTCTTTGCACGCGTGTAACTACCAGGGGAGCAGACATAGTAGTTGCTATGGGGCCCAACAAATAAGGGGGCTATTTCCACTGAAACGTCGGGTGCAATTCGTGAAAACTAGGGATGATGGAAGGGGATGTGGAAAACTGAATGCACCTCCATTACTTTACTGGGACATGATAATGCCTGCATGGGACATTATTATAATTACTTTCTTCATATGTTCTGATGTCACAGTGTATACAGTGATCTTTGTGTATATGCATTATCCCTTTGCTATAATGTCATAGTGGGAATTATGAAAACACTGAGCATTATCCCAGTACTGTAACATTGCTGTTTAAGATCGGTGTATTGTGTCCATTATCCTGGCATAAGGGCACCACTTTGTGTTTTCTCCTAGCAGAATTACATGAACACATGCCCCCTACCTTGGAGACAAATGTAAAATGTGTTGCAGCCATAATGGGATATTAGCAGCATAAAAATTGATAGAACACCATGTATGAAAGCTTTTCATGAAAACTCAGTAACCCTTTAAGTTGCATTTGATCAAACCACAAGACTTCTTGAACAATGTTGGGCAGACAAGTCCTCAAAAGGAAGGTTTGACCATAATACACAGCACTAGAGATGGGCGAAACCCCTCAAGTTTCGGTTTGGGTAGCTCAGGTCAAACAAGTTAGGTACAAACTAAAACTTACATTGTCATAAAACATAATACATAATATTTTTAGGCCCTGTCTATCCAATTTCTTGCTTTCTAAGGCAAACACAGCCAAAGTTATGTGATAGTGAAAATGATATTTATGTCTATGGAAAACGGATGGTAAGTAGTGGATACAAACGCCGAGTTCAACAATACATTGTATTGCCTCTTTCTTTTACGTATTTCAACATTTAAAAGATTACTTTTTATGGGAAAAATGTGCTTGCCCATGTTTTTTTTATGGGGATATTGTTATTGCTTAGGGAGAGACCACCTTGTAGGTGTGTGTAGTTTTACAAAGCCGTTTTCGCTCCACAGTCTCCAGACACTGAGTCTGCTAAGACAGTATTGTGCTTTTTTTGGTTGATTCATGTGGCTTGTAGTAAGCCCCACGCACAGTCTCCAGTCTATTCAGTATGAATTTAGTCAAATATTTGGTCGCTTTGTGTGATAAGCGATTAGAACACAAGGTCATTGCTATAAATACTGGTAGAATAAATCAAAATAACTAGATAGTAATGTCTATAGCAATATGTATTAGCTTCACCATAAAAGAGACCTATATGACACTACAAAACAAATTCCAGCTGGCTGATATGATTTATATGCCGTCTGAATCAAACAACCGGATCAGAAAGAAAACCTCATTAATGAATGCTATATCTGGAGCCAAGACAGACTCTTCTCTCAATTAAGTAAACCATACTGTATGTCTTGTTGAATACGCAAAGTCTGTGCAATAATAGATTCTTGCCAAAGTCAGTCCATTAATAGCCGCCAGACAAATATATTTAGCACACCAATGTGTCCGATCATTCCCAGTGTAGTAGTAGTTTCAGCTTGTACTAACATCACAGACTTCACGTTCCCGATAATAGAGACTTGATGCATCTGTGTTATAAATACTTTAAGTAATTAGTAGAGATGAGCGAACAGTGAAATGTTCGATTCGAGTAGCCGCTCAATACTCGACTGTTCGATCAAACATCGAACCCCATTATAGTCTATGGGGAAAAATACTCGTTTAGGGGGAAACCAATGTTCAACTCAGGAAGGTCACCAAGTCCACTATGACACCTTAGCAAATGATGCCAACACCTCTGGAATGCAACTAGGACAGCAGGGGAAGCATGCCTGGGGGCATCTAACAAGCCCAAGTCACAGTTTTACCCCACCATCACAGCCTATCAACTACACACTTTCCACACTCAAAAAACCCAATATGAAAGTGGAAAAATACCTGGAAACCTTTTTTCCTCCCCAATTGGATGGACAGTAACCCAAATTTTACTCTAATGAAACCTTAACAAGCACCCCTTTAAATCATGTTGCCCATGACAACCACAGATGGAATAGGCAATGGGAAATCCAACAGTACCCACCCTTAACTGTCATTGTGGATGTGTGTGTGTGATGTGGTAAGACCTTCCAAAATTCACTTTCCTGGCCCTTAACATGAGCCCTTCCAAATTAAGTTAGAGGCCCATAAGCTGAGTTACCAGCAGAGATTGAGGCCCTTTAGGTGACTTCAGCCTCTTCACAGAAGAGATTGAGGCCCTTGAGGTGACTTCAGCCTCTTACCAGCAGAGATTGAGGCCCTTTAACTTAGTTGAGCCTTGCACCAGCAGTGTTTTTGGCCATTGGGGTTAGTTGAGTCTTGCGCCAGCAGTGTTTGGTGAAATCAGGGTGGATTCAGCCTCTAATCAGCAGAGTTTGGGGAAATCAGGGTGGATTCAGCCTCTAACCATACTATTACACCTTAGAAGCATGCTGCAGGACAAGCTACAGGGCAAGCATGCTCTTACCATCCCCCACGAACTAATAAGAAAACGTAGAAAACGCGGAAAACGAGCCGTCATACTGAAACGCGAAGGTAAAAAAAACCAAAAAGCACGTGATCCCGTCCATCATCATGGGGAATGTGAGATCAATTATGAATAAGATGGATGAACTGACAGCACTGACCAGACATCAACAGGAGTTTCGTGAGTGCAGTATGATGCTGTTTACAGAGACTTGGCTTACTGAAATCACTCCGGGAAGAATATGCAAATCCGCCTTCCATGATGTAATTAGGAAGACAGTTGCTGCCTCATTGTTGCAAACCAATAGAGGGCGCTCACTGGAATGTGCAAGCCTGTCTTAAGACAGGATTCCAGTGAAATAACCCAATAATGGCTGCTCCCTTTAGCCTCATGCCCGACCTTCCAAGAGGCCTTTGTTTAGCAATGACGCTGGGATTAATACCAGGTATAGTCTCTCAATCGAGGACAGCTGTTTCGATCTGGTTGGATCTCATCAGCCCGATGTAGAGAGGACTATAACCTGGTAGAGGTGAGAGGCTTAGACAGGGTTCGGGGGATATTGTCACTCCTTAGGGAGAGACCACCATGTCTTAAGACAGGCTTGCACATTCCAGTGAGCGCCCTCTATTGGTTTGCAACAATGAGGCAGCAACTGTCTTCCTAATTACATCATGAAAGGCGGATTTGCATATTCTTCCCATAGTTCCTTGCAAAGTGGAGTGCTAAAGGCTTAACAAGTCTCCACACACCTATATGGTGGTCTCTCCCTAAGGAGTGACAATATCCCCCGAACCCTGTCTAAGCCTCTCACCTCTACCAGGTTATAGTCCTCTCTACATCGGGCTGATGAGATCCAACCAGATCGAAACAGCTGTCCTCGATTGAGAGACTATACCTGGTATTAATCCCAGCGTCATTGCTAAACAAAGGCCTCTTGGAAGGTCGGGCATGAGGCTAAAGGGAGCAGCCATTATTGGGTTATTTCACTGGAATCCTGTCTTAAGACAGGCTTGCACATTCCAGTGAGCGCCCTCTATTGGTTTGCAACAATGAGGCAGCAACTGTCTTCCTAATTACATCATGGAAGGCGGATTTGCATATTCTTCCCATAGTTCCTTGCAAAGTGGAGTGCTAAAGGCTTAACAAGTCTCCACACACCTATATGGTGGTCTCTCCCTAAGGAGTGACAATATCCCCTGAAATCACTCCGGACATACTTGCCTCCGTGGAGGGCTTCAAACTTCTTCGGGCGGACTGGACTCTGGAGAGCGGTAAGCGAAAAGGCGGAGGGATTGCAATATTTGTCAATGAGAGATGGTGTAATCCAGGACATATTGTAGTTAAGAAACAATTGTGTGGAAAGGATATTGAACTGCTAGCCGTGAGCATGATGTTATGACCCGGTCTCAGCAGTCTCGGCCTGTTAGGTTCAGGCGCAGAGTGTGCGGACGACATTCATTGCGTGAACCACCTGATGCACGGCAGGGGAATGTTCACACCAGACATGCAGTTTCTGCTCTGGCACTCGGGCGTGGATCACGTGGTGAGTGGCCTGATGGATCAGTGCCTGGTGTGTCTTGGCCTCTGAAGGGGTTAAGTTCTCTGCAGTGCTGAATACTTTACAGGCCATGGGCGAGGCCTTCTCCTTACTATATAAGGTTGTTGCACATGCTATCTGATGCCGGTCTTAAATGTCTGTACCTGTGCTCTAGTATGGTCTATGTCTGAAGCTGTTAACATCTGCATCCCGGCCCATCCAGTTTCTTGCTCCTGGTCACACAAGACTGTTAAGCTAAGTATTGAGCTCCTATCCAGACATAGTGTTCCGGGCGCAGCGAGCCCTAGGTACTTTTTCTGTTTGGAGGTTTGGAATTTTTTTGGTAGGGGTTTTATAGTGTGTGATACTCAGTTCTGTTTTTTCCTATCCCTTGCTTAGTTCAGTTATTCTGTGTTTCACGTTTATTTTCTCCCTATGCTTTGCGTTACTCACGTTCACCGTTAGTCCAAGTCTGGACATCCGTGGGGGGCTTGTTCTGTATCTGCCTCTCCTTCGTAAACGTGAAGCTAGACAGGGGCTCTATTTCCCTTTGCAGGTTAGCTACTTCTCCGGCTGTGCTTGTGCCCCTTCAGGCAAGTTAGTCGGGCCCACGGCTACTTCTAGTTGTGCGAGGCAGGGTGTAGGAGTATCCACACTAGAAGTCCAAACTGCTCATACTTATTATTGTTTGTTTTTATATATGTTTTTCCTGTACCGTACTGAGAAGTTATCAGTCCGGGGCCAGTCCGTGGTCAGGAATCCCCAGACCATAACACATGAGACCTTTTTACCTGCCAAGGGAACTATCACATGTTATTTTACTAGCTGCATATGTCCCCCCCTCTGCTAAAGCTGACGCTGCCTGTGAAGTCCTCCATGCTACCGTGAGCGAGCTGCAATCATCTCACCCCCATGCCCTGCTCCTAGTGTCGGGAGATTTCAACCATGTCTCAGCATCCACTCTACCAGGCTTCACACAGTATGTAACCTGCCATACAAGAGACAACAAAACACTGGACTTGCTCTTTGCTAATGTAAGGGATGCATATAACTCATCTGCCCTACCACCCCTAGGCAGATCTGACCACAACCTGGTACATCTGCGACCCACATACATTCCACTGGTGCGCAGAGAACCGGCGGTTACCCGTACAGTGAAGATTTGGTCAGAGGGAAGCGTCGAGTCTCTAAGGGACTGTTTTGATATAACTTTATGGGAAGTGTTTCAAGACTCATTTCCAGAGGACATTGAGGGACTCACACACTGCATAACGGACTACATTAATTTCTGCGTGGACAGCACGGTACCAACTAGGAAGGTGAGGTGTTTCTCCAATAACAAACCATGGATCAACTCTGAGATTAAAACACTTCTCAAAGAAAAAAAGAGAATTTTTAGGTCTGGGGACAAAAATGGCCTGGGGGCGGTTCAGAAACAGCTAAGACAACTGATCAGAGAAGGGAAAGCCAACTACAGGCGGAAGATGGAACTACAGATGGGGGAGGGTAGAATCTCTGAGGTGTGGGACAGCCTTAAGGCAATTTCAGGACACAAGAAAAAAACAACAGGGCATCGAACAGTAGGGGACAAGAAGTGGCTTAACAAGCTTAATCTATTCTTCAATAGATTCGACTCCAAGCAAATGCTCCCTCCACCAGCATGTCAGCCAATCCCCCTCGCCTCACACACCAAGACCCAACCCCCACCAAACTGCGGTCAACTGCAATCTGAATATCTGATCCTGCAGGAGTCTCTAGTGTGTAAGGAAATGAAGAAGATTAGAGCAAAAAAAGCGGGTGGGGGGGGGGGGCTGATGGTATAAGCGCAAGAGTTCTTAAAATGTGCAGTGACCAGCTGTGTGGTATTATTACGCACATGTACAATATGAGTCTAAAGCTGGGAGTGGTACCTCAACTGTGGAAAACATCTTGCGTGGTACCAGTCCCAAAGAAACCCAACCCGATGGGCTACAATGACTACCGACCAGTAGCACTGACATCTCACCTGATGAAGGTCCTAGAGAGACTGGTCCTGACACACCTACGCCCCCTAGTGAGCTCCGCTCTGGACCCCCTCCAGTTTGCCTATCGGCCGGGCATTGGGGTAGGTGACGCCATCATCCACCTTCTTCATAGAGCTCTCTCTCACCTGGAGAAACCCGGGAACACTGTGAGAATAATGTTCTTTGATTTCTCTAGTGCTTTCAACACCATTCAGCCAGGGCTACTGAGGGAGAAGCTGAACCTTTGGTGGAGTGGACCACCACCTGTCCAACTGGATCCTAGACTACCTGACAAACCGCCCTCAGTATGTGAGAGCCCAGGACTGTGTGTCTGACACTGTGATCTGTAGTACGGGGGCACCACAAGGTACAGTTCTTGCCCCATTCCTCTTCACACTGTACACTGCTGACTTTAGGCACAACTTATCCAGCTGTTACTTACAGAAGTACTCCGATGACTCTGCTATAGTCGGCCTGATCACTGATGGTGACAATAGGGAATACAGAGACCTAAACCGGGATTTTGTTGAATGGTGCCAGCAGAACCAGCTCAGGATTAATGCTGGGAAGACCAAGGAGATGGTGGTGGACTTTAGTAAACGGAGAGGTGCTCCGACCCCGGTGGAGATCCAGGGGACATGTATTGAGATAGTCAGGACCTATAAGTACCTGGGCGTGCTCTTCAACAATAAACTAGACTGGGTTGATCATCTGGAGGCGCTGCACAGAAAGGGCCACAGCAGACTCTACCTGCTCAGGAGGCTGAGGGCCTTCGGAGTCCGGGGGACACTTCTTAGGGCCTTCTTCAACTCTGTGGTTGCCTCAGCCATCTTTTTCGGTGTGGCCTGCTGGGGAAGCAGTATATCAACCAGGGACCGAAATAGACTTGACAAGCTGATCAGGAGGGCCAGCTCTGTCCTGGGGAGCCCCTTGGACCCAGTACAGGAGGTGGGTGACAGAAGGATACGTCTGTGGTGACCTCCATGCGGGAGAACAAATCCCACCCCATGTATGGGACCCTGATGGGACTTGGCAGCACTGTAAGTGACCGTCTGCTTCACCCCAAGTGTGAGAAGGAGCGCTATCGCAGGTCCTTCCTTCCAACCGCGACCAGGCTGTATAATCTACATCAGACCAAACGAAGATCACTCCACACAGAGAACTAATGATTATGACGATGACCATGAGGTCTTCCTCTTTCTCTTCTGTTTTTCCTTAGCTGCTATGGCCTCCTAGTATATCTTCTCTCCTCAGCTTATGTGTGTCTACGTCTGTAACATATTACTCTGTATTATCCTGTATCTGTATTACTATGCTGCTGTAACACGCTGAAATTTCCCCAATGTGGGACTATTA
This sequence comes from Leptodactylus fuscus, assembly GCF_031893055.1. Taxonomy (NCBI): domain Eukaryota; kingdom Metazoa; phylum Chordata; class Amphibia; order Anura; family Leptodactylidae; genus Leptodactylus; species Leptodactylus fuscus. The sequence goes on along the minus strand of NC_134269.1, from coordinate 161,155,199 downwards.
AAGGATTATCTTATCTTATCTTATCTTAACCAGCAGAGTTTGGGGAAATCAGGGTGGATTCAGCCTCTAACCAGTAGAGTTTGGGGAAATCAGGGTGTTTTCAGCCTCTAACCAGCAGAGTTTGGGGAAATCAGGGTGGATTCAGCCTCTAACCAGCAGAGTTTGAGGAAATCAGGGTGGATTCAGCCTCTAACCAGCAGAGTGTGTTGAAATCAGGGTGGATTCAGCCTCTAACTAGCAGAGTTTGGGGAAATCAGGGTGGATTCAGCCTAGAAGGATCAGAATTGTGCAACGCAGATGGTGGAGGAATTTCGAGGAGGAATTGTAGAGGTTGAGCGCAGACATGACAATTCATGTTGGGGTGCTTGACACTGGTGGGCACGAAAATGATGGGTCTATCCAGTGGCTGTTCATTTTGATGAAAGTCAGACGGTCGGCACTCTCAGCTGACAGCGGCTGCGCTTATCTGTGATGATACCACCGGCTGCGCTGAAAACCCTTTCAGATAGCACGCTGGTGACAGGACAGCACCTCTAAGGCGTATAGGGCAAGTTCAAGTCACAGGTCCAACTTCGACACCCAATACTTGTAGGGCGCAAAGGGAACGTAGAGGACAGGGCTGTGGTCAGACAGGTATTCCCGTAACATGCGCCTATACTTTTCCTGCCTGGTGACACTTAGACCCCTCAGTGGCGGGAGTTTGGCGAGGGGGTGCCATTAACATGTCCCATAGCTTAGACAGTGTACCCCTTGTGGGTGTGGACCAGATGGCACTTTTTTCGTCTCATGGAGGAACTGTCCTCTCTGCCGCCATGACACTTGATGGAAACATCTCCATCATGTTCTGAACCAATTGCTTGTGGCAGTCATTAATGCGATTATTTTTATACCGGGGGTCAAGGATTGCAAATATCCAGTATTGGTTGCTCTCCATTATTTTGACTACGCGCTTGTCACTTGAAAAGCACCCCAACATGAAGTCAGCCATGTATGCCAGAGTGTTACTTGGCATGACTTCGCTGCCCCCACCAGAAACGTCACTCACCATTTCCTCCTCTTCCTCCTCCTCCCCCCTTTCACCCCATTCGCGCTGCAAGAATGGGACGCATTGAACTTCCCCGGTAGCTTCCTGTGTCACAATCATATCATCTGCCACGTCTTCATCCTCCTCCTCCGTCATTAAACGCTGTGAAGCGGACAGGTGTGTAGAACTACTCTCCTGCTGTGACAATTCTGCTGCTATCCCTGACTCCTCAGTGTGATCTGCGTTATCCCTGATGTCAATCAGGGATTCTCGCATCACACAGAAGAGCGGGATTGTTACGCTCACAAGTGCGTCGTCACAGCTGACCCTCTTGGTGGACTCCTCAAACACCTGTAGGATTTCACATAGGTCTCCCATCCATGGCCACTCATGGTTGAGAAACTGAGGGAGCTGACTTTGTGGAACCCTAGGGTTTTGGAGATGGTACTCCATCAAAGGTCTCTGCTGCTGAACCACTCTGCTCAACATATGATATGTTGAGTTCCAGCGTGTGGGGACGTCGCACAACAGCCGGTGTTCGGGCAGATGTAGGCATTGCTGGAGTTTTTTTAGGCTAGCAGCGGCTACTGTAGACTTGCGAAAGTGGGCACACTAGCGCCGCACTTTCACCAGTAGCTTGTGCACATTTTGGTAAGTCTTTAAAAAACGTTGCACCACTAGGTTAAAAATGTGGGCCAGGCATGGAACATGTTGGAGTCTGGCAAGCTCCAGAGCTGCTACCAGGTTCCTGCCGTTATCAGACACAACCATGCCTGGGCCCAGGTGCAGCGGCTCAAACCATATTGCCGTCTCATCGAGGAGGGCATCCCTCACCTCGGAGGCAGTGTGCTGTCTGTCCCTCAAGCTGATGAGCTTCAGCACGACCTGCTGACGTCTACCAACGCCAGTGCTGCAACGTTTCCAGCTCGTAGCTGGAGTCAATTTAACGGCGGCTGAGGAGAAGGAGGGTGTTGTTTCAGAGCCCCTGCCAGGAATGATAGGCGGGGAGACAAGGTACACCGGCCCAGTTTGTGACCCAGTCCCAGCCTCAACTACATTCACCCAGTGTGCCATCAGTGAAATGTAGCGTCCCTGTCCGCATGCACTTGTCCACACGTCGGTGGTCAAGTGGACCTTTGTGCAAAGCGCGGAACTTAGGGCCCGCTTGATGTTGACAACCTGGATGAAAATCCCACTGATTTTTTGTGGGTGCACACTGTGACAACCTGGATGAAGCTTATATAGCCTGAGAATTAGAATGTATATCCCACTGCTTTTTGTGGGGTACACACCGTAACAACCTGGATGAAGCGTATATAGTGTATATGGGCTGAGAATTTCAGGGGGGGGGGGGACACTGTTGAACCCTGGATTAAGCGTATATAGGGTATATGTGCATACAATTTCAGTGTATCCCACTTAGCTTAATCCCCACCACGGAAAGCTGGGTTGCGTAGATACAGCCTGGCTTAATTGCTGTGAATCCCACTTTAGCGTTTGTGGGTAGACACTGTGACAAGCTTATTGGTGCTGAAAAAGCGCCAGGGAAGGTGGGAGGGGAATCAAACTGTAAGTGCATTTTCAACGCGGTGTTCGTATGGAATCGAACAGTGCGAACAGCGTGATGTCCGATTGAACATGTACTCGATCAAACGCTGTTCTCTCATCTCTAGTAATTAGACTATATTAAAGGGAATATATAGCCATTTTTTACTATTTACTGAAACCTAATAATGGAATATATCAGTTTTCTCTAATCTGTTGTTTTTTTTCTGATTGTAGTTCTTTTTAATGCTATTTACTGTATGTGATAATGGGGGCTGCCATCTTGCTTGAGCTTCCCCTCTGTTCTGTTAGCAGCATTTAGATTTACATCAATGTCAGGGCGCTAATCAGCAATTGACAGAAGCAAAGTCTATAGTAGAATTTTCTAGACATGTTCTACAAAATATTTTTGAGACATTTTCTGATCTGTGCAGTGAGCGCAGGTAGATAAGTTGTGATATCATCTATTGTTAGTAGATGATGCAATGATGAGTCCGTAGTGTTATCTAAGAAGGTGTCATCAGTAGGTCTATATATTCATGTTCCTCTTTTCAGACCCCAGGGTATAATAATTGGAGACCCAGGGGAGCATACAAACATAAAAAGCAATGTTACTTACCTCCCCTGGGCTCCGGCGCACTCCCATCTGACGTCGGCCATCTTCACTGATGGAAGAAACATCACTTGAGCCTGACTTGCGTTGGGACACGTAAGGGCGCAAGCCCAGCCCAATTAACGTCTGTGATGCCTTCTGGAGCCAGGAGAGGTAAGTAACAGTATTTTTTTTATGTTCCCTCACCTCTCCTAGCCCTCTGATCATTATACTTGGGGGACTGAAAAGACCCCCCCGAGTATAATGATAGCGGTGTTTGTTGGTTCTTTATGTCTTTATGCCGGAAATGAGTTCCCGCACGTTTCGGACCAATTTAAGCACTGAGCCAAGTGTTTAACTTGATGCATACAATTTCTAAAATACATGTACACTTCAATTTAGTGAAAATTTAAATTTAAATATATATATATATATATATATATAGATGTAGATTATATATATATTCACTAAATTGAAGTGTGCATGAATTTTAGTCACATAAATGTTATTTGCATATATTTTTATTGCATAAAAGTGAACAATAAAACTTCAGGGCTGCAAACATGGCTGTGATGCTGCTACTACAGATGAATGAGGAAGGAACGATCATGGTAACAATTCTTCCTTCGCCATATACTTTGCATGGGTCTGTGTTCCATTATTGATTGACTATTGTCAGCCCTTGCAGGGAATATGTAAAGGGACCTTAAGACTTGTTTGTTATTGTTTTCAATGGAAGATAAAGTCCTGGTACTGGGACCTTATTTTCAGCTTAAATAAGAAACAAACACCAAGGGAGAAAGCCTCCATCTTGTTTTTAACATTAAAATGAATGATGATGGATATAAATGGAGGGTGCTCCATCTACAACAGTTATTGTCAACATTTCAGTCCTATGGTGGATCAGAAGAAGTGACTTAAAACAGCAGTGTGAAGCCTGTCTAATTTTCATACCATTTTATCAGAGAAGTATACCATGGAGAAACAGTACGCCCCTCCAAGACTCATGCAGATAAAAGCTAACTCATCTGCCACCCAGCAGACTATGAAGAATACTACAGCACCATATATAATGCTTTCCTTCCATGCATTTAGAATGCAAGTGACTAGCTTGGCATAGAAATAGTAATAGACACATAGTGAGAACATGGACAGAGGGTCAGCGGTCATGGATGATAACATGATGGGGAGGGATCATCTACAACATAAGAGCTATTAGCATTTGCACTAGAGACGCACTTGGATACTCACAGAGGATTTTCTGAACTCATTAGCTTCTGGTCAATCTTCCTCCACTCATGAAGCCAGGTTCTTTAAGTGTGCAATCTTATAATCTGCAAATATTTTCCTGTAAAAAGGCAATAAAACACAGAGATTGACAATTCCCATTATATTACATCAAGTAACATCTCCACTAATTACTCCTGTTTACTTGTTGGATCCTCGGCAAAGATTTTTCTAATGCTTGGGGAAAACAATGATGGAATCTTTTCTCAGTCATCACTCCGCATATTATTGTCAGAATTTATGGTGAAGTCATGTCAATTATTTATGCCAAAGTCTACAGATAATAAAATGGTTTTGTGTTTTTTTTCTTCTTTCTTGCTATGTTGGCTTGTATATGTTCTATGGTTGCTGAAAACATGAAATTTACTTTTTAGATGTACCAAGTTTTTAAAACCAGAGTATTGATTAGAGTAGTATTAAAAGTAGTCTATCACATCAGTGGCATTATATCAATGAAATTCAATGTGTAAAGCTGATAAAAAAAGCTCTGCAGTGAATCAATACGTTCCAGTGGATACTGGGTGCTGTCTCTAAAGCAGGGTTCACACTAGCGTCGGTGTCCGATGCTAATGACTGCGGAAGGTTTTAGCAATTCACATTGTTTTAAATGAGACACCATGTAGTGTCCTTTAGTGTCCGTGACTGTCCTTAAATGTCCGTTTACAAAGATGTCCGATTTTTCAAGCGGACAGATAAATCCTACATGTAGTAAGTCCTTACCATTACTAATGCAAGGATGGCCATACAAACAAGAGAAAAGTCAGTGTGACCCCTAAAAATGAATGGCATTGATGCACATTGTCATACATACTCTGTGGACCCAAGGAGTAATAAATAAAATAGGCTTTATCTCTCAGTTGTAGACCATATTAAGACATGTTGCAATACTGTAGGACAAATCATTCTTACTGTGGGTTAAATAGGCTATAGGCCTTGGGACACAAAACATTTTTATGCATTTTAGTCACATCTGGAAATATGAGTTAATAGCAGCTATGAGAGTTAATGAACAAATACATCAAACCAAATAGACTTGATTCAATTTTAAATCCATCATATTTGACTCCTGTGAGAGACACTGTCTGTATAATCCCTGTCACCTTGTCTTAATGGCAGTCTCATTGCCCCTGCAGTGCATGTCCTAATAACAGAATATTCCATGACGTCATGGACCAAGGATCAGTCTCCATGGTGCCAAGCGCGCAAGAAAGAATTAACTCAGATTTTAAGAAACGACTCTATAAACAAAACAATTCTGCAAACTATAGTAAAATGGGGAGAACAAAAAAAATGTATGTCTGCTAGATTGTGTAACCCTTCTAAAATGGGATCATAGTTAGAAATCCTGGGATAGAGTAAATGAGGTAATGTAATATGGTCTATAGGCTATGTGAATATACACAATACATGAATGATGTATTGCTTCACTTAAAGTTATAAAAAAACAAACTGTAGAAGCAAGATATTTTATCATTGCATTAAACAGCCTTATTTTAATGTATATAGGTATAAAATAAGAAAAGCAGACATACTTGCCTATCCCTGGCATGATCCCCATCCCCACCACTGTTGGTTCCCGAGTTGCACATGTGACTAAATAGGCCAGAGATTGCCCACAGCAATCATAGAAGGGACGGGGAGGCGAGTATACCTGCTTTTTTATTTTGCACCTCCCCCAGCCTAGTTGGAAAACCCTTTAAGCAATTTGACAGCATAGATTTGGATGGTGTGAGAAGTACAATTGCTAATAAGGAAATGTTTGCATTAATAACTGCAATACAAAAGTATATTGTATGCCGTATAGCAGTTCTTACATATCAGTCTATCAGGTTGCTCTTCATATCATATTTCCTTTAGATTCAAATAGATACCAAGTTTGTACAGAAGTCTGATATAGGCACCAAGTGAAATTTTTGTTCTGCTATGATATATAGCATTCTGTATACCCCTACATTGCTGTTCTTCATCTAATACCGGAGACCAGCACTGAAGTCTTTATTGCTCTGTCCTTAGCCTTGAACTGCGTGATGTCTATTAGCAGATGGTGTCAATGTAGTGCATTGGAGGTGCCTGAAAAACCTAACAAACAACATAGTCCCAAACTGTAGCATTTCACAAGCATATTATCAGCATGACATTGGCACTGATGACGTTGGCCTAGCTAACTATTCCTCACTTACTGTCCTGTGACCTAACCAACCTCCCTCCAACCAACCACCATTCCTCGATGTACCTAAGGAAAGAAGACAAACACATGAGGTTGGATAAATTGGCTACAGCATCCGTTTTATTACACAAAACAGTACAAACAATTGTCAAAATATTTACATCAGATGTAACAAATCCCTCCTACCTAAATAACTAGCTCCCCCCCCCCAGTAAATAGATATATAATATAAATAACCATAAATAAAACAAATACATCACTGACAATTTAACCCCAGAGGGGGAGGTCCTTGGAGATACATAGATCTGGCTGCCAGACTGTCCACCACACCAAGTCACTCCCAGCCGTAAAAAACCACAGGCTCAGGAGCACCGTAAAACCAGATGGCAGTCTCCCATAAATATAACAAAACCACTCCCCGGGACACCACCCAGCAGGAGCCCAAAGGCAGCCAGACCAACCAAACAGAAGTAAATGGGGAGGAAGACTACCACCATGTCTCCCCCACAACAGATTCCATCACCTCCAAGGACCCCCCAACCCGCCACTGCTGCGACTGCTAAAAACAACCCCCACATACACACACCATCAACCCAAGTAACAATAAACAAGGGTGGGGGGGCGGGGCAACTTCTCCCTTGCCGTGATGAATGACTGCAGGGAGGAAGAGCAGCCCTCTAAATAACCTTCCCCTAGCATCTCCTGCTCTCCTAGCTTCCCCCCACCCCTCCTCAGCAATTTACCGGCCAGGATCAGGCCCTGTCATGGCGGCCTCCCCTGATGCTGCGCCTATCCAGCCTTTCTTCGTAAATCTGTTATATGGACAACCCTTTTATGATCCTACATATGACTCTTGGGTCACACCAGACTGAATGTACATTGTATAAGAGAAGCCTTAGTGGCTTTCTTAGGTAATTGATGTGGAGAGCCCGTTCAGTTGGTCAGTTCACATCATCCCAGATAGCAGGTACTGTGTAATGAGAGACTATAGGCACAGGCGTGATGCCTGCTGGTTCATACATGTAAGCTTCAGGTTTCTGAGATTACTGGTTATAGTGTACCCTGTATATCACTTGTCTTGTCTTCAGTTCCAGTATTAGTGTCTGATGGTTGTCCGTCTATAAGTACACTACACCACCGGGTCAGCGTGGGAGCTCTAGTCAGATCACTTACAGCTGGCAGAGATATTATAAAACATTCATATGAGCAGTAGAATAGAAGCAGAAGGCAATGCCACACAGTACCTAAAGCATGGCAAATCTGAAACTGACCATGTATCAGTTCGGAAATTATTTCCACCTAATATTTTATAGCCGAGGTGTTGTTGTGTCAATAGTGGTGAGATGTATTCACAATACATATACATTCTGATTTTAAGGGGCACAATTTGTGGCTTCCATTCTGTCTAAACTGAGTTGATCAGACGATGACATCACTTTTCCTTCTGATTAAGAATCCCGGCCAACTAGAAGGTCTTTGTTTTTGTCCCACCTGATACCAGTCTGCATTAGGTAAAAAAAAAGTCTAAGGAAAGACAGTTCTGTGATTGATGAAAAGGGAAAGTCGTTTCTAAATACCCCCAGAAGACCTATTGATGTTCACACTGCCCTATTGATCAGTGAGCTTTGCTTTTAGATACAAAAGATTATAATGGCGATAAAGGCCTGGAGATAGAAAAGTTGTAGGAGGAGAATGTAATAACATCAGTGATATGATACTAGATGTGTTATGTCCTTTAAGAAAGAGTCATTAGCAAGTGAAGACATTCTGCAATAAATAATATCCTTGTCTCCAAATAGCAGAAAGACAATACAAAAGCATTGTGATGATATTCTCAGATAAATTGTATAATGCTAGGCCCTGCCACCAGGATGCTTTGCTTTTGATAATTCACAAATTCTAGCTTTAGATACATGTATGATGGTTTTGTAACTCTAGACATAAATGTGATCTGCATAACATCCTATATTCTTTAATCTTTTCCTACAATATGGATAAGGTTGACACAAAAGCTCAAGTCAACTTAATCCCCTTAGCGACCTTTAACGTACTATTACGTCATGGACGCGAGGTACTTTGCGCACCATGAAGTAATAGTACGTCATGGTGATTCCGCCCGCTCACTAGCTGAGCGGGCGGAATCGGAACTGGGTGATAGCTGTTACTGACAGCTATCACCCTTTTCCATAACCTCCGGTCGGTACTTTTACCGATCGGAGGTTTTAACCCTTTGATTGCGATGGTCAAACATGACCACCGCAAACAAAGGGTGCCGCGATCTCCCCCCCCCCCCCCCGCCGGCACCCCCCGCGGCGAGATCGGGGGGTGCCGGTATCTGTAATATGTAGTCTGGGGTCTGGTTAGTGACCCCAGGCAGCCCTGAGCCCCCACTTACCTGGTGATGCTCCCGGCGTCTTCTGGAAGTGAGTCTGTGCCGTCCGCACAGCTCACTTCCTGTTTCTAGAGTGAGACACGTGCAGGCTGTCACTGCAGCCTGTGTCTCAGTCTAGAGTAGAGGATTAGTGATGCAATCATCACTGATCCAAGTGTCCCATAGAGACACAAGAACAAGTAAAAAAAAAAGTGTAAAAAAAAAAAAAAAGTATTTGAAAACAATTAATAAAGTTATAAAGTCCCAAAAATCCCTTTTTTCTATAAAAAATTAATTATGTAAAAAAAAATTAAAAAAAATTACATATTTGGTATTGTCACGTCCGTAACAACCTGTACAACAAAACTGAAACAATATTTAATGTACACAGTGAACGGCGGGAAAAAATAATGGAAAAAACCCGCCGGAAGTAGTGATTTTTTGCCATCTCACCTTACAAAATGTGCTATAAAAAGTGATCAAAAAGTCATATGCACCCCAAAATAGTACCAATAAAATGCACAGGTTGTCCCGCAAAAAATAAGCCCTCAACCAACACTGTCAAGCGAAAAATAAAAATGTTACGCCTCTCAGAAGATGGTGATGCAAAAATCACTGATTTATGTCCCCAAATGTGTTTTTGTTCTGCAGACTTAGTATCGCATAAAAAAATAACATAAATGAGGTATCGCCGTAACCGTACCGACCCGCAGAATAAAGGCCACATGTTACTTATACTGTACGCTGCATGGCGCAAAATGTAAAAGGTAAAACTCAATACCAGAATTCATTTTTCTCTTTTAAATCCAGCAAAAAAAGAGTTAATAAAATGTAATCAGTAAGTTGTAGGCACCCAAGATGGTGTCATTACAAAATACATCGCATCCCACAAACAACGAGCCCTTATATGGCCACGTCAGCAGAAAAATAAAGAAAATATAGCATCTAGCAATGTGAAGACAAAATCACGCAAAATCGCCAAATTATTAGAACACGACTGGCTGCCGCAGGAAGGGAATATATAAGCTGTGTGAGCGGATATCAGGGGACACCCCAGATTTAGAGCTTACGAGGGAAAATATACCAGAAGTGACCCCCAAAGTGACCCCAGTGTGACTCCCCCAATCATAGGAGCTACTGGGACATAGTAGGGAATCTGGAGTTTTGCAATGTACTCCGCAAAGTTTACACATTCCCTCTTCGCCATCCGCTGTGCAGTCACGTCTGAGATACTAATACTCACTACACCCCCTGATAAATTCTTTGAGGGGTGCAGTTTTCAAACTGCGGTCACTCCTTTGGGGAATCCACTTTTCTTGTACCTTACAGGCTCTACAAACATGACATGGCGTCTAGATACCAAACATCAGAATCTGTGCTCCAAAAGCCGCATCGCGCTCCTTCCCTTCTGCCCCCTGCTGTGTGCCGAAACTGCAGTTTATGCCACATGTATGACACATGTATGACACTGGTGTAACCGGGGTAATGTCATATGTGAGTATAAACTGATATTAGGACACATATATGACACTGGTGTACCCCGGATAACGTACGTAATGTCATATGTGGGTATAAACTGATATTAGGGCCCAGCCGGACACAGAAGGGAAGAAGGTTATTTAGTTTTTGGAGCACAGACTTAGACGGTTTGGTTTTTGGATGCCATGGCACTTTTGCAGAGACTCTAAAATTTCCCCTACAAAATGGGGTCACTTGGGGAATTCCAGTTTACTGGCACCTCCAGGGCTCTGCAAAAACAACATGGCACCCAGAAAGTCCCTCTAAATCTGTACCCCAAAAGCTAAAAAGCGCAGTGCTCCTTCCCTTCTGAGCCCTGCTGTGTGCCCAAGCAGCAGTTTATACCCACATATATAATTTTTTGTCCCTCGGGATGGCCCACTTAATAGTTTTAGAAGTGCAGGTCTCTGACAACACAAAGTGGGTGCAATGTATTGGACACCAAAATGGCATATTTCTTTAAAAATTTTAATTTTTGTGAAGCATTTTTAGTCTCAAAATCATAATACCACTTGATACATTCCTTGACAGGTGTAGTTTCTAAAATGGGGTCACTTTTGAGGGGTTTCTATTGTATTGATACTTTAGGGGCTCAGCAAATGCGACATGGCACCTCAAAACTATTCCAGCAATATATGCCCTCCAAAATCCAAATAGCGCTCTTTCCATTCTGAGCCCCAACATGTACCCATACAGCAGATTATGATCACATATGGGGTATTGCCGTGTTCAGGGGAAATTGTGTAACAAACTGTGGGGGGCTCTTAATTCTCTAACTACTTGCAAAAATTACAAATATGGCGCCAAATGGACAATTTATTGGAAAAATAAGGGGTCCAAGTGCTCACTAAACCCCTTGATAAATTCCTTGAGGGGTCTAGTTTTCAAAATGGGGTCGTTTGGGGGGGGGGGGGGGGATGGTTCCACTGTTCTAGCACTTCAGGGGCTCTCCAAATGCAACATGGTGCCTGAAACAGATTTCAGCTAAATTTGCCCTCCAAAATCCCAATAGCGATCCTTCAGCTCTGGACTTTACAGTGTGCTCATACATCACTTTACATCCACATGTGGGGCATTTCTGTAGTTGGGGAAAAGTGCTTGACAATTTGTGGGGTGCATTTTCTCTTTTAACCCCTTGTGGAAATGCATAATTTGGGGTTAAAGCAACATTTTATAGCAAAAAATTTCACTTTTCCTTTTGTTGGGCCAATTCTGTTACACTCCTGTAGGGTCAAAGGGCTCACTAAACCCCTTGGTAAATTCCTTGAGGGGTCTAGTTTCCAAAATGGGGTCACATTTTGGGGGTTTCCACTGTTTTGGCACATTGGGGGCTCTGCAAAAGGGACATGGTGCCTGAAAAGTATTCTAGTAAAATCTGGCCTACAAAATCCAATTAGCGCTCTATCCGTTCTGAGAGCGACCGTGTGCCCGTACATTAGGGTACCAGCACATATGGGGTATTGTCGTGTTCAGGAGAAATTGTGTAACAAAATGTGGGGTGCAGTTTCTCCTTTAACCCTTTGTGAAGATGAAAAATTTGGGGCTACAGTGACATTTTATTATAAAAAAAGTAATTTTTCATTTTCACATCTCAGTGGTAAAAAAATCTGTGAAACACCTGTAGGGTCCAAGTGCTCACTATACCCCTTGATAAATTCCTTGAGGGGTCTAGTTTCCAAAATGGGGTGACATTTTGGGGTTTTCCACTGTTTTGGCACCTTGGGGGCTTTGCAATCGGGGCATGGCGCCTGAAAAATATTCTAGCAAAATCTGGCCTACAAAATCCAATTAGCGCTCCATCTGTTCTGAGAGCGACCGTGTGCCCGTACATTAGGGTACCAGCACATATGGGGTATTGTCGTGTTCAGGAGAAATTGTGTAACAAAATGTGGGGTGCAGTTTCTCCTTTAACCCTTAGTAAATGTGTAAATTCTAGGGCTAAATGAATATATTATTGACAGAAATTGAAAAATGTAAATTTGACCTACATTTTGTTTTAATTGTTGTGAAATGCTGAAAGGGTTAAGAAACTTTCTAACAGCTGTTTTAGATTCTTTCAGGAGTGCAGTTTTTAGAATGGGGTGACTTTTGGAGGGTTTTATTAGAGAGGCCTTTCAAGTTCCCTTCAGAACTGAACTGGTCCCTTGAAAAATGTGTTTTGGAAATTTTCTTGAAAATTTGGAAAATTACTGCTTGACTTGTAAGCCTTATAATATGTGAAAAAAATGAAAGGGTGATTAAAATTTGATTGCTACATAAATCAGAGACATGGTTAATTATATTTATGAAAAAATTCGGGTAGTATGACTTTCTATTTGAAAGGCTTGCAATTTCAAAGTTTGAAAACTGCATTTTTTTCAAAATTTTCACCAAATTTCCTATTTTTTCATAATTAAAGACAAAACATATCGACGAAAATTTACTACTGACATGAAGTACAATGTGTTACGAAAAAACAATCTCAGAATCACTTGTGTAAGTTAAAGCGTCTCAAAGTTATTGCCATTTAAAGTGACACATGTCAGATTTGAAAAAAAGAGGCCTGGTCCTTAAGTCACTTTTGGGCTGTGTCTCTAAGGGGTTAAACATGTCATGCAGCTTTAACTTTGGTTTCCCATTTATGCATTTGTATGTATGCTATGAAGATCTTGATACCACCGAAATTCTACATTTTATATATCTTAGAGTTGTATTTGTGCATGTCAGAGTTTTCCATCCAATGTTATGTAATTTCGTGGTGTCTCATGAATTCTACATTTTGTACTTATGAGTACAGAAATCCTGTATGTCAGTGTTTTCTATCCCATATCATGTGTTTCCTTAGTACTTTGCAATGCATAAGATTTTGGCCAATAGCCTGTCATACATCCGGATGTATTAAACTGTGTGTCCTTGGTCGAACCGGGAGACTACAAATGAACTACACATCATATCTAAGATTAAAAGGCCAGTGATGCTAGTGTCCATGGAATAGACCTCGGTATCTAAGAACATGCGGAGGTGGACTGTGCTGTAAAGAATATTTCTAATAACATATTGACCCCTCATCTATCTCATGGACATCTGCTGTCAACATATGACTAAGAACAGAGAGCATCAACTTGTGGGAATCTTTGAAGACACAGATATAACTGTGTTAGTTCCAAGAATAACGGCTTTGCTGATATTTAGTAGAGAATTTTTTTTAACCAACTTCCATGTTACATAGTTACATAGTTACATAGTAAATGAGGTTGGATAAAGACATGAGTCCATCAAGTCCAACCTATAACCCTAACTTGTTAGGACATAGGTTTTAATATGTCAATGGGCCGAAGGTTTATTACCATGCAAGTGGGTCCCAAGGGTCCAGAAGGCAACCCCATTTGGAGCTGTCATCCACCCAGTTAATGATATGGACACGTGCTGGCTGACATGCTGTATGTATGACTGTGAATGTACAGAGAGTCATGCACTGCTCATCTAGGGAATAAGGTGGCTGGGGGCCTATCCTTGCATCGGGCCCCTGTGGATCAGGGGACTACCAGAGAATTCATCTGCTCCTCTGCGTGCCAAAGTCTATTTTTATTCACATCTATTAGACCTTATTCCAATTATGTTATGTATATACTCTCAGAAGGGATGTGCAGTGTCCCTCATCCCTTCCTCATACACACGCATACTTGACTGGTGGAATCTTATCACTCTTCTGATGGTCCCTCACTAGTTACCCCAGTCCAACACTTTCTGCTAGGAAATGGTATTGTGTCAGGAATTATAAACACAAAAATCAGTGCTATCTCTCTATATTATAAAAATGAATTCTTGTCTGTCTGTCTGTCTGTTCTCTATGCGCGACTAAACGACTGGACCGATCTCCACCAAATTTGGTACAGAGATACTTCAGATATTGGGGAAGGTTTAAGATTAGACTCCAACTCGCTCAGACGTACTGTTGCTGAGATACAGCATTCCCAACACAATGCCCCCCCCTTTAGCCAATACAAACCTGCGAGTCTTTCACTCATATTCCAACTGCAATACACATGGTCACTCCACATGCACAATCCAACACTGATATCCAATGCACATTGTTTCACAAGCCGCAGGATTAGATACGCACATCTAAACACAGTTTCACATGCCACGGGATTAGATACGCGTATCTGCACAAAGTACCACATGCTGGAAGATTAGATACACAGGTCAGCACACAGTATCACATGCCAAAGGATTAGATACATGCATCTGCACATAGTTCCACATGCCAGAGGATTAGATACGCACATCTACACAAAGTACCACACGCCAGAGGTTTAGATACACAGGTCAGCACACAATATCACACGCCAAAGGATTAGATACACACATCTGCACACAGTACCACACGCCGGAGGATTAGATACACATGTCTGCACACAGTACCAAATGCCGGAGGATTAGATACGCACGTCTGCACACAGTATCAAATGCCAGAGGATTAGATACGCACGTCTGCACACAGTACCAAATGCCGGAGGATTAGATACGCACTTCTTAACACAATACCACACACCAGAGGATTAGATACGCAAATCTGCCCACAGTTCCACACACTGCAGGATTAGATACATGCCACTGCACACAATACCACACACCACAGGATTAGATACGCGCATCTACACACAATTCCACATGCCAGAGGATTAGATATGTGTGTCTTCACACACTTCCACACGCCGGAGGATTAGATACGCACGTCTTTACACAATACCACACAATGGAGGATTAGATACGCGCCACTGCACAAAGTACCACACGCTGGAGGATTAGATACACAAGTCAGCACACAGTACCACATGCCAGAGGATTAGATATGCACATCTGCACACAGTTCCACACGCCAGAGGATTAGATATGTGCGTCTATACACAGTTAAACATGCCGCAGCATTAGATACGCACGTCTGCGCATAGTTCCACATGCTGGTGGATTAGATACGCACGTCTTTACACAATACCGGAGGATTAGATACGCACGACTTTACACAATACCGGAGGATTAGATATGCATGTCTGTACACAGTACCACATGCCGGAGGATTGGATACGCGCCGCTGCACACAATACCACTCGACAGAGGATTAGATATGCACCCATGCACACAATACCAAACAGGGGAGGATTAGATACACACCACTGCACTCAGTACCACATGCCAGAGGATTAGATATGCGCCACTCCACACAGTACCACATACCAGTGGAATAGATACGTGCATCATCACACAGTATCACACGCCAGAGGATTAGATACATGGCTCTTAACAGAGTACCACATATTAGAGTTTTACTCCAGGTTTCCATAGCAACCCAGCCATTTTTCTTCACTACTTTATATCAGCCTTAAAGGGTCACATACACACAGCTTTATTCCAGGTCTCCATAACAACCGATCACAGGTTTTTCACTGATATCCAAAAGGAGATACACATGATCACATGACACTTATGGACACACACAAACGATATACAAAATACACCAGTGCAAAACTGGACAATTCTTATGTGGCCACTACACAAACAAAAAATGTAATATACCTGTGAGAAGCCGGATCCTCCTGCTAGTTATATATATATTTAAAGTCCGTCAATACATGTGAAATAATAAGGGAAGATATGGGTACAAATTCATTAAAAGTAACCATAGAGTCAGTGCCATAGAAGTTGTTCCTATGTAGTCATAATATTCCCATATATACACCATTATTAAAACATCGGTGCTGTAATGCGTGTAGGTTTCAGGAAGCTGGTAAAATACATGACATCAGCCCCAAGGACAATCAGTTGAGCAGTACTGAACTAGTCCATGTATATCTGGCTTCAGACATCATACATTTTATGATGTCATAAGACACTTATGTTCTCTAAAGTGAATTAAGCACAATGAACCTCTTGACCTCACCCTTCATCCTCTATGCATTTGGTAATAAAGAAAATTTATTATGTGAACATATGTTAACTAAACCAAATGCTTTCTTCTTATATATCTATTTTAATAATGAACTGTTATTGTCTTAACTATTTGTTATTGTATACTTTTATTTAGCACAACAGATAATCCACTTCTTTTATTACGTCAGGTAAGTTTCTAGGAAAAAAATTGTCAACATATTGATTAATTGTATCCCTAAGATTTATAAAATTATAAAAATATCTATTAATCCCACTATTTATTTATCTATCTAGTTTTTAATTTTTTTTACTTATTTTTTTATTTTATTATTTATTTATCATGTATTGATTCAATTATTATCTCTATTTAGTATTATATGGATTTATTTATTTATTTCTTACATGAATGTTGTTTGGTGCCTGTTCAGCCCTTTATAATACAGGACTAGAGATGAGCGAACACTAAAATGTTCGAGGTTCGAAATTCGATTCGAACAGCCGCTCACTGTTCGAGTGTTCGAACGGGTTTCGAACCCCATTATAGTCTATGGGGAACATATACTCGTTAAGGGGGAAACCCAAATCCGTGTCTGGAGGGTCACCAAGTCCACTATGACACCCCAGGAAATGATACCAACACCCTGGAATGACACTGGGACAGCAGGGGAAGCATGTCTGGGGGCATAAAAGTCACTTTATTTCATGGAAATCCCTGTCAGCTTGCGATTTTCGCAAGCTAACTTTTCCCCATAGAAATGCATTGGCCAGTGCTGATTGGCCAGAGTACGGAACTCGACCAATCAGCGCTGGCTCTGCTGGAGGAGGCGGAGTCTAAGATCGCTCCACACCAGTCTCCATTCAGGTCCGACCTTAGACTCCGCCTCCTCCGGCAGAGCCAGCGCTGATTGGCCGAAGGCTGGCCAATGCATTCCTATGCGAATGCAGAGACTTAGCAGTGCTGAGCCAGTTCTGCTCATCTACACATCTGATGCACACTCGGCACTGCTACATCAGATTTAGCAATCTGATGTAGCAGAGCCGAGGGTGCACTAGAACCCCTGTGCAAACTCAGTTCACGCTAATAGAATGCATTGGCCAGCGCTGATTGGCCAATGCATTCTATTAGCCCGATGAAGTAGAGCTGAATGTGTGTGCTAAGCTAAGCACATCAGAGCCGAGGGTGCGCTTGAACCCTTGTGCAGCTTCGGCTCTGTTACATCAGAGCCGAGGGTGCGCTTGAACCCTTGTGCACACTCTGCTTCATCAAGCTAATAGAATGCATTGGCCAGCGCTGATTGAAGCAGAGCTGAATCTGTGTGCTTAGCTCAACTACTCCACCAGTGTAGTTGAGCTAAACACACACATTCAGCACTGCTTCATCACGCCAATACAATGCATTAGCCAGTGCTGATTGGCCAGAGTACGGAATTCGGCCAATCAGCGCTGGCTCGGCTGGAGGAGGCGGAGTCTAAGGTCGGACCAGAATGGAGACTGGTGTGGAGCAATCTTAGACTCCGCCTCCTCCAGCAGAGCCAGCGCTGATTGGCCGAATTCCGTACTCTGGCCAATCAGCGCTGGCCAGTGCATTCTATTGGCGTGATGAAGCAGTGCTGAATGTGTGTGTTTAGCTCAACTACGCCGGTGGAGTAGTTGAACTAAGCACACAGATTCAGCTCTGCTTCAATCAGCACTGGCCAATGCATTCTATTGGCGTGATGAAGCAGTGCTGAATGTGTGTGTTTAGCTCAACTACGCCGGTGGAGTAGTTGAACTAAGCACACAGATTCAGCTCTGCTTCAATCAGCACTGGCCAATGCATTCTATTGGCGTGATGAAGCAGTGCTGAATGTGTGTGTTTAGCTCAACTACTCCACCGGTGTAGTTGAGCTAAACACACACATTCAGCACTGCTTCATCACGCCAATAGAATGCATTGGCCAGCACTGATTGGCCAGAGTACGGAATTCGGCCAATCAGCGCTGGCTCTGCTGGAGGAGGCGGAGTCTAAGGTCGGACCAGAATGGAGACTGGTGTGGAGCGATCTTAGACTCCGCCTCCTCCAGCAGAGCCAGCGCTGATTGGCCAAAGTACGGAATTCGGCCAATCAGCGCTGGCCAGTGCATCCCTATGGGAAAAAGTTTATCTCACAAAAATCACAATTACACACCCGATAGAGCCCCAAAAAGTTATTTTTAATAACATTCCCCCCTAAATAAAGGTTATCCCTAGCTATCACTGCCTGTACAACTATCCCTGTCTCATAGTCACAAAGTTCACATTCTCATATGACCCGGATTTGAAATCCACTATTCGTCTAAAATGGAGGTCACCTGATTTCGGCAGCCAATGACTTTTTCCAATTTTTTTCAATGCCCCCGGTGTCGTAGTTCCTGTCCCACCTCCCCTGCGCTGTTATTGGTGCAAAAAAGGCGCCAGGGAAGGTGGGAGGGGAATCGAATTTTGGCGCACTTTACCACGCGGTGTTCGATTCGATTCGAACATGGCGAACACCCTGATATCCGATCGAACATGTGTTCGATAGAACACTGTTCGCTCATATCTATACAGGACCCTTTATCCTACTGTGGATGTCTGACATGCCCAGTGCACTTATGAGCGTTTTGCCAGTACCCAATATGGCCACTATGTACTCAGAGAGCTTCTGCACATGCGCGGACATGCACAATGGATGTAATCCAGTTCCTACATGGGAATACTTTTCTGACATGCACAACAGCAGTAAATAAACGCTGAAAAGCCTACATGTTGCTTTGTCATTGTCTAACCTTATATCAAGTACCTTATAGTAAGTGGGATGTTACCAATACATTTTATTAATATCACCTGCATTGTTTATTGGCTTGTTTACACTTTTTTAATATTCTAGTAATATTATTACACTTGTTTTCACTTTTTACCTATTATATATAGCTTAATGGATTTTCACATGAAACATATATGCACTGATGCTTTTTGCACTTTATAATATTTAGATGTTTATAATAATTATATTTAATTGTGATAATTACACTGGGTGTAAACCCTATATAATGTTACTACTATTAATATGTCACTGCTTGAGGTTCCAGTATGAGGGACTGAAACGTCTCATGTCTTGGAATAAAGATATCTATCTATCTATCTATCTATCTAGCTATCTAGCTATCTATCCATCTATCTCCTATCTATCTATCTATCTATCTATCTATCTATCTATCTATCTATCTATCATCTATCTATCTATCTATCTATCTATCTATTATATTTTTACATCTCAATCTATGACACTGCGTTATAAACAAGGCTCAGCAGGAAGACAAGGACACTGGCAGCAAGAGATTAAATGAAGACAATTAATCATCAGATAAAATTAAAAAGTTTATAATTTTTCTATTTTTACTTTTCTGCCATAGAACAGACATTTTAGGTATTGGTCGCCCCATTTAAATGGATTGTCCAATTAGATTAATTCAAGACATATCGGTCATGTAATTGATAAAAGTCTTCCTAGTGACGTTCAGACACCTAAGACGGCAGTTCAGGCATGGTCACTTAATATTCAACAAAATATTGCAGACAGTGTATCACTAATACGACATAAGTGATATTTCAGACTGTTTTTCACAGTTCTATAACTGATGTGACTGACCAGTTCAGGATATAATGCAGCCCTATGAGTGGGTTTCCTGCCAGCCAGCAGTACGGTGACAGATAAGAGTGCTCTGTACAGCAGCCGATATTCTGCAATTGGGCCATAAAATAGTTTGCATTCATTCTTTGTTAACGTGCTGTAGATGTAGTAAAGTGTTCTGCTAATATTCATATTCTTAACCCATCATATGCCATTGCTCCATTATGTTAATAAATGACACATACAGCATAACTCAACAATAACTCTCTTTTAGAGCACAGTCTATGGACTTCTACTGTTATGATATCATTGAATTAACCCTTAATTTCTTCTTGCTCTTGAGACAGGGAACGGTTGTCTTTGGATTTGTGCCCGGAACTGAAATTCTGTAATTACTGGAAAAATAGAATGTAAAGCCTGTGTGAATTGGTGTAGAGCATGACCTGTATTACATTATTGGAAAACCTGCTTGCTATTCTAGCCTATGAAGCAGAGCATGTGTGACCCATCTTAAGTTTCATGCACAAGACCGTAGTGGATATACTGTCTGCAAATACTGATTCTTAATCCCCCGCAAAAACATGTCCACATTGCATCAGTATGTCATCCACAGTCACGGATCATGTATGATTTCCTACACTTGTCTCTGCTGCAAATGCAACCAAATATAGGACACACTTAAAGGGGTATTCCCATAACTCTTGTTCTGCAGCCTGCAGGGCTCTGTGCTCTCTTCACTTCCTGGATTTCTCGGCACATTGGTGGGCGGGGTTTCACTTGCTCCACTATCTGCTATGTTTGCAGTCAGTAATGAGGGATTGTTTGTAAATGCATTACCACAGTATAAAGCTGATGTGGAAACTGATGTAGCAGAGCTGGATTTGAGTCAGCTTGCATTACATACAGAGGTAACGGACTCCTTATCTCAGCCCTTATCAGCCAAATTCAATTAAACCGGCTAATAAGTGGAAAAAGTGAAGATAGACAGCACAGTAATCCCGGAGCTCTCACCTCCCCCCTCCCCTATCTGAGGAGCTCCGGTGCTTGTCAGCCCCTCCCTCCCCCTGAGAGCAAGCAGCTACCTCACTTGGGAAATGAGCAGATAAGCCCAGTGGCCATAGAAATGCAGTGTCAACAATGAAGTGAATAAATTAAGATAGTGGCCAAGCAAAGCAGTTTTGATAAAGCAATGTATTTAGGAAAAGTCTTAAATCCACATAAACTAGCAGTATAGATAGGATCCTTGCTATGGGACAACCCCTTTAATAACTGCGGTCATGTGTCTGGGCCCATAGACATCTGCAACTGTGGATCTACAATTGGGGATCAAGTTGTGTGCATGAAGCTTCAGAAGACTCCTGTGTGACATCTTTCATTTATACAGAATGCCACAACCATCTGGCAGACTCATTGCATAGCAAATACCAATGGCACCTGTGTGTGCAGGTGGCTCTATGGCCGCACATACAGTGCTGTGCAAACATATTAGACAGGTGCGGAAAAAATGCTGAAAAGTAAAATTGCTTCCCAAAATAGAAGTGTTAATGGTTTATTTTTGTCAATTAAAATGAGGTGAATGAACAAAAGAAAAATCTAAAACAAATATCTGGCGTGAACTTTGCCTTCCATCAGTTCTTCTAGGTACACTTGTACACAGTTTGTGAAGGAACTCGGCAGGGAGATTGTTCCAAACATATTGAAAAACTGACCAAAGATCTTCTGTGGATGAAGGCTTGCTGAAATCCTTCTGTCTCTACAAGTAATCCTAGACAGACTGGATGATGTTGGGGTTAGGACTCTGTGGGGGCCGTATCATCACTTCTAGGACTTCCCCTTCAACGGGCGGTCTCATCAAATATTGATATGATTTAGAATTCTCTTTTGTTCATTCATTTAATTTATGTAAATTATTAAAATTCATTTAAAAATAAACTATAACACTTTTATTTTTATTTTTCGGCATTATTTTTCACACCTCTCTAAACTTTTGGACAGTACTGTATAGCCAAAATAACTGTGTGTACCACCACTACATGATGCTCCAACAAGTGTCCTATGTCAGATCTAGATAGATAGTGTTACCTATGAGAGGGCTTCTTCTGGTGACAGAGAGATTGGACCCATGTATAGTTGTATGGCTGACAGGAAGCAGATATCAGACAGCTAACTAGGAGAAATCTAGAGCAAGAATAAAACAAACAGCAGGTAGGTAATGCACATAAAGACTCATAAGGCCTGGTTCACATCTGTGGTATTCTTTTCAGGGAATCAGCTTGGGGACCCCCGAACGGAAACCTATACGTAAGGACTATAATGGGGTCCATGTGGTTTCTGCTCAGTTTCCGCACAAAACATACGGAGAGAAAAGTGTTGTTTGCAGTACTTTTCTCTCTGCATGATTCATGCGGAAACCACACGGACCCCATTATAGTCTATAGGGTCCGTGTGGTTTCTTAGCTAACCGCTTTTTAATATGTATAGGTTTCCGCTCGGAGGGTCCCCGAGCTGACTCCCCGAAAGGAATACTGAATGCAGATGTGAACCAGGCCTAAGTCACATATCGTTAAATATATAATATTAGCATTTCCCATAGCTCCAGTCCAGTATAATGCTACTGAGAGATACCTGGGCACTTCAGCAGTGGAGGAGTTTTAGCACCCCGTGAAAGGCTTCCAGGTATGAAATGCAATGATATCATGAAATATGAGCATTTTACAAGTGACTGGCCTCGAATGGGTGGCCTGGCAACGACAGGCAATACCTGATAGTGCTTTGGATTCTGAACAAAGGGGCACATAAGAGAGGGCAGGCTTGTTATCCTACCTGCAGATGTGACATGCCAAAAAATGATTCATAGTTCATAATATTTGTATATTGTCTCCTGTGGAGATGGTTATTCCCCCAGTGAATTGCAGGCTGGCATTTACAGTGTGCGTGGAGAAATCAATCCAGTATAAACTGGGCGCAGCAATGACTTAGTGGTATTTAATCAGCTGCTGTGTACATATGGAGAAGGCCTGTTTACTCAGAAGCCAATGTTTAACCCCTTTGTCGCACAATCAATAGGGTTCTGGACCAGCATCAATAATGCAGCTGGGGCTTAGCTTTGTAACGCATGCTTACATGTGTATATACAGCATGTTGTTTGTCTAGCAGTCAGCGACACATCAGGTATTGTATTTATGTTGCAGGGAGGAGGCAGAGCCATCCATCTTTCTGTGATCAATACCAGTGACTTCAGACAAAGCTGTGAAGAAGGGATGTCTTGTTCCATGATTGTATGGACAGGTCAATCATTCTACAGGCTGATAATACAATGAAGCTAGTGAGGTGTGCGGGTACAATGTGCATCTGTCACTGCGATCGGAAAGGCCTGACATGAAATCACCGCCGAGCAGATTGTTCCTAAGTGTTTTATTGGGTATAGTAGTCAGCAGACGTATACATGACCTAAATGAGTATCTTATAAAACAACCTGTGCACCTTCCTTTGTAAGGATGTATAGGAACAATGCTTTTTACAGTCTGTTCTACTTTTACATGTCAGATGGCAAAATTGTTCCTAACACCCCTTCATATCCATAAGAACATATTATAAGATGAATAACACAGTTTATCCCGCCTGTCCTGCACTGAGCAACGCAGGAAGAAGAAGTATCGCTATTACATGCTGTCAGGCTCTATACAAAATGGTGCCTTCTTCTCAAGTATCCCTGTAGGCCTGTTAGTTGACAGAATGTGCTCTTATTTTAAGGGATATCCAATAATGGTTGTTCTGGATATTACAGCATTGTTCCATTCAGGTGACTGGGATAATGCTAAAATACTGTAAACAGCTTCTATGAAAAAGTATAGTGTCCTGAGCACTGCAACCTCCACTGTAAACAATGAAGAGACCACAAGCACAGGGGTATAATTTGAGGGGGTGCAGAGGGTGCAGTCGCATCAGAGCCCAGGATCCTTAAGGGGCCCATAAGCACTGGTATCAGTATTGAGATTGCAGCTTCCATCTGGCCCATAAGCCAAGGAGACCCACAGATTACACTAACCACACTAATGTTGATTAAACTCCTTAGCACCCGTAACCTTCAATATCAAGAATTCACTGTAGGGATGAGGTAGGGGGACAAAAGATTGCATCGGGGCCCAGAAGACTTTAGTTATAAGACAGCACAAGCACCAAGTCTTCTTCAAACAGCTGATCGTCATGGTACCAATTGTAAACGCATTTTCTATGTTTCTTGGGAAAGTTCATTGAAGGTAATTTAATATTCAGATTTTCGATTTTTAGTTAAGCATATCTTCATGTAACCTTTAAAAATGCTATTGTAGGCATACCAAAGCCCTTTACTTGTTATGTAAATTAACCTTCATGGAGCCCCCTGTGCTCCGAGCACACAAACGTCATCATTCTTTCCCTGTATTGCCACCCCCTTCTTCCTTGATGTTCATGCCTTCTCCTCCTCTTTGCTTCTTTCTCCCATTGCTGTGAACGAAATCTCACACATGCGGAAAAAAACCACAGCATTTTGGGTTTTTTTTAAATCCAGTTATTTTTATTTCTGAATTTGTCAGAGTTTTATTTGTATGTTTGATATGGGAGTCCAATCACTTTTTCCTCCGGAGTCCCACAGGTAGGAGTCTTAACCATATGCACTGTATACTGATCCTTTTGATCTCAATTGAAATCAGACATCCTCACCATGATGAAAGATACTTTTTGAGGCCTATGTACACACAGTACAATGGTTGTAATCTATTACAAAGTATTAGATCATTTAAAGGGTTTATCCAAAAGAAATCATTTATATATGACAGGTGATAAATATATGATTGCTGAGGGTCCCACCACTGAGACCCCACAGATCACTACAACGGGAATCCCAAGCCTTCCATTCCTCCACACTACATGATGACAGTGAGGAGGAATTAGAATGGAGTACTTGTCACACATACAGTGTTGGCCAAAAGTATTGGCACCCCTGCCATTCTGTCAGATAATACTCGTTTTCTTCCAGAAAATGATTGCAAGCACAAACTCTTTGGTATTAATATCTTCATTTATTTTGCTTGCAATGAAAAAACACAGAATGAAAAAAAAGTCAAATCATTGATCATTTTACACAAAACTCCAAAAATGGGCCAGACAAAAGTATTGTCACCCTCAGCCTAATACTTGGTAGCACAACCTTTAGACAAAATAACTGCAAACAACAGCTTCCGCTAACCATCAATGAGTTTCTTACAATGATCTGCTGGAATTTTAGACCGTTCTTCTTTGGCAAACTGCTCCGGTCCCTGAGATGTGAAGGGGGCCTTCTCCAAACTTCCATTTTGAGATCTCTCTACAGGTGTTCTATGGGATTCAGGTCTGGACTCATTGCTGGCCACTTTAGAAGTCTCCAGTGCTTTCTCTCAAACCATTTTCTAGTGCTTTTTGAAGTGTGTTTTGGGTTATTGTCCTGCTGGAAGACCCATGACCTTTGAGGAAGACCCAGCTTTCTCACACTGGGCCCTATATTATGCTGCAAAATTTGTTGGTAGTCTTCAGACTTCATAATGCCATGCACATGGTCAAGCAGTCCAGTGCCAGAGGCAGCAAAGCAACCCCAAAACATCAGGGAACCTCCGCCATGTTTGACTGTAGGGACCATGTTCTTTTCTTTGAAGGCCTCTTTTTTTTCTGTAAACTCTATGTTGATGCCTTTTCCCAAAAAGCTCTACTTTTGTCTCATCTGACCAGAGAACATTCTTCCAAAACGTTTTTGGCTTTCTCAGGTAAGTTTTGGCAAACTCCAGCCTGGCTTTTTTATGTCTCTGGGTAAGAAGTGGGGTCTTCCTGGGTCTCCTACCATACAGTCCTTTTTCATTCAGACGCCGATGGATAGTACGGGCTGACACTGTTGTACCCTCGGACTGCAGGGCAGCTTGAACTTGTTTGGATGTTAGTCGAGGTTCTTTATCCACCATCCACACAATCTTGTGTTGAAATCTCTCGGCAATTTTTCTTTTCCGTCCACATCTAGGGAGGTTAGCCACAGTGCCATGGGCTTTAAACTTCTTGATGAATCTGCGCACAGTAGACACAGGAACATTCAGGTCTTTGGAGATGGACTTGTAGCCTTGAGATTGCTCATGCTTCCTCACAATTTTGCTTCTCAAGTCCTCAGACAGTTCTTTGGTCTTCTTTCTTTTCTTCATGCTCAATGTGGTACACACAAGGACACAGGACAGAGGTTGAGTCAACATTAATCCATTTCAACTGGCTGCAAGTGTGATTTAGTTATTGCCACCACCTGTTAGATGCCTCAGGTAAGTAACAGGTGTTGTTAATTACACAAATTAGAGAAGCATCACATAATTTTTCAAACAGTACCAATACTTTTGTCCACCCCCTTTTTTATGTATATGTCTATAGGGGCTAACAGAAAGAACCCAGCCCTGCACATGGCTGTGTCTATGAGCACCATAGACTTTGAGTGAAGTTTCAAGGAACATGCATGGGCACATCTCATTTCAATCTCAACTCTATTCTTCCTAGTCTGTTAGGTGTGACCAAAATAAATATTATATGACTTGTCGGCCTGTATTTAATCGGATTTAATTACAACATTCAACATTGCAACAGACTAAAAGTATATCAGAGTAAGTACAGAACATTAACAATGTAACAGCTCCTGAACACTATCCAATCCTAGAGGTTGCAAAACAAGGAAAAGAACATGATGGATAAAGATACATTTGTTTATTTTTTTCTTAGATTTAAAGGGCTACTCCATTCCAAAATGATCTGATAGTCTTGTCATACACCAGGGATGGACAAATCCCAACATCACGGTAACCATTGCAGTTTACCAAAGACACCTAACATTCTGAGATCTAATGGGAGTTCTTGTTGTCTGATCATGAAACAATATCAGACTTGTCGCTGTATAAATGTAACAGTCTTTTAAAGTTTACACTAAAAAATACTGCAATATATCAGTTCTTTCAAAAATAGAAGTGTTTATTTCTGTCAATTAACTAAATTTTATGAATAAACAAGAAGAAATATAAATCAAATCAATATTTGGTGATCGCCCTTTGCCTGTAATACAGCATCAATTCTTCTAGGTAACCTTTGACACAGTTTTTGAATCTATTCTCCAGGATGTAATTAGGAGAACAGTGCCTCTGTATGCTGCCCTCTAGGGGCAGCCCCCTTAACATCATGCACGACTCAGTTAATAAGCCTACTGAGTCATGCATGATGCTAAGGGCAGGGGTGAACCTAGCTTTTATGCCACCTGAAGCAGACGACAGAAAGCCGCCCCTCCCCCGGAGGGGGTGGGGCGGAGGGGCAGGGCGGACGGGGCAGCGTTAGCAGGCAGAGAGCAGGGAGAGGACCTGCTCTCTGTCTGAACGTGAGGGGAGGCCGGTGGAGCAGTGCTGCGTCCACAGGGCCTCCCCAATTCACCGCTCGCTTCCCGTGCCGGGCTGCCGAGACGGTGTCGCTAAGCCAGTCCAGGACAGCTTGAACTGGACTGGCTTAGGTCAGCAAAAATGCCGCCCCCCCTCCCCCCCCCCCCGGGGGCCCGGTATAGCGCCGCCTGAAGCGGTTGCTTCAGGTCGCCTCATGGGAGGTGCGGCGCTGGTTAAGGGGGCTGCCCCTAGAGGGCAGCATACAGAGGCACTGTTCTCCTAATTACATCCTGGAGAATAGATTTGCATATTCTTTACCCAGAATCCCTAGCGGAGCAGGAATGACTTGTAAGTACGCCTATGTAGGCACACACTCTCCCTAATGTGTATGATTATCCCCTGACCACAGTTTTTGAAGGAAATAAGTACCAAACATCTTGAAAAACTAACCACTAACTGATCTTCTGTGGATGTAGGATTGCTCAAGTCCTTCTGTTTCTTCATGTAACCCCAGACAGACTTGGTGATTTTGAGATCCAGGGGCCATATCATGGCTTCCAGGAATCCTCTGAGGGGCGGTCACAGACAAATATTGATGTGATTTAGATTTCTCTTTTGTTCATTCGCTTAATTTTTGTGAAGAGACATCAAGGCTTCCATTTAGAAAAGCATTATAATAGAGCTGAGCGAGTAGTATTCGATCGAGTAGGTATTCGATCGAATACTACGGTATTCGAAATACTCGTACTTGGTTGAATATCACGTGGTAAACGCAGTAAAAATTTGATTGCCCTCCCACCTTCCCTGCTGCTTTTTTGCACCAATAACTATGCAGGGGAGGTGGGACAGGAAGGAGGACAACGTAGGCATTTGATAAAACACGTATACAGTCATTAGCTGGCTAAACAGTAGTTGCAGTAGCAATAATAATAATAATAATAATGATACTGGGACTTGGGCATGTTAGATTCCCCCAGGCATGCTTCCCCTGCTGCCCCAGTTGCATTCCAGAGGTGTTGGCATCATTTCCTGAGGTGTCGTCGTGGAGTTGGTGACTCCAATTGGTCGAATTTTGGTTTCCCTGATACGAGCATGTTTTTCCCATAGACTATAATGGGATTCGATATTTAAATGAATAGTCGAATATTGAGGTCTACTCTAAACAAATTTTTGAATATTTCACTGCTCGTCTTCTCTACATTCTAATTTTGCAGTCTTCTTTCCCATACCTGCCTAAATCTTTTGCCTAGTGCTGTATATCTGAGACTGTATAACTGCGATCTTCCATAATGAACATACTTGCTGGTGCTGAAACCCCTCTGCTATTGATCAGGGCTTATTGTTATTGGCTCAAATGGCCTTTGCTTACAATAGAAGTTTGGAGCAACGCCGAAGGGGTTTATGTGCTCTATATCATTCTGCAACCCAGTGTTGGTCCGTGATCCTCTTACATACATTAAACCTGATTTTGTCAGGATTATTTACCATAGATTCCTCTATCAATTGGCAATCCATAGTTGTAATAGTATTACTTATATAGTGTTGTTTTACACCACTGTGCATTCATTTTATTTAATTTACTCTTGCTAAAGTAGATTCAATATATCATTTCCACTGAACTGTAGAAATTGTATGCCCATTCTAAACAATAATTTGTGCAGGTATTAATGTTTGTCAGAAAGACTTATGACCTCCTATGTATTATAGCATTAGTAATTTTGTGTTGGTACATTCATTTGGTAGGCACAGGTGCTGTTTTCCAATCGACCTTTTAGGCTGCCATGATTTTGATTATAATTAAATACATTTTAATAGTACTGAATTTATTTGAATAAGTAAATCATATTTATAGTTACTGATTTAATGCTCCCATTCAAGTGAATGGGACCTGAGCTGTAGTGTTAGGCCTTATTCACACAGTCAGTTTGGTCAGTGATTTGCATCAATGATTGTGTGCCAAAACCGGGAGACTACACAGAGGTAAAGTATAGTGGAAACATTTACACCTGTTCTGTGTTTTACTCCTGCACCTGGCTTTGGCATACAAGCACTGATGCAAATCACTAACCAAACACTGACCATGTAAATAGGGCCATTACACAGGGTCTTCTGCTTCTAGGTCCTTACAATGTATAATCCTGGCCCCAGAGCCGAGAACAGCTGATCAGTGGGGGTGCTGTTTATTTTCCTTAGTAAATAATTAGTCCTCCTTCCATACGTCCACATCATATTTCATTTTGTGTCTTGAAAATCATGGCAGATTTGAAATATTAACATTGAATTAAATGGTAGAGGTTAAATATATCTAAAATGAAATAAATAATTAACTTTGATGAAAAAAGTCTTGATTATAGATGAGTGAATAGTATTGGATCGAGGAGGTATTCGAACGAATACTACGGTATTCAAAATACCTGTACTCGATTGAATAGTACTCCTATTCGCAGTAAAGATTCGATTCAGAACCAGCATTGATTGGCCAAATGCTATACAGTCTATAACATTCGGCAAATCAAGGCTGGTTCTGCAGCAGGCTTGTCCTTGCTAGTCAGGAGAGCTGGCAGCTTGCTGTTATGCGGGAGCTGACTATTTCTCATAGGAATGAATTGACCAGCGTTGATTGGCCAGTGTACAGCATTTGGCCAATCAACGCTGGTTCTGCCGGAGGCTTGTCTGTGACGAGGCGGAGTCTAAGATCGGCCAATCAATGCTGGTTCTGCCGGAGGCTTGTCTGTGACAAGGCAGAGTCTAAGATTGGACCACAGCAGTCTCCATTGTGGTCCGATCTTAGACTCCGCCTCTGCACAGACGAGCCTCCAGCAGAACCAGCGTTGATTGGCCGAATGCTGTACACTGTATAGCATTCAGCCAATCAATGCTGGTCAATGCATTCCTATGAGAAATAGCTCCCGCATAACCACAAGCTGCCAGCTCTCCCGACTAGCAAAGACAAGCCTTCTACAGAACCAGCATTGATTGGTCGAATGCTATACAGTGTATAGCATTCAGCCAATCAACGCTGGTTCTGCAGGAGAGATGCTGCAATACTATATTGTGGGTCTATCATTCTCCCCGTGCTGTGTCCTACTCCTTCCACTTTGCTTTTAGGGCCAGTTCACATTAGTGCTTGCCTCCTGTCTGGAAGGAATCCGCAGGAGGACCCTCCCGAACGGAATATCAGCGCAACTGCAAGCGCTGTGCAGTTAAAGCACACAGACCCCATAGACTATAATGTGGTCCAAATCATTCGTGCGGGCAGTGCGCTGCAAGCACACAGACCCCGTTATAGTCTATGGGGTCCGTGCACTTTAACTGCCCTTCGCTCCTCCTAAACACTCTCTTCCTGCTACGCGTGGACTTGGTGACTCTTCTTTAGTCGAATAGTGGTTTCCCCTGAAACGAGCATTTTTTCCCATAGGCTATAAAGGGATTCGATATTCAATCGAGTAGTCAAATATTGAGGCTCTACTCGAAACTAATATCAAATCTCGAATATTTCACTACTTGCTCATCTCTAGTCTTCATTACAGGGAAGCTACCACCTCCCCCTAATTTATTTATCTGCCACCATCATATTACGGAACACATTACAGTGAAAGACAGCATACCTCTATTTTGTATGTCTCGTCTGTAGATTTGCTGAAATACAACTTTGAAGTATTATGCAAGTGAGGCCGGGTTGATCCTCCAGATCCCTGGACACTGCTTTTCTCACTCCTGCCCCGTGCCGTCCTCTACATGTGCTGCTCTGCCCATTGAGACCACCCATTCTACTTTAGCAGTGAAAGCGGAGGACTGAAGCCCCGCCCCCATTGCACCAACTGCCTAAATCCATTAAGACTTCAAATTTGTGTTTCTCCAAATCTACATAAGTGACATACATAACAAAGCTATGATATTTGTAACATGCTGGTGGCAGTGGTATATGTTGGGGGGAGGTGGTAGACTCACTTTAATAAAGACTTGTTTATCTAGGTTGCTTATGTTTTCACTTTAGATTTAACGTAATGATAATATTTCAATCCTCAGATGATTTTCAAGGCACAAAACTAAATGTTAGTGGTTACTGCACAAACTAATTTGGGCATGTAAACTGGTACCTATACTAGGGTATTCAGCTACACAAAACTCTGCTGTCTGTATTGTTTATGTGTATATTTTCAGAATTATTTACTTTAGTCCTTAGTCCAAGCACATTCATTTTGACATCCCATGAGGTCCGATGACACATCACACATTACCCCCCCCCCCCCCAGCCAAACACTTCACACATAGACAGAACATGCTGGATGCAGGACCACACACATCACTCATGTCACACACACTCCATTGACCTAGCCCCAGACCATAACTCTCAATATTGGTCACATCATCCCTTGCCAGTTACTTCACATTATCATTTAAACTGTGAGCCTCTGTGGGCTAGGACCCCTCTTTTTATGTCTCATTGTTTGCTCATTTGCTATCATTGCTTTTCATTCTACTTATTGTTACTTTCTAGTTGTAAAGTGCTGTGGACTATATTGAATATACTGTATTTGTGTAGATGATTCCCATGAAATGAAAATAGTTTCTGTTACAATATGTCAGGATGGTAAAAGGAAGATGTTGGGACTAGATTGATTTATACTATATATATATTGATACATTGATAGATTCTATTCTATTTAGCTAGAGATGTATGCAGATGAGCTACCAGTGAATGTACTGAATATAGACTTTTAGTTTCCCCATTCTGGAAGTAAAGGTTCACCTTTTAAAAGGACAACATGATCATATACATGAATTATAGTTTTAGAGGGGTCAACGCTTCCAACATAAATCTGTCTTCAAGTCTTGCAGTTTCTTAGTGCTCTGCTGTACAATAGGAATAAAGTAATAGGAAAACAGCAATAAACTTTGCCCCAGACAGCAGTAACCTCTGGTGGCAGTCCGAGGTCACCAGAGACATTTGTTTCAGAATAACATCTGACTTCCAGTGTAGTTATTTGCCTGCAATACTAATCATCTAGTATAGGATATGTGCACAATAGCAAACAGCATAAAGACATGAGGAGATTACCTGGGAAATAATTTAACACCATTTGGACAAAACTCCACATTTATGAAGCTCTTCTATGTATATGTTTACAAATTAAGATAAGATAAGTTAATCTTTTAATAGACCCAACATGGAGAAATTCAGTGTGTTACAGCAGCATGGATAATACAGTAATATAATTGAAGAAAGAACACACACAAGCTCATAGCAGATAGAAAAGATACTAGGAGTCATGGCAACTAGGAAGAAAAAAAAAAATTCAGGATCATTTAATCCTCTGTGCGGAGTGATTTCCACCTACAAGTAAAAAAGTTCCAGCACCAAAAAAAATTTCTTGTCAGTAGAAATATATTAAAACGTAACCTTCAATTAGAAAACACATAAATTATGAAAAACATCACAAAAATGCCAAACGGAAAGAAATTTTAAAAACAACAAAACACAAAAATTATGCACAAAAACACACTAAATACTGAATCTAGATAGGCTTCCGCGTTTTGGCACCGGCAGTCCTTTAGTCATAGCACTAGTGGCTTGTCCTTCTTGGTACTGTAATTTTGGCAAGCAGGAATGTGAGTGTAAATTGAAACCACCGTGTTGTGCTCCAAGGAGTCTCTAGGAAGAACTGTTGGGAAGAAAGTGTTGGAGAGCCCTGCACAATTGCTCTTTTTGTCTGACCTGTTATCCAGTACTACTTGCCAATGGAAATAATGGAAATCTATGCCCTTTTTTCATAAATCTCCCATTTCCCTGCACCAGTCGGATCGTTTATCAAGACTGGTATATGATATGGCAGTCATAATACATTTGCCCCAGTGTGTCAGGCCAGATTAACACTAACTGCATGGTTACTGCAGTACTCTAGGACCACAAAGAAGGGAAAGAAATGAAATAATAATCACTAAGATCCTAATTAAAAATGTATATTCAGGTTTAGCTTCATTTCAATAACTAGCCTAATTATTTCTTCCCAGTTTGGCCACTGGAATCATATTGGTATAATTGGTTTGTTTTCTACTTTGCTTGCAACCATTTAATGGATTGGAAAGGCTGATGTGGTTTTCTGAGAGGCCGTTCCTAAATGTGTTGGAGTCATTAGTGGGAAGACACGTTTGATAGTGAGCAGATCTCCAGTATATTTTAGCATGTTGTTTTTATCAACAGTGTGCACGGCAACCAAAGCAAAATCGTCATCCACTATATAGGTAGCAATGGAATAATAATGCCTTCAACCATGATATTAATGTATAGGTGTAACCAACTTCATTTCTGCAATTACTTTTATAGTAATTACTAGCCTCTGCCTGCGACTTCGTCTGCGGGTTGTTGGTGTTGATGATCCGCTTATATTCAGCAAATTGCTGCCATCGATGGTTTGCCTGCTCCGGCGTTTTGGCAGCTCTTAAGCTGTCCTGTTGCTGAACTTGTTTCTCACGCCATGCCTGTGATTGTTCCGGCATCTAAGCAGCTCGCTGGGATGCCATCTAATGAGTGTGTTGTTGACGTTGATAATCCGCCTGCTCTGGCGTTTTGGCAGCTGTCAAGCTGGTCTGCTGCTAAACTCGTTCCGTGTGCTGTGCCTGTGATTGTTCCGGCATCTCAGCAGCTCGCTGAGATGCCATATAATGAGCGTGTTGTTGGTGTCGATGATCCCCTCAGCTCCACTTGAGGAGAACTCTGTTGACTTCTGGCTACCTTCATAGCTCTCGTTGTTTTAGAATTTTGCGACAAATTAGATTTTCTTTTTCCCGGCATGTTTAAAAGTATCACTGGGAAAAAGATATAACAACCTATTTTTTGTAACCAATTCACTGAGGGGACAAAAATTCCCAAAATAGGAAGCAAATAATGAATAAAACTTCACCTTTATGAACTCACTTTAAAACAGTTATTTAAAGGTTAAAATATTTGTCAGACCACTACTGCCG
This sequence comes from Leptodactylus fuscus, assembly GCF_031893055.1. Taxonomy (NCBI): domain Eukaryota; kingdom Metazoa; phylum Chordata; class Amphibia; order Anura; family Leptodactylidae; genus Leptodactylus; species Leptodactylus fuscus. The sequence goes on along the minus strand of NC_134269.1, from coordinate 161,120,785 downwards.
ATACTTATGGCCAAGAAAAAGATATCTGTGCTGGGTATTCAATTCGGACAGAGCATGATTGTACTCCACACACCCAAACATTCATAAGGCAGGTGCCTTCCCCCCTCCCTGAAGCTACTGGCCTAACGCCACACCAACAGGGAGTAAAGGTTCAGATTAACACTGCCAAAGGTCGGAGGAGGCTCAGTCCAAAGCACCTAAACATAAATAGCTCCTGTTACAGCTCCTGGTCTGTCTGAATTGACACCGCGACATATTGATGTAAATGATAGAGGGAGAGAGGGTTCTATGTTTAGGGACATCTAGCAGGTTAAACCCTACTGTCTTCCCATACTGTGGATTGAGGTGTGAATACACAGCACAGATATTTTTTCTTAGCCATAAGTATCGGCAGTAGTGGTCTCACAAATATTTTTAACCTTTAAATAGCTGTTTTAAAGCGAGTTAATAGAGGTGGTTTTATTCATTATTTGCTTCCTATTTTGGGAATTTTTGTCTCCTCAGTGAATTGCATGTTTAACGCTGGTCTTACACGACCGTAATGTAAATCTGCAAATGGTCTGCAATTGAGGGTTTTCAATTGCGGACCATTTGCGGACACATTATATTCAATGTGGCCTCTTACACCACCGGATATTTTATCCGTGGTGTGGCCGGGCCGCAACCGTGGTCCGCAATTTATAGGACATGTCTGTAATGGCTGCGAATTGCGGCACAGCATGGACTCACCCATAGAATTCTATGGGTGAGTGCGGCAGGTCACGGACATCTGCCAAGCCTATGTTGCCAATCAGCAACTAGTGTTGCTGATCAGCAACTTGTGGACCGTACAGTCAATACGGTCGTGTAAAACCAGCCTAAAAGTAGCAAACTGCCAATTTGGTTTAAAGGTGTTTTCCCATCCAGTGTGTCACCGTGTTGCCTGGAGCAGATCAGATAATATGCAAATGCATGTACAGAATGCACTTAGGGTTAGCTGAGTGTTTACATAGAGAGATAACAGACCTGGCTTTATCAGAACTTGAGATAAGCTGCTGCAAGAGCTGTGTAATATAGTATGTGAACATAAATTCATAACAGTCGTGAAGCCTATGTTTTAATTGAGGTTACAAACTATCTATGTGAACAAACATCCAAACACACAAACTTTTACTTTTATAGTATTAGTAGGATTCCATTTAGTTATAAATTTATATTTGATTTTTCATCACATTGCTTCAATGCATCTTTAATGAACTTTATATACACCCTTAATATATTTTTACCATTTTGTGTCTACAGCTCCTATGCAGACCTGTTGGTCTCCATTATTGCAGAGTCCAAACAATCCCTGTGTGGTCTGATCTCTCTTATATTTGTTCCTTAGATCTTGCTAAGATACATTTAGTAGTTTAACAAGAGGCAGGGTCAAGACTACACATCATACTAAGTATATTTTGAAGGCTCCAGATTACAAAACAAAATATATATTTCTGTTTCAATTTTCATTACAATTTCTAAAAGCTTTTTATTTAATCTAGTAATTTACTTTTGGAAGAATGAGTGTTGTGAAAAAAAAAGTAAAAGTAGAGATTGGTGCATGTCTCTCAGAAGTTTACACCGTAACCAATTCTGAAGACAAGAGGCTCCCTGTGTTACCACGTCACTCACAATTGAAATCAGTGGGAGATAAGGAAACTCTTAAGTAAGAATACAAAATTTTCCTTGAAAAGGCCATTAATGGACATGAATTGCCTTCATCACAGACATGAGTTTCGATCCAATAAGCTCATGTTTATTATTCCAGTGTGCAATCATTTTGCCATAGAGAAACATGACTGCAAAATTTAAGCACAGACTCTATTTATGAAGGAAAGTGAACTTTCTGACCAGTATGAAGGACAAACTAGAGGCCAAAAGAAATATTAGGGAATAGTGGTTGTCAGTGGGAATCTGTACCTGATATGGGGACATTGTGGCTGTCATGGGGCATTGTGGTTTGTAGGGGTGCATTATTACTTCCATAGTGGACAATGTGGCTATCACAGGGGGCATGGGCTTTCATGAGGACAATCTGTGCCTACCATGGGAGACAAGTAGTATAAAAGTAAGGAGCCAAAGATTGTCAGGCAACAAACATTGCAACGGTGCATCATAGCTAGTAGATGCCTTCATGCCAGACTGGACCAAATGAAAAGATGAAGGAAGCGAACAACTACAGTCTGAGCAATTAAGCCATTGAATTTAAAGGGGCTCTATCACTGGATTTTCGCTATTTTAGATAAATATGTGCCTGAATAGCCTTTAAAGAGGACCTTTCATCAGATTGGGCACAGGCAGTTCTATATACTGCTGGAAAGCCAACAGTGCGCTGAATTCAGCGCACTATCGGCTTTCCTGATCTGTTCCCCGGGTAAAGCGCTATCGGTCCCGGTACCATAGCGCTTTACAGTCAGAAGGGCGTTCCTGACAGTCTGTCAGGAACGTCCTTCTCCACAGCAGTGCCTATCGTGCTGTACAGTGTGAGCGGGGAGGCTTTCCCGATCTGTGCCCTGGGTAAAGCGCTATCGGTCCGGGTACCATAGCGCTTTACAGTCAGAAGGGCGTTTCAGTCTGTCAGGTATGTCCTTCTTCACAGCAGAGCCTATCGCGCTGCACAGTGTGAGTGGGGAGGAACGCCCCCTCCCTCCTGATAATACTCATCTATGGACAAGCACTGTGAGCAGAGGGAGGGGGCGTTCCTCCCCGCTCACACTGTACAGCGCGATAGGCACTGCTGTGGAGAAGGACGTTCCTGACAGACTGTCAGGAACGCCCTTCTGACTGTAAAGCGCTACGGTACCTGGACCGATAGCGCTTTACCCGGGGAACAGATCAGGAAAGTCGATAGTGCGCTGAATTCAGCGCACTGTCGGCTTTCCAGCAGTATATAGAACTGCCTGTGCTCAATCTGATGAAAGGTCCTCTTTAACTGTTGCTTATTCCCTACCTGTTCCTGGTCACTACTATATTAACTGTCTGACATATGGTGGCGATATAGTAACTGATCATGTTATGGCAGAATGTTCTTTTAGTTACAGATATGCTATAAGATGCAGCAAATTTGTAATATCAGGGTTAAGCAATATACCAGTTTCTGGATAAAGATACCAGCTTCTGGATAACCATTCCCTTCCTAGGGCCACATTTTCCATTAGCAAAGCGCACTTCTGCTACTTACAGAGCCCAAGGTACCTCCAGGTGTTTTTACAAGTACCACTGCCACTTATTGTTTTTTCTAGATACCATGTCTGAAATACAATCCTATAAATACAAGTACAGTGATAATGTGGGGAAGGTAAATACCTCTGATCTAGGACTATGAGGAAACAGGACTGGCCGAGACACAATCTACTAAATACAGTTGTCCATTCTTGTCTCTTCTCCTTTAATTATCAAATATGTCATTAATTTAATAGGTGCTCTCATCTTCTCATTATTTAGCGCACACTTTAATGTCATTAAGATCTTCCAAAGGACACAATTTCTCTAAGAGCCTTATCTCTGCATCACTAATGGACAGCTTTTGGCTTGGATCCCTTTGAGGGGAAAGCAAGCAGTTGTTTACCGGGAATATAGGAGTACATTACAAAGGGAATTAGCTGTGAGCTGTTAGTCTGATTAATGCACTTAACTATTCGTGAGCTCCCCCTCCTCCTGGTGGGAGATAATGTATGGGTACCAGCTGTAAGTGGTAAGGGTGCTGGGTCACAATACAGGCAAGTGGATTGGAAGGGATGGAGGAGTGACCGACATGTGTGGATCTCAGTCTATCACCAGTAAATACAAAGCGACAAGGAAATCATTTCCGGGACTGACAATCAGTAGAGATTCCATTAGGAAACTTGCTGAGATTCATCGAGAAAAAACCACAAGGATGGAAAATTAATCCAACATGTGCAGAATGAGCTGAATCTGGAACTACAGCCTAGCATTAGAGGAGCTAGACATTGCCACTCAACTACATAGACACATATTGAAAATATTAAATTTTAATAAAGAGGAGAAAATAATTTTTTCATTATCTACTGACAATTCCTCTGCTGATACTGAAAACCATTTTCACCAATTACTCCAGTATCACTGTAAGCTTGTATAACAGGTTTGTATTGGCAAATACTGGAATTAACAGAAGAATAATAAAATACATTAGGCCCAGGCTTCCCGTCTATTAGAAGTCATGTAATGTTGTTTTATGTACCTTTGTTCAATTAGCCTAGCATTCTAATAAATGAAACATGAAAATATAACTATTAAATTATTCATATTAACAGTATTAACAAACACAAGTTTGCAGAGCTTGGGCAAAAGTAAGAGAACCCATCTGCAGTCACTCCAACTAAGTCCTCGTTCACATCTGCGTTGGTAATCCGTTCGGAGGAGTCCGCATGGGGACCCCCGAACGGAATACCAAACGCATTGGCAAGCGGTGTGCAGTGAAAGCACATGGAACCCATAGACTATAATGGGGTCCGTCTGCTTGCCGCGAGATCTCCGCACGAGTCATTTGAACAGGAAAGTAGATTGTGATGTACTTTCCTGTCCGCATGTTCCCTGCGGAGAACTTGCGGCAAGCACACAGACCCCCTTATAGTCTAGGGGGTCCGTATGTTTTCACTGCACACCGCTTGCAAATGCGTTCGGTAGTCCGTTCAGGGGGGTCCCCATGCGGACTACCCAAATGGATTACTGAACGCAGATGTGAACCAAGGGTAACTGTTCATACTGTGCAGCTAGTGTGCTGACAGTACTGTGCCATTGGCAGTAGTTCATGTCTATTCTGTACTCAATGGGTAATCTTTATAAATGATATCCAAATACACCATTTCCAGCTATTGAGGAACAGGTGGTCGGTTCTCAACAATTGACATCATATATTGTAAATTCATTCTAGTATAGTTTCTATTACTTCTTATCACTTTACATAGCATTGACACTAATATAGTAAGGTTTAAGAGACTTAAAGAGTCACTAACACATATAACATATTTATTTATAAATGTGCAATAAATACAGATTCCACCACTGGAACCTACAGCTATTATTAGTCTGTGGGTGGAGAGTTTGCCGAATATGTGCAGAGCTTTCTGTATTGAAAATAGCCAAGGCTGTCTGCTCAGGTGGGATTTATGCCATAAGTGTATTAGATATAAATAATCCTTTAAGGCTAAGGCCCCATGTAGTATAGTAAATTTGCCACATTGTTCTAAGGCTTTATATTTTTTACATTATCACACTAGACTACATTATTTCAACAACCTTTGTGATTGGGTACTGACCTTTTGTGTAACAGATGGACAAACTGTGAAAAGTTCCTTGTAAAAAGCTTAAATAACATATGTACTGTACATCTGTCTCTAAAGATACTGTATGTCCATCAAAGCCACCTAGGGCTGTCTCTACGGTACCTTCAGATTTCATTATTCATAGCACATAGAAGAAAGGGCACCTTGGCTCGTGATGAATTACAGTCATATTGTTATCAATGCTGATAAGATTTGTGGTTCAGACTGCGCTGCTCATAAATAACATGCACTCTGATGTATTATAATTCCAAATACAATATTCCATTCATAATCTGAGTATATATACCCCTGGTATAGGTTGCACAATTTGAGAAGGTTTAGTGTAAAGCTCCTTTTTGGCTGAGGCCCCAAAAATGGCTACAAAAGTAATATGAATTATATAGAAAGTTTTTATACTTCGATCTTCTGCTCAATCCACTCCTGGCTTTGCTCAAAAAAACGCAGCAAGTTCTGCAAAGAAAAAAAAGTTGCGTTTCCGCCAGGTGGGGCCTCAGCCGTCCACTGCACAGCACCAGATTCCTTCAGCTCATCTTAGCCCACTTTGTTTTTTTCCACAGTAAGGGAGCCTTCACAAGGAGTTTACGCTCCGCTCATTCTGAACATAAACTCGTTCAGAATGAGCGGCGTAAAAACAGATCCCATTGATTTCTATGGGTGTCGGCATACACGCGCTACCCATTGAAATCAATTGGAGGCATTTTTACCTATTGCTTTCAATGTGATACGCGCATTACGCCGCTCATTCTGAACGAGTTTACGTTCAGAATGAGCGGAGAGTAAACTCCGTGTGAAGGCTCCATTATAAAAGTACCAGAAAGTACCTGGTTTAGACTAGGTACCAAGAGAGCCGAATACTGCTCAGGAGATTGGGCATCACTACATAAGGCGGGTACTTTCTACAGTGAAATACAAAATACATAGTGCCCAAACCGAGTTGAGATGAACCAAACTGTACCATACAGTGGAAAAGTGCCTGAGACAAGGCTTTTTAAGTGTTCTCTTCTGAGGCCTCACAATCAAAAAACATGGTGACATTGTAGAGCCTTGTTGGCCATCATCTTTCTTTTGCAGCTATGACAGTCACCATTCTCCTGGAAAAGCGTTTTAAAAGATGTTGTATAGTGTCGGGAAATTTGTGGCCATTTAGCCAAAAAAGCATTTGTGAGGTTTGATTTTGGACAAGAAGACCTGACTTACAATCCTCCTATCCAATTTACCCCAAAGATGTTTGACGAGATTGAGGTCAGGGCTCTATGTGTTCACATCAAAACCATGAAACCATGTCTCATAATCTTGCTTTGTACCATGAGTCGAGCTGTTTCTTCAAAACATCATACATTATATTGTTAAGACTGCTTTTTTTCTGCAAATATTGTAGCATTCATACAACATAGTGAGGCATAATATATAAAAGGTGCTCTGAGACTCTCATTTTATGTACTGTACATTTATTGGGTTTATTTTGTAGACAAATTGCACAATAGACACTTTACTGCAGGGTAACATCAATTGTTATTTTTATTTTACACATATATAATAATTTACACAGATATATCATTGCACAGGTTAATCCATATAGCGCTGAGTAGTTATTACCATATGTGCCTATAGTCCTGTAGTAATATGTTAGGTTATGAACCAGATACAGTTATTGTAGATGTAGATTTGGCATCCTGTTATTTTTATGTATTAGAAACAGAAAACAAATCTTTACATTCTGTGACCCTGAAACCCAAATAAATTGCTTATGACTGTATATCTGCAAAGTGATGACCATAATAATAATCTCTGATCCTAGGAAATGTCCGATCCAATCACCATTTCATCCAATTCATGAGAAACTCAAACATTCAGCTTGCTAAGTTTTCTTCCTAGCAAACTATTTTGGTAAATGCAGTGCTCAGATGATCCCATAATTCATAAATGAGACCTATATGTAGAGGGATATATTTAGTATACACTATACATGCCCAAGTGGGTTTTTCTGAGATTTTATTACCAATGACCTATCCCTATAACTCCGGCGATCTGGTGATCAGCTGTTTGAATGCAAGGGTGCATTCACATGGGGGAAAATGCCGCTGAATTTGGTGTGGAATCAGCGTCAGATTCAGCGCTGAAAAAAAAGCCTCCCAGTGACTTCAATGGGTAGCAGAAAAGGGAACCCATTGAAGTCAAAGGGAGGCTTTTTTTCAGCGCTGAATCTGACGCGGATTCCACACTAAATTCAGCTCCATTTTCCTCCCTGTGAATGCACCCTAAATGCAACTGAACTGCAACGTGAGGCAAATCTGGAGGTCGCAGCGCTTGCCGGAGTGCTAATCGGTGGGATTGCTCGGCTTTGCCTCACCTGCTGATCTAATATTGATGCACTATGATCAATACAGATCATCAATATTCATCTTGTGAAGGCACCTTTAGGCTAAGGCCCCATGTAGCAAGCCACAGCCAAAAAGCGTTGCAGACAAAATCTGCAGTGGAAGCACATTGTGGCGTGACTTTTACAAAAAGTCCTCCTGAACATTATGCTTCCATTATACCTATATGGAAAACGCCAGCGTTTCTGTAGGTATAACTGACATGCCGTGATTTACACTTTGGTCAAAATGCTGCATATTCGCAACGTGGGGCAACATCCTTAGGCTGAGGCCCCACGTTGTGGAAACACAGCTTTTGTTGTTGAAATTTTGCTGTGTTTTTTTTTAGCCAAATCCAACAATGGCTACAAAAGGAATAGGTAATATATAGGAAGCTCTTATACTTTTCCCTTCTGCGCTGTCCAATCCTGGCTTTGGCTTAAAAAATTACAGCAAAGTCTGCAACAAAAAAGGTGAATTTGTGCAACGTGGGGCCTCAGCCTGAAAGAATTTGTCTTGTGAACAGAAACTCCTTTATAAACGGAATCCAGCTCAGAGTTATCTGGGTTAGAATGCTCTACAACCCCCACTAACCTAGAGATTAGCTATTATCACTGAGGAACGCTGCATCTGTCCAGATATTTTGCAGAGGAAATATAGGATTAATTGGGGACAAACCACTTTTCTAAGCAGCTCTCAACAATGGCTCACAGAGGAACACATGGAGAGATGTGGTCTTTATCAGACAACCTCTTTAAGTCTGCACACGGAGTTACACTCTGCTCATTCTGAACGTAAAACTCATTCAGAATGAGCACGTAAAAAAACAGATCCCATTGATTTCTATGGGTGCCGGTATATGTGCGTATCACATTGAAAGCAATAGGGAAAGAATCCTCCCACTGATTTCAATGGGTAGTGCATGTATGCCGGCACCCATAGAAATCAATGGGAACTGTTTTTTACGCACTCATTCTGAACGAGTTTTACTCCATGTGCAGGCTCCCTGAGGCCCCACATTGTGAAAACGCAGCTTTTTTGTTGCAGATTTTGTTGCATTTTTTTCAGCCAATGCCAAGAATGGCTACAAAAGGAATGGGAAGTACATGGAAGCTCTTATACTTCTGCTCAATCCACTACTGGCTTTGGCTCAAAAAAACGCACCAAAAACTGCAACAAAAAAGGCAGCGTTTTCGCAACGTGGGACCTCAGCCTTACATGGAATTACTTATGATGTCATATATGAATGATTGATGGATTTACAAATAATTTAGAGTAATATAATAAAATTCTTCCCACTGGGAAAGTTGTGCCATTGTTGCCTAGTAATGGCTTCTATAATAGACATGCACTAGGTAGCAATGCCTTATGGAAATGTCAATAGCCTATAGCCGCTCTGAGACAAAGGAATTATAATGATACGTGAAAAGTGTAAATGCACTTTCACTAGTATATGGCTAATGATCCTTTCTGTCACTTTAAGTGCTTTGGTGCGGCAACACCCTTGAGCTATGACACAGAACTGACCTTTCTAGATGTCACCACTAACCACTGAAAGCAGATTTTCAGCTTCATGGAATGTAGAATATCTTCCTAAATGTATGTTACCTAATAACAGCCAAACATTTCCACCTTCAGAGCTAGACATCTACAGCGTCTTGCAGGTGTCTAGGTATTAATAAGTCAGGACACACGTATAGGAAGCAATGCAAATGCTGGAAGTCACAGATAAAAGAAGTATAGTAGAGGAAAGTTCATAAAATGAATAACTTTCATATGACAATCCAAGGAGAGAACCATCTATTGTATGTATCTTATTATTGGTCATTATTGGCCAACTCACCTTCTTTAGAGAATTGTATTCTTAAGAAAAGTTCTTAGCACTTCTTGTTTTGGGTGCTGAGGAGAACGCTATAAACATAGCCCCATCATCTCTTCTATTGACTATAATATACAAATATAGTCTCATATAAATCTAATATCGGTATTGTCAGTGAGCACAGCTTGTAGTCACATTATCCTATTCAGAATGTCTTCAAGACTGTGTCCTGTTTACTTTCTTGGCATCTGGTGAAACACTTCAGTTACCTTTGGTTGTACAGTGTTGGCCAAAAGTATTGGCACCCCTGCAATTCTGTCAGATAATACTCATTTTCTTCCAGAAAATGATTGCAATCAGAAATTCTTTGGTATTATTATCTTCATGTAATTTTTCTTCAATGGAAAACCACAAAAAGAATTGTCAAAAAGCCAAATTGGATATAATTCCACACCAAACATAAAAAAGGGGGTGGACAAAAGTATCGGCACTGTTTGAAAAATCATGTGATGCTTCTCTAATTTGTGTAATTAATAGCACCTGCTACTTACCTGAGGCACCTAACAGGTGGTGGCAATAACTAAATCACACTTGCAGCCAGTTGAAATGCATTAAAGTTGACTCAACCTCTGTCCTGTGTCCTTGTGTGTACCACATTGAGCATGGAGAAAAGAAGGAAGACCAAAGAACTGTCTGAGGACTTGAGAAGCAAAATTGTGAGGAAGCATGAGCAATCTCAAGGCTACAAGTCCATCTCCAAAGACCTGAATGTTCCTGTGTCTACCGTGTGCAGTGTCATCAAGAAGTTTAAAGCCCATGGCACTGTGGCTAACCTCCCTAGATGTGGACGGAAAAGAAAAATTTACGAGAAATTTCAACGCAAGATTGTGCGGATGGTGGATAAAGAACCTCGACTAACATCCAAACAAGTTCAAGCTGCCCTGCAGTCCGAGGGTACAACAGTGTCAACCCGTACTATCCGTCAGCGTCTGAATGAAAAGGGACTGTATGGTAGGAGACCCAGGAAGACCCCACTTCTTACCCAGAGACATAAAAAAGCCAGGCTGGAGTTTGCCAAAACTTACCTGAGAAAGCCAAAAACGTTTTGGAAGAATATTCTCTGGTCAGATGAGACAAAAGTAGAGCTTTTTGGGAAAAGGCATCAACATAGAGTTTACAGGAAAAAAAAGAGGCCTTCAAAGAAAAGAACACGGTCCCTACAGTCAAACATGGCGGAGGTTCCCTGATGTTTTGGGGTTGCTTTGCTGCCACTGGACTACTTGACCATGTGCATGGCATTATGAAGTCTGAAGACTACCAACACATTGTGCAGCATAATGTAGGGCCCAGTGTGAGAAAGCTGGGTCTCCCTCAGAGGTCATGTGTCTTCCAACAGGACAATGACCCAAAACACACTTCAAAAAGCACTAGAAAATGGTTTGAGAGAAAGCACTGGAGACTTCTAAAGTGGCAGCAATGAGTCCAGACCTGAATCCCATAGAACACCTGTGAAAAGATCTCTTGATGGCAGTTTGGAGAAGGCCCCCTTCAAACCTCAGGGACCTGGAGCAGTTTGCCAAAGAAGAACGGTCTAAAATTCCAGCAGAGCATTGTAAGAAACTCATTGATGGTTACCGGAAGCGGTTGTTCGCAGTTATTTTGTCTAAAGGTTGTGCTACCAAGTATTAGGCTGCAGGGGCCAATACTTTTGTCCGGCCCATTTTTGGAGTTTTGTGTAAAATGATCAATGATTTGACTTTTTTTTGCATTCTCTTTTGTGTTTTTTTCATTGCAAGCAAAATAAATGAAGATATTAATACCAAAGAGTTTGTACTTGCAATCATTTTCTGGAAGAAACTGAGTATTATCTGACAGAATTGCAGGGGAGCCAATACTTTTGGCCAACACTGTAGATACTCTTTGTGGAGGAACTCTCCAAGAGCTACAGCCTCGATGAACATGTCACGCGTAGTACTTTACATACGTCAGCCCAGGTCCTCTCCAGATATTCGCTGATTTTTGTAAGTCTTTGCACTGGGTGGGCTTTGTGCGTTGACACCACCTAGTCTTATTGCCTTGTGAATTATCTTCAGCTTTTAAGTTCAAGATTGAAAATAACAATTCACACACCGGTGTGTTTTCCAGCTGTCTTTTCCTAGGCCAGGCATGTCCATGATTATTGTGCTATCATGTTCCTTTATAGGCCTTCCAAGTCTTCTGTCACATAAATGACACCAAATTTAACAGCCACATAAGCAGTGCTGGATTTAGCAGTGTGAAATATGGAAGTGAAGCCCCCGACCCTGTAGAAGGAGATATTCTCTGCTTGGAAGGAAACATAGACACATTAATCATTCCTGCTCCCTGCTTTTATTTAAGTCTAAGACTTGTGTAAAAGTTTTAGGCAGGTGTCAAAAAGGATGCTTTCAAAAATAAAAACATTAATACTTTATTTCTATCAATTAGTAAAATTAAATTAATGAAACAAAACAGAAATCTAAATCAGATTAATATTTGGTGTGACCTCCCTTGGAGTAGGAGTCCTGCAAGGGATAATATGGTCCTAACTCAACATAATCCAGTCTGTCTGGGATTACATGAAGAAACAGAAGGATTTGAGCATAGAAGATCTATGGTTAATTCTCCAAGACATCTGGAACAACCTCCATGGCAAGGTCCTTCAAAAACTGCCTGCAAGTGTACTTGGTGAAATTGATGCTGTTTTGAAGGCAAAGTGAGGTCACACCAAGTATTGTTCTGATTTAGATTTATCTTTTATTCGCTTTGCATTTTGGAAATTGACAAAAATAAACTATTAGAACTTCTATTTTTGACAGTATTCTTACTTTACAGCATTTTTTACATGCATGCCCAAAAATTTTGCAGAGTACTGTAAGTTAAAATCACCCTCATTGTTCACCTGATGTTCGTTCAGATAGTAATTTCTTAAAGGGTTATTCCCATTTTGGCAAATTGCTGCCATGATGGGAACAACAACTTCCAAGTCCTGGTTCCTATGGAGCTACTTACAGGAATAGCCAAGTAGTGCTACTCTATTCTACTCCCACAACCCCCATAAAGCAGAATGGGAGCTACGGAAACAGCATGGTACATCTAGCTACGCTGATTCCGTAACTGGGAATCTATGGAAATCTTGTAGCTCAGCTATGCTACGCTGTTTCCATGGGCCATATACTCTGCTATAGGCTCCTCAACTCTGTTAGGCAGCACTATTCCAGCAGTAGGGGTCGGGATAGGGAGCAGATAGTCCCATCTCACCTGCAATTTGATGAATTGGGAATAACCCTTTAAGGATTAATGGTGCTTATCTGTTGTGCACAATGGATTGACTAACGTACAGTGATACATCTTCAAAAGACCATCTCTTTAGAAGACTGCCCTCATATTCAGGCCAGATTTACTATGATAGGTTTTTAGTTCCAACAAATATACTACCATAGAGATGAGCTAACACTATTCGGAACAGCCGTTCCGAATAGCACGCTCCCATAGAAATGAATGGACGTAGCGGGGGGTTAAGCGACCGGCCGCCAGCAAAGTCTGCGTGCCGGCCGCTTCCATTCATTTCTATGGGAGCGTGCTATTCGGAACGGCTGTTCCGAATAGTGTTCGCTCATACTAGCTATCTTCTTTGAATACACCAGAGTCCTAGAAGGCCACTACTCCATGTAATTTTGGGTGGTCAGTTTACAGAGGTCTTTTGTACCATATCAACCAACCACCTCCCATACAATCTCTGCAATCCTGATCTTTCTAACTTACAGAAAGAATAAAAGTTAGGAATTGTCATGAAAACCCAAACATCCATAGTGTTCCTTTGATCTCAAGAACAAGACATTGTGCCCTACCTCTTGGCCTCGGATGATGGGCAAATTAGTACCACTTTTATCATCAGTACGACTTCTCTTGTCATCGTGTATTGTCAATGGCAGGCTCTGGTCCAGCTCTGGACTAAACGCTTCCTCTGCAGAAAGATACATTATTAATTATGTGATTCTTAGGTATCAAAGCTCAATAGAGTTACAATGGATCTGCTAGTTAGTTTCTGAATAAACTGAAGCAAATAGATGTGAATACAGCTGAAGTCTACATCTCAAGCCCAGCATCACTGCATTGTTAAGCATTTATTGTTGTATTACCTACTTTTACCCCCTGAGGCTAAGTTCACACCAGCACTTGTACTATGTTCAGGGATTCTGTTCCCCTTTCTGCATGAAAAATGAGGAGAGAAACCAAGTGCAAACCACACGGATCCAATTATAGTCTATGGGGTCTGCGGGTTTCTGCGGGTAACCTCTTTTTTAAATGGATTATGTTTCCATTCGGGGGGTCCCCAAGCGGACCCTACAAACGTAGATATGAACCTAACCTTAGATTGGTTGCTGATTTTTCTACTGTAGATAATGGTTCTATAGTTCTTGAAACTAAAGCAGGCCAACAGATAAGTCAGTGTTTACTAGTATAGGAGGAGAGGGTAAAGCTTGTACCTGAACCCGCTAGTCCTGCTGGTCCTCAACTAAGGATTAGCCATGCTGAAATCTAACAACTAGCAGTTCCCTATATATACTCCACGTTAATAAGAGTATGACGGCTTCATTGGCCTCTTTAAAGCCAGAGAAGCTTTAAAGGATTAAAAAATTAGGATGATTCTGTTCCTCTTTGATATTTTGTAGGGGAAACAAGTGACGTCTGTATTCATAAAAATCCTCCAAAAAATTGTCACTTTTCTTCTCCCCTTATCTATTAGTAGAGTGTACTGGAGTTCAGTGCCTCAATGGGAGATGCTGTATAGAGGAAATGATAGGTCACAAAACTTATAAGAATGCATTATCCATTGCTCAGTATCTGCAAATAACCTATATCATCTCGCTGATCATCTATTCTATTGTGCTTGCTCCTAAGCAGGCATAGTAATAGAGGAAAACATTACACAACTTACATATGCCAAGGTCTGGAGAGACTTATGATCGTAGATAAAAGTGTAAGGAGCACTATATAATAAGACCATAGCACTGTAAATATTGGCGTTTCTACTTACGGAGACATTTGTTGGAAGTGAACATCTCAAGGAAGGCGTTGCACTCCTCCAACTTGTTAGCACTCCCTTCACAAGTGCACCACAATGATGTGTCCATGCTTGTGTTGTTAATGAAGTTTGGGGTGACTGCAGTACCTGTTTGGGGGATCAAAAATTATGCATATGAATGATATATAAGCTATACAGCACAGTACTAGTGTTACCACTGCTGAGTATAACAGAATTCATGACCAATATCCACAGTAGTAACATAACAGATAACAATATATATATATATATATATATATATATATATATATATATAATATATATACCGTATTTTTCGGACTATAAGATGCACTTTTTTTCCCCAAAATTTTGGGGGAAAAGAAGGGTGCGTATTATAGTCTGAAGGTGGCGCCTGGCATCCACTGTAATAGAGAGGCGGAAGCCGGCAAGTGATAGACGCCATTACAGGTGCCGGGGCCTGCGACATCGCTGCGCTCCTCTGCCATGCATGAAGCCAGCAGCGGCAGGGGCTC
The DNA here is from genome assembly GCF_031893055.1 of Leptodactylus fuscus. Taxonomy (NCBI): domain Eukaryota; kingdom Metazoa; phylum Chordata; class Amphibia; order Anura; family Leptodactylidae; genus Leptodactylus; species Leptodactylus fuscus. Next base: position 161,105,705 of record NC_134269.1, on the reverse strand, counting down.
CTCCGTGCCCCCGCCGCTGGCTTCATGCAGGGCAGAGGATCGTAGCGATGTCTCAGGCCCCGGCGTCTATCCCTCCCCGGCATCCACCTCTCTAGTACAGCGGATGCTGGGTCAGTATCGGTGTCCCCTTCTCCCCCGGGGCCGGTCCCCACCGGCCCCATACCTGTAAAGTTGCAGGCCGGCTCCTGCGCGGCGATATCGCAGGAGCCGACCTGTTCGGGTGACAGCCGGGAGCCTAATGAGGCTCCCAGGCCTGTCACGGCTATATATTAGTATTTTAGTAATAAAATAATAATAAAAAAAAAAGCTTTAAAAATATGAAATAAATAAAAGTTCTAAATCACCTCCTGTTTTTTTTCAATACAAGGTGATCTAAGCAATAGATATCCCCCAAAATGGTATAACTAAAAATTACAGCTGGCCCCGCAAAAAAAAACGCTCTATGCATCCCCGTACAGCTGCAGGGTCACCTGTCAATGTGGCCTTGCAGCTGTTGCAAAACTACAACTCCCATATATTAAATATTTTACCAGTTTTTGCTTCAAAATATTTTTCCCCTATTTTCCTCCTCTAAAACCTAGGTGCGTCTTATAGTCCGAAAAATACGGTATATATATATATATATATATACACAACTACCTCTCAGCCTCCTCAATTATCTTTTATTATATTCCTTCTTCAATATTAAACTACATGATATCTCCTCTTTTCTCTTCTGAGAATTTAGACCCCATTCTTCTCAGGATTCCCTGGATTCCCAGAGGTTAGACCCCCACTATAAGAGTATTTAGTTCTCACCAATCATCCTGATGTAGGACTTTATGCAAAGGTCATGTTGGCTTGGAGTACAGCCTTTATTTTTCTCAAGCAGGTGGCACTTTTTCTGATAGTCCAAAAGACGAGATCTGAAAGACATTAAATTATAGTTGCAACTTAAGGGCCTTTATACCAGCTGATTCTTGGCTCTATAAAGGACCCTTACTGTATGTGACAGTGTATGTAACCCTTGCTGTATGGCCGCTCAAAGTAGATTTTTCCTTTGTTGCCATATCAGTTTAGCTGCAGCTCTCAGCGTTTGCAGTGCACAGGTTGGAAGTCACTGGTAAAACCCCCAGGAATAATTGACATGCTGTGGGCAAAAACCTGCTGAACAAAGTGATCTTTGCAGCATGAGGTTGAGATTTAGTAAAAGTACAGTGCAATGGCTTGGGCATCGAGTCCATATGGTTAACCCATTGCAAGTATGCCCTGTATGACACCAGCCTAAAGGTGGCTATACACTTCAAAAGGATCTTTCACCACCTCCAACAAGTCAAACTCTTTACATCAATTTATAGCTGCTGCTCCATTGATTCTGGCACAGTTTTTTTCTCCACCATTCCCAAGCAATTAATCCTGTTAGTTTTGGTGTCTGATATGCTATTTATGTTCTTTACTGTCAAGTAAGGGGTGTGATTCTGAGCTCTGACACTGGCTGCCTCTGATTGGAGCTATGAGTCACACCCCCTGCCTGACAATGCCCTTCTGAAATTACAGAGCTTAAATAGCACATCAGTCACCAAAACTACCTGCTCTTGTTACTCAGGAAAGGTGGGGGCTAGAAAGAAAATTGTAACTGTGCTGGAATGAGTCAAGTGGAGCCTATTAACAGATGCTAAGGAGTAGAATTGGTGGAGGTGGTGAACGTTTATCTTTAAGCCACTTCATTCAGCAGGTGTTTGGACCACCATAACTTGGAGGCTTAACTATGTGTACATGTTTTTTTCAATGGGAATAAACTCCTATAAGCTTATAACATATGGGAACACAGCATTATGCATGATAGACTTTATCTAACCTATTCCCTAACATTTGGCAGCTGATTTTTTTTTCTGACGGGCTTTGGTTTTCATGGGAAAACTACAGCCTGTTCTCCAGTATATAGTGTTCAGCATTGCTAAATACTACACTAATGGGATTTTGTGATGTCAGCAGAACCAATTTTGGTTCAACAGAATGTTATCTTTAGTGGTTTGACAGAAACATTAAAAGGCTTTGCTAAAGCTCTCTATGACTATTATAAGCTATTAGTTCATTTTACATGTATATTTCTCAGAACCTAGCAGCCATGAGTTACTGCTTGTAGCAATATCCATTTAGCCTCATATTTCCCTGTTCCCACCAGTTGTATGGTAGGGACCCCACAAAACCATGCCCACTGTGGGAACATGGATCTATACTCCCCTAAGTGTCCCAATGACATTTTAATCAAACACAAAGCATGGGGGAGGGGAATCTAAGGGGCTCAGTTACTACTGGTGGCAGCTCTGTTACTTGTTGATCTCCAAGGAACCTCAGATGATGGGGAGGACTGGATTTCAACATGGCCTTGTGTAGCATTGTCTAGATATTCAGGATTCCCCTACAATAACAGACTGACTATTCCCACAGTACTCACTTGCACAAGTTGTCCTCCATGCAGGTGTCATAAAGCTGCAGGCAGTTTTTCTTTTTCTTTTCCTCAAAAGAGCACTTGGGGACGATATTCTGGCGTCGACGTTCTCCGCAATATTTATCATGATCGCAAGGACAAAATAGGAGCTGCTTTATAAATTCTATAGGGACTTTTTTAATAAAGTTCCGGAGGTGACTGTGACACTTGTGTCGATCGCAGGAACCGTCAGCTTTTGTGGCACAGTGTCTAACATAGTCACTCTTCAGATGACTACACTTCTCATGGGAGCCACAAATTGTCGCTTGATTTACACAAGCGTTAGGTCCAAGATCCATGTCACGCTCTGGAATGAAAGATTACAATCATTTTTTATTGATCGGGTAAAGGACAAACACTGACAATATAGCGACTGTATGATTATATTGATATGTACATATAAATATATATATATATATATATATATATATATATATACACACACATACACCTATATATAGCAGTAAAAAAGGCAGTACAGTAACCAATGAAATCACTTCTTATAATACAAGCAATAGAAAGATGAAAGGTTGGGCTCTAATTGCTATTGTCAACCACTCCGATGTCGGCTTAAATTGTCACGAATAAGACATATATCAAATCTGATATATCACAGAGCTCTATGGTAGGTTAAAGAGTGTAGCATGCGCTGTATTCGTCTAGATCAGGAGTCCTCAAACTGCGGCCCGAGGGCCACATGCGGCCCGCCAAGCACTTCTGTCTGGCCTCGCCGACAACACCGGCAGGCGTGCATTTATAATGAAGCTCCTGGGGAGCTCGGGCCAGGCCATGGAGCGCACTTCACTTTACCTATTGGAGGGCACCATTCCCGATGTCTGTGCGACCTGCTCTGCCTCCAGCCCACTGTTTAAAAAGTTTGAGGACCCCTGGTCTAGATCTTGGGTAATACAATGCACTGCACATGTCTGTACACTGGAATTGTAGAAAAGGTGTAGATTGCAGCTGCGGCTCCTGTGGTTCTTAGGGAGATATGCCAGGACCAGAGTTGTCTTGCAGCAGTTCTTTCTTCCCATGCAGAACGTTACTCGGATGTGCTGAGTGTGTATGTATCAGAGAACGCTACTAGATAGCTGTCGACTGAACAGGGCATATCATGTGTATTGCTGATATTAAGCTAAGATATTTGATTCTCAGAAAGGGAAAATGAGCCCCTAACCAACTATAGTCATGGATAGAGGCATAACTGGAAGCTTGTAGGCTTAATGTAAAATATGTATGGGGCCCCCCTTTACATTGTACTATTTATAATACTGGTGTCTTCTCATGTTATAGAGAGACTTTTAGGTCCCCTGAGGTTCCTAGTCTTAGGAGTGATTGCCATCTCTGCACCCCTTACAGCCACACCTCTTGTCAGCAAGGAAAACAGACCTTTGCCTTGCAGTTTTTTCGGTGTTCCTTTAAAACCCATGAGAAATTTATATGAATGTCTATCGATTTACATGTTGGTTTTTTTGACAGAACATTTCACATGGCTGTCAAAAAAACCTGACATCCTCTACCTTTGTCAGTTTTGATGGATACAGAAATAGACATGTGAATAGACCCACAGACATACATGGGTTTTAAAATGTCCGTCATAGAGCCATTATTGACTATTGTGTTAATAAATTCTAAATAAGCCCTTCAATGGACTAACATGATGGTAAGGTCTTGTTGTTGGCGAGATGTCTTATATACCATGTGCTGTTGTTATACACCAGAAGCCCCACATAGGGAACTGTATACTGTGTGTCCCCTGATAGATTCTATTGTTTACTGTTGTAGAGACCTTTAAGGCTATCTTATCATATATAACATAATATATAATTAGAATGTACATAAGAAAAGATTGAGTACTTTCTGAGGTTCTTCAAGTTCAGTTAGGGAAAGGTAATACAGACATGTGGTTTCCATGTGTCTTTCACTCCAATGCGTAACATCTTGTATGTGGAATTTAAGTAGAGTGACCCAGATCAAGAAATCCTGAATAAATAATCCTAGTGGAATACTACCATGTGTGAAAACACACAAGACAAGGCCAACACCTGGCCATGTAATGGATACAGATGTTATTAGTCAAAATAGTCTCTGAGTATGTAGATATATAGCTGTCAAAGTATGTAACAAATTCACAAGGTCCTGGGCTGGGTGTATACGGAAAATGTCTTAATTAAGTCTCTAAGCTAAGAACTGGTCTCTGTATTGCAATGTGTTTTTTACATTGTTCACGGTATCATATTCTGATACTGTAGAGTGTTCTCATCTGCTTCCCCGCTTACCATGCATTTACCAATAAGAGGAGTTGACCTGTAAAAAGATTTGAGCTCCAGCTATAGGTAAAAATATATTTGGTCCGCTGGAGTTTGTTTGGTAAGATTTTTAGTGAGCATGATGGTTGTATCTTGGTTGCGGAAATGCAGCTGTTTTTTGCTGTGTTATTTTGAGCCAAAGTCCAGAGGACTCCAAAAGGAATGGAAAATATTAAAAAAAAAAGTTGGGGCAACACTGTGGCTCAGTGGTTAGCACTGCAGCAATGGAGTCCTGAGTTCAAATCCCACCAGGAACACTATCTGCAAGGAGTTTGTATGTTCCCCCCCGTGTTTGTGTGGATTTCCTCCCATTCTACAAAGACATACTGACAGGGAAAAAAAATGTGCACTGTGATCCCTGTATGGGGCTCACAATCTACATTATATATACAGTGTATATATATATATATATATATATATATATATATATATATATATATATATATATATATATATATAACACTGAATTTCCACAACTTGGGACCTTTGCTTGAATGAGATTTCATTAATCTCATACATACATTGCAGAAAAAAAACAGTTGAGGAAAAGCTGTGTTTTCAAAAACTAAAGTGTTTTAGAAAAAAGCAGGATGGTAATTTTAGCGGAGAAATTGCGTGCATTTTCCTTACATATTTAACATTGTGTTTTAGTAAATTGCAGCAAGTCAATTATACCTACGGAAACGGTGATGGCTTCCATATAGTTGTAATAGAGGCAAAAATTCTGCAGAGGAAACCTTTGCAGACTTTCTGTGAAAAGCGCTGAGGTAAAAAATGCAATGCGTTTCTGTCGTGGTCTTTCCTCAGCACTTTTTGGCTGTGGTTTACTATGTAGGGCCTTAGCCTAAAAATTATATAATCCCCTACTGACTATATCAAACACAGCTCAGGCAGTAGCGTGTGAGTGAAGCAAATTTTTCAGCAGCTGCGTCTCCTGCACAAGAATCCAGTATTAGGGAGCCTTCACATAGAGTTTACGCTCCACTGATTCTGAACGTAAACGCATTGAGAATGAGCGACGTAAAAACAGATCCCATTGATTTCTATGGGTGCCGGCATACGCGCGCTACCCATTGAAATCAATAGGAGGCTTTTTTACCTATTGCCTTCTATGTGATACGCCACTGTGCGCCCTGTGTCAGTCTGCCAGGTTTCCGTCCTAAGCCCCTGCAAAACTGCATTGGGGATGGCTTTCTAGTGGTCAGTTTTAAACCCCATTCACTTTAATGGGTTTTTAAAGCAAACCGCCGGTGTCCATATGTCCGTATGCAGCCTGCAAACCATTTTTTTGGGCCAGACACAAACTCTTGCATGTCCAAATTTGTGTGTGGCCAAAAAAAACGGCTTCACCGTGGAAAGGCTGAATGCATCGCATCACATTTTTTTCCGCAGTACTTTTAACAGAAAGTCTTTCTGCTTCAATTACACCTATAATCGCCGGCGTTTCTGTGCGTATAATTGACATGCTGCATTTTCCACCACGGCCAAATTGTGGTGTTCATGCCAAATGGAGTCCTGGCGTAAACTCTTTGTCTTTTCATTTTTCATTCACCATTTAAATGACTCCACCCAAATACACAAAAAATATTTATTGTACACTTTAGTAAAGTACCATTTCCATGTAACAATGCAATATCTACCTAGACAGAAACACATAAGAAATAATTACCATAAGCGAAAATGGGAGGCTCCTTGATTTCTAACTCATCTGCATATGGAGAGCTGGAAGAAGCCAGGGAACCTACGAGAACAGTACACAGTGAATTTATAGGATATGGCAGCAGTTGTAGTCTGATTTTTCAAATGAAGGCTTATAGTTCTGCGTGAACCCTTAAGGTCCATTAACAGAGTTTTTTGGCGCTGATTTTGACGCAGAATCTATGTGGAAAAAACACCTCCCCATACAGTTCTATGGGTTCATCTCACTTTATTTTTCCACTCGCGGAATATTTCCGCTAGCGGAAATAAAAGCTTGCTTTAGGCGGATTCAACCTGCAAAAACCAACACAGTCAATGGAAGGCAGAAAATCCAGGCTGCTGATTTGGGTGCGCAATTGGAAAAACTGTTAGCAGTTTTTTCAAGGTCCTTACACTGTGCTGGAGGAAAAAAAAAACTAAAAAAAGCCTCAAAAAAACGCTCCAAAAATTGCATCAAAAAACAATTTCCTAATTCCTGATTTTTTCCTCACCAAAATCTCGCCAAAAAACTCAGTGTGAATAGACCCTTAAAGGAGAAGAAAACAGTGAGTGTGGAAACAGCGCCACTCTTATCCATTGGCTGAGTCTAGTATTGCAATCAACCTCTTTAAATCAACAAGTATAATATTATTGACCTCTAGTTCAAAAACCCCGGAGTCTTGTGAACATTAGGAAGTGAGCCAAAGTATTCTCCCTATCGCAGCTCACACGATTTCTGCTATCTGATCTTCTGGATAATAACCAAGCCTAGTAGAATTTTGAGACATAGGGAAATCTAATCCATCACAATTTTTATGCTGAAACCTTTACAATCTTACAATCCTTTTTTGGATATCTAAAACAAATTTGTGCCACTTAAGGCAGTTGTCAGATTTGGAAAGTCCAGTTTCACATGTCCTATTAGAGCACGGTCATGGACAGCATGTTGGGGCCAATTTATTCAGATTGGGGCTTTTTGCCAACCTTAATCCACTTGTATAGTGACACTACTGCACCTTAGCTACCAATCACTTGTGCTGGATTCTGGACCCCACCAATCTGATATTGTCATCAATATGAAAAACCTGGAAAACCCCTTTAAGGTTTACATGACAAGAGAGCATTAAAAGTATATAAATATTGGGGAACATTTATGACGACTGAATGCCATCCTTCATAACCCAGGAGTCGCAGGTGCACATGCCTGCTCATGAATGATGTGACGCCTCCACCAGGCCATACAAAGACTATGAGTTACTACGTGTTATGTTTTCACATGAGATAGAAAGTTGTGTAAAGTGCTCACCGGGTATATAGTCAGAATGTACAGTCCAATAAATGTTTAGACAATGTTCTTCTTTCCTCATACGATGGCGACATTTGCAGTGGATCATGGGAGTCTGAAATATTTGCTTAGCTGCCTGTTGACAATCTGCAGCACTTAATGGATACATGGCGTCTGCATTAGAGCAGTTCTTCAATACAAGGTAACTATCATTGCAGAAGGCATCATTCTTACACAGCACTTCTGCAGATATGCAGTCATTCAGTTCCGAAGAGTTAACAGACAAGGTGAAAGCTGAAGAGAAGAAAAACACAGATAAGATCATATGAAGCGGCTATTACTGCTAACATGGAGCATCAGTAAAATCCTACATGCACATGATCATGTGCAGTCTATGGGTCAGTAAAAATGGCATGGATGACACATGCATTGGTATCCATGGGTCATGCATGCATGCAAGTAAGGACAGATATAGAACCTACGCCATATTTTGTGGTTTTTCAATTCAGCCCAGACTCAGAGCCGCAAAAAGTATGACTGTGTGTATGGGTTCATTGAAATGTATTGGTCCGTACTTTTATCCACAACTGCGAATCCACAATTGTGGATAAAAAGTACATTCGTATACATGAGGCCTTAGAGGCTATATCTATCTTCATACACCAATTTTATTCTGTTGCTTCAATGTATCAAATGTTCAACTCTGCAAAAAATCCTATGCAGAACTATATGTTTTCATGGCAATAAACCACCAACAAACCCTGTGTACAATATGTATGCTTTTATAAGAACTAAAATAAGGGCACCAATGGAAGGCAGCCTATAGGATCTGCTTACCGTATTTTTCGGACTATAAGACGCACTTTTTTCCCCCAAATTTGGGGGGAAAAGAAGGGTGCGTCTTATAGGCCGATTGTGGCGCCTGGCATCCGCTGTAATAGAGAGGCGGAAGCCGGCAAGTGATAGACGCCATTACAGGTGCCGGGGCCTGCGACATCGCTGCGCTTCTCTGCCCTACATGAAGCCAGCAGCGGGAGCTGGCTTCATGCAGGGCAGGGCAGCGATGTCTCAGGCTCCGGCGTCTATCCCTCCCCGGCATCCGCCTCTCTAGTACAGCGGATGCCGGGTCAGTATCGGTGGCCCCTTCTCCCCCGGGGCCGGTCCCCACCAGCCCCGTACCTGTAAAGTTGCAGGCCGGCTCCTGCGCGACGATATCGCAGGAGCCGACCTGTTCGGGTGACAGCCGGGAGCCTAATGAGGCTCCCAGGCCTGTCACTGCTATATTAGTATTGCGGCTGGGTCTATGACCAGCCGTAATACTAATAGACAGAATGTCCCATAGACGGCAATACAGTTGTATTGCCGTCTATGGGACTTGCAATCAAGCGACCGCAGGCTCAAGCCCCGGGGGGGGGGGGGGGGGAAATAGTAAAAAAAAAAAAAAAAAAAAAAAAGCTTTAAAAATATATAATAAAAATATGAAATAAATAAAAGTTCTAAATCACCTCCTGTCCCTAGAATATATATATATAAAAGTAGAAGATCATATGTCATAAACCACCGGTTTTTTTTCAATAAAAGGTGATCTAAGCAATAGACATTCCCCAAAATGGTAAACTAAAAAGTACTTCTGGCCCCGCAAAAAAAAACACTCTATGCGTCCCCGTACAGCTGCAGGGTCACCTGTCAATGTGGCCTTGCAGCTGTTGCAAAACTACAACTCCCATATATTAAATATTTTACCAGTTTTTGCTTCAAAATTTTTTTTCCCTATTTTCCTCCTCTAAAACCTAGGTGCGTCTTATAGTCCGAAAAATACGGTATATAGAGGTTTTTTATAGTCTAGTTCCATAGAAAGATATTGATCTGCAAAGGAGCTGTAGACACAAAACGACAGGAAGTTTTTAATTAGTACAATTTGTGAAGTTGCCTTATTTTTCATTTTAGATGCCCTGGGATAATAATAATTTTTTTCTAATATTGAAGCTTAGATACAGCAGCTCAGCTTTACAGTAGTACAAGCCTCCATAACTGTTCAAGGACAGAAAGAGAAACGAAATCTGCACACAGCAACACATTTACGTGTGATGAGCCATGCCTCCAACCCCCCAATGCCCACTTTCACTTTATCCAATCCCATCTAGTCTACTTGTGTCTTCACACAGTATAATGTCCCTTTAGTGTCCCCCATTATGGCATAATGCCCCATTTGTGCATCCATACAATATAATGCCCCCTTGAGGAAGCCCCACAGTATAACATCCCATAAGTGACTCCCACACAGCATAATGTTCACTTGTGGGTCCACATACGAAAATGTCCCCTTTGTGGCACCAACACACTATAATGTCCCATTTGTGGTCCACACTATAATGTGTATTTTTGTATTCCAATGAAGCCATGCTGACAAATAAAATCAGTGCAGCAGATTTACTAATCCTGTCTAATTCTTAAGCAATGCAAGCTTCATAGTAGCTGAATTGGATGATAAATTTGGTACGTCTAGACTACCTAGTCTCAGTTTCTACCACCATTTTTGGCACTTTTTGGGATTGTGGTGCACTTAGTTTAGTAAATCTGCCCAATACGTTTATGAATACGATTGATGCTGAGTAGATTAACTTGATATACTTCATAGACAAAACAATTCTCAACTACTCCCACCAACAGGAACTTCCATGTCTGCTCTCTTGTAATGAAAGAAATTTTCTGAGAGAAGTCCTCAGTAGTTGATACCTTTTTTAATGGCTAACTCAAAAAGTTTTTTGATGACATATCGAGCTTCTCTCAGAAAATTTCTTTCATTTCATATCCACTGGCTAACACGGTACAAGGATATATATTTGCTCTCTTGTACAAATAATCCGTTTTCTGCCTGGGCTGTTAAAGTTACGGCAGTGGACAGGGAGCATGTGCAGGTTCTCCTATTCAAGTAATAGTAGAGGCGCTGCACTTCCCAAGACCCATCCTATACAGTACCACTCCTATAACATGAATAGATGAGCCTGCATGCTGGCATAGAACTAGAAAAATGGAAAGCAAGCAAGGTATGTAACTGTTACATAATGGACAACACTGGCCGCAGAGTCCCCATTGACTATAATTGGGGCTGTTGGGCTTCTGTCATAATATCCCTCATTTTACCAGACAAATTAGCAATACATGCTTTGCAATTTTGTCCCACATATTTGACGGAATATGCATCAAAGCCTCCAATGTTTATGTGAAAAGCGCTGAGCTATACTATGTCATTATTGCTGACTTTTCCCTGCTACTTGCTTGACTACCAGTAAACCTTTGACATGCCTTTTGACCTTCTATTAAAATTTATTTGCACTTCCTGAAATCTTTTAAGACCCTTCCAGATGAAACAAATAAAAAAGGTAACAGCAATTTAAAGTTAGACTATCTGGTAACTAAACAATATTCCTACCGTCTGTAATACATTTCCATAATAAATATATATGTAATACCAGTCAAAAGTTTTGACATCATTTTACAATCTCCAAAGAGCTGCCCATCTGTAGGAGATCCAGTCTCGCACCATATTGGCTTTCTAGCTGTCAATTTTCATAATGTATGCTTAATAGGGTTTAAATTTGGTAATTGTACTGGCTAATCCATTACAGGTCATAAACCAGCTCAATGCTTTTTCCTAAGTAATTGGGAGTAAGGCTTAGTATCACTGTCCTGCTGGAGCATGAGGATGGCTCCAACTAGGTGCTGTTTGTAGGGTATGACACTGCAGTGCAAAATGGAATAATAGTTATTATAGCACCACTGCCCATTTAGTGACCATATCAGTTTACTGCACCTTCATTCCCATTCACTTGAATAGGAGCTGAGCTGCAGCGACTTGGCTCAGCCATGCTTCTTAGTGTTGAGTTTGGCACCAATGGCTTCTGAGAACAGCGGATTGGTGTAGATGATGGATATATACAGTGAAGTGCAAAAGTTGGTTAAAATGACTGTTATTGTGAGCAGTAAAGCAAATTGAAGATGAAATGATCTTTTAAAATCAGATTAAACACACTTGTCTGTAATTTTAAGCAATATCAGTGTATTATTATGTTTCAGTACAATTTTAGAGTGTAAAAGGAAAAGGAGTACTAAAGTTTGGGAATCCTTGTAGATTTGTGTGCTCAGATAACTTTGACCAAGGTCTCAGACCTGAATTAGCCAGTTAGAGTTATGGCTTGTTCACTATCATTGTTAGGAAACACCAAGTGATGGAAATTTTACAGCTTCATTAATACCCAGCCTCCTCTAACCTTGTGCCAAAAAACAGCAGACATTGGCACATCTAAACACATCAAAATCCACCATAGACTACCTAAAAAGGCGCAAGCTGAAGGTTTTACCATGGTCCTCATAGTCACCTGATCTGAACATCATTGAAAATCTGTGGCTAGACCTCAGAAGAGTAGTGTAAGCAAGACAACACAGGAATCTTACAGAACTGGAAGACTTTTCCAAGGAAGAATGGACGAAAATCCCTCAAACAAGAACTGAAAGACTCTTGGCTGGCTACAAAAAGTGTTTACAAGATGTGATACTTACCAAACAGGGTGCTACTAGGTACTAACTGTGCAGGGTGTCCAAACTTTAGCATTGGGCCATTTTCATTTTTTGATATTTTGAAAATGTAAAATATGAAAATATTATTTTTTTCCCAAAAAATACATTGGGAATGTGCCATCTTTTGTATGATAAAGGCTCTAGTCAAAAAAAAAGTATGGCCACATCATGAACTAAATGCTGAATTTGTGAGAATTTCTATCTCGTAAAATACTCACAAAAACAGAAACATCACAAAACATTCTAAGAGTTTACTTGGGAGAGTATTTCCTAACAAGAACACAATAAAGTCTATAACTCAGACCTGCTACATAGTACAGTCAAGGTCCACTGGATGGAAAGGATTTCTGAATAGAAGGTGATTGAATATTAGACGAGAAGCTTAGCTCCTTTTAACCAAACACCTCACCACAAATGTCCCCAGACTGTGTGCAGTAGTATAGTTCAACTCCATTGACTTCACTGGAGCAAAACTGTAATACCAGACGTTGTTCGTATCCCCAAGAATGGAAATCCCAACGCAGGTGTGAACCTCGTGTAAGAATACATCTGATTTATCTCTCTCTGATTTATGTCTAGTCTAGCTTTTATACAGTATTAGTAAATCTGAGCCAATGGCTCCAGGAGAATGTACACAGTCAATGCCAGGAAGAGCTTCAGAGGTGCATTTCTACTAAACTGAGTCACTGTAGACATGGTTACTCTCTGCAGTGGGGATTGCTTTGTCTAAATTAACCTCCTAAAATGAACGCTCATGTCATCTAGCAGCATTCACATCAAGTGTGACCTAGATGTTTAGTGGTCTTCATGCAGTGTACATAGCGATATTCAGAACTAGTGGAAGCATGACCACTGACAGCAGAGACGGCAAACTGAGAACCACCTGCTAATGATGCATGAAAAGCTACAACCTCAGCCAAAAGGTTTGAGACTGACTACTCACAAAGTTTGCTGTTTCAGCGATTCCGATCTTTTAGGGAGCGTTCACACTACAGTCATTGTCCGACAGGTAGTGTCCGCTGCTAATGTCCGTTCAAAATCTTGCACGGACATTAAGAGCGGTCACTAGCTGTGTCCGTGACATTTTTCATTCATTTAAATGGCGATAAGGTGCGTTCTTTTGCACTCCGTGCCCTTCCTTAACTGTCCGTTCGTAAAGATGTCCGACTTTTCAAGCGGACAGCAAAACCCGACATGTAGGTTTTTTCTGTCCGCTTGAAAAGTCGGACATCTTTACGAACGCACCCGATCGCTATTTAGATGAATGAAAAATGTCACGGACACAGCTAGTGTCCGCTCCTAATGTCCGTGCAAGATTTTGAACGGACACTAGCAGCGGACACTAGCTATCGGACACTGACGGTAGTGTGAACGCCCCCTTAGTCAGATGTTTCTACGGCTACTGAAGTACAATTATAAGCATTTTATACGTTTTACACTTTTATTGACAATTACATCAAGTTTATGTAAAGACTCCCATTTCCAGCGTTGACCCTTATTTATTAATCTACAATTCTCCCTGACATGCTGTATATCGGCTACTAGGCCAAATCCTGACAGATGACAGCCCACTCTGGTATATTTAGTGCTCGGAGTTTATCACAATTTGGGTGCATTCACACTGAGTAAACGCTAGCTTATTCTAAACGTAAAACACGTTCAGAATAAGCGGCGTATAAAGCAGCTCCATTCATTTCTATGGGAGCGGGGATACGAGCTCTCCCCATAGAAATGAATGGGCTGCTTCTTTCACTCCGAGTAGTCCCATTGAAGTGAATGGGGAGTGCCGGCGTATACGGTAAGCTCTGCTCATGCCGGAGTGTACACGCCGGCACTCCCCATTCACTTCAATGGGACTGCTCGGAGTGAAAGAAGCAGCCCATTCATTTCTATGGGGAGCGCTCGTATGCCGGCTCCCATAGAGATGAATGGAGCTGCTTTAGACGCCGCTTATTCTGAACGTGTTTTACGTTCAGAATAAGCTAGCGTTTACTCAGTGTGAATGCACCCTTTCTGTGTTTTTATTTTCCACCCACTTTTTTTTTGACCAAGGGTTCTCATTGGGATTGAGATCTGGGTAGTTTTCTTTCCATTAACCCAAAATGTCGGTTTTGTTCATTGAGCCACTTAGGCATCAGTTTTCTCTTGTGTCTTGGTTCCCTATGAGGCTTGGAAACCATTGTTCGTCACCAATTTTGGAATTATAATCATTATTTATCAGCAATAATGTATTAGATGGCAACACAATGAATTACATTTGTGGTATTAAGGTTATCCCCTTAGTACAGGTTTAGGTTTGGAGATGAAGAATTCCTATTGTATTTTAAAGCCCCCACCGACAGGTAATGTTGCAACTCTCTGATTTTCTCATAGTCCCAAACCTCTGAAATGCTGTATTAGTACACAGATACATGTATAGCTCTGTATTCCAATTGGGGCATGACACCAATATCTCCCATAGCCTCTGTTTTACAGTAATCTATACTGTACCTTCTCCACCTCCCACCCACCTCTTGCACACAGGACCAGATGGAAGGATCGTTCACCACATCCCTCCAGATGGAAAAGCGTATGTTTACTTAAGCACGAATCAGCTGTTATGTTAGAATATATTGGTTAAACTGCTCTTATCAGGAAAACAATAGGGTTAATTTATAACCTGTGATCAGAGCCTTGTGCATATTTGCCCTGCGCTCTAAGAACTGACCTTTCCTGATATGACACTTTAAGCACCAGGTGAGAATCTGCATTTTCTGATCCAAAAGTCTTCTGTTGTGAAAGGGTTACTGTGGCGAGGTGCAGAGATTGTTCATCTTTTTATGGAACTTTTTATCTATCTGGTTAGGCAGAAGGTATTGTGTATTCTGTGGTATTTCTCTAGTTTGCATATATTTGACAGCAGCTGTTCATAAAAATGTTCTGGGTAATATCCAGTTACTAAATGATGGGATGTGCATGACAAGGCCTGCAAGATGGCTCCCAGTTCCAAGGATCTGAAAGACACTAGCGTCATAGCTGTATCTCTTGAGCAATGACTATATGACTATGCACATAAGAACTCCGTCTTCCACCTTAAGCACCATTGACATCACATTTTCCATGAGTTTAACTGATCAGTTTTACAGTTTTACATAAAAAAAACAACTTATGATCAAAATGGGTGTAAACTGAGGAACATACCTGTCCATAGTCTTTTTGTGGGACACAAAAGTGTAGTATGAAAGAAACTGATCCATTGTCACTTTTAGAGAGGCTATCACCTTCCCCAAGCATATACAACTGCTGCCACCCCCCATGTTACAGAGAACATTATTGTGATAAAAAAAACAACAACATACATCTGATATGTATGTCACTTTTGTGGATTTGGAGAAGTTTTATACATATATGTCAGTTGTACACTGGAGTGGGCCTGCGGCTCCCTGGACCATTGCTCTTGACACTCAGACCCCTACTATCTCCCCTCTGTGCCAACCCACGCAATAAGAGTTGATTCTCCCACTGTTATGACATCACCCATCATACTTGAGAAGAAATCCCCACCCCCAGTGCACCAAAACCCTCATTTGTATAAGACTTCAAAGCTTTTCTCCAAATCTACAAAAGTGACATACATAAGAGATATTATGTCTATCACTAATGTGCTCGGTAATATGGTGGAGGCAGCTGAATATGCGTGGTGAGGCAATAGACTCCCTTTTAACATGGAATTTATGTAAACAGATTATCATCAATTTTATTGTTATTTTACTTATTTATATAGCGCCATCATATTCTGCAATGCTACTGAGTGCCATATAGAGCTCACAATCTACATTCGCTATCATTATGTCTTTGGAGTGTGGGAGGAAACTCACGCAAACACAGGGAGAACATACAAACGCCTTCCAGATGTTTTCTTTTGGTCAGATTCGCACCTAGGACTCCAGCGCTGAAAGGCTATAGTGCTAACCACTGAATCACCATGCTGCCCCAGTTTTCATATATTATTAGCATTAGTTTTTTGTATCTATAAAACTTAAGAATTAAATGAATGGTCAGAATGTGATGTGAACAGCCCCTTAAAGAGGACCTTTCATCAGTTGGGGCACATGAGGTTTTATATACCGCTAGAAAGCCGACAGTGTGCTGAATTCAGCGCACTGTTAGCTTTCATGATCTGTGCCCTAGGTGAAGAGCTATCGGTGCCGGTACCATAGCTCTTCACCATCTGTCAGGAATGCCCTTCACTATCAGAAGGGGAGGAGGCGTTCCTCCCCGCTCTCACAGTACAGCACTATAGGCGCTGCTGTGAAGAAGGGCGTCCCTAACTGACTGTCAGGAACGCCCTTCTGATGGTGAAGAGCCACGGTACCGGCATCAAGAGCTCTTCACCTGGGGCACAGATCATGAAAGCCAACAGTGCGCATGTGCCCCAAGTGATGAAAGGTCCTCTTTAAGAATGTATCTGATGGTGAGTGAGGAAGACTGATAGACACAGTATTACGTATAGTTGCGTTTTCTCTCTCAGATTGTATTTTAAGAGCTACATTTACTAATTCTCCAAAAATTGTGAAGAGCTGCTGATAGTTTGGTCAAAGGATCCCAGATTGCCATATTATCATCCAATCCCTCCATTTTCCATGTAGGGGAGTGATCACTTACAGCAGGGTTTAATGATTTCATGTCCAACTGCAGATGGGGGTGGTGGGACTGCTCTAGCCAATTGTCTTACAGCTAGACACTGGCTAATGAGGAGGATGGGGGAGGATGTAAGGGAATTGCTAGTTGTGCAATTCCCTAGTGCTGCTGCTGGAATAGTGGAGGCCAGACAGGAAAGACAGAGACAGTGAACCCTAAACTTGTCCCAACCACTGTCCCTGCCTACTTGGAGACAGACGACAACTGAGTGGCAAATCCCTTCCTAGAAATAAGTGTCACACAGAACAAGACAGGATAAAACGACACAAAAGCAAAGTCAGCAAGCACGGATCAAAAGCCAGAGAGACAAAGCAGTACAAAATTGTAATCCAAAAGAGTAGTCACAAGGACAGCCAAAGGTCAGAAGTCAATAATTCAATAGTAAGAGCAAGTAGGAAGCTAGTGAGGACAAATTCACAGGACAATCAAAATAGCCAGCAAACCTGTATGGGCTGATGACCAGTATATAGGAAGCCCAGGACTTGACTGGTTGACAGGCTGTCAATCACAAAGGCAAGAATAAGATTAAATTATTTGAGGAACAGAGGGAAACAAGGTCCAGGAGAAGGATCTGGTGGCAATTCAATTCCAGAGGAGAGGTAATAGAGCAGTGTTCAGACAGAGAAACAAAAAATTCTAAGCAAGAAATCAAACTGAACACGGCTCCTGCGCCGCATTGTGTGAGCAGAGGGTGGCGCAGAGATCCGAACAGCTAGAGTCGTTACAGAGGACACGACTGATCCTCTGACACACACAGAAGTTTCTTTACAAATTTCTCAGTTATTACTGTAACATGGAACAAAATATAAAGGAGAAAATGCTGAATACTTTGTTATTTTATTTTCAAGCATATTGTTTCCCTCCTGTATTTTACCGCCCTCACTTGCCACCTATGTTTTTCTCATCTGTCAGTTTTTTACATTACACTTTCTGCTTAATGGTTTTGGGGATTCTTTAGAAGCCACTGATGTAGACCATTCTTCTCTTCCAGTAATCCGGCTCTCAGAGGTCATATAGTAAATAGTAGGTTTTTGCTCCTGTCCCAAATTTATTTGGGAAGACCTTTCTGGTTTTGAAGGTTTGAAGCTTGATAACACTTCTTGTATATCCTATACCTGCCGGACACCACTGAATTTACCGTAGTATTCTCAGTTGGGAGAGCTTGCCCAGAGGTTGTTGGAATAAGTTTATTGAGTTTATGGAATACACATCACTCCATTACAATATGATCATTCCTTTACTCTATTTTTGCTATAACTGTTCATCCAGAAACCTACTTCCTGGCACATAAGACAAGATTGTTTGGCATGGTTAGAATTCTTGCATTTCTCTGAATTTTGCGGTGATGTTTAGCCTATGTCAGATTGTCTGGCTGCCGCCCAAGTTCAGCTTCTTTGAAGATGACTGAAGTCTATTCATTATGTGAGAATAATAGTTCCTCAGATATAGATATGTCAGAAATGGACCAGGGAGTGATCTGAAGATTATTTGTGAACTTTGCATAGTACTATTGCCTATTATGGAGACCTTAGAATACACTTTTATCTATAAGATTTGCAGATTTATGAAAATGCATATAAAACAACAAAGAATAAAGAAACCCATTCTACATAAAATGTATCGGGCTAAAATGTTGACCTGGTGAATAACTACGAGTGGTCAAATACAGAAGTTATTTTACCTCGACTAACCAATAATCAGACTCTCTTCCCAATTGCATTAAGGTTTCCATTTATAGCAGAAACAGGACGCATTGCCAGGTCTGTTGTATGATAGATAGCATGGTTCACGATGAACCCCACTGACTATAAATTGAGTTTTGATGTGGAATTCGGTATTTTCTCATGAAAAGTAATTCTATATGCAGCACTATTCTTCCTGGTAAATCTGCTTGGACTGCCAATAGATGTCTGAAACGAATGTTGAGGTGATAACTGCTCTTAACCACCAAGCCAGGCGTTAGGCCTCTAGGTGATGCTCTTCAGATGGGGGGTCCAATGCTCCACTCCGTTTTGATGATTATGGAACAGATCCTATCCTGCTCTGACATTGACATTAACGTCAATGGGAAATGGAAGGTACTTGGATGTTATCTGAGTGCATACTGCTATAAAATCCCTCCCACTCTGTTGTGTGCACCAAACCTTACGGTAACAGCCAAGCAGTGGTGCTTTATGATGTTTTCCTTTCTGCCATAGAAATGAATGACAGCTACGGATGCAGCGTACTACACATGAGCTACACTGTTTCTGTAGCTCAACAGTTACAGAAACAGCATAGTTAAAGGTGCCTTTCTATTTTCATAGCTTTCATTCATCTCCATGAAAGTTAAAGAGACAGAGTAGAACATCAACGTTCAGCTATCCCTGTAAGTTTGGACCACGAGTGCAAATATTCCCATCTCAGGCCTGGTTCACATCTGCGTTCGGTATTCCGTTTGGGGAGTCCGCTTGGGACCCCCCCCCCCCACACACACACACAAATGAATTGCCAAATGCATTAAAAAGCAGTGAGCAATGAAAGCACATGGACCCCATAGACTATAATGAGGTCTGTGTGTTTTCCACGCAGTGTCCACACGAGTCATGAAGAGAAGAAAGTAGTTCTTGAAGTAGACTATAATAGGATTTGTGTGCTTTCATTGCTCACTATATGTGTGGGTAATGCTGAACGAAAGAACAGAGGACGGATGTCACTGCTGTATACACAACACCAAATATTAGGAATAAAATCACCATTATAGGGACAGACACATTGCAGCAAGTAATGTCATGCAATTATATGGGTCTCGTGACAATAGTCACAGAATAGCCACCATACTTATTCCAGTTATTTTATCATATAATATTACCAAATAATATTAGTATGTGCTAAAGGGGTGATGAAGGTAAAAGACCTGGAGAAACCAAAATTCCAGAGGGCTTTCTCACAATGTGAAAAATGGGGCTATATACGGTATAGTATAAGATGCAATCACAAAACAATCCCCTATTAACCGGTTAAGGACCAGGCCCAAAAGTATGTTAAAGACCAGGCCTCTTTTTTCAAAACTGACATGTGTCACTTTAAATGGCAATAACTTTGAGACGCTTTAACTTACACAAATGAATTTGAGATGGTTTTCTCGTAACACATTATACTTCATGTTAGTGGTAAACACTAATCAATATTTTTGCATTTATTTATAAAAAAACTAGGAAATTTGAAAAAAATTGCAATTTTCAAAATGTGAAATTCTCTGCTTTTCAGGCGGATAGTCATACCATCCAAATACATGAATAAATATTATCTCCCATATCTCTGCTTTATATTGGCATCATCTTTTGATTGTCTTTTAATTTATTTTGGACGTCACAAGGCTTACAAGTGTAACAGCAATTTTCCAGATTTACAAGAAAATTCTCCAAACCAATTTTTTAGGGACCACTTCAGTTCTGAAAGTAATTATAAAGGCCTGTATAATAGAAACCCCCATAAATTACCCCATTTTCAAAACTGCACCCCTCAAATTATTCAAAACAGCATTTGGGATGTTTGTTAACCCTTTAAGCATTTCATAAGAATAAAAATAATATGGCAGTGGAATTTAGACATTTCATTTTTTTTCACTAATACATTCATTTAGACCCAAAATTAACACATTCACAAAGGGTTGAAGGAGAAAATGCATCTGACAGTTTATTGTGCAATTTCTCCCGTGCACAGAAATACCCCACATGTGGGTGTAAACTGATTTTTGGGCACACGGCAGTGCATGGAAGGGAAGGAGCGACACTGGGTGTTTGAACAGCAGATTTTGCTGGAATAATTTTCAGCGCCATGCCTTATTTGCAGAGACCCTAGAGTACCAAAACAATGGAAACCCCCCAAAAGTGACCCCATTTTAGAATCCACACCCCTCACAGAATTCATCAAGGGGTATAGTCAGCATTTAGACCCTACAGTTGTTTCACAGATTTTACTAACATTGGGATGTGTAAATGAAAAATTACTAAAATGTCACTTTATCTCCAAAGTTTTCATTTTCACAAGGGGTTAAAGGAGTAAAAGCCCCCCACAGTTTGTTAAACAATTTCTACTGAACACGGCAATACCCCATATGTGGCTATAATCTGCTGTATGGGAACATGGCGGGGCTCAGAATGGAAGGAGCGCTATTTGGCTTTTGGATGGCAGATTTTGCTGGAATAATTTTAGGTGCCATGTCGCATTAGCAGAGCCCCTAGAATACCAATACAGTGGAAACCCCCTAAAAGTGACCCCATTTGGGAAACTATACCCCCCACAGAACATATTAAAGGGTAGAGTGAGCATTTTGACCCTACAGCTGTTTCACAGATTTTATTAACATTGGGCCATGAAAATGAAAAATTACTTTTTTTCCAACAAACTGTCAATTTAGCCCCAAATTTTTAATTTTCACAAGAGGATAAAGGAGAAAAAGCTCCATAAAGTTCGTTACACAAATTCTGCTGAACACAGAAATGCCCCATATGTGGTCATAATCTGCTGTATGGGAACATGGCGGGGCTCAGAATGGAAAGAGGGCTATTTGGCTTTTGGAGGGCAGATTTTGCTGGAATATTTTTCAGGTCCCATGTCGCATTTGCAGAGCCCCTAAAGTACCAATACAGTGGAAACCCCCTATAAATGACCCCATTTTGGAAACTACACCCCTCATAGAATTTGTCTAGGGGTAGAGTGAGTATTTGGGGCTCACAGGTGTTTCACAGATTTTATTAACATTGGGACGTGAAAATGAAAAATTACTTTTTTTCCCAATAAATCGTCCATTTAGCGCCATAGTTTTAATTTTGCAAATAGTTTAAGAATTAAAAGCCCCCCACAGTTTGTTACACAATTTCTTCTGAACACGGCAATACCCCATATGTGGCCAAAATCTGCTGTATGGGTACATGCTGGGGCTCAGAATGGAAAGAGCGCTATTTGGATTTTGGAGGGCAGATGTTGCTGGAATAGTTTTCAGGTGCCATGTCGCATTTGCAGAGCCCCTAAAGTATCAATACAATGGAAACCCCTCAAAAGTGACCCCATTTTAGAAACTACACCTGTCAAGGAATGTATCAAGGGGTATTATCATTTTGAGCCTAAAATGCTTCCCAAAAATTAATGTACAAAATGAAAATTGAAATTTTTAAAAATATGCCATTTCGGTGCCCAATACGTTGCACCCACTTTGTGTTGTCAGAGACCTGCACTCCTAAAACTATTAAGTGGGCCATCCCGGGGGTCAAAAAATTATATATGTGGGTGTAAACTGCTGCTTGGGCACACAGCAGGGCTCAGAAGGGAAGGACCACTGTGCGTTTTAGCTTTTGGGATACAGATTTAGAGGGACCCTCTGGGCGCCATGATGTTTTTGCAGAGCCCTGGAGGTTCCAGTAAACTGGAATTCACCAAGAAGTGACCCCATTTTGTAGGGGCAATTTTAGGGTCTTTTTAGTTCTTTTTTTATATAATTCATTTTCTATTGAGAAAAAGGGATTTTTGGGCTTTATAACTTTATTAATTTTTTTCATACACTTCATTTTATTTTTTTTACATTTTTTTTTACTTTTTCATGTGTCCATTTAGGACACTTCAATCAGCAATACTTTGCTGATATAGAATGCCATGTGAGACACAGCATGCAGGTGTCCCACATGGCATTCCGTAGCAGGATGTCAGGCTGTGTAGACGCACAGCCTGACATCAGAAGGTCCTGGCAGGATCACCAGGTATGTGGGGGCTCCGGGCAGTCTGGGGTCACTGGCCAGACCCCAGACTACCTTTTACTGCTATCGGCACCCTCCGATCTCGCCGCGGGGGGTGCCGATCAGCTTCAATTGTCGGCGGATGCCTTTCGATCGCACCGTGATGTTTCACGGCGCGATCGAAAGGGTTAAAACGTCCAGTCGGACTCAGTTCCGACTGGACGTTATTGAGGAAGGGGTTAGGTGTTAGTAACACCTAACCCCCGTCCTCCCCGCACCCCTCCCCCCGCGAAATAGGTACCTAAAGACAGGACGTATTTTTACAATAGTCCGGTCTTTAGGTACCTGGACCGCAGGCCGTAAATTTACGTACGGCGGTCCTTAACCGGTTAATGTCGCCGCTCCTGCAGCGCTCACTACATGACCACAAAAAAGGATCACTGACTAGAGAGCACTTTTTATCATAGGAGTGTCAATACCATAGGTGTGCACCTCTAATGTAATAGGTATTAAACATGTATTAAAAAAAGTAAAAAAGTATTAAAACTATGTTCACATCTACGGCAGAGGCTATTTTTCTGCAATGTGTGGATGGGATCCACAGGGACTGTAAAATGCTGTGGTTTTTAAAAAGCTATGCATCTAATTAATTATATCATATGAATATATATATATATATATATATATATATATATATATATATATATATATATATTGTTGTCAGGGTCTGGGGTTGCTATGTGGGGTGGCGTAGACACAAAGTCCAGTTTCTTTAGTTCAAAAGAAGGGTAGAGTTTATTTTCACTCAAAAGGGTAATGCAGCAACTAAAGGAAACAATACAGAAATAAATACCTGCCCGTCTAGGCTCTAACTAAACATAGAATAGGTTACCTCACTTAGAATAACAGAAACTAACAGCCAGTAGAATCATTCAGGACACAGCTCCAAAAATATCACCTCTCTGTTTGGCTCTCCAGCCAAGCTCTGCCCAGAGTCTGCTGTTGGAGCTGACTTCTTAAGCTCCCTTGATGAGCAGACTCTCTGCAGCTGAGTCGCTGCTGGAATATCCCCAAAGTGTGGACTGGAGGGGGGTGAAATGACACCAAATCCAGCCCAATACTGAGCATTTACCAAAATATTCAGCAGATGAAAGTTGTCTGCTGAGAACAAACATTCCTTCTGGAGTTTTCTCATCTCACCCACCTTAGTAGTCTGGGTGAGATGTACACCCCCTCCATTACCTGACCAGCCATCGGCTTACATATCCCCCCCCTCTTCTCCAGACCGGAGGGCTGGGCATTTGTGGCCATCATACAATGCACCCTTGACAGGGCATCAGCGTTTCCCAATAATTTCCCTGGCCTGTGTTCTACATCAAACTCAAAATTTTCAAGGATAGGAACCATCTGGTAACCCTAGCATTTCTGTCTTTATTCATTTTCACAAATGTAACAGGAGCATGGTCAGTTATTAACTTAAATTTTCTGCCCAGGTGGTAATACCTCAGGGCATCCAATGTCCACTTAATGGCCAAGCATTCCCTTTCCACAATGGCGTAGTTTTTCTCTGCAGGGGACAGCTTCCTGCTCAGGTACATTACTGGATACATTTGAAACATCTGTCTGCACCAGCAACTCCTTCCTAATGCCAGAGGCTATCAGCACTGGCTGCTGGCATAGAGCTTGCTTTAGCCTCTGGAACGCCTCATCTGCCTCTGGTGTCCAGTGGATCATCACTGACTTCCCACCTTTCGTCAGGTCAGTGAGAGGAGCTGCAATAGAGGCAAAGTTTGGCACAAACCTCCAGTAGTAGCCAGCAATGCCAAGAAATGCCCTGACTTGCTTCTTGGTCAGTGGTCTTAGCCAGTTTTGTATCACCTCCACCTTATTGATTTGGGGCTTTATTACCCTTTTCCAATTACATATCCCAGGTACTTGGCTTCCTCCAGCCCTAAAGCACATTTCTCACTGTTGATAGTAAGGCCTGCCTCACTTATGGAGTCCAGTACTGCCTGCACCTTACAGAGATGACTTCCCCAGTCTGGGCTATGAATGACCACATTGGGCTTTGGTATCAATACAATTGGGTTAGACCACTCACTTTTGGATTCATCAATCACTCCCAACTCCAGCATGTGCTTAACCTCAGCTGACACTACCTCCCTACGTGTCTCCGGTATTCTGTAGGGTTTGAGGTTTACTTTCCTCCCAGGTTCTGTCTCTACATGGTGCTCTATCAGGTGTGTACGCCCTGGTAGATTAGAGAACTTGCGTCTAATTTTCTGCAGGAACTCTTTTGCCTCCTGTTGTTGGGGCACTAAGAGGGTCTCATTCACACGGACTGGAGGGATTGGTGGCAACGAATCACACAGCTCTGTATTTGAGGCCACCAAGGATTCCCTCTGGTTCCAGGGCTTAATCAAATTCACTTGGTAGATTTGAAAAGGCTTCGTTTTCCCTGGTTGATGAACCTTATAGTTGACTGGCCCTACTTTTTCCACGATTTCATATGGGCCTTGCCATTTCGCTAAGAACTTGCTCTCCACAGTAAGCACCAAAATAAGGACTCTGTCCCCTGGGTTAAATTCTCGGACTCTGGCAGAACGATTATAAATTCTGCTTTGGGCCTCTTGTGCTCTTTGCAGATGTTATTTTTACAATTGGCATGACTGTTGAAATGCGGTCCTGCATTTGAGCTACATGCTCTATGACACTAGAGTATGGGGAAGCCGCCATTTCCCAGGTTTCTTTGGCTATATCAAGTAAGCCCCTAGGGCAGTGATGGCGAACCTTTTAGAGACCGAGTGCCCAAACTGCAACCCAAAACCCACAAAATTTTTGCGGAGTGCCAACACGACAATATAGACTTAATACTATGCGGATCCACAATTGCGGACAGTTACTGACCAAAAATTACAGTCATGTGGGGCTTTACAGAGCTTTCAATAATACAAACAACGTTGTACTGAAATGTAAAGGTCTCGGCATTTGGTACTTTGAACAATTAATTTTCACTATTTACATCGCACAGGATCTGTTTTATAGTTACCGTGTAATATTCTTACATCCTGTACTAATATCACGTCTGCTATAAAACAGATACTGTGTGATATAAATAGTGAGGGGACCCCAGACAGTATTATATGCTCTGCAGTGGGCACACCACACAATATTATATTCTCCACAGTACCACAGTAGCCCCCCAGTGTTATATGCTCCGCAGTAGGTGTCCCCCCCCCCCCCACAGGATTATATGCTCCACAGTGGCATCCACACACGGTATTGTGTGCTTATAAATAGGCCCCCCCCCCCCAGTATTATATGCTCTTTAGTACACCCCCCAGTATTATAAGCCACCCCAGTATTATAAGCCCCGCCAGTATTATACACTCCCCCCAGTATTATAAGCCCCCTCAGTATTATACACTCCCCCCAGTATTATACACCCCACCCAGTATTATAAGCCCCCCAGTATTATACACTCCCCCCAGTATTATAAGCCCCCTCAGTATTATACACTCCCCCCAGTATTATACACTCCCCCCAGTATTATACACCCCACCCAGTATTATAAGCCCCCCCAGTATTATACACTCCCCCCCAGTATCATACACCCCACCAAGTATTATAAGCGCTCCCCCCAACATCATATACACAGTGAGCCACTCTCATACTCACCCCTGAAGAGCCGCCGGCATCCACCTTCTTGTCACTGGCGGCGCTGATGACGTCATCGCGCCCGCGTCGGGGCAGAGGTCAAACTCTGCAGCCAGTGTAGGCCGCGGTCGCGCGATCCACGGCCTACCCTGACAGCTTTCAGCTGTATGTGCATTTGCACATACAACTGAAGGCAGTGATCGCTCATCAACGGGGAATCCTGTACCGGATTCCCTGTTGGTGAGCGATCCGGGCGACCGCACGCGTGCCAGCATGGAGGGCTCTGCGTGCCCTCTCTGGCACGCGTGCCATAGGTTCGCCATCACTGCCCTAGGGTGTCTACCATAGACTAATTCAAGAGGGGAAAAACCTATAGACGCTTGCGGAACCTCTCTAATATGAAACATCAGGAATGTCAACAGGCAATCCCTGTCACGACCATCTTTTTCTACCATCTTTTTAAGCACACGCTTAAAGCGTATTAAAGCGCTCCACTAACCCAGCTCTTTCATCACCTTTGACATGAACGGTGTGTCTTGGTCAGTCAGTATCTCTTTAGGTATGCCTGTTCTTGAAAACATATAGAATAACTCATGGGCAATACTCTTTGATGTCGTATTACGCAAGGGTACCGCCTCAGGATAGCGAGTAGCGTAATCTAAGACAACCAGAATATATTGGTGACCTCTAGCTGACTTGACTATTGGACCGACTAAGTCTATACCAATCCTTTTAAAAAGCACTTCAATGATGGGCAGGGGAACCAAGGGACTACGGAAATGTGGGGCTGGAGCATGTACCTGACACGTAGGACAGGACGCACAGTAGTCCTTCAGTTCCCTATACACACCTGGCCATTAAAATCTTTGAAGAATCCTCTCCTGTGTTTTCTCCGTCCCTAGGTGTCCCCCAAGCACATGATTATGAGCCATATCAAGTATCATACGGCGGTATGGCTTTGGTACAAGAAGCTGCTCCACAATTTCCCCATTACTTTTTGCAACCAGATACAAGAGGTCATTATTCATTAGAGATGAGCGAACAGTGTTCTATCGAACACATGTTCGATCGGATATCAGGGTGTTCGCCATGTTCGAATCGAATCGAACACCACGTGGTAAAGTGCGCCAAAATTCGATTCCCCTCCCACCTTCCCTGGCGCCTTTTTTGCACCAATAACAGCGCAGGGGAGGTGGGACAGGAACTACGACACCGGGGGCATTGAAAAAAATTGGAAAAAGTCATTGGCTGCCGAAATCAGATGACCTCCATTTTAGACGAATAGTGGATTTCAAATCCGGGTCATATGAGAATGTGAACTTTGTGACTATGAGACAGGGATAGCTGTACAGGCAGGGATAGCTAGGGATAACCTTTATTTAGGGGGGAATGTTATTAAAAATAACTTTTTGGGGCTCTATCGGGTGTGTAATTGTGATTTTTGTGAGATAAACTTTTTCCCATAGGGATGCATTGGCCAGCGCTGATTGGCCGAATTCCGTACTCTGGCCAATCAGTGCTGGCCAATGCATTCTATTAGCTTGATGAAGCAGAGTGTGCACAAGGGTTCAAGCGCACCCTCGGCTCTGATGTAGCAGAGCCGAGGCTGCACAAGGGTTCAAGCGCACCCTCGGCTCTGATGTAGGAGAGCCGAGGGTGCACTTGAACCCTTGTGCACCCTCAGCTCTGCTACATCAGAGCCGAGGGTGCGCTTGAACCCTTGTGCACACTCTGCTTCATCAAGCTAATAGAATGCATTGGCCAGCGCTGATTGGCCAATGTATTCTATTAGCCTGATGAAGTAGAGCTGAATGTGTGTGCTAAGCACACACATTCAGCTCTACTTCATCGGGCTAATAGAATGCATTGGCCAGCGCTGATTGGCCAGAGTACGGAACTCGACCAATCAGCGCTGGCTCTGCTGGAGGAGGCGGAGTCTAAGATCGCTCCACACCAGTCTCCATTCAGGTCCGACCTTAGACTCCGCCTCCTCCGGCAGAGCCAGCGCTGATTGGCCGAAGGCTGGCCAATGCATTCCTATGCGAATGCAGACTTAGCAGTGCTGAGTCAGTTTTGCTCAACTACACATCTGATGCACACTCGGCACTGCTACATCAGATGTAGCAATCTGATGTAGCAGAGCCGAGGGTGCACTAGAACCCCTGTGCAAACTCAGTTCACGCTAATAGAATTCATTGGCCAGCGCTGATTGGCCAATGCATTCTATTAGCCCGATGAAGTAGAGCTGAATGTGTGTGCTAAGCACACACATTCAGCACTGCTTCATCACGCCAATACAATGCATTAGCCAGTGCTGATTGGCCAGAGTACGGAATTCGGCCAATCAGCGCTGGCTCTGCTGGAGGAGGCGGAGTCTAATGTCGGACCTGAATGGAGACTGGTGTGGAGCGATCTTAGACTCCGCCTCCTCCAGCAGAGCCAGCGCTGATTGGTCGAGTTCCGTACTCTGGCCAATCAGCGCTGGCCAATGCATTCTATTAGCCCGATGAAGTAGAGCTGAATGTGTGTGCTTAGCACACACATTCAGCTCTACTTCATCAGGCTAATAGAATACATTGGCCAATCAGCGCTGGCCAATGCATTCTATTAGCTTGATGAAGCAGAGTGTGCACAAGGGTTCAAGCGCACCCTCGGCTCTGATGTAGCAGAGCTGAGGGTGCACAAGGGTTCAAGCGCACCCTCGGCTCTGATGTAGGAGAGCCGAGGGTGCGCTTGAACCCTTGTGCAGCCTCAGCTCTGCTACATCAGAGCCGAGGGTGCGCTTGAACCCTTGTGCACACTCTGCTTCATCAAGCTAATAGAATGCATTGGCCAGCGCTGATTGGCCAGAGTACGGAATTCGGCCAATCAGCGCTGGCTCTGCTGGAGGAGGCGGAGTCTAAGATCGCTCCACACCAGTCTCCATTCAGGTCCGACCTTAGACTCCGCCTCCTCCAGCAGAGCCAGCGCTGATTGGCCGAATTCCGTACTCTGGCCAATCAGCACTGGCTAATGCATTGTATTGGCGTGATGAAGCAGTGCTGAATGTGTGTGCTTAGCACACACATTCAGCTCTACTTCATCGGGCTAATAGAATGCATTGGCCAATCAGCGCTGGCCAATGCATTCTATTAGCGTGAACTGAGTTTGCACAGGGGTTCTAGTGCACCCTCGGCTCTGCTACATCAGATTGCTACATCTGATGTAGCAGTGCCGAGTGTGCATCAGATGTGTAGTTGAGCAAAACTGACTCAGCACTGCTAAGTCTGCATTCGCATAGGAATGCATTGGCCAGCCTTCGGCCAATCAGCGCTGGCTCTGCCGGAGGAGGCGGAGTCTAAGGTCGGACCTGAATGGAGACTGGTGTGGAGCGATCTTAGACTCCGCCTCCTCCAGCAGAGCCAGCGCTGATTGGCCGAATTCCGTACTCTGGCCAATCAGCACTGGCTAATGCATTGTATTGGCGTGATGAAGCAGTGCTGAATGTGTGTGCTTAGCACACACATTCAGCTCTACTTCATCGGGCTAATAGAATGCATTGGCCAGCGCTGATTGGCCAGAGTACGGAATTCGGCCAATCAGCGCTGGCTCTGCTGGAGGAGGCGGAGTCTAAGATCGCTCCACACCAGTCTCCATTCAGGTCCGACCTTAGACTCCGCCTCCTCCAGCAGAGCCAGCGCTGATTGGCCGAATTCCGTACTCTGGCCAATCAGCACTGGCTAATGCATTGTATTGGCGTGATGAAGCAGTGCTGAATGTGTGTGCTTAGCACACACATTCAGCTCTACTTCATCGGGCTAATAGAATGCATTGGCCAGCGCTGATTGGCCGAATTCCGTACTCTGGCCAATCAGCACTGGCTAATGCATTGTATTGGCGTGATGAAGCAGTGCTGAATGAGTGTGCTTAGCACACACATTCAGCTCTACTTCATCGGGCTAATAGAATGCATTGGCCAATCAGCGCTGGCCAATGCATTCTATTAGCGTGAACTGAGTTTGCACAGGGGTTCTAGTGCACCCTCGGCTCTGCTACATCAGATTGCTACATCTGATGTAGCAGTGCCGAGTGTGCATCAGATGTGTAGTTGAGCAAAACTGACTCAGCACTGCTAAGTCTGCATTCGCATAGGAATGCATTGGCCAGCCTTCGGCCAATCAGCGCTGGCTCTGCCGGAGGAGGCGGAGTCTAAGGTCGGACCTGAATGGAGACTGGTGTGGAGCGATCTTAGACTCCGCCTCCTCCAGCAGAGCCAGCGCTGATTGGCCGAATTCCGTACTCTGGCCAATCAGCACTGGCTAATGCATTGTATTGGCGTGATGAAGCAGTGCTGAATGTGTGTGCTTAGCACACATAAAATACATAGAATAAACATTCCTTCTGGAGTTTTCTCATCTCACCCACTTTAGTAGTCTGGGTGAGATGTACACCCCCTCCATTACCTGACCAGCCATCGGCTTACAATGTATATATAAAATTTTATTTTGAAGCTGGATTCAGAATGGGTAACTTTTTTTCCCGACTACACAATTCTGGTGGTAACACAGGGTACATGAGATATTTTAGCATTTATCTGTAATCTGGCATATACTTTAATTCCACTATTTGTATTGCACAATATCTGTGTTCATTACGTAAAATAATTTCTCTTTCACCAAAGTGTTATAAATAGAGATGAGCGAACACTGTTCGGAACAGCTGTTCCGAAGAGCACGCTCACAGCACGCTCCCATAGAAATGAATGGAAGTGGCCGGCTCGCGGGGGGTTAAGCGGCCGGCCGCCGGCAAAGTCTGCGTGCCAGCTGCTTCCATTCATTTCTATGAGAGCGTGCTGTTCGCATCGGCTGATCCGAACAGTGTTCGCTCATCTCTAGTTATAAAGAGTCGTGATCCGCTGTGACACTTCTATTGCTAAAGTTTTACATCTGTTACATTGGCAAAATACACCCATGGTCTGGATTTGGCAACTGATCAACAATCCCCTCTCAATAAATCTTTTCTAGTCAGCTATCTATTTTGTGTGTTGATACAGTATATCACTGTTAGGATTGGGTCCCACAGGGTTCTCTCCCAGCGCACAGCGCCACCTGTGGGTCAATCTAACGCTCGGCCTCGGGAAGTGAGGTGTCTGGAGTGTAAGTCCAGCTTTCAGCCTACTGAGCATGCTCAGACTTTTTGGAACCGCTCAGAAGCTAAGTCCCTTGTTGCCCAGACTGAGCATGAGTGGTGAGGTTATCACCACCGCCCTATTGGGCGGGGACTTGCCTTTAAATTGTGTGAGCCGACGCCCGCCTGGTGCTCACACTTTATCTAGAATTGTTTATGACAGTAGTTCTAGGCTATGTTCCTCTGTTAATAAGACCTGTAAATTCCTGAACTGGCAGCTCTACACTAGGGCTTGGAGCCGTGGTCTCTGTTCCAGCCCGTGGCGCTGTCAGCAGGTTTGGTCTCAGGTTAGCCTGTGCCCTGGCCCTCTAACCCTGCCAAGATCTAATACTGGGGGTCTGTTAGCCGTTGACCTCTGTTTGTGTGGCTGACCAGGAGTGACATTTAACCCCTGGCAGCCTGCACATGTAGCATCTACTCATAGGTGCGTTTATCCAGTGCAACTAACTGGTGTATGTTTGTTTGCAGTATGTTCACACTGTGGCACAAGACTCTGCTTCCCAGTGCTATTAACTGGTGTATGTTTGTCTGCTGTCTGTTCACACTGAATCTTCCGGACTGTCCAGTGCAGCCAACTGGCAGTTGTGACTTGGGCCTTGTTCAGACATACGGCTGCCCATCTGGGCTTGTGGACCTCGTTGCAGTGTTTTGCAGTTTAGCGGTTCTGTTTGTGTTAATTATTATTTATATATATATATATAATATATACACACACAGAACCGTAACAATAACCTGATCATGCTGACTTCTGGGATAGTGGCCGGTTCCTGGGTTGGAGGACAAGCGTTACCATGATAAGGCCATGCTGCAGGTAACAATGTCAGCTGTACATATTTTACAACTACACATTTATATTGTGGTAAAATGATGTTCTATATGTTTGTATGTGTATTGTGTTATTGCATTGAAACCTACAGCCAATAAAGAATTGTGTACTGTGGTGAGTCAGTCCATTGAATTCCCATTCATTTCAGGGACTGCTGCCATTTTACCTGCAGTGTAAAGGGGTTACCTGGTTTCTAACATTGATGTGAAATCCTACTCTTAGGAAAGGCCATCAATACTGGATCTCCTGGGTCCAACACATGGGAACCCCACAGATCACTGGTAACCTCTTAGTATTGGTTACAAACCATGAGCCACACGTTCTTACTTGCTATATAAACTGTAGCAGTGAGTGTAAGTATTGCAGTGCTGTCCCATAGATTTCATTGGGTCAGTATTGCAGTGCCTATACTCACCACTACAGTTTGCACAGTGAGTGCGCAGCGCAGTTCATGACATGTAAACTATACCGAGGGCCGCGCAGTCTGGGTACCGGTGATCTGCAGGGGTGTCAGACCCCAGATCTATGTTAAGGTTATGCCGTCAATGTTAGAAACTGAGTAACCTCTTTAAGCATTTGTTTTAGTCCTCCATAGACTACAGCTGGCTTAGCCTGGGACCCCATTTGATGTAAACGCAAAAAGTGGAGATTTTCAGTCATTGCAAGGTGGATGGGATTCTAGAAAATTCCATCAACACATTGCAGAAAAATATGCGCAATGGAAACACTGCAATTTTCAAAAAGCGTTACAGCACAGCATGTCAATTATATCTAAGGAGACACTGGCGGTTTCTGTGAGATGCACTGCCGGAAAAAACGTGACACGTTTTTGCTGTTCTTTATCCCGCAGTGCCTTTTTGAAGTGGCCTGCTACATGGGGCCTTGGCCTTAAAGTGTATCTGTTATTTCATTTGACATTCAGAATAAGCGGCTGTATGTGTGTACGTAAGAAGTAACACTATAACTGACATGTTTTTTTACTTATATTCTGCAGTTTTTAGCAGTTTCTGGAGTTTGAAGTCGCTTCTGAGGTGCCATACACAAAATTGAGAATCTGCTGTGCAACTCTCTCTGTATCACACACAAACAGCCCAGGACCATGCAAGACATACATAGGAAAGTACTGGCATGACGTGATATGAGGAAAGTGATTTGGTTGTGATAGAAACTATTCATCTCTACCATCAGTCTAAGCCCCCTTGCAGACAACCGTGTGCTAGGTCAGTGTGTGATCTGGATTTTTCACAATGAAAGTTGTTTCAGTAGGATAGGGAAGGATTGTTTTGTTCATTTATGCAAAGATTGTTGTTCAACTATTTAAGGGAAAAATGATAGAATAATAATTTTGTTAGAATCAGCCTATTAATATGCCAGTAGAATGGGGGGGGGGGGGGGTACCTGCTGATATAATGTAAAGCACCATCTATATGTCATATCACTGTAATCTTTAATTAGTCTTCATTGCACGTGGCATGTTCAACATGACCTCTGGCTATTACCACTCTAGTCTTCAATTATATATCCTTTCTGTAGACGATGTCTTAGTTATGTATTGGCTATAAATTCCACAACATGAGGGGAAAAGGAATTTTATAGCTAGTTTCATAATAGCCTGTGCAGTGGTAGGATCAGCTTTGGGAAACCTGCGGCACAGGTTATTCAAGTTGTGTTCCTCTATTTTCCAGAAAGGAAATGTTGGAAAAAACAAAAATACATCTCTATTCATTTCAATCCCACAATGTGAACAGAATTAAATGCAAGAGAATAAACTGCATACGTTATTAAGCAGATCTCTTACACCTCATGAGGCTGGTATACATGGCAGGATGGCTGTAGAGTCTTTCTTAAAAGTCTTCCCCTCTGATGTTTCATGGATCTAACTAGAGACTAGGAAAGCCAGTCAAGCGACATCAAGTCAATAACTCCACTGGATAGGTAATAATTGCTAGATTTGTGCTAGTCTGACCACTGAGATCCCTACTCATTGCCACAACAGGGAACCTCGTTTTCCACCAGTAGCAAGACTAAGGTCAGGAGGAGTAGAATAGAGTGATGGTTACATATGCTCGCTCAAATCTCGAGGAATGACGAAAGCCACCGTTCCATTCACCTTCTACTAGCCATTGTCTTGCTGGTGGGAGGACGAGGGATACAATGGGTGGAGGCCCAGTGGTCGAACCCCTAACAATCTAACAGTTATCTCCAATCCAAGTAACTTTATATCACTGATAACTCTTTAACAAATCCTCTTTGTTAAAGATCCTCTTTAACAAAACTATAATCTTATGTAACTCTTTATTTTAGAAATCCAAAAAGCTCCTATATACTGTCAGCTACAACAAGGAGTAATGGAAGGACACAGTCTTAACATTGGTACCATTAATTATTCTATTACATAACAAGGTTATGGAATAGTTGTATTACACCTCTGATATATTGCCATGAATACAGGTGAACATTGTCCTGTGTAGTGTGTTCACAGCTTCTTCATATACTGGAGAGATCTATCAATAATACATGATATAGCATTATGAGCAAGGAAAGTGGTTTTTCCAAGTAGAATTCACTCTGCCCTTCATATTTAATTGCTGGTGATGTCATTTACTATGTGAAATGAATTCTTCCTTCATAATGTAGCAATACAATGTCAGGGAGTGGGGGGCTTGTATTTCCCATCAGTACTCATCTTTCCACTGATATGTTCATCTAATACAAACATGTATAAATGTATCTGCTTAAACCCTCACCAACCCAACAAAGGACAAAGAGCTCTGTACAGATTCTAAGCCCCTTCTGCACATTTTTCCAAAGAATTTTCCAATGAAGAAAATTTTAGTGACCCAAATAATACTGAGAATAAAGGTTCCTAACCCCAATCCCAAGCAAAGAATTGCCAGTGTATGCCGTCTATTACAAAATAATGAGTGAGATGGAAAAAAGCCAAGCATGCTTACTCCATTGTAACCTGATCCACGATAGGCTGACCGTGCATGTGTTTGCTACTCTGTAGTAACTAGCCGGGGCACATCCTGATTTGCCATAAAGGTCAAGCAGATCCCTTTCATTCAGTACTTCAAACATAGCATTGTCAACAAAGCAGTATTATAGATAATATGTCAGACGTCACATATGTGACACAGATTGTATATTATGAAACACCCCAAAAAGGACATGGAGCAAGTACTGTATATGGACCAATACAAGGAGTACTCCATTTTTGCTATGATCCCCTATACCCTACTCTTTGCAGAAACACAAGCATGTCAGTTCAGTTTAAACTGCATATATATATATATATATATATATATATATATATATATATATTTTAGATTGTGGTTTGCTCTATATTTTGTTTGCACAATCCAGTTTACACTTGTTACATCTTGATATTATATTACGTAACAATTTTTAAAACAACAAAAATATATAATCAACATTTACACAAAAATAAACATAAGTATCAAAAGACCACTTATTGTTTTTCCAATACATTCTCCTATTGTATTGATGCTGTTTCATGAATATGATACTCTAGTTACTATTACACTAATAATACCAGCCAACAAATGTATGTCTCTAAAGCAGATCATACACATAAGACAGCTGTCAGACAAATCTCCGTTGACTCAATATGCTCGCTTAGAACAGCCAAGCATTCAAGTTTATAGGGGATAAGTAGTTCCCAATGTTTTTCATTAGGGAAACAAAGGTTCAGGCAGGAATTCAGTAAAGAGCGAAACTCTTAAGATAGTATACAGCGAGTCTGAATCTGGCTATAGTCATGAAACAATCACCAGCCTGTAGGTCTGTTTTCCATGTAGGATTTTATAGCTTATGCTATGAACAGCTGCATCATGATCTGTGAGTTGTTCCATTTTTTTATGACAACTTTGTCAGTACGTGTTTGTAATCCGATTAGACAAATGTAATGATGGACAACCAGCTGACACTGGCTACCAGCTGACACCTCGATTTCCCAAAACAAGCATGATACAATGTAACCACTCCAAAAGTCTACCTCTTTAAGAAAATCACCCCTTACCGAGACCTTGTTTCCTATAACAGTCTTTAGTTCAACCTCGTCCAATCTAGCATGCAGACTGGATATCTTTTACAGAGGCCCATAGCCTTGAAAACCACTTTTTAATGCAATTTTCTGTTGTCTCAGAGGTTTTACAGGACTAGATTTCAGCTGGTAGCCCCTTCCCAATACTTCAAGTAACAGATTGCTACCTATCGTCTATTGAAACAGAGTCAGAAATATAATAAAAAGGAGGTTAATCATTGTCAGGGACATATTTGATGAGATAACAGAGACACCAATGGCGTCTGTGACCCCTATAAAATTCCCAATTACACCAGAGTCTGCTCTATATTCACCTATTCACTCCAAGAGCACTGAATATATGAAACACAAGACAAGTCCACAGAATAGCTAATGCTAGCCTTAAATATATGGGCTGGACGGAGCAAGAATCTGTAGAGTAGAGAATTACTTTTATAAAAACTTCATCATTTGTTCTTAGTGCTGATGATAGTGACCTGCCAACCAGTGATCCCCAGTACAACCAGTGCAACGTGTGGGAGATGGGTGATGGGTATTGGTTGGAGAATCCATTGTATTCCCAGTGCAGCTGCTAATGTAAGGAGCTGTCCATCAGTAGTCAGTCCTGGACAAATAGTGAGTGACAGGGAGCCATGTGCTGGGTGAGTGCCCTGACACTAGTCTGCAGGTGATGACTGGCAGGTCTATGGAGCAATGCTAGTAAGTGCAATAATCTAGTCTTCACATTGTCACCATAGACTCCTTTGTATGTCTGCTGTCATAACACATAATACCTGTACAGCACTAAGTACTTCTTAATACAGTATATACAGTATATGGGACCCACTAGCTATAACCACTCTGTCCCTAGGAATACATACTAGGAATACTGTAAAAGACGTTTACCAGTGTTCACAAAGAGCAGGATGACCCCCAAACGCCTCATGATGAGAAGAGCAGCTGAATCTTCTATCACATAGGGCAGAAAGTAAGATTCCGGGTCTATTCCAGCAGCAGCTCCATCCCCTGCCAGTCTCCAGGATGCTAGGAGTCTCTCAGCAGTCCCCAGTCTCTCCTTAGCAGTGTGTGATGTGATTGAGCTATGTACTAAGAGCAGGCGAGAAGCTGCTGCGCGCTCTCCTCCCTCCTGCGCCCCGCCCCCTCCCAGCTCTGTACTGCGAGCTCTACTTTCTCAGCTGTGGTGACACACAATGCTATTAATTGTATTGCACACATAGACTGTGGTGTAGTTGTTTTCTATGATGGTGCTCCATAAAACAAGGAGACATTTTTGTTCTTGAGCAAGTTAATCTGTGGCAGTCACCATAGAAAGAGGAGAATAAGCTGCAGGACATCAGTAGAGATAACTACAGTGTAACCCCATTACCAGGTAATGTGAAATCCTAAAGCCTATGTATGGTGAGGAACCTATAATGGTGTGATATGTCATGTACCATCCATAAGGCACCTGTAATTCTGGATATCATGGTGTATCATCCATAAGGCTCCTGTAATTCTGGATATCATGGTGTATCATCCATAAGGCACCTGTAATTCTGGATATCATGGTGTATCATCCATAAGGCACCTGTAATTCTGGATATCATGGTGTATCATCCATAAGGCACCTGTAATTCTGGATATCATGGTGTATCATCCATAAGGCTCCTGTAATTCTGGATATCATGGTGTATCATCCATAAGGCACCTGTAATTCTGGATATCATGGTGTATCATCCATAAGGCGCCTGTAATTCTGGTTATCATGGTGTATCATCCATAAGGTATCTGTAATTCTAGGTTATCAGGGTGTATCATCCATAAGGCGCCTGTAATTCTAGGTTATCATGGTATATCATCCATAAGGTATCTGTAATTCTGGATATCATGGTGTATCATCCATAAGGCACCTGTAATTCTGGATATCATGATGTATCATCCATAAGGCGCCTGTAATTCTAGGTTATCATGGTATATCATCCATAAGGTATCTGTAATTCTGGATATCATGGTGTATCATCCATAAGGCACCTGTAATTCTGGATATCATGATGTATCATCCATAAGGCGCCTGTAATTCTGGTTATCATGGTGTATCATCCATAAGGCACCTGTAATTCTGGATATCATGGTGTATCATCCATAAGGCACCTGTAATTCTGGATATCATGATGTATCATCCATAAGGCACCTGTAATTCTGGATATCATGGTGTATCATCCATAAGGCGCCTGTAATTCTGGTTATCATGGTGTATCATCCATAAGGTATCTGTAATTCTAGGTTATCAGGGTGTATCATCCATAAGGCGCCTGTAATTCTAGGTTATCATGGTATATCATCCATAAGGCACCTGTAATTCTGAGTTATCATGGTGTATCATCCT
Source organism: Leptodactylus fuscus (assembly GCF_031893055.1). NCBI lineage: Eukaryota > Metazoa > Chordata > Amphibia > Anura > Leptodactylidae > Leptodactylus > Leptodactylus fuscus. The sequence continues at coordinate 161,066,912 of NC_134269.1, read as the reverse complement.
TGAGGCACCTGTAATCCTGGGTTATGATGTATCATCCTTGAGGAACCTGTAATTCTGGATATCATGGTGTATCATCCTTGAGGCAACAGTAATTCTAGGTAATGATGGTGTATCATCCTTGAGGCACCTGTAATCCTGGGTTATGATGTATCATCCTTGAGGCACCAGTAATTCTGGGTTATCATGGTGTATCATCCATAAGGCACCTGTAATTCTGGGTTATCATGGTATATCATCCTTGAGGCACCTGTGATTCTGGTTTATGATGTATCATCCATGAGGCGCCTGTAATCTTGGTTTATGATGTATCATCCATGAGGCGCCTGTAATCTTGGTTTATGATGTATCATCCATGAGGCACCTGTAATCTTGGTTTATGATGTACCATCCTTGAGGCACCTGCAATTCTGGATTATCATGGTATATCATCCTTGAGGCACCAGTAGTTTATAGAGTGGGTTATCTGTCATGTTTAGGAGTACAGAATGTCTCCCTGTGTTCCTTTGTATCATTTGACAATATTGAGGTGAGATTTGTCAATAATTTTGAAGGCTGTATGAGTTTGGAAAGAAAGGTTAAAACTTTGCTAAATTTGTGAAAGAGACTGGTAATAATGAGTATAAATATACTTGGCTCTAAAGTTGCTCTACTTTTTTGTAAGATTAGAGTCTTTTCTGTCATAGAAAATTATCAGCAGATTAGCCTGAATTCTACAACACCAAATGGTGCCCTTTTGGGACTACATAGTGGAAATGTTGCAGGTTTGACACAGATTTCAGCCTCTGCATTGCAATAGTGTAATTTTGTGGTATAAATCTGCAGCACATTTCATTTCAGCAAACTTTCCATGATTTGTTAAATGGGTTAACCATGGTTTGAAAGTGTTGGCCTATCATTGAAGTGTAACTAACTTTTGGACAACTTTTTGTATTTGGGTTGTTAACAAATTTTGTGATATACGTTATTAACATATTATGGCTCTTTTCTGTGAAATCTCGATTTTTTTTCATTCTTTCTCTTGTTTCTTTATTGAGAACTGTCCCCTGCTTGTCAGTGTGTATGGTGTACGGGCTGGTGTGTAATGAAGACAAAATGAGAGGGGTTACTTCAAACAGTTACATCTAGGGCACTATATAATGTAGAATAATGCTTCTGGTGTTGTGTGAAAGAGATAAACTTTCAATATTAGGTCAGCGGGGGTCCAACTTTTGGATCCTCCAGAAACCAGCTGTTCTCCCAGATAAGCAGCTTCTGACATTGTTTACATGCTGGTTGATACACTGCTTACTTATCGTATTCCAGATAGTGGAGGTTGTGCATACTGCAGCAATGTCCCTTCAACTTGTATGCGACCCTACTGCAATACCCTATATACTATTTAGAATATGGTGAATGAGCAGTGCAGCACCAAGCATGTAAAAATTGCATGCAGCTTTGTCCCAGCCAAAGAGCTGAAATGTGTGGTCCAGAAAGTCAGATCTCACAATCTAAAATGTATCGTCTATGTTAAAGGAAGCCTGTCACCAGTGTCAAGCAAATGAAACCAGACCCACATGATCGATATGTTAGAGTCACCTGAATCACTGTAAGAATGGAGCGACAGAGGCGCAAGTCCATTGTGCTCCATTCATCTCTAGGGAACTGCTTGACACAGCCATGTAATAATACCAGGGCAGATATATCAGTTGTGTCTAACCGCTTGTTGCATGCAGAGTATTCTTTCCAGTGTAGGGAGAAATACCCCATTACAGCAAGTGTAGTGGATGCTAGAAACTGTCCCTGAGAATAGAACAGGATCAGTTCTGGCAGGTATATTCCCTCCAATGTTTCTGTACCACACCAGATGGAAACTAAGCTGGATTTCCACACATATATAAACCCAGCTATACATTGTTATGTTTATTGTTCAGAAATCCCACTAATATATTCTTTACCAAAGACTCAGTCACGCTGAAAAATATAAGAAAATATTTTAGGAAGTTCTGATAATTTTGGATGTAGTGCTTCTGTCAATGAGGTGTTCTGCTAACTACAGGTAATATAGTCTCGCAGATGGAAGTACTACATGTGTAATATGACCCATACAGCTCTATACCCCCTGCAGAGAAGGAAAAACTGAAGTTGTACAAACTTAACCTGGTGCAGCTGCTGGAGTCACCGCACAGGTCAATGCACTTGCTTCTTGTGTCGCCTCCGCACACTGCAGAAAAAAGGCAGAACAGAAGGGTTCAGAACAGAATCCTGCCTATTGAAATGATGTCTGCTAATGTCTTTCATCTCTTTGTTTCTATGGACTCATTTAACGTTTGGACAATTCATGAAACAAAAGTAAGCGTCTGTCAGTGCCTGTGGACCCTGCTGAATGCACTACAGTCAGGGGACAGAATGAATGGGAACTACTCTATATACCATGTATTTGTTCATTTACAAATTCACATTGACTGAAAAATTTCAAATTATTTCAATCAGATATTCAATGTTTTCTGTTATGGTGACTGGACCCATATTGTGTATACTGCTGGTCATACACATGAGCTTGTTCGGTCCACAGCTGTCTCTAGTGACTTGACTGTAAACATGCACGCTTGGCTTTACCAAGCGTGCATGTTTATTTCAATAAGCAGGAAGGAATACGTCACTGCCTGGCTCCTATGTCAGCAGCTCATCTCCCACAAGAACAAAATACTAGATGCTTTACATTTTTTATTTATTTAAATGTAGATTGAGAGTCCCACATAGAGCTCACAATGTACATTTTTCCCTATCAGTATGTCTTTGGAATATGGGATGGAAATCCATGCAAACACGGGGACAACATACAAACTCCTTGCAGATGGTTTTTTGCCCTTGGCGGGATTTGAACACCAGGACTGCAAGGCTGCAGTGCTAACAACTGAGCCACCATGTGGTCCCCCCTGATGCTTTAAAATTTAACATATTGAACCCTCTTTTTTATACAATTGGCAGGTCCACATACACACAAGGTCACTGGTGGATTCTGTATATAGCACACAGGGTATATACCAGCTCAGGACACTTAAACAGAAACGATAAAGGTTATTATTTACCTAATGTCTGTGTTATAGGGATCCAAGATAATCTATTTCATTCCTCATAGACGTAAGATTGGAGGTAAGTACTACAGTTTACTAGCTGTTGGTTCTAACAAGCCATGAGCAACTTCTTCGTCAATACTCAGTCATTAATGTAGGGGTTAAATCTGATAAATAGGCAGAAACGGATTTGAGTTTTTTGTGTAAACAAATGACTAACCACTTGCTTCCAATTCCATCCATTATTTGCATCCAGTAGTCTGATCTGTTAAAAGATGTAAAAACCACGATGGATTGCTTTATTTTCATACTATGTTTCAAAGTACAAAAACTAAATTCATTTAGCAGTGAATTTGGAACTGACCCCTGCCTGCTGCCAATGGCATGAAATATTACTTATGAGGTCATTGACAATCGCTATCATTGTGCATAAATGTCACCAATGAACAACAGATCACAGAAAGGAAATGAGAATTATTTTACAGCGGAATTCTGTGAAATTTCTGAGACTAAACAATGCATCGTCTCTATGTACGATGAAATAGAATATAATGCTAGAAAATAGATTTTCCATGTACAATATGTCCTCATAGACAAGCAGCATGTTCTATTAGTACTGCACATTGCTATTGCTAAGGGGCACAGCAGAATTGTGTGCGCTTTGCTGGACACACAGATGGGCTGTCACCAGCACAAGTAGCAGCTGCTAAAAGGTTTGTTGTGGTACAGTGTGCTTAGTAATAAGCTCGGAGTCTTGCTGCGGAATCCAAGGCTTCTTTGCCATTTTCACAAATTAAAATATTGATTTTTCATTCTTCCCACTTAGCAGCTTACTTTTTCACTTTCCTAACAAATGGAATAAAGTAGTGTAGGAGGTTACTTACGGATTTCATTGTGTTATATGTAAGAGTCTATATTCAGGATTGTTTTATATGAGGTTGTAAGTAATTGCCCCCGTTCTACCAGTGAGGTGGGGTGAGGGGGATGGTGGGCGCAGGCCATTTATGATATGCAGTTTACTCGCGTTGAATGCAAGAATGAAATGTACAAAGTAAAGTAGTCCCATCAATTCCTCTAGTTATGGTGAGAATGAGGAATTCATCTCATGGGTTCAGTAAAGGTCACTATTTGTATAATGAAAATTTTCCCCATATATTTTCTGAATCCATTTCTCACTGTTTTCAAGACCTCTGTTTGCTGTCATTCAATAGGAATCCTTATTGTGTCCTTCCATATGCTTAAAAAAATCAGTCCTGGTCTTGTGATGCTTACACAGGTGCTCAGCTTGCTGCAAAACTTACCTTTAGGTCCCACGTTCTGGAAACGCAGCTTTTTTTGTTGTTGCAGATTTTGCTGTGGTTTTTTTGAGCCAAAGCTAAGAGTGGATTGAGCACAAGGTAGAAATATAAATTCTTTTTATAGGCTTCCCATTCCTTTTGTAGCCATTTTTGGCTTCGGCTCAAAAAAAAAATGCAACAAAATCTGCAACAATAAAAGCTGTGTTCATGCAACGTGGGGTTTAGCCTTAAGGTTGGGAATTACAATTTTACCCCAGTCACTAACATTAGGGAAGGCGTCACAGAGCAACCTGCGGACTTATTTTTGTGCCACAGAAGTCACAGTGACATCCCAGGTAGCGGCTGCCATGCAGCTGAGATACGGGCATGAGCTGGCCAAATGCCCCAAGTAGGCACAGTTTTCAAAAACCCCATGGCTAAAACCCTATGTTGCGGACACGCAGCTTTTTTTTTTGTTTCACATTTTGCTGTGGTTTTTTAAGCCAAAACCAGCAGTGGATTGAGAAGAAGGGAGAAGTAGAAGTACATATATAATTCCTTTTGTTCATTTAGTTCTCTGTGCGGAGTGATCTTCGTTTGCCCTGATGTTGATTATACAGCCTGACCACAGTTGGGAAGAAGAACCTCTGATAGTGCTCCTTCTCACACTTGTGGGGTGAAGTAGTCGTTCACTGACGGTACTGCCCAGTGTTATGACAGTCTCATACATGGGATAGGAGTTGTTCTCCAACATGGAGCTCACCACGGACAGTATCCATCTGTCACCCACCACCTGTACTGGGTCCAGGGGGCTCACCAGGACAGAGATGGTCCTTCTAACCACCCTGTCAAGTCTATTTCTATCCCTGGCTGGTATACTACTCCCCCAGCAGGCCACTCCGAAGAAGATTGCTGATGCTACCACAGAGTTGAAAAAGGCCCTAAGAAGTGGCTCCTGGACTCCAAAGGCCCTCAGCCTCCTGAGCAGGTAGAGCCTGCTGTGACCCTTTCTATGCAGCACATCCAGGTGATCAGCCCAGTCCAGTTTATTATTGAGGAGCACACCTCATATCATACGCATTGGGAAAATTCAGGTGGAAAATTTGTACAAGACAAGTTACAAGGACAATGCAATGCACATGTACCTTGTAATGTGTTGGACAAACAGTTATGTGCACTCAGGTAAATGAAGCATGTTTGTGGTTTGTACATCTTCCTCTATGCAGACTGTAGACACCTCCGTCCTCTTAGGATCAGTATTCATCTACCATAGTACATAGTACAAGTAAGATAAATTACTGCATGAGTAAACTGTAATGTTACGAAAAGTGGCAAAACAGGTTTATCTGTCTTCCTTAGCCTGTAGGTCTGTCTTTTCATATCTGCTTAAAGGTTGTATTAAGAAATATGTCACTTTGTCCGCTAGGGATTTTGCAATGACCAAATATCTTACAGTGATTCTGAAGACTATGAACCCAATTGTGTGAACCCATAGAAAAGATCTACTGTTCTGAATTAGTAACACAATGTGTGGTCTGTCATAAAGAGACTTCACCCCATTCATTGATCTCATAAACCATAGAACTACTCAAGGATTTATGAGGGGGGGGGGGATCTCTAAGCCGTACTTATTTGAATCTGCTCCAATATTTCATATATAGAAAAAAAGACAACAACGTAAAAGTACATAAAATATACAAATATATAATATGTATTAAAGGTAGCCTTTGATGTGTGCCTGACCACTGAGTATCTGGCCACTACAACCCCTAAAGATCATGAGAGGGGCAGTCCCTTGGATGGAGCAGAGGTCACACAGTCATTCAGTCTATAGGAATGCCTTAGATAGCCAAGCACTGTACAAGTCTTGTCTTTTTCAGTCATATGAAGATGAATGGAGCAGCAGTGTGATCGCTTTTCCATTGATAGGGAGGTACAGTGGACCCCAGTTCTTGTTATTGGTGGAGGTCCCCAGGGGTCAGACCCCAACCCATCAGACACTTCCATAAGATAGGTGATAAGCTTTATACTTGGCACAAATCCTTTAAGTGTAGCCCTTTTCTTCAGTCAAGAAAATCTACAATTAGTGTTCTCAATGGAATAAGATCAGGTTGGACCAGTAGATTCAGTCCGCACTCCATTTTTACTATGTAAAAGTTAACAAAAGGATTGTCTAGTTTCCAGCACTCATGTCTGTGCATTATTTGGACAGTCTGTGTATTTCAATGGATTGTACAATATATGGAGAAAAGTATTGGCCCCCGGCTGTTATCATTGAATTCAGGTGTTTCATTCATACCCATTACCACAGGTGTATAAAGCCCAGAACCTATAGCCATGCAACCTCCCTTTACCAACATTTCTGAGGGAATGGGTCAGTCTAAAGAGTTCACTGAACTCCGGTGTGGTGTTAACATCAGCACAAATATACCATGGGTATAGCATGGGATTCCAAGGCTAACCAGCTGCTAGCTGCATGCCACCCTTACATCACAATGCCAAGTATTGGGTGAAGTCATGTAAAGGTTTGGGAAAGGTTCAAGTAGAAAAAGCATAAGAAGTTTATATTTTTATCTTTTACATAAATGTGTGCATAGATCCCAAGTGAATCTATGGAAATCCAACACTAAAGACTCCTTAATTGTTCTATTCATCTTATTGGTTGAGTGGTTCTTCTGTTGTAGATTCCACCTTACAAGCCTTGCATTGTAAGGATTAACTACTAAGAGCTTCTCAAGTTATGACAAGGGCAAGGAACTGAATAGACACTTAAATGATCATGTCAACAAGGGTAATGGGCAGAGTTTTTCGGTTTTCCTTATTATTCTGATCGAGACAAAAAGTGTCTCCATCAGTTATTTTTTCCTTGAATACATTTGGAGTAATATATTTCCTTGGGGTAATAAGTATGGAGTCATATGATCACAGTCAGTTGTGACAATTAGCATCTATGCTTCTAAGACAATATTTTTTACATTATTGTCACGTGGAGCGCAGATATCTCCATACCGTATGGTTTCCCAGAATTATGATTGACTATTACCTATTTGCGTACCAGGTTATTCTTTCTATATACACTAGTTATGAAAAGGGGATGTACTCTCTACTTGGCGAAATGTGTAATAACAATGACTTGCCACAAAACACTAATCTACATTCCCAATATGTGGCCTTTAACAATGTAAAGGATTTGTGACAGAGCAGAAAAGCTTCTTTCCACATAAACAAGAATATTTTACAGCAAAGCTGTAAAGCAAAAATCCTGCCAGAAACCATCTTTTTACAATTTCAATTGCTAGACATCTTTTTTCCATATAACTCACAGTAATGGACTATGGTGTGATAGTGATATATACGGTAGTCCTTCAACCTATTTGGAAGTGATGAAATATTACAATTACTGTACCTCATAGAGTGTAAGCCCTTGTGGGCAGGGCCCTCTATCCCACTGTACCAGTCATTCATTGTTAGTATTATATCTGTATATTTTGTGTACTGTATGTAAACCCCCAAATGTAAAGCACCATGGAATTAATGGTGCTATAGAAATAAACAATAATTATAATTCACATTTATTGTAAATCATCATAGACACATTCAAAGCGTAAAAGAAGTTTTTAGGTCTACAATCCTTTTTTCTCAACTGTGTTCTTGACAGCATGAGAATTGTGGAGCTAAAAATTCTCCCATACTTCATTGGGACAAGTGAAATAATATGTCTTCATTGCAGATCACACGGATTAAAAGCCCCACAGTTCAGATACCAATAGGTTTCCAACCGAAATATGTCAATGTTTGTGCAATGCGTCTTTTAATGCTGGAGTTTTGGTCTTTGGTGATCACTGAATAGAACATTGTGAATAATGATATCTGTGAATCTGATCCTTTATTACAATCCTACCACAGGGATATTATATGGTGGCTCCAATGTGTATAGAGAACATTTCCAATAATAATAACATTATATTAGGCCATTTGAAGTTATACATATCATCGCTACATGTATTGTAGAAGTGTATTATTCTCAATGACTGCTCACCGTGTGTAGTGTTTCCTTATCTTATTAATAATATGGAGATGTAATAAAAATGGGATATTGGTTGCCTCTTATTAACTATTTCTTTCCTTCATGGAGCAAACACCTGTGCCCTGGGGATTACAACTGTAACTTAATTACTCCAGCGACCTATCAATTTCTTCCCAATTAAATTAGGTAAATATAGGAGACCGAGGCAAACACACAGCAAGACAGCAAGTGCCATGGTCTGGACTCAGCCTCATATTTCACTTCTCTTATCAGCTGTATTTATATTAGCGGTAGCTATACGTGAATACACAGGCAGTCTCCAGTCCACAGCCCCACCTCCCTCAGCCTGAACATACATGACACATGGCGCAAAGCACTTACTGTCACATGGAAGAACCTTGATTTGTGCACAGCTTGGTTTTATGATTTTATAGGAAACACTGATTTTTTTTTTCTCCCCTAAAACTGTTTTTATCAAAAATGCACAAAAATTATACAGCGTAGAAAGAGCTATATACTGTACAAATATCTTGGAGGATATACATCAAGAAAATAGCTGCCCATTAGATAAAATAAAGCGTAGCAAAGTAGTATGGTGCATTATTGCAAGGACAGCAGAATAGGATTAAAAGGGTTTTACCATTTCAGCAATCTATCCCTTATACACATCATTGGGAGTCCAACTACTGGGGGGCGCACAAGAAGAATGGTGTTTTTCTGCCTGTTCTGAATGCAGAGATGGTCAGACAGGAGTACCCAAGCCCTATTCATATCAATGGGAGCATCAAAGATAGCCGACCATGATCCCTTTGGAATGAATGAAGTAATTCTATGCCTGTCCAACCATCACTACATTCAGGGCAAGGAGAAAAAAAAAAAACCCTCAAGTTCTTGTGAATATTGGTGGGTGGAACCCCAATAATCTGCAACTTATCTCCTATTCTGTGGAATAAAATATAAGTACAGTGGGGCAAAAAAGTATTTAGTCAGTCACCAATAGTGCAAGTTCCACCACTTAAAAAGATGAGAGGCGTCTGTAATTTACATCATAGGTAGACCTCAACTATGAGAGACAAAATGAGAAAACAAATCCAGAAAATCACATTGTCTGACTTTGTAAGAATTTTTTTTCAAATTATGGTGGAAAATAAGTATTTGGTCACCTACAAACAATCAAGATTTCTGGCTCTCACAGACCTGTAACTTCTTCTTTAAGAGTCTCCTCTTTCCTCCACTCATTACCTGTAGTAATGGCACCTGTTTAAACTTGTTATCACTATAAAAAGACACCTGTGCACACCCTCAAACAGTCAGACTCCAAACTCCACTATGGTGAAGACCAAAGAGCTGTCAAAGGACACCAGAAACAAAATTGTAGCCCTGCACCAGGCTGGGAAGACTGAATCTGCAATAGGCAACCAGCTTGGATTGAAGAAATCAACTGTGGGAGCAATAATTAGAAAATGGAAGACATACAAGACCACTGATAATCTCCCTCGCTCTGGGGCTCCACGCAAAATCTCACCCATGGGGTCAAAATGATCACAAGAACGGTGAGCAAAAATCCCAGAACAACGCGGGGAGACCTAGTGAATGAACTGCAGAGAGCTGGGACCAATGTAACAAAGCCTACCATCAGTAACACACTACGCCGCCAGGGACTGAGATCCTGCAGTGCCGGACGTGTCCCACTGCTTAAGCCAGTACATGTCCGGGCCCATCTGAAGTTTGCTAGAGAGCATTTGGATGATCCAGAAGAGTATTGGGAGAATGTCCTATGGTCTGATGAAACCAAACTAGAACTGTTTGGTAGAAACACAACTTTTCGTGTTTGGAGGAAAAAGAATACTGAGTTGCATCCATCAAACACCATACCTACTGTAAAGCATGGGGTTGGAAACATCATGCTTTGGGGTTGTTTCTCTGCAAAGGGGCCAGGACGACTGATCCGGGTACATGAAAGAATGAATGGGGCCATGTATCGTGAGATTTTGAGTGCAAACCTCCTTCCATCAGCAAGGGCATTGAAGATGAAACGTGGCTGGGTCTTTCAACATGACAATGATCCAAAGCACACCGCCAGGGCAACGAAGGAGTGGCTTTGTAAGAAGCATTTCAAGGTCCTGGAGTGGCCTAGCCAGTCTCCAGATCTCAACCCTATAGAAAACCTTTGGAGGGAGTTGAAAGTCCGTGTTGCCAAGCAACAGCCCCAAAACATCACTGCTCTAGAGGAGATCTGCATGGAGGAATGGGCCAACATACCAACAACAGTGTGTGCCAACCTTGTGAAGACTTACAGAAAACGTTTGACCTCTGTCATTGCCAACAAAGGATATATAACAAAGTATTGAGATGAAATTTTGTTACTGACCAAATACTTATTTTCCACCATAATTTGCAAATAAATTCTTACAAAATCAGACACTGTGATTTTCTGCATTTATTTTCTCATTTTGTCTCTCATAGTTGAGGTCTACCTATGATGTAAATTACAGACGCCTCTCATCTTTTTAAGTGGTGGAACTTGCACTATTGGTGACTGACTAAATACTTTTTTGCCCCACTGTATGTGTATTGCATTAATGTGGTGGAAGATGATTCTTGATCCAGGAGCCCAAAACAATAGATCTGAGAGGTCAAGTGTCTTGACCAGATCTAGGAGGAGATCAGATATAGTCCAAAAGAACAATTTTAGTGCTTCTCCACAGAAGATAAAGTCTGGTCTGCATGAGTGTGGTATTCTGTCCATGCAGAAGGTAAATAACAGATGACTGTAACACCTGCTGTCTGCACCTGCCAACTTACTACATCTTCCAGCAAGCATGGTGGCCAAGTTATCTTGTCTAGATTCTACCAGTTCCCTGTACCTCCACAATACCATACACATATACCTCCTGATTATGCTGCGGCTGGGTCTGGTAATGGAACCACTCCAAGTGGTAGGAACATCCCCATGCAGGGATTAAAGTCCCTTAGGAGAGACCCCCAAGTGAAACTGGTTTAGTAACACAATGGCCTCACAGCTTGGTGTCCACTACAATGATACACAATTGGATCAAATTGTTGTTGGATTGTCTGTGAGACATAAAGATGGGAAAGCAGGATCTCAGCGGAAACACGGTCTGACATGCAAGGAAGCTCTACTTATAGCCTGCGTGTAATACTTCTCAATCTGGGGTAGTTAAATACATTTTTATAACTATAATGACCAACCAGCAATTGAGAGGAACACAATTGGAAATTGTGGCTCGTATAAGCTCATATAAGCTTAGACAAGTCAAATCAGTCCTGACCATATATTGGCTCCCTTCCTCCATGTCACCTTTTGCACATGAATCTTTCAGATTATTATGGAGGAATTGATAAGGACATTTTTCACAGCAAATTTCTAGCCTCAAGATGAGAGGAGGAACCGAGTAACAAAAAGTCTAGCGAAAGTCCACAGCCTGCACAAAATGTCAGCTCAGGACTCTGGAGGGGAGAACCTGTGTGTGCCACGGGACCAAGATCAAAGAATACTAATCAATAATAGACAGGAAGCTCACGGTTTGGGCAGGTTGTGTCAGTTCAGGTCTGTTTGCAACTTATAATCACTAGAGATGAGCGAACAGTGAAAAGTTCGATTCGAGTAGTTGCTCAATACTCGACTGTTCGATCGAACTTCGAACCCCATTATAGTCTATGGGGAATAAATACTCGTTTAGGAGGAAACCACTATTCGACTCAGGAGGGTCACAAAGTCCACTATGACACCCCAGGAAATGATGCCAACACCCTGGGATGTAACTGGGACAGCAGGGGAAGCATGTCTGGGGGCATCTAACATGCCCAAGTCACTGTATTACGTCAGGATCCCTTTCAGCTTGCGATATACGCAAGCTGACTTTTTCCCATAGAAATGCATTGACTAGCGTTGATTGGCCGAATGCTATACAGATTACAGCATTCGGTCAATTAACGCTGGTTCTGCCGGAGGCTCATCTGTGAGGAGGCAGAGTCTAAGATCAGACCAGAATGGAGACTGCTGTGGACCGATCTTAGACTCCGCCTCCTCCGGCAGAACCAGCGTTGATTGGCCGAATGCTGCATATGTTTAAACATATCCGATGTACTATCAGAAGGCTGCCAGCAAGTTGTATGTACCTGAGGAAGGGCTATTTGCCCGAAACGCGTAGTTAACTTAAAGAGGACCTTTCACCACTTTTGGGCACATGCAGTGTTATATACTGCTGGAAAGCTGACAGTGCGCTGAATTCAGCGCACTGTCGGCTTTCCCGATCTGTGCCCGGTGTAAAGAGCTTACGGTGCCGGTACCGTAGTGCTCTATGGTCTGACCATTAGCCAGAGACGTCCTTCTGCCTCGCGGCGCCTATCGCGCTGTGCTGTGGAGCGGGGAGGAACGCCCCCTCCCTCTGCTCACACAGCTCGTCCATAGACGAGTATTATCAGGAGCGGGAGGGGGGAGTTCCTCCCCGCTCCACAGCACAGCGTGGTTGGCGCCGCGAGGCAGAAGGACGTCTCTGGCTAATGGTCAGAAACGCCCTTCTGACCATAGAGCACTACGGTACCGGCACCGTAAGCTCTTTACACCGGGCACAGATCGGGAAAGCCGACAGTGCGCTGAATTCAGCACACTGTCAGCTTTCCAGCAGTATATAACACTGCATGTGCCCAAAAGTGGTGAAAGGTCCTCTTTAATAAATTGTCTGAAGATCATCAGCTCTGTTGTTGGTTTGTGCGTGCTGTACCCCACTCCTCCTACCTGATTGGTTTTTTACCTTGAGGGATCCGTTTCCAATGCAGTACTCTGTGTCCGGTTTTAAAAAAAACGGTTTCACCACGGAGAGCTCAAAGCGCTCACGGCCGGACTCAGCACGACAGATTTCCATCTTCTGCCAGCAGAAGACTGAAACCTAATACGGCGTGCCGAACGCTGGTGTGAACCCAGCATAAGACACTTGTTTTCACTCAAGATTTATCTATCTAAGCCTAGAAGATTTCTTTACCAAAACCAGTCCTTCCATTTCCTCATATAACAGAGAGGCCGGTCACGGTGCAGGTGCCTTTGGCAAGTTTTATAAAATAATTGGGAAACAGGTTTCCCAATGGCCTTTAGAACAGCAAGGTGTCTTGACCTCTACCACTAAGACAACAGCCACATGGTAGCTGTTCTGTCCATTTCTGTGGCCCTTTTCCAACCACTGCAGTTTTCCTCACAATCCATAGGATAAGCCTTCAATATCAGATCAGTCCAGCTTCCAGCACCCCCACTGATCAGTCTATTGAAGGCCACATCACTGCTGGACCTGAGGTCGCAGTCACTAAAAGACTGTCTTATTGCTCTCAATATGAGAATAGCAGTTTTGCAGTTGTGTTACCTTTTTAATCACTAACTGAATTTAAGGGGTTTTCTCATCTCATTGTCTTGGCAGCTTTGCCTGCAGTGTCTACTTCTTACTTCCTGAATTTCTCTCCTCCCTCCTGCTAAATGGGACATACAATCTTTCTGCAGATCAGATAATATGCAGATGCTTGTACAGAATGGAATCAGTGTTATCTGTGTGTTTACATTTGAGAGATAACAGACTCGGCTTTATCAGCAAACTACAATTAACTGAATGGTCCTGCCAGCACTGAGTAAGTGATGTCACTTGTCCTATCTCCCAGGTCCATAGTTATAGCAACGTTGTGTAAACAATGGAAGGAATAAGGTCACATTGCACGCAAAGAAAGCAGATTTCTAAAGCAATTTATTTAGGAAAAGTCTTCAATTTACATAAGCTACCAGTACAGATGGGATCCTTGAGATGGGACAACCCCTTTAAGAATTTTGCAGGGCAAGTTGTCAAGGCTACTCAAGGACTCTTCATCATGCATGTTATAAGAACATATGTAAAGAAATAGACATTTATACAGAAAAGTACAAATGGTGCAATAAAATACATAAAAACATCACAATAAGCTTGGAGAATCTTTGAATAATTTCCGGATAAGCAGTGTGAAAGTTTTATTGTCTCTAAACTGATGTTACTTTTAGAGCAGTGTCAGGCTGAAGGTCCTTGTGCCTGCCAGATAAAATGAGCCCCTAAGAAATAAACTATATATTCTTAAGTTTGGGTGACTTCTACTTGAGCCTGGGCACAGAAGAGGATCCTCTGGTACTCTAGTGGGTCTGACACTGGTTCAAAGAGCTGTTAACCCCACTATCTGTGTTACAAAATCCGTCCTGTATGAGGAATGCCATAGACAGTGTGTGGGAGGGGGGCATACTGAGGAGCATATAATACTGTATGTGGGGGAGTACTGAGGAGCATATAATACTGGGGGGCATACTAAGGAGCATATAATACTGGGGGGGTACTGAGGAGCATATAATACTGGGAGGGATGCGTAATTAGGAGCACATAATACTAGGGGTCATACTGAGGAGCATATAATACTGTGTGTGGGGAGGTACTGAGCAGTATATAATACTGGGGGCATACTGATGAGCATATATTACTGTGGGGAGGGAGTACTGAGGAGCATATAATACTGTGGGGAGGGAGTACTGAGGAGCATATAATACTGTTGGGGGGATACTGTGGAGCATATAATACTGGGGCTACTGTGGTACTGTGGAGCATATAATACTGTTTGTTAGGCCTACTGTGGAGGATATAATACTGTAGGGGGGGCTTGATGTGGAGCATATAATACTGTCTGGCGTCCCCTCACTATTTATATCACTCGGTATCTATTTTATAGCAGACGTGATATAGTACAGGCGGTAATAACATTGCACGGTCACTACAAAACAGATCCTGTGCAATGTAAATAGTGAACATTAATTGTTCAAAAGTATAAAATGCAGAGACCTTTACATTTCAGTAGAAACTTGTTTGTATTATGGAAAGCTCTGTAAAGCCCCATTCATACGGCTGTAATTTGTGGGTCCGTAAATGTCCGTAATTGTGGATCTGCACAATATTAAGGTTAAATTGCCCTGTTGGCACTTCACGATAATTTAGTAGGTTTTGGGCTGCAGTTTGGGCACTCAGTCTCTAAAGGTTCGCCATCACTTCCCTAGGGTATTAGGTGCCAATGCTTTTCTTGCAATTCCATGTACCATATGTTATGTATGTTATGCACTCTCACCCCGACCCATATAATAAAGTTACTATGTTATATAAATATTTGCAAACAACAGTGAAATAGCTTTTTTCCATAAATGTGCTATTATTTTCCAAAGCAGTGAATCAAAAATATCCATGTGTATTTAGTATTAACAGAATTGTATTGACCCATTGAATAAAATTAACATGTTAGTTATAAAGCAATGCCAAATGTAAAATGCAAGATGAATAGTGGCAGTTAACCAGTAAGTACAATGTACCTGATCCTGCAATATACAAACCCCTATATATCAATGTCTATGGAAAATGAAAAAGGCCTTTTTGGTAAAATAGTATCAGCACATAGGGGGTTAAATCCTCAGCTGCATCTGTTACCATGGTAACTGCAGCCACCAACCAATAAGATTGCTGGATCTGAATTTCAAAAAGCAGTTGGTGCCGTCAGTTACTGCAGTGATGGAGGAGATGGACGTTGTGCGCGCGGCTCTGCAGAGGTGATCACTGTACGGTGACGTCTTTGGTAAGAGATCTGATCATATTGCTGAGGATCTTAAGACATGACCGATCATTAGACAGCACATATTACAGGTAACAGCAGGGGGCGACTCTTATTAAGTGTCCATTATTAGTCTCAGTTCACATGAGGTTCTCTCTACATTATTCTGCTTCATCATTTATATGACAAATAAGAAATATTTCCATTATCATCTTTGCTTATTTTAATAAGATTTCTTCTTGTGGCCAATGGCGTCAATTGTAATCTGTTAGCTCCGCTCAGTCAGGTTTGGGTTATTATGGCGCCCGGCAGGATAGCACTGTCAGCTCTGCTATTCCACATAGATATACAAGTAAGAACTTTATGATTTATATTATATCAATATGAGATCTAAAACATATCAGATGTATAACAGATAACATGATGGACATGACGGACAGATCTTCTGATTATAAAGCAGTAATGTACATTGTTATTGGGCCACTGCTCTGATATTGGGCACAAAATATCTGTTTAAACTAACTGATCATAGCTCTTACCTCGAGATACCGGAGCTTAGGGGACAATAGTGGAGTCCAAAGTCCCAGAACAGGTACAAACAATACAATAGTATAGTACAATAATGCAGTAAATAAAATAATACAATAATAATAATAATATAATACAATAATAAATAATAATAATAATATAAAAATAGAAGAGTATAATAATGGTAATAGTGATGTCAGCAATAAAATTAACAATTTTTATGATTTCCTGACGTCTACCATCATTACCCCTAGTGCTGAACGGGAAGTAAGTAAATGGAATAAATAAATAAAGTAAATAAAATAAAATAATGTAAGATTAAAATAAAATATTATAACTTTTTATATGTAAATCTATGTCATGTATATATCCATGTACAGTATATATATCAAGGTGCCACATGTATAATGTTCATGTATAATATGTAAATTTGTCATGTACTGTATATATTTATATGTTTAGAAATATCTGTAATTAGTGACCACATGTAATGAAGATATCAAAGAATCAATCAAAGAAGCTTTATTGGTACATCCGAATAGATATTTGGCATTGCCGAAGCAAGTAAAGTGGAGGGGGAGAGTTGGGGTTGGGAAGGAGAATGGGGGGGGGGGGGTGATTTGGGGTCTCATCTTCCCCTTAGTTGGTGGCAGGTGAACACATATTGGGCAGCGATCTCTACAGTCGACTCCTCTTCTCCCAGTAGGACGTAGAATTTTACCACAGGTCGCAGGATTGGACATGCGGCTGAGCACAATTTACTACATGTTGCAGGATCAGACACGCAGTACCACACGTCACAGGATTGGACACGTGGCTCAGCACGCGGTATGACACGTCGCAGGATTAGACAAGTGGCTGAGCAGGCGGTATCACACGTCACAGGATTGGACACGCGACTGAGCACACGGTACCATACGTCGCATGATTGGACACGTGGCTGAGCACGCGTTACCACACGTCGCAGGATTGGACACGTGGCTGAGCATGCAGTACCACATGTCGCAGGATTGGACACGTGGCTAAGCATGCAGTACCACACATGCCACATGTAAATTTGTCATGTACTGTATATATTTATATGTTTAGAAATATCTATAATTAGTGACCGCATGTAATGAAGATATCAAAGAAACAAAGAAGCTTTATTGGCACGTCCAAATAGATATTTGGCATTGCCAAAGCAAGTAAAGTGGGAGGGAGAGTTCGTGTTGAGGGGGAGGATGGTGGGTATGGGAGGGGGGTGATATGGGGTATAATAGTCTTTGGGGTCTCATCTTCCCCTTAGTTGGTGACAGGTGGACACATATTGGGCAGCGATCTCTACAGTTGACTCCTCTTCTCCTAGTAGGATGTAGAATTTATCACAGGTTGCGGGATTGGACATGCGGCTCAGCACCATTTACCACGTCGCAGGATTGGACAAGCGGCTGAGCATGCGGTAACATACGTCGCAGAATTGGACACGCGGCTGAGCACGCAGTACCATACGTCGCAGGATTGGACACTCGGCTGACCACGCGGTACCACACATCGCAGGATTGGACACACGGCTGAGCACGCGGTACCATACGTCGCAGGATTGGACACGCGGCAAAGCATGTGGTACCACGTCGCAGAACATGGCTCAGAACGGGGTACCACACGTTGCAGGATTGACATGCGGCTGAGCACGCGATACCATACGTCGCAGGATTGGACACACGTCGCAGGATTGGACACGTGGCTAAGCATGCAGTACCACACATGCCACATGTAAGTTTGTCATGTACTGTATATATTTATATGTTTAGAAATATCTATAATTAGTGACCGCATGTAATGAAGATATCAAAGAACCAATCAAAGAAGCTTTATTGGCACGTCCGAATAGATATTTGGCATTGCCAAAGCAAGTAAAGTGGGGGGGGGGAGAGTTGGGGTTGAGGGGGAGGATGGTGGGTATGGGGGTGATTTGGGGTATAATAGTCTTTGGGGTCTCATCTTCCCCTTAGTTGGTGACAGGTGGACACATATTGGGCAGCGATCTCTACAGTCGACTCCTCTTCTCCTAGTAGGATGTAGAATTTATCACAGGTTGCGGGATTGGACATGCGGCTCAGCACCATTTACCACGTCGCAGGATTGGACAAGCGGCTGAGCATGCGGTAACATACGTCGCAGGATTGGACACGCGGCTGAGCACGCGGTACCATACGTCGCAGGATTGGACACTCGGCTGAGCACGCGGTACCACACGTCACAGGATTGGACACACGGCTGAGCACGCGGTACCATACGTCGCAGGATTGGACACGCGGCTGAGCACGCGGTACCACACGTTACAGGATTGGACACACGGCTGAGCACGCGGTACCATACGTCGCAGGATTGGACACGCGGCAAAGCATGTGGTACCACACATACCACATGCAAATTTGTCATGTACTGTATATATTTATATGTTTAGAAATATCTATAATTAGTGACCGCATGTAATGAAGATATCAAAGAAGCTTTATTGGAAAGGCCCGAATAGAAATTTGGCATTGCCAATGCAAGTAAAGTGGGAGGGAGAGTTGGGGTTGGGGGGGAGTATGGTGGGTATGGGGGGTGTGATTTGGGGTATAATAGTCTTTGGGGTCTCATCTTCCCCTTTATTTGGTGGCAGGTGGACACATATTGGGCAGCAATCTCTACAGTCGACTCCTCTTCTCCCAGTAGGATGTAGAATTTACCACAGGTTGCAGGATTGGACATGCGGCTGAGCATGCGGTACCATACGTCGCAGGATTGGACACGCGGCTGAGCACGTGGTACCACACATACCACATGTAAATTTGTCATGTACTGTATATATTTATATGTTTAGAAATATCTGTAATTAGTGACCGCATGTAATGAACATATCAAAGAATCAAAGAAGCTTTATTGGCACGTCCGAATAGATATTTGGCATTGCCAACGCAAGTAAAGTGGGTGGGAGAGTTGGGGTTGGGGGGAATGGTGGGTATGGGGGTGTTGATTTGGGGTATAAGTCTTTGGGGTCTCATCTTCCCCTTTATTTGGTGGCAGGTGGACACATATTGGGCAGCGATCTCTACAGTCAACTTCTCTTCTCCCAGTAGGATGTAGAATTTACCACAGGTTGCAGGATTGGACACGTGGCTCAGCACGCGGTACCATACGTCGCAGGATTGGACACGCGGCTGAGCACGTGGTACCACACGTCACAGGATAGGAAACATGGCTGTGAATGCAATACCACACGTTGCAGGATTGGACATAAAGATGAGCATGCGATACTACACATCGCAGGATTGGACACACAGCTCAGAACGTGGTACTACACGTCGCAGGATTGACATGTGGCTAAGCACGCTGTACCACACGTTGCAGAATTGGACACGCGGCACAGAACGAGGTACCACATGTCGTAGGGTTGGACACGTGGCTGAGCACACGGTACCGCACGTCGCAGGATTGGACACGTGGCTCTGCACGTGGTACCACACGTCGCAGGATTGAACACATGGCTGAGCACACTGTACAATACGTTGCAGGATTGGACACGTGGCTGAGCACGCGGTACCACACGTTGCAGGATTGGACACGTGGCTGAGCACACTGTACAGCACGTTGCAGGATTGGACACGTGGCGCAGAACGTGGTACCACACGTTGCAGGATTGACATGCGGCTGAGCACGCAGTATAACACGTCACAGGATTGGACATGTGGTTGAGCACGTGGTACCACAGGTTGCAGGATTGGACAGGCGGCTGTTGCAGGATTGGACAGGCAGCTGAGCACGTGGCACAACACATTTCAGGACTGGACACGCAGCTGAGCACGAGGTACCACACGTCGCAGGATTGGACACGTGGCTGAGCACACGGTACTACAGGTTGCAAGATTCGACCCTCAGTTGAACATGCGGTACCACACATCGCAGGATTGGACATGCGGCTCTGCACTCCGGGTCCTCCTGCTAGAATATATATATTTATGTGTATGGCATGAGAAAGGCTCCAAGCATTGGAGCTAAAATGTCGCACATGCAATACACTATTGAACTATTTTCGGAGTGTTGCCTATTTCTATTTATTGATTATATATATATATATATATATATATATATATATATATATATATATTTGTCAATAATGTAATAAGAATTTCTATATACAGCATATATTTACAGAGCCCATCAACCACTTAGTGGCCTTATTACGATGGCTCCCTACACTAACACTTTATATATAAGACAGGAGATAAACTTTTTATATTCTCACTGTTACAGTGCAGTCTATAAGAACTTGATCTCTGGGGGTCTTGTCTATGGGGGAAGTGCAGCATTTTTTTTTTTTTTTATAAAA
This sequence comes from Leptodactylus fuscus, assembly GCF_031893055.1. Classification (NCBI taxonomy): domain Eukaryota; kingdom Metazoa; phylum Chordata; class Amphibia; order Anura; family Leptodactylidae; genus Leptodactylus; species Leptodactylus fuscus. Next base: position 161,046,059 of record NC_134269.1, on the reverse strand, counting down.
GTAAAGTCTTAGAGTAGGGACCCATCTGAATGAGGTCGCCGTGACGTGGCAGATGGGCTCGCACAATTTATCAAACTGTGCGCTAAGAACCTCACATTTATAACTGTAGTCAGTGACACGTGAAAGTGTAGTTGAAGATTCTCACTAAGAAGTAGAAACCCACTTGTCAGAACTCTGAATGGTTAAAACTATTCTGGGTGCATCAGTCCTAATCTAATTTACCTTGTCTTTTAATCTTCCGCATTTAATTTACTTCTTAGGCTGCTTTCACATGGAGTTAACACACCGCTCATTCTGACACGTAAACACGTTCAGAGTGAGCGGAGTAAAACAGAATCCCATTGAGATGAATGGGTTCGGTCCTACATGCGCTACCCATTGAACTCAATGGGAGGCTTTTTTACCTATTACTTTTAATGTGATATGCGCGTATCACATTAAAAGCAATAGGTAAAAAAGCCTCCCATTGAGTTCAATGGGTAGCGCATGTAGAACCGAACCCATTGAACTCTCAATGAGATTCTATTTTACTCCGCTCACTCTGAACATGTTTACGTGTCAGAATGAGCGGAGTGTTAACTCCATGTGAAAGCAGTCTTAGATTGACTTAAAGGGGCATTCCAGCAAGAAATATTGGGTAGAAGGCAAATATTAAATTGGTTCCATCCAAGTCCAGAGGCTGGTACTAGTATTTCATTTCAACGAGCCATATTAAGTGTCAGTGATTTTTAGAAAATATGCCTTCAATATATGACAATACATCTTGCTGCTGTTACATAGGAGAGGTTGTAAAAGAAGTGTTACTGCAGCCTCTAGTAGTATAAAAGTTTTGGGATTGCAAACAGCAATTTCATTGTTTATCAAAGGGGTCACTATTGAGGCATCATAATGTGTTGGTGATATATGGGGGCATTATAGTGTGTAGGAGACACTAAGGGGGGGGCATTATACTGTGTGGGAGACACTAAGGGGGGCATTATAGTGTGTGGGAGACACTAAGGGGGGCATTATAGTGTGTGGGAGACACTAAGGGGGGCATTATAGTGTGTGAGAGACACTAAGGGGGGCATTATAGTGTGTGGGAGACACTAAGGGGGGCATTATAGTGTGTGGGAGACACTAAGGGGGGCATTATACTGTGTGGGAGACACTAAGGGGGGCATTATACTGTGTGGGAGACACTAAGGGGGGCATTATAGTGTGTGGGAGACACTAAGGGGGGCATTATAGTGTGTGGGTAACTAAGAAGGCATCATTATTATGTTACAGAAAGAAGGGACAATAAATATGTGGGAGTACAAAGGGACTGAGGAGGAATGGGCAAGGTCATAGGGAGTATGGGCAGAATTTAAGGCATAGCTTAAAATACCAAACTAAGGTCATTAATTCTTTACAGAAAACATTTAGGGCCCATTCACACGGGCACAAAAGGGGCGGATTATGGCACGTAATTCACGTCATAATCCGCCCCCAAACAATGGTGGTCTATGGAGACCACTAGCGTTCTTTTTTCCGCTAGCAGCAACCTCCGGAGTCGGCCCATTCATTTGAGCCGACTCTGGAGGGGGAAGCCCCCACGTCACTCTCGGTGCCAAATTATGCACAATGCATAATTATATTCTCTTCTGTCAGATGGGCGGTCCTGGGATGGAGCAGACAGAAAGGGACCACCCACCTGACAATACAGAACATGTAATGAAGCCAACAGAAATGATTACTGGGAAATGTAGAGAATAAAAAATCCAACTGCACCAGAATCAGTGGAGCTGCACCTATTGAGGAATGCAAAGAGTTGAAGCTGTTGGAGGTGGTAAAAGGTCCTGGTTAAAGTGAATGAGACAAAGCTGCAATATGAAGCACAACTGCTACATGTAAGGATGATTTGTGTAGTACGGACTAACCAAATGGACATACAGTCCTATGAAAAAGTTTGGGCACCCCTATTAATCTTAATCATTTTTAGTTCTAAATATTTTGGTATTTGCAACAGCCATTTCAGTTTGATATATCTAATAACTGATGGACACAGTAATATTTCAGGATTGAAATGAGGTTTATTGTACTAACAGAAAATGTGCAATATGCATTAAACCAAAATTTGACCGGTGCAAAAGTATGGGCACCTCAACAGAAAAGTGACATTAATATTTAGTACATCCTCCTTTTGCAAAGATAACAGCCTGTAGTCGCTTCCTGTAGCTTTTAATCAGTTCCTGGATCCTGGATAAAGGTATTTTGGACAAACAATTCAAGTTCAGTTAAGTTAGATGGTCGTCGAGCATGGACAGCCCGCTTCAAATCATCCCACAGATGTTCAATGATATTCAGGTCTGGGGACTGGGATGGCCATTCCAGAACATTGTAATTGTTCCTCTGCATGAATGCCTGAGTTGATTTGGAGCGGTGTTTTGGATCATTGTCTTGCTGAAATATCCATCCCCGGCGTAACTTCAACTTCGTCACTGATTCTTGAACATTATTCTCAAGAATCAGCTGATACTGAGTGGAATCCATGCGACCCTCAACTTTAACAAGATTCCCTGTGCCAGCATTGGCCACACAGCCCCAAAGCATGATGGAACCTCCACTAAATTTTACAGTGGGTAGCAAGTGTTTTTCTTGGAATGCTGTTTCTTTTTGGACGCCATGCATAACGCCTTTTTTTTATAACCAAACAACTCAATCTTTGTTTCCAAAATGAAGCTGGCTTCTCCAAATGTGCTTTTGCATACCTCAGGCAACTCTATTTGTGGCGTACGTGCAGAAACAGCTTCTTTCTCATCACTCTCCCATACAGCTTCTCCTTGTACAAAGTGCGCTGTATTGCTGACCGATGCACAGTGACACCATCTGCAGCAAGATGATGCTGCAGCTCTTTGGAGGTGGTCTGTGGATTGTCCTTGACTGTTCTCACCATTCTTCTTCTCTGCCTTTCTGATATTTTTCTTGGCCTGCCACTTCTGGGCTTAACAAGAACTGTCCCTGTAGTCTTCCATTTCCTTACTATGTTCCTCACAGTGGAAACTGACAGGTTAAATCTCTGAGACAACGTTTTGTATCCTTCCCCTGAACAACTATGTTGAACAATCTTGTTTTCAGATCATTTGAGAGCGGGCTGTCCATGTTCGGCGACCATCAAACTTAACTGAACTTGAATTGTTTTGTAGAAAGAAATGGTCCAAAATACCTTCATCCAGGATCCAGGAACTGATTAAAAGCTACAGGAAGTGACTAGAGGCTGTTATCTTTGCAAAAGGAGGATGTACTAAATATTAATGTCACTTTTCTGTTGAGGTGCCCATACTTTTGCACCGGTCAAATTTTGGTTTAATGCATATTGCACATTTTCTGTTAGTACAATAAACCTCATTTCAATCCTGAAATATTACTGTGTCCATCAGTTATTAGATATATCAAACTGAAATGGCTGTTGCAAATACCAAAATATTTAGAACTAAAAATGATTAAGATTAATAGGGGTGCCCAAACTTTTTCATAGGACTGTACATGGGGTCCTTCAATACAGCTGACTGAGAGGGTGCCGAGAGTCAGCCCCTAATAAACCTAATGATGCCTTATCCTAAAGATTCATTTTTCAAGAACTGGATAACCCCTTTAAATTTTCAATGCCAATTTAACATGTAACCAGGCAAAAGCATGTAGCCCAGACAAAAGATGTATTCTACACAGGCAGCACAATAAATCCAAATTCTTGAAATGGGTTGAAGTTACAGAGGTTTTCAGACTACCATTGTTTAGCTAGAAGACAAGGCTATCAGTACAATGTTTCCATGCAGTTCAATGCCACATGCTTAGAAAGTGTGCAGAGGTAAATAATATACTTAAGTAGCGCTACATTGTTTACATGCTGCAGCATTCAAGTCAGTGAAAACACCATAGGTAGTACCATTACATTTGTTACACCATTTTTGTAACAAATATAATAAATGAAAACTCCTTTAAATGTATTAATAAATATATATTAATATATGTAAAAACTCAAGATATTCGGATACAGTGGTAATCTAGAAGATATTTCCAACACAGGACACTCTGTGTGAGTTTCACAGACAACTATGTAGTGTGCTACTGGCTGACTCAAAATGGCTGACTCAAAGAACAATAGTGTGCAGACATGCAGGACTTTGTGTCTGGTAAAAAAAAAATGGCTTCATAGCAGAGAGGTACAAGATGCTCACGGACGGACACTGACTGCCGAGTTTCCGTCTCCTGTCCAGTTTTTCGGACAGAAGACGGAAACCCACAAAGTAAGTGCGTAAGTGTGAACCCGCCCTAAAGGAGACTTTTGATCCTCCGCTGTAGCACACATATTTGTAAGTCAGACAGTCCTATTGTGTTGCTACTGCATTCCCTATAGTTACATCCTTGCTTATTTAACAGGAGCAAAGGTTACATTTTCCCACACAAAAATCCCATTTAACAGTTTCATTGATTGGTGGCTGGATTTTATTAAAGAGGCTTTCTAGAAGTAAAATCTATGGCAAGAGACTAGAAATGGATGAGAATGACCACTCAGTCATTCACCCGCCAAGGCAGGACGCTGCCATAATGAGGTCCACTGGGCCGTTCCAGCATCTGCCATGTTGGTGTCTGCTATTTTATATGAATTCTGTGACAAAGGTGCCTGTGACAATGATGCCTATGCTAACTAACTGGAGTGCAGTCATTTTAGAATCAGCCAAGTGAGAAGATCAAAAAAAAATCAAGAAAAGGAAACCTATATCCTGAACAAATTTCACCATTCATGCATTTCACATTCTTGAGATAATAACCTCCTTTTCTATATACTGTTACAGCCGTAATAGATAAAAGAGAGACTTGTCAGTCACACATAATAACAATGGAATGAGAAGTATGAGCTTCAGTTACTGTAATATTGCAAAACGTGCATGAGCTGTACAATACATACCAACAAAGAAGACATGAAGGCAAATGCTTACATTCTCATACTTCTATATTAAACACTAAGAAAACTGAGAAGAGCTCAACGGAACCCATAGGCAAGAAACCATGCATATCATGTTTGCTGTTTACTAGTTTTGAAGGGAATGGGAAGACAATGGATGGCATGTCTCCAAGTATCTGGACAGGATCAGCTTGATCAGGTATTTTACTTTAAGCGTAGACAATGTGCACTAGATGCAGGTTAGACCTGGGACTAAAACCTGGGGTAGAAGCACAGAAGGTAACAGCAGTCATTGCAGGAACAGTCACATAATAATAATAATAATAATAATAATAATAATAATGTTTATTTATATAGCGCCAACATATTCCATAGCGCTTTACAAATCAGACACGAGTCACTTTTTAAGTCAAGTGCACATCAATACTACGTAAACACCAGTAATACCACCATACAGTATAGTGGTCCACACATATGCTTTGTAGAGGATTGTCATGCTGCACACTATACTATACATGAATATCCATCCCTGATCAGTCACAGATAGCCTACATAACAGTTAAAGAGCACCTGTAAGCTCTCCTGACATGTCTGCTTTAGTAAATACTTCTATTCCATATGGAATAATTCAGATGCACCTTTTCTCCTATGAATAAATTGATCCCAGACCAATATACAAAAAACAAATCTTGCTTTACAGCCAGCGATGGGCTGTTTATGACATCAACATGCTCCACACTCAGAAAACAACCTGCAGCCTATGACTGTAGGTGGTAGGGTAGGAGGCCATCAGTTCTCTGGCCCACTTATTTTTCAACTAGATACAGTTGTAAGGGTCCATTCGCACTGAGTTTTGTGGTGCTGATTTGGCCACAAAACTTGTGTAAAAAAGAAGTACTGTAAAACTGAAACCCATTGAGTTCAATGGGTTGTGTCTTACACGCGCTGCCCATTAAACTCAATGGGAGGCTTTTTTACCTATTGCGTTCAACGTGTTACATGCGTTAAGTATCTATGGTATGTTCTGCATTTGTTTACATGGTATTAGCTTCTTAATATGTAACTTCTTGTGTACCTGTCACGCTAGCTCTCTGTCACTGCTCCCCCTCCTTGTCTCCCTAGCTAAACTACACTAAGCTATCCCACCCTAGCTATGCTAAACTAGGCTAGGCTATCCTACCCACTGATCTCTACAGCGCATGTCTAGAACTCATCCTCTAGACTGCGCATGTGCTGGAAGAGAAGAGGAGAGGAGGACCCTTTCCAGCAGTGAAACGGATCACCAGATTTTCAGAAAGTGTCCTTGGGGCAGTCACATGACCACCCCAGGGATATAGGTAATTTTTCGGACTATAAGACGCACCTAGGTTTTAGAGGAAGAAAATAGGGGAAAAAAAATTTGAAGCAAAAACTGGTAAAATATTTAATATATGGGAGTTGTACCGTATTTTACGGACTATAAGGCGCACTGGACTATAAGCCGCATTGCCCATGAGCGCCTTATAGTCCGTCTCGGTTCATATATAAGGCGCACCGGACTATAAGCCGCAGTCCGGTGCGCATTATATGTTATTGAAAGCGCCGGCAGGCAGACTTTGCCAGCGGCCGCTTAACCCCCCGCGTGCCAGCCGCTTCTATTGGAAGCGCTCGGCAGGCGAGGAGGGGCTCTATCAGCAAAATCATGCTGATAGAGCCCAACCGTAATGTTGTGAAACTTACCGAGCGGTGCAGGGTGGGCGGGCATTCAGGCCTCCTCTTCCTCCGATGTTCCGTCCTCCTCCTCCGCCGCTCGCTGATAATGGCCTGGGCGCATGCGCAGTAGTAGAAGCATTATGATATTGCGCATGCGCCCCGGCCATTATCAGCGAGCGCCGGAGGAGAAGGACGGAACATCGGAGGAAGAGGAGGCCTGAATGCCCGCCCGCCCGCCCTGCACCGCTCGGTAAGTTTCACGTTCTGTTTCAGCGTGACAGCAGGGCTGCCGGACACTTCCCATTCATTTCTATGGGAGCCGGCATGCGAGCGCTCCCCATAGAAATGAATGGACTGCTTTTTTCCATTCATTTCTATGGGGAGCACTCGCATGCCGGCTCCCATAGAAATGAATGGGAAGTGTCTGTCCATTCATTTCTATGGGGAGCGCTCGCATGCCGGCTCCCATAGAAATGAATAGGAAGTGTCCGGCAGCCCTGCTGTAACGCCGGCGTGTACTGCTGTGATACACGCCGGCGTTCCGTAGTGTGAATGCACCCTTACGGTGCCTTTTATGTATGTATGGAAGCGGCACGCAGACTTTGCCGCCGCTTCCATCCATATATAAGGCGCACCGGACTATAAGCCGCACTTACGATTTCTGAGGAAATCGAAGGTTTTTATGTGCGCCTTATAGTCCGGAAAATATGGTAGTTTTGCAACAGCTGCAAGGCCACATTGACAGGTGACCCTGCAGCTGTACGGGGATGCATAGAGTGTTTTTTATTGCGGGGCCAGATGTACTTTTTAGTTATACCATTTTGGGGAATGTCTATTTCTTAGATCACCTTGTATTGAAAAAAAAAAAAAAACAGGAGGTGATTTAGAACTTTTATTTATTTCATATTTTTATTATATATTTTTAAAGCTTTTTTTTTTTTTTTTTTTACTATTTTATTCCCCCCCCCGGGGGCTTGAACCTGCGGTCACTTGATTGCAAGTCCCATAGACGGCAATACAACTGTATTGCCGTCTATGGGACATTCTGTGTATTAGTATTACGGCTGGTCGTAGAGACCAGCCGCAATACTAATATATAGCAGTGACAGGCCTGGGAGCCTCATTAGGCTCCCGGCTGTCACCCGAACAGGTCGGCTCCTGCGATATCGCTGCGCAGGAGCCGGCCTGCAACTTCAGAGGTACGGGGCCGGTGGGGACCGGCCCCGGGGGAGAAGGGGCCACCGATACTGACCCGGCATCCGCTGTACTAGAGAGGCGGATGCCGGGCGAGGGATAGACGCTGGCACAGGTGCTGGGGCCTGAGACATCGCTCCTCTGCCCTGCCTGAAGCCAGCGGGGGGAGGAGCGGAATAGCATCGCCGCTGCTGGCTTCATGCAGGGCAGAGGAACGTAGCGATGTCTCAGGCCCCGGTGTCTATCCCTTGCCGGCTTCCGCCTCTCTATTACAGCGGATGCCAGGCGCCACATTCAGACTATAAGACGCACCCTTCTTTTCCCCCCAAATTTTGTGCGTCTTATAGTCCGAAAAATACGGTATAAATTTTTTTTTTGTAATCAATGTAAATTAGAAGTTAGGTGGGGGGAGGGAATTTAGTTTATAGGAAGAATTTTTGTTTATCCCGGCCAACCCCTTTAACTTTACAAGCACTATGGTGGCTATGGTCATGCCCAAATAAATCAATGACTGACCAGTAACAGGGCCTCACCACAAGTATCTGCAGCAGTGGAGCTTACATTTTGAGCAGAGTAGCATGGTAAGGGCTCGTTCACATCTGTGCCCGGTCTCCATTTATGCAGGTTTCCGTTTCCTGCACAAAACTGAGCAGGAGACGGAAAGCTGCAGGACTCTTTCAAACCCATTCATTTGAATGTTGTAAAGTGTCCGGCCGTGAGCGCCAGTGGGTGTTTTATGCTCTCTGCCGCAAAACCATTTTTTTTTAAACCAGACACCGAGTCGGACATGCAGTACTCTGTGTCCGGTTTAAAAAAAAAAAAAAAACGGTTTTGCCGCGGAGAGCATAAAAACACTCACCGGTGCTCATGGCCGGACCCGGTCTGACAGCTTTCCTTCTTCTGCATGCAGAAGACGGAAAGCTCAGAACGGAGTCCGGGCGCTAGTGTGAACCCAGAATCAAGAAATTGAGACATTTTTTCAGTGAATTAGGACATGGCTGATTTTTCATGCAAATTTTGATACATTGAGTAACAAATCCACAAGTCCCATGGACTATAAATTCATAGCACAGATTTTTCATTTGTCATATTTTAAATAGAAATTATGAAAAACTGCAAATTTACCATCTTTAGTTGCGGCTGTGAGCCATATGTACAGGTAATAGCAGTAATAACACAAACTTTTCTACATACAAGTATCATCGACAGGTAAAATATGACTGAATAGGTAGTGCTTATGGCAAACCTGAGAGCTTTGCTAGGATCCTGGGGATCGCTTGCCATATATTGGAGTATTTGAGAGGGTTCTGAGGACATCTTGTGACAAAAACATGTCATTACAATTCCTTATCAATGCAAAAGTTCCACCTTGAACTCTGAGGGCATCTAGTGGTTGAATGGTACTCACTTTTCTCGTTGTATTTATTTGGGGGACCAGCACCATGGGTACAGACCTGGCAACTAGGAGGCTGATAGTATGAATATCAAAACATTTTGGCTTCACCTCTGGGCTCTACCGTCTCCACAGACACTGCTAGCCAGTTTGTACTAAAGCAGTAGGGAGTAAGCTCAAACAAACAAACAAGAAGTAAAAAAACAAAACAAAAAAAACAAAAAAAACCAAAAAAACACAGATGATGGAACCAACAACCATCAACATATCCTGAACACTGAAAAGAACCAGAACAGCCCGGGGTAGGAACAATATGAGTCTCCCAATAAATACAATGAGAAAGGGATTCACACAGAGTACAAAAATCCAATTTTCTTGCATCTTTGAGAGACACAACACCATGACCCAAAGCAGTCCAAGAGAGTGGGAATTACACAGCCATCCGTTCAACCTCCTAGCACACAAATGCTTGCAGAATCTTACAACTCAAGCTGGCAATGGCATTCATAATGGATCTAGTAGAATTTACTAAAAGTGTTGACAGAGGCACAGGTAGCAGCATTGCAAACCTGGGCGGCGGAAGCCTGATACCTGAAGGGGTCTGTGAGAAAAAAAAAAAAAAATAGACCCAAGTTGCCTGGACCACATCCAGGCAGTGAAGAGCAGGGGAGTAACTAGCAAATAGTGGGCCCCATAACAAACTTTTGACTTGGGCTCCCAACACAACATAGCACCCCCTTTCCTGGCTCCCACACACACTATAATGTCCCATAGTGGCCTCCAGACAGTTTAATATCCCATAGTGGAACCTCAACACAACATAATGTTCCATAGTGCTCCCTCCACACAGTAGTATGTCCCATAGTGGCTCCTACGGTGTTAGTTACAGCTATAGCAAAAATTTTGGGTGCAGCAGAACTGCTATTATACTCGGAGGTCTTTTAAGACTACATTGTATGACGTTTGGAGGCCCATGGGAAGTGACAAACATAAAGAGATAGTGTTACTCATCTCTCCTGACTCATGTTCAATGAAATCAAAGACATGGGTTACATCAGCATCATTATTCGTTGTGACGCCAGCCTAACTCACGTGACATCTGAGACATCCCTGAAAAGGCCAGAAGACAGCAGGGAGTTCTGCCAGAGCCCAAGAGAGGTAAGTAACACTGCTTTTATAGGTTTTATCACCTCCCCTGGCCCTCTGATCATTATGCTCCGTTATCTGAAGAGTCATCCCCCTCCTGAGTAGTTGAATAGCAGTTTGGACTGAATGGAATTGCCAGGTGATAAATCTAACGGGATTGTCCAACAAATACTCTTGCTGTGGGCCCACGGCCTTTCTCACTGCTTCTGCTTACAGTCTCCTCCACTTCCCACTCTGCCCTACAGGGGGAGTAGGGTGAGACGGTCTGTGATGGTGTCAATTTTAGTTTTGAAGTAAGAGGCAAAGTAGTCAGCTGAGATAAGTGATGTCGGAGGGGGTGCAGGAGGACGGAGGAGGGAGTTGAAGGTGGTGAATAGCTCTTTGGGATTCCGAGAGAGTGCAGATATGAGTGTGGTGAAGTAGACCTGTATTCTTAAATGCGAGAACTGCCTCTTTGTAACTGAGGAAGTCTTCCTAGGAGTGGCTTTTCTTCCCTGCAACCCGCGATGAATGTCTCAATTTTTTTAGTCAGGTCAGTGTGCCAGGGTTGCCTATTGATAGGTCGGGCTCTAGTGGTTGTGAAGGGGGCCACAGAGTCCAGGGCTGATGGTGGTATTATAGAAGGCAGCAGCGGCATCAGTGTCCTGGAGTGAGGATATATCAGCGAGTAGTAGGAGAGAGTCTGAGAGCGTGCGGATGTCAAGACGGTTTAATATTGGTGGCTGCCAGATCTAGCAGTTTACAAATGCTGAAGCACATGGCTGCATACACTGCAGCACCCGTTCTTGGTTGTTGTAGGTCAACCCCAATAGTCTGACTTGCCTGCAGTATCCTATACACATACATACAGTACATACAGTATATGACGGTGTACTAGGTAGTTCCATACAGTCAGCAGTAGGTGTCTATGCCATAAGCGATCAATTATGCCACACCGATACAAGAAGCCCAGAATATTTTTCAATCAATCATAACCAGGAGAGCATTCCACTCATATTTCTCATTATACTAACATTTTGGTGACATTTAAAGGCTATGAACACTCTTTCATATTTTTTTGTTAATGAATGATAGGTGTTTGCAATTTTTTCGGCATTTTTCTAATAAACTTTAAAGAATGGTTGAGCTCTGGCCTCAGTAGCCACAGTGTTTATAGAGTCACAATGGCACGCTTACCAAAATACACAGTGACTAAGTGACTATATCCAGTGCTTTCCCCAGGGTTCACATTTTAATAATGTAGTAGAGATCCATCAAAAACTTAGTTGTCCACCTGTCTGTACATTTAAAACACAACCTTACCATTGTCATTACTAAAACATACACAAAATAAATGTAACAAAGTCATACAGTATAATTTAAAGGTATGAACCTTTAATTGTAAAAAAAAACAAAAAAAAAACACACCACCATGTATCCACATATTTCATATTACCCACACATGGGAAACTAGTATAATTTTTACAAGTCAGTCACAGTATTCGCATTGCTCATCAAAATTTTGCAAATCTCTGAGATACGGAATAGAGAATGCTAAATCAGTGTATTGTACGGCAGAGTCATAAACATTTCCTGAAGTGTACTATACACAGTGGCTGTTCTGATGAGCACATTATGAAAAGTAAAGTCACCTTCGCAACCTCGTATTATTTCAGTGACTATACAACAGTTAAATAAGCACCATTTCATTAATACAGGCAATAATTAGAACATATGTAATATACCTTACAAGAGCTTATTCACTTACCTAATACACTCATTCTATGAGAGATCTGTGAAAATGGATTACATTTGGTCATGAAAAACTATTGCATCCATTTTTCTCCATGTGAATAATCTCTATTCACATAGAATTTTTTGCAGGTGATTTTTGAGGCGGAATCCACCTATCAACTCTCCCATTCATTTTAATGGGAGACTGGAGAAAGTTTTTAGGATCAAAAAAAACATCTGCTCCAGTCTCCCAAATGAATGGGAGAGTTGACAGGCGTTTGAGGTGGATTCCACCTCAAATATCAACAAGCAAACAACGACACGTGAACTTACCCTTGGAGAGAAATACCACTTTCTGCTCTTATCAGGTTGTTTCCACGCTTCCATCCCATACTATCACTGTGAAAATTCCTGCTATACCCATCTTGAGACAGACTCCGATGATTCAAGTCTTTAAAAGTCTATGTAGAAGGGAATCTTGAGAAGAGAGCAGGAGGTGAAGGAGATAAGACGACGGACACTGAACAGAAGCTTTCTATTACAACCAAAGCACTTCACCACATCAGTACAGATCACTATTTCTCTGTTTAAGTCATGCATGTTTATGGGGCAGAGTGAGAACGTGTGAGTGAGAGACAGATATAGAGCAGATTCTCCTCTACTTACAGTGAGTAGCTAGTCTCCACACACCAGTTAAGAATGCAAGTCGTACAATGAACAGACATATATGAAACTTATGTGTCATCATGGTAACATACTACAAATTAACCCCAAGCAGTCCGATTCTGCAATCTTACTCTTATTTCCATATGTCACCTAATGCTTATGAACATCCATTTTGGAAGGTTATAGCATAGGCTCTATAGACAAAAAATAGAAAAGTATTTTTACTCAAGACTTTTTAGAAACCGGTTTCATTTTAGATGGATTAGAACAATAAAAAAAAAAAAAAAAAAAAAAAGAATGGTTGTGAAAGTGGGCATTTCCCAATAAATTAGAGTTGCACAGTGTAATGGCCACCTAGAGCGGGCATCTGGCTCATGTGTCATTGATAAGCCCTAATAGGGCCATATAGAAGAGATGTCACCATGAGAAGCTCTCTAAATAATGCTTTTACTTATTGCAGTTTAGAGTTTGTAGTGGATATTTGGGTTCAATCATTAAGAAGTTGCTGGTCACCAGAAAAGACATGATTTGTACGAAGACTTTAGTCCACACTCTTAAGACAGCTGCATTCATTATATAAGACACAGAAAGGTTCATATCTCATAGTCATAATCTAGACTCATTCCCAAATTCATGCACATCCAGTGCAATCTTGCATGGTTTTTAATTTATAGAAAATATAATAAAGTTATTTCACAAGGGCAGCAGTACCAATGTAGAGATCCTTTATAAGTGAAAGAAGCCATGGCCACGTTGGATGTTGCAAATTGATCTTCTTCAAATTTCTCAGATTGCTAAGATTTATCCAGGGTAAAGACATCTCCAAATACTTTTACAGTTTCATCAACCGTGCAATCTGATCCCTTCTCTTGCGGTCTCCTGCCCAGGATTTGCTTTTTGTCCGGCATTTCAGAAGTTCTTGGCGATAATCCTGGTGATGCATTGGGCAGTAGCTTTGAGGCTCACATAATGGCTGCAAAAAATTGAATAACATATAAATAAATAACAATTCCATGACCAAAACACACACCAATTATTCAACTACTACATCCTACTAATATTATAAATGCAAAAGTTTGGATGTTTGTTCCTCAATCACCCAAAAATGGCTGAATGAATTTGGATGAAATTTGGCAAATAGATTGTAACCTCGATTAAAACATAGGCTACTTTTTATCCCGGTAAATGAAATAGCTTCCTGACTGTTATGAATTTATGTTCACATACTATATTAAACTGCTCTTGCAGCAGCATTATCTCAGCTTCTGATAACGCCAGGTCTGTTATCTCTCTATGTAAACACTCAGCTAAACCTCAGTTCATTCTGTACATGCATTTGCATATTATCTGATCTGCTCCAAGTAGTGTGCTGACACAATGGATGGGAAAACACCTTTAATCCCAATTGGCAGTTTGCTACTTTTAAACATGCCGGGAAAAAGAAAATCTAATTTGTTGCAAAATTTTAAAACAACGACGGCTATGAAAGTAGACAGAAGTCACAGGGGGGATTATCGGCACCAGCAAGCTGCTGAGATGCCGGAACAATCACAGGCACAGCGCGAGGAACAAGTTCAGCGGCAGGCCAGCAAAATAGCTGCCGAAACGCCAGAGCAGGCGGATCATCAGCGCCAACAACACGCTCATTTTATTCTATCCGAGTGAGCTGCTAAGATGCCGGAACAATCACAGGCGCAGCGTGAGGGATAAGTTCAGCAGCAAGACAGCTTAAGAGCTGCCGAAACGCCGGAGCAGGTAAACCATCGACGGCAGCAATTTGCTGAATATAGGTAGATCATCAAAGCCAACAACACGCAGACGAAGTCGCGGGCAGAGGCTAGTTTAATCTATTTTCTAAGGGTTTGCATTTCACTGAGAATGTGCAGGAGAGCCCTAGCCCAGTAGTCTCCAAGCTGAGGCTCTCAAGTTGATGAAAAACCCACAGGATGCAGATGGGGCAGTCTGTGAAATGTAAAAAGCACTGCATGTACAGGAAAAATACAGAAACAGGGCTCACCTTGTATTCTGGAAAAAACTCTTTGTATCCCCCTTTCAGTAAATACAGCTCTGGATAATAAAGATTTGGGTATTCATTCCTAGCACGATCTTCTTCTCTCAAGAAACGACACCTTTCATATAAACAAAAAAAACTTACAGAACTTAGGAAACAGATGAAGTCTAAAGGCTTAAGATAAATGCTTATTAAAAGCTGCAAATGCACATATAAAACACTTGACCAGGAGTGCCTGTACAAAGTTGTGGTAGAATGTTGGCCGTAAACTGCAGGATAAAGCCCACAATATGTTATCATACTTATAGGCATATGAACAAGTTGTGCAGCTGCCTACATGCATGTAATGTCATATGTTACTTAGGATTTTCAATAGTATACATTACAAATATCTTTATGCCAGAGGAAAATTATGATCTGATTCACACAGGTTGGAGTGTTAAACCCTGCATATTATGATTTCTAAGAAACTTGTAACATTGTACATGTTGAATAGGGGGAGATGAACAGACCAATATATACTTAATAGGGAGAAGGACCTTGGTAGAACTTGAGATCTAAGCACTAAACTTTCTGTTCACTCTGGACTTAGGCGGTCATGCACATTGATTTGACAGTCATCTCTGCACGTACACACATACGGAGAAGACTGTTCACTACATATACAACAACCTATCAGACTCTTAACACCAGAATAAACAGGAACGTCAGAGAAGGTTTTTCTAGAAGATTATCATCCCACTCTACAAGAAACTGCTAGCAGATAGAATAAACATTGTCAATGTGACATTTGTCCATTAAAATGTAAGACAGTTTTTATTTTATTTTTTTTTTCATAAAATAGTGGAGATGAAGGGAACAAACTTTGCTATATACTTCACTAAAGAAAAGTGCCTGTGTCTTTAACTGTTACATCTGTCTTTACTTCTTATGTGTATTGCAGAGCACAGGAAGCTCTCAGCCTCGTGCACACGCACGGGGCTGACAGCTTCCATTTTTGCAGGATCAACCAGGTACATGGAGGGGACGGCATGGGGCAGACCCGGGGTCACTGATCAGACCCCGGCCTGCCCACTACCAACACCTGCATCCCCCCGACACCGTCGTGGGGGGGTGCCGATCGACACCATTATGTACCGAAACCCCTGAGATGCCGGCGGTCAAACATGTTACAACGGGTGACAACGGGGGTTACAGGGCATTGTCAGCCATATGTTACGGCTGACACCCACAGGGCATGGTGCGCACACAGTTTCTGTGTGCGCACCATGCAGTCGCCGTAGTACTACGGCGGTTTGCGGGTAGTCCTTCCTGGCAGCGCCATACTATTACAGTGGATGTCGGGAAGGGGTTAATGAAGTGTATTAATAGCTAAAGGGGTATTAATATGTCAGATTTCATAAAAGTCCGAAACATGTGGGTTGTTCCAACTTCCTGGTCCTGGTAGTCCCATCTTGCCACTCTGTAAATGAAGACTTGCTAATTCGGAAAATAGCTTAGCATATCTACAGTAATAATCATTCAAAACTGCAATGTCAAGGGTGCAGTTGTTTTTAGATTAGAAAAAAGTGAAAAAATTAGAACAGATTTAGTTGCCTACATTTTTGGGCCTCTCTCAGATGAAAACTCGCAGTGAAACACCAGTATAATGCGCTTTTCTGCCACTGATGGGACCAAAGGACACTTGAGAAAATAATCCAACACATCTTCTGGTCGATGAAGATTCAAAGCTCCCTGCACAACACAGAAATAATCATATTCATGTTTGAAGTACAACTTTTCATCTTGAATTTTGGGAAATATACCTTAAAAGAGGTGTATCAGATTAAAAACCTCTAAATCTTTCAGAATTGGTCAAGTGATCCCTCACAGACAGCCAGTTACTCAAATTTAAGAATTTAGGATAAACACTGAAGGGCATCTCATGGCTACCACTAGACCCATCAGCTTTAGATTTTGTTCACAGAACAGATGCCTTCAATTTTTATCTGTTCTCTACTAACTTCAATGGTAAATAAGAGAACCTCTCTCTTAGGTTAGGTTCACACCTTAGGGCTCGTTCACACGGGGCAAGTGGGGGCGGATTTTGGCGCTGAATCCACGTCAGACTCCGCCCGCTAATAATAGAGGTATATGCAGACCGCTAGCTTCCTTTTTTCCGTGAGAGGTATGAAAAAAGAAGCGAGCTGCCCTTTCATTTGGGCCTACTCCGGAGCGGGAAGCCGCGACTGTCGGAAGCTGTGACAGTCGCGGCAGGTGTGTTTTGGTCCTATTCTGACGCGGCTTCCCGCGTCAAAATCAGGACCAAAATACGCCATCCCGTGCCCCATGTGAACGGGGCCTAAGCCCTGTCTCCACCTGGGGATTCCGCTCCCCATTCAGCTTTAAAAACGTGGAGAGAAAAATCCTGCAAGCAACAGAAATCGGGAGGAACCCACTATAGTCTATGGGGCCTGCGGGTTTCTGAGGGTAACTGCTTTTTTAAGCGGATAAGGCTTCCGTTTGGGTGAGGGAGGTCCCCAAGCGAACCCCCTGAATGGAAACCCGAATGAAAGTGTGAACCTAGTGTTACCCTCCCAAAACAATTTAAGAAAAAAAATCTTTAGGATGACCAAAGCCTGAGTGCTATAAGAACATTTAACAGAAATTTAATAACATGGCTGTGTCTACAAGAAGAAAAAAATTCAGATACAATTTAGTTTCAGTCTCAGTCAAGAAATAATTGTATGAAAACATTTGCAGAAAGTGAGAAAGCTTTATAATTGACACAACACCTCACCTGAATATGGCCCCCTTCATATTCATATGGATACCGGCAGTCAAGGATGTAGAACTTCTCCACAAGACTGTTGAATTCTCCATGAATTAAGGCTGCCATCTAGTGCCAAAATGTTCACATTTAACATAAAAAAGGAGAAAAAAAAAAAAAAGTTAGTTAGCCCTTATATTGGTTTGTTGCACGGGCACTTTCACAATGTGTTTTGCAATGACAGAGGACTTCAAGAATGATGCCACTGGCACAGACTGCCTAAACAAAATCTCAACTTATTTCAAGAATATGGACAATTCTCAAGCTCAATGTTCATGTAAAGATACTAAAAAGAAAGTTTATAAGGGATAAGGAGTCCAATATCTGGGATGAAGGCTTCATTGTCCTAACACAAAACTATTGACTACTAATGTGCAAAATGTCAGACTCCGAGGAAGGTTAACACCAATTTCACAATTGGGATCAGGTTTCTTTGAAATGCTGAATTAATTGACCATCCCTAGGTATACCAGATTAATAGAAGCCAACAGGATAATCTGTGTCCTATAGATACATAGGATATAGGCACATATGGCAAAGTGACACTAAAAAAGCAGTCTGAAAACAACCCAAAGAAAAGCAGAATTGTGAATGCAGCTCTGAACTACATGCAATAAATCAGGATGACATGACATTTTCTGTGTAGATTAGGTAAATACGCACTGATTTATGATCTGCACAGAATGAGAAAAAGTAAAATGAGTGCTGGTAACATTCTCTATCCCGGTCACATGCATTTCACTACATGAAAGCTATATTTACAGTCTCAGTTGTTATGTAGCGGAGATCCTGATGACGACCGGTCACGGTAGGCAAAGCATAGACCTGCAGGAAGGGAAAATACAACCAAAGTTAAGATGCTGAACTCTTTTTCAAAGGGTTTTGAATAATGATACAGAATTTGCCAGAATTTCAGAAATCAATGCACACTCCTGCAGTAGGGTTACTTACATTGTTACAGGTGGTCAACACAAGGGAAATGTTGCCAAATACTTACTTTTGGAATGTACCCCTTCTCCTCAGCAAAGAGAATACAGATTTCCTTTGCAAATACAGTGTTAACCTTCCCCATCATTTGCATTCTTGATGGATAAAATGTGCCGGGGGTGTGCATCATCCTTAAATTTTTTTTTTTTTTTTTTTTTTTTTTTTTATTATTGAAGTGACATACATGCACGGCTACTGGCTGTCTTAAATGGGTATTTCCCATCTCAAGGATCCAATCTAAACTACATAAATTCAAGAGTTTTCCTAAATATATTGCCTTAGAAATGCTGCTTCATTCGCCTGCTATGCGAGATTATTCTTCCCCATTGTTTGCACAACATTGTCAAGGCACCTGGCCTGGTATCTCTCCTTATCTGACCTGCTCTCTGGAGGATATGGCGCTTGAGTTCTCAGATCAGGTTTGCTCTCAGAGCAGTTATCTCCTGCTATTAAATCCCAGACAATCAGTTCAACTAATTGTAGTTTGCTGGTAAATGTTCAGGAAGTGTCTATTATCTCTTACGCTAGGTTCACACTAGCACCTGGAGTCCGTTCTGAGCTTTCAGTCTTCTGCATGCAGAAGACGGAAAGCTGTCAGACCAGGTCCGGCCGTGAGCGCCAGTGAGCGTTTTATGCTCTCCGCCACGAAACAGTTTTTTTAAAATCGGACACAGAGTACTGCATGTCCGACTCTGTGTCCGATTTAAATAAACCGGTTTCGTGGCGGAGAGCATAAAATGCTCACTGGAGCTCACGGCCGGACATCTTTCAAACCTATTCAAATGAATGGGTATGAAAGAGTCCTGCAGGTTTCCGTCTCCTGCTCAGTTTTGTGCAGGAAGCGGAAACCTGCAGAACGGAGACCGATGCAGATGTGAACGAGCCCTTATGTAAAACAAAGATAACATTAAGTTTACTGCAAGTCCATTCTCTCCTTTGCAGCATGTACATTTATTTTTCTTCTCTATAAACCTACTGTGCATATTATTTCATCTGTATTATCATCAATTATAATCTATAAATTATAATCAATCTCACATGGTAAGGGCAATGCCCATTTCTACTGAGCTATTTCATAGTGTCCTGTCCACTAGACAGTAACAGTCTGCCCACCAGCCTTTTATTCTTGTTGAAGAATACACAACGTGAGGAGAGACAACAGACTAAGTTGCTGAGAGAGGGAGATGGGAAAACCCTTTAAAACCACTGCCAGTCTTACATGCTGTTCTAGAGGCTACTAGTGGCATAGTGAATATACCTTATTAATGTCAAGGTGCCATTTTGCGGTCAAGAAAATAAACTTTAATGTTTTATGTAAATTAGCTATTCAGTGGAGCATCAGATTGACATGTGGTCACCACACATTGGGACCCATCAATTGTGATATTAGGGGTTTGGCACTGGATGGTGACCACCATGGTTTTTTGTTTTTTTTAGGTATTATCTGCCAGGTACAATTTGTTGTGGCAGGTTTTTGATACTGCAGTGCTGCTCCAAACACTTCAAGTGGCAGCAGTACAGAAACCCGCCATATGATTTGTAACACGTAAACAATGATGGAAGCTGCACTGTCCTAGGCTAGCAGATCTATGACTGTCACAGCTGTCAATGTCTCACAAATCTAATATTGATGGCTTATCACTGTTAAAAACTGGATAATCAATTATTGCTAAAAGTATCAAAGTCCAATTTTTGTGCATGTGATATCACCTTTGAAAAGTCTCCAATTAACTGTCTGTGACTGTAATCCTCATCCAAAGCCTTTGTAATATCCACATCACATAGAGAAAGAGTCTTCTTCAGAGAGGCTCCCTAAAAACGAAGTGTAAAATGTCACACAACCAGTTATAAAACATTCACCAGCAAAAACAAGAGAAACAAATGTGGCTGAGTACATTGGGGAGTTATTACTAAGCCTAATAAAGATGGCTTTAAAGGCTTCCATAACGCATACTGTCCTAGTAATTTTGAGTGAGTATCACTTTTGTGTGTTGTAGTGGGTTCCCATGGGACAGATTTAGACAAATCACGATTGCAAATCTTCTGGAAAACAAAAGGTTACAAATATAAATCGGGGGTCATGACAAGGAATCTGGTTGCTAGTAATAATAATACATTTTATTTATATAGAGCCAACCTATTCAGCAGCACTGTACAACTTGTAGGGTTCAAGTACAGACAAAAAGATACATTACAAATAAATAGTCACTTCACACAATGGGACGGAGGGCGCTGCTCGCAAGAGCTTACAATCTAGGATTGCTAGACTATTATTTACCTATATTTTGATACTAAGTATCTTTACATGTAAATAGTATGATAGTGAGAACAATCACACAGCAGAATTGTACAAATACTGAAGTATATAAACCCAACCTACATGCAGGAATATTTTCTTGGTTCAACCTTCTAGAAATCAGTACATGTGAAAGGGACAAGCAAGGATAAACAAAAGCATAGAGGGTTTATTACCAAACACGCTAAATAACCTGCCAAGTAGATAACTAAAAGTTGCCAATAGGAAAGGTAAAGCGATAAGATTTGGTTTGTAAAACATTTGTTTACTGTATGATAGGCAAAGAAAGGAAAAACCAAGAACATTATTCCTGGGCAGGAAAATATCAACATGCATTAGAAAAAGCAACCGATAAACTGAGTAAAATAGAGTGGCCAGTTGTTGGCCAGAAACATTGAAACGCAGAAGTAAGAGACAACAAATAGCAGATACATAGATACATGATACATAAAAGTGCACAGTAATATATTAAGATTCCAATAAGGGCCACCTTCAGATTTCCGTATTTCATCATATGGTTCCCATGTATCATATAAGAATACTTCTCAAACAATCCACATTTGCAGTCCCTATAATGCGATGGCAATTCAACACAAATATGGAGGGAAGCAAAAAATAAAAAAATAAAAACACAGATCAGCTGTCCCCAATCACAATATATAGGATAAAGTTCCCAAACATGTATCACTGCCACAATGTAGTCACCAGGAGAATGAGACACAGGAAGGAGTAGCTATAAAGCCACTCATACCTCCTATACACGTCAGTAGTGTTGTTCTCACGTTACTGCCCAGTCAACAGCAATGGCATGGGTCTAGTGGCGTTTGTGTATTCCAATATAGGTAGTCAGAGTGCAAAAATACAGTATGGTCTTTTGCCACACACACATGCATACATAAACATACCCAATTTCCTTACCCGCCTTCTTGGTTGGTTGTTCTCATCTGCTTCAGGCTGGAGTGGGCTGCTGGTACTGCGCCTCCTTTTCACCCTAACTGGAGTTTCATTATCTTGGGGTCTTGCTGACCTCTTAAGGACAGGCCGGTTCAATTTTTCAGGCATAGATGGTGATCTGTAAAGGCGACTTCTATTCATAGACACCTGCAGAAAGCAAAAATTAGTTTTATCCAGATCCTAGAAATCACATAAGTAGTAAGACTGAAGCCACACACCGTGAGCATGCTGCAAAATGTCAGCAGCATGTCCTTTTGCAAATATCAGTCAAAAGCTTGTGGGGGTTTTTGGTGGCTCACCTACAGATTTCTCATATTGAAATCCATTGGTAAGACCCGCCTCATAATTTACATGCTGTGGAATAGTCTTCATGAGTCAAGGCAGTAAAATAAATAAATAAATATTTTTTTTTAAAAAATAATGAATTAATTTAAATAATTAAATTAATTAGAAAAAAAAAAATGAAAACGCCTCAGGCTGGGCTCACAGCAGCGCTGGCTCTTCTTACGGGGATTCTGTTTCCCACTCTGCTTGAAAAATGCGGAGCAAAAAGTGATGCAAGCAGCACTTTTCTCTACACATCTTTTCGCCCTGCTTATAGTCTATGGGGTTCGCGGGTTTCCACGGGCAACCACTTTAAATGGATTAGGTTTGCAATTGGGAGCCCCCAAGCAGACTTCCTGAACGGAAATCTGAACACAGATGTGAGCCTAGCCTCAGAAAGTTTTATAAAATAAATCAAGCAATAGGTAACCTCACCTTCCCCCAGCTCTACATTTCCTGTTCACTCTGGGCCCACAAGAATGACTACTGAGTCACTACTGAGGTGGTTTAATTTATGTCAAGAGGGGCTAGACAAGGACTTGGGCAGGTATGGAGGTTTGGGTTTAAGAACCAATGATTTTATTTCTCTCTTTTTCTTGTACATCATTCTGAGCAGTTTCCAAAACATTTTAAACCCCCAGAGACCCCTTTAAAAGAGAGTCTTCATATCCCTTTAAGATAGGGAATGTCCTATCCTATTACTAATCTGTTAGTGAGCATTCCCCACCACCAAACGATGATGCTGAGCTGTAAAGCCTGACCCTCTGACAGTACAGCAATATGAGCAGCAAAATAAGCATAGCTTTCTCTGGAACAGGGGAGATATCAGCAAAACTAAAAGTGCACTAAATTCAGCACACAAACAGTTTTCTATTGCTTTATAACATGACTTGTATGATGGGACATAAACTGTCTTTTTTAACATACAATACAATCTGTAGTTTATGCAGAATTATGTACAGTAAGAAGAAAATCATGTTTTACTTACATTACTGACATCAACCTCCGGATTCAGGAAGGGTCCACTAAGCAAAACTGCCATTGAAGAGGATAAGTTAGCAGCTACTGTTGATGTATTCTAGAGAGCGAACAAAATGATATTAGTAAGGCAAGGAAACAAAGTAATAAAGCATTTTATGTTATATCTATATTCACACAGTGCAAAAAATTCTATCAAACAGTGAAAGCCAGTGGAGATCTATTCATACATTACATTACATTATTACATTTTACATCTCATCTCTTTCTGAACTACTGTATATTGAGTGCTGCAAAAGTCCCTTGACACATACACCTAAATCTATACATTCACGAATGTGTACATGTGCAGAGTTCGTGGTAAGATGGCAGGGACGGCACAAGGATGCTATCTGTGCACTGCCTGTGCCACCACAGACCCATTACCTCTCCTTCTGTGAGTCTGGGCCGCAAAATGGACAGATATAGGACCTGTCCTAAGCAATGCCTATGCTCATGGCTCATAGAATATAATGGATCAGTGTGCCACTTGTTAAAAATACAGCTAGCACACTAACAATAGACATGGTTGTGTGGGTGAAGCTTAAAACAACCGAAGATAGCACTAACTGCGAATATCAGATATTACTAATAAACTAAATAACAGAAAATATGACCAGAACAGTGATACATATAATAGAGAATATGGTGATTATACTGAGAGACTATATGAAAGACTGTTTCTCTCCATTTCATTCTTATTAATAGATTTTTTTTTTTAACCCCATACAGTAAAACACACGTGGTGTCTTTTAGACTGGATTTTTAAACTCTCAAAAGTCCTTTCAAAGACATTAAACGGCTTTCCATTAAGTATATATTATAAGTAGTCATTGTCTTACAGGATACTGATCCTATTATGGTATGGTATTTGAGCAGTAAAGAAAAAATGGCTAAGATAAAAAAGGATGCAAAAGCTGGGCTCAAAAATCAACCAAGAGCAAAAAAAAAAATAATAATAATAATTAGTATTAGTGACCTCCTCGACTTCTTAACACAGAAAGAGCTGCGATTTCAATGGCTAAATGACAAGTTATACAAAACTTTTCACACAAATCTCTATATAGATGTGTTTCTATATCTCTCTGCTCTACAACATGATACAGATTGAACAGTATTTGCCATGTGAAAGGTAATATACCTTTGAATGTACTAGATGCAAAGCCAAACTAATGTGCTACTTCACTACACATTACAATATTTTTTTGCACTCATTTTTTTGACATTTATAGGTGTAAAGTACAACATTAAGTAAAAGACAAAATCTATATTCTCTTATCACATTACAGTATTTGTAAACCTGCAATGGCTTCATATTTCATAGAATTAAAGCCTAAATCTAAGATTCTCACCTCAGCCTCCTCTTCATCATCCATGGCAAAAAATTCAGAGAACCCATCAAAGTTTCCATCTTTGCCCTCATCTACACATGTTGGAACAATATTAATAGGTGAACCCAAGACATGCAGCTCGGGGTCATCCTCTGTTGAGAAATCGTCCTGCAGACATAAAACAAGATTTTTATTCTTTAAGTTGTGTATAAAGAAAAACTAAAAGTCATCAAACACAGCTTCCAAAGCTTGGTGAAAAACAGGATTGTATAGTGCATCTCCTCTGCAGTCTCATATGCATAGTTATTATGAAAGAGTCATAAGAAGTTTCCCTAGAGGTGCATAAGCCATACCTTACAACTCCTCTGAATTAATATGGATTTCTATTGGGTTGGATTTCTATATTAATATGTTTTCTATTGGGTTCAAACATAAAACAATTCCAATACGTTCCTTTCAATTGAGGCCCGGTTCACATCTGCGCATGGGTTTCTGTTTGGGGAGTTCGCTGGGGACCCCCTGAACGGAAACCTAATCCGCATAAAAAAAGTGGTTACCTGAGGAAACCTGCGGACCCTATACACTAGAATTGGCTCAGTGTGGTTTCCGCATGAAAAATACAGAGTGAAATGTAGTGCTTGCAGGACTTTTTTCTATGCATTTTTCATGCAGAGAGGGGAATGGAATGGCCTGAACGCAGATGTAAACCGGGCCTTTGTCGGTTTGGATAGAGCAGTGCGTGTAACTAAACGTACACATTGCTATCACCTACCACACTGAAACATTTCTACATCTATTCCACTCACCTTGCCTCCAAACGATGGAGATAACTGTACATCAGCTGCTGCCCGGAGAGGCAGCATAGAACATGGTTTACCTGGATTCTTACTCGTCCCACTCTGCTAAAAATCGGAGAAAGGGACTGTTTAAATTAAAAACTACACAATGGGCGACAGATATAAAAGTGTAGGAGCTACAGCTGTGACCAAAGCATTCCTCTAAAACAAGGTGTCAATGCATAACTTTAGAATGGCCTTTACACTAGACCGCTTTTATAGGTGTCTCCCAGTGTGAGAAGAAAAGTTCTTTAACCGAACAACAGGCTGTAGAAGTGTATAAAGTGCAACCTCAGATCCTGCTGTTATCTTCAGAGTTGCAGTCAAATACATGACAAGTCAATGCAATTGGAGAATTTACCATCTTGCATGACAGCATCTATTTGCTACCACTGTGGATCAGAACACACACTTACATTTTCCTTATTACTTGCATTGTTGTGACTTCCAGAATATTTCTTAAAACTGGGTGTGCTGCAGCGAAGCCTTGGCTAGTTGTGGAGAAAAATGACACAGAGACTGAATGTCGAATAAGAAGAATATTAAATTACACAGAGTATCTATATTCTAGCTTAGAACGAGATGCAAAGAATCCAATACATTGATCACTGACCAGTTGTCTACTGTACTTTCTAAATTAGTTTGTAATACCATCCTACATCTTTGTACAGTGTACTGCTCAGCAGATTCATATACAGTGATGTGCTATAGAGCTTGTATAATAATACAGAGATGGTTGTCAGAAATAGCCATCAATCACAGACTAGGACTGCCCACTGGACTCCTACGCCCAGTACGAGTAGATATTTCAGTCAATCGGTTACAAGCTAAACGGATTCAGATATAGTTTTGTGGGGAAATCTACAGCAAGTCTGCTTCTGCACTATACAATTATGCTGACAGTGTTAAGGGAACCAGTCACATGAAAAGTGCCATCTAATCTGTATGGAGCATGTTATAGAACATAGATAGAGCAGAAGTGGAGCTCACTAGTGTATAGGTTTGTGGGAAAAGATTCAACATACGGTAACTTGTCATTTATCTGTTGAATTCTCTGGACTTTCTATGTTGAGCAGTCAAGGAGGCCTTTAAATAAACTTTGTATATTTTTTTGTTGCTATAAAGAAAAACTGAAAGTGAAATATTGTAATCATTCACTCAGTTCACATTAAAAGGGATTTCCAGCCCCAGGAGATTTTTTTTTTTTTTTAATTCTAATTCCATCAGTATCTGATCTGTAGGGGTGTGACTACCAGACCCCAATCAAGTGATCCGCCTGCTAATGTGCCGAAAGCTACTGCTGTGTACGGATACTGGAGGCAGCTTTGCTCTATTCAAGTAAAAGGTTTACAGCTGCAACAGCCCAGTGGTTATAAACTGGTGCTGCAGGCACTACACCTATTACTGGAATCGGGGGCATGGCTGCCTTTAAAAAGGACATTTCATGTCGTCATGTGAATTCAGCACACCGTTGGCTTAGTATGTTGAAGATATCAGTGCCGTTAATTTTGGCACAGATATCTCTCCAGTGTCAGAAGGGCTGGACTGTGAGGAACACCCACCCTTCCCGACAGTACTCTTTCATAACAGCTCTACGGTCGGGTGAGGGGGCACTCCTCACAGCCCAGCAATGGCATTGAGTTGTCAGACCCACCTTTCTGACAATGGTAAGATATCCATGCCAAAATGAACAGAACCAATAGCTCCAGCACTGGGGCACTGTCGGCTCTCTAGCATTAAAATGTCCTCTAGGATAAAATTGGAGCTTTGTGAAAATCATCATGCAATACTATTAGTGTTTGTTTCTCATGTCAAATTAGATGAATGGACAGACATTTCTACAATTTCTTACTCTATGTGAAGCATTAAGATAAAGGCACTCACCAATACACTATTAATTCTTTTTTTATGGCATTTCCTGCAAGATAAAAATGAAGTTGACTGTACAATCATTTAAATGAGATCCAAAACACATGTACGTGGTCTTTTTAGTTACTAGTCAATATACACTGCAATACAAGGCGGATTCATAAGGCTCAGAACTGGGTAAGTTGTACAGAATGCCCCAATAAGGGAGAACCTTATAGCTTAGGACTGGAAGACAATCCATATTAGCTTATCATAAATGTAGACCACTCACTACACATAGACAAATTACAATAATGTAAATAAAGATTTTTAAATATTGTAATGTAATATACATATTGATACCAAAATGAAAAAAAAATTGTCAAACAGGTTACTGAATATATATTCTTCATAACAAACATTTTTTTTTCATACATGAGTTACAAAAAAAGATGCAAGAGAAAGCATAAATGTATAGGAATAAAAAAATTCCGGGTTACCAAAATAAAGCCATAAACATGTAATTTGCAATGTTACTTACTTTGCTTTCATTTCAGGTTCCGGGGTAAAACTTAGAAAATAAAGCAGAACAGATAATTCAGGTATGAAAAAGCATGTCTGTGTCTGGCTGCCCAATCGAGGACGCTTAAAAAACTAATATTTTTGGCAGGTCTGTGACATTCCCAATCCAAGTCAGTCTCTCTTTTTGTGTCAGCTCTATCTCTTCATTGCAAGCTCTTGTGAGCAGATCTCCCACTCCCATTGTTTGATTTATTTAGTTTGCTACTCTATATTGTCCGATTTTGCTTGTTCATAAACTCACTGAATTCTAAAGTAATGCAAAATATTGTCGCTATATTACTAGATTGCTATTATTGGCCAGCTTTATAGAAACTATCTAATGACATCTACCAGTCAGGAAAAGTCTATTAAAAATCAATGAGGAAAAGCAATAGGAGAGAATATGATTATGACAGGAGGCCAAAATGTAAAGTCTTAACCAGAGGTGATCGTGCAAGATAAATGTAGATTACTACTTACAAGTCCTCAGGCTGGACACACATGGAGTTTGTAGCTTCTTTATCTGTACACAAGGATGACAATTCTAGTAATAGACAAACTAACATAGGAAATCCTCCACATCCATGCTACCCAGAATAAAATGAAATATTGAATAATAGAACCTTCTTACTACTAGGGAATGGCAGACAATACTTCTGCTGTAAGGGAACCACTATCCCCATTGCTACCTCATAGAAGCTTAGTGTAGGACAAGGTAAAACATTGTACAATTTTAGTCTAGAACCATAGTCATAGCTTACATGCTTTGACTGTTCTACCAACCATCTTTAAGCAGGGTGAGATTAGTTTGCTGTCTCAATAAAACGATAAGCTTTGAGCTGGTGAATTAGGCTCCAAGGATCCCTGATAGCTGATATTGAGGCAGTAGTGTCTTCTGCATTGCAAGAGTGGCATATAACCTAAACATAATAGTTATCATGCTCTGCACTAATGTTTATGACAATTTTACAATTCATGATTTAAAGGTTTTCAATAACAATAGAGAACCTTTCATCACCTACACTAATTTTAGTATTTTTTAATAGTCACTTCTCCACTGATTCCAGAGCAACAAGAGCAGGTAGTTTTGATACCTGATGTGCTATTTAAGCTCTGTAATGCCAAAAAAGCCGTGTCAGGCAGGGAAGGAGGCGTGAGCTTCCGTCAGAGACAGCCAGTGTCAGAATAACACACCTTACCTGTTCCTGGCCGACACATCCCTCCTGACAGTACAGAACCTAAATAGCACATCAGACACCAAAACTAAATGCAGTGGTTACTCAAGAACAGTGGAGCCTAGAGAAAAAAAAATTCCAGAATCAGTGGTGCAGCATCTATTAAATTGTGCAAAGAACTGGACTTGTTGGTGGTTGTAAAAGGTCCTCTATAACCACTTCCCGCAGCAGCCATTTATTTTTTTTACTCCCCACCTTCCAAAAGCAATAATTTTATTTTTCCATTCACAGATCTGTATGAGGTTTTATTTTGTGTGTCAAAAATTGTACCATATGATGGTATGATTTTAATATGCCATATGATGATTGGGAACCTAGGGAAATAAATAAATTCAGAATCAGGTGTAATTAGAAAAAAACTGTATTTGTGAAACTTTCTTATGGGCTTCAATTCTATATTCTGACACCCATAGCTTTTGTATATTACTGTGTACATGGCTGCATAAGGAGTCTTATTTTTTTGCAGGGCCAGATGTACTTTATGCCATTTTAGGAAATGTCTATTGTTTTGTATGCTTTTTATCCAAATTTTTATGGGACAAATTTTTCAATGACACTGCGCTCTCCTGGTTCTCCTCTTATCTCTCAGACCGCACCTTCAGTGTATCATTTGCGGGCTCTGTTTCCTCCCCTCTTTCCCTTGCTGTTGGGGTTCCTCAGGGCTCAGTCCTCGGCCCCCTGCTCTTTTCTCTCTACACAGCCCCCATTGGACAAACCATCGCCAGATTTGGCTTCAGGTACCATCTTTATGCTGACGACATCCAATTATACACATCTTCCCGTGACATCACCCCTGCACTCATACAGAACACCAGTGACTGTCTCTCTGCTGTCTCTAATATCATGTCCTCGCTCTATCTGAAACTAAATCTCTCTAAGACTGAACTACTACTGTTTCCACCATCTAACAGATCTGTCCCTGATATATCCATTGCAGTCTCAGGCCTTACTATAACTCCTAGGCAGCATGCCCGCTGCCTTGGGGTCATATTTGACGCAGACCTTTCCTTCACCCCTCATATTGAATCACTCGCACGTTCATGTCACCTCCACCTCAAAAACATCTCCAGAATACGCCCTTTCCTTACCAGAGATACACTAAAGACACTTATTGTCTCTCTGATTCATTCTCGCCTTGACTACTGTAACTCCTTACTAATCGGTCTTCCCCTCACTAAACTCTCTCCTCTACAATCTATTCTGAATGCAGCGGCCAGGCTCATCTATCAGGCTAGACGCTACAGCGATGCCTCCGGTCTGTGCCAGTCACTACATTGGCTGCCTATTCATTATAGAATAAAATATAAAGTTATTACTCTCATCCACAAGGCTCTCCATAATGCCGCATCTCCCTATATTTCTTCCCTCATCTCTGTCTACTGCCCAACCCGTGCTCTCCGCTCACTCAATGACCTAACACTTACATCCTCTATTATCAGAACCTCCCACGCTCGTATACAAGACTTCTCCCGAGCTGCACCACTTCTCTGGAATGCTCTACCCCGGACAATAAGACTAACTCCCAACTTCTACAGTTTCAAACGCAAACTAAAGACGCATCTTTTCAGACAAGCCTATCACAATTCCTAATGCACAAAATTGTCTGAACACTGTATAAGCAATGCCGCCCCTGCTACCTCTTGTGTCACCCCCTCTACCTCATAGATTGTAAGCTCTTTTGAGCAGGGCCCTCAGTCCCATTGTGTGAAATGACGTTCTTTGTTATGTATGTCTGTATCTGAACCCTATAAACTGTACAGTGCTGCGGAATATGTTGGCGCTATATAAATAAAATGTATTATTATTATTATTATTATATTATTATGGGAGGTGAAAGACTGAAAAAAAACAACAACATTATTTTGATTTTATCCCCCCATCCCCACTAGGGGGAGCACCTAGATGTTTGACCAAGGTTTTCAAGTGGTTAATGCCCTCTGATCATGGGCATTGCCAATAGCTCTCTGTTGTATAACACAGTGGAAACCCATTTGCTATGGGAGCTGCTCAGTTCCTGAGCACCCACCATACTTAAATACCCCACATCTGCAATAATAAAACGCCAAATATCGGAAAAGGTTTCAAGGAAAAAAAAACAAAAAAACAAAAACAAAACACATTTATCCTGAATGCCATACCCAAAAAAATGTATCAAAATCAAAGTCATGCATTCCCCTAAATAGTATAAATAAAAAGTACAGCTTGCTCTGATCAAAAAACCGAAATATATTTTAAAAATGACGTCACTGTGAGAATATTATGACACAAAATTTTTGAGACGTTTTAAGTTTTATTAAAACAACAAAAACTGTAAAAAACTTGGTATCACTGTAATCATAGTGACCAGAATAAAACAGTATGTTATTTTCACCAAAGTGAACACCAGAAAACAAAATACAAAAAGAAAAAAAAAGCAGTTGGAGGGGGGGTTGAACCACAAATGAATGTTATTCCCTATCCAGAGTATAGGAGTTAATGGTCTAATCAGTGGAGGCACCAACAGAAACCCCACAGATCATGGGGTCCCTTCTGGCCCATATGAGTGGAGCAGCAGGTCACATATCCAGTGGATAACAGATTGAAAGTCCAACCTCTTGCAATGATTCTGTTAATTGGTGAAAGCCACCCACTTCAACAAAATGGTCTTATGTGGGAGACGCTGGTAGGTCCTTACCCAATATTAT
The DNA here is from genome assembly GCF_031893055.1 of Leptodactylus fuscus. Lineage (NCBI taxonomy): Eukaryota > Metazoa > Chordata > Amphibia > Anura > Leptodactylidae > Leptodactylus > Leptodactylus fuscus. The sequence continues at coordinate 161,014,435 of NC_134269.1, read as the reverse complement.
CCCATGCATCCATTTTACATATTTACCTGTGATTTATACAGGTTATTTTACATTATATGACACATAATACACTCCTCATTCCTGATGACATATTTCACTGTATGATGTAACACTGTTATTTTGATTATCTTATTGCCAAGTCACTATGCCTTCTTTGGTCTAGCACTTTCTTGAAAGCGGTGGGGGTGTTGATTTTCCACAAATTGGTAGAACCCAGTTGTGCTAAGGGTGGTGCTTTTTTAGCACCATCTGTGGCAAGCTTATACACGTTACAGCGTGGTGCCTTGTAGTCACAGTGGGTGAGGACATTCCCAAATAAAAGGGGGAAAGGCTTTCGCACAGCTTCAGGTATTTCATGTGAAGCTCTATTGCAGGTACCCATCTGCGAAGTACGAGTCCAAGAATTGTTCCTCACGGCAGCATAGTGGACAGTGTGACAGTGGGACCTGTAGGAGCCAGGTGCAAACCCCTTGAGAATTGGGCAATTATTGTATGTTGTGTCAGGATTACCACTGCTCTCATACCAAAAAGCTTGCTATTATTGAGCAAGTAGTTAAAGGGGTATTCCCATGTACATAATTATTTTTAAATTTGTAGATAATTAAAGTTAAACATTTTTGCAAATATAAAAACATTTTGTAGAGTTTTAAAGATTTTCTAAATATCTTGTGGTCACAGTCTGTTATCTTGATTGGTTGCCAGTGGATACGACCACGAATGCAGGACCTTTCTAAGGTCAGAAAATCAACCATGATTTCTTTATTGTGGCCGAGATATCTTCTGATACATGTAGTCTCCCTGCCTGATAACCCAGGTACAATAAGAAAGTCATAGCTGGGTTCCTGACAAGTCCCAGACCATAGAAAGTTTCTGCATTAGTGGTCGAAACCATTGGCAACCAATCAAGACAACAGACCATCACCACTAAGAAAGTTAGAGAAAATCTTAAAAATTTTGCAGGACTATAAGACGCACCCAGGTTTTAGAGGAGAAAAATAGGGAAAAAAAATTTTCAGGCAAAAAATGGTAAAATATTTAATATATGGGAGTTGTAGTTTTGGAACAGCTGAAAGGCCACATTGACAGGTGACCCTGCAGCTGTACGGGGATGTATAGGGCGTTTTTTTTGTGGGGCCAGGTGTACTTTTTAGATATACCATTTTGGGAAATGTTTATTGCTTAGATCGCCTTTTATTTAATTCAGAGGCAAAACAGAGAGAAAAACCCGGCAGTTTGGCACTTTTGATTTTGACGTTCACTGTACATATAAATATTAGTAGACCGGGCATTTTCAGACACAGGGATACCTAATGTATATGTTTCACAGTAATGTTATACTTTTATATGTATTCTAGGGAAAGGAGGTGAACTTTTATTTATTTTATTTTTTATTATATTTTTTTTTTAAGTGTTTTTTTTTTTTTTTTTACTATTTTAATATCCCCCGCCTAGGGGGCTTGAACCTGCGGTCATTTGATTGCAAGTCCCATAGACGGCAATACAAGTGTATTGCCGTCTATGGGAGATTCTATACATTACTATCGCGGAGGGTCATAGACCAGCCGCGATAGTAATATATATCTATGACAGGCCTGGGAGCCTTCATTAGGCTCCCAGCTGTCATCGGAACAGGTCGGCTCCTGCGGCCTCGCCGTGTAGGAGCCGGCCTGCATCACTAAAGGTATGGGGCCGGTGGGGGGGGCTAACTGACTGCCGGGACCTGTGGAGGAGGAGTGGATTTGCAGCATGGACGCGCTACTGCCACCGCTGGTTTTCTTCAGCAGCAGTCACACTCCTGCCGCTGAATAAAACCAGCGGTGGCAGTAGCGCGGCAATCTGCAGGCCCCGGCAGCTAAGACACTCCCCGGCATCCGCCGGTCTATTACAGCAGATGCCGGGGACTGTCTTAGCTGCCGGGGCCTGCAGATTGCCGCGCTACTGCCGCTGAAGAAAACCAGCGGTGGCAGTAGCGCGGCCATGCTGCAAACCCACATTCAGACTATAAGACGCACCCTCATTTTCCTCCGAAATTTTGGGGGAAAAAAGTGCGTCTTATAGTCCGAAAAATACGGTACTTATATTTGCAAAAATGTTTAACTTTTGATTATCTACAAATATAGATATGATTATGTTCATGGGAATACCCCTTAAACACTTTGTGGCAGAACAACTGATACATCAATAAAACACTGTTGACAATATTGTGATTGTTTTCTTTGGTCACGCCTTGGTTAGTTCACAAGTAATAGGGATCCGACTATCGTGACATTGGGTAGGTCAGTGTGGGTGAGGGATAATGATGTGTAATTGTCATACTTCAGTTGTAACTGAAGTTGACCAGGTGCCTACTGCACCACCACAAAATGGCCGAAGGAACAGCCGACTGTGCATGTTCTGTGGTCATTTTGCCCCCTGTGCATTCTAAGCACAATTAGCATAATGAAGAAAAATTCAAAACCGGTGGTGAGGACCGGCAAAATAAAGGTAAGAGATGAATAGCCTTTATAAAGACTACTAGCTGCTACCTGCGACTTCATCTGCGGTGATTGTAGAAGTGTGTAAATAGAGTTGCGGGTGAAATTTTAGTAGTGTGTAAAAGGTATGGGATATGAATGTTGGGTAATTGAGCGAATACGTGAGTCTTTTTTTGTTTAACGTAGTTTTCATTAGAGCTGCTATACGTTGTTTTCCAAAAGTGTACATAGAGTGTTTGGGACTGAGGTCTTTCAAGTTAATATACTTCGGTAATGTGTGTGTTTCACTTTATTATTATTTTTTTTTTTTTTAATTTTAATGGTAATGAGTTTTGCAGGCTGCATCCAGCAGCTTGCAAAACAATACGGTTGTACAACAGCAGGGGGTGTCCTAAAGAATGCAATGCATTGCAATCCTAATGTATTGCTATGTATTGCATAAAAGTGCCAGTGCTATTGCAGGCTACGTAGCATAGCCTGCAGCAGCCTGGACACAGTCAGCTGAGTGGGAGGCATGGGAGAGGTAGCGGCTGCTATAGTAACCTGCCGGCGGCATCCTAGCTCAGTGTAGGCAGCGGAGATGAGCAGGAGGATGCCTACGCGCAGCGAGGGACAGACCAGAGCCGCGGGACAGGTAAGAGAAGGCAGCGGAATAGATAAAGCAGGGAGCAGAGGCAGTGTAAGTGAAGTGACCGGTGGTATGCAAATAAGCGGCAGCTATGGCGGGCGGTTGGCATACGAACATCAGCAGCATGGGCCGTAGCAAGGGGGGTGTGAGGTGCAAGTGACTGGGAGGTGTATTTTGGGAGGAGAAGTGGAAGGATAGGGCAGTGAGGGAGAGGGGTAAGGTTATTATGGAGCGTAAGGTGTTGGTACAGCAGAGTAGAGAGGGCAGAGGTCCTGGCAGTGGAAGAATGGTACGTGAACTTACCAGTGTCGGGCCGGTGGATGGATCCTGCAGAGGAAACAGCAGGGAGGCGATAGCGGTTTCGGGTAGTGTAGCGGCCTGAGCCAGTCTTTCGGGTGCTGCGGCCTAAGGTGGAGTGGCAAAATGGTGGCATGCTGGTAACACGTTGTTCATGTGTGCAAAGTGCGCATGCTCCTGTCAAGATAGTGGAGTAGTGTGGTGGGCGATGCCACGGATCCTCCCAGCGGTGGGGGTCGGCAAAGATGGCTGGTCCGGAGAGTGAAAGCGGTAGGCTCCTGCAGTATGGTGAAGGTGAGGGTGAAAGTGGGAAAGTATATGTGAATGTGAGTGTGTGGGGTTAGGGGCTAGGCTGTAGAGGGTAATGTGAAGTTTAGGGGCTTGCTAGGGTCCAGTGTGTGATATTGAAAAGATGGTGATGTCAGTTTGTTTTTTGTGGGGGTCGTGTGGAAAACGTATGTGGGTTATTGTGTTGAAAAGTAGCCTATTGCGCAATCGTGTGTATTAACTATGTTTGTGGAAAATTTAAGCCAAATCGGTGGAGCGGGTTTTGTGTGATTGACCGCCAAACATCCGAACATCCAAACCCAATTTCACATTTATAATATTAATAGGATTCCCAAGTGGTTTTAGTGAATAGTGAACGCCGTAAAAATTAAACCCATATAAAATATGTATGTTACAGGTGTCCCAATATGGCAACACAATTTTTTTTTTCTATTTAACCGGTTAAGGACCAGGCCCAAAAGTATGTTAAAGACCAGGCCTCTTTTTTCAAAACTGACATGTGTCACTTTAAATGGCAATAACTTTGAGACGCTTTAACTTACAAAAATGATTTTGAGATTGTTTTTTTCGTAACACATTATACTTCATGTTAGTGGTAAACACTAATCAATATTTTTGCATTTATTTATAAAAAAAACTAGGAAATTTGATGGAAATTTGAAAAAAATTGCAATTTTCAAAATGTGAAATTCTCTACTTTTCAAGCAGATAGTCATACCATCCAAATACATGAATAAATATTATCTCCCATATCTCTGCTTTATATTGGCATCATCTTTTGATTGTCTTTTAATTTATTTTGGACGTCACAAGGCTTAAAAGTGTAACAGCGATTTTCCAGATTTACAAGAAAATTCTCCAAACCAATTTTTTAGGGACCACTTCAGTTCTGAAAGTAATTATAAAGGCCTGTATAATAGAAACCCCCATAAATTACCCCATTTTCAAAACTGCACCCCTCAAATTATTCAAAACAGCATTTGGGATGTTTGTTAACCCTTTAAGCATTTCATAAGAATAAAAATAATATGGCAGTGAAATTTAGACATTTCATTTTTTTTCACTAATACATTCATTTAGACCTAAAATTAACACATTCACAAAGGGTTAAAGGAGAAAATGCATCTGATAGTTTATTGTGCAATTTCTCCTGTGCACAGAAATACCCCACATGTGGGTATAAACTGACTTTTGGGCACACGACAGTGCATGGAAGGGAAGGAGCGACACTGGGTGTTTGAACAGCAGATTTTGCTGGAATAATTTTCAGGCGCCATGCCTTATTTGCAGAGACCCTAGAGTACCAAAACAATGGAAATCCCCCAAAAGTGACCGCATTTTAGAATCCACACCCCTCACAGAATTCATCAAGGGGTATAGTCAGCATTTAGACCCTACAGTTGTTTCACAGATTTTACTAACATTGGGATGTGTAAATGAAAAATTACTAAAATGTCACTTTATCTCCAAAGTTTTCATTTTCACAAGGGGTTAAAGGAGTAAAATCCCCCCACAGTTTGTTAAACAATTTCTCCTGAACACGGCAATACCCCATATGTGGCCATAGTATGCTGTATGGGAATATGGCGGGGCTTGGAATGGAAGGAGCGCTATTTGGCTTTTGGATGGCAGATTTTACTGGAATAATTTTAGGTGCCATGTCTCATTTGCAGAGCCCCTAGAGTACCAATACAGTGGAAACCCCATAAAAGTGACCCCATTTTGGAAACTACACCCCCCACAGAACATATCAAAGGGTAGAGTGAGCATTTTGACCCTACAGCTGTTTCACAGATTTTATTAACATTGGGCCTTGAAAATGAAAAATTACTTTTTTTCCAACAAACTGTCAATTTAGCCCCAAATTTTTAATTTTCACAAGAGGATAAAGGAGAAAAAGCTCCCTAAAGTTCGTTACACAATTTCTCCTGAACACAGAAATGCCCCATATGTGGCCATAATCTGCTGTATGGGAACATGGCGGGGCTCAGAATGGAAAGAGGGCTATTTGGCTTTTGAAGGGCAGATTTTGCTGGAATATTTTTCAGATCCCATGTCGCATTTGCAGAGCCCCTAAAGTATCAATACAGTGGAAACCCCCTAAAAGTGACCCCATTTTGGAAACTACACCTCTCATAGAATTTATCTAGGGGTAGAGTGAGTATTTTGGCCTCACAGGTGTTTCACAGATTTTATTAACATTGGGACGTGAAAATGAAATATTACTTTTTTTCCCAATGAATCGTCCATTTAGCGCCATATTTTTAATTTTGCAAATAGTTTAAGAATTAAAATCCCCCCAAAGTTTGTTACACAATTTCTTCTGAACACGGCAATACCCCATATGTGGCCATAATCTGCTGTATGGGTACATGTTGGGGCTCAGAATGGAAAGAGCGCTATTTGGATTTTGGAGGGCAGATGTTGCTGGAATAGTTTTCAGGTGCCATGTCGCATTTGCTGAGCCCCTAAAGTACCAATACAGTGGAAACCCCTCAAAAGTGACCCCATTTTAGAAACTACACCTGTCAAGGAACGTATCAAGGGGTATTATCATTTTGAGCCTAAAATGCTTCCCAAAAAATTAATGTACAAAATGAAAATTGAAATTTTTAAAAATATGCCATTTCGGTGCCCAATACGTTGCACCCACTTTGTGTTGTCAGAGACCTACACTCCTAAAACTATTAAGGGGCCATCCCGAGGGGCACAAAATTATATATGTGGGTGTAAACTGCTGCTTGGGCACACAGCAGGGCTCAGAAGGGAAGGACCACTGTGCGTTTTAGCTTTTGGGGTAGAGATTTAGAGGGACCCTCTGGGCACCATGTTGTTTTTGCAGAGCCCTGGAGGTGCCAGTAAACTGGAATTCACCAAGAAGTGACCCCATTTTGTAGGGGCAATTTTAGGGTCTCTGCAAATGTGACATGGTGTCCAAAAACGAAGAATCTAAATCTGCACTCCAAAAGCACATATTGCTCCTTCACATCTGCGCCCTGCTGGGTACCCAAATAGCAGTGTATGCCCACATGTATGACACTGGTGTACCCCGGATAACGGACTTAATGCCATATGTGGGTATAAATGGCTGTTTGGGCACAGCCGGGGACAGAAGGGAAGGAGCGCTATATTGGTTTTTGGAGCACACCATGCCACTTTTGCAAAGCCCCTGAATTGCCAATAAAGTGGAATCTGCAGACATGTCACCCCATCTTGGACACTAGCCCACTGATGGGATTTATCAAGTGGTGTAGCGAGATTTTTTTAACCCTTGAGTGTTGCATTTATTTAGTTTCCAGAAATGAAATCGCAACTGATAGAGAAGTTAAAAATGAAAATTTTACTGATTTGCCATTTCAGTGTGCAACATGTTGTGCCCGACTTATGTCAGCAGAGACACTCCAAAAACTGTTAAGCGGGTATCCTGGGCACAACAGCTTTCAGAGCGTTCATCTCTGATACAAGTCGGGCATAACATATTACGCACTGAAAGGACGTATTCCTGGAAAAATGGTCATTTTCACCTTTCACAATCAGCTTCGTATTCATTTATGGATAATAAGTTATAGCAACACTTGGGGGTTAAAAATGCTCTCTGTACCCCTGGATAAATCCTTCAGGGGTGTAGTTTCCAAAATAACATCTCATATCAGGGGATTCCACGTTACTGGCGTTTCAGCTCTGCAAAAGTGTCATGGCATCCAAAAACCAAACCGTCTGCGCTCCAAAAACCCAATAACCCTTCTTCCCTTCTGTGTCCGGCTGTGCCCCAATATCAGTTTATACCCACATATGACATTACGTCCGATAGAACGGGTACATCAGTGTCATACATGTGTCATAAACTGCAGTTTGGGCGCACAGCAGGGCGCAGAAGGGAAGGAGCGCGATGCGGCTTTTGGAGTACAGATTCAGATGTTTGGTATCTGGACGCCATGTCATGTTTGTAGAGCCTGTAAGGTACCAGAAAAGTGGATTCCCCAAAGGAGTGACCCCATTTTGAAAACTGCACCCCTCAAAGAATGTATCAGGGGGTGTAGTGAGGATTAGTATCCCAGACGTGACTGCACAGCGGATGGCGAAGAGGGAATATATAAGCGGTGCGGAGGACATTGGGGACACCAAATTCTGTACTATGTCCCAGTAGCTCCTATAATTGGGGGAGTCACTCTGGGGGTCACTTTAGGGGTCACTTCTGGTGTCCGTTCCCTCATAAGCTGTAAATATGGGGTGTCCCCTGATATCCGCTCGCACAGCTTATATATTCCCTTCCTGCCGCAGCCAGTTGTGTTCTAATAATTTGGTGATTTTTGCGGACTTTTGTCTTCACATTATTAGATGCTATATTTTCTTTATTTTTCTGGTGACGCGGCCATATAAGGACTTGTTTTTTGCGGGATGAGATGCATTTCGTAATGACACCGTTTTTGGGTGTCTACATCTTATTGAATACATTTTATTAACCCTTTTTTGCTGGATTTAAAAAAAAAAAAAATCAATCCTGGCATTGAGCTTTACTTTTTTAGTTTTGCGCCATGCAGCGTACAGTATAAGTAACATGTGTCCTTTATTCTGCGGGTCGGTACGGTTACGGCGATACCTCATTTATGTTATTTTTTTATGTGTTACTAGTTCTGCAGAGGAAAAACACATTTGGGGACATAAATCAATGTTTTTTGCATAGCATCTTCTGAGAGGCGTAACATTTTTATTTTTCGGTTGACAGTGTTGGTTGAGGGCTTATTTTTTGCGGGACAACCTGCGCTTTTTATTGGTACTGTTATCGGATGCATATGACTTTTTGATCACTTTTTATAGTATATTTTGTAAGGTGAGACGGCGAAAAATCATTACTTCCGGCGAGTTTTTTCCGGGTTTTTTTTCCGGCGTTCGCCGTGTACATTAAATATTATTTCAGTTTTATTGTACAGATTGTTACGGACGCGACAATACCAAATATGCATTGTTTTTATTACTTTTTAGTTCTTTTTTTATATAATTCATTTTCTATAGAGAAAAAGGGATTTTTGGGCTTTATTACTTTATTAATTTTTTTCATACACTTCATTTTATTTTTTTTTTATTTTTTTTTTTACTTTTTCATGTGTCCATTTAGGACACTTCAATCAGCAATACTGTGCTGATATAGAATGCCATGTGAGACACAGCCTGCAGGTGTCCCACATGGCATTCCGTAGCAGGATGTCAGGCTGTGTAGACGCACAGCCTGACATCAGAAGGTCCTGGCAGGATCACCAGGTATGTGGGGACTCCGGGCAGTCTGGGGTCACTGGCCAGACCCCAGACTACCTTTTACTGCTATCGGCACCCTCCGATCTCGCCGCGGGGGGTGCCGATCTGATTCAATTGCTGGCGGATGCCTTTCGATCGCGCCGTGATGTTTCACGGCGCGATCGAAAGGGTTAAAACGTCCAGTCGGACTCAGTTCCGACTGGACGTTATTGAGGAAGGGGTTAGGTGTTAGTAACACCTAACCCCCGTCCTCCCCGCACCCCTCCCCCCGCCAAGAAGGTACCTAAAGACAGGACGTATTTTGACAATAGTCCGGTCTTTAGGTACCTGGACCGCAGGCCGTAAATTTACGTACGGCGGTCCTTAACCGGTTAAAAGGAATCAAAACATTATTATTTATTATGCTTACTTATATAGCGCCATCATATTCCTCAGCGCTTTACAAATATTGTCAGTCACTGTCCCATATAGGGCTCACATTCTACTTTCCCTATCAGTATGTCTTTGGTGTGTGGGAGGAAACCGGAGTACCCGGAGGAAACCCACGCAAACACGGGGAGAACATACAAACTCCTTGCAGATGTTGCCCTTGGTAGGATTTGAACCTAGGACTCCAGCACTGCAAGGCTGCAGTGGTAACCACTGAGCCACCATGCCATTACAAATACTACTGTATATACTCAAGTATAAGTCAACCCGAATATAAGTCGAGGCCCCTAATTTTACCACAAAAAACTGGGAAGACTTATTGACTCGAGTATAAGCCAAGGAGGGGGGGGGGGGGGGAGGAGGTATGCAGCAGCTACTGGAAAATTTCAAAAATTAAAACGGCCGGAGTTTTTGGGTGCAGTAGTTGCTGGGGAAGGGGAGGGGGTGTTTTGGTTGTCCGTCTGCCCCTTCCCTGAGCTTGAGGACTTGGTTTTTTTTCCCCAACTTGGAATTCAGCCTGGCTGAATATAGGGTATCTGCAGTGCTCCTATTAACCCCTTCCTGACGGAACAGGAGCACTGCAGATCCCCTATATTCAGTAGACCGAGTACTTTCAGACACAGGGAGACCTAATGTGTTTGTGTTTCACAGTAATTTTCTACATTTCTATGTATTCTAGGGAAAGGAGTGATTTAGAACTTTTATTTATTTTATTTTTTTAAAGCTTCTTTAATTTCTTCATCATGTTACGGGAGATTCTATACATTACCATTGCAGCTGGTCATAGACACCCCCCCCCCCCCCAAAAAAAATAAATAAATAAAAATAAAATATATATATATATATATATATATATATATATATATATATATATATACATATATTTTGTTTTGGTTTTTTTGCTTCACTCGAGTATAAGCTGAGGGGGGCTTTTTCAGCACAAAAACTGTGCTGAAAAACTGTGCTTATACTAGAGTATATACGGTATATAAATTTGGTACTGCCGTGATCATACTGACCCGCACAATACAGGTAACATGTCATTTTTACAACATAGTGAATGCCATAAAAATTAAACCCATAAGAACTTGGAGCAAATGTGTTTATTTTCCAATTCCATCTCATTCTAAATTGTTTTCCAGCTTCCCAGGGCATTGTACAAGATTACAAAGTAATCAAGGACATTACAAAGTACAATTTGTTTTGCAAACATGTGAAATGAAAAATGAAGAAAATTATGGCTCTTGGAATAGGGGGAGGAAAAGATGGACATGCAAAAATGAAAATTGGCGGTGGCATGAAAAAGTTAACCTGTAGTATTCATTTATGAAGAGTGGTTTATAACTGGAGGTACACCTTAACAGTAAATAGAATAAAAGCAGCCAGTGAATCTAATCTTATCAGAGCATATAGGATTTGTTCAGATGATTTGCTCTACAATGCTGTAGATACACAACTCCATTGCAAACTTAAGAGTTTAGAACAGAGAACAGGTGGTCTATGTAAATCTCTCAGCCCATTCATTTTCTGAAACATTTCTGTGGGCTCGTTCACATCTGCGCCCGGTCTCCGTTCTGCAGGTTTCCGTTTCCTGCACAAAACAGAGGCAGGAGATGAAAACCTGCAGGACTCTTTCATACCCCTTCATTTGAATGGGTTTGAAAGATGTCCGGCCGTGAGCCTTTTATGCTCTCCGCCGTGAAACCGTTTTTTTTTTAAATCGGACACAGAGTCGGACATACAGTACTCTGTGTCCAATTTTTAAAAAAACGGTTTCGCGGTGGAGAGCATAAAACACTCACCACCGCTCACGGCCGGACCCGCTCTGGCAGCTTTCCATCTTCTGCAAGCAGAAGACGGAAAGCTGAGAACGGAGATCGAACGCTAGTGTGAACCTAGCGTAAGCAGAAGTTTGAGGCTTCTGCATACATTTCAGTCTAGTTAAATAAAATGACTTTACACATTCAGTTAAAGGGAGTCTACTGTCTTCCCAAGCAACAACATACCTGCTCTTGCCGTTCAGAACCCCTCCCCTATCTGTGCAACTCCATGCAGCGGGAGAGGAAATATATTTGGATGGATCACGTGATAACAGTGGGAGGATCAATTCCAAGTGCACGGGCTAGCACAAAATGGGGAGGGGGTCTGAACGGCAAGAGCAGTGCATGGGTAGGTGAAGACATCCCCTTCCTTAGTACACCAACTACCTCACTGGCATGTTGACCCAAAGTGAATTTTCTCCAATTTTACAACTGTAAAAGACATTACACAGGTTTTGTTTATTAGCATATAGTGCCGAATAACGTCACAGTCCAGTTTGTTGGGGAAGGTGGTAGATTCCTATTTAATAACAACATTATTGATGGATTGTCCTTTAATAATTCATAGCAATTTACTAAGGGACCATGCGATATAAAGTACCTTCCTAATGAACGGACCTTTTACTAGAGAGGTGCTTATAATGTAAATGGGAATTACTTTTTCTCTATATTGCTTGCTCTAGAAACTGAACGTACTTTACAGAGATTGCAGATGAAAGATGTATTAGAAGTCTTACCCTTTGGCATTTTAACTGGCGACACAAAGTTTTGCAATCCGACTTCATCCCCGCTGAGATCAGACAAATTCAAGCAACGCTTAGGAGTTTCACTGCATGAACAAGTATATTCACAGTCAGAGCCAACATTTTCAGGTTCTAATCACACGTTGTTATTTTTAGTATTGTATTACTTGCCTTTACCCCATTTTTTATGATCTTGGACAACACCATTTATTTTATTTGATTTTACAATACAAAGACTTAAAAACCAAGGCCAAACAAAACTCGTCTGCCATCTTAGATTAGAAAATTGTCACTGAAGACCAGATTTTGCTTCCAACCCTTCATATTGTGATTGACAGCATCAGGCACCAACTCTCCTGTCACAAGTGGTTACAGATGGCACAGTGCAGGAGTATACCTGTACATCGAGAAGGACAGGCCCTGTGACCAGGAAAAGGAGATCTGACAGGTTAAAGGGAGTCTGTCACCAGGATGAAGCAGATTAAATCAGTAACACAGCAAGATAGGGTCAGGGTGCTGAGCGGAAATCTCACACATTTTTATAGATAGAAAAGCATTATAATCAGGTAAGCCAGTCCGATCTAACTGTGTTGCTGGCTTAATCTGCTTCTCCCTGGTGACAGACTCCCTTAAAACCAGTCCCCTGTGACACCAAGATACACATGGATGCCTGGCTTGGTTACAATTCAACTGACTGATTTTTACTAACCCCAACATCAGTCTTTGGGGAGAGTAACAAGGACTTTGGCCAACATCTACCTAATGTGTATAGGCAACAGTTTCAAGATACTTACCCAGTGAAAGTACTCAGGTTACTAAACCCCATTGCTAGGTCAGAGATTGGCGTTAATGGCTGCTCTGGAGAAAAAACCACGGACGCATCTTTGTCTCTCAATAAATTTAAAATCATTCGACAGTTTGTACGGAAATTAAGACCGGACGAGGACTTTACGCCATCTGATGTTATGGAGTGATTGTCCGCCATGGCGTCAAGTCTTGAGGAACCTGCAGCTCTACAAAACAGAAATATATAGATATCCATGAAACACACATGTCCACGCTACTTCCAAATAACATAATGACCTCCTAGTCTCATTATTTTAGTGTATCCTCATATAAGCATCTTATGGTTTATAAACCGGATTCTACATCTACTAGGTCTACCCTGTTCTGGCAGGGTACTGCCACTCAGCGCCTATTCATATGAACGGGTGCCAAGCTGCAATAACACAGCTACTACATAGTGTAAAAAGCCTTCAGATCTGCAGGGGGTGCCAGATGTCAGATTCCCACTGATCTGAGATTTGATAGGAAATCAATATCTAGTGTTGAACAACAATTTTAAGCAAAAGTGCCATGTTTAACATTAGCTGCATAAACTATACTTGAGCAGCAGTTTATCCACAATATGAGACATCTCTGAATTTGAGGTGGTCCCAGCCGTCAGATGCCCACACCTGACCTGTATAGACATTAAGGTAAGGGATAACTCATTTAGAGCAATGCTTCTCATCACACTGTGATGTGTGCCTCTCTGGTAAAATGGAGCTCCACTGGCAGAGACTTGTGCCACTGCTGCCAGTGTCAGACTTGGCACAAAGCAGGGACTCAAAAGCAGAAAGTGCACCGATTATGCAACGACGGCTACGAAGGCTAAAACACGTGACACAACATCACCAAGTTTCCTCAGGTTCTTCTCCCCGAAGCTGTTTTGTCGGAGTCTGTATATCATCTATATGCCAACAGCCATTAAACTGAAAACCTCTGGGTACAAGCATAGTAACATTTGCTACTCATAACTGCAATTCCAAACTGCATACAGGTCTAAAGTTTAAAAGAAATCAATAAAAAGCACCATGCAAACCGAGCCTAAAGCAGATGTTTCATACTACATCTCAAGGTGACACACCCATAGAATTACTGTACAGATTCCTAAGCAGTGTGTGACAACTAAAGCCGGAGGCTGGGTTTACACGTCGCTTTTTGGGTGAACTGTATGCACATTACTATACCAGAGGTTTTCTTGTCAATGGTCATTACCATACAGGTAACATGTATAGTAACATGTGATACTCAATACTGTACAAAAACGCATGCAGTGAGATGCATGAAGCATCTAAGGTTTAGTGATCTAAAAGGTCACTTTGTGAAAACCAAGAATTTCGGTATTCTTTAGTAAAAGAAGATATAAATGACTGAGAAGAGGAGTCCAGCAGGGTATGGCACATGTAACGCAGAGTTTCGGACAGTATACTTTGCTTTACTGCACGTACGAATAGGGGAGCAGGCACAGGGCAAACACACACCCAGCACTATTTACTACCCATTCATAATAGGTAGAATTTGTCTGCAAATTTGTCAAAAATGAACATTACAGGCTAAGATATGAAACCTGGTTATATATCTTATTAGAGAAATATGTTTTCTTCTGCACTTTTAGGCAGTTACTCTCTCCATATTAGTCTATGATGAGAGGTGGGGGATTAGAAAGGACACTTGGATAATTACTGCTCTTACACTCCACTATTCCTTGTTTGTTTTTTTTACACTGCCAAGCTGTAGATAAGAGGCTGTGAGCACAAAATGATGCAATAAATCACTTAACCAGAAGTCAGAAGAATCCTACTCTCCCTCTACATAGCTCTACCAGTCTAAATATGGAGAAAGAATTAAAATATAAACAATGCAGGGAGATCAAAGTTCAGGAGAAAGAACAGCTTAATAAATGGAGAGAGAAACAGATCTCCTTAATAAGATATATTACAAAGTTTATTATTTTCACCTGTACTATTCACTTATGAGAAGTTGTTTAAAACTGGAGGTACACTTTGGAGGCCCCTACAAAACTCTGTTACTGGTTTGGGAGGTATTTTGCACCTTTCAGACTTCCCTAAGAGAGCCCATTTTTCCATTCTATCATAGTAAGGGTACACATCCCGCCTTCACTGAAGAACTGCACAAGAACTGGAGGAATCAGAGAGGAGTTTGAGGAGACGCATCATTAGGTAAGTATAAAGGTTTTTTTGATTTTTAAACGCAGGCACTAGTGGCTTTAAAAAGGGCGATTCGGGACACTAGTCCCAAATCGATCTGACAGGTAAGTTAGATGCATCTAACGATTGACAACAACGGACCTAATCTACTATAATGGGGTCCGTTGATATCCATTCTTGCCACTATACATAAAACTTGTGGGTACAGGAATTTTTCACCTGTGGGTTTAAATGGGCTCTGCCATCTGCATGCATGTGAATATAGCCTTGAACACTCATTTCATAGAACAGTCTAATAAATACATAACTATAGTATGTATGCTTGCATAAACATAGATGTGACTAATCCTCAGCTATACCTGCACAATGATCATGAGTCCACGCCACTGGATTCAGGTAACACACATATATACACACACACATACATATATACACACACATACACATGGATTCACCACTGGATTCAGGTAACACACACACACATTATGTGTATATACATATATATATATATATATATATATATATATATATATACACACACACACACATACACATATATTACACAAGCATCTACATTTCTATTCCAACTACAGAGTACTAGAAAAGCGGAGTCTGATAGGGGTTTCCTATTCATCAGCTACATAGGATCCTGCTGGGGCTTTGGCCCCCTCAGCTAGAGAGTGGGGGTGGGGACCCTGGAAGACATCTTTGTGCAGCTTCAGAACGGTCACTTACTGGCCTCAGTGACTGCAGGGCAGTGCTGGTACAGGTCTATAGTTACACATACAGAGCCGGAGTCCATGCATTGCATCCACAGGTACCAGCCCCTCTATGTAAGAATATGTAACAGAAGCAGGACTCAGGGAGACACTGACACATGAAAGGATGGCTCTCACTTATTAGTGGAAACTCGTCCTCATCCGTGAAGTTGACCCTCCGTAGCCATGGGCAAGCAGCAGCAGCAACCACCAGTCAGTACATGGCACCTCTCTGGGCTTCCTGCCCCTCACTGCCCGGAAACCAAAGCTAGAGACCATAGAGTAACCCGAAGCGAAGTACTGGAGAAATTGAATTCTTCCGCCCCAGACCCTGACCAATCAGGAAACAAGTTGGGGGTCAGAACGCAGGGACTGGCCAATGAGGTAAAGCAAAAAGAAAGAGGCTCGGACTACAAGGAGGCGTTGCCCGTTTTAAAACAACCCCTGCTTTGATTGGTTATCACAGTGAAATGCCAGAATCGGCAGCCTGTGATTGGCTCTGGCTTCCCTCGCACGTAGCTAGTCTGTGCTATGAGGTCTGAGGTATTTAGTCACTACAGTATGCAGTTAAACCCCGCCCTCGATGACGTCGGCGGGACTTTTAAAGATCGGGGAGGAGCAGCTGCTCCGATCAGCTGTTTCTTGAGCCATGCAGCGGTAATGAGGCTGGAGCAGTGTGACGGGGATGGTGGTGGTGGGTTTGTGTGGTCCTTATGGGTTCGCTACGGCGTGGTGCTGGCTGGATTGGTTGTCCTGCGGAGGGTGGTAGAGTGATTTACATTGTGAGGGGGTTATGTATGGACAGTACCAGGGAGTGTGATAGGCGAGGAAATGCTGCGTTTAGACAGAGATTTATTAAAAATGCATCTTTATTTATTTTTATTTTTGGTAATGTTGCCAATAGCAACTATGGTTCATTCCCATTATTCAGTTCCTGTGGGATCTGTGAGTGTGACCACATTGGTTTCTATGGGTAGATGGTTTATAGTGTTCCCTTGTACTACTGCGCCACTGCTGTTGTATGTGCTACATGACCTGGACTGTGTCTTATAAGCAGTGGCTATAAATGCCTTTGGTGAGGCGGACTCTTCCCAAGCTTCTGTGTGGATTTCTAGATACTATTGAAATCCAGAAAGTACAGTGTATCATAGAACAGCATAAGTAATGCTGGTTCTAGGTAAGGAATATGAAACTCAGGGTTGAAAAAGAGAAAATTGCTCCTACCGCCACCTATAGGAAAGTAACTCCGTGTTGAGTAATACCTGGTTTTCAAAAGAAACCAAAGGGCATAATCTGGGTATAATGGCCAAGCCAGAATAATTCGTACAAAAGGAAGAAGGTCCCATCTGCAGACAACTCTTCTGATTTTGCACTGTCTGTGTGCCAGGTCTCAATGTGGGTAAGAAGGGGTACGATCTCTCATTAGGGTGAGACTAGTATGGGAACTTATTAGACCGTGCATACCCTTCTAACACCTCGTTCATATTTGTGTTGGTAATCTGTTTGGGGGAGTCTGCATGGGGACACCCTCCAGAACGGACTACCGAACGCATCTGCAAGCAGTATGCAGTGAAAGCATATGGACCCCATAGACTATAATGTGTTCTGTGTGCTTGCTGCGAGATCTCCGCAGAGAACATGCTCGCAAATGCATTCGATAGGCTGTTCGGGTGGGTCCCCATGTGGACTCCTCGACCGGATTATCAAAAGCAGATGTGAATACCCCATGTTACACAGCCATACTACTGCCCTGTACTGATGAGGCAAAAGCCTTGAAACAGCTGTCTATGGATGGGACGCTCCTCTTTTGGAGGATTTATACTGGCTGGGCTATTATTCCAGATTATGCTCTACACTACTTTGAAAACCAGGCATTAATCTATAGGGAGCTATCTTCCAAAAGGTAGAGCTAGTTGCAAATTCCTTTTCACTAATGAGAACAATTTGCATATTCCTTACCCAGAATTCTTAAAGGCATGTAGGTCTAATAAGTACCTATACCTTCTCTACCTAAAGAGATATTATCTGTTCCGATTGCTCTGTCAGGTTTATCAGATGATCAGGATTGAAGGTGACATGTTCTGCAAGTCCTTATGGCAATACCAAACGTAGGGTTTTTAGAACTTCATGAACTGAACTGTATAAGGCATCTTTCTTTTTCTTCTTGTGGGTGTACTTTTTTCCATTTGAGTTGGATCATGATTTCATTGTTTTTTATTGAAGTCTTTCATTTAAATTCAGTTTGGCCATTTTGCTAATTTTTTGTCACAATTGCATTGACCGTATGGGGAAAAATCTTTATGGCAATGTCAGTCAAAATGGCAGTTGCCATGTAGCTGGTGCCATTAGCTCCAGGTCCATATACCTCAGTTTCTCAAATTGTAAGTTGCAAAGTATAGGCTGGTCGAGCCTTGCTGCTCTATACCATTTCTCCAGGTTTGGTACCAATAACACATCCACTACATTATGGAAAACCTACACCTCCATTTTAAGAGCTTTGCTCAAATAATCTGTGTAATGTCTTGTAATTTGTGCAGTGCTGTAAGGTGGGTAAGAATCTGAAAAGATGGAGCAGCTGTGACTATGAAGAAACTTGGCAATATGAGGGGAAGGAGAGTATTACAGTAGGTTACTTAATTGGCTTTAAGGGAAGATAAAATAGTGAGTTGCATGTATATGATAGAGGTAGATAGTTTGGCATGTAAGTGTGAGTGAGATTGGTTTATAGTTAGGAAGAGAAGGGGAAGGTTCTTGTTGGGCTTCATGCTATCTGCCACCATTGCATGTAACAGTGCCAATCATGGAGATGGTTGCCGTAATTCCTTAGAAGAGGTGATGGTTTAGTAGCAGACTGTTATTAATAAGCAGCTGAGATACCACCTGGGCCAGGGGCTTTGCTCAGTTTAAGCTGACCCTTATCGCTCACGTGTGGCTGGAACTTCTGCCACACGCCAAGAAAACTAGACTGCCCTGGGAGGTACTGGAGCATAATAAATATATATATATATATATATATATATATATATATGAATTTTCACTGCCCCCATTTGATTTTAAACTTAAAGACATCCTATCGTTAAAACTCAATTTCTTTTTTCTGCCTACCACGTAGGAATAGTCTTAAGAAAGGCTATTCTCCTACCTTTAGATGTCTTCTCCGCGCCGCCATTCGGTATATAATCCGGGTTTTTGTCTGTATGCAAATGAGTTCTCTTGCATACTGGGGGTGGCCCCAGCGATCAAACAGCACTGGGCGCATCCCCCAATGCTGCCATAGAACTCTCCAGTGCCTCCATCTTCTTCAGGAACGGGTGGTCTTCTCGTCTACTTCCAGCGGTGGCTTCAAACTTCTAGGCTTAGGGCAAAGCCGACTGCGACCCGTTCCTGAAGAAGATGGAGACGGCGCTGGAGAGTTCTCTGGCAGTATTGGGGATGCCCCCAGTGCTGCGAGAGAACTCATTTACATACCGACGAAAACCTGATTATATACCGAATGGTGGTGCGGAAAAGACATCTAAAGGTAGGAGACGAATAGCTCTTTCTTAAGGCTATTCCTACGTGGTAGGCAGAAAAAAAAAAATGAGTTTTAATGATAGGATCCCTTTAAACTAGTTGTTAAACTTTGCCTGGACAACTCCTTTAACATGGGGGGCACCTCTATAAATAACACTGGTGATGTGGTATAGTAAATTGCCAGCTCTAGGCTCCTGCTTTAGTTACAGGTGCAGTCAAGACTGGGTTAAAGGAATTTGTCTGCATCATGTTACATTTTCATAAGTGGGATCAAAGCAAATTTGTATTGGTAACAAAAGTGCAAAAGTGGTCATAAACCTTCTAATATTGATGTGTTATGCTTAATATATTAATGTTTTATAGGCTAGATCCTCAGCTGAAAGTGCGTATGCCACCAATGACCTATAATGACCCTCAACTGCATGGGCTTTCAAAGTCTCTACTTCCTGAACCCTGGATGTTGATCGATAACTTCACTGCCATGGAGGACTTTTTTGGGTAACAAATGATTTGGTGATAAATAAGTTTGCTTATTTTTAAAGTACTGCATTGAAAACTAGTCTGGCCACATGACTGGGAGGAGAATTGTGTATGAAGCCTTCTGATTCTGGCTCTGTGCACTGCCTAGAGGAGGCATTAGAAGTTGCAGAGCACAGCTGAACAGTGGGGTGCCAGGATATGGACCTCAACTGATCTGATATTGATTCCTAATTATAGTTTTAGCTTGAGGACAACTATTGTGATGAACTGTGCCGGGACCCCTCACGTTCCTGCTTCTTGTAGACCGCCATGCAAAGTTAGAGGATTGAGCAAGGACCAATTTTTAACAAACATCCAATTGTCAAGTTATTCATACAACTCTAGGAGTAATAACTGAGGAATAGAAATTCAGAATTTTAGTTTTTGACTCTAAATTTGAACTTGAATAACAATAGACTTAAAGGAGTTGTCTGGGATAATCTGAAATCCCTACGCTACCCTCAACAACCCCCTCCCCTCCTACTTTCTAAATAATTATCAAAAATTAAGTTACCAATATAACAGCCACATAACCGCCCAAGGGACATTTTCTCATTATCTGATGACCCTTTCCCCATTTCTGGAAACTGATAGTCACTACGACTTCCCCCTTTCCATCCACTCAATTATACTTATTATTCAGGCTTTTTCTGGTGAGACTGCTCCTCCTCCTGTAATGATGCTGTTTGTGCACACTTCTCACTGTACACACCTCTACTGAGCTTCCACACATGCTCAGTAGAGGTGACTCATCACTGCAGAGAGTGAGTACAGGAGGAGGTGAATCAGCGGCGCGAGGCATTCATTTGGGCCTAATCCGTCGCGTAATGACGCGACTGAATGTTCACACGCGGAGTTCATGTAACTGCGTGTGAACTAGCCTTTAAATCTACTCCAGTATATGCTGTTCTAGAACATGTTGCAGGCAGATCAGATTGTATGAGCAATTTCTACTATATTTGCAGTTGTGTTCATAGACTCTAATGCAAAATTAATTTTGTTTCAAGCTATACTTTTCATAAGCTAAAATCTTTTCTTAAGGGTGCCAGCAAGATCCCGATTCCTCAGTGCTCCAGGGTTGGTGTCAAAAGGAGGTGGCTATCAAAATTCAGATATCCCTGATACTGCAAGGTACTTAAGTGAATCTGTAGATTGGGCACTGTTAAGGGGATTACAATGTTGATATCCTATGTAACCTAGATGGCACACCTGATCATTGAAGGGCCAGTGGCTTTTGGGTGACTACTACCCCCAAGTGAGGATGATGGCATGTATGTGAGTTTAACACATAGGCAGTGGCGTAACTAGGAATAGCGGGAACCTGTGGCAAACTTCTGACATGCCCCCCCGACCGACCGACACCCCCCTGTCCCAAATTCCTGCGTGCTCTATGCCCCATAGTGGCCCCAGTGCCCACAGTATTATGCCCACTGTGGACACCCATGAACAATTATTATACTTTGGGGTCTTGTCAGACCCCCGAGTAAAATAATCGAAGACCCAAGTGGGGGGGAATACAAACATTAAAAAAAGTCACTTACCTATCCCCGGCCTCGGTGGTGTCTGCCATCTTCGGACGTCACATGACCTGGGACGCAGGCCCCAATCATGTGACATTAGGGACGTCACACAACTAGGCCCGAAGCCTGCCAGGAGCGTGGAAAGGTAAGTAACAGTTTATGTTCGCTTACCTCTCCCGGGCCTCCGATCTGAAAGGCCCCCCGAGTATAATGATTTGTGAGACCCGTGGCGTGGCTTACCGATCCTGGCCTCTGCCAGGATCGGTAAGTAAATAGGACCTGTTACCGGCTGGAGTAACTCCAGCCGGTAACGGCCTATTAAGAATAAAAAATGCAGCGGTAGCAGCTGTTGCCGGGCCCCTAATGTCCCAGGTCCTGTAGCAGCCCGGCAGCTGCCCCGGTAGTTACGCCACTGCACAAAGGGGATTGCAAATTAGGGCAATGACTGTGCAATGTTCCATCCAAGGCTAGTCTGGCACATTTGACAGCTGGACTTTGGCTAAAGCTGGTCACACATTAGGTTTTAGACTGCCATTGTTTTTAGAACATTACCAATTGTTCGTTGTTTGTACAAACAGCTGTTTCTAACACACAAACTACATTGTTTACCTCTTGCACATGATCTTTACCAGACACTTATTAAAATATGGCAATAACAGAAAATGTAAAAAACATACAATCTTAAAGTGATTCTATCACTAGAATCCCTTTTTACATGTCAGAATAGCCTTTAGAAAGGCTATTCTTCTCTACCTTTATTATTCTGCTCAGCACCACTGTTCCTGAGAAATATCATCTTTCTTCCTTATGTAAATGAGTTTTCTTGCAGTACCCCTTTGCTCAATCCGTACAGAGGGACATCCCCAGTGCTGCTTGAAAACTCTCCAGCGACAACCTCTGTCTGCGTCTCGCGTGCTTTTCTCCTCTTCATTCTAAAGCACTGAGTGCGCATGTCTGTCGGCCATTTTCCTGTGGCCTCTCCCATTCGGCCCCCAGCAAACATGCGCACTCAGTGCTTTGGAATGAAGAGGAGCACGCGAGAAGAGAGGATGTTGCTGGAGAGTTTTCAATGCCCCCAGTGCTGTTTCAGTGCAGGGGAATGCCCGCAGTGTGTGGAGAACTAATTTACATAAGGAAAAAAGATATTTCTAAGGAACAGCAGCGCGGATCAGTATAATAAAGATAAAAGAAGAATAGCCTTTAAGGCTATTCCTACATGGATTTAGTTTAGAGATTCCATTACTAGAATCCCTTTTTAAATTGTATAGAAGTGCAGGATAAGATGAGCATAAAATACATCAATTGTCATTCTAGTAATATCTGAATATGCATAAAAAAAGTCAGGGGATAAAAAAGTAAAACAAAGGGTCATAATAGGGGATGTAGAGATCATGAGTGGAAATCTTTACACTATGAATGAGGGAGGGATCCTGTCTGCAAACTGGGGGCGAGAAATGCACACCATTCTATTGCTAAATCATACCGTAGCTGAAGACTGTATTGCAGGCCAGGGATAGGAGATCTGTTAATGCAGGGAGCCCAAACCTTATCACAAGTTGGATGGGTGTCCGAGATGCCATTCAATTTTTATTTTTTTTGTGGAGCATGACTATCAATGCGTCAAGTCACATTTTTCAACAAGAGGAAAGACTTTCTCCATTTGAAATCAATGTATATCCAGACAGACATCAGGATATACTAAAGTAATTTGAATAGAGCATATTGGGCCAGTAAGTTTAAGATTTTTTTTAAAAAAAGGGGGGGGGGGGCTACCAACTGGAATGATTCACCAAACAGATACTTGGTCATTCGGTGTATGGCCATCCAAAAGCAAACTGCCTAATGCATTGCAATCCTGAAACACAGGGGGGTAGACTGTAGGATTAATGCTGTGTAAGTGATGAGGGACTAAATAAATCCAATGTAGGATCTTTAGAGAGGATTCCATAAGGGTGACCTGCTAACTGCCTTTGGTAATCAATGTACAACAGTCAGACCATTGGCATGGTGTTAAGGTAGAATCAAGAGCCCTCTCCCATGCCGCCATAAAGTCAAGCTTAAAATCATAAGACATTCAACAGGCTGAGGAAGAGGGACTCTGTGACCATGTCCACAGCTTGATATAGTTAGCCTCTCACTAGGGAAAATCTTGGTATTAGATGGGCTTGGTTTTTGTTTTTGTTGTTTTCCTCACCTACATGGGGTGGTGTATGTGATCCACATAAATCTGATTAAAAAATGAGTATTCTTCCCATGCCACAAGGTTTGACCAGCCCATATTTTGAAAAATGCATGCAATGATAAAGACAGAAATTGCCTGCAGGTCTGTCAGCCTAGCCTATACACAAACTATTCCATCTAATTGCTGAAAATAAACATGCCTGCTCTAGGTTAATATAGTTGATAGTTGGCTGTATGGGATGACTGTTTGCAGCGTAGAAAAAAAACCTGCCATAACAGTCCCTTTATTTTTAATGGCTGTCCTGGGGTTTGCAACACATTTATTTATTTTTTTATAAAATCCCTGTATTGTCCTATGCTGTCCTTGCCGTCTGGCTCTTATCTCTTATCTTTATGGAATGTACAGTGATCAACAAATGATTTGATGGCCCAAAAATCAATCTCTAGTTTTCTTAGAAGGACTTACCCCGATTGCACGCTTTCCCCTGAGAAGGACTGTGGACAAGGGAAGGTCAGTGTTGGAGTTGATACAGGACTGGATTGGGTGGAGTTGAAAAAGCATAATTTAAGGTGTGTATTTACTGTGACCCATTAATATTTGTCTCAGATTGTAATGCTGTATTTCATTGTAATCAAAGTAACAAATGTTGTAGATAGGTATTCTACATTAATGTTTAAACACGTTTTGTGCAGAAGTCCCCCTAAAACACCTTGTTCCAGCAAGCTTGAGACTGATGCAGGTGTCCTTCAAAGGAGACAGAAACAAATTGATTATGGCAAAAATACCATTGGTTATCTACGTTATCGACAAGAAGTTCCCAAGTAAGCTTCTCTAGATCTTTACCCAAAGAATGTATTAGAGTTCTTGGGGTTGTTTTGTTTTGTTTTTTTTGTTTTTTTTTCTTCACTACAGTGTGCAGAGCATTCTGCTTCCTGTTCTGTTTGCTGTGTGGTTACTCCTGTAGCTTCTTGTACCAACAAACCATTGTGGGTGAAGTGGGCATCAGAAACCTACTAACTTGATATTGATGACATAACTTTAGAACAGGTCTTGAGTAAAGTGGCAAAAAACTTCTGTAAAAGGTGCTCTCAAGTTTAAAGTTGAGTTCTCATTTCATTGAACTAGAACTGTTAGGTGACCATTAGGATAAGGGATAACCTGCAGATCGGCGATCAGGAGAACAGAGGACATTAATGTCAATGGGAGTGCTGGAGATGGCTGACTCGTGGAGATCAGTTTCTGAGGAATAGAGGATCACTTCGGATAAGAAATATTAGTGTGAGGAAATGTATCCTCTGTTCAGATAACCACCCAATCCTGTCTCCCTATCACTAGAGATGAGCGAACACTAAAATGTTCGAGGTTCGAAATTCGATTCGAACAGCCGCTCACTGTTCGAGTGTTCGAATGGGTTTCGAACCCCATTATAGTCTATGGGGAACATAAACTCGTTAAGGGGGAAACCCAAATTCGTGTCTGGAGGGTCACCAAGTCCACTATGACACCCCAGGAAATGATACCAACACCCTGGAATGACACTGGGACAGCAGGGGAAGCATGTCTGGGGGCATAAAAGTCACTTTATTTCATGGAAATCCCTGTCAGTTTGCGATTTTCGCAAGCTAACTTTTCCCCATAGAAATGCATTGGCCAGTGCTGATTGGCCAGAGTACGGAACTCGACCAATCAGCGCTGGCTCTGCTGGAGGAGGCGGAGTCTAAGATCGCTCCACACCAGTCTCCATTCAGGTCCGACCTTAGACTCCGCCTCCTCCGGCAGAGCCAGCGCTGATTGGCCGAATTCCGTACTCTGGCCAATCAGCACTGGCTAATGCATTGTATTGGCGTGATGAAGCAGTGCTGAATGTGTGTTTAGCACACACATTCAGCTCTACTTCATCGGGCTAATAGAATGCATTGGCCAATCAGCGCTGGCCAATGCATTCTATTAGCTTGATGAAGCAGAGTGTGCACAAGGGTTCAAGCGCACCCTCGGCTCAGTTTTGCTCAACTACACATCTGATGCACACTCGGCACTGCTACATCAGATGTAGCAATCTGATGTAGCAGAGCCGAGGGTGCACTAGAACCCCTGTGCAAACTCAGTTCACGCTAATAGAATGCATTGGCCAGCGCTGATTGGCCAATGCATTCTATTAGCCCGATGAAGTAGAGCTGAATGTGTGTGCTAAGCACACACATTCAGCTCTACTTCATCGGGCTAATAGAATGCATTGGCCAGCGCTGATTGGCCAGAGTACGGAACTCGACCAATCAGCGCTGGCTCTGCTGGAGGAGGCGGAGTCTAAGATCGCTCCACACCAGTCTCCATTCAGGTCCGACCTTAGACTCCGCCTCCTCCGGCAGAGCCAGCGCTGATTGGCCGAAGGCTGGCCAATGCATTCCTATACGAATGCAGAGACTTAGCAGTGCTGAGTCAGTTTTGCTCAACTACACATCTGATGCACACTCGGCACTGCTACATCAGATGTAGCAATCTGATGTAGCAGAGCCGAGGGTGCACTAGAACCCCTGTGCAAACTCAGTTCACGCTAATAGAATGCATTGGCCAGCGCTGATTGGCCAATGCATTCTATTAGCCCGATGAAGTAGAGCTGAATGTGTGTGCTAAGCACACACATTCAGCACTGCTTCATCACGACAATACAATGCATTAGCCAGTGCTGATTGGCCAGAGTACGGAATTCGGCCAATCAGCGCTGGCTCTGCTGGAGGAGGCGGAGTCTAAGGTCGGACCTGAATGGAGACTGGTGTGGAGCGATCTTAGACTCCGCCTCCTCCAGCAGAGCCAGCGCTGATTGGTCGAGTTCCGTACTCTGGCCAATCAGCGCTGGCCAATGCATTCTATTAGCCCGATGAAGTAGAGCTGAATGTGTGTGCTAAGCACACACATTCAGCACTGCTTCATCACGCCAATACAATGCATTAGCCAGTGCTGATTGGCCAGAGTACGGAATTCGGCCAATCAGCGCTGGCTCTGCTGGAGGAGGCGGAGTCTAAGGTCGGACCTGAATGGAGACTGGTGTGGAGCGATCTTAGACTCCGCCTCCTCCAGCAGAGCCAGCGCTGATTGGTCGAGTTCCGTACTCTGGCCAATCAGCGCTGGCCAATGCATTCTATTAGCCCGATGAAGTAGAGCTGAATGTGTGTGCTAAGCACACACATTCAGCACTGCTTCATCACGCCAATACAATGCATTAGCCAGTGCTGATTGGCCAGAGTACGGAATTCGGCCAATCAGCGCTGGCTCTGATGGAGGAGGCGGAGTCTAAGGTCGGACCTGAATGGAGACTGGTGTGGAGCGCTCTTAGACTCCGCCTCCTCCAGCAGAGCCAGCGCTGATTGGTCGAGTTCCGTACTCTGGCCAATCAGCGCTGGCCAATGCATCCCTATGGGAAAAAGTTTCTCACAAAAATCACAATTACACACACGATAGAGCCCCAAAAAGTTATTTTTAATAACATTCCCCCCTAAATAAAGGTTATCCCTAGCTATCCCTGCCTGTACAGCTATCCCTGTCTCATAGTCACAAAGTTCACATTCTCATATGACCCGGATTTGAAATCCACTATTCGTCTAAAATGGAGGTCACCTGATTTCGGCAGCCAATGACTTTTTCCAATTTTTTTCAATGCCCCCGGTGTCGTAGTTCCTGTCCCACCTCCCCTGCGCTGTTATTGGTGCAAAAAAGGCGCCAGGGAAGATGGGAGGGGAATCGAATTTTGGCGCACTTTACCACGCGGTGTTCGATTCGATTCGAACATGGCGAACACCCTGATATCCGATCGAACATGTGTTCGATAGAACACTGTTCGCTCATCTCTACCTATCACTCTTATATACAAGTTTTAAGGTCATTGGTAGAACGGAGAGGATGGGTAAGGTGGTAGTACAGAAAAATCTGGAGTTTTTCCCAGTGACTCTCTGCTTCCCCATCTATATGTTAGTATTGAAGGGGGCCATGCAGCGCACTTGTTTTGTTTTGGTTTTTGCTACTAGGTTCGCCATTTATCTAGAGCTACAAAAGCAATGTTTTATACTTGGTACATGATAGCTTGCCTCAAATGCCACCAAGTATACAACATACTGACTATGTAATAAGTCAACATGGCAATGAAAAATGTTTGCTTTTAAAATATTAGAAAATCCATAAACAGAAACAATTGACTAATTTCTCAGATGTGAAAGGATACCAGGAATTCACCCTCGCAGCCCCAACAAATATAAGAAATACAGTCGGCGGTCTTGGGATATGCAGATTAAAATCTGGAGGCGTGCACTTCATGCATGGGATCCTCCCATAGAGACATCCTTTCAGTAAGTATGAGAGGTTTTTCAATTTTCTGTTATTGATCCCTACTGGTGAAACATTTCAAACAAATAGTTCTGAGCGCATATTCTCCTGCTCAAACCTTAATATAATGGCTACCAAACCAAATTAAAAGTAACTTCTGTACCATAATTTAGTACTTGGTTTTGCTTATTAAACATGGTATGTTGCTGTTTTTTGTGGAAATTATTGGTATTTCTGTCCTGTAGGAGAAAGATGAATTATGAACCTTCACAACGTTACTTTAATCCTTGGTTTGGTTCGGAGTCCATTCAAAGTCTAGAAGCTGATATGTTTGACTTACAGGTAGGTTTCATATATCTTTCAATATTTTTTTAGTGGAGGGAACATAACTTTGAATACTGGCTTTAACATGATCAAGTCTGATGGCCTTAACACATTCAATAATAAGTGTCTGACGGATTGAATGGAATCCTCTTTAATTCTGGGAATGGTAAGTTTATTGGGTTATAGAAGTGCTGGTGGATCATACGGAAGCATGCCATCAGCCTTTTACTACTGGTGAATGACATAGCAAGTGTGATCTGTCTAAGGATGTGTCCACATGCTGTGTAATAGTTGCACCATTTACAGTAGTGCTCATCTGCACATACACTTTCCTGCTGGGTTGTTTTTAACCATTCACTCTACTGCATCTTCCCATCTAAATTTCAGAACCATTTGACATTAGGACTTGAAAATCATAACAAGTATTCATGGGGGGGGGGGGGGGGTCTCCACTACCCTGCTCACTTGTCACATTTACAGAACCACCAGTTGGTAGTGAGTGAGGATCGAAAAGTTGGTGGCATTCAATGCTGCAGGTAAACAGCAACTGACTTATGTAGTTGATGGAGGGAGGAGTCGTCCTTTGGGCAGTTGTGGCAGCCAGAGGCCAGTCTACATACTGCCTAACCATGTAAAACTGGCTGTACCACACATGAAATGAGTTATAATGCACAACAATATAGAAGTTTGGTAGTGCATTATGCAAGTGATCAAATGGTCAATGAAGTCCTATACCATCTTTTTGCTGTAGATACTAAATCCTAGAGGGTTAAAGGACCTTTGAAAGTCCTTTAGCCCACTAGGATATGGTTAGACTCTTGTATAGGTGGAGCTATCATGCACAGTGCACAAGATGCAAAGAAAGAGACTAATGGAAGGTAAAGAGTAAGACATGTGAGCAAGAGGTGGACATGGGGGTGCAGGCTGTGTATGAGCAAGAGGGGATGGGGGTTCAGGCTTTGGGGGGGTGTGCTGTTGACACATACTGTGTGGGGCCACTGGTGAGCACATAATACTGTGTGGGGTCCACTGTGGCGCATGTAACACTTTGTGGGGCCCACTGCAGAGAATGTAATCTGTCCTGGTATTGTTTACATGCTGGGTGCTGCTTGCTCACCATATTCTTGATAACTGCAGTTGTGGGTACTAATGTTGCACCCCTTTCAAGTATCTGCAGCACCGTAACTGTCACTATCAAGAATTCGCTCTAGGAAGAGGATAGGGGGCCTTGGACAAAAGTGTGCACCCAGGCCCACAAAACTTTAGTTATGATACTGGCCTGGATTGTAACATCTGGAACTGCCTGCAGCCCCAGAGAAGTAAATGGCATGCTGAAATCTGTCAGCTACAATCTAGTGTACATTTCAACATCCATATAAAGATTTAAATGCCAGTATACAAATATGTAATGGTTTGTATTTCTTAAACTGCTGTTTTTTGTACATGATTTGATTCGGACTAGGAATTTTTAATTTTTTTTTTTCCAATAAACTTTGATCAATTTGCATGCAACGTGTTAAAATCCAACAAAAATCATGATGGGGGAAAGTCTATATAATCTTGATGGTTGTTTCCTTCAGGTTTCAGATGTGCGCAATATGGGCTCTCCTGAAGATCCACCTCTGAGTTACTACAATTGGTTACAGTACTGTGGTCATTCATCGCCTTATAGTTGCGGTAATGGTTATTGCTGAAGAAGCGCCTGATCATCCTGTTCATCCTGGCACTGCGTTAAATACAGCTTTGTTGGTTTGCACACAAACCAGTGGACAAAATCCTTTGTTTTTATCTAATTCTTTATATTTGTCATGGCTTCTGAGCGTGTTTGGAACGTGATGCGTTTGGTGCACTTTTCAGCCCCTTCTGATTTATATATGTAATGTCTTGTATGTGGTATCACTCTTTCATTAATCTGTCTTTGGAATGGTGGCATGAGATGCTACCACTTTACCACTGGGTTTATAATTCACTTTGTGTAAATATTCTCTTGAAAATGGTGTAAATGTAAATTTTCTATTACCCTGCAGCTGTGGCATATTATAACTGTATCCACTAAGTTGGTGGTAAAACTTAGAGAAGCTTTAAGCTTCTGCCTTTTTAAAATATTCACGTGTGATTTATTCATATGTGTACAGGAAGCAATGTTGTATACATTATTTTTTGAGGGTAAAATGTCACTTGTGTGCACCACAATATCCTATATGGACCTGTACAGCAGTAAGCTCAATAACGGATGACTCTGACCAGATTGTGGAACTGTAAAGCTTTATGGAAAAAAAAACTTGCCATTTGGCTTTCTAGCTGATGAACTCTTGAAAATAAAAGCCATAATTTTGTATGTCTGTGCTTTGTAACATTAGTGAAAGTGGTTGTATAAGATGACTTGTTTATATCAAGGTGTTGGGAGAAGAGACCTCACTTCCAGTCTTGGTTTTCCTTGCTTTGACAAAACAAAGAACCTTATGGGATAATTTGGTCATAGTGGAGATTGTGTAGATCTACTGCCCATGGGGTTGGGGGGTGGATAACTGTCGAAAAAAAAACTGGGAATCTAACTGCTGGCATCCCTACCGATCACACAACTTCCTCCAATACCCCCCCCCCCCAATCCATATACACATGGTTATGTTGGGAATAGGGAAGCTTTTATTTAAGGATGGGTGAACCTAGGGCCAGCTCCATTTTGCTGAGGAAGACTTATGGAATAGTAGCGGTAGATACAACCTGTTCAGACGTCAGAAAGTAAAGAGGAATTTGAGGCACACCTCTGCCTTAGTCTTTATTTTTTTTTGTCCCCAGCTCAGTTTGGGGTATCAGCATTCTGTTGCTACTTTCCACTACTGATTAGGACCAAATGAATGAGTCCAGTTTTCTGCCCCAATTAGTTTCATTAGGAGGCAGAATGAGGGAGGAATCTGCTGATTTAGGTGCAAAATCTGCTGCAGGATCGGTGAATAGTGCCTGATACTGTTAATAGTGCGACTGTGTGGCCCCACAAAGCATTATATGATGTGCAGTGGCTCCAGCACAGTATTTGCTCCCAAGACAACCCCCCCCCCCCCCAACCACCTCCTCACCAGAGTTTGTGGCCACAAGTAGAATATTCAGAGGCCCAGGGAAAGTGATTGATTAAAAATAACAATCATACTCACCTTGCCTCACATCTCCTGTGTATTCTTGCTCCTTCCTTTGGTCGTCTTCTGCATTTGCGACTGAAGTCCTGCTCCCTGGATGTCACTGCTTGAGGCCTGTGACTGAGTCTCAGCGGTCACATGGGGAGCAATGATGTAATTACGCCGGTGTGCCCCACACGCTTGCTGGGCCTAACCACAAGCCCCAGCAGTGAGGCCTGGGGAGCAAGAACTCGTCACTGGAAGAGCTCCAGAGTGGATGCTGGACAGGTGAGTGGTTTTTTTTGTTTTTTTAAAACACACCTCTGGGTTGGCATCTAATGGAAAGGGGCCTGGTAAACGCCCTGCACCACTATCATGGTGGTCTATGGCCCTGGCCATTTCTAGCCCCCTCAGGAGCTTTGGCCCTGGTTGAACCTCTGGATTTTTTATTTTTTTTTTTAACAAAAGCAGTCTTCTGGTTTGGTCTGGTCTGAACTTGTTTTGATAGAACCTGATAAATTATTACACACTGGGGTCTCTTCAGACATCAGAGTCTAATAGGAGTAGGTCCAAGGGAAGTGTGTTTAAGGAAAAAACAAAACCTGCTGACAGAAGACAGAAACCTGGCAGACAGTGTCCGGCCGTGAGTGTTTTGTGCTCTCTGCAGTGAAACCGTTTAACTGGACACAAAGTCCTGTATGTATCACTGTGTCCGGTTAAAAAAAAAAAAAAAACACAGCCGGTTTCGCTGTGGAGAGCACAAAACTCTCACGGCCAGACACTTTTCAAACCCATTCAAATGAATGGTTTTGAAAAATGACTGTAGGTTTCAGTCTCCTGCCCAGTTTCAGGCAGGAAACGGAAACCTGTAAAACAGAGACCTTGGGCGCAGATGTGAACGAGCCCTTACACAGCAACATACCAGTGACAGAGTGAGAATTTGCAGAGTTTAAAGAAAAATTAGTGGCATATGGTTAGGGCCTGGCCTGCCAACTGGAATATATATTTTTAATAAGAACACTTGGGTGCAAGAAGAAAATATGGACCTGGTCTTGCTGTCTTCCCTTAATGGAAGCCAATATCTCAGCAATATAGTGTTGGCAAAGTTACAATTTACAGAACTTCAAGAAAATTGTCCTGGTGAAGATGAGCATGGAAAATGGTCCAGTGAGGAGCAACTGGAGAAGATAGATGGGTTTTAGCTTGTCTTGGGACTGTCTGCAACAATGGGTTGTGTCAGTACTAGCACCTGGCCTTGTGCATTTCTGGACTGTGGCCATTGCTGTTCAAAAGATTACCCATTGGGCCATGAAAGCTGTGTATTGTCCCTACCCATAATTGGGGCTCCACTTGTCGACTGTGGTGTGCACCTTTTCCCACATGGACATATACAAGGAGAGGCCCACATGGCTATATCAAGCAGGGACAACTTAATTGGCAGCTATGTTTTCTCAATCAAGACTGTGTGCGTACCATCAGTTGCCAAAATGCAGTGGAGTTCCATAAGAAATACAGTAGTGACTGCACTGCCAGGTGAGTTAAGTTGCAGATAAGCCAGGTGACTAGGCATATATTGTTTCCTGGACAAACATTTCCGTATGGATGACTGACATTGGCATGTAGGAGGAACAGGAGAAGCAGACAGAGATTTTGATAAATGATGAGGACCATGTCCTAGCTTTTCTCCTCATTTTCTAGAAATGTGGTATTCCTCAAATTCAACTATAATGTTCCAAAAGTCTATTCTTTAAACCAGAAAGAATCATTAGTAGGGTTGGATACATTAGTTGACAAATGGAATTATCACTTGGCTTATGCCTTTCCTCCCATTCCACATCCTTCCTAGTGTTTTCCGTATTCTGGTTACCCGTTACTGGCCAAAATGCTGCTGGTTTGGCCTTCTGAATTTCTCAAAACTAGAAGAACCTGTCAATCTTCCTGAAACTTCAGACCTTCTATACCAAGGTATTACATTCAGTTTCATCTTGCAGCATGTCTACTGAAGATGACATCTTAAAAGCCAAGGGACTTTCAGATGCTGTAATTAAGACACTTCTATTCAGTCTTAAACTGGTTACTAGAGATATGAGCACAGCATCATCATTACCTGAAGAACGCCTCTGGCTCCTTTCTTCTACCCCCCCCTTCTTTGAAAAAGATTCCTCATACTGATCCTCTGGCAGTGTAACGAACAGCAAGTGAAGTTGCTGAGATAAATCTTGCGCATGCGCTATACAGTTCTGGTTTTGGCCAAGCGTACAGTGCATGATTTGCTGGCCACCTTTCCAGTCTTCTTGATGGTGTACAGAGCATGTACAAGATTTTGATCTCTGCAACGTCACTTGAAGGGATCTTTTTCAAAGAAGGGGCAGTAGAAGAAAGGAGCTGGAGGCGTTCTTCAGGTGTTGACAATGCTGTGCTCTGAGCACAGGGATAAAGCCCTTTGTGCTCCTTAAGCTTCATTGGCATATCAAGAACTATGAATTTATTCAAAAACTGCTGCAAAGAAATAAAGAAAAAAGGTATGTCTAGAATAGCCTCTCTAAAGGCTATTGGAAAATCTGCATGTCTACAATGATAGACTCCCTTTAACCTATCTAGTTATTCTAGGGGTACAGTCTTACAAAACAGTTGTCAATAACTACATGACTCAATGGCTGTGTATAAAATTGTTGTTCATCTGCAAAATTTTGCTGCCATAAAGAATCTGTTTAAGATTTTCCCCAACCTTGTGCTGACACAGTTTTTATTATAGACACGAAAATGTGTATTTCAAATAGGAATACATCCTGAGGGCCCCTTCACACAGAATTTACACTCCGCTCATTCAGACACATATACACGAGCGCTTCAAAACACATCCCATTCACTTCAATGGGAGCGTGTGTATTCTAGTAGGTAATTTTTTTTATTTTTAGTTTTAATCCTTTGAGAAATATCCAAAACTTTGCAAATATAAAATATTTCTAACCCCCATGAATTTTTTTAAATAAAATTTTTATGGGAAAGGAAATGAAAAAAAAAAAAAAAAGAGGTTTTGGAAACATATTTTTATACAACCCCTGGCAAAAATTACAGTCCCTGAGGATGTTCCTTGACTTGTTTAATTTGGAAGAAAAAAAAAGCAGATCACAGCCATGAAGAAAAAAAAACTAAAGACATTTCATATGGCTACTTTCTGACTTTAAGAAACACTAAAATAAATCAAGAAAAATAATTAATTGTGGTAGCCAGTAACAGTTAGATTTTTAGAACAAGCACAGGGAATAAATTATGGAATCATTCAATTCTGAGGAAAAAATATAGAATCATGAAAAACAAACAAAATAACACTCCAGCACATCACTAGGACTTTGTTGCACCACCTCTGGCTTTTATAACTGCTTGCAGTCTCTGAGGCATATTTTTACTGTGGCAGAAAAAATGTAGCCAAAGCTGCGTTTTCTCAATGTGGGGCCCTGGCCTAAAGGGATTATCCAGGTTTCTTTAGATAGGTCCTCAATATTAGATCTGTGACATAGACTCCATGCACACAACCACGTGCAGTGTACAGGTCAGTAAACACAGCATATGGGTTGGTATCCATACGTCAGCTGTAGTTTTCTCTGGCCCATACATTGAAATGAATGGGCCGAGCTGCAAATATGAAACGGTATAGTGCAACTTCATTATGGCTCGGACAACAGCCACAAAACTACAACTGTGTTTATGGGCCCATAGAAATGAATGTGTATGTACTGTGATCTGTAATTGTGGATTAAAAGTATGGTTGTGTGCATGGATCCATTACAGAGCTGCTTGAAAGATAATTCTACGCCTCTTCCGCCAACATTCTTTTACAGGCATCTATGTTTTTATTTTTAATTGAATATATTCATATCAGACTATACTGAGGCTTCTATAGCAGCATTCACTGCTGGAGCTTCTGCTGTCACTTTTCAGGACTATAAATGGCTATTACTTATGCATTACGCATGGACTATATACATGTTGACATTGATATTTTACACATGCCCGTTTGGTTTTTTACAATAGGTAGCATTGTATCTCCCCCTTCTCTTTCAATTGTTATTGTATGTTATCATGTTTTGTAAATTTTTGTATTTTATCATCATTTCTAATAAATTTATGAATATTTTATAAGTGGCTGTTCTGTCATTTGACAAAGTATTTCATATTTATATGAGCACACTGTTCTTGCCTAGGTTTGCACTGTATTTCTTCAAGTGATGTATAGTGCTTCTGTAACAGCTGGAGAGCGACCACAGATAAGGGCTAGTTCACACGTGGGCAAAGGGGCGGATTTTGACAGAGGATTTCGCTTCAAAATCCGCCCCTTTACAATGGTGGTCTATGCAGACCGCCAGGCTTCTTTTTTCCGCTAGCGGAGAAAAGAAGCGACCTGCCCTATCTTCAGGCTTCAGGCTATGTGATCAAAAATATCTGGACACATGGCTGAAAATGACTTACAAGTTCGTGGCGTCCTCCATCGGTAATGCTGGAATTCAATATGGTGTTGGCCCACCCTTAGCCTTGATGACAGCTTCCACTCTCGCAGGCATACATTCAATCAGGTGCTGGAAGGTTTCTTGGGGAATGACAGCCCATTCTTCATGGAGTGCTGCACTGAGGAGAGGTATCGATCTAGGTCATTGAGCCCTGGCACGACATCGGCGTTCCAAAACATCCCAAAGGTGTTCTATAGGATTCAAGTCAGGACTCTGTGCAGGCCAGTCCATTCCAGAGATGTTATTGTCGTGTAACCACTCCGCCACAGCCCGTGCAGTATGAACAGGTGCTCGATCATGTTGAAAGATGCAATCGCCATCCCCGAATTGCTCTTCAACAGTGGGAAGCAAGAGGGTGTTTAAAACATCAATGTAGGCTAGTACTGTGATAGTGCCACGCAAAACAACAAGGGCTGCAAGCCCCCTCCATGAAAAACACGACCATGCCATAACACCACCGCCTCCGAATTTTACTGTTGGCAATACACACGCTGGCAGATGATGTTCACCGGGCATTCGCCATACCCACACCCTGCCATCGGATCGCCGCATTTTGTACTGTGATTTGTCAGTCCACACAATGTTTTTCCACTGTTCAATTGTCCAATGTTTACGCTCCTTACACCAAGCAAGGCGTTGTTTGGCATTGACCTGCGTGATATGTGGCACCCAATCACCTGACCACGTTCGAAGTCCGTGAGTTCCGCGGAGCGCCCCATTCTGCTCTCTCATGATGTTTAATGTCATCACACAGGTCAATACCAAATGACGCCTCGCTTGGTGTAATGAGCGTAAACATTGGACGATTGAACAGTGGAAAAACTTTGTGTGGAGTGACGAATCACGGTACACAATGTGACGATCCGATGGCAGGGTGTGGGTATGGTGAATGCCCGGTGAACGTCATCTGCCAGCGTGTGTAGTGCCAACAGTAAAATTCAGAGGCGGTGGTGTTTTTCATGGAGAGGGCTTGAACCCCTTGTTGTTTTGCGTGGCACTATCACAGCACAGGCCTACATTGATGTTTTAACCCCTTAAGGACCAGGCCATTTTTTGGTTTCGCATTTTCGTTTTTCCCTCCTCACATTTCAAGAGCCATAACTTTTTCATTTTTCAGTTCACAGAGTCACATGATAGCTTATTGTTTGCGGGACAAATTGTACTTTGTAATGGCACCATTCAATATGCTGTGCAATGTACTGGGAAGCTGGAAAAAAATTCAGAATGAGGCGCAATTGGAGAAAAAATGCATTTGCGCCATTTTCTTATGGGTTTAATTTTTACAGCATTCACTGTTTGGTACAAGTGACATGTTACCTGTGTTCTACGTGTCAGTACAAACGCGGTGATACCAAATTTATATAGTATTTGAAATTTTTTGATACTTTTAAAAAAATGATAAACTTTGCAAAATAGAAAAAAAAATTTGTGTCATCATGTTCTAACACCTGTAACTTTTTCATATTTCCATGTATGGAGCTGGTTGTGGTGTCTTTTTATGCGGGACAAGATGACGTTTCTATTGATACCATTTGGGGAAAGATCCGATGGTTTGATCACTTTTTATTCAATTTTTTATAGGAGGCAAAGTGTTGAAAAAAACGCTTTTTGGCTGTTTTTATTTTTTTTGCCGCTACGCCGTTCGCAGTACGGGATAAATGTTTTAATATTCTAATAGTTCAGGCATTTTGGAGCGCAGGGATACCTAATATGTTTATGTTTAATGTTCTTTAATTACTTTTATAGCTGATCTAGGGAAAGGGGGGTGATTTGAACTTTTATATTTTTTTTATTTTTTTAATACTTTTAAAAACTTTTTTTTTTCTTCTGTTACATTTATGATCAGACCCCTTAGGTACCTTGAAACCTAGGGAGTCTGATCGCTCATACTATTCACTGCAATACTACAGTATTGCAGTGAATAGGAAAATCGCAGCACTTCTATTAGACGAGGCCTCTGGCATCGTCTAATAGATCTAGTGCAGAGACAAGCCTGGAAGCCTTCAATAGGCTTCCGGCTGTCATAGCAACCGATCACCGCCCTCTTGTGACGTTGCAAAACATGGCGGCGCCCATGCCGCCGGCGCCGTTTACACACTGCGGTCACGTTTGACCGCAGTGTGTAAAGGGTTAACAGCAGCGATCGGCTCGGGCACCGACCGCTGCTGTTAGTGGCAGGTCCTGGCTGTATTATACAGCCGGCATCTGCCGTGTATGGAGCGAGCTCAGCGTGTGAGCTCGCTCCATACATCCCCATGCGACCCATGATGTACAGTTACGTCAAGGGGTTAAACACCTTCTTGCTTCCCACTGCTGAAGAGCAATTCAGGGATGGCGATGACGATCGAGCACCTGTTCACACTGCACGGCCTGTGGCGGAGTGGTTACACGACAATAACATTTCTGTAATGGACTGGCCTGCACAGATGTCATGACCTGAATATTTGTATATATTGGTGTGTGTTTTTATTGGGGATTAGATCTGGGCTTCTGTGATCTGCTGGTGGTGTCCTTGCCATTGAGCCATCTGTTGGTACATAGCGTTATGGCCTTCAGTACATAATTGAGGTTCTTGGGATTGAACCTCAGGTGTTGATCATTACCATCAACCTATCAGATGGTTCTGGGGCCTGTATAAGGAAGAAGGCTGGCTCCATTAGTTGCTGGTTTTTGTGGTTACAACCTAGAATTTGTGGCCCTGGGAGGAGGAGTGTTTTTGCTAGAACTTCACCTGACTAGGAAGTGGTGTGAGTCTGGTTTGTCCCTCCACACTTCTACTCAACCCTGTCCTTCAGTTCTGTTTGCCTGCACTATCTTGTTGTTTGAGGTCTGGGTTCCAGTTTGTTTTGCCCCAGTCCTGTGTTAACCCTTTCCTCACCTCTCCACTGTCCCTCTCCGCATTCTCTTGTTGCGTATTGTGTTGTGCTGCGTGTCTGTTATCCAGCACTTAACATCCTGTTTGTCTGCAGCTGCACCTTGATTTCTAAAGGGGTGACCACCTTAGAATCCCCAGTCCCTAGCTCTCTTGTAGCTCTTGCCCTATCTGTCGGCTAGGCCTTCGTGTTAGAGAGCCAGGAATTGTCGGGGCCAAGGCTAGCTTGGGAACAGCTGACCACCATCTGCAGGCAGGGCCTAGCTAGCCGCCGTAGCGTCAGGGATAGTTTCCTTCCCCTGTTCCCTTAGTGGTTCAGTCTGTAGTCTGGATTCTGGGTCTGGACTTAGACACGAAAGTGACAATAGAGTCCTGACTTGAATCCTATAGAACACCTTTGGGATGTTTTGGAACGCCGACTTCGTGCCAGGCCTC
This sequence comes from Leptodactylus fuscus, assembly GCF_031893055.1. Taxonomy (NCBI): domain Eukaryota; kingdom Metazoa; phylum Chordata; class Amphibia; order Anura; family Leptodactylidae; genus Leptodactylus; species Leptodactylus fuscus. The sequence goes on along the minus strand of NC_134269.1, from coordinate 160,975,452 downwards.
AATGACCTAGTTCAATACCTCTCCTCAGTGCAGCACGCCGTGAAGAATGGGCTGCCATTCCCCAAGACACCTTCCAGCATCTGACTGAACATATGTCTGCGAGAGTGGAAGCTGTCATCAAGGCTAAGGGTGGGCCAACACAATATTGAATTCCAGCATTACCGATGGAGGGCGCCACCAACTTGATACTTTTAATCACTATATATATATATGTCAGCTCCTATATTATGCACTTTGTATCCCTCTTTGTCTCATGAGAGAGCTCATCCCCCCCCCACCCCGCACACACACACACACTCCTGGAAGCCATAATATGATGTAGCTTCCATTATGCTTCATCCAATAGTCATATGCCAGAATTATTTTATAACTTTACAACCAATCATGTTATGCCAATTATACTAGTCCAGCTTGTTCTTTGTCTGTACTGTACTTAAACTACCTTTTTCCCGCCATTAAATTAGAACGCATTTGATACCGTAGTGTGCGAGTGTGAGAAAGAGAGAGAGACACTTCTCCAGGCCTGATCTTTGATTTGGAACATACTTGGAGAGATCCCCTTGTTGTCCCTAATAGTAGCAAAGTGAGTCTTGTATGTGGGGGCCCCACCCTGTCTCTGGGCCCACAGGGGGATTCACCTGCTGTTCAGTCCAAGCTTGCATGTACCTAATGACTGACAATGGGTGAGTATATACGTTCTTCTGTCATTTCATGCCATTCCCTCCATCCAAGGAACAATTTATAGCAAGACCTTTGGGTGCAGTGCTACAGTAGAAGTGTATGGGACCGGCTCTTATGGTGGTAGGTGAATAAGACAATGCTGAAGTCCTTGGAATGGACATGGGGAGTTTTTTAATGTGACTTTATTTGGTATGTGGATGTTTTGGTCTGCCTGGCAGTGTTACATGTAGACAATACATGCTTATTCTATGTGCAATGGATATTTTCCATGACTCTGTATTTTCCGGCTGCCACATCCAGTCCTTCCGTTATTGTGGAGAGTAAGGCTGGCAGTTACCTGACGCCATGGCAGCAGTGAGGTACCAGGGCTATGGCACACTGCCCACAACATGGATACTGGAGGGGCAGGCCTGCATCATCACTGACATGCACAGCACACCCACAAGTTCCTCAGAAGCAGGGACAAATACAGCAGCCTCTGCCTAGAAGACTACACTTCCCAGCACGTCCTGCTTCCATACGGAACCCATACGACTGGTGGGGGTGTGTTCGTGGCCTGTGATGTGACCGGCCAATCCCAGCATGCCGCACAGCCCGCGATACCCGCTAACGATCCCGGTGACACTGCGCTGAGCTCTGGTGACATCACCCGCCTGCTGACCGCGCTACCAGCTAAAGGCGCAGGCTGACCGAAGCCCAGCCGCTCGCCCCGTCTATGCTGTAAGATGGTTTGTTCCGCACTAGGGACCAGGGCGGCCGATGCGTTTGTGGGGGACACTGATGCGGCTACGGCTTGTCTCCGGTACCGCAGGATCTCCTTTGCGCTTTGAATACCGACCGCGGCGGAATAGTCATTGAAACGAGCACGCCCGGTACCGGGAGCTAAGGTTTCCGTAGCCTTTGTACCTTGCTTTGTCGTTCAATGACCCGGCCGCTCTCCCCATAAAAGTGGTTCGGTCCAGACGGTATTTAAGGGCTCTGCAGGGCCGCTGGTGGCTCAGAGCTGCTCTGGGTCGTTGGGAGGGTCGTTGTTGGGGCAGGTAACGGCAGCGCAGGTGGGGGCGGCGGAGACAAGGTGAAGGGGAGGCGGGCTGATGTGGGAGGCCGCGGCGATGCCAGCGATGTAGGATGCGGCCCGGGGAAGGCGCCGGCCAGGCCATCTCCTGAGGAGGGAGATAAACAAGCCTTTAACTCTTCATGCTCCAGAGCAAGAGCTGCAGTCACTGGGGGGCCTGTCATTGCTGCCCTCAGCACAGCATCCTATTCATGCACAGGCAGAAGATGTCACTGGGCAGACAGGCCGGCACCGCATTGGTTCGGAGGTGGTGAGAGATGCTCTACCCCCATCCTCCTTCAGATCCTGCATCCCCATGTCATGGTAGTAGAACATCAATCTGTAGATCCGGCGTCTGCAGTCAGGAGAGGAGACCCTCTAGGGTGCATGCGAGCTGTGTGTGTGTGTGCTGAGGGCCCACAGCATGTTCGTCCAGACCCCTCACATAAGGTCAACGTGTCTGCATTATTTACTGCTGTGGTCCAGGTGCCAGTCTGCCATCCTCCCCATAGTGCATGATGTAAATAGAGGCAAGGAATGAATGGAGATGGCACAGCCAATGTATGGAGATTGCTAGTGCAGAATAATGTACCCTGCTCTGCAGGCCCTGACTACTGCTGCTGCTGGTGCATGGAGATGGTTTGTTATGGTCACTAGGCCCCTAGATCTCTCTTCACCCTGCTTATTGGGCATCCTCTACGTATACCATCCATCCCATCAAGATAGAAGTAGTTGCTGCAATGTCCTGTAATGCCAGGTGCATTGACTGTGTGTTTGTTTAATGCAGGATGGAATGATGGGGTCTTACTGATACTAGACTTGTTGGGCCCAGTGAAGACTGGCACTGAGGTTGCCATCATGTCCTATACTTGTTACTAAGAAGACAAGTGAGAAGCCTGACCTAAGCATCATGATCTCCATGATTACAGAACAATTACAAAAACAAAGTCTGGAGGACCTGAAATGCAAATCTTTCAGTATAAGTCTGGTAAGGTCTTGTGTGCCAACTTGTGTGCTAATTTTGTCTTGTTGATTTGATTTTTGTTAATTTATTTTTTCGCCAGTTTGTGTCTGATGTTATATGACAGTGGTACCACCTAGACATCAAGAGAAAGGGGTCTTATAGAATTGTGCTTGCCCACCCACTCCCTCTTATGAGTTTATGTTGCATTTCACATGACTAGAGCTCTCTGTGTGAATATTATATTACTCATGTATATTTTTGCCCTACATTATACTAACACTAATGTGATCTCTTCTACGGTGCATAGCTAGAAGGTTTCCATAGAAATTTGAAAAAATGATATATTGTATTGTTGTTCATCAGTTGTCACTCATACAAGTTGTGGGTAGCCCTAATAAAAGTGCTGTGCAAATTTGGTCAGTATTTTGCATCCATGACTAAAGAACCACTGCCACTCCATTTGTAATTGTGCTGAGGATGAAAAAAACAAACAAACAATCTTCCCCCTAATTCCCAAATTTTCAGCCAACATTTGGTCCTTTGTGTAGATCACATGACCTCCATTCCGACTGGCTGAGTCCGATAGTGGACCACAAGTCTGTTTCCCTTTGCATTACTATAATACAGTCAATGTGAAATTGACTTCTGGTTAACACAGAAAATATTGTGGATTTCAGGTCCTCAGAATGGGGGTCATTGTGGTCTGAGAGTCTAAATATTTGTGAACTAAAGCCATGTTGCAGTTACTAAGTGTGTGGGGGGGTGACTTTCTAAGAATATTTGTTTAACTTAAAACCAGGAGTTGATCCTAAAACCAGAATATGTACTGTATAATAGAAACTTGTACACTTGTCCTTTTTAAGTTGTACCCTTGGTTTGAGCTTTAAAAAAAAATACTGGTGCAAGTTACTGAGTACGTGTGCACTGTGTGAGATTGGCATTGGGCAGCTTGTTCATCTTCTATTCCAGTCTATCTTGTATCTATGTTCTTCACATGTGGATTTTATGAGAATGTGTGCAGCCTGTCATTTTAAGAGATGGGGTGCCATGTCTTGTGTAATGTTTGATATTGGGTAACAATGAAGCCCCAAAATCCTCTTCTAGTAAGAATGCTTAATTTTAGACTTAATTCTCACATTCTAAGGTTTGTTGCCTTACTGATATAGTAAAATATAAATTGTGGGGAGATTTGAGAACTTGGCCAAAGCTCTAGTAGGAGAGCTGGGAAAAGTACTGATTCTTAGTTTCAAGGGTTTATCTAAGAAAAGTAAAATATTTGCAAGAAATGTTAGAAAATGATAAATGGCCCTTCCTTGTAAAAATCCCCACTGCTTCAGCGCCAATACTCTGTTGGTCCCTGCCAGGCTGTTTATTTTCCTGGAGCAATGACCTGCAGGACATCCACATAACTGGTGCAGTCACTGGTGACATTGGCATGGATGGCACATGACCGCTGTGGCAAGTGATTGGCTACAGTGGTCACATGGCTATACAGTGCAGTGCTCCAGGTAAGTCAACACAGGAAGACAGTGTTCTTGGTAAAGAAAATAAATAAATACAAGCACATGGGGCCGTAATCTGAATGTGGTTGGTAGTGTGTGCGGGGGGGGGGGGGGGATCGGAAACAACGTCGGGAAATATTATTTCACCGACAGAGTAGTGAGGCTTAGAACAAACTCCCAGAAGGAGTAGTTGGTAAATCTACAGTGAGTGAATGTAAGCGTGCCTAGGGTATATCCTAAAGTAATAAGGAAACCATTTAAGAACAGGCTAGATGGCACATGTATGGTTTGTTATGTTTTTTTTTTCTCATCATTGTTCTATGTTAAGATCAGCAGGTACTAGAGAGCAGTTTTTGTTTTTTTTTTCTGGGGGGGTTTCTATAAGCTGACCCATAAAATTGAACTATCAAGTGTAATCTAGTCTGATACTACTCCATTTCCAGATTGTTCTCACCATTGTTAAATTTTAACATATAATATATGCTGGAGAAACTTGGTGGATACATTGATAAGTTTTTGAGTTTCGTCCTGTATTACAAGGCAGAATTAAATCCATGAACCATGTACAGGCTCCCTAACAGCACAGCTGATCTCATATAATGCAAAGCGAGAGTTGTGATGTCTCACATTAGGTTGCTCTATATTGCCTGTAAAGGCTGCACTTCGAAAATGCTAAAAAAAAAAAAAAAAAAGCCCAGCACATATGTTATGGCAACAGGGAATGCTGGATGATCTCCTACATGAGATCTGCAGAATAGCAGCTCTGGCTTATAGTAAAGGTTAGAACCTATGCAATGTACTGTATCTACAAATATAGGCCCCTCAAATCCCTCCTTTAGGAGAACCTCTCCCATACATCTTTTTAGATCAAAGGGCGTATTGGATCATGGCACAAGTGAGAGAAGAAGCCTTCATTAAAGGGGTTTTCACAGTTTGATTAAAAACAGGCCGGCACTGGTAAAAGTGATACTTGCCAGTTTTTACCCCCATAACCCTAATCCTACAACCATGACCTCATCATCTTGGCTGCAGTGGTGACGTCAAAGTGGTGTCAAAGTGCAGTCAGTCCCTGACCTCAGTGTTATAGTGACCAGTGCAAGGATGTAGCAATGTAAACACTGTAGGGGAGGACTGGAGCATGATTCTGGTAGCTTCGGGGGGAAAAGCCCTTTAAGAAAATGATGTACCACAATTGGATCCTCTACTTAAGCTAAAAAGACGTGTGGGACAGTTCAGCGACCCCAGAGGTGGGATGCACATCTATCTCTAGAACAAAGTTTCCCTGACCCCTGTTCTACCCTTAGATGTGTCAGCTGCCTTGTCAGACAGGTCGGGTGACCCCACCAGTTCTAGAGGTAGATAAAAAGTCTCACCTCTGGCACTCTCACATATCAGACTTTTATGGCATATCCTGCAGATATCCCATAAATATTTCAGGTGGGACTTCCTATTTTCTGATACAATACTCTTCTTGTTTCAAAATCCTCTTTTTGTAAAGATTTTCAAAACTTAGTTGCTCTTAAAGGGAATAAATTGTGACCATGACATAAAGTTCAGTATGGCCTTTCATCCTTTAAATGGTATGCAAATCTATTCTCCAGGATGTAATTAGGAGAACAGTGCCTCTGTATGCTGCCCTCTAGAGGGCGGCAAACAGAGATTTGCAGATTTCTTACCCAAAATCCCTAGCGGAGCAGGAATGACTTGTAAGTCTCCGCACTGCCTATGTAGGCACACACTCTCCCTGATGTGTACGATTATTCCCTGACCTTTTAAATAGTGTCAAGCTCTGTGTTCTGGTTGTTTGAAGATGATGTTGCCATTTTCTTGGGTAACAGTTTGGGTATGAGTGATCCCTTAGTATAGGTGAAATGTTACACCAACGAGGCATTGCTTTCTCTATATCAATGGAAACAGGAGTTCTTTATGCAGCTACGGTATTAATATACGGTTTTGGCATAGTAGCTGTTGGTGGTTTTTTTTTCCTATGCTCCATGACTTGTTAGGACAACTATACAACGTAGATGTTAAAGTAAAATCACTTTCCTAATAACTCTTTTTTTGAATGAACCTTTATGAGCAAGAAAAAGACACTTAAAGTAATAGCTGAGAGCAGTTCCAAGTAAATCCTATTCTTTCTCTGGTGCTATGTATAGAATACGTCCTCCCGAATCACTTTTCATGCCGATGACCTATCTACAGGAAGTTGCAGCGGTGGATGGGAAGCGCATGTAGCTGTTCCTGTTTAAGTAATAGTAGTACATCCACTGTATAGCGGTGTTTCTGGGGAATTGCAGTGCTACTATTACTTGCATGCATTTCCCATACACTGTACCACCTTTGGGTGCCTGAAGGCTCCTGGAACAGCTGATCAGTTTGGGTATAGGTGTCGGACACCCAACAGATCACATATTGACTATATATCAGTATTTAAAAGCATTTTGGGGCTGGGTAACCCCTTTAAGCCTCATGACTTGGATGAGTGGGGCACAACAAATTTCTTGCTTTAAAAAAGTATGGAAATTCTCTGTGAAACTGTAGTGTTTTTGGTGGCATGGTGAATTTCGTTATGTGTACGATCACCTTCAGAGCTTCTATAGAGGGCAGTATGGTTGCTATAACCTGTGTGGGTGTTGGTTTTTTTGTTTTTTGTTTTTTTTTTCTTTAAATGTCCTTGTAATAGGACATGAATAGGTAATAGATGTTCGGCTATGTTTATATGTATGGGTTTTGCAGATGCAGTATTTGAAGCCAAATCCAGGAGTGTTGTGAAAAAAGGGAGAAACACTTGTCCTGTGTACCTTCAACCCTTTAGTCTAAGACCCCACATTGTGGAAACGCAGTGTCTTTTGTTGCAGATTTTGCTGCGTATTTTTTGAGCCAAAGCCAAGAATGGCTGCATAGGGAATGGGAAATCTATAGTAAGTACTTATACTTCTGCCTTCTGCTCAGTCCACTCCTGGCTTTGGCTCAAAAAACAAAAACACAAAAAAAGCTGTGTTTCCATAACGTGGGGCCTCAGCCTTAGGGTCCGCACCTGGTTTTGGCCTCAAAAACTTAAAGGGGTTGTCCCATCACAAGCATCCTATCTATACTGCTTGTTAATGTGGATTTAAGACTTTTCCTAAATACACTGCTTCAGCAAAACTGCTTTGTTTGTCCACTATATCACTTTATTCAATTCTTTGTGGCCACAGCCCTGACTTAGCTGCTCATGAGTCAAGTGATGTATCTGCTGCTCTCGGGGGAGGGGGGGGGCTAAGTGCACGGGAGCGAGCCTGTGTATCTAGCTATTCCTGTGTCTACACCACGTGACCTAGGTTCCTGCTATCAGATAGGGGAGAGGAGCTGCTTTCATTTCTTCTGTTCTCCCAGTTATCAGGCTAGCTAATTCAATTGTGTTCATTATGGCAGAGACAAGCAGTGTCTGTATGTAACACAGAATGGAGTTACTGCTGCCTGTACTTCATAGTCCAATATGGGTGGGCGGAGCTACACGCGAATTTGGGTGCGGAGCTAAACGGCAGGTTGCGTGTGAAACCCCGCCCACCAAATGATGCAAGAAACCAGGAAGAAAGAAGATTTTACAGCAGTAAAGACTGATGAGTATGTGAGGTGGGAATACCCCTTTAATCTGGGAACCTGAACGTGTAAACCCACCCTAAGGGCAGATCACTTTTGGTATACCATTTAGTTAATGAACCTTCATGTGTAACTATTACGGTGCCCATGGACCCATAATATAGGAAAATTGCTCCTAGGATAGACTATGGTACGGTATGGAGGCATTAGATGGTGTTAATATCTGTGGTTCCAAAATGTTGAATTGTAAGGACTCCACCTGCCACCGTGCAGAGTCTACATGCTGCTTTGCCATGTGCGTGAACCCTTATTTTGTAGTTACTAATCTCCATAATTTTTTGGTATATCTTCACAAGTCTCTGTTCAGCTTCTGATCTAAAGGTTTGAGTAGCGTGCTCCTTGTACACTGCAGTCTGTGTGTCTGTATGTGTGTGTGTCTGTCTGTACAGCTTAAATAATGGTCACTTATTGCTTTGGCTAATATTTCTCCAACTCTGACTTGCTTCTAAAGGTGGTAGTGGGAAGGTAGGTCAGGGGTTTATATTTTTAGCAAGAAAGTGGTCTTTACGGTACTTTCCATTTGAATGGTAAAAGCAGCATAATAGTTTAAAGGGGTTCTCCAGTATATAACCTTTAATAAAATAATAAATATAAAATTAAATGTGTCCCCAAGTCTTAGTATCTTTATTTTTTTGCATCTACTCCTGCATAGAATGAAAGGAGTGAAATCTGGGCTTTGTCCTCACCCTTGGGGTAGTCTACTAAAACAGTGGCCAGTGCTCTGGTGGGTCGAATTTGATGGTGTCCAAACCATGTCATGACTTGATTTTTGTAGTAAATCGGAATGAAATTTTTAGAGGGACTAAAAACCTGAATTAAATGCATTTCAGTTGCTAGAGAACCCCTTTAATACGTGTTGGAGACACATGTATGGACTGTTAAAACTGAAGTCTGGTCCAATACTTTGCAGCAGCTCTCACTTATGTTTGTGTCTCTCTCAGCCACTGCCTGATCATCCAGACCCTGAGGGGTGCAGCAGCCCGTACCATTTTGTGACAGGTAATTGACTATATTTTTTAGTGATGTGTGGGCATGGTGGACATTACTTACATTTGCCACTTTCCATGGGTTTGTTTTCTAAGGTGCCCATACACATGAGATAAACGCCGCCCAAAACGGCCGACCATCCTTTTTATGAAATTAACAAACAGTTGTTCTCAATAGTTGCCAAATATTTTATTGGTCAAGTTGGAAAATTTTCACCATGGTTATCTAAAACTTACTTGTGATCGGGCAAATTTGGGAAGTACCAGGGAGTACTTTTTTTGGCATAAAACTGACACTCTGGTCAGCCGGTTTAGTATGGCTTGTTGCTGTTGGGATTGTCTGAACAATCCTATAGATAGCCGATCATTATCTTATGTGTATGACCAGCTTTAAGTGTGACTGTATTCTCCCAGTGGTCAGTTGTGTGCTTGGATTGCTCGGAAAACTGGCTGATCTAACTACTGGCCTGCGAACAGAAATATTACTCTTGTGCTGCTTGGCTGTTTGTCAAGTATGACTTCTGTTTCTTAAATTTGTGAATATAACCAAAAATAGCTCTAAAGATTCTTGCTAAGCCATTCCAGTTTATATCAGTCTGTGTGTATGTATCTCGTTGCACCATTTTACTGTTTGTGTGCACCATTTGTCAGTTTGTACCGCAGTATATGTACAGAACTTTGTGTGACTGCTTTGTGCGCGGAGGTAGTTGCGTGACTTGTGGCCATTTCCGTAAGCCTTTATACATTGCTCACATCAGTGTCAATGATGCCGAAATGGAAATCATATTTGCTCTTTAAACACGATGCTTATTGCGTAGTTTGTTTAAAATGTGTCATCACTTGAAGTCTTTCTTGGAGTCTTTCTTCTGATCTTCTTGAAACCCCTGATAGACATAGCTCAATGCAATTTTCTGAACTGTATGTCAGATTATAATATGCTTATCTGCTATTTTAAAGGTATTGCTGTAACTGCTACTTTATCATGTCCAAAATGCTTCCCAAATCAATGATAATAATGTAGTCGTGGGGGGGGGAGGTCGGCTGGCCTTATTAAAGGGATTCTATCATTAGAATTCCTTTTTTAACTAACTACACGTTGGAATATCCTTAAGAAAGACTATCCTTCTCTTACCTTTCTTTTTATGATTCGCACCGTCGTTCCTGAGAAATTTGTTTGTAAATGAGTTTTCAGACAACATAGGGGGCGTCCCCTGTGCTATCTGAAAACTCTCCAGCGATGCCTCTGTCTTCTTCTGCCGGCCGCATCCTCATCCAAAAGCGCTGACTGTCATTTTTCCTGTGGCCTCTTACTCGAGCTCCCGTTTGTAAATGCGCAGTTGGTGCCTTTGGATGAAGATGCGGCCGGCAAAAGAAGACAGAGGCGTCGCTGGAGAGTTTTCGGACAGCACAGGGGACAGCCCCTGTGCTGTTTGAGCGCAGAGGAACGACCCCTGTTCTGTCTGAAAACTCATTTACATATGGAAGAAGTAAGAATTTCGCAGGAATGGCGGCGCGGATCAGAAAAATAAAAATAAGAGAATAGTCTTTCTTAAAGCTATTCTGACGTGTACTTGGTTAAAAAAGGATTCTAATGATAGAACAAAACCATTTTTTTTTATGGATATGCAAATCAACTTATAAGTGCCCTGGAGGCGGGCCTGATTTGGTTACAGACAGCCCTGACAGTATAACTTAAGGTGGTGATATAAGAGAGGTGGAGAAATTGTGGCTGTCTGTAGGCAAATCTGACAAAGGAGAAGAAACCTGAACTTCCTTTTGTTCTTTGTGCTTTGTTTCTGTAACTCTCATAGAGGAAAATGGGAGATAAAGAAATGGTATAGCACAACTGAGGTACAATGTTTCCACAGCTACACGGTTATGGAAACCGGGTAGCTAAACAGGCTATGCTGTTTCTGTAGCTTCTATTAGAGTAATGAAAACCACATAGTGCAACACTGCTCATCTGTTTCCTTAAAGGGGTTGTACCATTAAGGACACTTATCCCCTATCCACAGGACAGGAGACAAGTGGATGATTGCTGGGGCCTGATCATTGGGTCCTCCAGTGATTTGGACAATGAGACCTTAAAATCCCCCTAAATCCTCTTTGTGAATGGAGCACTTGTGTGCAGGCTTTCCATTCACTTGTATGGGGCTGGAAAACCCCTGTGCAGTCAGCCCTGGTGACCTAGAAAAGGACCAGTCTGTGCAGCTGTCTTTATAGCCAACCTGCTGTTATTTCCCTAACAGTGACAGAGATCACAATGCATTCTCATACAGGAATATGTGATACATTAGATGTTTAAAATAAACATGCAAAACAGTAAACCATTAATTGGGGGTTTTTTTATATTAAAAAAAGAAAATTGTAAAAAAGATTTTTTTAAAAAAACCATAGCCTCACATGGCCAAAAAAACCTTATGGCTGCTAAATTGCTTTGTTGCAAGACTGGAAAAATGTAGCGGATCTTTAAGGCTCAAACATGCCTGGCCATAGAGAGTTTAAATAAGAAATCTATAGTGTACATATCATGTAGAAGCAGCTGACGTTCAAGGGTGTGGATTAATCTTGCAAAAAAGAAGAGAGACTGTGAGTGGATGATATATATACACACATACATATATATATATATATATATATATATATATATATATATATATATATATATATAAGCAGAGGTGGTTAACCTTTCCTAGTCTGGACCACATTATCCCAAGGACCACAGTAAATGTGCCAATGAAAAAAAAATCTAATTTTAATAACAGGCATACAGTTTCACCAAAATTCTTACCATTTTAGTTTAAACTATGTTTTACTTTGCACACCAACCCACTTTGTTGAACTGTTAGAAACCCACCAATCCCAAGGAGCAAAGTAAATATATATTTTAAGAAATACTCCACAGTACGCTGCTCCTCTTCTTTCTGACATGGAAAATCCATCTATTAGAAACTACAAGCATATCTGTGCCCAAATGGTTGTGGACAACACAAGATGGCATTTCAGGCTGCAGGTGGCCCCTCGCCAGGTTGTTTATTGAATGTATAAATCCTTAATAAAATAAGAATTAATGTAATCAGAAGGAAGATTTATTAGACATAATGGTATATTCATATTGACCATTATGTCTTTTCTCATGGCAAAACCAGGGCTGTGGAGAGGGTAGGCCAAACCACTGAATTTCTCGTCTCTATTTTTCTCCAGTCCAACTCTGACTCTTAAATAGACAGACTGCTATGGTCAAAAAGTAGTAAAGGTCCTCTAAGGCTAGGTTTACACCTACACTCGATCACCGTTCAGGGACTCTGTCCCCCCTTCTGATTGAAAAATGCAGAGAGAAGAGTTCCGCAACCACTTTTCCAGTGGTAACCACTTTTTATGTGGATTGGGTTCTTGTTTTTCGGGTCCTCAAGCAAACCCGAAGAACAGAAACCCCAACGCAGGTGTAAAATAAAGTGCTGTCCAATATGATGGTGCAATATAAGTAAATATGCAACAAACTATCCATCTAACTATATAATATTAATCATTGTATAATTCATCATTTTATTTTGAAGCTGGAGTCTGTAACATTCTTTTTTCCCAATATTACCCACAGCTGGTCCCAACTCCATCACTGGGTTGGAGAATGTGGGGTATCCAATAGGTAAAACTTGCAACGCACCACTGGCACATGTGAATACTATATACAGATGCAGCATTATACTTGTCACACATAGATTTAACTTGGCTTTCAGGACCTGCTCTGTTTCTGCATTCCCACGTTCTTACCATGAAAGTAGTTTCACTCTGGCATGACTAGTAGGGATTTTTATTTTGTAGCTTGGTAACCTAGTTTGTAGAGCTGCAAAGACACATACGTCCATCTAGTTCAACTGATTATACTGCAATGTTGGTCCAAGAACCCTGTAGGATTTTTTTTTTTAGGGTCAAAGTTCCTTTGACTCCAATCCTTGGGCAATATCCCAACATATCCCAATAACTAGACTCTAGCCCCTTCTTAAAAACAATGAAAAACAAGACAGCACCGAGCTGTATATGGTGAAATATTGTATGGATAAGGTTATGGTGATGATAGTTTGATAAACTCTCACCTGGTGGAGTTGTGAAAAATTCACAACTACCATATGCACCTGGAAACCAATTGTAGGGGGTTCCTCCCTATGTGTGATTGAGCAGCTGGATCCTAGTCACCAATGGTGTGGACAAAACATACATGGACCGGGATAAAGGACCGCGCTTCACCAGATTACAAGTCAACTTCTTTATTAAAGTTCAGCATGTGTATTTGTTTTATCCGTACATTCATTGTTTACCACTTGATTGATTTAGAATTCAGATGTGTATTTGCTTTTTATTGTACCAATATTTCTACAGTTCCTTTGCACTTGAGGAAGGGCGATCCATGCCTGAAACGCGTTGTGCTGAACTTTAATAAAGAAGTTGACTTGTAATCTGGTGAAGCGCGGTCCTTTATCCTGGTCCATGTATGTTCTTAAAAACAATGGGAGGCAGTGATTTCAGCAGGGTGCTATAAAAATAAGCTCCCTACTCGGGCTGTGGACTCCACTGAACCATCCGTGTCGAGATCAAGACTTCCCACTGATTAGGCCTAAAGCCATGATGGAGTAGGTCGTGATTGAATGCTGATGTTCCATGGGCAGCCAAAAAATGGTGGCAGAAAATGAAGATGAATTCCTCTTCATTTTCCATCCGTGTGAATGGCCCCTTAGGTTACATTCACATCTGCACCAGAGTCTCTGATGGAGGGAAGATATCCTGCCCAGAGATCTTTCTCCTCTGCCAGTTTCAGTTTTAAAACAATGGTCACACAACAGACCTCATTCTAGTCCACAAGACCCTCTGCGCTCCGTGTGTAACCTCTATTAATGCAGTCCGCCTCTCGTTGTTCTGGTCTCTTGTGGGAATAACCCGGAGGTGAAAGAAGCTATACTTTATTAGGTCACCACTTTGGGGTATTCATTCATATCCATAAGTGGTGAGTCCTAGGGTCCCTCTATAGACCCTGGCCTCTCTTCTGTGCACACATAGTGTCAGTACTGCTCTGTACAGGACACTACTTCTGGTGCAGTACCAAGCGAAGTGGGACAGGTTTGCAGCACATGCTGTCCTTTCTGTCAGATGGTAGTGTTCATCCATAGTTCATGAATATAATGTAAGAATTACAGAATGGTTTACCTGGGCACAGCAGAAGTGAAAGGTGGGTGATGTCCCCTTTTTGGAAATCCTTCATGTTTTAGAAGGGTTTACAGGTCAAGAAAAAGTTAAGGGCAGACAACTATCACGGTTGGGCATCTGCTTAGCGGTGCCTGTGTACTACTTAAGAGGAGAGAGGCCACTGTCATCACTGTCATATGCCTACTGCAACAGCTTATCTTCACATGAACAGAATGATCGGACATTGGAAATCCAAGCAAATGTCAGACGCACCCCATGTACAATAAGTGACTTTAATGGGACACAACACTATACGTACAAAAGGCCTATGTGATCATCTTTTTTTTCTCACTTTGTGGGGGGAGAGGTGGTATACACCCCATATAGTAAAACACTCTATGAACATTTCTCTATCAATTGACTTTATTAATTTTAGAAGTCAAAAATTCAATTTCTGGCTAATATCGATAGGCATACGATTGCACCAAAATTTGTGCCATTTTATTCTGTTCAACGTAAATATGATGTAACCTATTTTCTTTGCACACCAACCCACTTTAACAATTAGAGATTTTTGTCATTTTAGTGGCGTAATGTAGAGAAACATCTGGAACAATATATTTTTTCTACACACATGCATCAGATTCATACAAATGAAATATAATGCACTTATTCCTTGTAAAACGGATTGTCCCAATATTAGCTCTGCCTCCCCCCACTATTCATGAACAATCATCAGTTAGTCTTATGCTAATGAGGCTCTCTATCTGTGTCAAGTGGGTGGTCTTGGGTCAGAGCAGACACGGGGATGTGTTTCAGATGGGGGTATTGTGTGTGTCGAACCCCACTAATGTGATATTGATGACTTGTCCTTACGATAGGTCAACAATATTTCAGGTTGGAAAACTCCTTGAGGCTAAGGCCCAAAATTGCAGAAACGCAGCTTTTTTTTTTTTTTTTGCTTTTTTTTGTTGTTTTTTTGAGCCAAAGCCAAAAGTGGCAACAAATGGAATCAAAAATATATAGAAATCTCTTTTACTTCTAACCTCTGCTCAATTTAGCCCGCAACGTGGGGCCCTAGCCTTAATTAGCATATCATGCCCCAAAATGAACTGCACTGATTGCTCGGGAACGGTGTGGGCTAGAGAACCATTATGCATTGGAATCGCTGGCATGGCACCTATTAAAGGATATAAGAATCTGGGCTTGGTGGAGGTTGTGAAAAGTCCACTTTACATAAACTTGCCAACTCTCCCAAAACGTCTAAGAGGCTTCCAAAAAAAAACCTCTCCTGGACCGTCATTTTATGTGTGCCATGGGTATTTTATGCACTGGCCACATCCAAAAATAAATAAATAAATGAAAAGGGTGTGGCCAGCACATTTCTTGCAAGGCTTACAAAAAGGGGGTGTAGCCTTGTCCAGATGTTTTTGCAGTTCTCCATTCTCCCAAATACTGTTTCTGAAACGTTGCAAGTTCTTATCTGTACAGTGATCCAGCCATCAGATTTTTAATATTTAAAAAATCTTAAAGTATACACCTAAGCAAGAGTACACAACAGAATCCACTCATACTTTATACTTTAATAGTGTATTACACTTAAAGCAACAGGAGTCAGTCATGAGACAGTATCTGTATATGCACAGATCTGAAATTCTTTAGAGGGGGGCATATGGAGAATTGTGTGGAATAAAAACATATAAAGACTGAATAAAGAAATAATCCCGGGATCCCTTCTATACAATGTGATAGGCCTGCCTAAAAAAAAAAAAAATCTGTTGTAGTGCCTTTGAGAAGTCTTTGAGATGAGAGTGGGCAAGTCAGATTCTGTAAAACATTAATTTTAGATTTGTTTTCAGAAAGTAGAGCAATATTCAATTTCTATAAAAAATGATCTTGTCTGGTGTTTCTTTAAATGTCTGCTAACCTTGTTCTATAATTCACTGGTAGTATTGACTAATGTTTAAATGCTATGGTAGAATTTCAGGTGGTAGTCAGAACAAAATCTGGTATTCTAAAACACACACTATAAAAATAATGTTGCATTTGAAAACTGACTTTTAAATCCCAAGTTGTAGAACTTCTATGCAGACAGAATATGATGACAATTCTAAACCAAAGTTTGATTAAGCTGAAGGGAATTTATAGCCTTATCTTCTACCTCTTTTCTATAGGGAAAGAATACAAATAGAATGTATATACTATACCTTGTATGCATGGAATGACTCTATTCTTTGTTATATTATAGACTGTGTTAATGTTTTATGTCTTCTATTGCGGTATCTGAACTGGTATTTTCCTTTTCTACAGAAGAGCGCTCCTGGGGGCTTGTCAGTCATTGCCCACGGATTGAACTTGAAGACGGAATCCGACCTGGTTGCCATCACCTCTCCAGTCTGAGTCTGCATTTTCCTGTTTTGAGTAGAGAGAACTCGCCAAACAGCAGGGGCCCTTCACAAGAACCTGAGGAAGGGAACTCTGCAGCACCTCCAGCCCCACCTACAAAAAGACACTGCCGCTCCTTATCAGTGCCAGAGGACCTATCACGCTGGAGGCCTATTTGGCGGCCTAGTGGTTCTAAAGTTTGGACTCCTGTTAAGAGGAGATGTAACAGTGGTGGGGTTGGAGCAGTACTGGGAGTGCAGACTCAAAGTCCATCCCAAGGGGTCTCCAGTCTCAGGTTCCAAAATGACCCCAGTGCCTCTTTTCGCTGCATCCAAGCCAACAGCCCTCCCTTCTTTAGCCTGGCTTTGTGTCGGGAGTCACCGTGTCCCTATACCCTTTCCCCAACCACTATATTCTGGGAGAACACGGAAGGGCCAAGCTGCTTTCCATTGCAGCGCCGTTTTTCCCTCTCTCCTGTACTCTTCAAGGATACAGGACGGTTCCTCCCTTCAGCCAGCAGCTCCCCACCTTCCACGCCAGAGCTGGTCCGACGACAGCAGTGTTTGCCCCGCAGCCAATCGCAGCCTTGTGACCTTGACACAAGGAAATGTGGAATCAAGCGAAGACATGAGGAAGATACACGGTGGCATCGTCCTTCTCTGGACTTCTACAAGATGAACCAGGTGATGTTTGTTAAACCTATTTAGTTTGATGCGCTATATCTGGCTAGGTCTTCCATGTACTAACAGCTTGTTCTGTTTGCAGAATGCTGGTGCTATGTGTTTCTTGGACAACTCTGATGAAGGCAGCTCTTCTCCTTTTATGGCTTGTCATGGGGAGTCTCCGTGCACTTCTGGAAGTCCTGTCACAACTTGCACATTGGCACTTAGTGAAGAAGATATGGGTAGGAGGGATCACTCGTCCTGCTCCCAGGCAATGCTCTTCCAGCACGATTTTGCGGACCTGGATTTAAATCTAATTGAAGAGAATTAGCACTCTCAGGAAACATCATACTACAAACGGAGTTCTGTTCGTAAGGTGGACGTATGAATGAGAGTGTCTGGGTGCCTGTTGCAGGCCACCACCAAGAGACTTGCACCAAGAGCATTCCACAAACCTTCTAACCTTCATGACAGATAGGAATTGTTTGGGGGAGTAGGGTATAAGGGAGTGAGCCAAAAGTTCCAATCTATTGCTGAAGGAGTAGCCTGAGGCAGGATCATCTGTACTCCCAACCTCTCATTACCCAGTGATTCTGCTGGAGTTGGGATCTCTCATTACCGTGTTACAAAAACTTTACATAAAGGGTGCTGTGGGATTGCTTTATTTTTATATTGATGGCTTTTGGAAGGATGTGTTCTGCACTGCCCCAAGGGGATCACATGTCACAGGCATGTGATTAATTCTTGTCTAAGGTGACTGTTGGGGGGATATTAATTAAACTAACAAGGTGACAAATCTGGTTGTGCACAAAGGCTGTGGCCTTGTTTTCAAATGAATGCCCCAAGACCTGAGCCCAGAGTGTCACAGCAGGGGAACCCAATCCTGTGTGTTCCTTGACGAACACCATTTTAGTTCTCCAATGCATCCTGAGGAAGGCTGACAACAGAACAAACATGTTGTTTCAATTGTTGTAGGTGTGTTTGTATATTTTTATTTTTTTTTTTTCTTTCGTATGAATATTCGCCTGTGGCAAATATTCTAGGAGCGGTATTGAATTTGTTCTTTTAAATTGCTGGCCAGTTAAAAGGGAGCTTCCAGGTCATCCTGAACCTATTTGTTGTCTGCACTGCCATCCAAGTCTTGCATAAAGTGATCACCCCAATACCTCAGACAGGTGTTAAACCTTTGTCCTGCACATCCCAAATCCTCCTGTATCTCCCATCTACATGCTTTTCACTCTTCAGGAATGTGTCTTTTTGGAGCGTGCAATGAAATGTGGGTGGTTGTATCATTCTTCGGTGCTGCTTCCGTCTACAAGACACAGCATTGTGTTGCAGATCCATTCAGAGAAGCTAGTCAGGTTACTATATATTATTTTGAATGTTGTATGGGAGACATGCAAGCATTTAGTGTACAGCATGCGTTGTTGTACCATAAGGACAGAAGACGGCCTATTTGATTCTGCAGTTTTGTCAAACTGTAAAACCACTATTTTATTTTCTAGTATGTCTTTTACAGCTCCAAAATAAGCTATGATCAAATCATGTTTTACCCATATCTGAACTAAATCCATTAAGCTTTGTAGGTTGTCCTTAATAGACATGTGGCCTGTCCATATTGCCCTAGTCAACCTTCCAGAGATGACTACCGTATACACTCCCTAAACGTCTGGTACCTATGGCGTGGCACAACAACACTGACTAAATCTATAGGAAATGTTTCTAGCATTACTTAGCAATGCATGAAACAAACCTTGTTTCTGTATTTTTTTCGCCCTGCTGCATTCCTCCTATAGAAATCAATGGTAAAAAAAAAAAACCCACATGTAATAGATATTACATAATATAGATTAGGGTAAAAAAAAACCTCAGTAGTATCCAGAAACCTTGTGCAAAATGAAATGGTTAATAATTTCATTCACTTACTTGTTACATCTGGCTGCCACTGAGAGGTGTGAACAATCCCCTTCCCTCAGGCCTATTGTCAAGGTTGTGTGAAATTGGTTAAAGTAGGGAAGCAGGAGAATAATTTGTTCTTCTCAACTTCACCTTGTTCCGTCTGAGCAGGATGACGCAGCTCGGGGACAGTGTATACATAAATATGGTCTGTGATTCTGGGCCAGACCCGTAAGTAGTATACGAAGTTTGAGAGACTATATGGACATTTCACACATATGACATACATGCCCCTGGATGAAATCCTTTAATTTTATCTGTTTATGGAAGATGAATTGCACAGTAGTAAATTTGTATGCACTTCATTCATTTTTTCCTACCTTCTAAAAGAGGCATATAACTGATGGTAAATACATGGGAACAGCATTTTACAGAAGGCAGCTTTGTATTAAATTGGTTTTCCAAGACTTTTATTTTGATGGGCCCCCACAGGACAGATGTTAAGACAAGGCCAACTCCCAACACCCACACTGATCAGCTGATTGAAGGAGCCACATTGTGTTGGTAATTGCTGCAACCACTTCACCAGGGCTGTGAAGTCTGAAGGCTCAATCACTGACTCCAATGCCTCTATTTTTCCACAGACCACAAATGGCAGGTCAGTCAGAAGTTATAAAGATCTCCTAGCTCGTTTAAAGGGGCTCTGTCAGCAAAATTATGCTGTATGAGCCCCACATATAAGGCTATTCAGGCACCACTAACCTTATTTTAAAAGTTCCCCCCCGTTTTTAAATAATACCCTAAAAACGATTATTAAAATCATACTTACCCGTGCACGGTGGGCGGTTCGTGCACTGGTGGACGCCATCTTGCTGGCACACCCTCCTCTGTGTCTTCTTCCAGCAACATCCTCCTGGGCTCGCTCTTCCACGCCTTCATCTTCTTTTCTTCCGGAATGAAGAAGTTTGCGAGCGTACTGCGTACGCTCCAGCGCCATTTTTGTCGTAGTTTGCAATACGCTCGCAAACTTCTTCATTCTGGAAGAAAAGAAGATGAAGGCGTGGAAGAGCGAGCCCAGGAGGATGTTGCTGGAAGAAGACACAGAGGAAGGTGTGCCAGCAAGATGGCGTCCACCAGTGCACGAACCACCCACCGTGCACGGGTAAGTATGATTTTAATAATCGTTTTTAGGGTATTATTTGAAAACGGGGGGAGCTTTTAGAATAAGATTAGCGGTGCCTGAATAGCCTTTTTAAAGACTATTCAGGAATATGTGGCTCATACGGCATCATTTTGCTGATAGAGCCCCTTTAAAAAGATAGTAAATTGAATTCCTATGAAAATAAATATGTAACAAATTATTCACTTCCACAATATCAATAATTGTATAATATTAGTATTAAATAACTATATACCAGCTACATACAATGTATAGCAGCTGTACCTGGTGTTGCAGCTCGGTTCCATTTACTTTGAGACCGAGATGAAGAATCGCCACGTCTGGTGGACATGCAAACTGCGCACTTGCGGTCCATTCAATCGGCTGTTCGGTGGGAGGGAAATATTGAAGATTTATCCTAAGGATGGATTATCAGTATAAAGATCCTGAGGGAGCCTTTAATATATCAGATACAAAACATATATATTGTTAAACGTGTTTTTAGTATTTTAACATATTTTGCGCCTGATAACATTTTTATTTATTTTTTTCTATCTATGAATTCTAATTTTTATTTTTTTTTAAAGTTTAAACTTTGCCAGTGTATCTTAAAAAAAGAACTCAAAAATATTAAAGCAACTTTGCAAATGGTCTCAATTAAAAATAATCAAAATATTCTATTTTTACTGTCTGTTTCCATGGTTAGAGGCAAGAAAAGTGTGCAGTGTGATCCTGCTGCCTTATCGATCTACCCTTCTTGATAACCTACCTTGTATACCTAGCATTTGTTTGTAGTCTGTAACCATGGATACACACAGGTTGGCATAAGAGTTGTATACATAAAACAGGAGACTATTGTTAATGGTGTGGGGTTTCATGATTTACCCTTCGGATAGGCCATAAACACCTCATTGGTCAGAAGCCAACAGTCGCCCCTCACCGTGATCACATGTACAAAGCCGCTTTCATTGCCATTCCTGTACACTAAATAGGA
Source organism: Leptodactylus fuscus (assembly GCF_031893055.1). Classification (NCBI taxonomy): domain Eukaryota; kingdom Metazoa; phylum Chordata; class Amphibia; order Anura; family Leptodactylidae; genus Leptodactylus; species Leptodactylus fuscus. The sequence continues at coordinate 160,954,349 of NC_134269.1, read as the reverse complement.
AAAAATACAAAGATCTGGCGCTTTCCTGAATAGTCCATAGAACATTATTCGCATTCATACACAGGAAAGGTCTCACCTGTTGGCTGAAACAACCACGTGGACCATTGGGGTATATTGACATAAGGTCAAAAAGAAAATATATAAAAACTTGTAAAAACCTTTCTGAATGATAAATGTTCCTTTTCCAAGCCTAACGACAGCAAGTAAAACATACATCGTATAAAGGGAAAAGGAAATGCATAATTGTCAACATGGACATCAAGATTAACCAAGAGTAAAAGATTAGAAATTCATTCATTTATTCAAATAAACTTGTGCAATAAATATACCCATAAAAAGAATAATACTAGTGTAATATTCAAATAAACACTTATTTTTATTCAATTGAATTCTTTGAAGTTTATACTGGTATAATAGTTATTGTTTTTAGGAGTATGCTTCTTGATATTTATTGCACAATTCATGTATCATATGGTTTGAATAATTTTCTTATCTTTATGATTGGTTCATCTTTATGTCCATCATGACTTGAACAAGTGAGATCTATTATACGTTTCCTTTTCCCTTTATATATAGTGCATGTTTTATTTGCTGTAATTAGGCTTAAAGTAATGGATATCTTTATCAAATAAGTTGCAGTTTTTGCATTGAGGTAGATAGAGATCTATATGTTTTTTTATTTATTTTTTTGACCTTGTGTTAATGAAGCACCTAACAGCAGCGTTCCAGATCTTGCACTTTTTATTTCTATTGTTTTGGAATGCACAATTCAGGGGCTAAAGCAGAAAGCTCTTTAAAACATCCTGACCGGTCAGCTCCCACTGACTTCAATGGGCACTGAGCTACAGTGATGGCCTCCTGATAATACCCGTCTATGGGCGAGCACTGTGAGCAGAGGGAGGGGGAATACGCTAACTAGGCTGTCAGGTGGGTGGTTCCATGTTAGAGCAGACTGCTCAGGACCGCCCATCTGACAGTAGGCAGCCAAATTAGCATATTGGGCTGTTGAAGCGAAAAGAGAAGATTGCTTGGTGGGGGCTAGAGCAAATAAATGCCAAATGCGTTGAAGTCAGTGGAGCAGCATCTATTGAAGGATGCAAAAAAACTGGATTTGGTGGAGATGTTGAATGGTAGTCTTTAAGAAAGGTTGGCCAGAAACTCGCAAAGGAAATTAAATAGTCAATAGATTTCATCTGCCCAATGATAAACCAATCCCCATTTAGCTGCACAAGAAATGGTTTAATTAAAGGGGTCCTTTACTGTGTACAGTTCCTAAATGAAGGGACACAGAAATGGGAACCCCAGTGATCAGCTGGCGATCAATAGGGAAATATGGCAGTAGGTGTTTAATGTCCCTGCAGTACCACCACATGCCAAATGAATTACACAGTGCCCACTCAGATCAATGGTGTACCCTCTTTGTAGCTGTTCAGAGATGGGGATCCCAAACTGAGGACTGCCCCCCTTCTACTAATCAGAATTCCTTAATGTGGTACTTTAAAATGGATTTTTCGTAACCCATTTACCTGCACTTTGAGTAGGAGCATGATCAATTAAGTGGCGGCGACAATCTTATTCTACATTGGGTGCTTTTGCACTAGCATATTCATAAACCATGTTCCTTCTGGTTCTTTTTCTCTGCAGGTATCTGCCAATAACTTGATTAAAAACTCGAAAAGAAGGAATCTTGGACCACCGATATGACTATGCAAACGCCCCCATGGCTAGAGTTTGCCACTAGTATTGAAAATGACTTCTGATTTGCCCACAATCCTAAAAATATTCTGTCTGCTCCTGTCACACAGATGCACAAACAGCTGTTGTGATGGGGAAAAAAAGTGGCAAACTACTTGTAATGCTTCAGGGACTCGTAATGCATATTAGATCAAAGCTTTGCAAAGCCCAAAGGGCTCTGCTACGAGTAGCTGTATATTCTGCACTGAATGCATTTGGGACCTTGAAAGCAATAGTGGCAATAAGAAATTCTGTGCTGTATTGAGTAAATGAAAAGTAGTAAGCAAGACCTCAAACTTGGTGGCTTTCCTCCGTATTTCATGGCGTTGTCCCTTTAAGTGATTATATTGTATAATAAATTCTGGTTGGTGTAATCTATGGCTCTTTTTCCACTTGCGTGAAATGTGTGCAAAGGGAAAAACTGTCCGATTTTTCTCCTTTACTCAGATATGGAAGGGAAAAGATTACTTTTTGGCTTATTTATTTTAAAGCTTCGTCTTTGGAGGAGAAAATCCTGCTTTGGATAACCTTATTTTGGATTATTTATGAATTCTTGTCTGTGCGTAAATGCTAATAAAATGTAAAGGAACTTCATGGGAGTTGGAACACTGGAACCCCCACCGATCACCAGAATGGAAGACCCCAACCTTTAGCAGGAGTTTGAATGGAGCTTAGGGCAACCATTTGCTCTACCACTCCATTCAAGTCTATACCAACAGTTTCCCCGTCCTTGTGATCTGTGGGGTTCCCAGAGGTTGGATATAAACTGATCTAGCATGTACCACTCATCCAGTGAATGGGTGATCTATTTGTCAGTCTTGAATACCCCTTTTAAGGAGTTTTCTTCAAATATAGGACCAAGAATATTGTTTCACAACATGATTGTGAACTACTGAATAAGCAAAGAAGGTAGCAGCCATTAAACTTCTGAGTGAAACGTTGGCCAACTCCTCCATTCCCTGTATGCATTATTCTACAGGATGTATGTTCTCCATAGTCTCTCTTGCTGGATTGTAGCCACCAGTGGCTTCATGACTTACTTATTCCCTCACCAGCAAACCTATATCCATACATAAACATCGGCTAGCTAATACCTAGTCCTATGACTATTAAGCACCTCCTGTTGTAAAGGTGCTACGCACGTGTCATTCTGATATGTCCATACGTAATATCCAAGCCCGATCATCGATGTAAAGGTACAGGATACTGTAGTGCTCCTTTAAAGAGCTACGTCATTTGGCAATATACCTGTACTGTGAGTCTAACCATTACAGCAGAATGCAGTAGGATCAGACATATATACATTTTTCAAGTGCAGCCTATAGGTTTATTGTGCCAATATGTTCTCGCTAAAGTCTTTGCCAGACACAGAATATGGACTGTAGCCATTACTTGAATCTGAATTTTCACGTAGGCTTTCTCATGCACTTATTATTTCAAGTCTGCCTCCTTTGGCCATACTAGTACTTGGGTGGAAAAGATAATCCTGTCTGGGACCTCAGATATTTTATCTTCAAGGGTTGGGTGAAGTTAAAGGCTGGGCTGAGCTGTTTTTCTGTTCATGAATCCACTGGAATGAGCTGAATGCCTGATTATAAATGCTATTACTCCAAGAAACTGTGACCTGTACTGATCTCTGCTCCGTCCTGCAGAGACCAGATGACTATCCATTGTGTATACATATCATGACCATTTTTTATTTTATTTCTTCCTTAATATGTTTGGGGTCCTATTTTTAAAGCTTACTTTGGTATTCCTATGTTTTAACCAGTACCACTTGGTGTGGTGATGAAATGCAGCATCGTACTGTGACCTGTACAGACTTAATGCTTTTTATTTTTTCGAGGTATTAAACAGTGATCTGGGACTATGAGGTGATGGGGGCTTTGTCAGTAATGCTGTTTTTGGGCACTTGCCATGAAGTCTAATAGTACTTTTTAATATATAATAGGTCTCAAATTCTATACTGTTCTCATAACGGGAACCTGTGACAACAGTGAGAGAAGATAAGATATATATATTATTTATTTATTTTTAATTTTCCGTTAATTTTGGGCTTAAGAGTCATGTGGGCAGTGATAGTGATGGACAACCTCTCTTTGCATACATGGTTTACTGTGACTGCCCATATGGCTTCTAAGCCCAGAATGAGCGGAGAATGAGCAATGTTCCCCTGCTCTATAATCTGATGATGCAAATAGGACTTCAGTGTGTCCGGTTCCCTTTAGGGCTAGATCACAGGGGCAAAATGATCAGGATTGTGACGCGGAATCCGCGCCAAAATCCTGCCACCTCCCATTGAAATCAATGGGAGCCGGTCATTTCCTTTTTCCGTGAGCAGTTTGTTCCTGCTCGCGGAAAAAAGAAGCGAGCTGCCCTTTCTTCAGGCGGATTCCACGGCTGATTCAACCGTGGCGTCCACCTCACGACACCACCCTTCAGACGAGGCCCATTGATTTGGGCCTAATCCGGAGCGGAAAGCCACGACGGGATGCCAGTGCACTGCAGCCGCGATGGAATGTGTGCATGCGGAACGCCGTGTGAACTAGCCCTTAAACAGAAGTTTTTTTCTGTAATGATATAGATGAATAAATCCCCTGCATAGATGGAAAAGATAAAATTCTGTCTACATGTATTCACCACTGATTTAGTTATTAAATTCCATGGATGCATGGGAGGAGTCTATCATGCCCGGCACATCAGAGCTTTGCAACTTTTTGTTAATAAATCTTGTGACCCTTGGCATTTTGATACCACTCGCTCCTCATTTGAGAAGTGGGTGGGAAAATGGAAGTGTTTAGCCTGACTAGCTGCCTGTACACCATATTATCAAATGTGCAATGTGTCTCAATCTCACTCCAGTATGGGAACCCAGTAACATTTTAGGGCAGAAGTTAGCCTTCTTTTTGGGATAAAGACCTGAGTAACCTGAGACTGGTTACTAAGACCATATTGCCTGGCTTTTGACAGATAATAGGCCGTATCTTAGAGATTTTCCAGATTTATCATTGTGCAACATTTGGCACAGATTAGGCCAGCAAAAACTGATTTAAGAAATCCCCTTCATTCTAATAAATTCCCCCATTGTTATGCAGTAAGCTCCTCTATAGATGGCCGCAGGCATCCAGAATGTGATCAATAAACTTGTATTATTCAAAATACCCCTTTATTCCCTGTCTATAGGGTAGAGGATCACTATCTGATTGTTGAAGGCTTAACTGCTGGGACATCACCATTCACAGAATGGGGGTCCTTTGTGCACCATATGAATGGAGTGGCGGGGTTGCATCTTCATGCTGCCTCTCCATTCAGTTCTATAGGACTGTCAGAGATGTTGTGTACTCTATCTCTGGCAGTCCTGTATAGATGCTCACAACATATATGTGTAACTTGCTGCTCTATTTATATGGTCACCTATTAACCTTCACCTTGCCTAGGGAAGACTTGTATTCACTGAAGTACCCCTTTATCTCTGTCTATGCAGGTAAAAAGTTATTGAGCGCAGTATATTTGAACTAAAGGTGAACATTATGCGCACAGTATACAGGCCTATATATTAAATAGATCTGTGATGTCAGTGCCACTCGTATAAATGGATAAATGATACCCAGTGGCTTGAATGACTTTAGGTTTGTGGCCCAAAAGACATTTCTGAAGAACCCCTTTAAGTATATGTCAGTCCCTTCTCTTATACTGTTATTTCTAGAATGCATTTCTCAAATTATTTCCAGTCCTGGTTTTATCGACCATTCAGATGAACATCTAAGGAGCTGATGTGGTGGCAGATGTAAAACTAGCGCATATAAGCTGCGACCTATAGCAGCCTGTTGGTTTACGGCTTTCATTTTCTATCCAGCAATAGATATTGATTGCTCTACCTTGGTTACTATAGGCAACAGCCCCTTGTTTTCTTTGCACTTGTATTGATAAATCTGCCCGGATGTGTCCATTATTGCGGTCGACCTGTCATCAGATGGCAAGTTACTATTTCAAAATGTTTTCCTTGGAGTATCTCTTACTCCTGCAGCCTGTAGCAGTAATGTTAAAATTTATCTATTACCTAAGCACAGTGGAGGCTATATGTGGGTTGTGGTAAAAGTCATTTGCAATGAATTGGTAAGCAATATGCTAGCCTCGCCTGTGTCAGACTCCACGGCAAGTTTTTGGGTGAGGTGGAAGAGAGCACTTCCTTCCCTGAATCTAAAGCCTGACCCGGGCTCAAGGTGCTGATGAATCCTTGAGAAGAACGTGCTCGCTGGCTTGCCTCCTTGGCCAAAAACTAGAAAGCCGTGCAGAGCTTGGTGACATATTTGCTTTAAACTTGTTCTCTGGGGCCATCAGATGCAGTTCATTGATTCATTTTTTTAGAGAGCGAATGGTTGGCGCCATGTAGTCAGGTGCTCCTCTATTTGTTTAATGGGATTGCATACATAAGACCTCTGGATATGCCCCATTAACTGCTCATAGTGGTCCCGGAGAACCCCTTTAAATCTTAGTTTGTTTTTAATCAGGAGCCACCCATTTATAGCCTTTGCAGTCAACCATCAACTTGCATCTATTCTAAATGCCTAGTGTTAAACCAGGTATAAGCTTCAAAATATAATACATTATGTAGCTTTGGTGTTACCATGATAGTATTGTAAATGTAACTTCCTATTTTTATATTTCAGATGTCAGCTTTATTTATATGTAACTTGACTTTTTTTTGTTAAGGGAAGGTCAGAATATATTAAATCAGTGGCAGACGAGCGATACGTGTCTAGTAAAGGTACAGGTTTCTGCTAATGATATAATGTTGTGACAAGAAATTATTATTGGGAAAATATACCATAGTATTTTGACCCTATAAATCGGACAGAAAGAAGCCGTTAATATTGCATTATAAAATTGTATTTTATTTTATTACTAAAATTTAAGATGGTGATCGATAAAACTGTCCAACCTGCACTGGTCAACCATTGAACTGATCAATGACTTTTCAGCTGTTCGTACATAGCAGCAAGTCGTAACTTATTTTTTTCAGAGTGCATTACAGATTCATTTTATGTGTATATTGAGAGCTCTCTATAAATGTCCCTAATGTGTTTCCCTCCAAATTATTGGCCTAGATATAATAAGGAATAAAACCAAGATGAATTGAGAAACTGGAGAGTATTTGCTTTAATGAAAATGTTCATTGTAAAATTGGGGCATTTACTGCCCCCACTGTTTACTGAAATAAATTGTTCACTTTAGTTGCTATTTTCTTTTCACACTCCTAGGTGACCACTTGTGAAGTTGCTGTTTCTCCGTCTGTATTCTGTGTTGGGGTATATTCACATGGAAGATTATTGCAGAAATTTCTGCATCTGAAAATCTGTTCCATTCGTTTAAGTGAGAATGTTTCCATGGATTTCTGCAAACCTTATTCAGAAAAATCAGACATTTTACATGATTGTCTACATATCAATACATTTTCAAGTGTTACTATTAGAGATGAGCGAACACTGTTCAGATCAGCCGTTCCAAACAGCACGCTCCCATAGAAATGAATGGAAGCACCTGGCACGTACACTTTGCCGGCGGCCGGTCGCCGTGCCAGGTGCTTCCATTCATTTCTATGGGAGCGTGCTGTTCGGAACGGCTGATCTGAACGGTGTTCGCTCATCTCTAGTTACTATCTTTACATAAGAATACTGGTCTTTCACCCATCTGTAGTCTCCTCTCCCCACGGAAGACCTGAGTATTTGGAGAGTGGTTGCTGGGACGATGTTGCACCCACATAAAAGGGTAGCATCCCGTCTACAGCCTGTTTACTATTAAGTCCGTGATACATTTTTCCAAATTCAGCTTCTCCACCACAATGGATTTGAAACAAAGCCACCAAGCTGTGAATAATGTATAGACTTTCAGCTTTTTTTTTTTTTTTTTTTTTTTTGGGGGGGGGGGAGGGGGGATAGATTTGCCCATTTCACTTTTTAAAGGGATTCTATCATTAGAATCCCTTTTTCTACACAGACTATGTCTGCTTTCCTAATATGACTGGACTAACTCAAATCCAGGTATTAACTTAAATATAAGGTACTGCCCAGGACTACAAGTGTCAATTTGAGTTTATCAGATGTGTAAAAATTTATTCCATTCATCTGGATAGGTTTGTATTGGCGGCAAGCACATGGATTCCACACAATTGTTGGTTGGAGTTTTTTCTATTCAATTGAAATCCAGTCCTGGAGGGAGAAGCGGTCAGTATAAGAGGTTTTCTATCAACATCATATTTGATATGATCCAATTTGTAGAAATATAACAAGTAAAATAGGTATCAGATACACAACAAAACCACCAGTATGTGACACGGTTACCTCTTAATAAACATAATCTTCATATTTCATTATCGTCCTGAAATACTGGATTTGGTAATATGTAGAGATGAGTGAGTACTATTCGAAACTCCAGTTTTGAATAGCACGCACCCATAGGAATGAATGGACGTAGCCGGCACGCAGGGGGTTAAGGAGCCATCCACCGGCAAAGTTTGCATGCAGGCCGCTTCCATTCATTCCTATGGGTGCGTGCTATTCGAAACGGCCGTTTCAAATAGTACTCACTCAACTCTAGTAATATGGTCTAAAATAGGGAAAGTCATAATCTCTGATAAAAGTTGTTTTTCTTCTTCTCTGCTCTTCACGTTGTTGCCAGTATGATTTGGTCTCTGCATAACACCCAATGGATTTAAATAGTCAAGATGTGAATGAAGACTTGGATTTATGCTTTAATTCAATGATTAAGAAAAATATTACATTATACATTTACCACTTTAAAAAAAAATAAATTTCATAGTCTTTGCATTGTCACATGCCCGAAAGCAATTGGCTGATAAGCAGTTCAAGTTTGCTGGTTTAACCTGCCGACATGGTGACAGACTCCCTTTAGTGATTAAAGGGGTATTCCCATGACGCTTGTTCACTAACCTGCAGGCTGTTGTGTTCTCTTCACTTCCTGCTTTTCTCGGCACATAGGGGGGCGGGGTTTCACTTGCACGGGATTGGTTGAAAATGAATTACCACAGTGTGAAGCTGATGTTGCAAAGCTGGATTTGAGTCAGTTTGCATTACATACAGAGGTAATGGACTCCCTATCTCAGCCCTTATCAGCCAAATTCAATTAAACCGACTGATAAGAGCTCAGAAATCCAGAGCTCTCACCTCCCCTATCTGTGTCATTTAAGTAGTGGAGCTTATCAAACAGCTCAGAGCTGCTCCCAGCCCCTCCATCCCCCTCTGAGAGCAGGCAGCTACATCACTTGACAAATGAGCAGATAATCCCAAGGGCCATAGAAATGGAGTGTAAACAATGAAGTGAATAAATTAAGATAGCGGCCAAACAAAGCAGTTTTGATAAAGCAATGCATTTAGGAAAAGTCTTAAATCCACATAAACTAGCAGTATAGATAGGATCCTTGTGATGGGACAACACCGTTAAACCTCCCACTCCAGTACCAACAGCCAAAGTCTGCACCTGCCTGCCCCAGTCTAACATTGCTCTATACTATTAGGTCATTCATTGTTAAGCTATAGCTCAATGCAATGTAATAGCAGAGCACGAGTGGAAAAAAAACACTAAAAAAAAAAAAATCCAGAAAAAGAATAAATGATACAATGTATATGACCAGTTTGCTGGATAGAATGTCCCCAAGTAACAAACATAAAGATACAGTAATAGTAGTATCCATATCTACATATACAGTAGTAGAAAGGGAGCAATTCAGCAGCCGGTCAAATACATGGATAAAGAAGGTCTTTATTTCTTGGATCCTTAAAACAGCAAATACCCAGGATACAAGATGATGAAACATTTCAGGCTACTGGTCAGTCCTTATTTACTCAACCTCATATAAACTAATATACTGAGTCCTGGCAATTCAGATGACTAAGAACACTAAGGTAGGGTTCACACTACCGTTGGTGTCCACTCAGAAGGTGTCTATTTAAAAAAAAAAAAAAAAAATCGGACACCTACAGTATCATAACAGACACAAATGGACAGTAACTGATGGCTATCAGTTACTGTCCATTATATGTCCATTGCCCATAGACCTCAATGTTTTTGAAACGGACAGAAAAATCCTGCATGTAGGATTTTTTCGTCTACTTGAAAAAACACATGGGTGTAAACGGACACAAACAGACACAAGATAAAATCCCATTGAAATGAATGAAAATTGCAAACGGACCAGCTAGTGTCCGTTACTAAAATCTTGTACGGACAATAGCCACGGACACTGCTGAGCGGCACCAACGGTAGTGTGAATGCCCCCTAAGGCTCTGCACAGACTATACTGGTCTACTACTATATGACAGATTGTATTTATGAGATAGGTTATACATTCCCTCCTTTACAGCCCTGCCGAAGTTGTTCCACTGCTTTTGTAAACTGCACATTGCCAGATTTGCCTAGTTATACATAGCTGACCCCCCCCCCCCCCAGCTCTCATGTAATACTATAATGTACTATAACTAGTCTCATTTGCTAACTAGAAGTCTGACACCAGAACCCAGCACATCAGCTCAGGCCTGTTGACATGTAGTGTCCTCTGAACCAAACAGTGTTTTCCTTTTGTGATTTGGTGCTTCCATCGCTAAGATAATGCCGTTCCATTTTTTTTTTTTTTTTTTTTTTGCCAGATCACAAATAAACTGAAAATCGCAGCATGTCAATTATTCCTACGGAAATGCTGGCGGTTTCCCAATAGGTGTAATTGAAACAGAAAGTCCACAGAGGAAACCTCTACAAACTTTGTGTCTAAAGCATTGCGGGAAGAATTGCGATGCGATGGCGCCACATTTTTTTCCCGAAGCACTTTTTTGTTGCAGGATGCCCCTATGGGGCCTTAGCTTTAAAGGGAGTCTATCATTAGAATCCCTTTTCCTACAAAGACCATGTCAGAATAGCCTTTATAAAAGCTATTCTTCTCCAACCTTTATTATTTATCGGTAGAGCCGACTGCACATGTCAGTTTGGGCATTTTCCTGTAGCTGAACGGACACAGGCGTTGTTGGAGAGTCTTCGGAGAGCACAGCAGATGCCTCGTGTGCTTTCTGTGCAAACTGGGAATGCTCCCTTTGCGTTATGAGGACTTATTTGCATACGGAAGAAAATTCACAGAAACTGAGTACAGATCAGAATAATAAAGGTACCAGTAAGGATCCAATCTGATCTCTAAATATAACTCCTGTATAGGCTCCCTGCATGAATCTTACAACCTCTGGGGTAGCCAAAAAATGAAATAAACAAAATTAAAAAAACATATATGGCTTGGAATTTTGTAAAGTTATTAAAACCTAAAAATTATCTAAATTTGGTATAGCTGTGGTTGTACCAACCCACAGAATAAGGATAACATGTTGGTTGTTTTTTTTTTTTTTCAAAATCCACTCAATTTAGAATTGTTTCCAGTTTCCCAGTACATTGTACAGAATAATATATAGTACCGGAGCTTCTCAGATAGGGAAGGTGAGAGCTCCAGGATTTCTGAGCTCTTATCAGTCGGTTTAATTGAATTTGGCTGGTAAGGCTGAGATAGGGAGTCCGTTACCTCTGTATGTAATGCAAACTGACTCAAATCCAGCTCTGCAACATCAGCTTCACACATTCATTTTCAACCAATCCCGTGCAAGTGAAACCCCGCACACCTATGTGCCGAGCAAAGCAGGAAGTGAAGAGAGCACAACAGCCTGCAGGTTAGTGAACAAGCGTCATGGGAATACCCCTTTAATATAGGAAAGTAAATTTGAATAAAACATAGGAACATAGACCCCAATCCACACAATTAAATAAAACAATATGTTAATCACTAAATGGCATAAACAAAAATGTCACAAACCTTTATTTTATTTAACAAGTTAGAGTCTGAATATATTTATCTGTGGCCTTTGATAAAGGCTAGGATCCTTAAAAAGGCCACTTAAAATTTTCCATGGTTTGCCTTTTGCCGATCCTCTGTTAAGGATTCTCCCAGATAAAGGCACGATCACTAGTTTTCTTGGACCATCACGCTGCAACCTTCTTCAAATCACACCAAAGATTTTCTCTCAGGTTCAAGTCAGGCTATGATGGCTATTCCAGAATTTTCAAGGGATTCTTTTGAAACTAAGCCTTGGTGGACTTCGAGGTATGTTTAGAATTATTGTCCTGTTTGAAGGGTCAGTGACACTTCAGCCTCCTCACAGAAGGCAAGACGTTTCTTTTCTAGGATTTTTGGATCTTAATTGAATCCATTTTGTCCTCCATATTCTGTAGTTTTCCAGTGCCAAAGGAAGCAAAGCAGCCCCAGAGCATTGCAGGACCTTCGCCATACTTCACTATGGGCAGGGTGTACTTTTCTGCATATACTACTGCCAACAAATCTTGCTCCATTTTGCCGTCAATCAAGGGTTTTCGACCTCCAGCCTCTGAGGAATCCAGTGGCATCTGACAATGGCCTCCTGTTTCTGCCACACCCAGGTCGTGTGGTGCTCTTTTCAGTTTCAATAGAGCAGAGTGAACAACCTGGAGTTGACCTGAATTTTACAAAAGTTTTGCGTTTGACCCGAAGTTCATCACCCACAATCCCGAAGTAAAATTATTATACTCTGGGGTCTGAAGTCTGAAAATGCATTGAAGTGTCATGACATCAGTATTCTCCATTTTTACTGCTGAGGCCCAAACATAGGTCTCAGTGGTGACCCCAGGGTGTGTGACATCAGGCCAAAAGATGATCCAGATGGAGCACAATATGCCCAGGAGAGGTGAGGGAAGGTGAATGTAACTGGGTCTTCTTACCTTCACTGGACCTCCACTTACTAAACCCTGCAGTCTGAAGAGACCCCAGAGTATAATGATTAGGATTGAGCGATTGTCCTTGGAAAAGATCAGATCCTGATCAGCAATTGAGCAAATTTCACGATCGGGATCAGCTGGAAAATGATCAGAAATCATATTTTGAAATCTCAAGATCAGCTCAACCTGAAAAGTGACTTTTCTCATAGAGAAGCATTGACTAGGGTTGAGTGATCGGATTCGTAAAAGATTGGATCCCGATCGGCGATCGAGCAAATTTCACGATCGCGATCGGCTGGAGAATGATCGGAAATCGGATTTTAAAATCGATCCTGAAATCTCAAGATCGGCTCATCCCTAATAATAATGTTAATTGTGATTCATATAGAACTTATTCAAGCTGAATCTAATCTTTGGGCTAAACCATTCAAACCCATCTCTACCTTTGAACTTGCAAACTATGCTTCAAACTGTATCTCTAGGAACATTCATTGCCTTGGCTATCATTTGTATGCAGTGCAATGTCATAGTCAACATATCCCTAACAGGGGCATAACTAGTAATGACGGAGCCCCATAGCAAAACTTGGAAAGTGTAATATATTGGTCTCCTTTACATACAGGGATAATCTATATAGTGATATTACATTAGCAATAATGTACACATTCATGTCATAGTACAACGATAATGCACACATTGATGACACAGTAAAGGAATAATGTATGTACAAAGTGATGTCAAACTCCATGGATAGTCCACACAATAATGTCAGGAAATAGGGATAATGCACACAGTGATGTCAGAAAACGGAGATTATTACTCATAATTAGAGATGAGCGAACAGTGTTCTATCGAACACATGTTCGATCGGATATCAGGGTGTTCGCCATGTTCGAATCGAATCGAACACCGCGTGGTAAAGTGCGCCAAAATTCGATTCCCCTCCCACCTTCCCTGGCGCCTTTTTTGCACCAATAACAGCGCAGGGGAGGTGGGACAGGAACTACGACACCGGGGGCATTGAAAAAAATTGGAAAAAGTCATTGGCTGCCGAAATCAGGTGACCTCCATTTTAGACGAATAGTGGATTTCAAATCCGGGTCATATGAGAATGTGAACTTTGTGACTATGAGACAGGGATAGCTGTACAGGCAGGGATAGCTAGGGATAACCTTTATTTAGGGGGGAATGTTATTAAAAATAACTTTTTGGGGCTCTATCGGGTGTGTAATTGTGATTTTTGTGAGATAAACTTTTTCCCATAGGGATGCATTGGCCAGCGCTGATTGGCCGAATTCCGTACTCTGGCCAATCAGTGCTGGCCAATGCATTCTATTAGCTTGATGAAGCAGAGTGTGCACAAGGGTTCAAGCGCACCCTCGGCTCTGATGTAGCAGAGCCGAGGCTGCACAAGGGTTCAAGCGCACCCTCGGCTCTGATGTAGGAGAGCCGAGGGTGCACTTGAACCCTTGTGCACCCTCGGCTCTGCTACATCAGAGCCGAGGGTGCGCTTGAACCCTTGTGCACACTCTGCTTCATCAAGCTAATAGAATGCATTGGCCAGCGCTGATTGGCCAATGCATTCTATTAGCCCGATGAAGTAGAGCTGAATGTGTGTGCTAAGCACACACATTCAGCTCTACTTCATCGGGCTAATAGAATGCATTGGCCAGCGCTGATTGGCCAGAGTACGGAATTCGGCCAATCAGCGCTGGCTCTGCTGGAGGAGGCGGAGTCTAAGATCGCTCCACACCAGTCTCCATTCAGGTCCGACCTTAGACTCCGCCTCCTCCAGCAGAGCCAGCGCTGATTGGCCGAATTCCGTACTCTGGCCAATCAGCACTGGCTAATGCATTGTATTGGCGTGATGAAGCAGTGCTGAATGTGTGTGCTTAGCACACACATTCAGCTCTACTTCATCGGGCTAATAGAATGCATTGGCCAGCGCTGATTGGCCAGAGTACAGAATTCGGCCAATCAGCGCTGGCTCTGCTGGAGGAGGCGGAGTCTAAGATCGCTCCACACCAGTCTCCATTCAGGTCCGACCTTAGACTCCGCCTCCTCCAGCAGAGCCAGCGCTGATTGGCCGGATTCCGTACTCTGGCCAATCAGCACTGGCTAATGCATTGTATTGGCGTGATGAAGCAGTGCTGAATGTGTGTGCTTAGCACACACATTCAGCTCTAGTTCATCGGGCTAATAGAATGCATTGGCCAATCAGCGCTGGCCAATGCATTCTATTAGCGTGAACTGAGTTTGCACAGGGGTTCTAGTGCACCCTCGGCTCTGCTACATCAGATTGCTACATCTGATGTAGCAGTGCCGAGTGTGCATCAGATGTGTAGTTGAGCAAAACTGACTCAGCACTGCTAAGTCTCTGCATTCGCATAGGAATGCATTGGCCAGCCTTCGGCCAATCAGCGCTGGCTCTGCCGGAGGAGGCGGAGTCTAAGGTCGGACCTGAATGGAGACTGGTGTGGAGCGATCTTAGACTCCGCCTCCTCCAGCAGAGCCAGCGCTGATTGGTCGAGTTCCGTACTCTGTCCAATCAGCACTGGCCAATGCATTTCTATGGGGAAAAGTTAGCTTGCGAAAATCGCAAACTGACAGGGATTTCCATGAAATAAAGTGACTTTTATGCCCCCAGACATGCTTCCCCTGCTGTCCCAGTGTCATTCCAGGGTGTTGGTATCATTTCCTGGGGTGTCATAGTGGACTTGGTGACCCTCCAGACACGAATTTGGGTTTCCCCCTTAACGAGTTTATGTTCCCCATAGACTATAATGGGGTTCGAAACCCATTCGAACACTCGAACAGTGAGCAGCTGTTCGAATCGAATTTCGAACCTCGAACATTTTAGTGTTCGCTCATCTCTACTCATAATACAAGGACATAGCCCTCTATGACTTTATAGCACATACAAGAGAACATTCAGTGTTCCACATCTCCTTCTTTATTCCATGGTTATCATCAGTTACATCCTAGGCCTCTGTGGAAATGGCCTCCCTTATTTGTTAGGACCCTTAGCAGCTGCTATGTCTGCCCCCTTGGTAGTTACACCTAAGGGTGTGTTCACACGGTGGAAAATGAACAGGAATTCCTATTCCTTTTCTGCTGCTGGTATTTGCAGTGCATCAGCATTCCCTCATGGCATCCTGCCCCTGATTGGGCTCCGAGAGAAGAGACCTCAGAAAGCGTGGCAGGGAAGCAAGGAGAGGTGAGTATCAGTGTTTTTGTTACCAGTAGGAAGACCTTAAAGTGGAGGGGTCAGGTGAAGAGGGACATTAAACTGAGGAGTCAGATGAAGAGGGACATTAAACTGGAGGGGTCAGGTGAAGAAGGACATTAAACTGAGGGGTCAGATGAAGAGGGACATTAAACTGAGGGGTCAGATGAAGAGGGACATTAAACGGAAGAAAGATGGAAAGAACAGTAAACTGTGGGAGCACCAGGAAGATGACATTATAATGTGGGGGTGACTGTAGTGGCATTATACTGTGTGGGCGTACAAGAGAAATGGATAGGAGTGGGTGAGTCTAAATTTGTTGCAACAAACACTACAAGCCGCACATTCTGTCCCTCTTTCTGTTCTTTGAAAGTTAGGGGGGTCTGCTATTGTGACTGGTAGGTATCGACATATACGTAATAGCTGTGGCATGTATCAATCTGCTGATAAATGATATGGCTGCTGCAAAGAATTCCCCTCCAGAAAACAGGATGCCTCAGCATATTATTTCGCTTAGTGGGAGAGTCAGGACTGCAGTATTTTAAATAAAAGTGGATAAAATGGAAAATGTTTAAAAACCTTTCCAAAAATGTTTGAAAAATATTTAACATAAAACTTGATTAAAAGGAAATACTAATAATTCCATGTATCACAAATTAATCCATTGCTCCAAGGAGGTAAGTGGCATTCCCATAATTGTTCCAAACACCTTATTTGCATATTGAAAAAAAAAACACAAAATCTGGGCAACAAAACCACAGATTCCAAGAGGAATACACCATTTGATTCAGGTAACCCTAACTTATCTATCTGTGTGCCTGGGTTGACGATGGCTAAAGCTGGTAACTCCCCAATGTGTGAACTTATAAATTTTTGTAAACTATGATCAAATATTGTATAAATGGAAAAATCATTGCATGCAAAGACACTCTACACTAGAGTCTACAGTATCTTTAATTCACATCAATAATTGAAAGCCAGGCCTGTCCACACTGTATCTCCCTCTTGGTATGATTACTGGTGGAGTTCATCTAATTATATAAACTGCTTCTTTAGGCTATGTTGAGATGTGGCATTTTTTGTGTCTTTATTTTACAAGAAAAAAATACATACTGGAACCTATTTAGCTGTTTTTCCTTTCACTGAAATGAATTCAATATCTTTATTTGTGGCATACCTAACCTTTCAACATAAATCAATAATACTATGTATGTATATGAAGGATAACACTATCTGGTCTACGCAACTTCTCTCTGTAGTTTGCAATTCTCACTGAGCTGGTGTATGAAGAGAAGCTGTCACACATTGCACACAGCAAATAGAGGAGATCTCTCTCTCTCTCTCTCTCTCTTCTCTCTCTTCTCTCTCTTCTCTCTCTTCTCTCTCTCTCTCCATGCATTGATGTGAGTAAAGTGCTTTGGTTCTGATAAAAAAGTTCCTACTTAGTTGCAGCAGACTTAGGACTCGTTTACATCTGCGTCCATACTCCATTCTGCAGGTTTCAGTTTCCTGCACAAAACAGGGGCAGGAGACGGAAACCTGCCGGCATTTGAATGGCCTTGAAAAGTCTCCGTCCGTGTGCGCTAGTGAGCGCTTTATGTGCTCCGCAGCTAAACCGTTTTGTTTTTTTTTTAAATCGGACACAGAGTTGGACATGCAGTACTCTGTGTCCGGTTTAAAAAAAAAACCGTTTCGCCACGGAGCACATAAAACGTTCACTCGGCATGACAGGAAACCTGAAAACGAAGATCGAACACTGGTAAGTACTGTCATAGCAGCTGACGCAAAGTCTGCAGGGTCCCTGTTGCTTTTTTATTTTAATTTTTTAAAAATAGGACCTATTTACTTAACAATCTCCTATTCTGCTCACTGCTGTCTCCTCTTCCCCTTTTGCCCTCCAGGAGGCCCTGTATGTCCCATATCACATCACTCTGGCCTCCTGGAGGGCACAAGGGGAAGGCGGTTGTGAGCACCAGCAAAAGTACTCGTTAACAGAACCCCAACAAATACTGCTATTATTACACTCTGGGGTCTCCTCACATCCTAGAACAGTGGTTGGAAGCCCCTGGCCCACGTGCCAAGTGTGGCACTCCTGGCATATTTCACTGGCACGGCAGGACCTGCAGCAATTAAATTAAGTCGGAGCGCCCTTCAGGGCTCTGCTAGAGATGAGGCATGAGGACACTCCCCTTCTCTCACTGCCCTCCAATGAGAGGGGTGAAGGAAACCCAGGGTGTGGAGCTTAAATCGCTGTGGTCTCTGCCTGCTATAGTGATAGCTCCTGCCGTCTGCATCCCTGCACATGACCGGACTTTTATCCACAATTGTGGATAAAAGTATGGACCTGTACATTTCAATGGGCCCATACACATAAATCCTGTTTTTGCGGATGTGTGCCCAGACCAAATTTATGAGCTGTAAAATATAGAGCAGGTCCTACATTTGTCCTATAACTTTCCTACACCTGTCCTATACCTGTCTGCATTTGCAGCCCTGTCAATTGATTTTTAAAGAGGACCTTTCATGGTTTGGGGCACAGGCAGTTCCATATACAGCTGTTGCAAGCCGACAGTGCGCTGAATTCAGCTCACTGTCGGCTTTCCCGATCTGTGCCCCGGTGAAGAGCTTTCGGTCCCGGTACCGTAGCTCTTCACAGTCAGAATGGCATTTCTGACACTCAGGAACGTCCTTCTGTACAAGCAGCGCCAATAGCGCTGTGCTCTGAGACTGGGGAGGAACGCCCTTTGCCCTCCTGATAATACTCGTCTATGGACGAGTACTGTGAGCAGAGGGAGGGAGTGTTACCCTGGGTAGTTGAGCAAACATAACAACCAGTGTTACTCACCACTCCTGGGCACTAGTGTGGTTCTCCACTGTCTCTGGGCCTCTGTAGTGACATCGAAAATACCACACAGGTCTAGCTAATGTCGAAACGCATAATGATGCTGGCGTAACCCACGTCTGTGATGTCATTGAAAAGGGCCGAAGAGACAGCAGAGAATCGTGACTGAGCACAGGAGAGGTGAGTACCACTGGTTTTTATGTTCTTTCACCTTCCCTGTTACACTGTGTTGGTACCAGTAATGGGAGCATTATACTGCATATTTTTAGTACCAAAGGTATGGTTCTATAATACAGTATCTGACATAATAAAATATATATATCAGTGTCATGGCTGGGCGGTAAGGAATGCCCCCTCTCACAGTACAGCGCAATAGACGCATTCCTGACAGACTGTCAGAAACGCCCTTCTGACACTGAAGAGCTACGGACACGGCACCGATAGCTCTTCAGCGGGGCACAGAACGGGAAAGCTGATAGTGCGCTATATACTAGCAGATATACTAGCAGTATATTACACCGCATGTGCCCTGAGGATGAGAAAGGTCCTCTTTAAGTTCATAAATAAGTTAAATAGTTAAAACTTAGCCGTGCCCATTTTGGTGCACAAATTTGAAAATTGCCTAGGTAGTCCTATATTTTCTTGTTCTTTTTGGTCCACTTTATTCATAAAAATGACAGAAACATGTTATGCTTCATTTCATAAATATGCTCCACTGGGGCGGATGTATTAAGTTTAGGGACTGAGGCATCGAATGGGAGTTGTTACACACATTTAGTCCAATAAAGGGCCTTGCACAAAATGTGCTTCTGCATCCCTCTACACCAGAAAAAAGACAAAGGCTGAGTTCACACAGGGTACTTTGGGAGATGGTCAGTTCTTTTTTTCCGGGAGCTGTTTGTTCCGGCTCCCGGAAAAAAAAGCGAGATGCTCATTCTTCAGGCGGATTCGCCTCCTGACCTCCGCCTGAAGACTCTCTCGACTAGACCAATTCATTTGGGCCTAATCCGGAGCGGAGTGCACTGCAGCGGCATTCAGTCGCAGCTATTGGTTTTCTGGTCCGGAATCTGAGGCGGCCTCTGCCTCAAATACCAGACCAAAAAACCCTGTGTGAACCTGGCCAAAAAGGGATTGATAAATTTCCCCCATTGTGTTTGAAATTCTGGCTCTAAGGAAGTCAACTAAAAGGTGGCAGAAACATAATCTAAACAGTCTAAAGATACAGCAGATTTATCACCCAGAATCCACTGTGATAAATATGGTGTATTTTCATATTGCCCATTTACACTCTCAAACTATTAGTAAATCAGGGCCAATAAATTTACAGTATTATGCACAATGTGAGGATGACATTGAATAAAATATTTTTTATTGTTTTGTATAATAAAATATTTTTTTATTGTTTTGTTTACCCTGCAGGATAAATGTTATATTTTGACTCCTTCCCACCACAGGCATTTTTAGATTTTTTTTTTTTTCTTTTGACAAATTGAAATGTCACCTGTATTCTATGGGTCAGTACAATTCCAGGGATACAAAATTTATATAGTTTTATTTACATTTTAAGCCTTTTAAAAAAAAATCCAAAACTTTACAAAAAAAAAAAGTCAAAATTTCTTTCCATGTTTTGACACTCATAACTGATTTTTAGATTTCTGTATACGGGGATACATAGAACATCTTTTTTAAAGGGCCAGATCTACTTTTTAGTTATACCATTTTGTTATTGGCCGCGTGCATGTGCAGTCGGCTCTGCCCGAGGCCCACTGGCAGAGCCAACTACGCATGCGTAGAAGTTTGACCCCCAGCGCCAGAAGAAGACGCGGAGAGAGGCCGTTCCAGAAGAAGATAGAGGTGTCGCTGGAGAGTTCTCTCACAGCATTGGGGACGCCCCCAGTGCTGTTTGAGTGCTGGGACCCGTCCCCAGTGCTGTGAGACAACTCATTTGCATACCAAAGAAAACCCGGATTTCTACTGAACGGCGGCGTGGAGAAGACATCTAAAGGTAGGAGAAGAATAGCCTTTCTTAAGGTTATTTCTACGTGTTAGTCAGAAAAAAAAAAAAAAACATTTTAATGATAGGAACTAAAGATGAGCGAACAGTGAAATGTTCAAAGTTCGATTCGAGTAGCTGCTCACTACTCGAACATCAAACCCCATTATAGTCTATGGGGAATAAATACTCGTTTAGGGAGAAACCACTATTCAACTCGGGAGGGTCACCAAGTCCACTATGACACCCCAGGAAATGATGCCAACACCCTGGAATGCAACTGGGACAGCAGGGGAAGCATGTCTGGGGGCATCTAACAAGCCCAAGTCACTGTATTACGTCGGGATCCCTGTCAGCTTGCGATGTGTGGGAGCTGACTTTTTCCTATAGGAATGCATTAACCAGTGTTGATTGGCCGAATGCCATACAGAGTACAGCATTCGGCCAATGAACGCTGGTTCTGCCAGAGGCTCGCCTGTGAGGAGGCAGAGTCTAAATTCGGAGCAGAATGGAGACTGCTGTGGACCGATCTTAGACTCCACCTCCTCCAGCAGAACCAGTGTTGATTGGCAGAATGCTGTACTCTGTATGGCATTCAGCTAATCAACGCTAGTCAATGCATTCCTATGCCGAGATGTAGCAGTGCTGGCTGTCGCTCAGCTCGGCTACTCCAGAGATGAGACGAGCTGAGCGCACAGCCAGCACTGCTACACCGGAGATGTGAACCCTGCTGCACACTCAGCTTTGTTGCATCAGAGATGCACTGAACCCTGCTGCACACTCAGCTCTGCGGCATCAGAGATGCGCTGAATCCTGCTGCACACTCAGCTCTGCTGCATCAGAGATGCGCTGAATCCTGCTGCACACTCAGCTCTGCTGCATCAGAGATGCGCTGAACCCTGCTGCACACTCAGCTCTGCGGCATCTCCGATGTAGCAGAGCTACATCTCGGCATAGGAATGCATTGACCAGCGCTGATTGGCTGAATGCCATACAGAGTACAGCATTTGTTTAATCAACGCTGGTTCTGCCGGAGGAGGCGGAGTCTAAGATCGGTCCACAGCAGTCTCCATTCTGGTCCGATATTAGACTCTGCCTCCTCACAGACGAGCCTCCAGCAGAGCTATCGTTGATTGGCCGAATGCTGTACTCTGTATGGCATTCGGCCAATCAATGCTGGCCAATGCATTCCTATGGGAAAAAGTCAGCTCCCGCATATTGCAAGCTGACAGGGATCCCGACCAGATAGAGCCCCAAAGAGCTGTGTGAGTGACATTCCCACCTCAATAAAGGTAATCCCTAGCTACGGGAGCGTTCACACTACCGTCGGTGTCCAACAGGTAGTGTCCGCTCCTAGTGTCTGCTCAAAATCTGGCACGGACATTAGGAGCGGACACTAGCTGTGTCCGTGACACCTGTCATTTATTTCAATGGGCATCGGGTGCGTTCTTTTGCACTCTGTGCCCATCCTTCCCTGTCCGCAAGTGAAGATGTCCGACTTCTCAAGAGGACAGAGGAACCCTGCATGCAGGGAAATTGTCATGGGAAATTGTCCATTCACTGTGTTACTAACTCCTGCTGCAAGTGACCATTAAATGCGTGTGCTTTTATATTTAACCCCTTCCCGCCGATGGCATTTTTTGATTTTCGTTTTTCGTTTTTGACTCCCCTCCTTCTAAACCCCATAACTTTTTTATTTCTCCGCTCCCAGAGCCATATGAGGTCTTAATTTTTGCGGGACAAATTTTTCTTCATGATGCCACCATTAATTATTCTATATAATGTACTGGGAAGCAGGAAAAAAATTCAGAATGGGGTGGATTTGACGAAAAAATGCATTTCTGCGACTTTCTTACGGGCTTTGGTTTTACGGCGTTCACTGTGCAGCCAAAATGACATGTCCCCTATATTCTGTGTTTCGGTACGGTTCCAGGGATACCAAATTTATATGGTTGTATTTACATTTTGACCCCTAAAAAAAATTTCCAAAACTGTGTTAAAAAATTTTTTTTCTAAAAGTCGCCATATTCCGACGGCCGTAACTTTTTTATACGTAAGTGTACGGGGATGCATAGGGCGTCTTGTTTTGCGGGGCCAGGTGTACTTTTTAGTTCTACCATTTTCGGGAAATGTTATTGCTTTGATCACTTTTTATTCAAATTTTTATCAGAATCAAAACAGTGAAAAAACGGCGGTTTGGCACTTTCGACTATTTTTCCCGCTACGGCGTTTACCGAACAGGAAAAATATTTTTATAGATTTGTAGAGCGGGCGATTTCGGACGCGGGGATACCTAACATGTATATGTTTCACAGTTTTTAACTACTTTTATATGTGTTTTAGGGAAAGGGGGGTGATTTGAACTTTTAATTCTTTTTATATTTTTTTATATTTTTTTAAACTTTTTTTTTAATTTTTTTTTTTTGCATTTATTAGACCCCCTAGGGGTGTTGAACCCCAGGAGGTCTGATCACTAATGCAATGCATTACAATGCTAATGCATTGCAATGCATTGCAAAAAAGCATCCTTTCTTTTGCAGGCTGCATAGACCAGCCTGCAAAAGAGAGGATTTGCAGACAAGCCTGGGAGCCTGTACAAGGCTCCCGGCTGTCATGGCAACGGGACGTCAGCCCTGGAGCATGCTCCAGGAGCCGGCGATCCCGGCCAAAATGGCGGCGCCCATGCACTGCCGGGAAAATGGCGCCTCCGGCGCCTTTGACCGCGGCGCCGGAGGGGTTAATGCCTCCGATCGGTCCGGGGACCAATCGGAGGCATTAGAGCCGGTTGTCTACTGCTTAAAGCAGTAGTCACCCGGTGGCTATGGCGGCCGCCCGGCTCCCGGGCGGTCGCCATAGTTACAGAAGGGGTTAAAGGCATCCCCCCTTTTGCTCACCTCCTGAATCCTTCAACTCCCCTTCTTTTTGAGGTTCATCTCTATGGAGCTGGTGCAGTGGAGTGGATGACAGCAGAAGGTTAATATATATTTTACCTTACAGCATGATGCTTGCTATATGGCAGTATTATTCAAAAAAATAAAAGGAACACACAAATAACAAATCTTAGATCTGAATGAATGAATGAAATATTCTAATCGAATACTTTGTTCTGTACAAAGTTGAATGTGATGACAACAAAATCACACAAAAATCATCAATAGAAATCAAATTGATTAACCAATGGAGGCCTGGATTTGGAGTCACCCCAAAATTAAAGTGGAAAAACACACTACAGGCTGATCCAATTTTGATGTAATGTCCTTCAAACATGTCAATATGAGACTCAATAGTGTGTGTGGCCTCCACGTGTCTGTATGACCTCCCTACAACGCCTGGTCATGCTCCTGATGAGGTTGCGGATGGTCTCCTGAGGGATCTCCTCCCAGACCTGGACTAAAGCATCTGCCAACTCCTGGACAGTCTGTGGTGCAATGTCCTTTTATTTGAGAACAATAGGCACAACGCTAAAAACACCCACCAACGGCCGACAACTTCGAGTTCTGGCTTGCGCCAGACCTATATATAATATAATATTATTTATATATATATATATATATATATATATATATATATATATATATATATATATATATATAATATGTAAATCTCATAAAGTTATGCGATTAATGACAATTTGATATGGGATCACGTACCGTATTTTTCGGACTATAAGACGCACTGGACTATAAGACGAGAAAAATATTAGAGGAGAAAAAAATTAGAGGAGAAAAATAGGGAAAAAAAATTTTCAGGCAAAAAATGGTAAAATATTTAATATATCGGAGTTGTAGTTTTGGAACAGCTGCAAGGCCACATTGACAGTTGACCCTGCAGCTGTACGGGGATGTAGGGGCCAGGTGTAGACCGGGCATTTTCAGACACAGGGATACCTAATGTATATGTTTCACAGTAATGTTATACTTTTATATGTATTCTAGGGAAAGGAGGTGAACTTTTATTTATTTTATTTTTTATTATATTTTTTTTAAGTGTTTTTTTTTTTTTTTTACTATTTTAATATCCCCCGCCTAGGGGGCTTGAACCTGCAATCATTTGATTGCAAGTCCCATAGACGGCAATACAAGTGTATTGCCGTCTATGGGAGATTCTATACATTACTATCGCGGAGGGTCATAGACCAGCCGCGATAGTAATATATATCTATGACAGGCCTCGGAGCCTTCATTAGGCTCCCAGCTGTCATCGGAACAGGCCGGCTCCTGCGGCCTCGCCGTGCAGGAGCCGGCCTGCATCACTAAAGGTATGAGGCCGGGGGGGGGGCTAACTAACTGTCGGGACCTGCGGAGGAGGAGTGGGTTTGCAGCATGGCCGTGCTACTGCCATCGCTGGTTTTCTTCAGCGGCAGTAGCGCGGCAATCCGCAGGCCCCGGCAGCTAAGACAGTCCCCGGCATCTGCTGTAATAGACCGGCGGATGCCGGGGAGTGTCTTAGCTGCCGGGGCCTGCAGTATTGTCACACTCCTGCCGCTGAAGAAAACCAGCGGTGGCAGTAGCGCGGCCATGCTGCAAACTCACATTCAGACTATAAGACGCACCCTCATTTTCCTCCGAAATTTTTTGGGGAAAAGTGCGTCTTATAGTCCGAAAAATACGGTATATTTATTATGTACCATATTTTTCGGACTATAAGACGCACCGGACCATAAGATGGTTTTAGAGGAGGAAAATAGGGAAAAAAAAAATTTAAGCAAAAAAAATTGGTAAAATATTTAATAATCTAATAATCTAATATTTCACCAATGTAAATAGAACCGGGGGTTTTCGGACACAGGGATACCAAATGTGTATGTGTTTCAACAGTAATGTTTTTGTTTTATATGTATTCTAGGGATATGGGGGTGATTTGAACATATATATATATATATATATATATATATATATATATATATATATATTTATGTGATGTTTTAATTAATATTGTTTCATGCACTTTGTGCACAGGTTTGGCATCCATGGATGGAAAGAGACACCCTGCAGTGAAGCTATGCAAGAAGAGAAAAAGGGGCGGGCCAGACGAGTGAAGGAGGTGTGGTTTTCTAAGCAAACTTGAAAACACACCTCTTTCACCCGTCTGGCTCGTCCCTCCTTCACTGCCTCTCAGATCTTGCTCCTGCAATGATGCCACACAGACAGGGAAGTAGGAGCGGGCCAGACGGGTGAAGGAGGCGTGGTTTCAAGCTTGCCGAGAAAACCACGCCTCCTCCCGTCTGGCCCACCGCTCCTTCCCTGTCTGTGTGGCTTCATTGCAGGAGCCAGATCTGAGAGGCAGTGAAGGAGGGGCGGGCCAGACGGGTGAAGGAGGCGTAGTTTTCTCGGCAAGCTTGAAACCACGCCTCCTTCACCTGTCTGGCCCGCCCCTACTTCCCTGCCTCTCATATCTCGCTCTTGCAATGACACGACACAGACAGGGAAGGAGGGGCAGACCAGGCAGGCACCGTGCTGCTCTCCTTTTGATTCGCACAGACGGGACACAGACGCTGCGCACGCTGCATTCGGACTATAAGACGCACACACATTTTCCTCCAATATTGTCGTCCAATATTTTCGCGTCCGAAAAATACGGTAATTGGTTTTATGTATTTTTATTGACACAAATAGTTGTATTATTTCCATTTTTTTATTATTATTGATTTTTTTTATTATTATTGGTTTTTTGTCTGTTTACCAGTTTATGCACTTGAGAAAGGGCCAAGTGGAGCCCGAAACGCTTTGGTGTTTTTAGCGTTGTGCCTATTGTACTCCAATAAAAGGACCTGTTTTCGATCAGTGAGTGCCGCCAATATTCTTTCTCCATTGTCGTTCCCGGGTTCCTTTTGGTTTACCGGTGGATATAAGGCGTGCTGCCCCCTCCATCTGCTCTTTCAGCCCATTATGGCAAAGCTCTAAACGTGGTTGTGAACGCAATTGTCACAACCGGAGCAGGTGAGAGACCATCTGGTCTATTAATCTTTTTTGTCTATATATTAGATCGTTATACAAAAATACTATACTATCATTGGTTTGCTCGGTGTCGTTTTGTGACACACTGGAGGCGCTACCAGGAGACAGACGATGTGGGGGGGGGGGGCGTAGAAGGGCAACAACCCAGCAGCAGGACCGCTACCTCCGCCTTTGTGCAAGGAGGAAAAGGAGAAGCACTGCCAGAGCCCTGTAAAATGACCTCCAGCAGGCCACAAATGTGCATATGTCTGCACAAATGGTTGGAAACAGACTCCATGAGGATGGTATAAGGGCCCGACGTCCACAGATGGTGGTTGCGCTCACAGTCCTACACCGTGCAGGACGCTTGGCATTTGCCACAGAATACCAGGATTGGCAACTTCGCCATTGGTGCCCTGTGCTCTTCACAGATGAAAGCAGGTTCACACTGAGCACATGTGAAAGACGTGACAGAGTCTGGAGATGCCGTGGAGAGCGATCTGCTGCCTACAACATCCTTCAGAATGACCGATTTGGCAGTGGGTCAATAATGGTGTGGGGTGACGTTTCTTTGGAGGGCCGCACAGCCCTCCATGTGCTTCACAGAGGTAGCCTGACTGTCATTAGGTACCGAGATGAGATCCTCAGACTCCTCGTGAGACCATATGCTGGTTCGGTTGGCCCTGGGTTCCTCCTAATGCAGGACAATGCCAGACCTCATGTGGCTGGAGTGTGTCAGCAGTTCCTGAAAGATGAGGGCATTGAAGCTATGGACTGGCCTGCCCGTTCCCCAGACCTGAATCCGATTCAGCATATCTGGGACATCAAGCCTCGCTCCATCCACCAATGTCACGTTGCACCACAGACTGTCCAGGAGTTGGCAGATGCTTTAGTCCAGGTCTGGGAGGAGATCCCTAAGGAGACCATACACAACCTCATCAGGAGCATGCCCAGGTGTTCATACAGACACGTGGAGGCCACACACTACTGAGCCTCATTTTGACATGTTTTAAGGACATTACATCCAAGTTGGATCAGCCTGTAATGTTTTTCCACTTTAATTTTGGGGGTGACTCCAAATCCATTGGTTAATAAATGTGATTTCTATTGATGATTTTTGTGTGATTTTGTTGTCATCACATACAACTTTGTACAGAACAAAGTATTCAATGAGAATATTTCATTCATTCAGACCTAGAAGGTGTTACTTGAGTGTTCCCTTTATTTTTTGAGCATTGTATATCCCTATAATAAGTGATTATATAGAGATATTCCAATTATACAACCGGATGAAGATAGATGAATGGAAGTATTAGGCAATCGTATTGTGTCTGCGCACTAACCATGGGGGCAGTCTACGCTGCCAGACTGTTCTAATTCTGCATGTATCCCTCTTCCTAACGCATGGGGAGCTGAGCTAAACATACAAGCCAATGAGCATTTATGGCTATAGCCATGTTATTGTAGTCACTGGCAGTAGAGGCGATATACCAAATATCTATGTACAGTATAAAGAGAGAGTTCACGTTACAATCCCTGATATTTTGGCCAAATTGCCTACTGACCAGAGGTATCCTGCCATGTGTATCTCTCGTTTAGAAATTCTCAGAAGAAATATAGGCAATTTCAAAGTATTATAACACAAAATTAATCAAAGAGTTTTTCCTTGCTTCATAGACTTCATTGGTGCAAAGCTGCAGTACCGACACTCACCACTAGAGTATGTGTGGCAACCAATATATCACCAAATTCTCTCCACTAAAGGATTTAAAATATACAAATATTGTATAAATCATCGAGTTATATTCACATGTGGCTGAATCTGAGTTGGATTTTGCCTCTAAATCAGCCCCTAATTCCGCCTGAAATCTGCCTCCTATTAATTTAATTTAATTAAAAAAGGGAGTTTTTTTTTTACTCTTCAGCTAGCGGGAAAAAATAAGCATCAACCTCGATCGTCAGGCAGATTCCACCTGATAACTGCTCTTGAAGTAAATAGAAGGTAGAAATATATTGTCTGGCCAATGTGGAATTTGCAAATGACAAGTTGGAATTATATCAAGCAGAAAATTCTGAGTTAAATACCTGAAGCTGAATTTTTTAGCTGGTATAAATTCCACTGTGTGAATATACCCTTAATCCTGCATGACGGATATATCCATCCTGAGCCAGGGTCAGTTAATGCTCTATGATGTCACTGCCATTGTACCTGCATGTTCTTTGATAGGTATGTCATGCGGCGGAAAATTGATTCCGCTTGTGAACATACCGCGAGGGTAGCTGAGACAGAATGCCAATGCAGTGCACCAGCATCCAGTAGTGGCATTCAGCTCCAGATTAGGCCCGAATGACTGGACCTAATCGGGAGAGAGTCTTGAGCTGCGGCTGAGTCAGTCGCGGAATCCACGGGAAGAAGGGGTATTTTGCTTCTTTTTTCCGCTACTAACAATCAGAAAAAAGAAGCGAGCGTCTCTCATTGAAGTCAATGGGAGCCATTTTTGGCAGCGGATTTTGAGACGGAATCTGCATCAAAATCCACGGCCAAAAAACTCCCTTAGGAGCCCAGCAGACATATGAAACTAGGTTCCTGCCACAGCTGCTGGGGGCAGATTACTCAGCAGTTTATTCCCGTAGATGCCATTACATCTAAGCCATACTAAATCATATCACTGTACAATGAGTGTGGTGTTATTTCAAAACACATGTGGTGCACAAAGAACTCAGATACAAGAAGTTACAATATAAACGGAGTTTTATTGAGGAATACATCATTTCTCATTCACATTGTAAGTCAATAACAATCAAGGTCCAACCCTTGTTGACTCACATACAACCAAAAATTTATTTTATCAAAGTATTATACAGCACTGTACAGATATTCATTACTCAAATAAGTCTCTCTCCCTATTAGGGCTCACAATCTAACCTTCAAAATATAGTTTTCCCTTGCGGTGCAAATACACAGAGTCCACACCGGGTTCTAGGGTCTGGCTAAACACCATTCCTCTAAACCTTCATGTCGTGGCCAAACTGCCACGAGTCCATGTCACGAATCCAGGTTAATACAATTTGCTGCTGAGTTTCAACACACATAGTTTATTCTGCAGCACTGTACATTATCATTGAGTCACATCAGATCCTGTCCCTATTAGGGCTCACAATCTAAACAAAATACAGTTTGCCCATTAGATGCTAATGCACAGAGTCGGCACCGGGTTCTAGGGTCTGGGAAATCACCACTCTTTAAAACCTTCATGTCATGGCCAAACTGCCACGAGCTAATGTCGAGTCCAAACTGCATCAGCACCTCAGGGGAGCCCATTCTAATGAAGACAATGTCTTCCACCCATTTCCAAAACATTGAGGGGCCACTCAAAGAAAAGGGCAGTCGGACCGAAGCCACAGACGGTTGTCTTCATCCTGTATTTTTATCATCTATTTTATGTAAATCTGGAAATAAATAAAATGTTATGAATCCTAAACCTTTACAAATACAAATACAATTTGCTGTTGAGTTTCAGCACACATAGTTCAATCTGAAGCACTGTACATTATCATTGAGTAACATCAGATCCTGTCCCCATTAGGGCTCACAATCTAAACAAAATACAGTTTGCCCATTAGATGCTAATACACAGAGTCGATACCGGGTTCTAGGGTCTGGGAAAACACCATTACTGTAAACCTCTAAACCTTCATGTCATGGCCAAACTGCCACGAGCTAATGTCGAGTCCAAACTGAATCAGCACCTCAGGGGAGCCCATTCTAATGAAGACAATGTCCTCCACCCATTTCCAAAACATTGAGGGGCCACTCAAAGAAAAGGGCAGTCGGACCGAAGCCACAGACGGTTGTCTTCATCCTGTATTTTTATCATCTATTTTATGTAAATCTGAAAATAAATAAAATGTTATGAATCCTAAACCTTTACAAATACAAATACAATTTGCTGTTGAGTTTCAGCACACATAGTTCAAGCTGAAGCACTGTACATTATCATTGAGTAACATCTGATCCTGTCCCCATTAGGGCTCACAATCTAAACAAAATACAGTTTGCCCATTAGATGCTAATGCACAGAGTCGACACCGGGTTCTAGGGTCTGGGAAAACACCATTACTGTAAACCTCTAAACCTTCATGTTGTGGCCAAACTGCCACGAGCTAATGTCGAGTCCAAACTGAATCAGCACCTCAGGGGAGCCCATTCTAATGAAGACAATGTCCTCCACCCATTTCCAAAACATTGAGGGGCCACTCAAAGAAAAGGGCAGTCAGACCGAAGCCACAGACGGTTGTCTTCATCCTGTATTTTTATCATCTATTTTATGTAAATCTGAAAATAAATAAAATGTTTAGGAATCCTAATACTTTTTAGCAAGGCTTTCTTAAGTTGAAACTCATTAAGGTAAATACAATTTGCTGTTGAGTTTCAGCACACATAGTTCAATCTGCAGCACTGTACATTATCATTGAGTAACATCAGATCCTGTCCCCATTAGGGCTCACAATCTAAACAAAATACAGTTTGCCCATTAGATGCTAATGCACAGAGTCGACACCGGGTTCTAGGGTCTGGGAAAACACCATTACTGTAAACCTCTAAACCTTCATGTCGTGGCCAAACTGCCACGAGCTAATGTAGAGTCCAAACTGAATCAGCACCTCAGGGGAGCCCATTCTAATGAAGACAATTTCCTCCACCCATTTCCAAAACATTGAGGGGCCACTCAAAGAAAAGGGCAGTCGGACCAAAGCCACAGACGGTTGTCTTCATCCTGTATTTTTATCATCTATTTTATGTAAATCTGGAAATAAATAAAATGTTATGAATCCTAAACCTTTACCAATACAAATACAATTTGCTGTTGAGTTTCAGCACACATAGTTCAATCTGAAGCACTGTACATTATCATTGAGTAACATCAGATCCTGTCCCCATTAGGGCTCACAATCTAAACAAAATACAGTTTGCCCATTAGATGCTAATGCACAGAGTCGACACCGGGTTCTAGGGTCTGGGAAAACACCATTACTGTAAACCTATAAACCTTCATGTCGTGGCCAAACTGCCACGAGCTAATGTCGAGTCCAAACTGAATCAGCACCTCAGGGGAGCCCATTCTAATGAAGACAATGTCCTCCACCCATTTCCAAAACATTGAGGGGCCACTCAAAGAAAAGGGAAGTCGGACCGAAGCCACAGACGGTTGTTTTCATCCTGTATTTTTATCATCTATTTTATGTAAATCTGGAAATAAATAAAATGTTATGAATCCTAAACCTTTACAAATACAAATACAATTTGCTGTTGAGTTTCAGCACACATAGTTCAATCTGAAGCACTATACATTATCATTGAGTAACATCAGATCCTGTCCCCATTAGGGCTCACAATCTAAACAAAATACAGTTTGCCCATTAGATGCTAATGCACAGAGTCGACACCGGGTTCTAGGGTCTGGGAAAACACCATTACTGTAAACCTCTAAACCTTCATGTCATGGCCAAACTGCCACGAGCTAATGTTGAGTCCAAACTGAATCAGCACCTCAGGGGAGCCCATTCTAATGAAGACAATGTCCTCCACCCATTTCCAAAACATTGAGGGGCCACTCAAAGAAAAGGGCAGTCGGACCGAAGCCACAGACGGTTGTCTTCATCCTGTATTTCTATCATCTATTTTATGTAAATCTGAAAATAAATAAAATGTTATGAATCCTAAACCTTTGCAAATACAAATACAATTTGCTGTTGAGTTTCAGTACACATAGTTCAATCTGAAGCGCTGTACATTATCATTGAGTAACATCAGATCCTGTCCCCATTAGGGCTCACAATCTAAACAAAATACAGTTTGCCCATTAGATGCTAATGCACAAAGTCGACACCGGGTTCTAGGGTCTGGGAAAACACCATTACTGTAAACCTCTAAACCTTCATGTCGTGGCCAAACTGCCACGAGCTAATGTCGTGTCCAAACTGAATCAGCACCTCAGGGGAGCCCATTCTAATGAAGACAATGTCCTCCACCCATTTCCAAAACATTGAGGGGCCACTCAAAGAAAAGGGCAGTCAGACCGAAGCCACAGACGGTTGTCTTCATCCTGTATTTTTATCATCTATTTTATGTAAATCTGAAAATAAATAAAATATTAAAGAATCCTAGTACTTTTTAGCAAGGCTTTCTTAAGTTGAAACTCATTAAGGTAAATACAATTTGCTATTGAGTTTCAACAAACATAGTTCATTCTGCAACACAGTACAGTTTCCCTTTAAATCCGTGACAACTATTTCAACCAATAATTAAGTTACTTAAAAGTCAAACAAGTCACGTGCACATGTACCAATAATCTACAATATATAATGCCATCCGATAGTGGAGACCTAACACCAGGAGATGTGAGAGTCCTTCCTCTGGTTGGAGCCCAAGTGTCTTGAGGTTGTTGTCCACTGCTGAGGATCAGGACTCCGGCTGTAGTGAGGTAGAGTTCTTCTCAGTCTAGGATCAGGTCCATGTTTGCAGGTCTGTAGTGACTGTGGACAGGAGATGAGCAGTCTCTATAGTATGAGCAGCTTTCTTCACATGGATCCTGGTCTCGCTCCTCTCACACTTCACAATCCAGAAATGAATCAGAAAGACAAACCATCACCACAACAAAGTCCCAGTCCTCAGTATTAGCACAGGCGGACTACAATACCCAGCAAACACTTCATTGGTACAACGCAAAGAAACTCTCTGACATAACAGTAAAAGGCCTATCCTGAATGGGAACCTCTCATCTGTCCAGTGGCGGATCCAGGTTTTGCGGGGCCCTGGGCAATTGACTTTGGCGGGGCCCTACTTACTGGGGGGGTCTCGCACTTCTAACCTGTACTTCCAAACTGTTGAAGACTAGAAAGAGGGAATAAAATGTAAAATTAGGCCCCACCCACTTTTATGTTGACTCCGCCCATTTTCATTCATTGTTCATGTGATTCCACACAGTATAATCCTCCTACAGTCACCCGTAAATTATATGTCCCCCCTCCATCTCTCCCCCATTTTCATATACACCCTTCATCTACCCCTAGTTTCATGTCCCCCCCTCTATCTCTGTCCCCAGTTTCATGCCATTCTCCCCCTTTATCTGCCCACAGTTTCATGTCCCCCCTTCATCTGCCCCAGTGTCATGCCGTTCTCCCCCTTCATCTGCGCCAGTGTCATGCCATTCTCCCCCCTTCATCTGCCCCAGTGTCATGCCGTTCTCCCCCCCTTCATCTGCCCCAGTGTCATGCCGTTCTCCCCCCTTCATCTGCCCCAGTGTCATGCCGTTCTCCCCCCTTCATCTGCCCCAGTGTCATGCCATTCTCCCCCCTTCATCTGCCCCAGTGTCATGCCGTTCTCCCCCTTCATCTGCCCCAGTGTCATGCTGTTCTCTCCCCTTCATCTGCCCCAGTGTCATGCCATTCTCCCCCTTCATCTGCCCCAGTGTCATGCCGTTCTCCACCTTCATCTGCCCCAGTGTCATGCCGTTCTCCCCCCTCCATCTGCCCCAGTATCATGCCATTCTCCCCCCTTCATCTGCCCCAGTGTCATGCCATTCTCCCCCCCTTCATCTGCCCCAGTGTCATGCCATTCTCCACCTTCATTTGCCCCAGTGTCATGCCACCCCCCCATCATTTGCCCCAGTGCCATGCTGTTCTCCCCCCCTCCATCTGCCCCAGTGTCATGCCATTCTCCCCCCTTCATCTGCCCCAGTGTCATGCCGTTCTCCCCCCTCCATCTGCCCCAGTGTCATGCCGTTCTCCCCCCTCCATCTGCCCCAGTGTCATGCTGTTCTCCCCCTTCATCTGCCCCAGTGTCATGCCATTCTCCCCCCTTCATCTGCCCCAGTGTCATGCCGTTCTCCCCCTTCATCTGCCCCAGTGTCATGCCATTCTCCCCCTTCATCTGCCCCAGTGTCATGCCGTTCTCCCCCCTTCATCTGCCCCAGTGTCATGCCATTCTCCCCCCCTTCATCTGCCCCAGTGTCATGCCATTCTCCCCCCTCCATCTGCCCCAGTATCATGCCATTCTCCCCCCTTCATCTGCCCCAGTGTCATGCCATTCTCCCCCCCTTCATCTGCCCCAGTGTCATGCCATTCTCCCCCCTTCATTTGCCCCAGTGTCATGCCACCCCCCCTTCATTTGCCCCAGTGCCATGCTGTTCTCCCCCTCCATCTGCCCCAGTGTCATGCCATTCTCCCCCCCTTCATCTGCCCCAGTGTCATGCCATTCTCCCCCCTTCATTTGCCCCAGTGTCATGCCGCCCCCCCTTCATTTGCCCCAGTGCCATGCTGTTCTCCCTCCCTCCATCTGCCCCAGTGTCATGCCGTTCTCCCCCCCATCTGCCCCAGTGTCATGCTGTTCTCCCCCCTTCATTTGCCCCAGTGTCATGCCACCCCCCCTTCATTTGCCCCAGTGCCATGCTGTTCTCCCCCCTCCATCTTCCCCAGTGTCATGACATTCTCCCCCCCTTCATCTGCCCCAGTGTCATGCCATTCTCCCCCCTTCATTTGCCCCAGTGTCATGCCGCCCCCCCTTCATTTGCCCCAGTGCCATGCTGTTCTCCCTCCCTCCATCTTCCCCAGTGTCATGCTGTTCTCCCCCCCATCTGCCCCAGTGTCATGCTGTTCTCCCCCCTTCATTTGCCCCAGTGTCATGCCACCCCCCTTCATTTGCCCCAGTGCCATGCTGTTCTCCCCCCCTCCATCTGCCCCAATGTCATGCCATTCTCCCCCCCCCCTTCATCTGCCCCAGTGTCATGCTGTTCTCCCCACTTCATCTGCCCCAGTGTCATGCCATTCTCCCCCCTTCATTTGCCCCAGTGTCATGCCACCCCCCTTCATTTGCCCCAGTGCCATGCTGTTCTCCCCCCCTCCATCTGCCCCAGTGTCATGCCACCCCCCCTTCATTTGCCCCAGTGCCATGCTGTTCTCCCCCCCTCCATCTGCCCCAGTGTCATGCTGTTCTCCCCCCTCCATCTGCCCCAGTGTCATGCTGTTCTCCCCCCTTCATCTGCCTCAGTGTCATGCTGTTCTCCCCCCTTCATCTGCCCCAGTGTCATGCCGTTCTCCCCCCTTCATCTGCCCCAGTGTCATGCCGTTCTCCCCCCTCCATCTGCCCCAGTGTCATGCTGTACTCCCCCCCTTCATCTGCCTCAGTGTCATGCTGTTCCCCCCCCTTCATCTGCCCCAGTGTCATGCCGTTCTCACATTCTCACACACACACACACACACACACTCACCATTCCTCGTTCCCCCGCAGCTCTCTCCCTCATACACATATTGTAGGCGCGATGTGACGTCATCACATCGCGGCTACAAATGCCGGAGCTCAGCGTTAAAGCAGGAGCTGAGCTGTGACAGCTCCTGCTTTAAACGCCTATGTTTTCAGCTCATCGGCGTCCATAGGACGCCGATGACTTGAAATCGGGACATGCCGACCGGGACCATTCTGTTAGGTCCGGCCCGCGCCGCGGGGCCCCGCTAAGCGCGGGGCCCCGGGCGGTTGCCCGGCTCGCCCGGCCCTGGATCCGCGCCTTCATCTGTCCTACACATAAGTCTGTATAACGTGTTAGTCTGCTCTTACACGGCCGTAATGTACCGTATATACTCGAGTATAAGCCGAGTTTTTCAGCATAGTTTTTGTGCTGAAAAATCCCCCCTCGGCTTACACTCAAGTCAAGCAGAAAAAAAAATAAAAAAATTAATTTATCTATTTGGGGGGGGGGGGAGAGGGGTCTTTGACCAGCAATAGTAATATATAGAATCTCTCATAAAATAGTAAAAACAAACAAAAAAAAAAGCTTTATAAAAATATAATAAAGAAATAATATAAATAAAAGTTGTAAATCCCTCCTTTCCTTAGAATACATATAAAAGTAGGAAATGTCTGTGAAACACAAACACATTAGGTCTCCCTGTGTCTGACAGTGCCCGGGCTACTGAATATAGGGGGTCTGCAGTGCTCCTGTTCCGTCAGGAAGGGGTTAATAGGAGCACTGCAGATACCCTATATTCAGCCAGGCTGAAATCCAAGTGGGGAGAAGAAAAAACAGTCCTCAAGCTCAGGGAAGGGGCAGACAGACAACCAGAACACCCCCTCCCCTTCCCCAGCGACTACTGCACCCAAAAACTCCGACCATTTTAATTCTTGAAATTTTCCAGCAGCTGCTGCATTTCCCCCACCTGTTACTACGGCAAGCAGTACAACACTGTCCCCCATGTTCCCCCATGTAATGCCTAAACTGTCCACAAGTCTTGTCTGTGATTGTGAGAAGATACAAAGCTATTGTCATTAACCCCTTGCCTCCCCCTCGTAGCTCCACCCACTGACGCACCGCATGATCTTTTAGCCACTCCCCTTACACATATGAAGGAACCCTCCAGTGTCAGACCTGACTTACCTTCATGTTGTCAGGCTTTGGGCCCTATTTCTTGCTGCTTCAGGCCGGGCTCTGTTGCTCTTGTATTTCCCTTTCTCAATACAGGTGTTGGCTAGAAGAGATGGCAGTTGGAACACAACAAGGGGGCGGGGCTTATGCCTAGAGACAAGACGTGCCATAGCTGACCGTAGCAACCAATCAGATCACTGCTTTTAAAACTGTATTGCAATAATGAAAGCTGCAATCTGATTGGCTATAAGGGACAACACCAGTCTGCCAATCTCCAATAGGTTTATACAGTCTGGGTAATGTTCAGGTTACTGAGTTGGCATCTCTGGGGCCCCAAGCAAAGTTATATGTGGGGGTGTCCTTATTCAATATGTTTAGGCCACGCCTCATGTTTACAGGAACTGCACCCTATTACCAGGTCAATAAATCTGGACATTCAACCTGTGCAGCTTCCCAACGGGGGTAGTAGTCTCCAACTTTTAGGCTACACCCAAGTTTGGGATGCGGAATGTGATATAGTGATTATGGCGTCTTTCTCTTGGTTCATTAAGTAGTTGTATTAAGTTATATTCCACTTGAGACTCTGTGGTGATATAAATTTTATTGTCATCTTTTTCTTGGACTAGAGATATATATACCCGTTAGTATTATTATACATATATTTTTCAGACTTGTTTCCTATTTGGTAATTTATTTATTTATTTTATTTTGTTTTGGGGTAGTACTGCAGGTTTCACCAGTGGGAGGGTACGGTATTATACCGCTATCGTGTGTGGGGGTTATCCCCCCTGTTTCCCCTTTGTCTGTGTATTGTCTGTGTATATTTTTATTCAGAATTAATAAATTATTCATATGTTTTTATTGGTAGTGTCTCTATTTGTTTCTTTTATATATTCTTTGTTGGTTTTGAGATCTATATTGTTGTTATTTGGGCTATTTATTTTTTGGTTTTCATTGGGATGAGGAATGCTCAGACTGTGGTGGTGATAGGATGCTTTTACTCCACTCCACTTTACTAGACAGATCATTGTTCCCTGTCTCAGGGCTGTCTCTTAGCAGTCTTGGCCTGTGATGTTCACCTCTCCCTCAGGGGCTGATGACCACACCACAGAGCTTCCATTATAGTGCCAACTTTCACTGAACTGCTATATCTAACAGTCCAGCAGTGACTTAGGCCGGGTTCACTCACCCGCTTCAGTTTCCGAACCAAAAACGTCCAGTTGTGCATTCTGCTCCGGATTAGGCTGAATGAATGGGCCTAGTCGGGATGAGGGAGTGCATTCAGGCAGACTCGTGAGGCGAATGAGTATGTCGCTTCTTTTTGCCAGGAGCTGGAACAAACAGCTTCCGGAAAAAAAGAATTGATCGGCTCCCATTGATTTAAATGGAAGCCGTCTTTTTGGTCAGGATTTTGAGGCAAATTTGGCCTCAAAATCCTGACCAAAAAACTACATGTGAACTCAGCCTTAGGGTGCATGCACACTACGTAACGCCGGGCGTGTATGAGAGCCGTACACGCCGGCATTACAGCAGACTGCCGAACACTTCCCATTCACTTCAATGGGAGCGCTCGTAACAGCGGCGTTTACGAGCGCTCCCATTGAAGTGAATGGGAAGTGTTCGGCAGCCCTGCTGTAACGCCGGCGTGTACGGCTCTCATACACGCCCGGCGTTACGTAGTGTGCATGCACCCTTAGGGAGCTTTCACATGGGGTTAAACGGCTCGGGTTCTGGCGCGGAATTCACGCGAATTCCGTGCGGGATTACCGCCAGAATGTACACGGTTAAAAAGCCTCCCCATAGAACTCTATTGAGAGGCTTTATAACCGCGCAGATTCTGGCGGCAATCCCGCACGGAATTCGTGCCACAACCTGAGCCATTTTTCCCCGTGTGAAAGCTCCCTTAGAGTCTGCAAAACCCATCCAATGGCCTGTGACTGGCAAGGGCTGTTTCAAGCCTTGCAGGATAGAGGGGTAGCCAACAATGGGGCGAAACACATTAGGGAAACTGCAAACCTATAAAACCAATAAATGAATAAATTATGGGCTTGTTGGAATAATCCAGTAGGGGACCAGGACCATATAGTGTGTAGACGGTATAAAACAGTGGCCATACACTGTGTGGGGGTTCCCCCCCCCCCAAAAAAAAGGGTTGTAAATGTACATATTATGTGTTATGGCCAAAAAACATAATTTTGCTTTGGGCCCTGGGCACGCATCACTAATGTTAGTGAATAGGGTCGCATTTTGGGAGCCTTCACACGGAGTAAATGCGTGTGTATTTTTGCAAAATACACGTGTAAAAATAAGACTCCCATTGACTTCAATGACATTTTACAAGCGTATTTTTACACGTGTAAAAAATATCATTGAAGTCAATGGGAGTCTTATTTTTACACGTGTATTTTTACATGTGTATTTTGCAAAAATACACGCTCGTTTACTCCGTGTGAAGGCTCCCTAGGGCTCGTTCACATGGAGTAAACTTGGCACGCAATGCGCCGCATGTATGGGACGTTTGCGCCGCGATTTTGACGGTGCATGTTTGCGGTCGCGTTAGCGCTGCGTTAACGCGACCGCAAACATGCACCGTCAAAATCGCGGCGCAAACGTACCGTACACGCAGCGCATTGCGTGCCGCGTTTACACCGTGTGAACGAGCCCTTATTGTCATTCAAGTGCTGAATATCACGGGGGCGTTTTTTTTTTGGTTATTGTGTAATTATTAATCGTAATCTGTAAATTCAGATATTTATTCATTTAGGGGGTGGGGGCGCCTTTTACAGTTCGCTAACCGAGAGACTAGGTTCACTCCTGGATCCACTAATACAAATGCCGTAGATAGATTCATAGACTCAGGCATCTAGAAGCCTCCA
The DNA here is from genome assembly GCF_031893055.1 of Leptodactylus fuscus. Taxonomy (NCBI): domain Eukaryota; kingdom Metazoa; phylum Chordata; class Amphibia; order Anura; family Leptodactylidae; genus Leptodactylus; species Leptodactylus fuscus. Next base: position 160,914,527 of record NC_134269.1, on the reverse strand, counting down.
TGGCGCTGACATACTGAGACACTTCGTGACGCTGCCGCACAAAACATGACGTTCACACACGAGATGCGCGAAACAAGCGCCAGAGGGCGCGCTTACACAGCTCGGCCTGACGCCGCTCTTGCCGCTCTGGTCTCTCTGATACCGCTAGTGGTCATATCCTGTTTCCTGTGTGATCCGCTGCCGAGAGCGCGACGGGTCCGGTGGGGAGGAAAAGGTGAGAAAGGAAAGCGGGCGCGCAGCAGGTGAACGCTACGGACGGCGGGTTACGGGGATGAGGGGGGGGAATTGCCGCTCTAGGTCACACCGTGCATTGCAGCATCGGAGCGTATCTTTTCATTGTAGCTGTCGGTGCACAGGACAGCGCTGCGCTCATACATCCATCGTGTCAGGCGGCTAGTGCGCTCTGTAGTCTATGTGCTGCTGTCATGTAGTGTCTTCTGGGACTGCGGGGACAGTGGAGAGCAGTCACATCCATGACCTAGATCTCTTTGCATATGAAGTCCGTTCAGAGTATAAAGCAATGGCTTCTTCCCATATAGCACACTTCTACTAGGAGTATGTGTATGTATATAGCAGTCCTCTGGGCACATGCCAGGGCTCCATGTACACAGTAATGGGCAGCTGGCACATGGGGTCTGGGGAGTAAAGTGGGGCTCAGGCTTTCTCCAGGGATAAGTCATAGTCATTGCAGAATTTTCTTCCATTGAATTGCTAGAAGAAACCTCACAGCATGAAATATTAAGTATAATTCATCTTCTGTATAAAGCTGGGTTCACATGAGGCTTATATTATTATTAACTGAAACCCCTTTTATATGTAGTTATATACAGCGCGTTTCTCCAAGGGTGTTGTCACAATGGGGAGACTTTAGAAATATGTCTATGGCCTGGTTCACATCTGCAGTCTGCTTGGGGACCCCCTGGAAACCTATCTGCATAAAAAAGTGGTTACGTAAGGAAACCCGCAAACCCCATAGACTATAATGGGGTCAGTGTGGTTTCTGCACGAAAGATGCTGCTTGCAGGACTTTTCTCTGCGTATTACATGCACATAGGCAAATGCATGGCCCAAACACAGATGTGAATCGGGCCTATACCAGTTTTCTAGTGTTGTGTGTTAATGTGTTAAATGCTTTTTATTGCACCAAAGATGGTGTCACATTCCCAGGGTGGGCACACTTCAGTCTGACATGTTTATCTGGCATAAGTCTGTTCTTGCTCCTGACTGGCATAGATTTCCATATTGGTGCCTTGTATGTGCCTGATATATGAAGAGGTCAGAGCCTATTTTGGTCTTTATTAAGGCCAGCATATGTGATGCCAATCTTAATAAATCCACCCCAACGTGCCTGGATTCAGCTATATTCAGTATTCAGTCTCTGCTGCCAGTGCTTTTACTTCTTAGTAAGTGAAACACTGCTTTATTTATACTGGATATCACTACATGCTGTGTAGATTTATTGGCACCATTTGGCCAGTATGGATATTCTGTGTAAGCAGTGGCTGCCTGGGGTCTGGATGCGATATAGGTGTATCCAGGTACAGTGTATCACCCCCTATGCCAGTAAACCAGAGATATTTAATGGACATTTTCTTTCAGGTCAAATGTATAGTGACATAGGCTAGACATTACTTTTAATAAGGCTGGGTGTACGTAGCGTCTTTTTTTTTTTCTGAAAAACTGCACACACTTTTTAATTGTTATAATGATTTGTATATGTTACTGTAAGAAAATATTCTTCTCCGACTCCATAGTAACCTCATTTATTATGTATCTAGGTGTAAGCAACAAAAAGGAATAATGAACATCAAACGGCAAAAGGAAGGACCACAAATCAAAGAATAATCGATAGTGATGTATGGAACAAGTGTCCTTTAAAACATAAATGTTTGTTGCTGAAGAATAATCTAAAAAGGCAGATACCCACATTGCATACTACTGTGGAATATTGTGACTTAGTCTTATGGCACCCAGTAGTATGTAAAGAGAAAATCGGAGTGTCACCAAGTATGGGCATGAATGCCGTGTAACATCAATACGTCTACGCCTATTATGGAAATAATCTAGTACTCTCATATGTTGATGCTTTGTCCCAGGTCATATTAGATATTGAGGCAATGTATCTGTCTTGTATAAATGAATTGAGCTCTGTCCTCCATATAACTAGTGGAGTATCCCCGATGTCAGGAGCACTGCCCCATATTTTATACAGTCACATTGCCAGTATGATGTGACTGAAAAAAGCTGCAATGCAGATGGATTGCTCCAGCCACCCTCCCAATCCGGCCACTTAGTTTCGGCCAGCAGTGTTCTCTATATTGCTCAGAGGCCACAACATCAGCCATGTGCCGCCTACTCCAATGTCATTGTGCTTTAAAGCCAAACTGAAAATATGCCAGAGTGCTTCACGTAGTCAATGGTATGTTGCTGGCTGCAGACAGGTGATTATTTGTGTAGGGTTTAATATTCCGTAATGTCCTCAATATTTTGTCCTGAGACTACTGTCATTAGTTTCTCAAACATCACAATATCCTACAGTACTATGCCATGTCCGTTTTTGTGGCTTCCTGTCTTTTTGGATTATTCTAAGCAATAACTTATGATTTAAGGACACTTCTCCAGTACTTTACAATGCCTTGATTTGTCTTCCCTCCTTATTTGTGATGTACACGTTGTTATGTATTTCCTGTGTATGCTGACGGTCATGAAAGAGAAGCCTTGGTTTATGTGGTTTTCACAGTAATGTTGCGGACATTAAACTCCGTGCGTGTGTGAGCCAGATTTACACTATGGTGAGAGAGACTCCTAGCATTATAGTAATCTATGATGCTAGGAGTCCCTGCCTCTCTGTTTCTTGCTGTTTTACAGTTCTAATATAATAAGGCCATCCTTTTTAATTCCATCTCCTCAGTTAATACCCATTGATCGTGTTTGTGACATTCATGTACACATCAGAATATAGCTCATAGAAGGGCTTCTTTAAAAAAAAGAAATATGTTGGCCATGGAAGATTATGGCTATAGTGCCCACCACTGGGTGAGACTGTTCCCTCCCCATATATTTTTGTGATATTGTACAGCATAGACTCCAAGAGGCCAGATATTTGTTGGAGTGCGAGACCCCACCATTTAGAAGTGTTCAGGGCTATTAGTCTTGGTGCCTGATATGCTATAGAGGCTCTCTGTCAGGTGGGTGGTCTTGGGTTAGTAGTGTAGTCAAGAAGGCCTCTGCTTGTACAGTGTCAGAAAGCTCTGAACTATTCCCCCTTGTCGGCCTTGGCCCAAGACCACTCACCTGACTGCCTCAATAGTGTATCTGGCACCAAAATTAACAGCCATGATTTATTTGGGAATGGTGGGGTCTAGAGAAGTATAGTGTCTTTTAACTGATGCAAAGAGATATAGTAGTGGCAGTGAAAAGTCCCCTTTAAAGGGGTTGTACGGAAAAAGAAAAACCAGAATGGAGATGTTATGTATATATGGCCGTTCTTTTTGTTTTGCCCAGAAGAACAGCTTTAGGTGGCTACAGTCCCAGACTAAAGGCATGCTTTGCTTTAACCGTTCAAGATGTATCTGTAAATGTTATCTTATTTTTTTAAAAATATTTCCAGTCACTTTTTTTTTTTTACATTCAATAAACCTTTTCCATATCCCGCTGCTTGCCGCAATTGATCTAATAAGTTATATGTGATTATCACACACCGGGATAGAGAATTGGCCAGAACCGAGCTGCCTTAGCCCTTTTTTATGTTCTGAAACAAAGGGGAATCTATCAAGGAGATTACATCTAATTATCCTGCAAACCAAGGAGACACAGACAATCTAGTTGCTAAGGGTCCCCAAAGGAGTGATTTGAGAGCCTCTGGTCCAGATAGTTGTTTTTCTGCGTATACCCATCAATTACGCCAGGTGTTAGTAAATCAATCCCAAGGGGGGAGAGTTGTTTTGGGAATATCCTCTGCCTGTGAATGTAGTTAGGAAGCACTAGTGTAAGTAAATCCTCAGCACTTGCTTTATATGCTGTTCATCTGCCTTTTTTTTTTTTCTTTTCTTCGGACTTAATGGTAATACTGGTTATTTATTTGTCTCCAGGAGGTTTCTAAGGCCAGAACCATGGACAAGCACAAAGTGAAGAGACAACGCCTGGATCGAATCTGTGAGGGTTAGACCATATTGATTTAGAGTTTGTAGGGGCCATTGCTTATAGCAGGCCATCGTGCAACATAAACCTGTGTCCTTACCTTATTTGTGTAGTAGTTGGTTTGGACAAAGCAAAGTAAAAAAAAAATCAAAAATGATTTCATACAGAAGGCCAGCAAATATTGACTTATAATTGCAAGTGTGTCCTTGTTCTGTTACAGGGAGCTGTAACATTGGGCCTCATGTATAGAAGCTACAGCAGGAGGCAACCTGATCATTTCTTGCATTTTCATTCATTGTTGGATAAATGCAAAATGGATGTTGATCGGTTGCAGAAAGCAACTGTACTGTTATACATGGGGCTCATTGTCATAACCTTTTGTATGTTTGTGTAATATATATAAAATGAGATTTGCATGCACGTCATCATTGCAGAATCAAATCTTATTGACTTTCGATGCATTTGTAGTTGAGGTTTTCTGTGCTAAAGGGGTTGTGCTAACGTTAGGTTCACACAGCATTTTTCGCTGCTGTTCGTGTTCGTTTGGGGATCCGAAAGACTGAGAGCTCGTTTGCTAAAAAAGCAGTTACCCTGTGGATCCCAAAGACCCTAATGGGGTCCATCGGTTTTATACTGATACCAGCAGAGATTAAAGTGCTCCATGCAGGACTATTCTCTCTGCCGATTTTAGAGTGAATCTGCGGCAGAGCCTCCAATGCAGATGTGAACCTAATGTTGATGTAAATTTTGACTGATCAGTAGGGGTCCCTTGCACCCCATCTAAATGGAGTAAAGTTTGCATAGATACAATTCCGCTCCATTTATCTCTGTTGAATTGCTAAGTAGAGGACAGGTGTTCCAGCCATCAGCCTAGCTATTGTGCATAGGTGGTATGTTGTAATCTTGATCCTTATAATGGTCTGTCCATAAAAGGATCACGTTAGGCATCTAGCCATCTGTGTTTGTTTGGAAGGAGTTCCAGTTGTATTTCCAGACACATGCGGATGAGCCATGGTGCATTGATAAACCCGGTGCACCAACAAGCACACTGGCTCCTTTTGTGTGTGATGAAGACAGCTCCCTCAAACATTACCTAAACATGGCAACTATAAAAAAAAAAAAAAAAAAACAACAAAAAAAAGCATTTTGTGGTTCCGTGGCATCATAGTTTATTATATTGTTCGTATTAGCCACTTTACATTACTTTATCTTTCAGAGCTGCTGGGTGACCGTGTGATACACAGTGTTATTCTATATAGTTTCTTTGTGGCGCTGTTATTTAAAACAGTGACTGCATTCTGTAGTATAACTGGTCATTATTGTAATAGTAATAGGTCTGTCATGGTGACAAGCTCTTGTTAAGATGATTATATAATAAATTTTGCTTAATTGAAATGTGCAATGAACTAGATTTGAGAGTGAGTAGGTGTGATATTTGTCTAGCCAATCATTGTTTCAGCAATAACATGCCTCCTATATAAAGCAACACTTACTGATAGTGTGACAGACAGCAGCTTCACTGCGGTTATTAAAAAAAAAAAAAAAAAAAAAATTGCACTCTATTTATTTGACCTAAAGTTTTTATTACTGTGGGAACATGGCAGATACACCAAACACCCACAAATAGGGTATGCTATGGTTTTTAAAGGGAGTCTGTCATCAGAACAGTCCCTACAGGCACAGTCAGGTAGCCAGAGTTCACGAATAACACATAGCTTTTTTAGATTGTGTATGTACAGTTGTAAAGCAATTACTATGTTTCACATAAGTTCTGAAGATATTTGTGGGTTGACACATCTACAGAATTGATCTGTGAAGGTCTGAATGGTTTGACCAAAACCTTTATAAATCTTAAAGGAGTTGTCCAGGATAAATGGAAATCCCTACACCAATCTAAACACCCTCCCCTTCCCCCCATACTTTCTAAGTAACGTACATTTTCTGAGTATCTGGTGATGATCTGCTTTAAGAAATGGATCATCACTACTACTTATTCACCCCATACTTACCTTCCAGGTTTCTTCCTGGGGGATGGCTCCCTCTTTTCTGACTGCTGCCGCTTCTCCCAGCACAGCTCTGCACACTGCTGCTGATAATCCACCTCTGCTGCGCCGCTTCCACGCATGCGTAATAGAGGTGGATCATCGCTGCCGAGCACAGAGCAGCACTGGGACAAGAGCACGGGCCTGCAGAATCAGTAAAGGAGTGTCATCCCACAGGAAGAAGCCTGGAAGGAAGAGAGTTAAGTATATAATGGGGTCAGGGGTTGTGCTGAGTATGTAGGGAAGGGCTAGTAGTAGTGGGTTGGGTAGCTATAGAGACAGAGAGGGGGTGTATGGGAGGGAGGAGTGAGCTAAGAGGGGTTAGGGGTCATTCACGGAGTAAAGTGGCGCTGATTCTGCCGCGATAACTCCCAGAGACAGCAAGAAATCACTCAAAACATGGCTAAAGTGAAATGGGTGCATTTAGTAACCCATTAATAGCCCTAACAGACAGTTTAACAATATTTTTTGCCAAGGAAACCCCTTTAAGGTTTTACAAGGTTCGGTTTTTTTTTTTGTAGTTTGGAAAATACTAAACCTGTAAAGAAGATATTTAATGACTTTTCTTTTGTTTAGGCATTCGGCCGCCTATTCTGAATGGTCCTATGCCTGTCCGTCCATTGGTGGCTCTTCTCGATGGAAGGGATTGCACAGTTGAAATGCCTATTTTGAAGGATGTTGCTACAGTAGCCTTCTGTGATGCACAGTCGACACAGGAAATCCATGAGAAAGTAAGTGTTGTGTTTTGATGCTCTATTCCTGTCAGAACTACTTAGTTTGTGCTTGCCAGACTTGTACAAAGTACATACAAACATCACTGTTGTATGCAGGGAGCAGTCACTTTAGAAGAACTCATGACATTTTATTGACTTGTCTGTGATCAATGTGTTCTCTTCATTATAGCCATACCTGGGTGCAGAATATTTTCAGGGAAGATCTAGTTTTAACATAAGATGTCCTGCTGCTGATAAACTGGACTAAGCCAATTTTCAATCCCCCCCACCCCTCCACACACACACACACCTTAGAACAGCTTTTTTTTTTCTTTTTTTTTTTTCCTACCATCTACATAGCCCTGTGAGGGCTTATTTTTTTGCAGAGAAAGTTGTATTTTGTGATGTGTGTTTTTTTGTTTTGTTTTTTTTTTTTACATGACAGGACTAAGTGTATTCTACAGGTTCCTGCCTATCATACAACCAAATGGTGTCTCCCCTCTGACGTAATTTCTTGTGCTGATCAGTAAGAGAGAGGCCTCATGGCTGGCATACAGGGCATATAAAGGGTTAACAGCAGTAAACTGTACAATCACAATCTGTGGCTGTTACCTACAGATATCAACTGTGCAGTACAGCTCATGCAATTGCAGTTGTCAGTTGTGATATTACCTTTGCAGCTGCTCTTCTGGCTAGTCAGAAAAATCTGCATTAAAGAGGACCTTTCACGTCCTTGTACACATGCGGTGTAATACACTGCTAGAAAGCCGACCGTACCCTGTCAGCTATCCGTTCTGTGCCCCCGCTGAAGAGCTATCGGTGTCATTACCGTAGCTCTTCACTGTCAGAAGGGCGTTTCTGACAGTCTGTCAGTGACACCCCTCCTCACAATAGCGTCTATTGCGCTGTACTGTGAGAGGGGGCGTTCCTTACTGCCCAGCGATGACGCTGAGTGATGAGGAAGGCCCCCCCCCCCCTCCATAGACGAGTACTATCAGGAGTAGGGGAGGCATTCCTCACTGCTCAGCGTCATTGCTGGGTGGTAAGGAACGCCCCCTCTCACAGTACAGCGCAATAGACGCTATTGTGAGGAGGGGTGTGACTGACAGACTGTAAGAAACGCCCTTCTGACACTGAAGAGCTACGGTACTGGCACAGATAGCTCTTCAGTGGGAGCACAGAACGGGAAAGCCAATAGTGCGCTGAATTCAGCGCACTATCGGCTTTCTAGCAGTGTAATTACACCGCATGTGCCCAAGGAGATGAAAGGTCCTCTTTAAGAAAAAACACCTTTCCTACAGATATATTATATATATAATTTTTATTTTTGGTTTTTTAAAAAAGGCACTTTTTTGGCTTCTTGGCTGATGTGTGCGTTTTTTTTTTTTTTTTTTGTTTTTTTTTACTGCGTCCAGCAATGAAGTCTTGTCATGTTACCATTACAATTACCGGCTGGAGGCAATCTGCATTGTCAGATGATGTTTTGAGGGAATGGAACGGGAATAATTTTTGGATATTGCCACCTTTATTTTAGGCACCAGAAAATGCCTAAGGCCTTCCGTAATGTGAATACTCAACTCTCTACATTCCTTTACAACAGGTATTAAGTGAAGCAGTGGGGGCCCTTATGTATCACACAATCTCCCTATCCAGAGAGGATTTGGAAAAATTTAAGGCCCTCCGTATTATCATACGAATTGGAAGCGGCTATGATAATATTGATATTAAGTCTGCAGCTGAATTAGGTAAGGCCATTTTTTTTTTTTTTTTTATAAATAAATTAAACTGCTAGATCTGTACAAGTTTAATTCACTAGACACAATTTTTATAGAAAGTTTTTGGGTTTTTTTTCCCCTTTTCCTTTCTCTCTCCTGTGTTTAAGGGATTGCCGTTTGTAATGTTCCTTCATCATCTGTGGAAGAGACAGCTGACTCTACACTCTGTCACATCTTGAACCTCTATCGACGTGTTACATGGCTGCACCAGGCTATGAGAGAAGGGAATCGTGCTTCTAGCGTGGAACAGATCAGAGAGGTTGCAGGAGGGGCTGCCAGAATCCGTGGGGAGACGTTGGGCATCATTGGACTTGGTAATGCTTGGCCTAATAGAAACTGAACGAAAAACAGTTGATCAGTTTACCGATTGCGGTTTTAATGTTTGGTATCAGGCAGTATTATATGTATTTTTTTTTCTTTGTTTGCAGGTAGGGTTGGACAAGCAGTTGCATTACGTGCCAAGGCTTTTGGATTCGCAGTCATATTTTATGACCCATATCTTTCTGATGGAGTTGAGCGTTCCCTGGGCTTACAGCGGATGGCAACGCTTCAAGATCTGCTGATGCACAGTGACTGCATAACTTTGCACTGCAGCCTGAATGAGCACAACCATCACCTCATCAATGATTTTACCATCAAGCAGGTGTGTAATATGTTTCAAATGAACTCTAGAACAAGCCCAATTGGTTCCCACATACTTCAGATACAGCGACCGGACATGAGTAGTACTGCTCCTTTCAAACACTGACCCAAATTCTCATGAATGGCTGAATGCCAAGGAATAAACGTGACTATCCACTGTTCTATTTGAAACCTCTTTAAGGCCGGGCCCCATGTTGCAAATATGCTGCGATTTGGCTGTGCCAGAAACACAGGCAAAAACACTTAGCGTTTTACAGTACTGCAAAGTGGATGGGATTCTGGCTAATCTCATCCACATATTGCAGAAAAATATCTGTAGCCAAAATGCTGTGATTTCAAAAAACCTTTGCCTTTTTGTAGCTTTCAGCATGTCATTTATACCTGTGGTACACTGGTGTTTTTAGTACAGATAGTAGGGACAGAAAGTCCGGAGAAAACTCGGACTTTCTGTGAAATGCGCTGTGGAAAAAAACGTGACGCGCTTCCACCGTGGTCTTCTCCACAGCACGCTTTTATCTGCGTCTCGCTATATAGTAATGAACAATATGGCATTTACTCTTCTAGATGCGACAGGGTTGTTTCTTAGTAAATACTGCCCGTGGTGGACTTGTTGATGAGAAAGCACTAGCTCAGGCTTTAAAAGATGGACGGATTCGAGGTGCTGCTTTAGATGTCCATGAGTCTGAACCTTTCAGGTATGTTTTTAATGTTGGAAGGGTTATATGTTGTCAGTAAGCAGGAAGTTAACCATGCATTCAATTGCTTTCTGCAGCTTTTCTCAGGGACCTTTAAAAGATGCCCCCAACCTGATCTGCACCCCTCACACTGCCTGGTATAGTGAACACGCTTCAATTGAATCAAGAGAGGAGGCTGCTAAGGAAATCCGCAGAGCCATTACAGGTATATGAATAACCTCTCCTTTTCTAACCTTCTTAGCATTTTATGTTTGCGCTTGTGCCCGCGCAGTGATATGCAACCAAAATTCTTTTCAGACTAAAAATCATTTCCTTACAGGCCCAATTCCAGATGCATTGAGAAATTGTGTAAATAAAGAGTATTTACTGGCAGCTGCACAGTGGTCAGGAATGGAATCTGTTCATCCAGAACTCAATGGAGCAGCTGGATATAGGTAAGTTCATTTCATGCTTCTGATCCCACAATAAATTCACACATCGCAGTCATTCCTTATAGCATAGCCATAAGCATCCATCACCTAAATTTGTTCAACTACATCATTTTTATGCACTGTATCAAAAAAATTGTGCCAACACAGTACTGTAAACAGACTGGCGCCTCACAGATGTGTCCCGACTACCTTTGTGACTGCTACAGCCAGTTACTTAGCTATGTACTGCTGAGTTCGGCGATTGGCTGCCGCATTGATTTAGGCATTCGGGCACATCATCAATGCAGCACCGTTGTTTGGGGAATACTGGAGTAGAGGTGCTGGAACAGCAGGGAAGTAACATTTTCATGGGATTTTCTCATAGGCTTTATTTTTGATACTGTTTCAAATGAATGAACGTGGGGCAACACAGTGGCTCAGTGGTTAGCACTGCAGCCTTCCAGCGCTGGGGTCCTGCGTTCGAATCCCCCAGGAACAACATCTGCAAGGAGTTTGTATGTTCTCCCCGTGGTTGTGTGGATTTCTTCCCATTCTACAAAAGACATACTGATAAGTAAAAAAAAAAAAAAAAAAAAGTACATTGTGACCCCTATATGGGAGCACACAATCTATATAACAAAAACAACAAAACAAATGAACGCATTTAATACCTGCTTGGCTGTTTTGTTTCAGGTTCCCACCGGGAGTTGTGGGGGTAGCTGCTCCAGGACACCCAGCTTCAGTGGAAAGCCTAGTGGCAACTTCACATCCTTTAATTCCCTCGGTTTCCCACACTCCATCACCGGGACAAACAAGCAAGCCAGAGCCAGACAGAGAAATTCCGACTGACCAGTAGCAATACTGTGCTTTGTTTTGTGTTTTTTTTCTTTTTTATTCTGTTTGTTTTATGCCTTTTTATTTTATTTTTTTTTGTCCCCCTCCCCTTTTTGCCACCAATCCCATAATTTTGCTCTTCTTCCCTCTCAGAAGGGTTTGGGGGAGAAGAGCGGGATTCCAGGTCTTTTCAGCAGCTTCACTTGGTTGATGAAATCATGCTGCAAGCCCTGAGGTGTATCATCTCTCCTCACACCGGAAAGGAGAATGTTCTTATCAATGTCTGGAAACCTTTAGATATTGCCTTTCAACAGATCTATTTTTTAACTGATTTAGTTTTACGTGAAATACTATACGGGTGGGTTGTGCTTCTGTGTGCCGGGACAGGCTGATCTTTACTGCTTCCTCTAGAATGAGACATACCCAGTGGTCTCAGGGAGCTGAGGCATCACCAAATTTTTAGTGTAGCAGGTATCTCCTAATCTGAAATGTGTCTCAATCTCCTCAGTACTGGAAGATAAATGTTATTTTCTTAAAAAAGCCTGTTTGCATAGCCACACTGCTGAGAGAAAACTGAGCAGAACGCACCATCAAACTTTCTGCTTTATGGTGGGATCATTGTTCTTGACTAACAAAATAAAACCTAAAATATTTTAAGGTTAAGCTTGATGCATGGGTCTGGGGAGCATCTCTCAGGTTCTTTGAGTCCTTGTAATAGTATATGGATGAAAAGGGGTGTATATGTGCGCATGACTTGCAAGTCTTGTGTCCATCATGGTGATAAATGGGTGGGCTTGGGCATTAATTCATTTTTGTCACTGTTATGTCTGCTTTGAAGTATAAATAATTTTTTTTCTACAGTTTGCAAGAATGTAGATTGTCGCCTCATTACTTCTAGTAGTTGTGGCATTTTGCGCTTTAGTAGGTTATTAAGGAGTGGGATTTCAGAACCGTGCACATGTTCTAGGCAGAGTGTAACTACTGCTTATATAAAATGTACGGTTTCGGTCCTTTCCATCACTTTATTTTATTTTTTTTTACCTGCATGGGATGATTGTGAATAGTGTCTTAGCATAACAAGTCTCAGGATTAAATTGCATGAATCAGGTTGACATTGTGTATATTATAGAAGGATATTTTAATAGTCGGGAGTGAGGAAGAAATGAATGTCTTTTTAGTTACCTTCTTATTGTCTGTCTCTGATTTGCATATATTTGATATTGAGAAACCATTATCTGAGTGTATGGTGCTAAGTTTGTTTATAACGTTGTATTTCATTTGAAAGCCCTGGGTCTATTTAGGTCTATTCCATTCATAGTTCTTGCTCTCTTTAGTCCTGTGAGCCCAGAGGGTACAGATATATTTTTTTTCCATATGCTTTGGAACCTTATAGGGATTTTCTTACTAATGACATTTTATCCCCGGTCTACAGGATAAGGAATAAATGTCTGATTGCTGGACGGCACCCGGCGATCACGAGAGCAGACGTCTCCAAAGTGCTCATTGTCAATGGAGAGGTGGTGCACAATCACCACTCCATACACTTCTAGAGACTGCCAGAAAGTCCCATAGAACATTGCACAGACCTTGTTCTTCTGATCCTAGTGGCCAGATCCCCGGTGCTCTTAAAATGTTTCCTGTCCAGTAAATGGGGGATGAGTGTATATTTTGGGGAAAACCCCTTTAAGGGAATGTTAAACATATAGAACAGCAGATAGGTGAAGTTCTGACTTTGTCTACATTACAGGAGGCTCCAGTAAGACTGTTTTGAGCCAGCTCCTGTCTGCCTTTTGGTTCTTTCAGTGAGCAATGCTTTGTTTTATAGATTTGAGTTTGGTTATCTTTTAACCAGCTATGAAGAATTCATGTTGTGTTTGAGGTTTTTTTTTTTTTTTTGCTGTTCTATATAATATTAAGATGATGCAGATTCTCACCCCCAATTTGTCCATATAGGTGATGGTCATCCATTGACAGTTATGGTACCGATACACAAGTGCATTCAGTGCAGCCCACTGATTGGCCCGGACTAGCTGACTAACAGCCGGTGTTTAGGGAGAGAGAGGTTAGGGCATATAGAATTTCAGCATGCCTAATCTATTGTTCTCCAAGGAGGTAACCTGCCGCTAGAGGTGTCTGGAAACCACTTATTCACCACTCTCCATTGAAAGTGTACACTGTCTCAGCTGAACAGAGCATGTATGTGTATGTGGGAGTAATAATTGTTGGCCCAATAAAAATTAAGCCAATCACAACAGAGGGTGCTTAGCCAGCTTTAAAGGAGCTATCCACTTTCTAATGTTCATGGCATGTAAACATTACCAGGAGCAGCTGATACCTTGTGGTCACGAGTGTAGGACCCTTCCAGATCTAATATTGATGACCTATCCTAATCATTGGCCATCAAGGTTTGGAAAGTGGATAACTTCTGAAGTATTAGGCGTTATCAGCTTCTTAGGGTTTCTGTACAAAAACATTCATGCATGATCAGTCTATTAAGGGCCAAATACTAGATTAGATCCTGTCTTGAGATCAGTCTCAAGCCTTATCCAAAGGTTTGCATTGTGGATGTGCACATTTAATGTAGAAAATACTTCAGGTTGAAAAGATCCACTGTGTAATGGCTGACCGTTTACTGCAAATCTGTTCCCTTTTAGTTTACCTGCAGGACCTGGCATAGCTGTCACAGTGAGTAAAGGAGTCTGCTAAGAACAACTGGTTGGAGGGGGTGCTTAGTGTCAAGCCTCCACCGATCTGATATTGATGTCCTATCCTAAGGATAGGACATCAATATCACCACGTCTGGAGAGCACCTTTTGCTGAAACCCCGTGTTGCAAAAAATTCTGTTTTGCAGTGCCTGCAAAGTGTATTAGATTCTGGCTATTCCCATCCACACACTGCAGAAAAAAGTCTGCAGTGGAAAAGCTGCATTTTCCAAAAAATACTTGCATTTTTAAAAATGCAGTTATACATGTGAAAACACTGGCGTTTTCAGCATAGGTATAATAGGGGCAGAAAGACCACAGTGGAAAACTCTGAAAAAGCAATGAAAAAAAAACATTGCATTTCTACTGCATTTTTTTTGGTGCGCCTGGGTACGTTGGGCATTAGCCTTATGTTGTTACATTTAAAATCAGGAGAAACTTCACCAATTTCCTAAAACACACATGAATCATAGCACCATTAAAACCTGACCATGATGGCTGTCTATCCAAATAAGATCCAGTTCACTATAATCTGTAATAAATGTAGATTTCCTAAAGGCATGTAAACTTAAATCTCAGCCTGTTTTTGTACCGTGGAAATGCCTTTATTTTTTATTTAAGAACTGGTTCACATCTGCGTTCAGGCCATTCCGTTCCCCTTTCTGCATGAGATATGTGGAGAGAAGTCCTGCAAGCAGCACTTTTTTCTCTGCATTTTTTGTGTGGAAACCTCATGTACCACATTATAGTCTATGGGATCCACGAGTTTCCTTAGGTAACAGCATTTTTTTGTATGTTTCCTTTCAGGGGGTCCCCAAATAGACAATAGAACAGAAACCCGAACGCAGATGTGAACTGGACCTTAATTCAGATCTTTCAGAAGTAACATAGCAGATGAGGTTGGGTGAAGACACCGGTCAAGTCAAACCTAAGGAAGGGTTCACATTACCGTTGGATTCCGGTATGAAGGTGTCCGTTTAAGAAAATACAAAAACGGACTCCTATCGTAACGGACAGTAACTGATGGTTATCAGTTATTGTCCACTATAAGTCCATTGCTCGTATAATTAATTGTTAAAAACACGGACATTTGCCGGACATTTTTTTTCTAATGGACCAAAAAGTCCTGCGTGTAGGATTTTTTATGTCCGCTGGAAAAAAAAACCCCTAGACTTGTGTGTAAACAGACACAAGATAAAATCCCATTGAAATAATTGGAAATTTTAACGGATTGACTATTCAGCTAAAATCTTGCAACGGGCACTGCTGACGGTCACCAACTTCAGCGTGAACACTTCCTAACTGAGCGTTAGTGTAGCCAGTTCTGAAATTAGAAGTAGGATGATATTATAACCAAGGATGTGACTGCAGCATTTTCTTTCCGATACAAGGTAGGATCTCAAGGTAGGCATGAAATAAAATAAGTGTCTTATTGGTCATTTAGTATTGTCTAAGGGCTCATGGCCATATAAAAGTTTTCTACGATCTCACAGTTGTACAGAGCCATAATGGGGCACTCAATGACTTCTATGAAGCCCTGGGGTACCTTATGGCTTTCATTTCTTCTAGAGACATCTTTAGTGTGTGAGGAGGGTTTTGTTTTTTCCAATAGATGTGTGCGCCATGTTTCCCTTCATGCTGTAAAAGCTATTCTCAACTGGAGCAGGTCTGTGAATTTTGGCACCATAAAGTTTCTTCCACATGATTAAAGTGTGTGAACAATGCCCAAGAAACTTTTAATTGAGGAGGAGTTGCAATGACTCTAAATAATCCTAAAATTGCCAATACAAATGCTTAAGACAGAACTATATATTTATTTTCTTCTCCTATTTAGGGGATCTGCACACAGCCATGTTTTAACCAGATTTAGCGGCTTGAACTTCATGCTGGGAGCTGGACTCCTAGCAGTATAGTTATTTATGATGCTAGGAGTTCCTGTCTCCCAGCGACATACTGTACCATACTGTATTTGATATGAGACAGTATGTCGCCGGGAGGCAAGGGCATAGATAACTATACTGCTAGGAGTCCTGCTCCCAATACAAAGTTCAAGCTGGTATATCTGGCTAACACCAGAGCGTGTTTCATGGATGAAACATGGCTGGGTGCTGCTTCGCTTACCTGTACTCACATACCTGTATTCCCGTATTCTGTGCACACCCACTTTTCAAGCCTTTGTGCTATATTTGAGGTTTTATCCATTGTATTAGCTCTTTATTTTGAAAGTGTATTCATCTAGCATTGGGGGTGGTATAACATTTACTTAAATTCTTACATCGGAGTCTGTTTAGGGAATAGATTATAAATTATCGATTGTGAACTTTGTGACTTAGGGCTTATTCATATGTCAATGTTTTGGTCAATGATTGTGAGCCAAATCCGAGAGCAGGTTGAAGCTCCGAACAGGCGCACATCTTTCAGTTATACCTTATTTCTGTGTAGTCCTCCCTCTTGGTTTTGGCTCACAATAATGGAGGCTAAACTCACATCTGCGTCTCCACATCTCTGTTTGAGACTCCGCAGGATAAATTGTCGGAGATGTGAACCTAGCCTAACCAAACACTGAAAAAGGCCTCATTCTCCTGGTGCATGGTGCTTGTAGCAATACTACTATAAGGGAAGTAGAAAGCTATGTGATTAACGCCTACTGGAATAACCAAGGTCCCACTGGGCAGCGAGATGGTGCAGACACCACATGTCTATATGGTTGTAGCCATACGAGGTATTTTTGAGGGCTGCAACATTAGACATTACTAATAAATGGTTACAGCAGTACATTGTTTTATGGCATGCGTACAAGAGTTGTACATTGTGTTCCAGGACAACAGCAAGTGTCTATCGGCTAAGACAATGGTAGTGGCCTCATTGTGTAGGGGAAGGGGGCAGTGAGTAATAGAGATTCTGTGGATGAGTAGATAATTGTGTTAATGTTACCAAGCACGGCGCGATATCAAAGTTCTGTGCAGTCTGGTAGTGTGGACACTTCTGACTGGGATGTCTAGGAAGCAACTCACCAAAGTCTTAATTTTTTTTATTTTTATTTTTTGTTAAACAGCAACCCAGCACACAGAAAATAATCGCATCCAATGAATCGACATATTTTATCCGCTCTCCTTTAAAAGGAGCCTTTTTTTATACTGTTTAAAAACCAGCTTCATAAATCAGCTCAACGCAAGATTTTTCTGCGCCTCGGTATGACATGCACATAGCAGGTTTCTTTTACTATTCCCATGAACCACTTTGTGGATAACTAGGGGCTCAGACTGTCAGGTTACTACAGTGGAGTTCGTGTAGATAAATGGAGGGCCCTTGGGCTAATCTGTAAACACACAAAGCAGGCCATGCATTTGATATTGGCTAGTAGCTCTAATTCAAGGGTTTTGTTTCCTGGTCATGTGGGATTCCGTTATTTGCATTATTTCTCTATATGTCCCATAATACATGGGTTATTTTGAAGATTCCCTTAACTGACCCTTAGCAGGGAGTCCTAATGATTGGGGTCCTGTCTGGTTTCTTTTCCCGTACTAGTGATGTCCCAATCTGCATGGAGAAGATATTAGAGCGTTTCTTTCCCTGTACAGTGGCCCCATATCTGCAATGGGTGATCTTGTATTAACCCTGCATGGACTGAGCTGAGATGTGACCCTGTGTCCTAAAGGTGCAGTGTTGTGTGGTCAATCTTGTGTTGGTTTGTTACAGGTTATGCACAGCTGACCAGCTTTTTATAAATTACTCGGAGTGTCAGAAATATATTTTTGTAGACAATGAACAATATGCCTTTTTTCAGCTGGATAGCTAAAACTGTGAAACATTGAAAAGCTGTCTGTAAACAAGTGTTCTGTATTCTCATTGGTTTTTGTTTTTTTCTTTGACTGCAAATACTTTAATTTTTCACTTGTAGTACTTAGCAAACAATTTGTTAGGATAGGTTTTTCTGTCTCCTAATCATTTCTCTATAATATTTTAATAAAGTCCTACACCCAATGTAATATTAGTCTGTGGTCTTCAGTGAGCCAAAAAAGCAATGCAGTTTTATAAAATGTTGGAGAAGCAGGTCATACACATGGTCAAACCGACTTTATACACGCATGTGTTCCCAATAGGGGCAGAGGTGAAATCTACAAGGACTCCTGGCAGCAGCTTATCTCTCAGATAATAAGAGAATTGGGCACCAGGAAGCCCTAGCCAGCAGAAAACTTGTGCATATATAATATAGTATTCTGAAATGGCACTCAAACATTCTTTAATACAGAAGACTGAAACCTGTCATGCTGAGTCCGGCCGTGAGCATTTTATACTCTCCGCGGCAAAACCGGTTTTTTAAAACCGGACACAGAGTACTGCATGTCCGACTGTGTCCATTAAAAAAAAAACAAAAAAAAAACACACGGTCTCGCCACGGAGAGCATAAAACGCTCACCGGCGATCACGGCTGGACACCTTTCAAACCCATTCAAATGAATGGGTAGGAAAGAGTCCTGAAGGTTTCCGTCTCCTGCCCTGTTTTGTGCAGGAAACGGAAACCTGCAATGCGGACTCCCGGGTGCAGATGTGAACAAGCCCTGAAACCTCAAACCTAGGAGTGACCACAAAAAGAATGGGAAATATATAGAAAGCTCTTAGGGTGCATGCACACTACGTAACGCCGGGCGTGTATGAGAGCCGTACACGCCGGCGTTACAGCAGGGCTGCCGAACACTTCCCATTCACTTCAATGGGAGCGCTCGTAAACGCCGCTGTTACGAGCGCTCCCATTGAAGTGAATGGGAAGTGTTCGGCAGTCTGCTGTAATGCCGGCGTGTACGGCTCTCATACACGCCCGGCGTTACTCAGTGTGCATGCACCCTTACACCTTCTGCTCAATCCACTCCGGACTTTGGCTCAAAAAAACCGCAACAAAATCTGCAACAAAAAAAGATGTGAGATTATATAGACGAAGAAAAGTTCCCATATTTGAGATCCAAAATGAAGCATGTCTTCCCAGTTTAAGAAAATTTACTTGGATTGACTAAAGACTAAAATGTTGTAAGAACTGTTTCTATTCAGGGAAAAACTTAAGAGATTTCCTCTGGATAAAGAAAGTTAAATCTTGAATGAAAGTTCAGAAGATTGATCTATCAGCAGTCAAACTAGAGCCATCTCCTTTGAGAATTTATCACAATTCTTTGCAGCAGTCACCTCATTTACATCAGACATGATTACAGTATAAAATGACACCTCTATAAAGAACATCACTGAGCAAGCATTGCAACCACTAAACATAATAGATAATGTCTTCCTCTACTCACCTCCTGGGCTAGAGCAAGACTAGAATATTCTCCCATAACCCTCACTGATTCTGGTCTAGACTATAGCTCCCTATGGCTGTAAAACTGCTGGAAAGCAAAATGCTGAAAACAGAGCAGAGAAGAGGCTTCGGCAAAAGAACAGCCCTCATAATTATTTACAGAAAATGAAATATAAAACAAGATTGAAAAAAAATAAACACATTAGAAAATAAAAACAAAACCCATATGTTTAATATTTTTTTTCTCCTTTTTAAATACCCCCCCCCCAGTTTTCATTAAGTGTCCCCTAATAGGTTAGGTCTAGTGCAGGGTCTAAGGCCCCACGTTGCAAAAATGCAGCTTCTTTAGTTGCAGCTTTTGCTGCATTTATTTTTCCAGCCAATGCAAAGAATAGGAAATATATAGGAAGTTCTTATACGGTTCCTTCTGCTTAATCTACGCTTGGCTTTGGTTAAAAAAAAAAAAACCAACACAGCCTTTGATTTCACACGCCTGTTTTAGGGTATGTTCACAAGGCAGAATTTGGATTCTGCGTGTGAACATACCACGCGGCTAGCCACGATGGAATGCCAATGTAGTGCACCGGCATCTCGTCACAGCATTTTGCTCCGAATTAGGCCCGAATGAATGGGCCTAATTGGGAGGGAGTCTCGCACCGTGGACGCTGATGGGAAAAAAATTAAATTGAATGGGAGGCGGTTTTTGAGGCAGATTCCGTGTCAAAATTCGCCAGCAAAAAACTCCATGTGAACAGACTCTAAATGGACTAAAATAGAACTTCCTATTTTTGCCTATTTTCATAGATCCCATGGAAACATGGTCATCCAAAAAAAAAACAAAAAAAAAAACATTTTTGCCATTCTCCTTTGGGATGGTGGTCATGGAGGGTGATCGGAAATAATGGAAATAGAATGGTATGGCCAGTAAGGGGCAATAATGGGGTAGGTTGATAAAGACAGTTTATAAGGAGAACAGACTTTGTGCCCACAGGAACCAATCACACCACACACACAGACACACACACAGACACAGTTATACTGTGCAATTATCTAGCTCGTCCCCATCAGCTCCTTGCATTAGTGGCTCCTCCCACTTTCTCGGTGACCACCTCCTCGGTGTCCTCCCCTATCTCTCGGCTCATTATCATACAGGCCCCGCCCATTGATCTCGATCAGCTGTTCTGATCGCTGCCCCTGCCTGTAGGGTAACATGTAATGGCGGCTATTTGCCCTCCTTACACGCCTCATACGGCCTCAGCCAGCGCCGTCTCTTTGTTGTTACGATTCCTCTCCAGTGATAGATTCACCAATCGCCTTCTCTGTTTCTAAAGCTAAGCATGTACCGTGCACTCCGTACCACTAGGGGCGCTGTCTATTACAACCTTGACTTGAGAACATAGTTGAAGGGGTTGGTTGCTCCGCATTCTAGTGCCTGAGATCCCTGTCACGAGGGGGCGCTACAGCTTATCTCGTAGAGTCAGAAGTACACACGACGAAGGGGAGTTATTGCATTGTTTTGGTGGTTGTTCCCCTCCTTATCACACGGGGCGCTGTTGACTCCTCGCAATGCACTCCCAGCCGCACGGCGGCGTTGTTGTATAGCGCGTTGTCTCCGCGGGTGCTGCAAAGGCCTCGCTCCTTCCACGTCCGGTGATCGCGCTTTGAAGCGCCGGAGAACGCTGCTGACATGGCGGCCCCGGTGTCCCCGGTAGGGAAGCGGCTGAGGCTGCTGTTTGACGAGAGCTCTTCAGGACGGGAGGGAGTCCTGGATCCGTCTATCCCGTTGGGGAAGCGGGCCTGGGAGGGCGGAACTGTGCGGGGGCTCAAAGGAGCGGCGCCCGAGGAGCTGGCGGTAAGTAGCCACTCCCCGCCTCCTAATACGCTTTCTGCCCTTGCCCGGAATACGTCGGGACTCGGTGTCTTGTCGGGGCCTAGTCCGGCCCAATCCCGGTGCTTACATTCCCGGCCCCGTGACTGCAGCCCCTCCCCCAGCCCAGTGTAAACATGTTATACTGCAGATCAATGAGGAGCAAATGGTGCGCTCTGGTGCGCCGCCTACCGTACATACAGGGACCGCTGTGAGGACAGGAGGGGGTGTGCTGTGTGCCCCTCACCTAAACGGTCAGGACAGGAGGGGGTGTGCTGTGTGCCCCTCACCTAAACGGTCAGAACAGGAGGGGGTGTGCTGTGTGCCCCTCATCTGAGCTGGCAGGACAGGAGGGGGGTGTGCTGTGTGCCCCTCATCTGAGCTGGCAGGACAGGAGGGGGGTGTGCTGTGTGCCCCTCACCCTGTACTGTCAGGACGGCAGGGGGTGTGCTGTGTGCCCCTAACCTAAACCTTCAGGACAGGAGGGGGTGTGCTGTGTGCCCCTCATCTGAGCTGGCAGGACAGGAGGGGGTGTGCTGTATGCCCCTCACTTAAACTGTTAGGACAGGAGGGGGTGTGCTGTATGCCCCTCATCTAAGCTGGCAGGACAGGAGGGGGGTGTGCTGTGTGCCCCTCATCTGAACGGTCAGGACAGGAGGGGGGTGTGCTGTGTGCCCCCCATCTGAGCTGTGAGGACAGGAGGGGGTGTGCTGTGTGCCCCTCATCTGAGCTGGCAGGACAGGAGGGGGTGTGCTGTGTGCCCCTCATCTGAGCTGTCAGGACAGGAGGGGGTGTGCTGTATGCCCCTCATCTGAACGGTCAGGACAGGAGGGGGTGTGCTGTGTGCCCCTCATCTGAGCTGGCAGGACAGGAGGGGGTGTGCTGTGTGCCCCTCATCTGAGCTGTCAGGACAGGAGGGGGGTGTGCTGTGTGCCCCTCACCTAAACTGTCAGGACAGGAGGGGGTGTGCTGTGTGCCCCTCATCTGAGCTGTCAGGACAGCAGGGGGTGTGCTGTGTGCCCCTCATCTGAGCTGGCAGGACAGGAGGGGGTGTGCTGTGTGCCCCTCACTTAAACTGTTAGGACAGGAGGGGGTGTGCTGTATGCCCCTCATCTGAGCTGGCAGGACAGGAGGGGGGTGTGCTGTGTGCCCCTCATCTGAGCTGGCAGGACAGGAGGGGGGTGTGCTGTGTGCCCCTCACCCTGTACTGTCAGGACGGCAGGGGGTGTGCTGTGTGCCCCTAACCTAAACCTTCAGGACAGGAGGGGGTGTGCTGTGTGCCCCTCATCTGAGCTGGCAGGACAGGAGGGGGTGTGCTGTATGCCCCTCACTTAAACTGTTAGGACAGGAGGGGGTGTGCTGTATGCCCCTCATCTAAGCTGGCAGGACAGGAGGGGGGTGTGCTGTGTGCCCCTCATCTGAACGGTCAGGACAGGAGGGGGGTGTGCTGTGTGCCCCCCATCTGAGCTGTGAGGACAGGAGGGGGTGTGCTGTGTGCCCCTCATCTGAGCTGGCAGGACAGGAGGGGGTGTGCTGTGTGCCCCTCATCTGAGCTGTCAGGACAGGAGGGGGTGTGCTGTATGCCCCTCATCTGAACGGTCAGGACAGGAGGGGGTGTGCTGTGTGCCCCTCATCTGAGCTGGCAGGACAGGAGGGGGTGTGCTGTGTGCCCCTCATCTGAGCTGTCAGGACAGGAGGGGGGTGTGCTGTGTGCCCCTCACCTAAACTGTCAGGACGGGAGGGGGTGTGCTGTGTGCCCCTAACCTAAACCTTCAGGACAGGAGGGGGTGTGCTGTGTGCCCCTCATCTGAGCTGGCAGGACAGGAGGGGGGTGTGCTGTGTGCCCCTCACCCTGTACTGGCAGGACGGGAGGGGGTGTGCTGTGTGCCCCTCACCTAAACTGTCAGGACGGGAGGGGGTGTGCTGTGTGCCCCTCACCTGAGCTGTGAGGACAGGAGGGGGTGTGCTGTGTGCCCCTCACCAAAACGGTCAGGACAGTAGGGGGTGTGCTGTGTGCCCCCATCTGAGCTGTTAGGACAGGAGGGGGTGTGCTGTGTGCCCCTCACCTAAACCTTCAGGACAGGAGGGGGTGTGCTGTGTGCCCCTCACCTAAACCTTCAGGACAGGAGGGGGTGTGCTGTGTGCCCCTCACCTAAACTGTCAGGACAGCAGGGGGTGTGCTGTGTGCCCCTCACCTGAGCTGTCAGGACAGGAGGGGGTGTGCTGTATGCCCCCCATTTGAGCTGTCAGGACAGCAGGGGGTGTGCTGTGTGCCCCTCATCTGAGCTGTCAGGACAGCAGGGGGTGTGCTGTGTGCCCCTCATCTGAGCTGTCAGGACAGGAGGGGGTGTGCTGTGTGCCCCTCATCTGAGCTGTCAGGACAGCAGGGGGTGTGCTGTGTGCCCCTCATCTGAGCTGTCAGGACAGGAGGGGTGTGCTGTGTGCCCCTCATCTGAGCTGTCAGGACAGCAGGGGGTGTGCTGTGTGCCCCTCATCTGAGCTGTCAGGACAGCAGGGGGTGTGCTGTGTGCCCCTAACCTAAACCTTCAGGACAGGAGGGGGTGTGCTGTGTGCCCCTCATCTGAGCTGTCAGGACAGCAGGGGGTGTGCTGTGTGCCCCTCATCTGAGCTGTCAGGACAGGAGGGGGTGTGCTGTGTGCCCCTCATCTGAGCTGTCAGGACAGCAGGGGGTGTGCTGTGTGCCCCTCACCTGAGCTGTCAGGACAGGAGGGGGTGTGCTGTGTGCCCCTCATCTGAGCTGTCAGGACAGGAGGGGGTGTGCTGTGTGCCCCTCATCTGAGCTGTCAGGACAGCAGGGGGTGTGCTGTGTGCCCCTCACCTGAGCTGTCAGGACAGTAGGGGGTGTGCTGTGTGCCCCTCATCTGAGCTGTCAGGACAGGAGGGGGTGTGCTGTGTGCCCCTCATCTGAGCTGTCAGGACAGCAGGGGGTGTGCTGTGTGCCCCTCATCTGAGCTGTCAGGACAGGAGGGGGTATGCTGTGTGCCCCTCACCTAAGCTGTCAGGACAGGAGGGGGTGTGCTGTGTGCCCCTCACCTGAGCTGTCAGGACAGGAGGGGGTGTTCTGTGTGCCCCTCACCTGAGCTGTCAGGACAGGAGGGGGTGTGCTGTGTGCCCCTCATCTGAGCTGTCAGGACAGGAGGGGGTGTGCTGTGTGCCCCTCACCTGAGCTGTCAGGACAGGAGGGGGTGTGCTGTGTGCCCCTCACCTGAGCTGTCAGGACAGGAGGGGGTGTGCTGTGTGCCCCTCACCTGAGCTGTCAGGACAGGAGGGGGTGTGCTGTGTGCCCCTCACCTGAGCTAGCAGGGTGCACATTACCTAACTCTTGTGCCCATACGCAGCTGGCCTCATGTCATATCATAAACTTTCTTTCACAGAAGACATATCATCCGGCTAGCTTCCTCATTGTAGCAGTAACCGTCACATGCTAAATCTTGTGTATCAGACCCCAGTATCGGTTACGTATTCAGTCTGTTTCATGCCTCCTATAACTGTGACCCCTTATAAGTGACTGCCAGCCTAATGTGACTGAGGTGGATAAATCCAAGTCATAACCTGCAACAGGATTATCAGGGTAAATTTGCATGGACCTATGTTATAGAAATAAAGTTTGAAGGGGTTTTCCTATGAAAATAACCATATTTAGATTTATAGACAATTTTAAACATTTTTAGAAATGTACATAACAATTTTGCAGACTATAAAATTCTGTCTACCCATCTCAGTGGTGACAGTCGGTGGTTTTGATCAGTTTCCATTGGATACGACTGAATGCTGGAGCTGGGACCTGTTAAAACCTCTGCCATGCTTTCCTTACAGGTCAGGCGGGGACACTACATGCACAAGAACATTATCTGGCTACGATAAGGAAATCATGGCTGAGTTTCAGGGTATGGAAAGGTCCTGCATTTATGGTCATATCCATAGGCAACCGATTGAGACAACACACTGATTATACCAAAAATCTTCAAAACTGCAGAAATGTGATATGTGAAGAAATGTTTCACCTGTATCTTGTACAGATTTAAATATGTTACATTTATTGGAAAACCCCTTTAGTCCGGGGCCCCACGGGCTGAAAATGCTGCTGGAAAAATCGCAGTGTTTTACATTAACTGCAAAGTGGACAGGATCCATGCGAATCCCGTGCCCACTGTGCATTTAAAACCGCAGCGCGGACACGCTGTGAGACCATGGGTCCTTAGCCTTAAAGTGAGCCTGTCACATGAAAATGCAGTCTAGTCTTCAGGCAGCATGTTACAGAGCAGGAGGCGCTGGGCAGAAAAACATACCGGAACTTTTCTAACATAAATTGTCACTCATTCATTTATAACCCTGCTTGTTCTGGCCTTAGGAGTCCAGTGGGTGGTCATGCTCAGTGAATGACCGCTATCGCTGTATGCAATTCAGTCACTGAGTAGAACCGCCAACTGGACTCAAGACTGGCATATTTCACAGTTGCCAGACTTTGTGTTAGAAATTAAAGGGATTCTATCATTCAGACGACATTTTTTATAAGTACCACATCGAAATAGCCTTGAGAAAGGCTATTCTTCTCCTACCTTTCGTTGTCTTCTCCGTGCTGCCGTCCGTCTACAATCCTGGTTCTTATCGGTATGTAAATTAGCTCTCTCGCAGCACTGGGGGCGGGCCCCAGTGCTCAGACAGCACTGGGGGCGGCCCCAATGCTGTGAGAGAACTCTCTCCAGCACCATCTTCGTCAGGAGCGGCCTCTTCATTCTCTTCTTCCAGCGGTGTCTTCTTACTTCTAGGCCTTGGGCAGAGAAGACTGCGCAAGCCCCAAGAAAATGGGCGCTTACAATACTATGCAAGCGGCCATTTTATCGTGGCCTATGGGCATGTACAGTCTGCTCTGCCCAAGGCCGGAGGCCTTAGAAGTTGCAAGCCACCGCCAGAAGAAGAGGCTGAAGATGACACTGCTGAAGAAGAGGAGGCGGTGCTGAAGAGAATTCTCTCGCATCATTGGAGACGCCCCTAGTGCCACAAGAGAGATAATTTACATACTGACAAGAACCAGGATTGTAGACGAACAGCATACAATGAAAGGTAGGAGAATAGCCGCCTTTCTTAAGGCTTGAATTGGTGTGTGCTATTCGAAACGCCCGTTTCGAATAGTACTCGCTCATCTCTACCAATAAACACTGGCACCGAAGGACTGTTCCAGCCACAAGTCTACCGCCTCTTCTTTCCATACAGCTGCATTAGTTTTGTGTATGGAAAGAATGGGGTGTAGGGTTGTGGCTTGGGTGCAGATGCACATATTTGGAAAAAAAATCACCTGCAGAATGCACTTACATGCTGATATTTTTCTATGTAATGTGCAGGAAAATTAAGATCTTATTTACTTTGTTGCTATTGTAATATGCGGTGGATTTTCTGTCCACAAATCAGGGCTTTTCCATTACGTGTGGGTATACTCTTATTAAAGTGGGGATTTAAATAAATTGATGAAATAAAAAAAAAAAAAAAGAGACTCACTTTGTCGTGCAATAATTGTAAGATTCTCCACACTTGCTATAATGTAGTGTGTACTTCGGTCATTTACCCTGTTAATAGCAGGCCTGTGGAATTTGGATGAATTTTGCCCGGAGTTGGTAATCAGACTATGTACTGCCAGATGGCTTGTCCCAAGCACAAGACCATCCACCTGACTGAAGAGAGCTTAATTAGCATATTGGATGCTGAAAATACCAGAAATTATTGCTCAGTAAGCCTGGTCTTACACGGCCGTAATGTTGGTCTGCAATTGAGGGTTTTCAATTGCGGACCATTTTCGGACACATTATATTCAATGCGACCTCTTACACCACCAGATATTTTATCCGTGGTGTGGCCGGGCCACAACTGTGGTCCGCAATTTATAGGACATGTCTGTATTGGCCGTGAATTGCGGCACTGCACGGACTCGCCCATAGAACTGTATGGGCGAGTGCGGCAGGACACGGACGTCTGCGGAGTCTATGTTGCCGATCAGCAACTTGCGGACTGTACATTTAATACGGTCATGTAAGACCAGCCTAAGGCTTCATTCCCATGGATTAACACGCCGCTCATTTAGACACGTATACAGGTGTCAGAGCGAGGCGCTTCAAAACAGGTACCTTTGATTTCAATGGGTGCCGGTTTACGCGCGTAACACATTGAAATCAATGGGAGGATTTATAACCCACTGATTTCAATGGGTAGCGTGTAAGCCGGCACCCATTGAAGTCAATGGGATCTGTTTTGAAGCGCCTCGCTTGTGTGTGTGTGTTCTCTATAGGACTTAAATCACACGTACAAAAAAACTTCAAAACTGTCAACACTTAAATGCTAGTAAAAAAAAAAACGCAAAGCGTACTGCAAGCACAGTGTGAACATAACCTGATAAAGGTTTTGATGCTTTATCTTCTGCCTCTCCAGCTCTGTTGTAAACTCCATATTATGTACTGCTACATTATGAAATCTCCACTTCATCTGCACAATGACAACCACATTTCTTTTCTTTTCCGTATCAGGTATATGTAGAATTTGATGAAAAAAGCTCTAAACCACATTCATGGGTGCAAGTCCATGGAGAAGATGTTTTGGTAATCTTGCTGGAAGGGCCACTGGTGTGGTCACCTAGAAAAGAACCTATCATTATCCAAGGGAGTCGTATTTGTCCTACACATTGGCCAGCACTGGTAAGTTTCTTCTGTGCTAAATTTCATTAGATGCTTCCTTTTTTTTTTCATAGACTTTTTGTCTGCCATCTACCATTGCAGAGAGGTAAAAATTAGTTTTTGCCAGGAGTTTGGCCATTGTGGCTCTCTAAAACAGCCATAGAGTATGTGCCCGGCTTGGCCAAGCATGCAGTTAGGTAAATGGAACGATCAATTGCCAAAGGGTATGTTCACACGACCGAAACGTTTTCTCTGAGCAGCTAGCCGCTAAGGGATGCTGATGCAGTGCAAATGAATGGGCCTAATCAGGAGGGAGTCTCGAGGCGCGGGTAGATAGGGCACGTCGCTTCTTTTTCCTGCTAGCGGGGGGGAAAAAGCAAGGGATTCCCATTAAAATGAATGGAAGACATTTTTGCAGGCGGATTCCGTGTCAAAATCCGCCTGCAGAAAACTGTGAACATACCCAAACACTTCTTCCATGTCTCATCTCTCATGAGAGCAAAGTTAAGGACATGTTGAAATCCAACATGCCTGATCATTCTTTCCTCAGATGTTAGCTATCCATTCACTGCTTGATCAGATGGGCCCATTGAAGTCAGTATTCTCGTCTGATAGTCAGCTACTGTGTATGGGCACCTTTACTAGAAGAATCAGCAAAGATGATTGATTGGATGGAGGTAGTGTAGGAGGGTACAGAATTAGGTAGTGCATGTAGAAGATAAACATTTCAGATAATTCAGTCCAAATCTAAAAGCAAACTCTTTGGTTTATTCTTTAACGTTCACTAACTTGTTTTTTGCAGACATTCACAACTCTGGTGGATAAACTGGGCCTGGGAACTCTGGTCCCTATTGAGTTCTTGTTGGAAGAAATTTTACATTTCCTTCCAGATGCCAGCACTCTACGTCTGTATCAGGTATCATTGCCGTCTTGTCAATATGGGCAGCATTTTGGTGTACCTTTTCTTACACAGACATTGACTGAATTGCATTGTCTCCTATTCCAGCAGATGGGAGTTGACAGCCACAAATTGGTTTTAAAAGAACAGCCATTATTGCGGGATGCAGTTACTGACATTATTAACTCAAGGAAAATCCAAGAAATTATCTTAAGAGGTAAAATTAAAATATAGAAACTCTGTGTACAAAATTGCTTTTATGCACGAATAATGTTGCCTGTAAAAAGACCATTAAACCTAAAATCCATGTTCTCAAAATCTTCTAGTACATGGGGCCAACACAGTGGCTCAGTGGTTAGCATTGCAGCCTTGCAGCGCTGGAGTCCAGAAAACAATAAAAAAAAAAACGTGTGAAGGTCCAAAAACCGCTACCTAGTCAGGAAGCGTTTTTTTTCCGGACCAAATTAAGCCACACGTAATTTACGTGTGAACTAGCCCGTTGTTGTTGTTTTGTACTTGGTGCATTATTATAATTTAGTTTCTTTTTTTCTAGGTATTTGCAGTATTCAAGGTCAAGAGGTCAAGGTATTCAGACCTGATGAGAATGAAAGATGGATTTCTGGGATAGTAACCCATCAGGACCCTCTTACTCGTATAATAAATGTTACAATGAATGAGGTAGGTGTAAGAGGTTTGTTACATACGTTTCCTTTACAACTGAATTCAGAATTATTTATATGCAATGAGTTGTTTATATATCATTTCTGTATATTGTTAGTTTAGTTTCTCAAAGAGAGCTTGGTCAATACTATGTATCCAAAAAGGAATAACAACTATGACACTCTCCGTAAAAATCCATTTTATTGGTGCTGGTTCATCTGGTACAGTCCAAAATATTGGGCTTAGATGTGAATAGAAAACGATGGTTTTGCAACTACTGAAATGCGTCTTCCAGGCCAAACAGTGCAGTGACGCACCCCAAGCTGTATAGCATATGTGGTGCGTGTGGCCATGCCAAATAACTCCTAACATCCCATGGATATATTAAGAAACCTAAAACTAACTCTGCACATGCTTAAGGTTGCAAGAGTATTATGGAAAGAAACCGCGTTCACTATGAGGTACAACATGAAGGCTAATTTGGTACATGCGGTGCTAGTGCAGTTCTTTGGCTGAAAATATCATATTGGATTTTTCCCTCTCTTGTAGATCATGACTCCTGATGCTTTATTATATGTACAGTTATTATTTGCAGCATTAATCTTGAGTTAAATTTAATATATTCTTACTGTAATATGCCATTTCCTGAACCTGTTTATTTGCTTAAAATACTTGTTCAGATATGGGCAGCCTTTGGTATTTAGGAATTTGTGACCTTTTTTTCTCTTTGTGTACAGATAGCAAGGGGAATATTGCCATAAAATCCACTTGGGCATCATTTGTATCGCCTGTAATGTGCTGTATGTGTAAGGGCCAGTAGTTTGTAACACCGTTCTCAGTATCGTCTTAGTCTAAGAACAATGTAAAATTAAATAATAAAGTACAAATAAAAATAACTAATCCTATTTATTTTTACTCTATTCACAGGGTGGAGAAACTGTTACTATTGATCCTAAATTGGTACATGTGGTGCTAGTGGATGACTCTGTTTTAGAGCCTGAGGTAATATTTTCTGTTTGTAACTGTTAGAAAAAAATAAAGTGACTTTGGTTGATGACGAATAGGTAAAAAGTATAGATTGTTCTTCCAGCGTGACAAAATCTATACCAATAGAATGGTATAGGTTGTCTGCGTTGTAGTTCCGACACTCGCCACTACAATTTGAATGGTGAGTAAGCAACAAAGATCACGGTATATAAACATTACTGGAAGCCATGATGTCTCTGTTCAGGTGATCTAAGGGGGTCCCATGTGTCAGACCCCCACAGATCTAATTTATTGAAAGCCTATCCTAAGGATTGACCATCAATTCTAGAAACTTGGTGAGCTCCCAAAAAAGATGTCAGATATTGACACCCCTCTGTCCTCCTCTACAAAACATACACGCGTACCTAAGCAGTGGTTACATGCCTAAGAAATATGGCTAGCTTTAGTTTCAAGCTATTGTCATTGTTATTGTGGGAAAAATTGTTTTCCGTTCTGAGATATTATCCTCATATGATGTATAAGGGTATGTTCACGCAGAGTTTTTGCAGGCGGATTTTGATGCAGAATCCACCTCAAAATCCACCTTCAACAATGGCTCCTATTGACTTCAATGGGAGCCAGTTGCTTTTTTTTCCGTAGGCAGAAAAAAAAGCGACATGCCCTATCTTGCCGCGGATTACGCGGCTCGAGACACACTCCTCTTTAGGCCCATTGATTCAGGCCTTAAAAGGACCGGTTAGCCACGCCAAAAAAAAAAAGCACACAGCGGAAAACTTTTCCGCCGTGTGAATCGGCACGGTTTTGAAATTGCAGCATGTCAATTATATCTACGGAAATGCCAGCGGCTTTCCTGTAGATATAATTGTAACAGTCCACGGAGGAAAACGCTGTGAACTTTCTGTTCAAAGCGCTGCAGGAAGGACCGCGATGTTATTCCCGTCGTGGTTTTTCCCACAGTGATTTAGCGCTGCGTATCGTCCTGTGGGGTATTCGCCTAAATAGTATCAATTGCTGTAGATTTTACATTTTGTAAATAATGTATGAAAGACATTACTATATCAACTAATACCAGTGGCTACAAATTTCCAAATTAAGAGCATAAAGTTGTTGGGATACGTATTGCATTCTTCATAGTCTCTGACTTCCCCCTCTTGCCCTTCTTCTCCCTCTTGTTCGTGCTATGTTTGTGTTCTCTGTCTGGGTTTTTATTACTGTTTTATTGTTTATGCTATGCTTTTTGTATGTATGTATAATATATTTTTGGAAATTTAATAAAAATTAAAGTTGTATCTTTCTAGGAACTTTGATCTTTTTAGTTGTGGGGCTGTCTGTCAGCCATCATCAGGAACAATTATTAGACAGTAAAGTTACTTTTAAAGGTGCATGTTTTTTGTTTTTTTTTTGGGGGGGGAGGGCTTCCATCTCCATACTCTGTGCACTTCAGTCAGCTGTTGCTGTCAGCAGTTTGGTGGGGTAGCAGGCGGCGGACCCCTACCAATTGAATATTGATGACTTATCCTATGGATTGATTATCAATATCTTTAGTACTGTAAAACTCATAAGTATACGCACAACAGGCATATATTATGTATATAACGTGATATGCATTATTGTCAGATTTGCAGTTTTTCACGTGTTCATAATGAACTGTGTTTCAGGACTCATTGTTAAAACTAACAAAAACAACAAAAGTAAAGAAGAAAAAAGAAAATGCAGATGGAAGAGATGGACGTAGAAGAAAACTACCGTCTGATGCGGAAGGTGATTCTTCAGGAAAAAAACAGAAAGCGGACAAGAAGGAGTTGGATAGCAATGGTGGCGATTCAAGTGAACTTAACCGGAGTTCCTGGACTAGCAGCAGTGGTGCTGATCCCACTGTAGATTCTAGATCCAAACAAATGTTGCATTTTGTTCCTCAAATTAATCGCAATATTCGCTTTGCAACTTACACCAAAGAAAATGGCCGCACATTAGTGGTCCAAGATCAGCCTGTTGGTGAAGGAACACCTCTAGCTTTCCCAACTTTTTCAGCAATGGCCAGTCAAGGCTCTCTGATGCCAGAAGCTGTAAGACAAGGAAATAAAGGTGCATTGCCTGCTGATAACCCTGTAAGCACAACGGAGAGTTTAACGTCAAGTGGAGTAACGCCGACTACAGTAAGAATCTCTGACACCGGTCTTTCCAGTGTAGCAGCAGAGGAAAGCAAGAAACCTAGCTGGACCACTGGGGAGGTAACTATTTTATACCCCACAGATGGTTCAGTCCATTGTGAGGAATTTATGAAAAGACAAAAAACTCGAACATCTCATATTGTCATTTAGTATTCACAATTAAAGGGGATTTTCTGAGTGATAGTGATCTATTTTTAGGATAGGTCATAAGTGTCAGGTTGGTGGGCTCAGTTGTTTGGAAAGCACGGCTACCCTTACTCAAGGTAGTGAATTCAGTCACATGGCCTTGCTGCAGCTTAGGCCCTTTTAAATTAATATAGTAAGCAGCAAAGGTAGGTAGTGCAGCAAAGACTAACAGTATGTAGAACCACACATCTCTGAGGACATGGAACGTCTTCTTTAAAGGGTTATACTTCTAATGTTTTTTATCCCCTATCAATAGACTAGGGGATAAATTGCTGGTCAGTGGGGATCCATCCACTGGTCCCAAGAACACTCATTAAAGGGAATCTATCATTGGCTATATCATTTTTTTAAATGGCCTTTAGAAAGGCTATTCTAGGCGTACCTTTCATTTATTCATTGATTTGCCGCTGTTTTTTAATTAGCCCGGTTTTCTTGATATGCTAATTACTCTTCAAGGAGCATCGGAAGCCTTCTCACTGTTCCCTGAGCACCGCAGTGTCATCAGACTTTCCCGCTTCTCACGCTCCCCACCCCCCTTCTTTACAGACGATCCCTCCTCCTACACATTTCTCAGTTCTTCCTTCAGAGTAGCTACAGCGCGATTAAAATTTTGCACATACACTGTACGTGACTAGCTGCATTGAAGAAAGAAGTGAGAAATGTATAGGAGAAGGGGGTCATCTGTAAAGAAGGGGGTGGTGAGAAACGGAGGCAGCTGATGACGCTGTGGTGCTCAGGGAACAGAAGGCTTCCAGTGCTCCCTGAAGAGTAATTGGCATATCAAGAAAGCCGGGTTAATTAAATAAAAAAAAACTGTCAGAGCGGATCAATGAATGAAAGGTATGCCTGGAATAGCCTTACTAAAGGCTATGTAATGATATGCTTATTTAAAAAACGATATAGCCAATGAGACTCTCTTTTAAAAATGTTATGGTGGGTGCAAACTGTGCACGCCCACAAGATGCTCACTGTAGCATCATATCTTCCATTTTGGTCAGAGCCATTACAGATATGATGGATTCATTGTCTAGCACAATCCTATTGGTTTATTTGTTTCTAGCAAGAGCAATGATGGCTATAACAGAATGCAATGGAAACTTGGGTTATGTTTCCACCTTAGGTGGTTTTGTCTTTCTTTGCAGTTCTTTGGTTCCTTTAATTTTTAACTATCTATACCAACTTGCTTTTTAAGTTACCCTTAAGAACAAAAATAACAATTATATTTTTTTCTTATTAAAACCCTTCTCACCTTGAGACTTTTTGTTCAATGTCTTGCAGAATTTCAGAAAGGCAGCGCCTGCTAAAGGTGGTTTTGGCATGTCAGTACATCAACCAACTTTTGGAGAGGATAGAAACCAGTCCAATGGCACTGTTCAAGGAAATAAATCTGTTGGTTTCCAGTTTGGAACTAGTAATGTACAAGAAGACACAAAAGAGCCCGACCTCTCTAAAAATCTATTTTTCCAGTGTATGTCACAAAACGTTCCACCAAGTAACTACTTTTCTACCATCTCAGAAGGTACTGTGGAAGAGCCTTCAAGCAAGGACCCGGGGGTGTTATGCAAGGAAGGCCTTTCTTCCACACTTTTTAAGCCAAAGGCTCTCACCCCACAGGATACAAAAGTAAACGCAAAATCGCCCTTTTCTGAATCTATGCCTAAACTCACCCCTGCATTTCCTGGGAAGGTGCTGACTGCTCGGCCACCTGAGACCCATGAAAACCTTTTTCTACAACCCCCAAAACTTTCCCGAGAGGAACCATCAAACCCATTCTTGGCTTTTTCAGATAAAAAGGACGTTTCACCATTTGGCTTTGCAACCCCGCCAGTCCAGAGTTCATTACCTGGAAATATTTCCTCTTCTATTTGGCAGGACCAGCACCGAACTGATGAACCTGGCTCTTTGCTGAAAACAAAACCTCTGTTTACAACAGAGTCACTTAAAAGGTTACCCATAACTTCAGGTACAACTGAAACACTCCCAAGTTCTGCGTTTTTGGGAAATGGGCGCTCAAATTCTCCAGCAAATAGCTTAAATCAACCAATTGAAATGCCAACATTGTCTTCAAGTCCTACTGAAGATAAACCTGCAATTGGATCTGGACAAATGGACAATCCATTGTTACGAACATTCACTGCACTGTCAAGTAGACTTCAGCCCGGGGTCCTCTCCTCCTCAGAGCATTCTCATGACAGTAAAGCCGCTTTTGAATCTGTTAACAGATTCACATTGGATGAGAGAAGTCGGACGTCCAAACAAGACTCTGATTCCAGTACTAACAGCGATTTAAGTGACCTGAGTGATTCAGAGGAGCAACTGAGCTCCAGAGCTGGCTTTAAAGGTATCCCGGAGCACCTTGTTGGGAGACTAGGGCCGAATGGAGAGCATGTCGTTGACTTGCTGTTGGCAAAAGGCAGAGGAAAACAAGTCCCCAAGGCAAGACCAAGAACTACTGCTCCGCTAAAAGGTATGAAGGAAGGAAAATTTAAAGGGTTTTTGCAGTATTCTTGATCAGTAGTTCCCACACCTATTGCTTCCATAATGATATGGTTTATTTAAATGTACCTTACTAACACTAACCATGTATGTTACCTATTAAACTCCTCTGTGTACATATGGGTGTTGTAGGGATATTTCAACCCCATTATTTTTTTTATTTTTTATTTTTTTTAATACCAGCTTCTCACAATTGTGTAACGTTACATAAAAAGGAGTAATGCTTTCCTTGCCAGTATCTGTGGCTCCTGTTCTTATGCTCTTCTACTGTCCTGTGGGTCTGTCTTGTGAATCCACATACGGTATGACGTGATGTGTCCAACCACTGTAGCATATATACAGATCTGTGTGAGGAAAAAAACGCTCTGACCCCCTATAAAGTTGTATTAAGAGATTCATCAAAACAGATTTTTAAACAGAGAAAATTTCCAAAGGATTTATACTTTATTTTAACCCCTTCCTGCACAGTGATCATAGTCTCTCAGAAGTTGTTCCCATGTGATCACTGCAGGAGCTGGCAGTGATCGACAGCCAGACTTCTGTTGTAATAGCCCAGAATGGTGATAGTGACAATCTGGACCATTTCACTCCATTATTTAGCATCTCTATGGACGCCCCTCGTGCTTTAATTGTGTGGTGCTAATTGCTGTCATGGCATTTTTTGGGGGTTTCCAGGCTTACCATGGCCGAACACCTTTAAAGCCATACGCACAGTTTAGACTGCATGCCAGTTTTTCACCGCCAGACAAAAATGCATTGGTTTGCTGAGTAAATCAAAGAAAAAAAAACAACCTATACAGTAACTATAAAACCACTTTTTTCATATAAAGTGGTTTTACTTTGTAAAAATTTTAAAGCATAACAAAGTTTACAGGCAACTTTTTCATTTTTCTGATAGTATTTGTGTCTTGAATAAATTTTGTAATATACTTTATTAACAGATTTTTGTCTCCTTTCTGTAAAATCCGGCATCTTTTTATTTTTCACCTTGCTTCTGTGTTGAGATCTGTAACTGTGTATGGAGCATGGGGTTGTGTAAAATGCAGAGAAAATGAGGGTTGATAACAGTCGGGATTGAGATATTTATAGTCTACGTATTATACAGCCACATATAAGTCTCCTAATCCTGACTATTTTCATCCAGTGATATCTCTGTAGCGCTGTCATCTTAGTGTCATATGAAAGAAAAGCATCTCCTCTTTCATATGACACCAAATGCAAGGCTTTGCTGTTACCCTAATTTTCTCTACATTTTACAGAGTCCTGTATAGCCTGTACTCCATACACAGTTATTGGGTTTCACAGAAAGGAGACAAATTTTGTTAATAAAGTATATTACAACATTTATTCATGACACAAATACTGCCAGAAAATCAAAAGCTGTCAGAAGTTTAGTTATGCCTTAAGAGAACAAAAACCAAGGTGACCTGCATTAAAAATGCATAAAAATTCGTTAGTTTTTTTTTTTTTTCATCCCTCCCCACAAAAGGAATAGAAGTTATTCAATGGGTTCTATGCACCATAACATGGTACCATTGAAAACATCAGTTCTCACAAAAACAAGCTATGTAAAAACATAAAAAGCAATGCAGATTTGGTATCGCTGTAATTGTAGCAATATATATAGTACATTTAAAACCTTATTTACACCACAAAGTGGCACACAATTATAATACAAAAACAATAGAGGAATTGCTGTTTTTGTTTTTCTCCCCTCCGGGGATTAATAAGTTTTATGTATCCCAAAATTATGTCAATGTTGAAAAATACCACCTGTCATTCATAGAAGTTACTGGAGTGGCAAAATGAAATTCTGGATACTGGAATGTGAGAGAAATTTTTAAAATGGGCTACAAAATGTCCCGTTCCTCTGGTAGGTGAGGGTTTACAGCAGGAAGGGCTTTTGCCTAGGAGAAACCCCCAGGAGGAATTTTCTCCTGGGACACCCAGTTTCTCTTATACGCTCCAGTGTGTCAGGTTTTCCTTCTTCACGTACATTGAATACTGCGACTAATTCTCTCCTCAGGCACTTTGGGTGATCTCATGAGTAGTGTCTTCCTTTCATTGCAGTTGGACAGTCTGTCTTAAAAGATGTGAGTAAAGTAAGAAGGCTGAAGCAGTCTGGAGAGCCATTTCTTCAGGATGGCTCCTGCATCAATGTTGCACCACATCTACATAAATGTCGGGAATGCAGATTAGAACGGTATCGGAAATTTAAAGAACCAGATCAGGATGACTCCACTGTGGCTTGCAGATTTTTCCACTTTCGCAGGTATCATTTTATTACATACAGTGATTTGTAAAGTTGTCTGGAATATGCTCGTGCTAAATTAATAGAAAATCTTATTATAATAATGTTTGAGGACCCAGTCACTTTTATTTATGATTTAGTATGATTTCTATTTATTCATTAGTAGTATTATCATTATTATTATTATACAGTGGAATTAGGGGCAACACAGTGGCTCAGTGGTTAGCATTGCAGCCTTGCAGCGCTGTAGTCCTGGGTTTGAATCCCACCACAAACATCATCTGCAAGGAGTTTGTATGTTCTCCCCGTATTTGCATGGATTTCCTCCCATTCTACAAAAAAAAACCCATACTGATAGGAAAATATATGGGGCTCACAATCTACATAAAAAAAAAATTATACAGTGGAGTTGAAGTTACTTTCATTGTGTTTCAGACTGGTTTTCACCCGGAAAGGAATACTTCGTGTGGAAGGTTTTTTGAGTCCCCAACAGAGTGATTCTGAAGCAATGCGGCTCTGGGTCCCAAATGCAGTTCCAGCTGAGGGCATTGACTTGGAGACATCGAAGTATATTCTTGCTAATGTGGGAGATCAGTTCTGTCAATTAGTTATGTCTGAGAAAGAAGCCATGATGATGGTGGAGCCACAGCGTAAGTTTTTTTTTTTTTTTTCTCCCCATGCTTTCTTGTATATAGCACCTCCATACTAATACATGTATCAGATCTGTGGTATCTATGGCACTGTGTCCGTCATATTACTGTAACCCTAATTGGTTATGACAACATATGAACCGTGCAATATATTAGTTGTCATCCATGTTAGAATAACCCTAGAAACACATTCTTATTGTAACATCAGCCTTCTTTTTTTTTTTCCTGTACAGAAAAGGTTGCTTGGAAGCGAGCGGTCAGAGGTGTAAGGGAGATGTGTGATGTTTGTGAGACTACGCTGTTCAATATTCACTGGGTTTGCCGCAAGTGTGGATTTTGTGTCTGTCTCGATTGTTATCGGCTCAGAAAGACCAGGCAGCTCAGAGGTAAAGCTATGTCGTATAAATGCACATAAAAGTATTGCTAAATAATAACTATCAAGGGGTACAAAGTGTCCTCGTGAGACTCATCCCTGTTTTGCTGGCCTGTTAGGGCATATGGATGTCTTTGGAGGGAGGGTACAATGGAGAGATGCCAAAATTTAGGTGATGCTAATTATTGTGAGCGCCACAATGAATCTAGCAGTGTGGAAATGGGAAGAAGGGAATTGACTGGCTGGTATGAGCAGCATTGACATTTTCTGCGAAGCCAGACTCATTTAATGTGAGGGTGATCTGTCACCAAGAGCTTACATTCTATAGAAATGACTGTAAGTAGGGAGTACATACATCTGACTGATAGGATCCCTTTTTTAAAAAAAAAAAAAAAAAAAAGTTGTTTGGGCATTATTTGGCATGTAATAAAATTGTAATTCTTTTTTTTTTCTGTAGTTGCCCCAGAAGATGAAACAGGTGATGAAGAGGTTTTTGCTTGGTTAAAATGTGCTAAAGGACAGCCGCATGAACCTGAAAACCTGATGCCGACTCAGATTATCCCTGGCACTGGTAAGCATTTGCCATAGTTGCTTCTGTTATTGTAACTCACGAAGCCTAGGAATGTAGCGGCATTTGTCTGCTCTAAGCCACCATTACTCATATACCGTATTTTTCGGACTATAAGACGCACCTAGGTTTTAGAGGAGGAAAATAGGGAAAAAAAATTTGGAAGCAAAAAATGGTAAAATATTTAATATATGGGAGTTGTAGTTTTGCAACAGCTGCAAGGCCACATTGACAGGTGACCCTGCAGCTGTACGGGGACGCATAGAGTGTTTTTTTTTTTTGCGGGGCCAGAAGTACTTTTTAGTTATACCATTTTGGGGACTATATATTGCTTAGATCACCTTGTATTGAAAAAAAACCCGGTGGTTTATGATATATGATTTTTTACTTTTATATATATATTCTAGGGACAAGAGGTGATTTAGAACTTTTATTTATTTAATATTTTTATTATATATTTTTAAAGTTTTTTTTTTTTTTTTTTACTATTTTATTCCCCCCCCCCGGGGGGTTGAACCTGCGGTCACTTGATTGCAAGTCCCATAGACGGCAATACAACTGTATTGCCGTCTATGGGACATTCTGTCTATTAGTATTACGGCTGGTCATAGAGACCAGCTGCAATACTAATATATAGCAGTGACAGGCCTGGGAGCCTCATTAGGCTCCCGGCTGTCACCCGAACAGGTCGGCTCCTGCGATATCGCCGCGCAGGAGCCGGCCTGCAACTTCACAGGTACGAGGCCGGTGGGGACCGGCCCCGGGGGAGAAGGGGCCACCGATACTGACCCGGCATCCGCTGTACTAGAGAGGCGGATGCCGGCGAGGGATAGACGCTGGCACAGATGCCGGGGCCTGAGACATCACTGCGCTCCTCTGCCCTGCATGAAGCCAGCGGCGGGGGGACGGAGGAGCGGAATAGCATCACTCCTGCTGCTGCTGGCTTCATGCAGGGCAGAGGAGCGCAGCGATGTCTCAGGCCCCGGCACCTGCATCTATCCCTTGCCGACATCCGCCTCTCTATTACAGCGGGTGCCAGGCGCCACATTCAGACTATAAGACGCACCCTTCTTTTCCCCCCAAATTTGGGGGGGAAAAAGTGCGTCTTATAGTCCGAAAAATACGGTATATATTTTATTGAAGCTTTCAATTATTAATCAGTATTTATTTAGTTTTTAGGTTTTTTTTTTTGTTTTTTACTGATCCAATTTTTATTGGCAGCCCTCTACAACATTGGGGATATGGTCCACGCAGCTAGAGGCAAATGGGGTATCAAGGCGAACTGTCCATGTATTACCAGAAACAACAAAACACTATTGAGACCAGCGGTCACAAATGGCATGTCCCAGGTATTCATTTATCCCTCACTATCATCCCAATATTCTGTTCTGACTCTTCAATATAAATCCTTTCATGTTCAGACACCCACAGTGGTCATTTTTATTTATTTATTTTTTACTCTATTTTATGTCAGTTCAGTACAGTAGCAATTTGGGAGCTCATTGTATCTCAAGTATGGTTTTACTGAATTCCATTCACACAGCCGTGCTCAGTTTGGTAAGTGCAGCTTGCACATTGGCTGTATTTCCAGGACGTGCACAGTTGTGTAAATAGCCTCTAAATGTGAGCACGTGAAGTACTCCTTGTTAATGTCAATCCATGTGAAAGCATGAAGGAACTACCAGATATTTTAGATCTGTATTTTAGATATGATGTTTGTCACTCTAGATCACCACCAGGTAAGTGTTTGCCTCTTTACTTTAGGCCTTATTTTGCCGGTACTATTCTGCTCAATATTTTGCATCAAATTTTGTAAGCCAGGACTGGATCAACTATCAAGTTTAGAGAATAAAATTATTATGAAAAGATAGCTGCTCTTTCTTGTTAAGGATCCACGTCAGGTTTTGGCTTGCAAGTTCTCAGGCAAAATACTGACCATATTACCACCATGTGAATAAGGCCTTACACTGAATGTTTATCCTCTGGATGGCATGAATTGCATTTAGATTGTGTTCTTTGCTTTCTCAAGCTTCCAGCTATGAATACTCCGGTCAGCGATGCTGCCACATCAACTCTTGGACAAACAAGTGAAAATAGCCTTAAAACAGAGGATGATTTGAAACAAGACAGTGTTGACAACATGGCCGAGGCTACCTTGGGTGAACAAAATAATCTGAACAACGCAGACAATAAAAACAAACAGCAGTGCCCAGAGTCTACCCCCTCTTCTGCCTTGCATTGGTTGGCAGATCTGGCAGCACAAAAAGCAAAAGAAGAAACAAAAGGTAGTGGACGTGTCTGCTTTTACTACAATTCTGTTCATAAAGGGAATCTGTAACTAACATCTTGCTGTACAAACTGCGTGATTTAGTGACCGGTCTGATGCTTGTGATATCTGTGCTCATCTGTAAGGTGTTGCAGTCTGTGACTCCTAGTGATCAGATCCTTAGAGTATAGCATTGCTCACTTGTCCATTGGATGGGTGGCAATTGCTTCTGGCCAGGATGGCTCTTTAACATTGGGTGCTGACTAGTGTTATGTGACATGCTCGGGTAGAAGTGTCTGCTTGGTAACTCTCATAAGCTGAGTATTATTGGCAGATCTCTTCATGTACATAAATATGGAGAAACCTGTCAATGATGGTGTTTGATTGTTAGACCTAAGTTCATATGAAGTTTGAGCCTTCCATTAGACATAGATGTTAATATATAGTATTTTGCCCAGTGCACATTTTTTTGCAGTGCCTCTCAAATAAGAGAAAAAGTACAACCAGCACTAATGTGACAAAAGCCAAAAGGACAGTATTTTGGTCTCTCTCAAGTAAAGATTGCTTCTGGCTGTTTTGTGAGTCGTTTCTTGTACATATGCCGAATAGACATAAGAAACAAGATGTGTTTAAAGCACATGTTGGTGACAGGTTCTCATAAAATTTCTGTTATTTGCCCTATCGTTAGTTTTTCTGGTTTGGGTTATTATTGTGATTTTTACACATGCTTAGTTCGTGGTAGAGATTTTGAGTTTTAATAATGGAGTGTATAAATGTGCCATTAATAATGAAATGCTTTATTTCAGACCATAGTTCACAGAAGCCTGTACAGCAAAAAGAATCAAATCCTCCCATAGGTTTGGACTCCCTTAATTCAAGTATGAAGCCAGCCACCTCCCCAAAACTCTTCAATAGCCTTTTATTAGGCCCTGCCGCCTCCAACACAAAGAGTGAAGGTTCCAGTTTAAGAGATTTGCTTCATTCTGGTCCTGGGAAGCTTTCTCAAGGATCACTAGAAGCAGGGGTGCCATTTCCTCCAGTCTTTAATGCTACAGTGAGTATTATCTTTTACATGGACTTTAAAGGGAGCCCTGCACATGGGTTAGGGTCACCTGAATTGAATAGTGTTTAGTCATCGCGCGTTGCTGTTTTTGTCAATATGCAAACTCATTCTTCGAAGCGGTGAGGATGCTGCCATTGCCCCACAGAAGTAAGTGGCAATGCCCTCATTGTTCCAAAAATCTAATTTGCAGATTGACAAAGACAGGGATTTCTCAGCAACAGAGGCAAAACCGTTTTATTCAGGTGACCTTAACTTAGCCTGGGCTGGGTGCTAAGGTCCGGTATAAGATGGCTTGAAAGGCACAATTTATGGGATTACAGATCTATGTTCCTGTAACTATCACAGTATTCTGGTCAGTTTATTTTATCAGCAATTCTTTGCTAAAACCAGGAAAAGAATCTCCAGACAAAGTATATTTCTGTATTTTTGATGCATAATTTTAGCCAGAATACTGCCATGTGAATGAGACCTTAGTATGGTCTTACAAATTCGATAAACATCCAACATACCCACCAATTTTGGCAGAACCAAAACCGCATCTCCTGTTGTTGGGACTGTTTCAGTTAGTCCCCAAAGCAGGTATTGTGGGGGGGATTTCAACAAGCTGTGGTCAGAGGTGTCTGGCAGTGACTTTTTTTTTTTTTTTCCTTTTGTTTGGCCAGCGTAACCATTTAGTTAATATACGTTGCTCTATATTAGTGGATATGGATGTAATGTAAAGAACGATGTTTGATTTTTCTCCAGAACATTTGTGAATGTTTAGTTTGTGGGGGAAGTTTTGTATTGCTTTGTACCCATGATGCAAAACCACAAATTTTATATATATATTTTTTTTCCAGGCAAAGGGAAAATCCAGTTTACCCAACTTTTTGGACCACATTATTGCTTCAGTAGTTGAAAACAAAAAGACATCAGATGCTGCAAAGAGAGCCAGTAGCTCGACAGAAAGTCTGAAGGAGGGGAAGGAGATGGTGATGGGTTTACATGTCCTTGATCCACACACATCACATTCCTGGCTTTGTGATGGAAGACTTCTCTGTCTACACGACCCAAGCAACAAAAATAATTGGAAAATATTTAGGGAGTGTTGGAAACAAGGCCAGGTGAGAATATACTTTGTTTGGGGGGGCTAAATGGTGTAATTTAGGTCCTCACTATCTGTTGTGAATCTGTAATAACTTTATTTCCCTTTCTAGCCTGTGCTTGTTTCTGGCGTCCAGAAAAAGCTAAAGGGGGAGTTATGGAAGCCTGAGGCATTTAGCTTTGAATTTGGAGATCAAGATGTGGATTTGGTGAATTGTCGGAACTGTGCTATAATTTCAGATGTGAAAGTTCGTGATTTTTGGGATGGTTTTGAAATTATTGAGAGTAAGTGCAATCTTTGTTTTATTAATGTGTTTTTAGTTATTGTCCTTACGGTGTTTTGCAGCCACTACAAATTCTCATGAATCCCATCAGCCCATTGCACAAAAATAAGTTACCTGTTAAGTGGCGACTGCCGAGTCTACAAACCTATTCTCATTTGCTGGTCAGATTAATGACTAATGATCAGAATTGCAGATTCCTTTTTTTGTCCCAAGCTGACTCTCTTTGGCTGTAAATTTGCTCCAGGGTGTTGGCTACTAGGTAAATTCCTTCCTTCTAACTTGCTGCAGAGTGAGAGCCGTCTCTAGCAGCAGAAATGCTAAAACAGGTGACAGGAGAAAAGGCCTACCTGGATTATTGGTGGATCTGTGCTTGCCTATCAGTGTTACAGAGTATCAGATTGATCACATAAATCCTGTACTTCTTTGTTTCACACCACAGCTTATCCACAGCGCTGACTTAAAAGTCTCTCTCATTTCCTTCTGAACCAGCACTTGCCCCTTATGAACTCTTCTGGCTTAATGTCAGCAGCATGTTTTATGTCAGGTTTCCTTCCAGTTCTCAGATACTTGTAGCAGTAGCCCTCTGCATTTTTATGGAAGATTCTCCCATCCCCTTTGTGTAATTTAATGTTTAGAGAGTCTGTTTCCATCTTAAATCCAAACCATTTATATTGTGTAGGGGCCATTTTATGTGTGAAAGTGCAAGCTAAATACTCAGAAAACAACCTTTAATTTATATGTACATAAGCTCTTTGGTGCACCGGGTGTAACAATGTGCTGGACCACCAGAAGTACATTACCATCTGTCAGTGGGTGGTGACCAAAGATGAACATTGGGGCTTTGGCAAGCATGGCCACAACCCCAGTACATGGAACAGTTCTGTAGCAGTAGATTAAGTTGACATTCTTATCAGCCAGATTGCATTTTGACACCAGAACTGACTGCTCCAATAACTGC
Source organism: Leptodactylus fuscus (assembly GCF_031893055.1). Lineage (NCBI taxonomy): Eukaryota > Metazoa > Chordata > Amphibia > Anura > Leptodactylidae > Leptodactylus > Leptodactylus fuscus. The sequence continues at coordinate 160,869,842 of NC_134269.1, read as the reverse complement.
ATATAGGTGGCTTAGAATCCATTTTGTGGCAGTAGGTATTGGAGAGAAGGCATCAGGCTATGTAGTGTACACACTCCCAGAAATCAAGTGAATGGCTGAAAGCAAAGCAACAAAGCCACTGTCACTGTGTGGAGGACAAAAAATATGAGCAGCAGTACAACTCTGAAGCAGATGTCGTTTCACGGTTTAACAATATGACGTATTTAGCTTAAGGGTCTGTTCACACTTTGGACTTTAAACTGAGATCCCTCTTGGTTGTCCAGCACTTCTTTCTGCCATGACTTTTACTCACTGGTGCGGTGTGTTTTGCGCTGTCTGAATCTTAAGTGAGATTGAGAATGACGCCTATTTTTTCAGCGTCCTGCTTTGGTTTATGCCTCCCATTGACTACAATGAACACACCCCAATTGTTGCAGACAAGTGATTTAATTAATGTCCAGCTCTTAAATAGAACCATAAATGTCCAATAATGTTGCAATTATATCTAAGATGAATGTTTTGTTTTCTGCAGAAAGACTTAGAGCGGAAGATGGCAGTCCTATGGTCCTTAAGCTAAAAGACTGGCCTCCGGGGGAGGATTTCAGGGACATGATGCCAACACGGTAATGTAGTCTTGTTTCCAAAGATAAAGATGTGCCTTATGCAAGTACCAGCATTTGGAAATGCTTTTTCCATGGTGTCGTGTAGATTTCTCAGATGACGGGAAGTCAGTGCTGCACTTGATTCTGTTGAAAGTGAGACTTAGATGGCACTGCACCCAAATAACTTTGCCGTGATATAGTTATTGAAACCTTTTATTTATTTTTTTTACCTTGTAGATTTGATGACTTAATGGACAACCTTCCTTTGCCAGAATATACAAAGCGAGATGGAAGACTTAATTTGGCATCAAGATTGCCCAGTTACTTTGTGAGACCAGATCTTGGGCCTAAAATGTATAATGCCTATGGTATGTTGTGTTGTATATGTCAAAATTATTTCCCTGTGTGGTGCCACTTTTATGCCAGAAACCTGCCTGAAATATAGTGACAATTTTGCCCCAAGATGTTTTTTTTTTTTCCAATCTGCTGTAAAATAGAAGCTTCAAGCTGAACTCTGTGGCATAGTCACCACATTGCATTGTCCAGCATGTTCTGGAGCCCAGAGCCTATGGTGACAATTTGCACAGCCTTTTCTATATGTGGAAGACAATGTAAAGAACACATTTTGGGATTTAAAGAGGCCTGGGTCAGTTAGACCCCCACACGGTCTCTCACAATCTTCTTCAGAGAATACTTACTATATACTGTATATTCTGGAACTGTTTTCATTACTTTGCTTTGTTTTTCTTTCTTTGTGTGTCTTCATTAAATAAATATTCTTGTTTGTGAGGGTTTCCTCCCACACTCCAAAGACATACGGATAGGGCATTTAGATTGTGAGCCCTATATGGGACCGGCAATGTCTGTACAGAGCTGTGGAATATATTGGTGCTAAATAAGTAAATGAAATAATGCATTCACAATTCTTGATGATATGCAACTGAATAAATTAGTGAAATTAGGTTTTATGATATTTAACTTTATGTTGTGTTCATGTTTAAGGTTTAATAACTGCGGAAGACAGACGAGTTGGCACAACAAACTTGCATCTGGATGTGTCTGATGCTGTTAATGTTATGGTGTATGTCGGTATTCCAGTGGGAGAAAGTGCTCACGATGAAGGTAATCCTTTAAGGAAATGTCGTTTTGCCTTACTGTTATGCCAAATGACAATTCACTGATATTTTGCCAGAACCTCATCAGAAACTGAATACTAATATTAGGAGGAATGAAAATAATAAATATCATGTATTGAGTAAACATCCAAAGAAAAAAATAAATAAGGAAGGATTATTTATTTTGGTAAAAAAAAAAAAAAAAAAAATACAATAAACTTACAAGATGGAAGAAAGCTGCTGTCGTGTATTTTTTACATTATAGTAAATGGAGACTGATGCAGTGTGATCAATCTGCATCGCTCATTCCGACTGCCTTTTAGTCCTTTGACAGATCAGAACAAACTTGAATGACAGCAATGTGAACAAAGCCTAATTCTAATTTTTTTTTATATACTGCAGTATAATCTAAGTGCTACATACTTATACAGACTTGCTTGCTCGATCTTATCACAGATTTGGCGGCTGATTCAGCTGTAAAATCCACGGTGCAAGCCATAGGAGTGGAAATAGAAGAGGAATAAATATAGGCACAATAAAAAATCAGCAGCAATATTAAAGATGTCTCTTAGTGGTAGATATAGATAAATACCTGTATGTGTAATGTCACCATAGATCAAAAGGAACTATATATTTCTTCTTTTTTTCCCCTCCCCCTTCTTCATTATATGGCCTAGCTTTGTGCTGAAGTTTTTGTTTTTCTGAAGACAGTTCTTGTATTTAGTGGAATTACTGTATAAATCACTACAGTTCCCATGAGTCTCTCCCCCTCTCACAGACTTTGTGTGCAATTAATTAAAACTGGCTCAGGGCGGGTTCACATCTACGCCCCGGTCTCCGCTTTCTGTTTCCGTCTTCTGCCCAAGAAACTAGACAGGAGACAGAAAGTCAGTCATTTTTCAATCCCATTAATTTTGAATGTGTTTGCAAAGTGTCCGCCCATGAGCGTTTTATGGTCTCTGTGGCAAAACCGTTTTTTTTTTTTAACTGGACACAAAGTCGGACATGCTTATTGCACAATCTGCTGCCCAGCATGTGAAACAGGATCCCTCCAGAGATTGGAGGGAGAGCCAAGAAACCGTGGTATTAAGAGGCATATGATGAATGACATACAGTATATCAATAGAATAAAGATAACCACATTCAGAATGCAGGATATTACACAAACAGTAGATAAACAGGAGGGACTTGTTTATGTGACTACATTGCGAACTAGCCTACAGAGCCATTTCAGTTTCTACAGTATATTAGTAAGTGATAGATTTTACTACATTTAAACTACTTGCAGATATTTCTTTAACCACTTTCATCATGGCTTGAGAGAGTCATCTGAGAAAATCTATAGCGCATGTACAGTGTGTGTTTAAGCTTGGTGGATAACTTTAACACATTGGACTAATGTAATACCATTTTTAGAGGTGCTCAAGACTATTGAAGAAGGTGATGCTGATGAAGTGACAAAAAAGCGTATTCATGAGGGTAAAGAAAAGCCTGGAGCTTTATGGCATATTTATGCTGCTAAGGATGCAGAAAAGATCCGTGAGCTGCTTAGAAAGGTATGGTTTTGGTGTTATATCCAAGGGTATTGGTGATATTTTATTACAAGATTATAGTGTAGTTAATATTTTTTTTTTTTTTTTGTTATAGGTTGGTGATGAACAGGGGCAAGAAAATCCACTAGATCATGATCCGATACATGATCAAAGTTGGTATTTAGATCAATCGTTACGTAAGCGTCTCTATGATGAATATGGAGTGCAAGGCTGGGCAATTGTACAGTTCCTGGGAGATGCTGTGTTCATTCCTGCTGGAGCACCACATCAGGTATAACAGTGTACTTCTCTTTTTCTTTTTTCTTATAAAAATAGAGTAATAGACTGATATTACATGTAAATAACCTGCCGTCCACCAGGATATTCTGTGTGTTGATTAGCTTTCATGATAGTTCAGTGCCATTGAGTGCAAGCTATAGTGTTATATACTGTATATTGGTGGCATTTAAGATAATTCTTCATGATGATGTCCGGCTCCAGCTGGACCACTGGCACAAAGTTACATCACATCGGGTACTACTGTTGCAGTCACACATTCTATTTAATGTTTTTATTCATTCTGATTATAGTTTTGTCATCTTGAATCATGGCTGATGTGTCCTACCTGCCTCTTGCCTTGCATAGGAACTTCATAATTTACCTAATGAGAATTTGTAATGGTGACTTAACCGTTTATAGGTGTTGTTCAAGACAAGGTATTGATGGCCTGTGTTTGGTATAAGCCATCAGTGTCAGGTCTGTGAGCGACTGACACCTGGCACCCTCACCGATCAACTGCTTCAGATTCCAGAAGATAATGGCTCCATACATTGTATATGGCTGTAACTGGAGTTTGGCCGCTTAGCTTCCATTTAGATGTATGAGCACTGAGTTTCAATAGAATGATGTGACCATTGCACATTGTATGATGCCATCTACTTACACGCACTTCTAAGTTCTTGCACCTCAGCTGTCAAACACTGAGCACAACCATCTCTCTGATATTGACTGACCATCAGTATCTAATAGTGGACAATACTTCTGCAGTATCTGTACCTGATTGTCTGTCTGAGAGGTGCTACATGTTCACTATCATGATACTTTAATCGTATCTTTTTATACAGTGTAATGTAATTGGGAACTAAACGCTCTCACTTTCTAAATAACATCACACTGATCTAAAGGACCAAGGTTGCGTGATTGTTTTCCTACACTAATAATCTTTACATTATACTTAATTTATTTTTTTTTCTGTAGGTCCACAACCTATACAGTTGTATAAAAGTGGCAGAAGATTTTGTTTCTCCAGAACATGTGAAACATTGCTTCCGCCTGACACAGGAATTTAGGCACTTGTCAAATACGCACACAAACCATGAGGACAAACTACAGGTATAGTTACCTAGATTGTTAATAAGGGCCAGTTCTGTTTCTTAAGTTACTGTACGCTTTACCTTTAAATTGAAAATGCCGTAATAGTTTTTTTTTCTCACACTTTTATTTATTAAGTATTTAAAAACTATTGACTCATCTTTTAGATTTTTTTTTTTTTTTTGCATTTTAGAAAGCAAAAGTACAAGTGAACATTTTTTTTTTAATAGTCTTCCTTTTAAAAAGAATTCTGACATTTTGTTGTAAAACCTGAGCAACTCCTTCACTTCATTGGCTGTCCTTCTGATTCTGACATAGATCTAACAGTACGCTGTCCCTAGGCACATGATCTTTTTCTGCTCTCTCTTTCTTATCCCTGTGTTAGCAATGATATAATGGAGAGGTTGTACATGACAGATCAGAGGACATCTACAAAAAAAAAATGGAGAAAGTGTTTCTTGCATAATATTGCCAGTAGAAGTCTGCCCCTAAAAGAGTAATTCTATGTGTTTGCGTTCACTGACACTGCAAACCTTTAGCAGGCTGGGAGCGCTTACCATGCATCTTCACCCATTGATGGATTCTTCACCTGCTGTAGCTTAGCTCAAGTTTGTTGGGAGACAAAGGTTCTGGGATGAGAATGGGAGCCTTCTCTTTCATCACAAGTGGGGAGAGGAACAATTCTTCCAGAGGGTTCTTGGGATGCCATGAGGAAGTACAAGCTGTCCGATATAATCCTTAGTGTCTTGACTAACTTAGATGCCAGCAATGACTTGTTGGACATTGAGAGACTGCGCAACAGGAGTATAGGGTTTATACTGATGACATATCCGCAGAATCGCGTTGTTGGGATCGAACACCTGAACCCTGCACTGATCAGCTGATTCAGCTGTAAATAAGGTATACTTCCAGAATCAAATGAATGGGAGCAGAGCTGCAGTTTCCTGATGCTACTGCTACAGAGTAGGGCTTTATACAATGTATACATCTTCTGTACACTGTAGTGTGGTGGTGCTGGGGAATTGCACCTCTGCTCCCATTCACTCGAATAGACAAAGAGCTGCTTTTGGCTGTATACCATGTATATGGCTTCCAGCTTCCCAATCGGCTGACTGCTGCGGGGTCCTGCTGCTGGATTCCTAGCGATCCAAGGGTGCGGGGAAAAATAGTGAGGAATTTGGTGTGGAATTTTCCACGCTGAAAATAAAGCCTCCCATTGATTTCAATGGGTTTTGCTAGCTTTTTTCCCACTAGTGGCATTTTCCACTAGCGGAAAAAAAAACAAACTAGCAGAACCCATTGAAATCAATGGGAGGCTTTATTTTCAGCGTGGAAAATTCCACACCAAATTCCTCTGTGTGAATGGACCCTTTACTGATGAGTGACCAGTATCTATTATGCCTGAAGCTAGATGAGCGCTAGTGAGGGCAACAGCAACCTGGGCACATAAAGCTCATATCCAGCATGTATTACTGCCATATGAGGAAAGTCTAAAGCTATAGACGCAGCTTGCAATTTGTGTACCTGAAACTGAATAAAGGTAGATTCCTGAAACCTAGGGCAATTCTTTAATTCAAGGTAAGTACGAATATGTATAATCAGTTTCCACATCAGAGGTTTTCTAATGTTCACAATAGGTTGTCATAAAAAATAAAATGGTACATTTGGTGCTTATTTAGGGAAAACTTGAATTTAGATCACGCCTAAAAAGTATTTTGGGTTTTGTTTTGTTTTTTTTCTTCTCCTTACCTTTTTGTTGTTTTGCTTTTATTTCAGGTGAAGAACATTATCTACCATGCAGTCAAAGATGCTGTTGGCACGCTTCGCGCTCACGAGTCTAAACTGGCGAGAACATAGAAAACATTTCTTTTATACTCTTGGAAAATCGAAACAGGAGCCTCCTTCACGTTTTGGATTTGTCACTTTGACTAGAGGCAAACGTCTAAACAGTGTGGCTCTATTGTACAACCCAGACACTGTTTTCTATACAGCCTCATGATCACATGTACTATAGACATGTCTCACTTATGCACTTGACTGAAAGGCGTCTATTTTCTGTTGCTGCCTTCAGCTTTAACCACATGAGCTCTGGAAAACTGTGCTTCTAGTACAAATCTGGACTAAAAACTTAGAAGAGCATGTTTGGCTTCTCGGGCATAGTTTTCCAGTCTTGGAGAAATCTACAAAACCAATTCAAGATGAACTAACATAGTTAATGCATAAAAACAAAACCTCTTCACGTTGCACCCAGATGTCTAACACAATGGATAATTTACTCTTTGTCCATGTAGTTCTTTGCAATACAATTCAACTTGTTAAACCTTTATAAATAGCATAGTTCAATATGCTAGCTCGAAATAAGCGGAGGGTGCTGATACAGCTTTTACTAGGGAAAGCTTGGGATTGGAAATGTATTTATTAAGAACAATAGGTTTGTAGCGGAGCAGTTACTCTTTCATGAAGTTAGACGTTTTTAGACCTTTTGAAGACCATCTCCGTTTTCCTGCATTTCCAGAAAGGCACATTGCATTTAGTCTTCCTTTCAATTGACTTTTCATATAAGAGCGTACATAATGGTGTAGGGTCAGAGTCCCCAAAACTGGCCGAGCGTTTGTGTTGACCAGAGTAAGCCATTATTGGTCATCTTTCCACAGCGTTGGCATTAAGTGTATATAGTTGCTGTAGCAACTTCATGAGAAAATGTTCGGCACATTATCCATTTCATTCACCAGTTCTACCCATCCATTGCAAAGCGGTATTTTTAGCCACTGAAATATTTTGAGAATAATGTTTGAGACAAATCCGTTTGAGTCAGACATCATTGTTTTACAGAGCTTTCCATATTGACTCTTGGAAGGTGACCATTTCTCCGCCTGTATTGTTGTGCCACTTTGCAGGTCTGTTTATATATTCAGTTACACACGTTTTTTAAGTGAATTACTGTAGATTACTTTTAATTTGACTTCCTGTACTTTGATTTTGTGAAGGGCTGACTAGGGTTTCCATGTTCTTATTAAAGTACAATGAATCTCTAACCTGAGAAGTTTTGGTTTTTTCACTTCGAATACCTAGTAATGTGTGTGGGAAACCATACACAAAGCCAGAAAATTACTAAAGGAGAATGGAAAGTGTAAAAGAAAGATGTCCCCTTCCTTCTGGATCCAGTTCTGATTTTGTATTGGGCACCGAAATGGCATACTTTAAAATTTTAATTTTCACTTTGTACATTAATTTTTGGGAAGCATTTTTTAGGCTCAAAATGATACATTCCTTGAGGGGTCTAGTTTCTAAAATGGGGTTACACTTGAGGGGTTTCCATTGTATTGGTACTTTAGGGGCTCAGCAGATGCGACATGGCACCTAAACACTATTCCTGCGACATCTGCCCTCCAAGAGCCAAGTAGCTCTTTCCATTCTGAGCCCTCCCATGTTCCCATACAGAAGTTTACAGTCACATATGGGGTATTGCTGTGTTCAGGAGAAGTTGTGTAACAAACTGTTGTGTTTTCTCTGCTTTAACTACTTGCAAAAAATTTAAATGTGGCGCTAAATGGACAGATTATTGGGGGAAAAAATAATTTTTATTTTCATGCCCCAATGTTAATAAAATCTATGAAACAGCTGTGAGGTCAAAATGCTCACTATACCCCAAGATAAATTCTATGAGGGGTGTAGTTTCCAAAATGGGGTCACTTTTTAGGGGTTTCCATTGTACTGGCACTTTAATAGCTCTTTCATGTAAATTTTCATGTAAATAATTTTTTTGTATTAAAAACTAGGGCTCCAAGTGTATATGTAGAATGACTTCTACAAGGTACTGTGATTAGATTTATAACAAATTTACTACTGACAGACTCTTTAGTTGCAAAGGTATTTATTGAAATATATCATGAATACAGAACACAAGGTAAACATGAAAATAGTTACATAATCAGCGCAAGAATGCCGAGTAAAGCATAAAAAATGTCAGAAACTGACAGACTCCTTTTAATGTGTGGCTAAGGCTGCTTTCACACGTCAGTATTTGGTCAGTGATTTTTATCAGTGATTTTGAGCCAAAACTAGGAGTGGGTTAAAAATGCAGAACAGGTACAAATCTTTCTATTATACCTGATCCCTGTCTCCACTCCACTCCTAATTTTGGCTCACAATCATTGAACAAAATCACTGACCAAACACTGACATGTGAAAGCAGCCTTAAAGTGTACCTACCCTTTCCATAACGTGAACAACAGTATTTGTGATCTGGATTCTGATCAGTGTTCAGAATATCGGACAAAAATGGGTACCCCCCCCAAACGAAAAAATATTAAAACGTAGCTTTTATTATCTCATGAATAAAAGTAGGACGTGTCCCTATAGTGCATTTAAAAAGTGAGAAAAGGACCTCCAATAAACAATATACTGGTCCCAATTCTAAGGTCTACTAGTGCAGGTATTCTTAACGCAACCAACTCCCCACAAACCTCGTTCCCACGTTCCCTATTCCGGTCACTGCCAGGGTATGTGATTAAGGGGTGTATAGGTAACTCCCTGATGAATGTAGGGCTGTAATACCCACTCAATTAACATGAAGGAAGGTCTTTAAGCTGCACTGATATACATAGACTGCAATCCAGGGTCAGACTGCACAGTACCGCTACCTAATACTAGATCCTTCCCTTCCAATGCAGTGGTATGTAGATAACTAGCCCTAGTCTGGCACACACAGTGCCTACAGATTATATGCCCTCATATTACAGTATATGCCCAGTGTTCAGAATAGTCTTGTCATGTTCCTCTACCTCAATACTGTGATCAGTCATCTTCTCCTTCTTGAGGAATGACAGGAAAAGGATATCTTACAAAGTGTAGGCTGTGAAATCACTACTGATAATGCTCAGTGTTTATAGAGTACCTCTCATTTTATCTAACTTTTTTGAATAAGGGGGCATTCACACTACCGTTAGTGTCCACTCAGCAGTGTCCGTGGCTATTGTCCGTACAAGATTTTAGCAACTGGCACTAGCTGGTCCGTTTGCAATTTCCATTCACTTCAATGGGATTTTATCGTGTCCGTTTACAACCATGTCTGTTTTTTCAAGCGGATAAAAAAAATCCTACATGCAGGACTTTGAAAAAATGGACAGAAAGTGTCAGTTAATTTATTTATTTTTTTTAAACATTGAGTTCTATGGGCAACAGACATATTACTGACAGTAACTGATAGCCATCAGTTACTGTCCATTTGTGTCTGTTATGATAGGTGTCCATTTTTTTATTTTTTTTTTTTTTTTAAAAGAGAACCGTTCATGGTTTGGGGCACAGGCAGTTCTATATACTGCTGGAAAGCTGACAGTGTGCTGAATTCAGCGCACTGTCAGCTTTCCCGATCTGTGCCTCGGGTGAAGAGCTATCGGTCCCGGTACCGTAGATCTTTACAGTCAGAAGGGCTTTCCTGACAGTCTGTCAAGAACGTCCTTCTCCACAGCAGAGCCTATCGCGCTGTACAGTGTGAGCGGGGAGGAACGCCCCCTCCCCTCCTGATAATACTCGTCTATGGACAAGCACTGTGAGCAGAGGGAGGGGACTTTCCTCCCCGCTCACACAGTACAGTGCGATAGGCGCTGCTGTGGAGAAGGACGTTCCCTGCTGACTGTCAGAAACACCCTTCTGACTGTAAAGTGCTACAGTACCGGCACTGAAAGCTATTTACCCGGGGCACAATTCAGGAAAGCCGACAGTGCGCTGAATTCAGCGCACTGTCAGCTTTCTGGCAGTATATAACACTGCATGTGCCCAAAAGTGGTGAAAGGTCCTCTTTAAGCAGACACCAACGGTAGTGTGAACCCTACCTAAGCTGTCATATTTGTATACATAATAAATAACACTATTTAGATTTTGATTAAAGGAATATACCAGACATAGGGAGCCTTAACACAGAGTTTACGCTCCACTCATTCTGAACGTAAACTCATTCCGAATGAGCAGCGTTAAAACAGATCCCATTGATTTCTATGGGTGCCGGCATACGCGTGCTACCCATTGAAATCAATAGGAGGCTTTTTTTACCTATACGTAAGGTAACTTAGTATCACATTGAAAGCAATAGGTAAAAAAGCCTCCCATTGAGTGCAATGGGTAGCGCACGTAAGACAGAACCCATTGAACTCAATGGGATTCTGTTTTACTGCGCTCATTCTGACACGTGATTACGTGTCAGAATGAGCAGAGCGTTACTCCGTCTGAAAGCAGCCAAACATTGCTGACCAAACTGAAAACCTCATCCTACAAATGATGCAAGCATGGTAGAAATCTAAAATGTTACACCATCACAAACCACAGCAGACCTTAAGAACTGCATATGATCCGCCGGCCATGATTAAACAGCACAGGCTGCACATGGATGTCATCTGTGTGCCGCTAATGCACCAGCCGCGCTCCCAGGTCCTATTCATCGGGGCCAGCGAGCACGGCCGCAAAACCAGTTAGGAATAGGACCTGTCCTGAGTTATGCAAACAGACTGTCGGCCCACACACAGATCTTTGGAAATCATGGCCGTGTGCACGGATCGATAGAAATGAATAGGCCAATGTGCTATCTGAAAAAAAAAAATGTTATGTGCATGGGACCTTATGATTATAAAACACATAACATAAACAGAAATGTTAGGTACCCCCGTGTGGCTATAAGTCACCCCTATCCAAAAAATAGCGTTATTTATCCTATATGGTGAAAGCCATAAAAAATATACCACAATGTACAAAATAACATTTTGTTCCTCAAAAAATATCAAAAAAAGTGATCAAAAAGTCATACAAACCAAACATTGGTACCAATAAAAAGAAAAACTTGTCCTGTACATAAAGAGACCTGACATATATCCGTCAACAAAACAGTAAAAAAAAAAAGTTATAGTTGACAGAATACGGCGACTCCAGGAAAATCATTCATTTTAAAAAAAAAGTGATATTTTATTTCTAAAAGTGGTAAAACGTAATAAAAGCAATATAAATATGGTATCGCCGTAATCGTACTGACCTGCTGGGCAAAGCCGCCATGCCATTTTTAATGCAGAATGAATGCCGTAGAAACAAAATGCAAAACCTTATAATAGAATGGGGATTTTCCAAACGGACCCCCAAAAAATGTTAATAAAAGCCGGTCAAACATTATATGTTTCTGAATGATGGTAAATGAAAGTCCAACTAGTTGATTTCTTTGAATTTTCTTTGTACCTGGGTGATCTGTGGTACTTTGTGCAGGTGTATCTGTACCACACTAGTCCTCTCCCTTTAATAACCTCCATATTTCTGTGCTCCCTAGTACTTTCTGCAGGTGTATCTGTACCAACTAGTAGATAACTTTAATATCCTCCATATTTATGTGCTCTCCAGTACTTTGTGCAGGTGTATCTGTAGCACATTAGTCCTCTCCCTTTAATATCCTCCATATTTATGTACTCTCTAGTACTTTCTGCAGGTGTATCAGTCCACACTAGCACATCCCTTTAATATCCTCCATATTTATGTACTCTCTAGTACTTTGTGCAGGTGTATCTGTAGCACATTAGTCCTCTCCCTTTAATAACCTCCATATTTATGTGCTCTCTAGTACTTTGTGCAGGTGTATCTGTAGCACATTAGTCCTCTCCCTTTAATAACCTCCATATTTATGTGCTCTCTAGTACTTTGTGCAGGTGTATCTGTAGCACATTAGTCCTCTCCCTTTAATAACCTCCATATTTAGGTGCTCTCTAGTACTTTGTGCAGGTGTATCTGTACCACACTAGTCCTCTCCCTTTAATATTCTCCATATTTCTGTGCTCCCTAGTACTTTGTGCAGGTGTATCTGTAGCATATTAGTCCTCTCCCTTTAATAACCTCCATATTTATGTGCTCTCTAGTACTTTGTGCAGGTGTATCTGTACCACACTAGTCCTCTCCCTTTAATATCCTCCATATTTATGTGCTCTCCAGTACTTTGTGCAGGTGTATCTGTAGCACACTAGTACATCCCTTTAATATCCTCCATATTTATGTGCTCTCTAGTACTTTGTGCAGGTGTATCTGTACAACACTAGTCCTCTCCCTTTAATAACCTCCATATTTCTGTGCTCCCTAGTACTTTCTGCAGGTGTATCTGTACCAACTAGTAGATCCCTTTAATATCCTCCATATTTATGTGCTCTCCAGTACTTTGTGCAGGTGTATCTGTAGCACATTAGTCCTCTCCCTTTAATATCCTCCATATTTATGTACTCTCTAGTACTTTCTGCAGGTGTATCAGTCCACACTAGCACATCCCTTTAATATCCTCCATATTTATGTACTCTCTAGTACTTTGTGCAGGTGTATCTGTAGCACATTAGTCCTCTCCCTTTAATAACCTCCATATTTATGTGCTCTCTAGTACTTTGTGCAGGTGTATCTGTAGCACATTAGTCCTCTCCCTTTAATAACCTCCATATTTAGGTGCTCTCTAGTACTTTGTGCAGGTGTATCTGTACCACACTAGTCCTCTCCCTTTAATATTCTCCATATTTCTGTGCTCCCTAGTACTTTGTGCAGGTGTATCTGTAGCACATTAGTCCTCTCCCTTTAATAACCTCCATATTTATGTGCTCTCTAGTACTTTGTGCAGGTGTATCTGTACCACACTAGTCCTCTCCCTTTAATATCCTCCATATTTATGTGCTCTCCAGTACTTTGTGCAGGTGTATCTGTAGCACACTAGTACATCCCTTTAATATCCTCCATATTTATGTGCTCTCTAGTACTTTTGCAGGTGTATCTATACCACGCTAGTCCTCTCCCTTTAATATCCTCCATATTTCTGTGCTCCCTAGTACTTTGTGCAGGTGTATCTGTAGCACACTAGTACATCCCTTTAATAACCTCCATATTTATGTGCTCTCTAGTACTTTGTGCAGGTGTATGTGTACCACACTAGTCCTCTCCCTTTAATATCCTCCATATTTATGTGCTCTCCAGTACTTTGTGCAGGTGTATCTGTAGCACACTGGTACATCCCTTTAATATCCTCCATATTTATGTGCTCTCTACTACTTTGTGCAGGTGTATCTGTAGCACACTAGTACATCCCTTTAATAATCTCCATATTTATGTGCTCTCCAGTACTTTGTGCAGGTGTATCTGTAGCACACTAGTACATCCCTTTAATAATCTCCATATTTATGTGCTCTCCAGTACTTTCTGCAGGTGTATCTGTAGCACATTAGTAGATCCCTTTAATAACCTCCATATTTATGTGTTCTCTAGTACTTTCTGCAGGTGTATCTGTAGCACATTAGTCCTCTCCCTTTAATATCCTCCATATTTATGTGCTCTCCAGTACTTTGTGCAGGTGTATCTGTAGCACACTAGTACATCCCTTTAATATCCTCCATATTTATGTGCTCTCTAGTACTTTCTGCAGGTGTATCTGTACCACACTAGTCCTCTCCCTTTAATAACCTCCATATTTCTGTTCTCCCTAGTACTTTGTGCAGGTGTATCTGTAGCACACTAGTACATCCCTTTAATAATCTCCATATTTATGTGCTCTCCAGTACTTTGTGCAGGTGTATCTGTACCACACTAGTCCTCTCCCTTTAATATTCTCCATATTTCTGTGCTCCCTAGTACTTTGTGCAGGTGTATCTGTAGCATATTAGTCCTCTCCCTTTAATAACCTCCATATTTATGTGCTCTCTAGTACTTTGTGCAGGTGTATCTGTACCACACTAGTCCTCTCCCTTTAATATCCTCCATATTTATGTGCTCTCCAGTACTTTGTGCAGGTGTATCTGTAGCACACTAGTACATCCCTTTAATATCCTCCATATTTATGTGCTCTCTAGTACTTTGTGCAGGTGTATCTGTACCACACTAGTCCTCTCCCTTTAATAACCTCCATATTTCTGTGCTCCCTAGTACTTTCTGCAGGTGTATCTGTACCAACTAGTAGATCCCTTTAATATCCTCCATATTTATGTGCTCTCCAGTACTTTGTGCAGGTGTATCTGTAGCACATTAGTCCTCTCCCTTTAATATCCTCCATATTTATGTACTCTCTAGTACTTTCTGCAGGTGTATCAGTCCACACTAGCACATCCCTTTAATATCCTCCATATTTATGTACTCTCTAGTACTTTGTGCAGGTGTATCTGTAGCACATTAGTCCTCTCCCTTTAATAACCTCCATATTTATGTGCTCTCTAGTACTTTGTGCAGGTGTATCTGTAGCACATTAGTCCTCTCCCTTTAATAACCTCCATATTTAGGTGCTCTCTAGTACTTTGTGCAGGTGTATCTGTACCACACTAGTCCTCTCCCTTTAATATTCTCCATATTTCTGTGCTCCCTAGTACTTTGTGCAGGTGTATCTGTAGCACATTAGTCCTCTCCCTTTAATAACCTCCATATTTATGTGCTCTCTAGTACTTTGTGCAGGTGTATCTGTACCACACTAGTCCTCTCCCTTTAATATCCTCCATATTTATGTGCTCTCCAGTACTTTGTGCAGGTGTATCTGTAGCACACTAGTACATCCCTTTAATATCCTCCATATTTATGTGCTCTCTAGTACTTTTGCAGGTGTATCTATACCACGCTAGTCCTCTCCCTTTAATATCCTCCATATTTCTGTGCTCCCTAGTACTTTGTGCAGGTGTATCTGTAGCACACTAGTACATCCCTTTAATAACCTCCATATTTATGTGCTCTCTAGTACTTTGTGCAGGTGTATGTGTACCACACTAGTCCTCTCCCTTTAATATCCTCCATATTTATGTGCTCTCCAGTACTTTGTGCAGGTGTATCTGTAGCACACTGGTACATCCCTTTAATATCCTCCATATTTATGTGCTCTCTACTACTTTGTGCAGGTGTATCTGTAGCACACTAGTACATCCCTTTAATAATCTCCATATTTATGTGCTCTCCAGTACTTTGTGCAGGTGTATCTGTAGCACACTAGTACATCCCTTTAATAATCTCCATATTTATGTGCTCTCCAGTACTTTCTGCAGGTGTATCTGTAGCACATTAGTAGATCCCTTTAATAACCTCCATATTTATGTGTTCTCTAGTACTTTCTGCAGGTGTATCTGTAGCACATTAGTCCTCTCCCTTTAATATCCTCCATATTTATGTGCTCTCCAGTACTTTGTGCAGGTGTATCTGTAGCACACTAGTACATCCCTTTAATATCCTCCATATTTATGTGCTCTCTAGTACTTTCTGCAGGTGTATCTGTACCACACTAGTCCTCTCCCTTTAATAACCTCCATATTTCTGTTCTCCCTAGTACTTTGTGCAGGTGTATCTGTAGCACACTAGTACATCCCTTTAATAACCTCCATATTTATGTGCTCTCTAGTACTTTGTGCAGGTGTATCTGTAGCACACTAGTCCTCTCCTTTTAATATCCTCCATATTTATGTGCTCTCTAGTACTTTGTGCAGGTGTATCTGTAGCACACTAGTACATCCCTTTAATAATCTCCATATTTATGTGCTCTCCAGTACTTTGTGCAGGTGTATCTGTAGCACATTAGTAGATCCCTTTAATAACCTCCATATTTATGTGCTCTCTAGTACTTTGTGCAGGTGTATCTGTAGCACACTAGTCCTCTCCCTTTAATAACCTCCATATTTATGTGCTCTCTAGTACTTTGTGCAGGTGTATCTGTACCACACTAGTCCTCTCCCTTTAATATCCTCCATATTTATGTGCTCTCCAGTACTTTGTGCAGGTGTATCTGTAGCACACTAGTACATCCCTTTAATATCCTCCATATTTATGTGCTCTCTAGTACTTTGTGCAGGTGTATCTATACCACGCTAGTCCTCTCCCTTTAATATCCTCCATATTTCTGTGCTCCCTAGTACTTTGTGCAGGTGTATCTGTAGCACACTAGTACATCCCTTTAATAACCTCCATATTTATGTGCTCTCTAGTACTTTGTGCAGGTGTATCTGTACCACACTAGTCCTCTCCCTTTAATATCCTCCATATTTATGTGCTCTCCAGTACTTTGTGCAGGTGTATCTGTAGCACACTGGTACATCCCTTTAATATCCTCCATATTTATGTGCTCTCTACTACTTTGTGCAGGTGTATCTGTGGCACATTAGTCCTCTCCCTTTAATATCCTCCATATTTATGTGCTCTCTAGTACTTTGTGCAGGTGTATCTGTAGCACACTAGTACATCCCTTTAATATCCTCCATATTTATGTGCTCTCTAGTACTTTGTGCAGGTGTATCTGTACCACACTAGTCCTCTCCCTTTAATAACCTCCATATTTCTGTTCTCCCTAGTACTTTGTGCAGGTGTATCTGTAGCACACTAGTCCTCTCCCTTTAATAACCTCCATATTTCTGTTCTCCCTAGTACTTTGTGCAGGTGTATCTGTAGCACACTAGTACATCCCTTTAATATCCTCCATATTTATGTGCTCTCTAGTACTTTGTGCAGGTGTATCTGTAGCACACTAGTACATCCCTTTAATAATCTCCATATTTATGTGCTCTCCAGTACTTTGTGCAGGTGTATCTGTAGCACACTAGTACATCCCTTTAATAATCTCCATATTTATGTGCTCTCCAGTACTTTCTGCAGGTGTATCTGTAGCACATTAGTAGATCCCTTTAATAACCTCCATATTTATGTGTTCTGTAGTACTTTCTGCAGGTGTATCTGTAGCACATTAGTCCTCTCCCTTTAATATCCTCCATATTTATGTGCTCTCCAGTACTTTGTGCAGGTGTATCTGTAGCACACTAGTACATCCCTTTAATAATCTCCATATTTATGTGCTCTCCAGTACTTTCTGCAGGTGTATCTGTAGCACATTAGTAGATCCCTTTAATAACCTCCATATTTATGTGCTCTCTAGTACTTTGTGCAGGTGTATCTGTAGCACACTAGTACATCCCTTTAATATCCTCCATATTTATGTGCTCTCTAGTACTTTGTGCAGGTGTATCTGTAGCACATTAGTAGATCCCTTTAATAACCTCCATATTTATGTGCTCTCTAGTACTTTGTGCAGGTGTATCTGTAGCACACTAGTACATCCCTTTAATATCCTCCATATTTATGTGCTCCCTAGTACTTTGTGCAGGTGTATCTGTAGCACATTAGTCCTCTCCCTTTAATATCCTCCATATTTATGTGCTCCCTAGTACTTTGTGCAGGTGTATCTGTACCACATTAGTCCTCTCCCTTTAATATCCTCCATATTTATGTGCTCCCTAGTACTTTGTGCAGGTGTATCTGTACCACATTAATCCTCTCCCTTTAATATCCTCCATATTTATGTGCTCTCTAGTACTTTGTGCAGGTGTATCTGTAGCACACTAGTCCTCTCCCTTTAATATCCTCCATATTTATGTGCTCTCTAGTACTTTGTGCAGGTGTATCTGTACCACACTAGTACATCCCTTTAATAACCTCCATATTTATGTGCTCTCTAGTACTTTGTGCAGGTATATCTGTAGTATATTTAGTCCTCTCCCTTTAATACGTTGTCTGCCTTCTCCCAGCAGTGGTTGTCCATGAGGCTGTCAGTGTAGTCTCTGAGCCGTCCTGCAGCTGCCACCATAGCCCGCCCCATCCCTGACTGGTCCTACTTCCCCCGCGCTCAGCTGGTTCTGAGCGACATCCGATTTTTTTTTGCCCTCCGACAGTAAGTACCTCATCGCACCGCGGCCTTTAACACACAGCCCCACCTCCCGGATTGCTGCAGAGACTTTGCCTTTACGGATTTACCAGAGTCCGGGATTGTAATCCCAGCATCCCCGAAAAGGAGAGCTGTGTCCCGGGCATCCTGTGCTGTGACTCGGCCCGCTAGCCCGGGAGCGCCCGCTGGGCACAGGCAGGATGGTGTCCTGGATCATCTCCAGACTGGTGGTGTAAGTAGCCTATGTGTATATATATATATATATATATATATATATATATATATATATATATATATATATCTACATGTGTGCTGGCGGGGGAGGGGCAGGTGACATCTCTGACAGCTCACATATTAGCCCTGGACTGTGATGTATTGGGGAGGCTTTATGCAGTGGTGCTGTATACATGTATACAGTGCATGGGTCTCATCATGTCTGCAGGGCCTGATTCCTCATTCCTCATCACATATATATATATATGTGTGTGTGTATATATATTATAATTATTTTATTTTATATATAATTGTTTTTTGCAAATCCTCAGATTTTTTATTTTGCCAAGGGGTTATCTTCTATCTGATGACTTTGTGATGGAAATGCTGCGACATGTTGTCCGGAGAGGCCTCTTCACATAGCACATGGTGATGGGGGTGCAGGCCTCGCTGTATCCTCCACTGTGTCAGTATTAGGATAGGCTGCAGTTATACAATATACAGATGACAGGGCTGCTGTCTGTATCAGCCTCTCATGTCAGGCACGAAGATGGACTTGTATATGTGGACACAATACTGGGTTCATGTCTGTGGTGTGCCATAAAATAGACAGGGTGGCCGACCGTCTCTGGTGGGTCAGTACATGATGCACATGTCCACTACTCACCTCTCCTGTCATCTTCCAGGGTCACCACTCCTTTATTATGAGTTTACAGACATTATTGAGACTTCCTATTATATAAATCGTCTTCTGATCATATCCAGAACCTCCTCTTATAAAGAGCCCAAATCTTCATGGTTTTGAGCATATATGATGACACTTGAGGTATGGACCAAGTGTTTTGTGTAGAAAATCGGACAGGTGACTATGGCGAGTTGATGTGTCAGTGTTCACTGCGTATTCTGGTTGTTCTACTCTCGGACAGTACATGGATATTATTCTTGTGAATAAGGACTGATGAGGTATAATGTTATTATAGGTACATTGAGGGTTATTTAGCATTTCAACACATATTTTGTGCGATTTTCACTTGTACCTTTTACCTCTTGCCAATACTTGTATTTAACTTATCAAAAGGCATATCTGCATCATAAATCGTGCACAGAATTCACTGCTTGGAATCCCATGGCTGTCTGACATGATGTGATTCTATGATTTTTATACTCTATGTACTGGAGTGTATTTTTAGACTAGGCGCAGATTGTTAATAACACCAAGTAATTCACGACCCTTTTCCCGACATTTCAAAGTGTTGAAGAGAGTGAATTTTCTGAGAAAACAGGTGCAAATGAATAGTACATCTTACACAAGTCCTAAAAACCATGAAAAAGGGCAAAGTTAGACTACAAAAGGTGCAAATGGCTTGTTAAATGTGTCCTTATGTGTCCCCCATATATATGTACCTACTACGGCTCAATCCAGTGTACCCTCACAATGACCCTATGTGAAAACTAAACCTACAGATCAGAGAATACATTATAGGTTCAATATGGCTAAAGAATCAAAGACCTGTACAACAAACTGTCTGCATTTCTTGTCCATGAGCTAACATTGTTCTGTTCCATCTAAGGAGCCTAACAACAAAAATGGCCGCAGCACCCAGTCCATCACATGGCTGAAGCCAACAGCATCCAACAGATCCCATTGACTGTAATGAGATCTGTGCAGTGTCAGTCCTTTTATTAGTCCAAATAGTTCAACGTATTGTGTGTATCAGCTTCTGGGAACAGCTGATCAGTGGGGGTGTTGGTTGCCAGACACTTACTGATCTGATATTAGTGACCTATATTTTAGAATAGGTCGTCCATATTTTTAGCCAGGAAAACCCCTTTAATCTTGATCCTTCAGGTCTCAAAGTTGTCAGTAACTACATTTTAGTGGAGACATAGCATCTTTATTCGCAACGTGTGTAAGCATATAGTCAGCTATGTGACCAACATGGCATAATTGTATTGTCACTGTATACCCCTATGGAGCGGCAGCCCTCACAATTAGAGATGAGCGAACAGTGTTCTATCGAACACATGTTCGATCGGATATCAGGGTGTTCACCATGTTCGAATCGAATCGAACACCACGTGGTAAAGTGCGCCAAAATTCGATTCCCCTCCCACCTTCCCTGGCGCCTTTTTTGCACCAATAACAGCGCAGGGGAGGTGGGACAGGAACTACGACACCGGGGGCATTGAAAAAAATTGGAAAAAGTCATTGGCTGCCGAAATCAGGTGACCTCCATTTTAGACGAATAGTGGATTTCAAATCCGGGTCATATGAGAATTGTGAACTTTGTGACTATGAGACAGGGATAGCTGTACAGGCAGGGATAGCTAGGGATAACCTTTATTTAGGGGGGAATGTTATTAAAAATAACTTTTTGGGGCTCTATCGGGTGTGTAATTGTGATTTTTGTGAGATAAACTTTTTCCCATAGGGATGCATTGGCCAGCGCTGATTGGCCGAATTCCGTACTCTGGCCAATCAGTGCTGGCCAATGCATTCTATTAGCTTGATGAAGCAGAGTGTGCACAAGGGTTCAAGCGCACCCTCGGCTCTGATGTAGCAGAGCCGAGGCTGTACAAGGGTTCAAGCGCACCCTCGGCTCTGATGTAGGAGAGCCGAGGGTGCACTTGAACCCTTGTGCACCCTCAGCTCTGCTACATCAGAGCCGAGGGTGCGCTTGAACCCTTGTGCACACTCTGCTTCATCAAGCTAATAGAATGCATTGGCCAGCGCTGATTGGCCAATGTATTCTATTAGCCTGATGAAGTAGAGCTGAATGTGTGTGCTAAGCACACACATTCAGCTCTACTTCATAGGGCTAATAGAATGCATTGGCCAGCGCTGATTGGCCAGAGTACGGAACTCGACCAATCAGCGCTGGCTCTGCTGGAGGAGGCGGAGTCTAAGATCGCTCCACACCAGTCTCCATTCAGGTCCGACCTTAGACTCCGCCTCCTCCGGCAGAGCCAGCGCTGATTGGCCGAAGGCTGGCCAATGCATTCCTATGCGAATGCAGACTTAGCAGTGCTGAGTCAGTTTTGCTCAACTACACATCTGATGCACACTCGGCACTGCTACATCAGATGTAGCAATCTGATGTAGCAGAGCCGAGGGTGCACTAGAACCCCTGTGCAAACTCAGTTCACGCTAATAGAATGCATTGGCCAGCGCTGATTGGCCAATGCATTCTATTAGCCCGATGAAGTAGAGCTGAATGTGTGTGATAAGCACACACATTCAGCACTGCTTCATCACGCCAATACAATGCATTAGCCAGTGCTGATTGGCCAGAGTACGGAATTCGGCCAATCAGCGCTGGCTCTGCTGGAGGAGGCGGAGTCTAAGGTCGGACCTGAATGGAGACTGGTGTGGAGCGATCTTAGACTCCGCCTCCTCCAGCAGAGCCAGCGCTGATTGGTCGAGTTCCGTACTCTGGCCAATCAGCACTGGCCAATGCATTTCTATGGGGAAAAGTTAGCTTGCGAAAATCGCAAACTGACAGGGATTTCCATGAAATAAAGTGACTTTTATGCCCCCAGACATGCTTCCCCTGCTGTCCCAGTGTCATTCCAGGGTGTTGGTATCATTTCCTGGGGTGTCATAGTGGACTTGGTGACCCTCCAGACACGAATTTGGGTTTCCCCCTTAACGAGTTTATGTTCCCCATAGACTATAATGGGGTTCGAAACCCATTCGAACACTCGAACAGTGAGCGGCTGTTCGAATCGAATTTCGAACCTCGAACATTTTAGTGTTCGCTCATCTCTACTCACAATCATATATGTACCATCATAACAATACGTTTTAAAACCTATTCCTTTATGTGTTCCTTTGTGACCATACAATTGGTACATTGTGCACCTTGAAATTCTTATTCTGAGAAGGGATTCCCATTGTCTATAGGCTTTTGGATCAGGAACCAATACTTGTGGGAGTTAATGGTTGTAAGTGAGCCACTATTATTGCACTGATTTCCAGAAAACTAGCATAAGGTATAACATGTATCCTTATAAATGGCTATGTACTATATAGTGCAGTAGGTTATGATGTGATTTAGGGCTGGATAACTGAAAGCTGAGAAGGGTTTTATCCTGGATGGACAGCCTGTCCACACATACACCTTTAAGAAATATGAATGCCATAGAGAAGGTTGGGTCGCTGCCCATTTTCTATTTTTTTTATGTAGATTGTGAGCCCTATATAGGCATCACAATGTACTTTTTTTTTTTTCTATCAGTATGTTTTTGTAGAATGGGAGTAAATCCATGCAAACACAGGGAGAACATACAAACTCCTTGCAGATGTTGTTCCTGGCAAGATTTGAACCCAGGACTCCAGCGCTGCAGTGTTAACCACTGAGCCACCGTGATGCCCCATATCGCTGCCCATTTTCTATCCACAACAGGGGGGACATTCTAGAAATTTTCCAATATATTGCTAGGATATCATCAATGCCATCAATGCCTGTACAGGCTGCAGAACTATTGGAAAATTTACTCTTTCGTTGATACTGAACATATATTGTACAGGATTTCTATACTTTGAGGGGCTGCTTTGCAGGATTACGGTACTTCGAGAACCATTTCTTTTTTTTTTTCATGGGTCTAAAATGTTGAATTGTGGAAGTTTTCACATCTACCAGAAAAAAACATACATGTTACTGTATATGTTTATTTTTATTATTTTTTTTTTTTTTCTAAAAGAATCCAGTTACAGACAGATCCACAGACATAAGACGACTATAGCATGTGTTTCCACAGTAGGTTTAGAAAATACAATAGTGTTTGATAAAAACAAACCAAAAAATCTTTGACAAATAAGGTGTGCGTGTATATGGATTTTATTCACATAATTTTACATTATTGGTCAATATTTTTTATATATTCAGAATGGTAAAGAAATCATCTGAAAATATTGTATTTCTATTTTGTTCATCTGGTTGTTAGCATATTGTACAGTGTGTATACTGCACGTGTATTGCATATAAAGGAGTTAATCTGACGTGTTAGTAGCTGCTTCTCTATAGTCATGCGTTTGTCCTGTCAGCAGAAATTTTTGCTCGATCCCAGAAACTAATCTATTTATTATTCCGGTAACAGAAGACAGATTAAGGCTGACACTTCCTTCTCCGCCATGGTCATTCTTTAGTAAATCTTTATTAAACATGGGCCGGGTTATGTTACAAGTTTTCATGGGACACCTGGGCTAGTAAATACATTTTATATTGTGCAGCCTCTAGAACCATATAATGTGTGTGTAATTCAACACTGGTTTGAGGGACTTCTGGAGATAAATGTGAGCGGAACTAGCACATATCAGACATTTATGGCATACCTTGTGGATATACTGTAAGGCTGAGGCCGTACGATTCAGAAACGCAGCTTTTCTGTTGCAGTTTTTTGAACCAAAGCCAGGAGTGGGTTGAGCAGAAGGGAGAAGTATAAGAATTTCCTATATATTTCCAATTCCATTGGTAGCCATTCTTGACTTTGGCTCCAAAAAAACACAATAAAAAAAAACTGCATTTCCACAACGTGGGGCTTTAGCCTAAGGCTACACATTGCAGAAAAGCTGCTTTTTTTGTTGCAGATTTTGCTGAGGTTTTTTGAGCCAAACCAAAAAGTGAGTACAAAAGGAATGGAAAATATATAGGAAGTACTTATAGATCTCAATTTGCTTAAACCTCTTCTTACTTTGGATTAAAAAAATGCAGCAAAACCTGCAACAGTAAGGCTAAGGCCCCACGTGGTGTCCAGCAGTAAAAAAGCGTTGCGGGAAAAATTGCTACGGCAACATATCACTGTTCTTCCCGCAGCACTTTAGAAAATTTGCAGAGGTTTCTTCTGCGGACTTTCTGTTTCAATTTAATCCTATGGGGAAACCGCCAGTGTTTCTGTAGGTATAATTGACATTTTGGAAATCGTGGCAGATCCCGCTCCACGGTTTTTACTGCAAAGTGGGCATGGAATTCTCTAGAATCCCATCCACTTTGCCCCGACTGTAAAACACTGCAATTTATTTTCTCCCGGCGTTTCTGCCACAGGCAAATCGAGGCGTTAAATTTTAGGCTAAGGTCCGCGGGGCCTTAGCCTAAAAGCAAGTTTTTTTCAACGTGGGGTCGTAGCCTAAGGATATGTACATGCAGGAGTAAAACACTGCCAATTTCTGTTTGAAAACGGCGGCAGAAAACAAATGCACTAGGGCCCTGTGTTGCGGAAACACAGCAGGAAAAAAGTGCTGCGTTTTACATTACCTACAGTAAAATAAAACACCGCACTAATGCTGTGTTTCCAAAAAATTCAGCATATCAATTTTACCTGCGGAAACTCTTGTGTTTTCCCTATTGCTACAATAAGGACAGAAAAAAACGCAATGAAAAACAAGATGCGTTTCCACAGCGTTTTTTTCTTAGCTACATTCCGTATTGAGGGGACCCATAGCCTAAATAAAGGTGTTAGTTTTGTGGATTTTGCTATGGATTTGGTGCAAAGTCCATGACATCCACAATGAAAAGTTGCAGCACTTAATTGGTATTCTGCGGGTCTAAAATCTCTACCATAGGTGTATTTCCACTAAGGCTAGGTTCACAGCTTTGCCTGCATTCCGTTAGGGGTTTCTGTCCCCAAATCCACTTAAGAAATGCGTAGAGGGAAGTCCAGCAAGCAGGGTCTTTTCTTTGTGCTTTTTTCCCTTCATTTTTGAGGTGGAAACCCAGAGATCCCTGCAGATAACCACTTTTCAAGCGGATTGGGTTTCCGTTTTTTCGGGTCCACAAGCAGACCTGAAGAACGGAATCCTGAACACAGGTGTGAACCTAGCGTAATATATATGATAATAATCCAAATAATTCTGCGCTGATCCTTTTCTGTATTGTGTAACTAATATTTAATAAGATCTCTTCACCTTTGCTGCAAAATGCTGCATAAAGTTCTCAGTCAATTCTGATCAATTGGTTTTATTCTCTTCTTTATCTGTATTTTTCTTGTTCTTTTGTAGGCTGCTGTTTGGCACTTTATATCCAGCATACTCTTCATATAAGGCTGTGAAGACAAAAAACGTTAAAGAATATGTAAGTTTTTGTGCGTGCCGTTGCTGGTTTGTGATCTCATATAAATGGATGTACTGTACATGGCTGTTGTCTGGAGTGAGGCTAATTCACATTATCCATTTAATTAGGATTATTACATTAGCTTTGCAGTCCTACTATCTGTTGCCAGGTCTGTAGAGGTTTCATGCCATGCAGTGTAGTGTATAACCAACCCAATTTCAACGCAATGTTTAACCAATGTATAAGTTGGAGAAAAAAGACAGACATGGAGTGCACATCCCAGTCTTATACATTGATCTAGGCTTCTCAGCAAAATCTACAAAGATGAACATGGGATTCTTATTATACATATTGATCAAGTTGTATAAGCCCACCAGCCGCTTCACGGTGACCTCCTTATAGTGGGTCTCTATTCTACTTGGTGCGACGCTGCTACTGTGGGTTGCTCTCCTTATGGGCGCTAACAACAACCTACCTCCAGGCTAAGCCCCCAGACTCTGGGTCACCCCACCCCACAGGAATGGCAGACACCATGCACTAAGTGAACAGTTCTCAAAAGATTCACCTTACCATATGGCCTCAGTCAGAGGACAGAGAAGCATTAGATGGATCCTTTATATAGTCTTCTGAAAACTTATAGCCAACCCCATTTAACCTCAGGACTTACCCGCAGGTCTGACGGGCTTCAAGCTAGAAAAATGTAATGTGATCTGTTCTGATTTACCTGCCTTATTCTAAGGAGAGGGCGTCATGACTGTAATGTCACATTGCGATATCACATCTAACATGTATAACTCATGCAATTGTGATGTGTTCTGTGACACAACCACAGTTTATAGACAAGTTGCACTCCTTAAAGTGCGATTTTCTTAGGCTATATAAACATGTTCATATGGAAAATCCATAGAATAGAATTTTTCAATCAGATTTGCTTAATCTCGTGTGCCCTATGCAAAATTTTTTCCCACACAGAATTTGACATAATTCGCAGAAGGCAAATTTTTTGTGTGGATTTTCAATGGGGATTTCACATATTTAATTGGCATGGGTAAAATGAATACCAAAATCCGCAATAAAATCCACACAAGGATTTACCATAGATTTTCATGCACAAAATCCTCAGCAAACACTTGCACGTGCAAAGCCATTTTGGTGCAGACGTTTCTGATCCATTTCATACATTCCAGTTGACGTTACTTTAGCACATGTATGGATTATGATTTTCTGAAGGATATGATGCTGTTGCGTCTAGTCATGCTTGCATTCAGATAATGTGCAATGATGGACAAGTTGTAACAATGTGTGTATAATAATTTGTAGCTATGGTTGTATACAGGTTTGTACAAGTGTTGCTGAAGTATTCGGCTTGTAGACGAGCGTCTATACCTGATACAATATCCACTGCTCAGCTAGAAGTGTTGGATATTACACTGAATTAACATATGGAGTGAAAATTAAGTTTTGGTTTTGGTTTTGGTTTTGTGGCAACATTTTTGCTCGGAGTCAGAAGTGTCATAGGATGTTTTCTACTTCCAATGAGTCTTTGTATGTGTTGTTTGTGGACCCATAGACTTTAATGGACTGCAGGAGGGATTAGGTTTCTCAGCCTTCATTTTATAGAGTTTTCATTTTCTAGAAACACTTAATTTAATAGTGCCCTAGTGTGTTGTAAATAGGTATTCCTGGAATCAACAGATAGACTTGAGCATTGCTGAAATTGACTTTGGAATACAATTTAAATTGTCATAGCAGATTTGCATTTGTGAAGCACCTACTTCATGCATCCCCATTCACAGGCGTCAGCTGTCAAAATAGATAAAAATAGGACGTCCTTTTTTCTTTCTTTCTTTTTTTTTTTTCTTTAAAGCCGTCCTTTTTCTTTTTGATGGACTGTATTCCAATAGACTCTCTTTGTTTTCACTTGGCTGTTTTTCATGATGGTGTGAAGAAAACTTCATCATCTAAGTCCTTCTTCAGTCATGAAAGTAGGGAATCCCATGTCATCTTCTGAATGGAGCTGCCGTTGCATGCATGTGCAGCTGGTCCATTCTAAGTCTATAGATTATGCCTTATGCACACAACCAACATCCATGAAGTCTGTTCTTGGCCTTATGCACATGCATATGTGGTAGGATTGGGGAATTAATCGAAAGATAACAGACATTGAAAGTAAACTTAACTGACTGATTTTTTTTCAGTTATTTTGTATCCATGCCAATCTGTCTCATGGTATTTGTTGCAGGATATATCACTAAGGCTTGGTTCACACCTGCACTCGGTCTCCGCTGGGGGATTCCGTTCCCCACTCCGCTTTAAAAATGCAGAGAGAAAATCCTGCAAGCACTGTTTTTCTCTGCGCATTTTCGCCCTTTAAGTGGATTAGGTTTGGGGACCCCAAGAACGGAAATTCAAACGTAGGTGTGAACCTAGCGTAATACTCTATTCAATCAGTATTGCTGATACATGAATAACCAAAACCAAAATTTATTGCTATAGCTTGGCATGCACATAGGGGGCGCTGCATGAAAAAAAAGAGGAGTGTCCTAAATGGCCATCTTGTTATCATTTTTCACTGTCATGGGGATAACGTCTGAGAGCTGTACATGTCTCCTGCTGCTCAGAGTATAGACACTGTATTATATAGTAATGCGGATTCTACAGTGTTTTTGCATTATTTTTATATTTTTTTAAAGCAGTGTGTGAATGGGATTTACTTAATTATTATCCGGTGCACTAGTACTGTATATCGCATCGACCACAGCCATAGTCTTATAATATCCCATGATTTTTGTGTAAAAAAGGCTACTGAGCATTAAAGGGAAGGTGCTGAGTAATATATGGCTTCTTGCAGGTAAAATGGATGATGTATTGGATCGTATTTGCCTTTTTCACGACTGCAGAAACGTTAACTGACATCATCCTCTCTTGGTAAGTAGCAAAAAAGCTTACACCTACAGGGGAGACGTGGGCACTGCTCTGATGTTACACAGTCCACAGTCATAAAACGATGTAGTCATTTTAGCCAACATTAATTTCAAGGGGGTTTCCAGAGAAAGAGATTGTATTAACCATTATACCAAGACTACACTGAATATAAGGCAATAATGTTGTAGTATCTGTGATGCTGGACAGGAAATGCATCTTTAGTCAATGATTGGGCATAGCTGGTTATTGCATCGGGCATAGATTCACTGACAATGTATTTCTATATGTCAGAACCTTAACAGTGTTACTAGCGGTAATATAGCTATTTTCTTGTGCTCTGCTGATCAATATTTAATATGACTGGTTTACCTTAGAAAACCCCTTTAAGACTAATGTCATTTATTCACATATGTTGCGATATATTTTTGATTGCATGCGCCCTACTTGATAAATCAGTCATATTATACATTATATCACTGCCTTTAAATGGAAATTGCAATCTGGGACATTTATGGTATATCTTAAGGCTCTACCTTGTTTCAGATCTGTCTTGAGACCTGGAGACCCCTTAGCCCCGATCTCACAGTTGCAGTGAGCAAAGAGTGGGTACACAGCAATGCCTCTCTCCATTCACTTCCATGAGAGTTCTAAGACTTCTGAGCAGGGAGGCTGAACTTTTCTCGAAAGTCCCATACAAGTGAATGGAGGGAATGGCACTATTCTTAGCTGACCCCTGTTCTCATGATTATTTATTTATTATGTTTACTTGTATAGCGCCATCATATTCCGCAGCGCTTTACAGACATTGTCAGTCACTGTCCCATATAGAGCTCACAATCTACATTCCCTATCAGTAGGTCTTTGGCGTGTGGGAGGAAACCATAGTACCCGGGGGAAACCCACACAAACACGGGGAGAACATACAAACTCCTTGCAGATGTCATCCTTGGTAGGATTCAAACCCAGGACTCCAGCGCTGCAAGGCTGCAGTGCTAACCACTGAGCCACCATGCTTCCCTTTGGGCCGGGACCCCATGTTGTGAAAATGCTGTGTTTTACAGTACCTGCAAAGTGGATGGGATTCTGGATAATCTCATCCACACATTGTAGAAAGAAATATGCAGCGGCAATTTAAAGAACGTGTCATGTCAGTTATACCTACAGAAGCGCCGGCTGTTTCCGTATAGGTATAAAGGTAGAAAGTCCATAGAGTAAAACTTTTAATTTCATTAATGTTTCTAAATCCTAGTTAGCCAAAAATAAGTATGTCACAGAGATTAGACACTATTTTGGAGAAAAAATAATCAACGGGAAGAAATACATTGGAACATGTGGACTTGTCTTTGTACTCTGCTGTATGTTTCGAGCATTGCTTGTCCTCCTCTTTTATTGGGTTTTGGAAAACCGGCGAATCAATGCGGTGCATTATCTTGACAGAAAAGTGCACTATTTCTGACTGCATAATGCTGTAATAGGATGATATTTTCCAAGAGCAGGTGGAAAATGAATTCTCAAGGGTAAGATATGTACACAGGGTCGTGTTACCACTTCATGGATCATTGGAGATGCTTTTATTAAGCACTGGAAAATAGACATGCAGAAGTAAACAACTAAAGACGTCTCCTAGAAAATCCTGCAGACAGAGTATTAACCGTGTCAGCACTAAAAGCAGACATGAATGTTTGGTGTGTGCTTTGAGGATCGCTGGAGTCAGAACATTACACCATTTCTCCAGGCTGGACTATGGCCCCATCTGTAGTGGTATTACTATTATATTTCTTTATTTTGCCTTCAGAGATGATAGGCTCAGTTCACATCTGTGTCCGGTATTCCGTTTGGGGAGTCCACTTGGGGAATACCGAACGCATTAAAAAGCAACTATAATGGGGTCCGTAGGTTTTCTTTGCGGTGTCCGCACGAATCAAGCAGAGAGAAAAGTGGTGCTTGCAGTACGTTTGTCCCCACATGATTAGTGCGGACACCGAGTGGAAAACACACGGATTCCTTTATAGTCTATGGAGGTCGTGTGGTTTCAAGGACAACATCTGCAAGGAGTTTGTATGTTTCCTCCAACATTCTGATAGGGAATTTAGATTGTGAACCTTATATGGGACAGTGTCTGTAAAGCCCTGTGGAATATGATGGCGCTATATAAGTAAGCA
Organism: Leptodactylus fuscus; assembly: GCF_031893055.1. NCBI lineage: Eukaryota > Metazoa > Chordata > Amphibia > Anura > Leptodactylidae > Leptodactylus > Leptodactylus fuscus. The sequence goes on along the minus strand of NC_134269.1, from coordinate 160,839,225 downwards.
AAATAAAACAGTGCATCAGAAAACTAGCATATGTATGTCAATACCTTTGTCACATGTCTTTAGTATGTTAGGCTTACATGTCAAGAGATTTTCTTAACATATAATGGAAGCTCCCACATAGTGTAAACCTATTTCTATTCAACTTTCTGTGCATAGTCTGAAAATAGCTAAATGGGTTCACATCTTTTATCTCAGACCAGTTGTGACCTGCATATTAGAGCAAAGGTGATCGGTCTTTTCAGTCATGTGCTGGGTGTGAGACCTCTACTGTGAGGAAGTCAAGCATAGCCAGTATTGTTAGCTAAATTCCACTTGTCAAGTCCCTTTAAAGGAACATTTACATGTGTCCTACTTGTTCTAATAAGGAGAAGCAGTTCATCTATTCTAGGCCATATATTCTCTACGGGTATTGGATTAATAATGAAATAATACATGGTTAATAAAGAGTATTATGGCTTATTAATGGGGTTGTCCCACTAAGAATATAATATCTATATAAATATATTGCTTGTTCATAAGATATATGTATGATCACTGGGGGACCCACCCGTTAAACCTTGTATTGAAATTAGTTTATTTGGTTTTGTTCACAGAGGTATTATGGCTTCTGTTTTTACAGGATATGATACATCTGTGATAATCGGTTTATTTAGCTTGCTTGTATAGCACCACCATAATTCCGCAGCGCTTTAAAGATATTGTCAGCACTGTTCCATAGGGCTCACAATCTACATTCCCTATTAATGTTTTTGAAGTGTGGGAGGAAAACCGAATACCCCGAGGAAACCCATACAAACTCCTTGTAGATGTCATCCTTAGCTGGATTTGAGCCACTGAGCCACCATCCTGCTCATGTTTATGATATGTCTGATTCATATATTAGGGGGGGGATTTTTGCATAACCATTTTTATTTTATTTTTTTATTAATTTTTTAATTTTTTTTTTTTACAAAAATTGGTTTGTTTGTTTTTTAAATTATTTTTTAATAGACGTTGTTACTTTTCTGAAATAGGTGTGCGTTTGTGTGGGTGGGCAGGGCTTACCATAGTTTTCTGGTTTGATTTCATTTATACCAGAATCTGGAAATTATAGCTCAAGTCCACAACGGCTCATAGCTATATTCAGATCTATGCCAGCTTGTAAATTTAACTTGACCACATAGAGGACCAGAAATATGCCTAATATATTGCTTATACATATTCCTCTTTATAAAGTTTGCACATCTCACTCCAGGACTAGTGTGATGAATGGTAAGCAAATAATCATAACCTTCAAAGAAAAGTAAGGCTCCGTTCACATCTGTATTCGGGGATTCCGTTCCTCTCTCCGCATGAAAAATGGAAATCGTGCGGAAACCACACGGATTTATTATAGTCTATGGGGTCCACCAGTTTCCTAGATTAGGATTTCGTTCGTGGGTTCTCCAAACGGACCCCTCTGAACGGAAACTCGAACGCAGATGTGAACATAGCCTAAGAGGTGTGCTGACAAGTATCAGAGTGGACTCTACCCGTAGATGGCTGTAGGAAGACATCTCACTGTTTTATGTATCTTTTCTTACATTTCCAGTGCGAAAGGTTTAATATTGGACCATTGACTCAAGTTGGTTATTTACACATCATTAGCATAAGTCTGCTCACTGAGGCTTGGTTCACATCTGTGTTCGGTATTCTGTTGGGGACCTACACGAACGGAATACCAAATGCATTAAAAAGCGTTGAGCAATGAAAGCACACGGACTTCATAGACTATGATGGGGACCGTGTGTTTTCTACGGTGTCCACATGAGTCATAAGGAGAGAAAAGTACTTCAAGAACTACTTTCCTCTCTGCATGATTTGTGTGGACACTGCGCTGAAAACACTCGGACCCCATTATAGTCTATGGAGTCCGTGTGTTTTCATTGCTCACCGCTTTTTAATTAGAGATGAGCGAACACTATTCGAAACAGCCGTTTCGAATAGCACGCTCCCATAGAAATGAATGTAAGCGGCTGACACGCAGACTTTACCGACAGCCAGCCGCTTATCCCCCTGCGTGCCGGCTATGTCCATTCATTTCTATGGGAGCGTGCTATTCGAAAAGGCTGTTTCGAATAGTGTTCACTCATCTCTATTTTTAATGTATTTGATATTCCGATTGGGGTTCCCAAATGGAATACCAAACGCTGATGTGAACCAGGCCTAAGACTCTCACCAAGTAAAATAGGTTTTTAGCGGGCTGAAAAACTTCCTTGTATGTGGTTAAAAAAATGTTTAATCCCTTACGAATGTTGGTTCCCGAAAGCTTTTCAAAGTGTAAAAAGCTTCCAAGTTTAGCAAAATAATTTTACACGTGTGTAATTTAGGCCACGGCACATTACCAGTCAATGCAGATGACATACAGATATTATCTGTGTGCTTTTTGCGCTTTTCACGGACCCATACAGTTAAGTGAATGATGCTGGATGCGAAACAGATTCACATATCCTGAGCTTTTACGTTCTGGCCTTATGGCCTTAAAGGTGACAATCCTAAGTTTTTATAGCTAGGGTTCTTAACTGTAGGGAGTGCTGTGTGTACCTTAGTGCTGATCATGAATTTGGTAAATGGATGACCCACAGAGGGCAAGTAGATGATATTTCTTATAACAGTGGTCACAGTTTATCACTATACATAGATTCTGCTATTGACGCCCTAAACCTAAAAATATGTTGTATTGCTTGAAGAGACACCTAGAATGTTTTTGTCTATTTCAAGACTGCACTTTTTTCTCCTCCATATTATACTTTCTACACCTGTTGTTTTTATAGGTTAAAATTTCCTTTTTGTTAAGCAACTTCATACACTAGGCGTGTACCTTGAATGTATTTCTCTGTAATGTAACAAAGGCGTGTTTATATAGCGGCAATTTTACTTCTTCTCTTTTTCAGGTTTCCTTTTTATTTTGAGCTAAAGATTGCATTTGTGATTTGGCTCCTTTCTCCCTACACTAAAGGCTCTAGCGTATTGTATAGAAAATTTGTGCACCCAACACTTTCTAGTAAGGAAAAGGTAAGTTTACATTCTTTGTCTTAGCTTCCTTGTTTTTTCATTTTTCTATGACTCACAATATTGGTTTTATACTTGCGCATCTGTTTGTAGGTGATGGTGGGTCTATGATAACTATCAGGTTGTCCAGTGAAAAAGTTTTATGAAAATCTAAAAGATGTGCCCATGAAATGGAGAAAAGTCACTAACACTGTATCTCACGCCGGGCTTGGTACAGATAAATGTACTTCTATTGCATAACCTCAGATCTGTTTTGCCTGCTAACAATGGCTCACTGGGAACGTGATGGGTTGTGTTTTAGCAATTGTCAAGACCTCCAGAACTTGAGCTAAGACGCTCTGCTATTACGAGTAGAAGAGTGACTCCCTCTAGGACATCCATATGGCTTAACCTTTTTGCAGTTCTCAGTTTTACTGTTTTTGACTTTTAATGTACAAACAAAGCTAAACTACAACATAAAAAACAAAATGATCTCTTCATACCCATATATTTTTTTGAAACGTTGTCAAAATGCTAATCATCATTTTATACATACGGATACCTTCACACTGTATTGAGTCAATGTTTATGTTACTGGCTACAAGTTTTACCAAATGAGAAAGGTATATGTACCACATTGAAATAAGCTTAGGTCTTGCATACAGATCTCTATAGAATGAGTAGAAATCGTTAGACATCTGTGAGAGTGCTAAGAATATGCAGCTCTTAATAAAACCGGCTGTATCTCTGGCTGTATCACAGCTTGACCTACAATGCTCACATTCAGGAGGTAAAAATTGAAGCTCCAGGGCCCCAGTGAAATATCTGTAATGGTACCCCTACCTATTTTATTTAATTTTGAATAGTGACAACTGCTACCTCTGCACCCACTGTAGTTTCGACCTTGCCTTTGTGTTAAAGCTTTAAAAGAAGCTTAAGATTGTTTCTCTAGCTGCTATACGGCCTTAGATATAGCCATAGCAAGAACATGTCTTATACATCCTTGGTTACCTCCCAACCAGGATATATGAGGTATGTCTTTGGCAGGGAAAGAGTTAAATTACATTTAACTGGCATGTAAGGTTTATTCCCATTATTCTTCTTTTTCAATCATATATATAAGTGTGAGCCAAGAAGCTCTCCCCAACCCCATTTACATTGGTAAGTTACTGATTCCCATAAAATGGCATCAACGTTCTGGGGGTGCTGTGGTTTTAACATGTAATGTAGCTTTTGTACAATAGAGAAAGAACATGTAATACACTGTGTCAGATTTGTTAGTTTACTGCAGTTTGGTTTGAAATGACTAACGTTCCTAAATGTCTGTGTAGGAAATTGATGAGTACATCGCTCAGGCCAGAGACAAGAGCTATGAAACAATGATGCGTGTTGGCAAAAGGGGCTTGAATATTGCTGCGAGTGCGGCTGTAACGGCAGCTACAAAGGTAACGGAGTAGTTTATCTTACAGAAAAATCACATTGGTTATTTGAAATGTGTTATAGTATATTGTTTTACCGTTTCCATAATAATATTATTATCAGCATTTTCGTTTTCTTGATAAATTCTCCTCATCTTGGGTTTGTGGGTTGGAAGATATGTAGGAAAATATGATATATCATAGAGAAATATAATTGTAAAACCTTCCGGCATCTCTTTACAGTTGATATATAGGCATAAGATTTTAATGTAATTCATTTAGAAAATTAGTTTGTAATATTAGGTTACATTAAAACTGCAAAAAATTTAAGAAAACCCCTTTAAAGGTTTTCTCTACCCAGCTTAGTGGTGAGTGTGTTAAGTCTTGATTTGTTGGGTACGACTATGAAAGCAGGAACCTTCTATGGTCTGTAACCATCCATGATTTGCTTGTTCTTGGGTTATCTTCTCATATATGTAGTGTCTCTGCTTGGTAATCTCACTACAATAAGGATGGTTTCTGACAAGTTCCAGATAATAGAAAGCTCCTGCATTCATGGTCATAACATCATTCAAACTTTTATGTTAAAAAAAAAGTTTACTTTTAATTGTCTACAAAATTATTTATGGCTATGCTCATGGGAAAACCCCTTTAATATAATTCAGTAATTGTCTGCAAGTCCTGCTGGTTGCTACTGGTATTTGTTAAGCTGGACGCCTATAAAGGGTTTGTACCAGGACATGCTTGCTTTTTCCCAGAAACAGCGCCACACCTATCTGTGGGTTGTGACTGGTATTGAAAGTCTGCTCCATTCACTTCAATTGGGATTTATGGTGGCATAATATAGACCTTAAGTAATACGGCCATGTTACGGCCATCTAAATGAGGTCTTCAGATATCCATAATCCATCTTTATTATAGCCACAAGACCTGGACCCCAGCCATTTTACTGAACTAAACCTAAACTTGGTTTGGTAGGACTGTGGTGTGCTATGACCTTATTACAGCCGACTGATGGCGAATTATAAAGTCATTTCTCCACATAGTTAGAAATGGTCACTGTAATAAGATACTTGCAGCTAAGTACACCTTACAGTGGAAGTAATCTTTTGTACAACTTTTGTGGAAGTTTTTGTGTCATTAATAAATTTTGTAGTATATTTTTATGAACCCATTTTGGTTCCTTTCTGTGAAATCCTGAATCTCTTTATTCTTCTTCTTGGTTCTGTATTGAGAGCTGTTGTTTCTGCCACTCACTGAGTAACTGTGTATGTCCTATAAGGCCAGGGCCCTACGGGTCGGAAACGCCGCGATTTCCGCTACGGGAAAAATCGCAGCGTTTTCAGTACTTGCAAAGTGGATGGAATTCATGGGAATCCCATCCCCACTTTGCGGAAAAAATTGCGGCACAGACACGCTGCGATTTCCAAAACCATTGCGATTTTGAAAGAATGAAAGGAGAGAAACAGGATTGTACAGAAAGGAGACAAAATCTGTTAATAAAGTATATTACAAAATTTATTAATAACACATACTGTAAATCCAAATGATAATCAATAAAACGTAACATTTAATAAATATATGAAAATATGATTTCTAACACAAATACTGGCAGAAAATCAAGTTTCCCAAAAGTTTATTTATAATTTAAGCAAAATCTAGATTTTTCTTTTTTTTTCCCCCAAATTACATGTTGAGACTTTAGCAGTGCTTTTGCTATATGTTCCTCCTTTATGAACTGTTTGGACATGGAAGTTGACTGGACTTGTGTATCTTATTCTTGGTTCACACATAAGTATGCCATCTGTCCGTTTGAATTCAGTTTGAGACTAAAAACTGACTGATGCACATACTGATTGTATACTAACACTTTTTTATACTGATAGCAAACGCTGTCCGCCCCCTAGAGGACAGATAAGGGGATTAAAAGTAGCAATTGTAAACAAAGTAGAGATAAGGAGATATAATAAATGTCCATATAATAAATTATCTCTACTCTGTTTACAATTTTCTACTTTTAATCCCTTTATCTGTCCTCTAGGGGACGGACACGTTTGCTATCAGCATAAAAAGGAGTCAGTATACAATCAGTATGTGTATCAGTCTGTTTTTAGTCTCAAACTGAATTCAAACGGACGGATGGCATACTGATGTGTGAACCAAGCCTTAGAACCTGTTTATTTCTCAGGGTCAAGGGGTGTTGTCTGAGAAGCTGCGGAGTTTCAGCATGCAGGATTTAACTCTGATACAAGATGAGGACACCGTGCATTTGCAGAGCCCAGAGCCTCGGTTACGCAGTGCATCCAGCGGACTGGTGGAGACGCTTGTAGATCAAGGTAGAAACTTTGTTCTGAGTCAGTCATATAGAAGCTCAATGAACCTTTGATTCATTTGCATAATAAGAAGTTTGGTTTAGGTTAGCAGGTTTTGGGGATTTCCTGGGCTATGAGATAGCTGCTGACATTTATTTCCGTTATTTGGCGACATTATTTGGCTCAAAAAGCCATTGTACACTGTCCAGTCAGGTTCACTGACATATAAAGTGCATGCAGCTGCTTGGATATATATATATATATATATATATATATATATATATATATATATATATATATATATATATATATATATATATACACACACATAGGGCAAGTGCAGAGTACTTGGAATGGGACTGGATTCAAGAAATAACCTACACCAGAATTCAGTGGCATGGTGTCGTATAAAAGTAGAGGTCAAGGCACATAAAAAAAGGGCACATCCTAAAATGATCATTCAGAAATTGTAATTTGATGTCAAGTGTTCACAATTGTGATTTTGACATTGGTCATAATCAAACAGCCCTATTATGAGTGTATGTTCATATGTAGCAGGTTTGTTGCAGTAATTTATGCGTGTAAATATAGACCTATTCAGGTTTAAAGTAAGCTATCTCTTTAATAAATCAACTGAGTGTGAACATACACGAATAAGTTTCTATTAGTATTAACATTAAAGTATCCCATCTTCTTTTTAAGCTTGAAAACGTATACGGCCTTTCATTATTTTATGGCAAAAGAAGTAAAATGTATTTGCGCAATAAGAAATGGTAGTCATTGTTTTAACCCTCTCAATATAGAACATATTATGCAGTGTGAATGTCGCTTCATGGCGGATTGCTTAAAATATAGTCCGTTGTTGTTCCAATAATAGCGACAAATAAGGAAAGAATCCTTGCAAATTTGTACATTAATAATGAACAAGACATAATTATGTCAAACTTAAAAAAAAAAAAAACTACAAAAAAATGTGCATGTTAGCCTTTATGTTTTCCATAATGAAGATAAAATACTCTATATAATAGACTATATGAAATATATCACAGTCTGTATAAAAAAAAGTTTCTAAAATAACCACAGAATATAAAATTCAATATATTTGCCCTTTGCAGGACACTGACTATTGATTTTGTCTGTAGGGTTTCTAACGCTGTCATTTGTCAGACTGTTGTTCTGCTGATATTTGGAACAGTCTTGCATGCTTACTGTGTAGTGTAAATTATACTTCACTTCATAGCTTGACAGAATATGCCTTTCATCTGTTAAGTTCCCAAAATCAAAAAAATCAAGCAGCAGTTCTGTAATAGGATGAGCATATTTTATTGAACCCCATGGTCTGCATTGTATGTTCTTATATATGTATGTGTTATAGATTTTGCACGGAAAACCTACATCAATTGCAGCCCAGCATTGCACAGATATTTTACAGCAGAATCCACCATCTTTTCAGACTCCAAAGTATAATAATTGGAGACCCGGAGGGATACAAACATAAAAAACAATGTTACTTACCTATCGCCCGCTTCGCTGCAGTCCTCGGTGGTGTCGGCCATCATCTTTGACGTCTGGGACGTCACATGACCCGGGACCTGCGTCCCAGGTTATGTGACATCAGGGAGCGTCCAGAAGTAGGCTCAAACCTGCCCGGAGTGTGGAAAGGTAAGTAACATGGTTTGTTATGTTACCTTACCTCTCCTGGACCTCCAATCATTATACTCGGGGCTCTGATGTGAAGTCATTTAGAAATGAGTATAGTTATATACAATATATGTGTCATAGTCTATAGAAATATCTATTGAACAGAAATAACATTACACCTTTTCTTTCTCTTCCTGCCTCCATGGATTCTGTGTAAGTTTACAATATAGAGGATTCATTTAATGTGTTAATCTGCCTGATCTCATCTGGTTTATTGTACATAAATATGAAAGAAATTCAGAAATATTAAAAGGTATTCTTATATGAGAAGAGGCATTAACGTGAACATAAATATTAAAATGAAACTTTGGCTCCAAAATAATATGGTGTTCACTGAGAATCCAATTATGTTTGATGGACAGAATTGCAACAGATTCTGTAGGGGACGGGGGGCACCGGCAGCTCATGTGGAGGTCCAGATGCACTTCTGGATAGTGGTCATCCCAGCTCAGGGAAGTAGACTACAAGAAAAGTCATTGCTTGTTTTTAACTTGTGATTGTGATTTTCCCCTTCTGAAAACAGGCTATGTGTCAGTATAATATACTAGGTAGACTTTATATACTGTAGGCACACTGGGCGGCTGAAATGACCTCTACATACAGAGTTGGGACAACCATTATCCCTCCTGCCTGGGTCCCATCTTCTCAATCTGCAGGGGCTGAGGTTGCTACTGCATGGGCACATATCCTTGGCTCATAGAACTAAGAAAGCTGTATTGCAAGAGCCAGGTAGCAGGTGACTGACAGGACCCCAGGACAGGAAAAAATAAGAAGCAAGGGCTAGGTAGCAAGATACTACCGAAAAATAAATCTATACAGGTGTAATTTTAGGATTTTGGGATTGAGTGACAGGTAATATTTGCATGAGGCAACACATTGGCTCGGTGGTTAGCACTGCAGCCTTGAAGCACTGGGATCCTGGGTTCAAATCCTACCAAGGAAAACATCTGCAAGGAGTTTGTATGTTCTCCCCTTGTTTGCTTGGGTTTCCTCTCACACACCAAAGACATATTCATAGGGGAAAAATATATACATACAGTATTTGCATGTAGCTTTATAGTGGGGCCCCCAAAAAGAATTTTATGTGTGGGTCCTAGGCACCTCTGTCCAACATTGAATGTATTTCACAAACTATAGTGACTTGCAGGGGAGATAATGAGGCCTCTCGGACAATGGCACTATATGGATGCCGATGGATAGACCCAGACAAGTTCAGAGTGCATGAAATCTTAGTGTTTCTTTAGCAGGGACTCTCTACTACATCCCAGCAATGGTTTCTAAAGTTTTATTTTTCCTTTGTTAGTATTTCTTAGTGGTTTATATTAATAAAAATAAGTTGACCTATTAATGCAGCAAGTAAAGATAGACAATGATGCTGTTGTCACATAACGGAGCAAATATTACATGTTGTCCTCTTGCAGTCGGCTTTTATTGCCACCAATATTCTGACAGACCATCCTTATAATTCAGAGGCGCTCGTGTCCTGCGGAGTAGGACCCACCACTCCCTCCGTTTCTTACAGCCATTGAAATACCTCACTAGCAAGGCTCTCCGGCCCGAAGATGTGTTATGATCTATTTTAGTCTCTCAGCACAAGAAGAGAGTTGGATATTTCTGTTTTGGGATACATTTGATTGTACTTTACTGACATTTTTATGTTTCCATTGAAACCTGTGTTACATAGTTATGTTTTGGCACTTTACAGCTGTCTATATGCCCTACACAATAATGGTGTCAAAGACTGAACAGTGATGTAAGTTAGATAAAGCCTTTCTTGCTATTTATAGCATAACACTTCGCCCTCTATAGTACATTGTGACTGTCACTTATGGTCTGTAAACCTTGTTTAGAGGCCAAAGATTTCCATCTGCAGTGCTGTCTTTTCCCTTCTGTTTCCTTAAAGTGTACCTCCACTTATAAAAAAAAAAAACGTATAAATAAATAGTGCAGGCGAATGTAAGAAACTTTGTAATATATCTTTATTAAAGAAATATTTTTCCTTTTTTGGCTGTGTTACTTTTTATATGTAAGTCTATGAAGAGTGGAGGGGAAGTAGGAGGCTGTTGGGAAAGACACTTAAACAATTATAATTGTTGCTGCTACATAGTGAGCGAGGGAGAAAACTTTTGATACAGCTATATCTTCCAGATAAAACGCTACACTTCACAGAATGAGGGAGGAAATACATGAATTAAGCAACCAGAATTAATTTTTTAAATTAAGATTCAATACAAATTTTCTTGCATTCACATGCACTATTCAGCTATGAAAAGTTGTTTATAACTGGAGGTTCACTTTCAGGACTCAGCAGATGTCTTCCATGTAGTACCACCCTTGAAGTCATTCAGATCTACAGATTTAGTTGAGATTTGCACCAGCTGTATACTGTTCCTGACTTTTGCAGTTTGTCTACAGCCCAATCCAACGGTTCAGCTTCTGAAGAACAACGACAAATGAAATCAGATGCCGATCAGTCAGATGTGAAGTCGGAACCATCAGATGAAGATGCTGTTGAAAAAACACCAAAACGTACAGCAAGTGTCAAAAGTGTCAAGAAAGTTACAAAAGTTGAGGTATATGTTGTGATATTTATTCATTCTTGTATATTTCCTTCATCGAGTACTATAGGGATTTATTTATTGCACGAAGAAAAGGTGTTCTCTTATGGTTTAGAGAAGGAAGGTTTTAAAGGGAGTCTGACACCAGAACCAACATATTATCCCAGCCCTTCAGACGGGTCACAGTCACCTGAATTAAACAGTGTGTTCCGCTTGTGAATTGGTGCCTCCGTTGCAGATAGATCACTTTTTTTTGGCAATATGCAAAAGAGCTCCTTGGATTAAAGGGTGTTGCCTTGCTCCAAAGCGGCAATTCCCTCGTTGTGATATCTCCGCAAAGGAGTCAACGATTCACAAGAGATGGTACCATTTGATTGCAGTGACCCTAACCTATCTATCTGCAGGGCTGGATTCTGGGGAGAAACTCTCTAATTTCCTGGAGATCCATCTGCATTGGGGAAGATAAATCAGACTGGTTGGTTTTAGCCTCCCCAATCTTTTATTCCCTAGGGTTATAGGTGGCACTAGAAGTGTCCGGCAGCCACTTATCCCAATTCACCTATGGCAGTAAAGATGTGTGCTTTGCTGACCTAAGGCCTTATATAGAAGACAGTGCCATTTTGTACTGACCTAAAGTTTGTGAAAGTAGCTTTGTCGGTCTGTTGAAAGGACTTATTGACAGTGAATGTTGGCCATGCGATAGCTGTTTTTCAAGCGCCCCTTATACTTAAAACCCATGGATGTCTATTAGTCTATTCACATGGTCCTATCTATGTCCGTCAAAATGGCCAAAGATAGCACATGCCATATTCTTGATGTCTATGGAGAAAAAAACCATACATTGACATTCATGATTTAAAAACATCCTGTCATGTGAATAAGGACTAAGAATATTGTTTTTATAAAAGAGTTGCCTGGCTGACTGCTTAAATGGGAATCTGTCAGGAGCAGTAGGAGCTGAGCAGAGATAGATAGATAGATAGATAGATAGATAGATAGATAGATAGATAGATAGATATAGATACTGTGGGAAAGGATTCAGTTTACATTGTCATTTATCCATTTATATATCTGCTTATTCCGGGTTTAGGAGTCAAGTCTGCTGTCCAGTTACTGACAGTCGTAAAGGGAAGGCTTATCACTAATAAATCCGCCCACTGGACTCCTAAGCCCAGAGCGTGCAACAATTAAAAAGAATGAATGACTTACAAGTCATATAGATTTTCTGTAAAAATTCAGTTTCAGTCTGCTCAGCACCTGTTGCTGTAAACCATCTTGCATGCAGATCAGATTTTGCAGTTTGTAAATACCTAGATTTGGAAACCAGTGCAAAGAAGAAGTGAAGGTGATTTGTAATATTTTACGATCCTTAAAGACTATCTATTTTTGGACAGTGTTATCTAATATGTCCAACATCTGTATTTCTAAAACAGCCTCAAGCCAAGAATTTAAAGGCACGCCCCAAGAAGAAAACTACAGGGACCACTGTGCCTGGAGAGTCGGCATGAAAACATGTCTTTCTGTCCAGATTTTACCTTATACGCTGCTGAATTAAAACTCTTTGGAGGACTGTGTGCTTCAATAGCAACAACTACTACTTTTAGGATCACTCCACATCCAGGGGTCAGTATTTGAGAGAAAAGCTGTTTATTCAAATTGCATTATTATATATTTGACCGAGCTACACTACAACGTGCGATTATCAGATGGTGCTGAGATCCAGATCCAGTGCTGTTCTCAATGGACAAAAATCAGCAAAATTAAGTGAAAAACTGCAACAATAGAGATAATGAGTCCTATAAATACAGACACAGAAGTGGTTTCTGCAGTTGCTCCCCAGGCTGCTGCAGATCTATTATCAATGAGACTTGTGTGAACTACTCCAATAGGTGCTCAGTATTCTGCTAACAGTTGTAGTTTACAGTGGCCTCAATAGCGCAAATATTAGGTATTCATGTTTTTGTTGGTTATTTTTTTTCTTTTAATCTAGAAATGACAGCCATTACTGTGTCTGAAGCTTGCCTATCCTAAAAGCTTTTAGTGTGCTGATAAACAGGATCTAGTATAGATGAGGCTGAATTACCCTGGCAGTCATTTATACGGTATAGCGGTGCACATAAAATACTTAATAGTTTTCAATGAACTGGAATGCTTTTATGCTGAATACTAGTAAATGACAGAATAGGTCTACGGAGTTGGAGATTTATGGAAATTATTTGACGATAAGACTGGAAGCAGTGATGACTAGAGGCCTATAGATGGATAGACTGTAGGTGAACATGGAGGGCTAAATGGTTTATTCTACAAGGTTGACTAAACCACAGAAGGTTAGGAAACATAGCTCAAAAGCCCTTGGCCATGTGTGGTGGAAGGTCAACGAGATGCCTTAGGTGGATGGAAATTTACGAATGTTGACAGAATTTAATGAAACAGTGTAAATGTACATATTTTTACTGTTCGTAGATTAGATTCTTCATAAGGTGAATTGCAGGCAGTGAACAAGCCTGTTGGGGGCAGTACTGTTCATAAATTGCTGACGTTCACATTTCAGAGCATAGGTTTTCCCCAAATTCACAGAGAATTGCTTTTAAGAAGACTTTCACTGATTCTTGATGATGTACAAGTGCTATATGTGAAAATCATGAAGATGAGTTAGTGTTTACATTCACTTTATACTGTGTATAAAATGGCCGACACCACTCCATGTTACACATTGCTTAATATAATGCTGCCACCAACAGTACGATTGCCTTTGTCAAGCAGAACCAAAACTGCTTTCCTTAAATAGTCGCTAGATTATGGGTATGCGTGGTTAGAAATTACACATTGCCACTGCTTTGATAGTCTTTCTGTTGAGCCTCTTTGCAAGTAACCTCTATATTTATACATAAAAGGAAAGCAGAAATAAAGACACAGGATCAATAATTATGAGCCATAACTTGATATTAACTTCTGCTGGTAGAATTCCAGTAGTAGCAACATATTGGGCAGTGGGAAATTGAATAGTTGAGCTTTTAGGTCCATTGGACAGAGAATTATTTCAGATGGGACTCACTGTCACCAACTTTATGTACATGCATACTTGTTCTTAGTGTTATCACTTCTGCATTAACCTGATTTCCAGGCGAGGGAGGACAAATGTTGGGCAGGAAACACTTGTGATGCCTGGCGTATATGAGATATATGTGCACCACTCATATAGGGTGCACTGTTTCTTGACTGCACTGTTCATCTGCAATAAAGGAAGTCATAGTGGTTTCCATTTGCAGGTGTGTTCACTGTATACTTCCAAAAAAGTCAATGGCTCACTCAATGTGAACGTTCATTCCCGGTGATAAGCCGTCTTTTCCTGGAAAGTAAGATTGAGTGAAGGTGATGGCTCATACCACACACTATTTGTAAATGTGCACTTAGCCTAAGACACAGGTGAGCGATACTTAGTAGCTTCATTGCATAAGTACATTGATGAGAAGCCTTAATAGATTATCTAACCAGTAGTCCTAAACCCTTAGACACTGACAGTACATCTCGCTTGCTGTTCAGTTCATTGTACAATCGACCTCACAGATGCTGAGTATGGTCACTCCTATCCGTACACATACTGTATAGTCTTGTATCAGGAATAAGGGCTGGTCAGCCCATTGATTGTAAAGCTTCATGGAGCAGATTTCAGTCCAGGCACCGCTGCTGACTTGCTGAACTTCAGAACTGGAAGCTGAAGGGACAATGACATTTGGTCAGTAATGACTTAGTTGGACTTGCACTTTTGATTGTATAAAATAATAATTTTCTTGTGTATTTATTTGAAAGTATTTTATTAACACATTTTATTTAATTGGGTTTATAATATGTAGTCACTTTAGGTAGGCATTAACATTGGAAGATGGGAACTCTTCTCATTATTTGTGGAGTGGGTATATAGAGGATACTTACTCTTTTTAACATTCCAGGCAGATTTCTTTTCCTAGGATTTAGATATTATTGAATAGATCTTTACATTTCACCGCAGTGGTGCCAGCATCTTCATTTTCTAGTATTCACTTGTTCTGGGGGTATCAAGTATTGGTAGACTAGTGACAGGGACAATGAAGGATGGTGTCTTACAAATGGCCAAACTCCAAATTTAGTGATTTGTGTATTTAAGGGTTGTCTGGGATATCTCTTTTTTTCACCCCAGAAATGGCACCATTTCTGTCCATGGGCTATATTTAATATAGAGCTCGTCCCCATTCCAGCTTTTTTCTACTTCCTTGAAATGATGTATGAAAGTCCATGAGGCTCTCTATACCAAACCAAATATGCATAGCAATGTATACTGCAGCCACAATGTATTTCGAACAAAGCTAAACATCGTATATACACAGTCCAATCACATTAATGTGACCATCTGTCAAAATCTAGAATAACCACCTTTGTCAGAGCGGACCGCTGCGAGATGTGCAGGAAGAGAGGGGATGTTGTGATGATGCTCACTGGTATGTTGAGCCATGCCAACTCCAGTGCCGTGGCCAGCTGTGCTAGGTTACGCTGTTGAGCATCCATGGTGCGAACAACCCAATCGAGGTAGTCCCACAGATTCTCAATTGGGTTCAAGTCCGGGGAATTTGCTGTCCAGGGGAGTATGGCAAACTCATCCTGGTGCTCCTCGAACCACACACGTACACTGCAAGCGTTATGACACGTCGCATTGTCCTGCTGGTAGATGCCATCAAACTGAGGAAAATCAATTTGCATGTAGGGGTGAACATGGTCCGCAAGGATAGATGCATACTTGTGTTGATCCATCGTGCCTTCCACAATGATGAGTGCACCCAGATGGCTGATGACACGTGCCTTCTGCGATTGGTTATTTAACGTTGATGTCAAAAGTAGGCGGTGGTCTCATTAATATGACTGGACTGTGTATTAATCAGCAAAAGAACTGCTGGTTTGTATTGGTACATACTACCAGCTCTTCCATCATGTGAAATAAAGACAGATCCCGGAGCCCAGGGCAGGAATAAGGAGTTTTTAGGTAAGAATTTAATATGATTTGCTTTGCCAGTTTTAATGGGGCAGGAAAGGAGAACAGTTGAGGAATTTCTGCCTCTACATTGTAAGAAATATACCATGCTTGTTTTGCCAGGTTTATACTGAATCAGCATATAGGCGAAATAAAACAGGTCTATGTATATTTGTATGTATTAGATATGCGGGTATGAAGACATTCTAACATCATTATATACGTATTATGCAATCATTGCCGACATATGTGATCATTACACACTGTGAATATCTGAACTAATCTGAAAAATATAGCAGTGATGCATCATATTCCTCCTTGTACTAATGTTACCATCACCCCAATAATCTTGAAGCAAAGCTGTTAATGCGTATTACTTCCCTTATATCAAGAGATTATAATGTACAGATATACAGTGAGTAGTAACTATTATATGGAACTTGTACATGCTGCTATTAACTCCATAGAGATGGCCCTATGAAATAAACATTCTACAAATGCTACATAAGTCAGTACATACAGGGGATGACGACCTGCCATTTATGTTCCTGAGGTTCTCCTTTTTGTCTACTGTTAAGCTTAGATACATTAGAGATATAGGATCTGTGACTACGATGGTGGATATGTAGGAGACACCATACAGTCTCTTCATTGGTACAGGCCATTGTTCTGCTCGGGTCTGTACCTAGAGTCAGTGGTGGATGTCAGACTCCCTTAGGCTAGATACTGTAGCTGGACTGCAGTCACAGATCATAGCTCTGCACTAATGGAGCTAAAATATTTTAAAAAAAATAATAATAATAATAAAGTGCACGATCTTATGGAAATAAGTGGTAGGCCAGCTTCCCCCATAGGTACTGACTTACAAAGATGTTTTTAAATCTTGAATCACTTTAACAAAAATTTCTTCCAAAAGACAGCGACCGGGTCAGAGTCCTATTCACATAATTGAATGTTGACTAACATATATTACAGTACCGATATATTGAAAACTCTTGATATGATATGACTATTAGTCTGTGTAGTTGATGCTTACTCCCATTTCAAGACCCCCATTAGGCTAGGCCACATCACTAGCCATTGGATCACCAGGGAAAAGTAGTCCAAGAGAAAATCAGACTTAATGTATTACATGAACCCTGTAGTGAGATTACTGTCTAAATGCAATGTGCCATGAACAAATCCAAGGTTTTTAGATGACCAGATCATTGCAGTTAACAGATAATGTTGTTTAACCCACAAGAGCGGTCCCCATAGATGCTATGCGTTAAAGGATCAAGGCAAAAACAAGACTGACAATGGGGCTTCACGTAGAAAAAGAGATTCAAGAGTTACAGAAATGGATGTCCATGGAAGGAGGTATAACAGTCTATTGTATACTAGAATGAAATAACTAGACAATATTCGCAGGACATCTAACAATAGCCTACCATAGAGAAACCCAATACAAGTAAGCCCGAAGTATACTTCCATAGAAAACTGGATTTTTCTTTTTTCCCCAGCAGCTTTTGTCATTTTGAATGCTGTGCCAATCCTAGGTTGTATTATGGGGTCACTCTCTTATCCACCACTTAAAGTATTGTGTGGCTCTCAAGAGCATCACACTGAATGTGTTGGTTTTTTTCTTGTTATTCAGTTGTAACTTCAGCATTTCTCAAGACATTTCAGTATTTCACATGTTTTTGATGCATGTATAGTAAAGATGGTACTGCTGGGTGGAATATAATCTATGGTGACACTGATATCACTATGGCTGCGGTCACTGAAGTGATATGAACACAGAGCTCTCTTGATGCACTGATGTTACTGTGAAAATGATTCTTTCTTCCTTTGTGATTCCAATAATCTCTTTGTATAATAAAATAATAAAGGAACGTATGCATATTCAATGCACTACGAGCCATGAGACGTGAAGCAAAACTGAAGAATGTAAACAATAAAACAATGAACTGTTACATTGTCGTTTTGGTGTTTCTTTACTGGGTCTCCATGTTGTGTTTTACTGAAGTACATGCAATACAGTATGTGGTGGATGATTCGTCTGCATACTAATAAGACATAGCAAATGGTAAGCCCTGTTGTATTCAACACATTGTCATTACCCTAAGTGGTCATTTCTTCTTCGAAAGGCGCCTTCCACTACCACAGTGGCACAGTAGTTTTCCTCCAAGAGACGCCTATGTAATTCTGTACACACAACTTATTCACCCCTACCTTCCATGGACCTTACCAACTATATTTTCCCACTTTTTATGCCTGAGAAGTCTACTTATTCTCTATAGCCGATACAAGATAATGCTTCTGAGATCCTGGTTGTTGAACTTTGTTATATCTAATTTCCATGGATTAAGTTTAGTCTTATAAGAATGCGTTATAAGTTTTGTATAATGAGAATACGTTCACATTGAATATGTATCAGCAAAGCACCCAGTGTATAAATCAAAAGATTCCATAGGTCATTCTCCCTACATAGGCCAAAAGTGCAAAAATACTGTTGATATACCCGTTTCTTTTTTTTTGTTGTATAGAATTACTCCATTAAAGGGGTTGTCCCGTCACAAGGATCCTATCTATACTGCTTGTGAATGTAAGACTTTTCCTAAATACAATGCTTCAGCAAAACTGCTTTGTTTGGCCACTATCTCACTTTATTCATTTTTTTGTGGCCACAGCCCTGACCTAGCTGCTCCTGAGTCAAGTGATGTGTCTGCCTGCTCTGAGGGGGGAGGGAGGAGGGGCTAAGTGCAGGGAGCGAGCCTGGAGGGGGGGTTAGTTTACCCTTTGGGGGACAGGTGAAGCCAGCAACATCTCTATGCTTCTGCCCTGCATGAAGACAGCAGCGGCAGAAGCGATGCTGCTATTCCGGGTGGTCGGAGGAGCGGAATAACAGCATCGCTTCTGCCGCTGCTGTCTTCATGCAGGGCAGAAGCATAGCGATGTTGCTGGCTTCACCTGTGCCAGCATCTAACTCCCCGGCATCCGCTGTAATAGGCGGATGCTGGGGACTGTTAGACGCCGGCACAGGCACATTGCTATGCTTCTGCCCTGCATGAAGACAGCAGCGGCAGAAGCGATGCTGTTCCGCTCTGGGGTCACATATGCAAAGCCAAGCGGCGAGATGCCGCCGGCCCTGCGTGCGCGCTCATACACCAGTCTAACCTTCACAATGCGAATACAGACCCGCAGGGTGTCGGGTCTGTATTCGCATTGTGAAGGGTAGACTGGTGTATGAGCGCGCACGCAGGGCCGGCGGCATCTCGCCGCTTGGCTTTGCATATGTGACCCCGCCCACCAATGACGAGACATAGCTGGAAGACAGAAGATTTTAGAGGAACGAAGACGGGTAAGTATGCGACGTGGGACAACCCCTTTAACAATGTTAATCTATATAGAGGCAAAATATGTACATCACATGGTACGGTATATATTTGTTTGTTTGTTGTTTTTTTTTATTGTGAAGAGCAACATATGGGCCATGCCTTGTACATACATGTCTGGAAGTCCCCACAACATGTATGTACTGTGTATACTATCTGCAGTAGGAATGTACCCCTCCTGCTCCATTACCTACATAGGAGGTCACAATAGTTAAGCATAGTGTAGTTGCTAGTTTAATATGAATTATGCAGGAGGTTTCAAGGAAAGCCCTATTAGCTCGGAATATAAAAATAACTGACCTCCAAAATCTTCCCCTACCCCTAAAAAGATGAAGCTACACTTGGTTCACACTAGCATTTCCGTTATATGGATCCACTTGATGACCCAAAAAATAGAAACCCAATCTGCTTGAAAACCTGTAGAGCCCATAGACCAGTGATGGAGAACCTTTTAGAGACCAGGTGCCCAAACTGCAACCCAAAATCCACTAAATTATCGCGAGGAGCCAACATAACAATTTAAACTTAATATTGTGTGAATCCACAATTACGGACAGTTACGGACCCATAAATTACAATCACGTGAATGGGGCTTTACAGAGCTTTCAATAATACAAACAACTTTGTACTGAAATGTAAAGTTCTCTACATTTAGTACTTTTGAACAATTAATGTTCACTATTTACATTGCACAGGATCTGTTTTATAGTGACCGTGCAATTTTATTACAGCCTGTACTATATCACGTCTGCTATAAAACAGATACTGTGATATAAATAGTGAGGGGACCCCAGACAGTATTATATGCATCACAGTGGCCCTCGGACAGTATTGTATGCTCCACAGTAGCCCCCCCGCACAGTATTATATACTCCACAGTATGTCCCCCAGTATTATATGCTCCACAGTAGCCCCCCCTTCCACACACAGTATTATAAGCTCCTCAATACGCATCCCCCTCCCAGTATTATAGTCTCCTCAGTACGTATAACCCCAGTATTATATGCTCTTTAGTACGCCCCCCAGTATTATATGCTCCTCAGTACGCCCCCCCCCACAGTGTTATATACTCCTCAGTACGCACCCCCCACAGTATTATATGCTCCTCAGTACGCTTCACCCACAGTATTATATACTCCTCAGTACGCCCCCCTTCCACACACTGTATTATAAGCTCCTCAATTTGCATCTCCCTTCCAGTATTATAGGCTCCTCAGTACGTATCCCCCCAGTATTATATACTCTTTAGTACACCTTCCCCCCCAGTATTATATACTCCTCAGTACGCCCCCACCCAGTATTATATGCTCCTCAATACGCATCCCCCCCAGTATTATATGCTCCTCAATACGCATCCCCCCCAGTATTATATGCTCTTCAGTATGACTCTCACACACTCACACTATAATACTTACCCATGAAGAGTTGCCAGGCGTCGTCCTCCTTTCGACTGCAGGCACTGATGACTTATGTCATCGCGACTGCGTCGGGGCAGAGGTCACACTCTGCAGTTAGTGTAGGCCGTGGTTCACGGCTAAGATAGAGTTTCCCCTCCTCACACACATACACACATATAGCCTGATAAAAAAAAGCAAAAAATTTGTAAATTTTTATGTATTTTAAGCCATGCCTTAAATCCTGCCCATACCCCCTATGACCTTACCCATTCCTCCTCAGTCCCTTAGTACTCCCACATATTTATTGTCCCATCTTTGTGTAACGTAATGATGATGCCTTCTTAGTTACCCACACAGTATAATGCCCCCCTTAGTGTCTCCCACACACTATAATGCCCCCATAGTATCACAGACACCTTGTGATGCCTCAATAGTGACCCCTACAATAAACAATGAAATTACTGTTTGCAATCCCGAAACTTTTATACTACTAGAGGCTGCAGTAACACTTCTTTTACAACCTCTCCTATGTAGCAGCAGCAAGATGTATTGTTATATATTATTTTCTAAAACTCACCGGCACTTAGTATGGCTTGTTAAAATGAAATACTAGCACCAGCCTCTGGACTTGGAGCGGACCAATTTAATATTTGCCCTCTACCCAGTGGGTAGTTAAGAAATATTTCTTGCTGGAATGCCCCTTTGAGTCAATCTAAGATGTAAATTAAATCTGGAAGATTAAAAGACGAGGTAAATTAGATTAGGACTGATGCACCCAGAATAGTTTTAGCCATTCAGAGTTCTGACAAGTGGGTTTCTGCTTCTTCGTGAGAATCTTCAACTACACTTTCATGTAGTTGACTACAGTTATAAATGTGAGGTTCTTAGCGCACAGTTTGATAAATTGTGCGAGCCCATCTGCCACATCACGGCGACCTCATTCAGATGGGTCCCTACTCTAAGACTTTACTTTTATTTTTTTTTAAAATGCTGCACTTCCCCTATAGACAAAACCCCCCAGAGATCAAGTTCTTATAGACTGCACTGTAACAGTGAGAATATAAAAAGTTTATCTCCTGTCTTATATATAAAGTGTTAGTGTAGGGAGCCATCGTAATAAGACCACTAAGTGGTTGATGGGCTCTATAAACATACTGTATACTGTATATAGAAATTCTTATTACATTACTGACACATCTTGTACACATGTGTATATATCAACAAATAGAAATAGGTAACACTCCAAAAATAGTTCAATAATGTATTGCAAGTGTGACATTTCAGCTCCAATACCTGGAGCCTTTCTCAAGCCATACACATAAATATATATACACTCACCGGCCACTTTATTAGGTACACCTGTCCAACTGCTCGTTAACACTTAATTTCTAATCAGCCAATCACATGGCGGCAACTCAGTGCATTTAGGCATGTAGACATGGTCAAGACAATCTCCTGCAGTTCAAACCGAGCATCAGTATGGGGAAGAAAGGTGATTTGAGTGCCTTTGAACGTGGCATGGTTGTTGGTGCCAGAAGGGCTGGTCTGAGTATTTCAGAAACTGCTGATCTACTGGGATTTTCACGCACAACCATCTCTAGAGTTTACAGAGAATGGTCCGAAAAAGAAAAAAACATCCAGTGAGCGGTAGTTCTGTGGGCGGAAATGCGTTGTTGATGCCAGAGGTCAGAGGAGAATGGCCAGACTGGTTCGAGCTGATAGAAAGGCAACAGTGACTCAAATAGCCACCCGTTACAACCAAGGTAGCCAGAAGAGCATCTCTGAACGCACAGTACGTCGAACTTTGAGGCAGATGGGCTACAGCAGCAGAAGACCACACCGGGTGCCACTCCTTTCAGCTAAGAACAGGAAACTGAGGCTACAATTTGCACAAGCTCATCGAAATTGGACAATTGAAGATTGGAAAAACGTTGCCTGGTCTGATGAGTCTCGATTTCTGCTGCGACATTTGGATGGTAGGGTCAGAATTTGGCGTCAACAACATGAAAGCATGGATCCATCCTGCCTTGTATCAACGGTTCAGGCTGGTGGTGGTGGTGTCATGGTGTGGGGAATATTTTCTTGGCACTCTTTGGGCCCCTTGGTACCAATTGAGCATCGTTGCAACGCCAAAGCCTACCTGAGTATTGTTGCTGACCATGTCCATCCCTTTATGACCACAATGTACCCAACATCTGATGGCTACTTTCAGCAGGATAATGCGCCATGTCATAAAGCTGGAATCATCTCAGACTGGTTTCTTGAACATGACAATGAGTTCACTGTACTCCAATGGCCTCCATCCTGTGACGTGTGGTACTGAGTGTCCAATCCTGCGACCTGTGGTTCTACATCCTACTGGGAGAAGAGGAGTCGACTGTAGAGATCGCTGCCCAATATGTGTTCACCTGCCACCAACTAAGGGGAAGATGAGACCCAAAAAACTATTATACCCCAAATCACCCCCCCATACCTACCATCCTCCCCCTCAACCCCAACTCCCCCCCCCACCCCACTTCACTTGCTTTGGCAATGCGAAATATCTATTCAGATGTTCCAATAAAGCTTCTTTGATTGATGCTTTGATATCTTCATTACACGTGGTCACTAATTACAGATATTTCTAAACATATAAATATATACAGTACATGACAAATTTACGTGTGGTACCGCGTGCTCTGCCTCGTGTCCAATCCTGCGACGTATGGTACTGCGTGCTCAGCCGCATGTCCAATCCTGCAACGTCTTGTACCTCGTGCTGAGCCACGTGTCCAATCCTACGACTTGTGGTATGAGTGCTCAGCCTCGTGTCCAGCCCTGCGACGTGTTGTACCGCATGCTCAGCCGTGTGCCCAATCCTGCAGAGGTGTTGTGCCGCGTGGTCAGCCGCATGTTCAGTCCTGCGACGTGTTGTACCATGTGTCCAAATCCACCAATAACCCCCACACCTAATTACAGATATTTCTAAACATATAAATATATACAGTACATGACAAATTTACATGTGGTACCGCGTGCTCACCCTTGTGTCAAATCCTGCAACGTTTGGTACTGCGTGCTCAGTCGCGTGTCCAATCCAGCGACGTGTTGTACCACATGCTCAGCCGTGTGTCCAATCCTGCGACCTGTGGTACCGTGTGCTCAGCCGTGTGTCCAATCCTGCAACGTGTTGTACCATGCGTCCAAATCACCCCCCCTCATACCTACCGCCCCCCCCCCCCAACCCCATCTCTCCCCCCCACTTTACTTGCTTTGGCAATGCCAAATATCTTTTTGGACGTGCCAATAAAGCAGATATTTCTAAACATATACAAACAGTATATACAGTACATGACAAATTTACATGTGGTACCGCGTGCTCAGCCTTGTGTAAAATCCTGCAACGTGTGGTACTGTGTGCTCAATCGCGTGTCCAATCCTGTGACGTGTTGTACCACATGCTCAGCCACGTGTCCAATCCTGCGACCTGTGGTACTGCATGCTGAGCCGCATGTCCAATCTTGCAACGTTTCGTACTGCATGCTCAGTCACGTGTCCAATCCAACGATGTATGGTACCACGTGCTCAGCCGCTTGTCTAATCCTGCAACGTGTGGTACCGCGTGCTGAGCCATGTGTCCAATCCTGTGCTGTGTTGTACCGCGAGTCCGATCCTGCGACGTGTGGTAAATCGTGCTTAGCCACATGTCCAATCTTGCGACCTGTGGTAAAATTCTACATCCTACTGGGAGAAGAGGAGTCAACTGTGGAGATCACTGCCCAATATGTGTCCACCTGCCATCAACTAAGGGGAAGATGAGACCCCCAAAACTATTATACCCCAAATCACCCCCCCCCCCCATACCTACCATCCTCCCCCTCAACCCCAACTCTTCCCCCCCACTTTACTTGCTTTGGCAATGCCAAATATCTATTTGGATGGGCCAATAAAGCCTCTTTGATTGATGCTTTGATTACACGTGGTCACTAATTACAGATTTTTCTAAACATATAAATACATACAGTACATGACAAATTTACATGTGGTACGTGTGGTACCGCGTACTCAGCCTCGTGTCCAATCCTGCGACGTGTGGTACTGCGTGCTCAGCCGCATGTCCAATCCTGCAACGTCTTGTACCTCGTGCTGAGCCACGTGCCCAATCCTACGACTTGTGGTACGAGTGCTCAGCCTCGTGTCCAATCCTGTGACGTGTTGTACCGCATGCTCAGCCGCATTCCCAATCCTGCGAAGTGTTGTGCCACGTACTCAGCCTCGTGTCCAATCCTGCAACATGTTGTACTGTGTGTCCAAATCCACCACCCCCCATACCTACCATCCTCTCCCCCCACCCCAACTCTCCCCCTCCACTTTACTTGCTTTGGCAATGCCAAATATCTATTCTGACGTGCCAATAAATCTTCTTTGATAGATTCTATGACATCTTCATTACATGTGGTCACTAATTACAGATATTTCTAAACATATAAATATATACAGTACATGACAAATTTACATATTATACATGAACATTATACATGTGGCACCTTGATATATATACTGTACATGAATATATACATGACATAGATTTACATATAAAATTTTTTACATTATTTTATTTTTATTTTATATTATTATTTAATTTATTTATTTATTCCATTTACTTACTTCCTGTTCAGCACTAGGGGAAATGATGGTAGATGTCAGGAAATCATAACTATTGTTAATCTTATTGCCGACATCACTATTACCATTATTATACTCTTCTATTTTTACATTATTATTCTTTATTATTGTATTATTATTAATTATTATTATTATGTATTATTATTATTATTATTATATTATTATTATTATTGTATTATTTATTATTGTATTATTTCATTTACTGCATTATTGTACTATACTATTGTATTGTTTGTACCTGTTCTGGGACTTTGGACTCCACTATTGTCCCCTAAGCTCCGGTATCTCGAGGTAAGAGCTATGATCAGTTAGTTTAAACAGATATTTTGTGCCCAATATCAGAGCAGTGGCCCAATAACAATGTACATTACTGCTTTATAATCAGAAGATCTGTCCGTCATGTCCATCATGTTATCTGTTATACATCTGATATGTTTTAGATGTCATATTGATATAATATAAATCATAAAGTTCTTACTTGTATATCTATGTGGAATAGCAGAGCTGACAGTGCTATCCTGCCGGGCGCCATAATAACCCAAACCTGACTGAGCGGAGCTAACAGATTACAATTGACGCCATTGGCCACAAGAAGAAATCGATAATGGAAATATTTCTTATTTGTCATATAAATGATGAAGCAGAATAATGTAGAGAGAACCTCATGTGAACTGAGACTAATAATGGACACTTAATATGAGTCGCCCCCTGCTGTTACCTGTAATATGTGCTGTCTAATGATCGGTCATGTCTTAAGATCCTCAGCAATATGATCAGATCTCTTACCAAAGACGTCACCGTACAGTGATCACCTCTGCAGAGCCGCGCGCACACTGTCCATCTCCTCCATCACTGCAGTAACTGACGGCACCAACTGCTTTTTGAAATTCAGATCCAGCAATCTTATTGGTTGGTGGCTGCAGTTACCATGGTAACAGATGCAACTGAGGATTTAACCCCCTATGTGCTGATACTATTTTACCAAAAAGGCCTTTTTCATTTTCCATAGACATTGATATATAGGGGTTTGTATTATAGGGGTTTGTCACTCTGATTGGCTGATGCGCCTCCTGTGCAGGCCAAAGGTCAGGAAGATCGGGGGCTGGAGGCTCTCTCTTGGTTCACCAGCTGAATGGAGGTAAGTATAAGTATTTATTATGCATTAAAAATATGAACTATAACACCCCTTTAATACTTGTATCAGTACATCTATTGCTAGTTGTCCTTCCATTTCCATTCACCTCTTCTGAACCTAGTGCCATGGCCACTTGTCTGAGTATTCTTATAACATCCTCGAGCACCAAACAGTGGCGTAACTAGGAATGGCGGGGCCCCGTGGCGAACCTTTGACATGGCCCCCCCCCCCCCCCGGCTGACATCGAAAACCCCAACCAACGCCAAAAACCCCGCACGACCCCACCCCCCGCATTCCTACGCACACTATTACGCTCCATAGTGGCCCCTGCACACAGTATTATACCCCATAGTGGCCCCTGCACACAGTATTATACCCCATAGTGGCCCCTGCACACAGTATTATACCCCATAGTGGCCCCTGCACACATTATTATACCCCATAGTGGCCCCTGCACACATTATTATACCCCATAGTGGCCCCTGCACACATTATTATACCCCATAGTGGCCCCTGCACACAGTATTATACCCCATAGTGGCCCTTGCACACAGTATTATTCCCCATAGTGGCCCCTGCACACAGTATTATACCCCATAGTGGCCCCTGCACACAGTATTATACCCCATAGTGGCCCCTGCACACAGTATTATGCCCCATAGTCGCCCCTGCACACAGTATTATGCACCATAGTGACCCCTGCACACAGTATTATCCCCCATAGTGGCCCTGCACACAGTATTATGCCCCATTGTGGCCCCTACACACAGTATTATCCCCCATTGTGGCCCCTTCACCCACTATTATGCCCCGTTGTGGACACCCATTAACAATTATTATACTCCGGGGTCTTTTCCCCCCAGAGTATAATAATCGGAGACCCGGGGGAAGAACAACATAAAAAAAAAAAAAAAAAACCACTGTAACTTACCTGTCTCCCGACTCCCCACTGGCGGCCATCTTCAATGACGTCAGGGACGTCATGTGACCGGGAGCCTGCGTCGCGACGCATAAGGATGCAGGCCCCGATCATGTGACGTCTGAGACATCACACAAGTAGGCCGAAGCCTGCGCGGAGCCTGGAGAGGTAAGTAACACAGTTTTTTATGTTCAGTTACCTCTCCTGCACTTCCGATCGTTATAATCGGGGGTCCAAAAAGACCCCCGAGTATAACAGTGCTTGTGGGGCCCGCAGTGTCACTTACCGATCCCGGCCCCTGCCAGGATCGGTAAGTATATAGGGCCCGTTAGCGGCTGGAGTAACTCCAGCCGGTAACGGCCTATTAAAAAAAACAATGTCCCTAATGTCCCGGGCCCTGTGGCAGCTGCTACTGCTGGCACCAAAGTTTTTGTTACTTTCGCTGTTTAGCTTCTTTATTATCTACCTTCTATATTGGTGGCAAGCCAGATAGTATATGGGAGGGAGAAAGTTTAATTCTAAGACATCAGATTTCTTATATTTGCAGTTCTCATGTTTTATCTCTGTAGGGATGATGAAGAAATTAAATGATCCAAGAAGACTTTTAATGTGTATAACAGGAGTTCCTCCTCCTATTACAGACTCTTTACAGCACAGTACTGCTGCTTACCTCTTCCATTATCAGAACATTTCATATTCTAATTGATCTCAAGAACTAAAGGACACCCGGTGATGTAAGAGCCTAAATACTAGTTTAACCCCCTGCTGCTGCATATTACTGCAGGCGCTATTATAATCCAATGTCTTTGCTCTTACTGGAAAGATCTATTGAGGATATACAGTGGGAGACTGGTACAAATACAATATAGGTTTCAGTACCATGGACAGGGAAGAATCCTGCTATACAGCGGCACGTGGTCAGGGTGATGGGATAGACTGGGCTGAGGTGAACTCTTCCAAATGATGTCATCTATTTGTATTATGTGAAAATAAATCATACACGCAACCGGATATACACGTGAAGCGGATCCAAAAATAGGAAACCTAATTGCAGATGTGACTATAGTAAGTGACTTTCCTGACTGTAGAATCGAATGACAACGGTACAAGAAACACAGACACTTCTGACAGTAATGCAATAGAAGAGAGAACAGCAGTAACACTTAGAATTTATGGTATTGTTCACCTAGTACAGTGATGGCGAACCTTTTAGAGACCGAGTGCCCAAACTGCAACCCAAAACCGACTAATTTATCACAAAGTGCCAACACAGCAATTTAACCTTAATATTGTGAGGATCTACAGTTGTGAACAGTTACAAATCCGCATGTGTTGCCAGGCCACTTTCCAATAGAATCCTGCTCAGGGGACGTATGTAAAAATAAACATTCATACTAACCTCACCGGGGTGTCCGGCACTCCAACATCATTTTCTGTGGCTGACATTACGTGTTTCGGACATCACCATCGAGACCTGTGATTGGGCCTAGGCAGTGACATTCAGGACACATGACGTTAGTTGCAGACCTGAAGAGGAAGCCAAAGGAGACAATACAAGGATTCTCTTTTTTTATACTGTGTGTGGCCACTGTGGAGCTTTATATTTGTGGCGGCGGTTGGGGGATCATATTATATTGTGTGGGCTACTGTGGAGAATTATACTTGTTGGGGGACAGTGTGGGGAGATCATTCTACTGTGTGGGGCTGCTGGGGAGCATATTATATTGTGTGGGCCACTGCGGAACATTATACTGTGTTGGGAAAGAGTTCTGGTGAGCATATTATACTGTGTGTGGGGGGGGGCTCTGGAGAGCATATTATAATGTGTGGAGCTACTGTACACAGTTTGGGGCCACTGCAGAGAATTATATTGGGGTTGCACTGTGGCAAGCATCCTATTAATATTATAAATGTGAAAGTTTGTGGGTTTGTGAGTTTGTGTGTGTTTGGATGTTCGGATGTTTGTTCCTCAATCACGCAAAACCCGCTCCACCGATTTGGCTGAAATTTTCCACAAACATAGTCACTACACTTGATTGCGCAATAGGCTACTTTTCGTCACAATAGCGCACATACGTTTGTGCCAGGACCCCCACAAAACTCAAACTCACACCACCATCTGTGCAATCTCACACACTTTGGACCATAGCAAGCCACAAAATTCATATTGCCCTCTACAGCCTCGCCCCTAACCCCACACAATCACATATACATATACTTTACCACTTTACCCCTCACCTTAACAATACTCCAGGAGGCTCTCTTTAACGCTCCGGAGCAGCCATGTTTGCCGACCCCCACCGCTCTGACAATCCGCGACACCGCCCACCCATGTCAATACCCCTAGGAGGTCTAATAAATTTTCTAAAAAAATTTTTTTTTAAAAAAGGAAAAAAAATATAAAAACAAATAAAAAGGATTAAAAATTCAAATCACCCCCCTTTCCCTAGAACACATATAAAAGTAGTGAAAAACTGTGAAACACATACATGTTAGGTATCCCTGTGTCCGAAATCACCCGCTCTACAAATCTATACAAATATTTTTCCTGTTCGGTAAACGCCGTACCGGGAAAAATGGTCAAAAGTGCCAAACCGCCGTTTTTTCACTGTTTTGATTCTGATAAAAATTTGAATAAAAAGTGATCAAAGCAATAACATTTCCCGAAAATAGTAGAACAACAAAGTACACCTGGTCCCGCAAAAAAAGACGCCCTATACATCCCCGTACACGCACGTATAAAAAAGTTACGGCTGTCGGAATATGACGACTTTTCAAAAAAAAAAATTTTTAAACACAGTTTTGGACTTTTTTAAGGGGTCAAAATGTAAATAAAACCATATAAATTTGGTATCCCCAGCATCGTAACGAAACACAGAATACAGGGGACATGTCATTTTGGTTGCACAGTGAACGCCGTAAAACCGAGGCCCGCAAGAAAGTCGCAGAACTGCATTTTTTCGTCCAATCCACCCCATTCTGAATATTTTCCCTGCTTCCCAGTATATTATATAGAATTATATAGAATAAATAATGGCGGCATCATGAAGAAAAATTTGTCCCGCAAAAATTAAGACCTCATATGACTCTGGGAGCGGAGAAATAAAAAAGTTATGGGGTTTAGAAGGAGGGGAGTCAAAAACGAAAAAACAAAAATCAAAAAATGCCATCGGTGAGAAAGGGTTAACTTCAAATACTTCTGTCCCAAAGTCACTATGTAAAGTTTCTCACAACACCGTATAGCAGCTCAAATACAAATTAACTTCAACACAAAAGTCTCACGTATTCTCTGAATTACAGCAACAACAAGATACAAACTTACATTTCATATCCCATACCTTATACACAGTACGAAAACCTTACCCGCGCCTGTATATACCCACTTCTACAATCACAGCAGACGAAGTCGCGGGTACCAGCTAGTATTATAATAAGTGGGACACTATACTGGAGAGGGCATTGTGGGGATCCTATTATACTGTATGGGGCATATTATACTGTGTGGGGCCACTGTGGAGCATTATGGTGGGCCACTGTGGTGGGACATTAGAGAGCCTGGTGGTAGCCACTACCACTGCATATTTTTTTTAAATTATTTCTTTAATAGGCTGTTACCTGCTGGAGTTACTCTAGCAGGTAACGGGCGGCCCTATTTACTTACCAATACTGGTTCCTGCTCACAGTCGCCGGCGCTTCCCCTTGTGTGGAGGCGGCTGTGAGCAAGAGCTGGGATCGGTAAGTAAGGCCCTATCGGCTAGACAGTCTAGGTCAGTCGTGTGTGGTGGTTTATTTACATTATAACCCTTAAGATAAGATATTCCTTTAATAGTCCCACAATGGGGAATGATAGGGCTATTCTAATTTTTCCAGCGAAGGGATAGAAATAAATAATTTTTTTACTGCACCCCTTTATTCTGGTACCGTGCTAGTCCTTAGTTAGTCCGTATACAGTTTTCTGGTCTGGAAATACACTTCACCAGATTCGAGTGGACTTTGGGTTGGTTAGCCTGATAATTTGTTTGGTGTTCTACACATTTAAATTGTACTAATAAAGATTAATCGTTTTAAAACGTCCTGTGATGGCTTATAAAGCCAATCATAGATTGTAAACTCTTGCGAGCAGGGCCCTCAGTCCCATTGTGTGAAACGACTTTCTTTGTAATGTATCTTTCTGTCTGTATTTGAACCCTACAAATTGTACAGCGCTGCGGAATATGTTGGCGCTATATAAATAAAATTTATTATTATATTATAAAGGACTGGCAAGTAGGGGATCTCTCTACAAAATCCATATACCACAATAAGGGATTGCCTTAATAGTAGGACCCCTTTATTGAATGTGGAATTGCAGAGCTAGTAAGATGTGCTCTGATTCTTTATATATTTGCAAATATTATTTATTTTAGTTTCAAGGCTATTTACTTACTATTATAAATTGCGTATTCTGTTTAATGTTAATATCATTGGCAGCCACTAGATGGCAGAAGCAGCACAGTCAGTCAATTACCAGTTTTTTGGTCTTGTTTCCACCTTTTCTCCTACTCAGCAGCAGACCCGCTACAAATGCCACTCGAAGTAGAATGGTTCACATAGTTTGCACAAGACAAGATCAATGGATGAAAATGACTATCTATACAAATAGTTACATTGCTAATATTGGGGCAATTGTAAAAGGTATGGAATGGTTTTTGCAATTTTGTGACATCAAAGCTTGAATTTAGAAAATGCAAAAAAAAAACAACCTGATCGATTCTGATATTTCTAACTTTAAATCCAGTGTGTCAAGATAATAAGTTAATATGGAAACTTTTAGTTGCAGCCTGATGTAGTGCTGCCAAACTCAATTTATTATCATATACGTATAGTAAATCAGACATAAATGGGTTGATTATGTCTTCATGGTAATATAGAAATCCTATTAATATTATAAATGTGAAAGTTTGTGAGTTTGGATGTTTGTGGGTTTGGGTGTTTGTTCCTCAATCACGCAAAACCCGCTCCACCGATTTGGTTGAAATTTTCCACAAACATAGTTACTACACAGGATTGCACAATAGGCTACTTTTCATCACAATAGCACACATATGTTTTTCCCAGGACCCCCACAAAAGCCAAACTCACATCACCATCTCTGCAATCTCACACACTTTGGACCATAGCAAGCCACCAAATTCATATTGCCCTCTACAGCCTAGCCCCTAACCCCACACAATCACATGTACAACATGTACATATACTTTACCACTTTCACCCTCACCTTAACGATACTCCAGGAGGCTACCTCTTCAATGCTCCGGAGCAGCCATGTTTGCCAAACCCCACCGCTCTGACGATCCGCGACACCGCCCACCCAGCCATTCCACTGTGTTGGCAGGAGCATGCACATCTTAGCCACCTCCAGAACATGTTTCCAGCACGTCACCATTTTGCGCCTCCACCGTAGGCCACAGCACCCGAACTACTCTCTTCAGCCCGACACACTCCCCAAAGGCACTCTCACCTCACTGCTGTTTCGTCTTAACGATCCATCCACCTTCCCTAGCTCTCCACGCCAACGACACTGGTAAGTTGCGATTGCATGCTTGCATTGGGACTACTTTTGGCCTGTATACTCCGCTCTACCCTTCAACACACCACGGACACGTTACGGTCGATAATAATGTCACCAATCTCCCTTACTGCCCTCTCCATCTATTTATCCTCCAAAAAACACCTCACAGTCACTTCAATCTCACTTCACCCTTTGCCCACATACGCCGTAGTACTACGGCCCATGCCGCCGGTGTTGCTATGACAAGCGCCCGCCATAGCCGCCAGCTATTTCGCTGCTAGCGCTCGGGTAACTCTTTCACTCACTGTAGTCCTTGCTGACATACACCGTTGCACGATGGCGCATGGCGGCGGTTTCGCTATAGCACACAATCACCGCAGACGAAGTCGCGGGTACCAGCTAGTTTAAGATAAAGATAAGAGAAATATGGTACTTAAAGGGTTTTTCCTGAAACACTGAGTATCTGGGAACCCCTCAGCGGAATGAAGGGCTAAATATAGGACATAACAATATGTACAGATGTACCAAAGTACCTGGAAAAAGGAACTGTGGTCATCACTACCCCTTTTCTTTCCAGATTGGAGGTGATCCCAGAGTTAGATTGGCACATTGATGAGTTATCCCACGTATAAGGTGATTCCGCATAGTGTTCCAGACACAGTCATGGCTGTATTCAGTTCCGAGTCACAGGTTACGCACTTGGTTAGTTACAGGAAAAAACAGAAAAAACATGCGGCCAGAAATGAGAACTAGCCTGGGACTAATGTGCATTGACAGCTCCAGCTCTGAATGCTGAAGCGGAAGCCCACTCAGACATCTGTGGGGATTACGGAGACCCCTAAAGTTCTAAAAACAATCACATTTTAATTATAATATTTTATGAAACCTTCCCAATAGGCCACTTCTTTTAGAGCCAAATAATAATGGGGTGAAAAAAAAGTGTGATGACAGCAGCTCTTTATTTACAACACTATATTACACAGTCGGGTGAACATAACTGGTTGTAGCACCTCATAAAGTGGGCCCCAGGATACCGGTCAGTAGCCCTCCAACTGACTACATGCCAGCAGTGCCTGCACACCCCTACTGGCTCACCCGAGCAACTGCTACACATTAACTATCTACATTAGATTGTAACGTCCACTGCAGACAGGGATAAATGTAAGTTCATTCTCCGTACAATTTTGAAAAATATAGAGGCAGAATATAAGACAGAGCTAGACCCCTTTTACATTGCAGTAATGTGGTCAGTATTTTGCATCAGTATTTGTAAGCGACACTCTTCACCTGGTTTTTTATCACTGATTTTCAGTGGCAGCAACAGTTCCCATACACCGACATCCTATGGCTGTTGTTTGCGAGTTGGTTCACCAGGGTAGTCTGCGACCCTCACCCACACGATCATACACTGCACTTTGGATCCCCCAAGACCTTGGGAAGCGGCCACTTCCAGCCTAATTGGAGGGTTCGATTGGGAGACCGCATTGAACTAATACACTGTCCCAAAGGGAGTGCAATCCCCTCTGTGATTTTTTTCCTCCCAATACTATTCAATATTGAAATTGCAATGCCTAGAAGGAAAAATCTTGTAACTATTGAAATCACAGCATCGATAGACATATTAATAATATGCAAAAATGAAAAAAAATGAAAACAAAATACACAAAATATTCCAATTAATTTTGTATGAAATACAAGCGTCACAAGCAGAAATACAGACATTTCCATCCATTTAGTCCATGCAGGTTGCTCGCAGTAGTATGAGCGAAATGCAGCCTCTTGTTGTCCTGTTCAAATATGAATCCTGGGGCACTTCAGAAAAATAACCATATCACTGGATCAATGTAAGACCGAGTTGTCAGTGTACCTGAAATGAAGTCTAGAGGTGCATGGATAGAGCACATTATTCCAACCAACACCATATTCCCAGACGTAGGAGTGGGATTATTGTGTAGCGTTCTCTTGTGAAGGCCTCTTCATGGCATTGCCCATGTGGTCTCCATACAAGTGCCTGGCTATATCATTGCATCCAAAACAAAGTGTGACTCATTGCTGAGAAGAAAGAAATTTAAAAAGAGAAAACACAAAAGTTTGACAATAAATGGCTTCAACCTTCCACTAACCACGACTGAAGAAAACGTTTTTGTGTTATCATTAATATTCTCCTTAAAAAATAAAAATCTGCCGGGGTATGTAAATTTTTAGCACAACTGTAGCCACGCAGAAATACCTGCAGCAATGACTACTTTATAAGCAGATGGGCAGAGATTTCCGTCATCCATACCATGTGTTATTAGACAATGTATAAACACGAATTTCATACGGGATACTAATGCACTATGATCATATAAAAGCACATGGGTGAAAAGGTTCAATGGTGAAGAAATGTAATGTCTGCGTTTTCCTTCTCTCAGGATCTCATGACCCCTTGTGCACATTAGTTTTACATGAAATTCTGTTGTCAGTCACATTCCAGTGCACAACATTTATATATAGGACAAATTGTTCACCTTGATCATACGCTATTATTCCCTCCGCAGAAGATAGCAATTTTAATTTTCTTGCAGCATATAGACCTATAATCATTGTGCCATATATATGCATCACATATTTAACTCCCGGTCTTATGTTAGACAAATCTTGGCAGTGGTTGCCATAGTAACAATGTCGGATTTCCTCTCCTTTATATTTGAAATATATAAGATGTGGCTATATCTGTAGCGCACTGGTAATCGCTCCTTGCTGTATGATCTTAAGTACATATGATAGAAAAAATCCTCTAGGATGAAATAGACTTTGCTTTAACACAATTCAAGTAGCCATGTCACAGACTTTATCTGCATTGATGATCCTGCTACTTCTCACGGCCAAGAATAAACTAGATTTCAATGCATTTAAAGCTACATCCTAGTGGTTAAAAAGGTCACTGTTCTTTCACAAAATGTATGGATAGATGTGTATGTGTGTCTAATGGATTGGAGTTCTACAGAGTTATAAGACTAGGTTCACACCATAACTTGGTCTCCATTGCGGGATTCTGTCCTCCACTCCGCTTGAAAAATGCAGCAATGAATTTATCTGGTGGAACCTGGGTGGAAACCTGGCGGACCCCAATACAGTATATGGGGTCCATGGGCTTTCGCGGGTAACTACTTTTTAAGCGGATTGGGTTTCCATTTTTTGGACCTCAAGTGGACCTGGAGAACAGAAACCCGAGCACAGGTGTGAACCTAGCATAATACAAAATCCATGAAATTGTGTGCCCATTCTGTACATCTACTCTGGGAGTGACCAATGGCGTAACTACCGGGGTAGCATAGAACCTGGGACATTAGGATCTCGGCGATAGCTACTACCGCTGCGTTTTTTTCTTTTTCTATTTTTTATTATTTTTATTTTATTTTTTTTTATAATTTGTATTACATTTTTTAACAATGGGAAATAGATACAGGCAAGTAAACATGTGGAACATCAAACAATATACAGATCAGTAAGTAAATAATACAAAGGAGGGGAGGAGGGAGGAGTCATAAGCCACGGAGAGCACAGTAAGAGTCCCAAGGCTACCACACTGCCTGGAAGGTATCCAAGGTGTGGTTAAGGGAGGTCGTCAAATATTCCATACCACGGAAATCTTTTACCCTAGCAACAAGGTCCGCTCCTGTAGGGTGGGAGGCCCTCTGCCAATTCAGGGTTATAAGTGTTTTAGCCGCTGCGCATATGTACAGAAATAATTTAGAGGTCTGCTTGCTCAGGTGGGGAGGAGGAAGATTAAGCAAATAAGTAAAAGGATCAAGCGGAACCCCTTGAATAAAAAGAGTGTCAGAGAGAGATTGGACCTCAAGCCAGAAAGGACGGACGCCGGAGCAGTCCCAGAAGACATGACATAAGGAGCCAATATCAGTCTGACAGCGCCAGCACAGGGGAGAGATACTGGGTTTAAGGGAGTGAAGAAGGGCTGGGGTATAGTACCAGTGCATAGGCAGCTTGTACTGGGTCTCACGAAATGAAATACAAGTAGACGACTTAGCTGCACGAGACCAAATAATTTGCCACTGGCTGGGTGAGATCTGCCTACCTAGTGCTTCGGCCCACATTTTTTTCTTTTAATAGGCCCGTTACCGGCTGGAGTCACTCCAGCCGGTAACAGGCCCCATTTACTTACCTCTCCAGGCAGGCTTCGGGCCTACTATTATGACGTCCTGCGTCCATATGCGTTGTGATCCAGGTTTGGGTCATGTGAAGTCCCGTACATCATTGAAGATAGTTGACATCAGTGAGGAGTGCAGCAGAGCTGGGGACAGGTAAGATAATAGTGTTTTTTATGTTTGTATCCTCCCCTTGGGTCTCCAATTATTATACCCTGGGGTCCGAAAAGACCCCAGAGTATAATAATTGTTCATGGATGTCCACAATGGGACATAATAGTGTGTTCAGGTGCCACTATGGAGCATAATACTGTGTGTACAGGGGCCATTATGGGGCATAAAATAGTGTGTGCGTCAAAATTTTGCCACGGGGCCCTGTCATTCCTAGTTACACCACTGGTGGTGACTACCTGCTTTTCATGTGAGGCCTTAGAGGGTCTATCACAAATGCAACAAATAAAAGTTATTTACTTATGCTATACACTTATTTGCTGAAACTGTACTAGTCCTTTTTCCTTAAAGGTGTTGTATATCACTTATTTAGAAAAAAAATGGCAAAGTAGGGAATTACATAATAAAATGAATATGAGTCACATATTTTAATGTCATACACTGGTCTGGAAAACTGGATTGAGCTATTTACTACAAAAAACTGTGAGTCATTTGGACTTATTTATAAAGAATTCATTAATGTAGGCACACTTACAAATAATAGTGTTTTTTAATCCTTTCACCCCTTATACAATATAGAACATTGTGCTATGTAGAGAACATGGGGTGTTGTACCATTGCACCAAATACTGACCATTTTATCAGTAGTCTATTCATGTATAAAATCTAAGTGGTTAGATACAATGACCATAAACAAACACTAAAAACTTATGTACCTGCAGGGCCAGCACCTGCAACCAGCTAAAATGGGCAGGTGCCGGGGTCCAGAGTTGCTGGCGGAGGTTGCAGACTGAGGGTTTACAACAAGCAATTCCATCAGTAGAGACGCAAGAGACAGGGAGAGAAAGAGAGCGGTGCTACTTAGTGGTCAACAGGCAGCAAGTAACGGGGAAATCTGCAATGCTCACTCCAGAGGAGTCCCATCAGGAGCCAGGAACCATTATATTGTCTAGGGGCAAAAATGAGTTGAAAAGTGGGTCTTTACACAGTATGTGGGAGCAAAAGGGGCTATTATACAAGGTGCGGGGGCAGGAGGCTGCCAGTAAACTGTGTAGCAAAACTGGGCCATTATACTTTCTGTGGGAGTAAAAGGGGCTATTTTTCTCTGTGTGTGTGTGTGTGTGTGTGTGTGTGTGTGTGTGTGTGTGTGTGTGTGTGTGTGTGTGTGTGTTGGTGGTGGTAGCACCCTTTTACTATGCATGGGGCAAAAGAGTCCTGCTATACTGTCTATGGGAGCAAAAGACCGTTATACTGTGTTTGGGGGAAGAAATGGTACATTATACTGTTTTCAGTGCATGAAACCATTATTTTGATTGGGAGCAGTACAGGGTCATTATACTGGGTGAAAGCATAAAGGGGACATTATACAGTGTGTTCAACATTAAGGGAGCCATCATACTGCGTGGGGACCTTACAGGGGCCATTATACAATTATGCTTCAGACTTGCCTCCAGTTAACCGACTGCCATCTACAGAAGCAGCACTGTGGATGAAATTTCTACGAATCTTGTCCGCTGCATCCTTAAAAGCACAGCAGATTTAAAGCCACAGCATGTCACTTATACCTGCAGGTAATACCTACAGCTTACAGTCTTATCAATGCAGAAGTTTCACAGTTTCCTGTATGGTTTTCTATAGCAAAACTCCCAATATCAGGTGTTTTTTGCTGCAGCGACTTTTATAGGAACACACTTCTGCTACTTGAGTTGCTATTTTGCACAAGGGCCCACAAAAGCCTGAAACTGATACATACATCTGATATGTCACATCAAATAGACAGAAAAACTGTCTATGTAGTACAGTATATAGGCATAAAATGTCCCTATTCTATTGCAGTATACAGATTGTACTTAAAGAGGACCTTTCATCAGATCGGGCACATGCAGTTTTATATACTGCTGGAAAGCTGACAGTGCGCTGAATTCAGCGCACTGTCGGCTTTCCCGATCTGTGCCCGGTGTAAAGCGCTATCGGTCCCGGGACCGTAGCGCTTTACAGTCAGAAGGGCGTTTCTGACACTTAGCCAGGGACGCCCTTCTGCTCAGCAGCGCCTATCGTGCTGTACTGTGGAGCGGGGAGGAACGTCCCCTCCCGCTCCTGATAATACTTGTCTATGGACGAGCTGTGTGAGCAGAGGTAGGGGGCGTTCCTCCCCGCTCACACAGTACAGCGCGATAGGCGCTTCTGGGC
Source organism: Leptodactylus fuscus (assembly GCF_031893055.1). Lineage (NCBI taxonomy): Eukaryota > Metazoa > Chordata > Amphibia > Anura > Leptodactylidae > Leptodactylus > Leptodactylus fuscus. Next base: position 160,799,672 of record NC_134269.1, on the reverse strand, counting down.
AGAAGGGCATCCCTGGCTAAGTGTCAGAAACGCCCTTCTGACTGTAAAGCGCTACGGTACCGGGACCGATAGCGCTTTACACAGGGCACAGATCGGGAAAGCCGACAGTGCGCTGAATTCAGCACACTGTCAGCTTTCCAGCGGTATATAAAACTGCATGTGCCCGATCTGATGAAAGGTCCTCTTTAAGCTAAATTCATCATTATATGCACAACTCTGTACCAGTTAGGGCTCATTCAGATCTGCGCCCTGGGTCTCCGTTATGCAGGTTTCCGTTTCCTGCCCGAAACTGGGCAGGAGATGGAAACCTGCAGTCAGTTTTCAAACACATTAATTTGTGCTCCGGACATGCAGGACTTTGTGTCCGGTTTAAAAACGGTTTCACCGCGGAGAGCACAAAACGCTCACTGGCGCTCACGGCCGCACACGGTCTGACAGGTTTCCGTCTTCTGTCTGCAGAAGACGGAAACCTGAGACTGGAGACCGGACACTGGTGTGAACCCAGCGTAACACACATCTACCATAGACTGCTATTTATAAAATGGTATGCCACATGGCAAAGTTATACTGAAAACCACACTATGCTTGTCAATACAGTAGATCTGTGGGATCTCAATTCATGTACATGATTGTCTATGAACATGGGGCATAAGTCAGGAGATTTACCTACAATATATACTCTATACTCAGTGCACTATAGACATGGTGTAAATCCAGCCTTAGGCCAATTCAGGATACAATAACCACAATTATGTGTGGTCATCCTCTGATCCCCATGCCAGTCTTTGTCTCTACTGGGCCTGGCAATATAATCCCTTTTTCATACATGTACTGTACACACGCTCAAGCCAGTTTTATAAAATGCCAGTTAATCTTTCAGTATTTCATTATGATATGGAAAGTACCAGGCGCAAAGCCATGAAAACTGAGAACACACAAACTAGATGTTGCCCGAATGAGTCACATCATCCAAAGTGGATGGTTGTAGAGATCCTTCCCTGTAAACCTAGAAATAAATGAAGTCTCTCTGGCCTAAGGCTCCTGCCTTGGGCTACATTATTATAAGCCTATTATAAGCCTCTAGTGGCTATTCCAGGCAGTACTCAGTGGTCCTAAATGCACATAAAAATAGACCATTGGGTATACAGTATGTAACACACTTGTGTAGTATTTGTACATCTGATAGTTAAGATATGACCTAATAAACAAGTTAAAACCTAGAAAAACAAAGCAGGCACAGGACAAACAGTATACAGTAACCAAAAATGCACAGTACATGCCATAGATTTCAGATTCTTAACCTGTGGCCATGTGTCTCTGTGTGGGATTCACTGTAATAGGAGCAGGAAAGTATATGATCCTAGCATTAGGTGAACTTTGAAGCAATTTGAGTAGTGGTACTCGCCTAAAACACTGATGTAGATTATATTGTGAGTTTACTAGGTTGTATATAATTTCTATGTCAAAGTTTTCAATAAATCTCAGTGTTGTAGGTGAATGCTGAATATGTTAAAGTTATACTCAGCACATAGCATTGCTTTCACCACTGAACGTTTTTATTGAATGTGTAAATATATAATTTCCTCAGGTTGCATTCTGTATTAAAGTAACAGTAGGGTTGGGAGTATTTCCCTAACTCTTGGAGAGTGAAAGACAGTAGTGAGACTGAGTTAGGCCCCCTCACTGGCCTAGAGTTTAACTAAGTCATCCCAGAGAACCTAGAAGTGTATGCCAACCTAATAGGAGGATAAGAATGGTATGGGCCTAAGTGCGACAAACCCGTCTGCGCCATTGGACAGATTGAGCCACCTGCTTAGCCTTCACCCTAGAAAGGGTATAGGTAAAAACTTTCTTGGACTTTTTATGCAAGAGAGGAAGTGGCACACAGGACAGTAAAAACAGCCTTCCGGGTATACCAACTGCCAATTCAGCTCTGACCCACAAAGGTAAAGTTTCAAAAAGTATACCTCCATTTGTGGGATCTGTTCTACAGTGTTCTACCTCAAGGGAAGTTACCCTGAACCTGGATACCTCGTGTCTCCTGAATTGCAGTGCAACATGGGCGCTCTAAATCCCTTCGTGGTTAACGTCTAGGACATGTCCATAAGGAAAGATTACCACCACTATTAGGTATACTGCAGGCCCCCTCAGCATTGCACCAGCCCAGGAGGAGAGTTAAGGAATCGGTAGAGTTCCAAGATCCCATTCCAAGTTAAAGTACTGCTACTCCCAGTCTCCAGGCTTTCTACAATGGGTTGCAGCATATATAAGAAGACAGTTGAATTGTGACTACTGTGTCTTACCAGGGGCCATTCTTATCTAACATATATGTAGTTCTAATAACTGATAAACACATTTGCATATATTTGTGTGAATTATATTACTACGTTATAATTCTGAGTTTCATATACCTTTAACTTTGCTATTCCTTTAACATGATGACATCAGGAATACATCAGAGACTATGTAACATTACTTGTCTTCTGTCTATTGTATAGTGAGAATTACTGCTTAGTCATAGGGATATATTTTACAGTCCAGTTCAGTAAAGTCATTCTGCTGTTTGCACACACAAGTAGAGCGCAGCTCCACACCCCTACATGCACATCTGCCGGAAACAGATGTAAAATCCAAAGAAAACATTGGTGGCTGAGTGTGGGTTTGTGAAGCACTAGCCAAGCACCCAAGTACTGAAAGAGTCAAAGTATGTTCTTGTCTGTACAGCACTGAGCACAAGGCTCATGTTTTCCTCATTTTACTGGAGTCACTGACAGGCACATGGAAATTACTCAGACTAATATCCTATCTCTCTCTCTTTTCTATCTGAATTTCGATTGGGCTGGAATCCCATTCCTTTGAAATACAGCCTGTTTTCTTTGCAGCGTGGGTTTCCCTTGGGACGTCTTGCGTAGGTGGAAGTCTACCTCTCTGGCTGCCCAGAGGAGATGTTATTAATGTCAGAGATGTGCCATCCCTGCGCCCACACAAATATCTAGCTAAAGAGGCGGGATCACCACTGCAGTAACATAGCGAGGATCCCCATCAGTGTTGGTAATACAGGAGGAGGTCTCCCATCACTGTATGTGTATTGGAATGCAGCATCTGAGATTATCCATCTCTGGTTCATTTCACCTCATTTATTTCAACCTGCCTGGGAAAAGCGTCGAAAAACAACAACAACCTGGAGCTTTGGGGGTTAAGTGCATAATTAGGACATATATGTCCATATAAGGGTATACTGCACATTATTTTTAGGAGCTGTCTGCATTTTAATTGGGTTTGTGGGAGGAAGGATGAGTCAGTGCAGATAAGGAGGAAGACATTTGAATGAAACACAGAAAAATAGATAAAGATGAGTAATCAAGGATACTTAAGTGAGCTTAAAGCGAGCCTAAAACACAATATGGTCATGATAAACAGGCTGAAGTGTAAACCTGGAAAAAAATACTTAAAAGACAAATTTGAGGCCGAGAATATGGCAGATCCCACACTTGGAATAACATTTTTTATATGTTTCATCATAAATCCTGTGATAATAGACTCTTTATAGCATATTAGCACTTTGAACTAAGTAGGAAATCTTTCCTATTAATAATAACTATGATTTGTAATGATATTTTGGGCGATTTTTCAATCCGTGTCATAAAACTGATTTCTATTTTCAGAGTGTCTCTGATAAAGAAAAAGTCCACATGTAGAAAATACGTCATTATTTGCAATACTTATTTAGAAGTTAGTTTTTTGTATTTTGCAATAATTATTGCCAAAGAGCTAAAGTTTTGTCTCATCTCATCAATATTAATGAGTCTGAGAGTGTTTTGGAGAAGGTGCTGTAGTCAGAAGAGACAAAAATTGAGCTCTTTGGAATTAACTCAATTTGCCGTGTTAGGAGGAAGAGAAATGCTGCCTATGACCCAAAGAACACCGTCCCCACTGTGAAGCATGGAGGTGGAAACATTATTTTTTGGGAGTGTTTCTCTGCTAGGGGCACAGAACTACTTCACCACATCAATGGGAGAATGGATGGAGCCATGAACCGTAAAATCCTGAGCGACAACCTCCTTCCCTCCACCAGAACATAAAAAATGGGTCGTGCCTGGGTCTTCCAGCAGGACAATGACCCAAAACATACAGCCAAGGCGACAAAGGAGTGGCTCAAAATGAAGCACATTAAGGTCACGGAGTGGCCTAGCCAGTCTCCAGACCTTAATCCCATAGAAAACTTATGGAGGGAGCTGAAGCTCTGAGTTGGAAAGCAACAGCCTCAAAATCTTAATGATTTAGAGATGATCTGCAAAGAATAGTGGACCAAAATTCCTCCTCATATGTGCGCAAACCAAATCAACTACAAAAAACGTCTGACTGCTGTGCACGCCAACAAGGGTTTTGTCACCAAGTATTATGTTTTGTGTGCCAGAGGGATCAAATACTTATTTCTCTATGAAAAATGCAAATACATTTATACAATGTGATTTTCTGGATTTTATTTTTTATATTCTATCTCTCACTGTTAAAATAAAATGAACCTACCCTTGAAGTTATAGACTATTCATGTCTTTGTCAGTGGGCAAACTTACAGAATCAGCAAGGGATCAAATACTTATTTCCTTCACTGTATATTCTAAACACATTAAACAATGAACTCTGTATGATCAAAGAGGACTTCCCACCTTCACTGGGTTCTTGGAGTTCTCTATGACACGAATATGGACTGGGAGACCACTGTGCAGTCAGTTCTGGAGACTAAGAGACAATATAAGGGCAGTCTGAACACTAAACCCCATCTCAGGACTGCGCTAACTGGTGGATTCCTCCATTCACTTCATTTAGCTCATTTGCTTGGCTATTTTCAGAAATCCTATAGAAGTGAATGAAGGGAGATGCATATGACCAGCAAGATGCAAATACCCCATTAAAAAAAATACTGTAGGGGGAGGAGGGTATATCAAATGTACCTAAAAATTACTTGCAGTGCCATTTCATTCAATAGATTAAAAATGCATGACGTGAGATAAATTTATCAAATGGTCGTCAATTCTTGATGAATTTCACGCATTTGTAAAAAGGGAAGTCTTTTGAAAATTAACATAATTTATTATTTATTTATAATTTATCAGTTGTCGCAGCTTCTGTGGTATTGTGATTTTTTTATTTTTATATTTTTTTAGGTGCATTAAGTATATAATGGGACTATTTAGAGGATTACTCCAGGGTAGGGGAGGGGGAGGAGTAATTTTGCGCCTATATATACAACTTTTTGTATTAGGTGCAATGGTTGAATTTGACTAATTTCTCAACACCAAGCAGGCCATGCTTTTAACGAGAAATTGCAAATATTAAGAACAAATCTGTGAGAAAATGGCGGAAAGGTAGGGTAATGTGGCTAACTGTTATTACAGATTTACTTAGGCACCCTGTAAATTTGCTTAAAGGGGTTGTCCCATCACAAGGATCCTATCTATACTGCTTGTTAGTGTGGATGTAAGACTTTTCCTAAATACATTGCTTCAGCAAAACTGCTTTGTTTGTCCACTATCTTACTTTATTCAATTCTTTGTGGCCACAGCCCTGACTTAGCTGCTCATGAGTCAAGTGATGTATCTGCTGCTCTCAGGTGGGAGGGGCTAAGTGCAGGGAGCGAGCCTGTGTATCTAGCTAATCCTGTGTCTACACCATGTGACCTAGGTCCTGCACTCAGATAGAGGAGCTGCTTTCATTTCTTCTGTTCTCCCAGTTATCAGGCTAATTCAATTGTGTTCATTATGGCAGAGACAGGCAGTCTCTGGATGTAACACAGAATGGAGTTGCTGCTGCCTGTACTTCATAGTTCAATGTGGGTGGGCGGAGCTACACACGAATTTGGGGCGGAGCTAAACGGCAGGTTGCCCGTGAAACCCCGCCCACCAAATGATGCAAGAAACCAGGAAGAAAGAAGATTTTACAAGAGTGAAGACTGCTGAGTATGTGAGGTGGGAATACCCCTTTAAGTCTACTTCACATGAAGGTAAGCCAAGGTTCACTAGAACGGCCAATACACAGTGGAAGGAGCTGTCTTCTTATGGCCCTGCACACTGTACCGTTCATGTGTTGCGGCTGCTATCAGCTGATTGGTAGTGGTGTCATATCAAATCCCTACTGATCTCCTATCGATGACTTATCCTAAAGCCCAGAAAATAAAAATGATGATAGTTTACCTTTTGTGACTTCAATAGAAGAATATTGATAACAATATCACTGGATATCAAATATCCATCAGCTAATACTATAAGTTTATATTGCTCACTTCTAATTCACTTCATATTATTCTGTTCTGTCATTATTCATAGCAGTAATTGCTTTTCACTTTAAGTAAATACACGCAACACAACCAGATGACAGAATAACGGAGGATATGTGGCCTGGAGCAGAACAGCATGGTGGTGCACTAAATTAGTCCTGTCCTCATCAAGACAAATTTACCAACAATAACCTGACAAACTCTGCCATGGGCTAAGGAAATACACAGAAGAGACAGAGAAACAAGAACATGCACACAACAAGCTAAGAATAATTCAGAATACACTATGATTATCGCAGCGGGCCAATAATGAAGGCAGTGGAATATCCCTCGTGTATTAGGATATTGAAGACAAAAATAATATGACAAAGCAAGCATAGTTGGAAATATACTAGTAATAACCTCTTAAAGTGCTGTTGTCTAAAGAATTAGGCAAACTTAAGAATCTCCCCTTGGAGTCTCACCTATCGAGAGAACTGGGATCTAGTGACTTATGTACGGATTTCTCCTGCTGCTGTATGCTCCATTATGTTCAGTGGAGAAATGGCCATTGCAAATTATGGGTGTCATGGAATGAATCGAGTCCGGTTTGCTAGACTCTTTTCCTAAGTACTATAGACGTCACTAGAGTACAACCTCTACATTGAGCTCAATCTGGCATACAGGTGCTGGGAATTGTGTGTATATGTCAGCTATATCTATTTTTATATAGATATATATGACTTATATAACACAGAGGGGGGAACTCGTGACGACTGGAATATTTTATGCCAGTACGATGTCCTCTGTTGGATGATATGCCTGAGATAGATGCATCTTCCAGGAGTCCTTGTGCCAAGGCACGGAGCTGGTGTAGATTTCTGCCATTTATGGCACAAAGGTGGTGTAAATGATAATACATCTGGTGCAGCCAATGTCCATCCATGCCTTGCACACTTGTGTTTTTAGTTGCAAATGTCAATAAAATTGAAAACCACTGGTTTGAGACTCTTGTACACCAAAAGGTGACTTATATACTTCAAATCTGTCCAATGATCTGTTTTAATACGAACATCATCCTGTCATGTAAAAATGATGTATATGTGACCAGGCCAATAGATAGTAGTAGTATATGTACTGAGAAACAGGAAAAATATTATATATATATATATATATATATATATATATATATATATATACAGTATATATATATATATATATATATATACAGTATATATATATATATATATATATATATATATATATATATATATATATATATATATTCTGCAAGTTGGTATGACCATAGCGATACAAAATTTAAACATTTACATTTATTGTTATGTTTTTATTCCCTTAGAGCATTGATAGGCTTTGGATGGTCTCTGGGCTTTTATAGCAACCAATCACCACTGATTAGTCAATATGGAGGTGCCTTCACATCATTGATGTCTAGTAGTCTTAATGGCAACTGAGTGTAGGCTCCAATTGCAGCTGTTAGCAGCAGGTGCTCGCTGTACAGAATACTTAGCACCTCCACACTAAAAGGAGGGTAAATAAGGCATTAAGTCACCCTTTCACTAATGCACTGACCATTGTTAGGCATCCAGTATTAGCTACGGAATGGCAAAGCTGGTATGGTAACAGTAAGAGCTTACTGTTTCTAATTCAGCAATTTAACATTGGGCACTTATGTATGGCTGTGCAATCGTCAGGTTACATACACTACATAGTGCATATAGTGCATAGTGGTGTATACCATTATGCTGTACAGGCATGTACAATGCAAAAGAACTAATATTATGCAGCCAGCTCAATATATATTTCATGTATCTGTGGATTCATTTGAAGTTTACATGACCTACTTATTCAATTTATGCTAGAGGGAAGAAAAATGTAAAATATCTTCCATGCTTTTTGCACAGTTTCAAACAGTGCAATGCAATATCCGTATTGTAGAGCATATTGTTTTTTCCAGGAGTACAATCCTGAAGGACACTTATTATATTTGTCATCCATTATATAGTCTTTACAGAGTTAATTACAAGTCTCTTATTGATAGTGGAAATGAATGAAGGAAATAGGACGGCACAATTGTGACAATGAATGCTGGACATTCCTCTACATATTAGAGTATTTATAGATTCCACATTTAATCAATGTATCTAGTAACCGAAACAGTTCCTGTTGTCATGCGCTCAGGAAACGTGTTGTTTCCATGGAGATTCTGCCATCCCATATAACCTTATAATCAGAGGATACAGCAAACATTTCAACTCTATGTGTTAATACATGATCAATTATATGGGGTGAACGTTATATGTGATGTGCTGGAATTCAGACCAGATCACGCTTTGTTCTTGCTCAGCAAATTATGTTATTTTGAGCTGTTTTCTATCAATTGTGAGAGTGTTTTCTTCTCTTCCTGTCATTGTGTTGTGCTAAAGACACTTCACAGTTAATCACATAATTCCTATGGTCACCTCGCTGTCATCGCGTCAATTAGTGTCGCCACCACAATGCCGAATATGTATGTCCCACTCATTTCTCCTACCGTATGTGAAAAGGCTTAATGGTCACTAAATAGTGGACATAGATACACTCACCGGCCACTTTATTAGGTACACCTGTCCAACTGCTCGTTAACACTTAATTTCTAATCAGCCAATCACATGGCGGCAACTCAGTGCATTTAGGCATGTAGACATGGTCAAGACAATCTCCTGCAGTTCAAACCGAGCATCAGTATGGGGAAGAAAGGTGATTTGAGTGCCTTTGAACGTGGCATGGTTGTTGGTGCCAGAAGGGCTGGTCTGAGTATTTCAGAAACTGCTGATCTACTGGGATTTTCACGCACAACCACCTCTAGGGTTTACAGAGAATGGTCCGAAAAAGAAAAAACATCCAGTGAGCGGCAGTTCTGTGGGCGGAAATGCGTTGTTGATGCCAGAGGTCAGAGGAGAATGACCAGACTGGTTCAAGCTGATAGAAAGGCAACAGTGACTCAAATAGCCACCCGTTACAACCAAGGTAGCCAGAAGAGCATCTCTGAACACACAGTACGTCGAACTTTGAGGCAGATGGGCTACAGCAGCAGAAGACCACACCGGGTGCCACTCCTTTCAGCTAAGAACAGGAAACTGAGGCTACAATTTGCACAAGCTCATCGAAATTGGACAATTGAAGATTGGAAAAACGTTGCCTGGTCTGATGAGTCTCGATTTCTGCTGCGACATTCGGATGGTAGGGTCAGAATTTGGCGTCAACAACATGAAAGCATGGATCCATCCTGCCTTGTATCAACGGTTCAGGCTGGTGGTGGTGGTGTCATGGTGTGGGGAATATTTTCTTGGCACTCTTTGGGCCCCTTGGTACCAATTGAGCATCGTTGCAACGTCAAAGCCTACCTGAGTATTGTTGCTGACCATGTCCATCCCTTTATGACCACAATGTACCCAACATCTGATGGCTACTTTCAGCAGGATAATGCGCCATGTCATAAAGCTGGAATCATCTCAGACTGGTTTCTTGAACATGACAATGAGTTCACTGTACTCCAATGGCCTCCACAGTCACCAGATCTCAATCCAATAGAGCATCTTTGGGATGTGGTGGAACGGGAGATTCGCATCATGGATGTGCAGCCGACAAATCTGCGGCAACTGTGTGATGCCATCATGTCAATATGGACCAAAATCTCTGAGGAATGCTTCCAGCACCTTGTTGAATCTATGCCACGAAGAATTGAGGCAGTTCTGAAGGCAAAAGGGGGTCCAACCTGTTACTAGCATGGTGTACCTAATAAAGTGGCCGGTGAGTGTATATATTCTATATATTTGCTGTAAATTCTAGGAAGAGTATTAAAAGGTTTGTCTGGGATAAAAACTAATCCCTACACTAATCTAAGCACCCTCCCACGCCTACTTCCTAAATAAAATAATTTATCAAAAATGTATATTTACCTATATCCCTGGGGTGGTAACGTGACCACCCCAGGGACATTCGCTGGTTAACCGATGATGATCCGTTTCCCCGTTTCTGGAAACAGAACAAACGTCACTACTCCTCCCCCCCATCCACGCCATCATATTAACCTCTCTTCCTTCAAAGCTTCTTCCTGCGGGGCAGTTCCTCCCTGTTTTCTGACTACCAGCGCGTGCTGTAGACCCCGCGATGCTCTGTGCGGCCGATAATCCACCTCTACTGCATAGGTGTGGGAGCAACATCAGAGACCTACGTTGGGTGTATAGCGCGTGTTGGTAGTTAGAAAAGAAGGATGGGTCGTCCCACAGGAGGAAACCTGGAAAGAAGAGAGGTAAGTATATAATGGGGTTGGGGGTTGTATTCTGCCACAGATGCATGTTAGAGAAATCTCTGAAGATGTGAGATTGTAATTCCCGTATGTAAGCTAATGGCAGATAGCAGAACGCGCTGACATTTCATTCCCTGCGTTCCCAGGTTGCATGTGGAGAGATGCAATGGAGTTGCTTCAGGTAGTTTATTTGTCTTTACCTTGAGAGATGATATGCCATACGGTCAAAACACAATTCCTTTCTCAGTTCTACAAGATGGTTGCTCAGTGGTTACAGACTGAATAACACATATCCAGGAAGAAGATGCAACAAGAAGGGAGGAGTAACAGAAACAGAGAATTATGGGAGAAAACTACTTAAAGAGCCCTTCACACATTATCAATCTCTATGCACCAGCATTGCACAAGATATGAAACACACTGTATGAAAGTCAAACAATCAAGCATGAATGATACAATATGAACAAGAATCATTACTTCAGCAATACCCCTGCTGTAACAGCATACTCCCCGTCTGAAATCCTTGGATTTCACTACTTAACATAAATGTCCATCTGGTATATTCTGGAACCCTGAAAGACAAAATGCAAAAACAAGGAAAAATAACAATAACTGTGAACATGTATTCAGGAACAGTTGAAAATATTGAATGCGTCAAATGCACGGTATATCGCTGTTCCTGGGATAGTCCAGTGACGAGTCAACTGAGTCAATGTACTTGAAATATTCTTTGCTTGACTCTCTCATGATAATGCCGTATGAACAATGTAGTAACATGGTGGTGGGCAGGAATAATGAGAGGATTCTTTTCAAATGTCTCTAACTCGGCCTTGTTCAGGCGACCACCTACCCTTAGCATACCATGTTTGTCAATCACTGGCTTCAAGTTGACAATAGGGCTGCTTTTAGGAATGTCCAGTTTGTCACGGAGACATTTCAGTTCCATGTGAAAGGCCCTCTGCTGTACATTACGTATCACTAACATCTCACTTAGTGTAATGTCTTCTGCAGAGAGGGGCTTGTGACAGATGTGCCAACCATGACATTCAGAGTTATCGTTCTTGGTGTGAAAACACTGTGCAATGTGAACTAACCTTGCGATGGTGCGTACAAGCTTCAGCCATCTAGAAAAGCGTTCAAAGCGGTGACAGTCCAGGCCGGACCTCCTTACAGACCTGGTGATGAGGGTACTCACTTCAGGACGAATCTCAGGATCGTTGTCAGGATCTTGAAGACGTCTTGACCAGATGTTTCCTTTCCTTCATTCAGCAAGAATTCTGGACCTGTTAACCAAGAGGATTTAGCAAAGGCACTGACCGATGATGGTCTGGTGGCACAATCTGCAGGGTTGAGATGAGATGGAACATAGTGCCACTGCTCAGGTTTAGAGGATTTCCTAATCCTTTCAACGCGGTTACTAACATAGACGTAGAAGCGTTTTGTCTGGTTGTTTATGTAACCCAGGACAACCTTGCTGTCTGTATAGAATTGAACATCGTCCACATGAATGTCCAGCTCATACTGTATAAAATCTGCGATCTCTACAGCCAGTACAGCGCCACAAAGTTCAAGCCTCGGGATCGTATGTTCAGGTTTAGGGGCTAGTTTAGCTTTCCCAAACAGAAATCCAACATGAGCTTTAGTGCGGTTGTCGATTACCTTCAAGTAGGCAACAGCTGCGATAGCCTCAGTCGATGCATCCGAGAATATGTGGACTTCCCTTCTCTGGCTTGTGGTGAGAGATGCTGGAGTGTAGCAACGTGGTATGTGAGTTCTGTCCAAGGCATGTAGGGATTCTTTCCAGGACTCCCACTTTGGCTGCTTGTCATGTGGCAGTGGAGCATCCCAGTCCTCAATCGTCTCTGAGAGCTGCCTAAGTAGGAATTTGCCCTGTACAGACAATGGTGCTACAAATCCCAGTGGATCATACAGGCTATTCACCACTGAGAGAACTCCACGCTTAGTGAACGGCTTGTCTGCACAATTAACCTGGAAGCCAAGAGAATCGTTTAACAAGTCCCATCTCAAACCCAGACTTCTCTGCACCGGAGGATCGTCTATGCCTAGGTTTAAGTCTCTGAATTCTGTGGCATGATCGCTGGGCTGGAAAGCTTTCATGACAGCAATACTGTTGGAGGCTATTTTATGCAACCTCAGACAGGCTCTGGACAGCATACCTTGAGTCCTTCTCAGCAAGTCTATGGCTTCCTCAGCAGTGGGCAAGGACTTGAGTGCGTCGTCCACGTAGAAGTCTTTTTCGACAAAGTGACGGGCATCCTTTCCAAATTCTGATTCACCATCAGAAGCAGTCCTTCGTAGGCCATATGTTGCAACCGCAGGTGAAGGACTGTTGCCGAACACGTGCACTCTCATGCGGTATTCAATCATTTCCTTGTTGGTATCACTGTCTCTGTGCCACAGAAACCTCAGGTAATTCCGGTGGTCTTCTCGTACAATAAAACAATGGAACATTTGCTCAATGTCAGCTGTAATGGCAACTGGCTCCTTTCTGAATCTCATTAGCACCCCTACCAGGTTGTTGGTCAGGTTTGGACCCGTGAGGAGAACGTCATTCAGAGATACGCCATGATGTTTGGCACTTGAGTCGAATACCACCCTGATCTGCTTGGGTTTTCGTGGGTGATATACTCCAAAAGAAGGAAGATACCAGCATTCTTCATGCTCTTGCAGAGGTGGAGCTGGCTCTGCGTGATTGTTACGGAATATCCTTTCCATGAATGCCACAAAGTGATCTTTCATCTCAGGCTTGTTTCTCAGCGTACGTTGCAAGGAGATGAATCTCGATAATGCTTGTTCCCGGTTGTCAGGAAGTCTGGCCCTCCCAGTCCGAAAGGGTAAAGGTGCAACCCAATGGTTAGATTGATCTTTGAAGCATTCACTGTCCATTATTTTGATAAAGTCTTTATCTTCCATGGATAAAGCTACTCTGTTGTCGTCTTGTGTTATGTGAAACACTGTGGCTCCTAAGTCGTCATAAGGTGTAGGGACGATGTCTGGTGCCCTTTTTAAGTTAGGAAGATGTTCCTTTGCCTCATAGTGATGAAGGCATGGCTTAAAGTAGGTTGTGCGTCCATTGTTGAGCACAAAGGTTTTAAAGGAGTTCACTTGAGATGACATGAGACTCTTATCCTGACATACATTGCCAATGATTACCCAACCTAAGTCAAGTCTTTGTGCATATGGGGCATCATGTGGACCATTGCATTGTTGACGTACCTTATGTACTCTGAGAATGTCTCTTCCGAGCAAGAGCAGGATGTCAGCATTCACATCCATAGGAGGAATCTCCTTAGCCAGGTGTCTCAAGTGGGAATGATGATATGCAGCTTCCGGCGTAGGAATTTCTTCCCTATCATCAGGCATCTGGTCACATTCAATTAACGTTGGTAGGGATATGTGAATATTCCTGTTAATTGGAGAGATAACGTATCCAGTGGCTCTCCTGCCAGAAGTCTCTATGCGACCAGAACAAGTGTTAAGAGTGTATGGTATTGCTTCTCCTTCTATACCGAAGATCTCGAAGAACTTAGGCTTTGCTAGAGACCTGTTGCTTTGTTCATCTATTATGGCATACATCCTTATGGCCTTTTCAGATTGCCCTTCTGGGTAGACATTCACCAAGCACACCTTGGCACAGCACTTGGGACCATTATCCTTGCCACATACTTCCATGCAGGAGGAGGAGACAGTGGTAGTAGCTGAAACTTGAGCCGATGGCTCCCCGCCATGCGCAGTGCCGGCTTTAGATGCTGCTTGAGGATGTGAGTTGTCAGATGAAGAAGTAGGATGCATGGCTGCGACATGTTTGTCGCTACTGCATTCAGTACACTTGATGACAGCCTTACAGTCCTTAGCAAAATGTTTTGAAGAAGCACAACACTTGTAACACACTCCTAGCTCCTTGAGCATGTCTCTGCGTTCTTGCAAAGTCTTTGCCCTAAGTCCTCTACACTCTTTCAGGGGATGAGGCCTTTTGTGGATAGGGCACGTACTATTAGGGTCTTTATCTTTAAGGACAGGAGTGTCCTGTTTGGTGGTGCAGAGTGCAGCGATTGGAACGTCTGTCTTCCTAACAGATACTGTTCCCCTTAAGTCTCTACGTTTGCTTGTTTCATACCTTGAACATGATGATGAAGCTGGTAGAGAGGATTCTGTGAAGTCAAAGCTGGGATCATTCTTTTTCCGAGCTTGGTCACTGATAAATCTGGAAAAATAAGAGAAAGGAGGGAAGGACACATTGTGGTCTCTTTTGTATCTGGAACCTAGGTCGGCCCATTTTTCTTGCATGCCATATGGTAGTTTGGATACCACTGGATTAACACCATGAGATGTGTCAAGGTAACTCAGACCTGACAGACGTGGGTCCATTTTGGCTAACTCTAATTCCTTTAGTAGGTCGCTCAGATCTTGAAGCTTGCGGCTGTCCTTGTTGGTGATTTTTGGGAACATATGAAGTCTCTTAAATAAGGCACTTTCTATAGCTTCAGAACTGCCATAAGTCTGTTCAAGTCTCTCCCATGCCGCAGCAAGACCTTCCTCTGAGTGGCCCGCATGAACTGCTCTCAATGTCTTTATACGTTCTGCAGAATCTGGGCCTAACCAGTTAACAAGCAAGTCAAGTTTTTCTTTGGCAGTGAGGTTAAGATCACTGATCACTGCTTCAAAGGTGGATTTCCAGGCTCTATAATTCTCAGCATGGTCATCGAACTTTGAGAGACTATTGTTTATCAGCTCCCTGCGTATCATATATCTGGCAAAGTCCGACATGTCTGATCTCCCACCTTGTGTCACCAGATTAACTTGTGATATCCCTGGGACGTATAAATTCTCTGGCATATGGGGCCGAGATGAATCGGGGTGAAATGATGTAGCATAAGGGTTGAGCTGTGGTTTAGTTTCTGGAGGATCTGCATGTGTGATGCTGGAAATTACCTTGCTCTGGATAGGTGGCATCATCTGATGCTTCACAGCCATGTAGTCGGTTTGGAGTGGTGCTGGTGCATGTAACTTAGCAGGCGGTGCAGGAGATGATTGCTTCAGCACATAATTGGCAGTGCGGTCAGCTGGGTCTTCCACTTCTGCAGGGATGGAGCAGTCTAGGTCGGCGTCTTGATCTAATGCTTGTTCAAGAACCTTTAGCTTGGCTAAGGCAGCTGCTTCCTCCCTTTCCATTTGGAGAATTTTTAGTTGAGCTTCTGTCTCTGCTTCCTTCTTCGCCATTTCAGCTTTTGCCTCTGCTTGCCTTTGCGCCATTTCTGCTTCCTTCTCAGCACAGGACCGTCTGACACTGGCCTCCTCTGCGTCAGCACGGATCTCAATAAGCTTATCATGTAATGCTGACCTTCTGGAACGAGAGGATCTGGAGGATGACAGCGTATGTTTGGATGAAGTAGACCGATGGGACCTTACTTCTTGTAGGTGTGCGATGCGGAGTTCTGCCTTATCTCTGGCGTTTTTCACTGCGGCATCTTTCGTTTGGAATAGGTTCTCCCTCTCAGTTAGCTCTGCTATAGCATCATCAAAATCAGCGTTACTCAGGAATGTGACGTATTTTGCAGACAGTCGCTGATGGCGTTCATAGGCGGCAGATAAGCGGTTTAGTGTGGTGACCAATTTTGCTGCGTCACTGTCATGGCGTGAGAGCGCTGCTATATAGTGTTCAGTTCTTCGCCATAATTCATCAAGATTATCACAGAACTCTTCTTTAGTTATTTCAAAGTTCTCTCTAATCTTTTGCGTGGGTTTACTGACACGTTTTAATCGCTCAATTTGTACATCCTGAAACATGGAGTCTGTTTCCTGCACATCTGAGTCCCTGATAGCAGGATGCACTGTCCCAGATGCAGTGACAGGGGAATCCACATAGCTCCTTGTGGACATGGTGCCTTTGTGTGGAAAATGTCAATAAAGATGGCGCTGCCCCTTATTTCACTGTGGTGAGGAGAACATGTGCTCAAGATGGAGGACAGCTTTGAGCTCACCTGCAGGCTGTGTGGCGTGCTGCAGATTATGCTGTATTCTCACTGTGCTTGCTTGCAGGCTGTCAGTAGATCCTGCAGGAGCTGCAGATATAGCTTGTTTTAACTAGAAAGTTGTGTTTTGACTATTCTGCCACAGATGCATGTTAGAGAAATCTCTGAAGATGTGAGATTGTAATTCCCGTATGTAAGCTAATGGCAGATAGCAGAACGCGCTGACATTTCATTCCCTGCGTTCCCAGGTTGCATGTGGAGAGATGCAATGGAGTTGCTTCAGGTAGTTTATTTGTCTTTACCTTGAGAGATGATATGCCATACGGTCAAAACACAATTCCTTTCTCAGTTCTACAAGATGGTTGCTCAGTGGTTACAGACTGAATAACACATATCCAGGAAGAAGATGCAACAAGAAGGGAGGAGTAACAGAAACAGAGAATTATGGGAGAAAACTACTTAAAGAGCCCTTCACACATTATCAATCTCTATGCACCAGCATTGCACAAGATATGAAACACACTGTATGAAAGTCAAACAATCAAGCATGAATGATACAATATGAACAAGAATCATTACGGTACTATTCCGTTATCGGGCCAGCAGCAGCGCATTTCAGCACCAGCTTTCGGGACAGCAGTTCAGTTCAGCAGCGGGAATTACAATGACATCCGAGGACTGCTGGCCCGATGCTTGTGCCCAGTAGCCAGTACATCAATGACCCCCCCTCCATCTCCTCCTCCTTCCAGTGCTGCCCCCCAGCTCTCCTTACATCTACCCCGTACCCTCTCCCCGCCACATGACTAAGCCGATGCTGGCCCGATGATAGAGGCCGTGCTTGTGTGTAGTAGGCAGTACATCGATCGATGCCCTCATCCTCCTCTTCCTTCCAGTGCTGCCCCCCAGCTCTTCTTACATCTGCCCCGTACCCTCTCCCTGTAATAGGCCTCACCGTAAATCTTGAGCAATGAATGCTACTAGATAGCCGCCGGACGCTGCAGAAAGTTTGTCCCTCCGGCTCGCTGTAGCTCACCGTTCCTATAGTCGGCGTGTTTCTTGTCAGGGCCTGGATTGAGCCCCGGTGTCTTTCCTTTCGGTCTCGGTACTAGCGCTGAGGTGAGGCCTAGTCGTGTGGCGGGGAGAGGGTACGGGGAAGATGTAAGGAGAGCTGGGGGGCAGCACTGGCAGGAGGAGAAGGATGGGGGAGGGGGGTCATCGATGTACTGGTTACTGGGCACAAGCATCGGGCCAGCAGTCCTCGGATGTCATTGTAATTCCCGCTGCTGAACTGCTGTCCCGAAAGCTGCTGCTGAACTGCGCTGCTGCTGGCCCGATGAACTGCGCTGCTGCTGGCCCGATAACGGAATAGTACCATCATTACTTCAGCAATACCCCTGCTGTAACAGCATAGGTTGAGATGAATAGGTATGGATGGGCTAGTAGTTGTAAGCGGGATAACTACAGAGACAGGGAGGAGATGTATGGGAGGGCGAGAGAGAGGATAGAGGGAAAGAGGAAGGTTGGGAGAGAATGAGGCGAGAGGTAGCTAGTGAGGAAGTTACATAGCAGGAAGCTAAACCTAGTAAACAAATGCAGACGATACCAGGAGCTACCAGAGACACCCAGAAATCACTCAAAACACTGCTAAAAGGTATATGGGTGAATTTATTAACCCATTAATAGCACTAACAGACCTTAAAAACAAAACAAAAAAGAAAGCATTTTTTGCCTGGAAAACCCCTTTAAGTAATGAAATATGTATATAAAGCAGCACGCCAGATCACAATGAAGATCGTAATGGGCTTTCATTT
Source organism: Leptodactylus fuscus (assembly GCF_031893055.1). Lineage (NCBI taxonomy): Eukaryota > Metazoa > Chordata > Amphibia > Anura > Leptodactylidae > Leptodactylus > Leptodactylus fuscus. The sequence goes on along the minus strand of NC_134269.1, from coordinate 160,781,300 downwards.
ACCCATGTACAAAACTCCATTCCAATTCAATGGTGTCTTCTCAATGTTCCATTATTTTTCATCTTATGACGAAATATCAAGAGCCCTTAAGGATTTTCACCCTGTAAAGGGACCACTAACACAATAACAGCAGGTAGCATTCTCAATTCACCAAGTAACACAAAGTTTTAGAACTTATTTTAAACATTAAGGCTGAGGTCACACATTGCAGAAAAGCTGCATTTCTTGTTGGAGATTCTGTTGCTGTTTTTTGAGCCAAAGCTTTAATTCAAATGGGAAACATAAAAGAAATAGAAATGAATTTGACTTTTTCAGATACGTCAAATGTTAATAAATATCTTTTATTGGGTATATGGCAAAAGACACAACGTTTCAGTCATGGACCTTCTTCAGACGTGTATGTCTGGGGTGCTGAATGATAATCGGTAAGGCCACAGAGGAGTTAGTAGTACCTGACCTGAGAGGACAAAGTTCATTTCTATTAGCATATGGGGTTGGGACCCTACTTCAGCACCTTAACAGGGCTCGGTTATCCTCTATGGGAAATATATAGGAAGGACTTCTACTTCTCCCTAAATCTGCTCAGGACTCGAAAAAGTAGCAAAATCTGCATCAAAAACCGCAGCTTTTCAGCAACATCAGGCCTCAGTCTAAGAAGCAAAATGTCCAAGACTCTTTGGAAAGTGATCATTTCTCCTCCGGGATAGTAAGGCAGACATGTTGGCACGGTCACTGGCAGATGAGTGAGGTTAAGTACATGGCATCAGGTAAACAGCCTTTTAATGAGTAGCAGCAAACATGAGGCGGCGGTAGCATATCACCGGAATGATGGCTGATTTACTCCCTGCGGCTTCCAAGTTTTCTGGTAGTTGTCATGGCGACCGAGCCTCAAGAACTCCATGACAAATGGGGGGGGGGGGTTCAGAGGTTTTTATGGGACAAAGGTCCTCCTGCTGTTGGAATTCAAAGCTTAAAATAAAACATTGGGACGGCATTGTTTTAGCTCAGGTAATCATTTCTGCTTTACCTCTAGAACACTTGAATTATCACAAATGAATGCCTTTAGAAAGCTCCGGATGCTGCTGTAATTCACGTTCTTGGTATCATGGCAGTTATAATTTAGGCTATTTTCTGCATTTACTTCTTTCACATGAATTGTATGTAGTTGTCATGGTTATGTTCCGCTGCTTAGATAAACCAAGCTATTGACTCTCCTTTGTTCTATAATAGTTAACCTCTTCCCTGACACCGTTCCTTCTCTGCTCCCTTGATGGATAGAATATCAGCCGATTGAGCCAGGTGTAGGGTTAATGGCGGCTTTTATTCCAAGGTGAACAGTGGGGCTCGTGTCACCCAGCTGATTCCTTGCATATACTAATACACTTGAACACCTTTCCCGAAATAATTGTTCAGCCTTTGATTGTGAGCGGTGCTAAGAATAAATACAAGTACTAATTCCCTGAAGGCATTTAGTTCCTCCAAGACAACACTATTCCCTGCTTTGCTAAAAATACCCAAATAATGTGGCACCCCGCACAATGTGCTTTCTTCTATGTTCTTGCCCTTTCCAAGTACATATAGATCTGTCAAGTCCAAAGCTAGAATGGGTTGAACTAGTTTGATGGTTCAAGTGTCAAATATTATCCAGCAAAGTGCCTCTATATTAGTACTTTAAAGAGCTGAAAGAACAGTGACCTATGTATGTCAGCTCTTTACTTTACTTCTGTTTATCTGAAAAAAAATGTATTGCCGGACAAAATTAAATATAAAAGTCTAAATACAGAGTGAATGATGATGAATGTCAGAGGTCTTTTGTTGGAGAGAAACATAACTCTGGTTAAAAAGGTTCTCAGTTCACCAGACGCATTAGTAATAACTCCGAATAATATAGTGTTCCTTCCAGAACACCAAAGAATAATGCATTAGGAAAGCTAGTTCAGGATAAAAATGCATTCTTTGTCAGCAGTGCTCCGCTCTGGCTCTTACAGGGGGGTTGAGCAGAACCCAACTTCTATTACATCAATAAATTCTGATAGGAATTATGAAAAGGGGAGGAAGTCATAAGAACTGAAGGGTAGACAATTTTACATTGCAATATTTAAAATAAAAATTTTTTGCTCCCTGAAAGCAGTGAGGATGCTGGTCTAAGCCCTCATTTGCCTTTCGTCCCCCTTGTCCTTGGTGGCTCCTTGCTTAGGACCAGCCTAGGACGTTCCTGTCATTGCACTTCTATGAGACTTCATTCCTATGGTGTTCAGTCTTGGTTTCTCCCCTGGTTGCCCTGGTGTACTATCTCCATGGTATTTACTGTCCTCTACGTTTTTTTCCTTCTCCTTGCTTTACTAATTTTCCTATTTTGTATGTTGTCTGTTGTTTATTGGAGAAAATTTGCCTTAACAAACATTGATTAAACATAAAATAGAATGATTTTCCATTTTTTTTCCCCAATGGACTAGAAAAAATAAAAAAAATAGACATGGCCAGTCCTGCAGCCAATGGCCTAATGGATTGTTGTCAGATCCAATAAGAGACAATAGTGAAGATTTACCATAAAGGGTCATTTTTAAAGTAATTCTTGTCTATATTGCCGTAATTTATTATTTAGAACTTGGTGGATATTAAAGTTCAACACTGTCCTGAGATGCTTCTCTGCCATACACTGGGACAGTTTTCTGGTTTACAAGGCATAAAAATTAGAAATTTTTGTGGATATTGTTTTAGGTTGTTTTTTTTTTGTTTTTTTTGAAGGGTGGGTTTGCACATAAAATTGCTACCTCTAAATTTTTTTGTGCCATCCTTGCCACTTTCTTGAAAAGGGTGTGATGAGAGCATGCAGGGGGTACAGCCAAAGGCCCTTCCAGCTTTATCATAATTTGGTGTAAACATTGTGGTAAATATATGTCAGGACCCAGCAGAGGGTACATGCAGGGTTGCTTTTACCATAGGGCCAATGTTGCACTTGCACCGAGCCATATGGTAGAGGGTGGCACTGGGAGATCCCTGAATTTAGAGAGCTGTGGGCCTGGGCTGCTCCGACATAACTTATCTGTGTCCAGAGGATTGATAGGAGTCGAGTACAGTGGTGAGATCAAGAAATTGTAGGGGTAACTGGAGGGGACAATATTTATTGTGGGGGCAACTGAGGGGTAACTATGTATGTTGTGGTGGCAGCTAAAGGGGGCATTACATACTGTATGGTGGGCAAAAAAATGGAGCGTTATACTATGTGGGGGCCAAATAAGAGGATTTTTTGATCTGCAAATGGAGGAGGTTTTGCAAGTTTAATTAGGGGAAGCCCATCACGCAACCATAGATTATTGGATTGGGCATCTTTTCTTTGAGGGGGAAGGATGGCTCTCTATAGTTCACCTCAGGCAGCAGAGAGACTAGGTTCACCTCTGGTGCTCGGTCGGAGACAATCTGGCCCAACAAGCTATTTCTTTTGCTAATTCCTGATTTGCACAGATATCACTTCTGGTGCATAATTGGGGAGCAGTTAGAAACAGTGGGGATATGCATTTAAACTGGCGTGCAGAACATCATTCTTAATAAATTCCTCCTTGTATGCTATACAGAAAAGTGGATAACCTCTTGAAATAGGCACTTGAGCAGTATCTGAATCAAGATACACTTTGAAATATGGAAAAAGTGATGTTATTTAAAAGATATTGAGATCCTTCACCCCATGCTGTCAAACTAGCATGAGGGTACTTTATTGGTTTCAGGAAAACAGACGTGTCAACTCACCCAAGAGTATGCAAGGCTATCACCCTACTGACTGAGCCACAGACTCTGTTAGTTTCAATAAGGTACATAATGTATTGGTGTATAAAGATCTCTCTATATGCCAGTAGATTGTATGCTTAAACATATATATTCTAAGTATACAATTTGTTGGCATATAGAAATATTTTTTATATATACTGTATATCATACATATGCAGGTTCAGAAAAAGTCTATGGGAGTTTGGTATGAGAAATTATTAAAAAAAACTTTAACAGTACAGTACATTACAATAAATCCATTTTAGTAATACACTTTATTAAATAACAGTTACAAAACATAATAACACATATTCTGAACTGCCAAAACAGTTATGAACCGTTATCACTCAATAAAATCAACATATTTTATTTAACGTGAGCAGTAAATGGTGCAAATAAAAATGGTGCGATTATTAATTTTATTTAACCAATAACAATCTGGGGTCTAATATATGGTCTGAATATATATATCTGTGCCATTTCTCTTATAAAGATCACTCCCACTTTTGCCGTGACCTGACATTTGTGAATCACCCTGTGAAGGGCTCTGCCAGGTTGGCGTCTCTGGGAAAAGAGGGATATTATTTACTCAAAGGGTGCTGCTACATGGTCCCAACTACTACACAACCACAGTTAGGGTACGTTCACACAGAGTTTTTTGCAGACGAATGTTGACACGGAATCCGCCTCAAAATCTGTTTGCAAAAAATCTCCCATTCATTTCAATGGGAGTCACTAGCTTTTTGTTTCCCCACTAGCGATTTTTTTCCAGCTAGCACGAAAAAGAAGTGACATGCTCTATCTTCCCGCAGATTCCGTGGCTGAGTCAGCCACAGTGTGTGCGGCTTGAGACTCACTCCTGATTAGGCCCATTAATCAGGAGCGGAATGCCGGGATGGGATATTGATGCACTGCATTGACATCCTGTTGCGGCTAGCCACATGGAAAAGTCACACGGCGGAAAAGGTTTTCTGCCATGTGAACTGACCCTTAGTGCTGCAGCCAATGATGCTTTCTCTAAAGCTTATTACTGATTACTGGCTTTCCTCATAACTGGCCATGCGGCAACCTGCAAAAATGTGCCGCCAAGCAATGCATGTGCCTACCAATCACATATATCAGAGATAATACAGTTATAGTCAAACCAACTGGAACCATGAACCACAGCTTACCGGACCCGGAGATGTAATCTCTGACATAAAGTCTTATACACTATCCTTGAAGTACTATCAAAATAAATCCAGGAGCTGCCTCTGTATAGTGTAGATAAACTCTGCTTTAGAAGTCTGCCACCAAGACAATCCAAGCTTGTTGCTAGGCAAAGCGTGATATTGTGTGATATTGTGTATAGAAGACGGAAAATCCACAAGTCTCTGCTGCATTTGCCTGTGGCATTTGAGAAGATTTCTTATTATTGGGTGTTATTAAATATTTTGTAGAACAAGATGAAATAGGGATATCATCCAAAATGTTTTGTTCTAGAATACAGAAATAGGGAGCCCAGCTATTGACTATTTTATGAACAGCTTGTCGAGTGCGTTAGCTGGTCCATGCACCCAAAACCCCCATAAACACTAAAATCAAGAACACTCACATCTAGAATTTCTACTAAGGTATACAGTAAAATAATATTTATTTCAGAATTGTGTAAATGCATTGCTTAACAGTACCATCAATATTAGAAAACTCAATCTCCCAGATGACAATAAATTGAATTTATAGTCTGTAATACCCCTCGCATCTGTACAGGACCAATAACCATCTCACTTCCAATATTTTTTATACCTTAAATGAAAACTTAATCGATATGATCAACAATACATTGCAATGGTACAGTACTAACAACCCCAACAACTGGATGGAGAACCAGCTTTCACCATCAAGATATTTTGTATATAAACGCTACATATCATGCTCAGATGCAGCTTTGGTATCATGCACAAGCCACCTATGCAAATTTTGGCTGGAATTTTAAATTTTTGTCAACTTTTATCTCATCTCATATGTATGGCCATTTGCTGTTGAATATTTTTCATCCTATAGAATACGGTATCTTTAAGATACCGTATTCTATAGGATACTTTGTCATTGACGGTAATAGGCCTCTGTAGCTGTAGCGAATATTTTTCAGTTTGAAATTCTATCATCCACACAAGAGTACCTACTCTTATGATAAAATACTTCTAGTCAAAGCGTATGTTCATATGGCAGTAATGTTGGGCGAATTGGTTTGCAACAAACTATATTTGATCCTAATAATCCAAATTATTTCTTCAAACCCCAGAGGATAATAAGTGTATACCCAAGGGAGATTTCTTTCTTTTTACATTTATACTCACCTTCCCTCACCTCTTTCAACCCTCCTCCCAGCATCTGGCGATCTGTCTTCCTCCTGTGGGCGGTTTGGTACTCTTCTGTGACGGCACACAATTGGAAGAGAAAGACACAGACAACTAGGAGACGTTCTATTACTCTCCCTCTCTGTAGAATCCATTACCGATTTTGATATGAAAATACTGATGCAAAATACTGAGCAGAATACTGCCATATGAACGCACTTTTAATATGACCATCTGCCAGGATGCACAAAGTGGATCCCAATGTACCACATCAAACTCTTAGACGATATTCGCACGACTGTGCTGATTTTTAACAGTTTTTTCATGGCCAAAACAGCAAATGGCATTCTGGATTTTTTTATGGAGTCTTTATCTTTCCAAGGGATATTCCATGAAAACAGAGCCATGCTTCAAGCATACAAGAGGGGATGGCCTTATGGCCACATGTAAAATACAAATCTTTTCAGGGTGTGGATGAAAACCAGTGATTTTCCATCTTTCCAAGATGTGAAAAGGGGGGTGAGGAGGCACCCTGGCAGGGGAGTGGTTAAGTACAAACCAGGAGGTTAACATTACAATAGACAGTGAATACTTTAGAAACTTGGTCGCACTTTTGGAAGCTAGCAACTAAGTTGAAAGTCTCAGCCTTCTTCCTTATTCAAGCTCCATGGAAACAAAAGGACAAAAGGTTTTTCCTGTCTTTTCTCCTTTATTTTTTAAAACTGTTTTGCTTGTTTGTCTCTTTTTTATATATATCTACACTCGTACATTTGTTTGCTCTGTGAACATATTACCTTTTTAAAAAGACTGTTTTTGTGTATGAGTATTAGAGAGACGCATGCATATTTGAGTGAGTTTTATTCTTAGCCTGGTAAGTCAGCAGTGGTGGCAACATGTATTTGGAGGGCGTGGACAGTGTTGGGGGTGGGATTTATGCTCAATTTGCAGCCTGAGTTGAGGGTGAGAGTCAGATTGAGTGAATTGACCCCTCACAGCTGCACCCATGCATCAGATCATTATGCCTACAAGAGGCCTAGACTCAAGCTTGATCTTTTACAGCTTTTGTTGCTATACAGCACTACACAAGGAAACCTAAAACAATGGCCAGCAGTGCATGCTTACTGGAAAATGTATACCCCCCCCCCCCCCCATTTTAATATGATTTTTTTTTTTTCACATCAGTTGAATGCTACCCTGAGACACAGTGCCAGTGGTATAGTAAATTCAATGGCATTTTGAGTTACCATAGTCCGGGAGAGAGGTCAATTTAAGTAGAAAAAAAACTGAAATTGGGGACCAATGTAAAATGTACTTTAGTTAAATAACACAATTTTTACTAAGTCAATATTTGAAATTGAATGCATGTGCTAAAAAAACAGAAACATATCCTTAAAGGGGATATTACAGCAGTTTTCCATCTGATAGGGGACAATAGTGTGGTTTAAAAGCTCAGACCCCAACCAATCACAAAAGGGGCCGTTCCTGTTCCCCTATGTTACTGAAGCAGTAGCTTGAGCATGTGCACTGTGGCTACATTCATTGTCTGTGTGACTACTGTAGATAGCCAAACATCAGCTATGTCAAGCAAATAGTGTGAGCATGCTGCCTCGCTATTCATATGGGGGTACAAAGGACCCCCATTAATGATTGTGGGGGTTCCAGCAATCAAATGCCAACCAATCTAGGAGCTCTCATCTATTTGGTAGATAGTGAATAACTTAAAATTACTGGAATGTCCAGATGACATTTTATCACAAATCCCAACAATTCCTCATCAAAGTGGACATTTCTCTATTATTCTTACTAGAAATATCTCAAACTCACAGCAATTCATGGCAAGGCTCTGTCCATAACAACATATTCTCCAATAGCAATCCACACAGCCAACAAAACAGGAGGATACAGCTCTCAATGCTCCATGAGACTATACACTGTAGAATTTTCCCGGAGATTGCTGGTGTTCCGGTTGTATCTCAAAAGAAGCACTTTGGCTGCACCTGTAACAAAGACAGCAACATTGTTATAATTGAAACATAAATATATTATAACTCCGTGTTAAAAGTGTCTATAATTATTTCATAAAGGGATTAGATCAACAAGAAAGAAGCGTATTACTTATTTAGAGGCTCAGCTGGTACCAACAAAAGGGGAGCAGTAATTATTCTGCAGCCTGGTTATCTCTCTGTCTGACATGAAACAATATGTTTAATATGATTTGTTTCACAAACATGTATCTGTGTTCTTTACACGACATGCGGTACAGATCCATTGATCAGCTATCAGTAGCTATCTATCATCTATAATGTAATTTCTAATCTAATGCCATAGCGATTAGGGTATATTAGACCATTTTACAAATTGGCAAGTCCTTTTTACACTACGTGAATGGGAGTTGAGTTACGCTAACCCTTATTGGACACTACACAGTTGTAAGAAGGTGTCTGATTTTGGTTCTATACACTGGCCCACATTTACTAGTTATACAGTGTAAACCTAGTCTGAAAATAAGATAAATGTATTACAGTGGTTTATGCTGGGTGATAAATCTGGCATATCTTTACACTTATACCACCTTTCAGTTGGTTTACTTTGAGGATACCAGATTTTTGAGGACTGAACTATGGCGCATTTTGGGACATTTTTCTGGGAAGCCACACAAGTCTAATAAGTTGAATATTTTTAGCCCGAACTAGGTTCTCAAAGATGTACCAAGTTGTGCCAAAAAATGCACTCTGTTTATGCCTCACTGACCCCTTTTAACCCCTTCCTGATCAGTGCCATATTATTATGTCACACTGAGCATGTAACTAATTCTTAGCGCTATAATAGTACAGTGCCATCAGGCCACAGGTATAGTAGCTGCACTTGTGACATTACTTCTGGGAACAGGTTGTGCACAACAAGGACCCAGGACTAGCTGACAGAGCCCGAAAATACTCCAACTCCAGCGGCTTATCACCTCAGATCAATAGCGATCAAGGCTTTTTAGGTAGTTATGGAGGGAGATCACCTCCCTCTTTCAGCCCTTTGAATCCCCTGTGATGGAGTTTGAGGTGTTGCCATGGAACCAGAAGACCTCCTGGATGCCTTTCTCTATTGCATATAGGTAATAGAAAATATACTGCAATAAAGGTGCATCCCAGGCTCAAGTCCCCTTGTGGAGCAGTAAAAAAAAAAAAGTTAATGTTTAAAAAAAATATATATATATATATATATATATATATATGTGTGTGTAATTAAGTTAAAAGGAGCCTTTAGGGTTAAAAAAAAATGCAAACAAATGAAACATATTAGGTATCCCCATATGCATATAAGTCTGCACTGTCGAAAAAATAGCATTACATACATATGTAAAATAAAAAAAATATATAATACTGTAACATGCAAACTAATCTACAACTATTAAACCAATATAAAATATGGTATCGCCATAATGGTAGTGACCTGCTGGACAAACTTGCCATGTGATTTTTAATGCAGAGTGAATGCTGTGAAAACAAAATGCAAAAAATAATGATGGAATTATAAGTCTGTTTCACACGGACCCCCGAAAATCATTAGCAAAAGCTAAATCATATTTAGTTAATCATATTATATATACTCCAAAATGAAAGTACTTAATAAGCCCTCATATGACTTTGTCATCAGAAAAGAATAGTTATGAAAAATATGGAAGATATGGAAAAGTCGCCAAGCATAGTAATACCCAAACTGCCGTAGGACCTTAAAGGGTTAAGGATAGGTCATCAATATTAATACTTTGAAAGACTTAATAAAGTCTCAGTATATTATGTATAACTTATGCTTAGACTTTTTTTTTTTTTTTTTTTTTTTACAACGATTTATGCTTGAACCTTCTGAACAAGACATGTAGGGAATTGTAGTACAGCTAGCAATTGGGCAATGCAATGTAAACATTTTCTATCAAACATGTGTGAGTGTATGAGGGTACTGCATGTCAGCTGGGGTCACTCCCCCAAATACTGTGGAACCATTGCTGTATATACAGCATTGTACAGAACTATTTTCAAGATTATGAAATAGTATATCATTTCCAAGTGGTGAGGCTTTTTAATGGTCACATTGACCTGCTGACTGGTCTTGATACGACGCTGCGTTAGAAGGCCTCAGATCTATTAAGATAAAGCTTTAACATTTACTTCCGACATTTTACAAGACAGAAAGCTCTGCCTCAGCCAAATAACATGTTCTACTGTGTATGGTTATGGGTGAATGAGTCAATTTATTCCTACTATGTGGTCTATACTCCCACCGGCCTCACAGGCACAGATACCATATGCTTTACTGTAATAACTATAGAGTCTATTCTAACTAAATGGAGACTCTACTATAAGGAGAAAATACCTGGATTTGAGCATCTTGACCAGCAGTAAGATATATACAAAATTAATGCAGTACATTGGTAAGATAGACTATAAAGATCAGTATGAATACTGGTGGATACTATAGGATTTATTACTTACATAGGAAGATGCAAGGTAATATTATATTAAGGTTATACCTTATACCACTTTATCTAACTTACTAGCAAAATTGTTATAGTACCTTTCATCACAGAACAATAAAATGATCATCTTTTGGGACTATATTAATACATCTACACACAATTTAAAATGCTAAAAATCTGCTTAAAGGATTTTTACCTATAAACACAATATTTAATTGTATAGCAAAAGTAAAGGAATAGATTTGGCCAAAAGGAAATAATTAGAGATGAGCGAGTAGTATTCGATTGAGCAGGTATCCGATCGAACACTACGGTATTCAAAATACTCGTACTCGATCGAGTACCACTCGCTATTCAAATGGAAAAGTTCGATGCAGAACCAGCATTGATTGGCCGAATGCTATACAGTCAGCCAATCAACGCTGATTCTTCTCCTATCTTTAGAAGTCTTCTCCGTGCAGCTTCCCCGCGGCGTCTTCCAGCTCTGAATTCACTCTGCCAGGCATCGGGCCTGGGCAGAGTCGACTGTGCATGCCTGCTTGTAGTGCGGGCATGCGCAGTCGGCTCTGCCCAGGCTCGATGCCTGGCAGAGTGAATTCAGAGCCGGAAGATGTCGCGGGGACGCTGCACGGAGAAGACTTCTCGGAGGATCCAGCCCGACTCTCACTCGTGGACTTGGTAAATTTAATTTGATCGAATGTTGTGCACCCCTGAAACAAGCATTTTCCCCCCATAGACTATAATAGGGTTCGATATTCGATTCGAGTGGTCGAATATTGAGGGGCTACTCGAAACGAATATTGAACCTCGAACATTTTACTGTTCGCTCATCTCTAGAAATAATGTCACAAAATGCTTAATTTCAAAGTATTCCATATCCACATAACTTCTCCTTGTCAGGAGTCTTATTATCTTTTTATGTGGTCTTTGATTCTGACCATGATGCCCTCTTCATTCTAAGGTCACATGTAAAGATGTCAACCACAGATTTTATTAGTAAATGGCCTCCTCCCCTCTCATGACCACACTTTGCCAGCGCTACAGTCTGTAATAGAAGAAGAAATCGCAGTAGGAGAAATCAGAGGAAGTTCAGGTCCTCTCGTAAAATGCTTATTCTGGGGAACACAAAATAACATATTGGCCCATAAAAGGAAAATCCAGAACAGAAAATATAGAAAAATTGTTTAAAAAATTAACAAAAAAAACAAGAAAGAAAAAAAAAAAAAAGAGAGAGAGCTTCACGAGCAAGATGGATGATGCCAATGGAACACAGAATTAACCACTATGGCCCGATAGTAAGACACAGTGTCAAAGACAAAAAAATAAATGACTTCCAATTCATAACCATTCATCAAATAAGTCACGAAAAGAATAAAAGAAAGCACATAAATAAATCACATATAATACATATAAGGGCAAGTGAGTCAATGAACACCCACTCCGCACCAAATAAAGACTTTCCTCAATAGTAATCTCTATCAAAAACCAAAATACAATAGAAGGACGAAAACAATTTATGTAAATATTAATGATGAAATAAAATCTCAAGAAAGAGAGCGTGCAATTCGAAACGGCTGTTTCGAATAGTGTTCGCTCATCTCTATACACTATGTTTAATCCAATTTAATTCTTGGCTCATATTGAATTTGTCCAACCACAAATGAATCTTGAGATGTTCGTCCATCTCTAGCTATAATATTAGAACACAAACACTACTTTCTCTGTTACAGTGAGCATTGTGAATGAAATTTACTATATTTGCTGCAAAGGAAACTTGAAGAAGATGCCCATACCATTCACGTTTCCTTATTTTCCACAGGGAAACTAAACAATGAGAACAAGGATCCAAAGGGCTATAAGTAGAGATGAGCGAGTACTATTCGAAACGGCCGTTTCAAATAGCACGCACCCATAGGAATGAATGGAAGCGGCCAGCATGCAGACTTTGCCTCTGCGTGCTGGCTGCACCCATTCATTCCTATGGGTACGTGCTATTCGAAACGGGAGTTTCGAATAGTACTCGCTCATCTCTAGCTATAAGTAATCTTTTACTTTTCCCCTGTGTCAGTTTTAATAAATCTCCCCCAAGGTGTTCCCCATAGTGTTCAACAGATCACTATTACACATCTAGGGGCACAGCAGTACTGGTGGATAAACAGCCATTATTGAACCTTTTCCCTATGGGGAGAAAAGTAAAGAAAACTCTGGTTTCAGCTTTCTAATAAACCGAGGTCCAGGGTTAGGAGCTAGTCATTGTTACAAGTCATATAGTCATTCACCCGTATAATCAGAATAAGAGAGAAAGTTGAAGCAATGCTTAATATAGTTCCCTCCTACACCACACAGTATGCCACAGAACATGATGTATAGAGCTCACTGGAATAATGAAGAAAATAGAAAGGATATTTACAATGTATATTTCCTTATCTCCACTGCTGTTGGTTACTTTATTACAGCTCGGCCTGATAATGAATGGCTATTGTATGCCATTTAATTGGAGCATTAGTCAGGTCATAAAAAGCTAAACAAGGTTTGTCTGTAGCTTGCTGGTGACAGAGCAAACATGTACATCCTTTCCAATATGTGACTACGTAAGACGACAAGCTATCCTCAGTCTCACCTGCACCTGCTGAGCCCACCCCCTCCTTATCCTATATAACCAAGGCATTCACACTGAGATACAAGCCCTGTGCTTCTATACGCTGTCAGCAACAGGGGAGACACTGCAGTGATAGATTTGTTAGGATTCCCTTTGACGTCAGATGCTGGAAATCCCATTTTAATCAAGTTTGCTGGGATTATGTGTCCCTACGGGCCAGTTATAAAATGAAATAGGAGGTAGAGAGAGAAGCAAACACATTACAGGGAGGAAAAAAGGGCTAATCTTCTAAGTAATATAAAATAAACACATGGGCTTGAGATGCGAGATCTGTAGCTCTTCATTATGAAAACCTACACTGTTTTTATTAGTTTAGCATTGTAGGGAATCAATGCTTTCAGCACTAAAAGGCAATATAGTTACTGCTAAATATGACTACTTAGTCATTACTATATAGACATAACTATAATTTCAGCATAGATGGAATATCAGAAATAATGTTTACAAAGGCTGTACACATTATGTAAAAGTTGTGCTTTAAGGAAGGGTCCTTGTACAGAGGCTGGGGCTTTGATTTCTGATACCATGACAATAATATTGTTTCCAGCAGGCAACACTAGGAGAAACTTACTGTATACTGTTTATACATTGAAGGGCGTATACAACTTCATTAAATTTTGGAATAGGACATTGCATTTTTTCTGCATTTATGTTGAGAACAGTAGAACAAGCAAACTAAATCTAACTCTGCGCTGTGAGAATTAAGGCTCTCCAAAGTTCTTCACCAGAGCCTGCTGCAAATCCAGTTAGACATATGTTAAATTTTGGACTCAGGTTATCGTCCCAGTGCTTAGTGCAAAAAATAGATGCTCTGAAATCTTAATATGAACCAAGTCACACAGTACTACTCACTAGGCAGATCAAAATAGGAGAGCTGAATCAAACGGATAAATGTACCAAGGCTAATCCAGGAGAAAAGTCAAAGTCAAATTCAGAAGACAAGAAAATATTTGGTAAACAAGCCAAGATCAGTATAACAGCAACAAAGTAGATATGATCGTATTGAGTTCTGGATCCAAATGTAGTAATAATTAACTAATAGCAGTCACCTGGGACATACATAACAGGACTTAAATATACCTCCTCACCTCCTGATATGTTCAGCATGGCAGAAGTCTTTACAGCTGCAGAAAGCTTTAAGTGTTGGCATGACAATGTTAAAGCAGCAGCATTGATCAGAACTGAACAGTGAGATTCCTAATACTCGGACAGGCAGGGTAGAAGACAGTGTGAATAGTCCCTAAAAAACAAATATGGGAAGGATACATAGGATACATACAGCATTGTCCCACATGAGTTATTGGAGCATGGGAAAACACAGCAGGGTGCAGGCACATGTCTATTACACAGTGGTGAAAAAGTACATTAACTTAATCAAGTATAATGTGTTTAAAGAAGACTTTTCGCCTCCTCCACCAATTCCAGTTCTTTGCATCCTTTGTCACACCGATTCTGATGCAGTTGAATTTTTATTGTTTCTTGCACCCCTTCCCCCAATTCCTAACAATTTGTGCTGTTTCAGTGTCTGATATAATTAGGCTCTTTACTGTAAAGTGGGTGCCATCTTTAGTGGGAGAATCTTCTCTATAGCCTCTTGTGCCTGGAGGCAGCCAGATCTACTGATCTGTGCGGGGTCCAAGTGTCAGAACACCACCATTGTTGCAATCTCATTCCAGTAAGGTGGTGAAGTAATTTCTTAGAATAAAAGTGTTCCCCTCACTGTTATGGTAAGTATGCTACGGAATGCACTGGTTCATATTGGCCCAAGTACTGTTATCCCATATTAACAAGATGGGGCCCTGTTCTCCTGTCCAAATGGAGCAGAGGTGCACATACTCATTCTGTTACTCAATTCAGACAAGGCAATGAGATGCCAGTTCCCAAAATTGGTGGGGGTACCACCAAAAAGACCCCCTCACACACTGTTGAGCATATTCTCAAAATTATACAAACCCATTTAAACACATTTTAGAACACATTAGGATTCAAGTGTTCTAAAATGGTTCTAAATAGGTATGTATTGCTGTTATTTTATTCTGCTACATGCAAAGAAATGAAATTGTGTAGGTTGTCTTATAAATGTTCCTTCTAAATTTCTTTATAAACTTTCCATTCCAACCAAGCATTTTGGGCACTGCTAGGCAATCATCTTGCGACTACACCCTTCCATCCCACACACATATGGTCACCACTCACATTCTTGAAGAACATTTCCCTTTAAAATAAAAAAAAGTTAATTCCTGAGTCATCCTATTCAACATCTTCAAAATTCTTGGATTCATCAATTCTGTGTTTTCTCTTTACTCCAGGGTTGGTCTCTTGTGTGCTGGAGTAAGACGTTCCTGTTTTATTAAGAGGCACATACGTCTTTATGAATTTTGAGCCATCTGCATGCCAATAAGTCAAATTTATGCCAACTAGGAGCTAGTGTAGTTTGGGCTATAATTTTCCAAGAGGTGAGGAGGACACTCTCAATTGTATATAAGGAAGTCAGGTCCCAACTCGTAATATCCACAAGTATAAAGATTTTGTGCTACACGTCAGGAAATTAAGTCCCTTCTTGAGCGGAAACATCAGCGGCTTCGCCTGTTGGGTCAACGCTCGTTTTATGAATGGGGCAACAAGGCGGGCCGCATGCTGGCACGTGCAGTGCGGGACCGACATGCCGCCCAGTACGTTATGTCTCTTAAGACGCCCTCGGGTGCGATCACCCATACTACATCTGCAATTGCCTCGGCTTTTCAGGACTACTACAGTTCTCTCTACCATCTACCCCCCCCAGGTCAGGTCCACCCGGCTCCTGCCTCTGGGACTTCCCTCCCACAATATATTGCTAAGACCGCTCTTCCATCTCTGCGCCCTGAGGATGTAGCTGTACTTGAAGCTCCCTTTTCTGAGAGCGAACTAGAACTGGGCATTGCCTCCCTCCCAGGGGGAAAGAGCCCGGGCCCTGATGGCTATACGGCACGGTTTTTTAAGGTGCTTAAGGCTGATCTGATGCAACCGCTCTTGCGTGCATTTAACTCCTCCACTTCTGGAGTCCCTTTCCCCCCTGCTTTCCTCCAAGCTCATATTACTGTAATACCTAAAGAAGGTAGAGACCATTTGCTCTGCGCTAATTATAGACCAATCTCGCTCCTGAACACTGACGCCAAGCTTTATGCCAAATTGATTGCCAATCGCCTGAGCCCGTTCATGGGAGAGCTTGTACACCCTGACCAAGTGGGGTTTATCCCTTGTAGGGAGGCCCGGGATAACACCCTGAGGGCCTTCTCCGCGATCCACCACGCGCAGCGCTCGCGTACCCCCATGATGCTGTTATCTCTTGACGCGGAGAAGGCTTTTGACAGGGTGGATTGGAGGTTCTTAGAGGCCACCCTGGCTCAAATAGGCCTTGGTCCCACCATGATTATGCGTATTCAGGCTCTCTACAGCTCCCCTATGGCCCGGGTCCGGGTCAATGGCTCGCTCTCCTCCCCCTTCACCATTTATAATGGCACTAGGCAAGGCTGCCCACTCTCTCCCCTTCTATATGCTCTAGTGATGGAACATCTCCTGATCGCCATCAGGGACAATCCCGACATTCGTGGCTTGCGGATCGGGGACCGTCATCTAAAGGTATCTGCTTTTGCAGATGACGTTCTCCTATTTGTTACCAGTCCACTTACTTCACTCCCATCTATCCTTAGAGAGATTAACACCTATAGCTTTTTCAGTAACTATAAGATTAATCTGACGAAAAGTGTGGCCCTTGATATTTCGCTGCCGCCGGCGGCCCTGCGGTCCCTGCGCTCTTCCTTTTCATTCTCGTGGTCTTCGAAATCTATTAAATACTTGGGAGTGCAATTACCCCGTAATCTAGGAGACACTTATACTCTGAATTTCCTCCCGGTTCTACGCACTTTGCGGACTGATCTTGAGCATTGGGACACCAGGGGCCTCTCGTGGCTGGGACGCATCAACTTATTGAAAATGAACGTTCTCCCCAGACTGTTATATCTTTTCCAGACGGTCCCGGTAATCCTGCCCTCATGTTTTTTCTCTGCGCTTAACAAAGCCTTTACCAAATTTATTTGGGCCTCGAAACCCCCTCGTATTGCACGCACCACGCTGACTTGGGCCAAACAGAAAGGGGGTCTTGCGGCCCCGGACTGTGCGAAGTATTATCTGGCGGCGGTAGCTACCCGCGTCCTTGACTGGCATCACGCTGCTAAGACAAAGCTCTGGGTTGTCCTGGAGGACTCGTTGAGCCCTGTTCCCCTCACTGCACTTCCCTGGCTCCCTGAGAAGTACTGGTCCGATGATCAGCGGTATCCGCTTCCCTACGTGGCGCGCCAGACCATGGGAGTTTATCGCAGGTTCAGTGCCCTGCGTCTCCTCTCCACGAATGATGGCCCCATGACTCCCGTCTCGGGTCACCCGGATTTTCCTGCAGCCCTGGGTTCTTCTTTTCTCTCTTATCGTGCGGGTCTTCCCATCCTCCGCTTCAAACAGGTCACCTCGGGGTCCTCACTTCTCTCTCGTTCTGAGATTCTAACCCAGACCTCCTGTCCGGACACACCTCTCTTCCACTGGCAGTACGCTCAACTTTCCCACTTCTACTCTTCTATACGATCTTCCCGGGATCTCCACAGACCCCTGTCACCGTTTGAGCGTTTCTGTATTTCCCCCTCCCCCCCCTCCCATACTGTCTCTCTTCTTTATGGTCTCTTGTTGGACGGGGCGGAGGATTCGCTTCCATCGTTCACCACTGGGTGGGAGAGGAAATTGGGGGTTTCATTCCCCCCGGATGTGTGGTCGTCGGCCTTTCGTGCGTGCCATACTTTCTCCATGTCATGTAGGGCACAGGAGACCAATTTCAAGATACTCTCCAGATGGTATAGAGTCCCGGCCCTCCTGCATGATATATACCCCTCCACTTCAGATAGATGCTGGAGGTGTCTCTCCGAGCGAGGCACGATGGCCCATATCTGGTGGGGATGCCCTCTTCTACGCCCCTTCTGGACCGGGGTCAGACAGGTTATTCGGCAAGTGACGGGAATTGACTTGGAGGACGATCCTGCGCCCCTACTTCTTTCATTATTCTCCCGGACGTTTCGCAAATCCACCCGTAGGCTTCTTGGATTTTTGTTAGTTGCTGCTCGCTCTGTTATTCCTAGGCTTTGGAAGTCCTCGACTCCTCCTTCGCTCCTTGGCTGGCTAAGTGAGATTCTTGCTCTGCGAACTATGGAGACCCTGGTGGCTGAGCTCCACCAAGACGAAACCAAACATCAGCAGACTTGGCTCCTTTGGAACCACTTCTATTATTCTGCCGATTTCCGCTCCCTCTTCCCTTCTGTGTCCCCTGTGTAGTGTCCCCTTGTGCTGTCTGTTCATATGTTTTTCTGTTTGCTTTATCTGGCAATAGATATTCCGATGTTTTCTAGGTTTATATATCTGTTTTGTTTTGGAACTCCGCTGCGACAGAGCGTTTCTTTGTCCCTTGCACCCTTATCTCCCCCTTCCTACCCCCCTTTCCTCGTCCCCCGAACTTTGCCGTTGTACCATATTTCTTTGCACCTCCCCATTACCCCCCTTCCCCTTTTCCCCTCTCCCCTCCCCTTTCTGGTTTTGTAAAAATTGTAAAACTTTCAATAAACTTTTAATGTTGAAAAGATTTTGTATAAGTAGTCTGATGAAGTGAAAATGTATAGTTAAAATATAGTATATAATATAGTATAGAATATTCCTTTAATTTATAATTACAGCTACCAACCCATAGGACACCCATGTTTTACTTTTGAGGAAAGTATTAAGGATAACACAAAACGGTATAAACTAACAAACGTTTGTCTAAAATCATAAATATCTTTTTTTTTCTTAAACACATATTGAGTTTACCAAATTCCCTCCTTAAGGCTGTGTTCACACAAAGTTTTTTGGCAGCGTATTTTGATATGAAATCTGCCTCAAAATCTGCCTGCCAAAACGACTCCAATTGACTTCAATGGGAGCTGCTCGATTCTTTCATCCTACAGATATTTTGCTGTTCTGTTCCTTTCTTAGCTGTAGCCATTGGGTTTAGCTTAATCTTTATGTCCTATTGTGAACAGGGTGGAACAAAGAGACTCCTTATCTTGCCAGTTATCTTACAGGAAATGACTGATCTTCTGGGACCCAAAGAAAAGATTTATTTACACTGCCTGGCCAAAAAAAGTCGCCTTGTGCAACAAGGTACTGTTCCACCCCTGATATAATTATGAACTGTTCATGACAGGAATTTGCATATATTCTTGAATATATATAATTGAGTTGTAGCCTGTCAAGTGCAGATCATAATTAAAGGTGTGAAGTGATGTCTACCAACGGAAGAGCTACCAGAGGAAGAGATGTTAGTACCTTCAAGAAGGGGCAAGTCATTGCATTGCATCAGGCCAACAAATCGACCAAGGAGATAACCGAAGTAACTGGTATCGGACAGAGAACTGTTCAGCGTATCATATGAGCATGGCGAGATGGTGGAGAACCCCCCTCCAACCGTGGAAAGTGTGAGCGTAAGACTATACTCGAAACTCGAGGTCGTACGTCCCTAAAGCGACTGGTGAAGAATAACCGCCGGAAAACCACCTTTGAGATCATACAGATGTTCAACTCGACGGAGCGACACATTTCGGAGCGAACAATGCGACGAGAACTCAAAGGAATGGGTCTCAACAGTTGTGTCGCCAGACGAAAGCCATTGGTGACAGAGACCAAAAGACGTCGGCGCCTGTCATTTGCAAGAGACCACAAGGATTGGACCCTAGAGCAGTGGAGAAAGGTCATGTGGTCAGATGAATCACGTTTCACATTGTTCCAGAGTGATGGTCGTGTCCGGGTGCGAGGAGAAGAACACGAAACACTGGAATGTGCTGGAAAGGAACCTGCGCTGTCACTCACCACCCCCAACGAATCTGCATAACCTGGGCTCCCTGATACTCGAGAACTGGATCAAAATCCCTGAGTCTACATTACAGAACATTATAGACTCCACGCCGAGATGAATGCGTGCTGTTATTCATGCTCATGGTGGCCCAACTAAATATTAACACTCCCAACTTTTTTTTTGGCCAGGCAGTGTATATATTTCTCAGGTTCATTTGCAATTTGAGACAAAATAGTGTGAATGGATAGGAGGAGATTAAGGAAAGAATTGAAGGAACATTATTACTTTATTGCCTTTATCATGTTTAGTTCAAGTCTTCCTACTTTAAGTTGTATGTCAGGTGTAGTTCAATTTCTATATGCCCTGCTGTTTCCTTTTGTTTTGTAAAACATGTAAAACATCAAATATTATAGAAAGCAAAATATATAGAAAATTGTGATCACTTTGCATGTAATGTTATTTCCAATGTTTATGGATCAATACAGAACTTGACTGAATTTCTGGCCTAAATGCAGGCTACATGGTTTACATGAAGATTGACAGAGCTGAACTATATTTATATAGATGTAGCATTTAAGTGGGTGTATAATATTCAGTGTGGCGAATTAGATTAGGGGAGCTGCTTGTCAAGTCACTTTTCTGCAGGTAATTCCTCACACAGATTCAATTGCTTTGTTTTCCATGTAAACAGATGTCCTTTCACTGGCACAAGCCCATCAGAAGTCACTGAGGTGGGGTGAAATCACATTTTCCACTTCATGAAGCAGAACATCTCCAGCTTCGTTTTCTCTACAATCCTAAAGGGCATCTTAATCAAACTTTAAAGTATCAAGACAATCTGCAGCTTAGTGACTATATATGTATATATATTGTATACACACACACGCACACTAAAGTGGGCACGTACATATTTCAGAGGTATGCATTATGGCCTTTTGTACAGCCATCTTGTTTTGGGGACCATGACTAACAATTAGGAACAATAAAATTTACGTGGACAGGAAGCACTACTTGAACAAAGTGCACATTTTTTTAAAAAAAGAAAGAAATTATATAACATTTACATGTAATTTGTAATACCTGCGCAGGAAATGCTGCCATTTCCAGAACCGTCATATTTTTAGAAATCACAGCACGTCAATTATACCTATGGCGGTTTCCGTATAGGTATAATTGAAGAAGAAAGTCCACAGAGGAAAACTTTGAGGACTTTCTATGAAAAGCGCTGCAGGAAAAACCACAAGGCATTTCTACTGTGTTTTTTCTTGCAGTGCTTTTTGGCCTGGGTCCTCCACATAGAACTGGAAAACCCCTTTTAAGCTCAGAAGATGTTAGGCTAAGAGATCCTTGAGGATGGACAAACCTCCAAGATTTGTTTTGTTTAGTTTCAGGTAGCTTGGGTTTACTGAATTGTTTCAGGTTGAACAAGTTCGGATAGAACTAGAAGTAAAATTTTTATACTCTGGGGTCTATTTAGACCCCAGTGCATAATAGGTGGAAGTCTCGAGAGGTCCTTCACCTCTTTTAGGCCACCTCGCGGCGCTCAACATTCTCTTGGTCTCCTTGGCAATGTCATGCACCTGGGGTCACCATTTAGACCATTGATTGGGCCTCAGTGGTCACATGGGTATCCCAGGTACATGAAGTCACCAAGAGAGTGCCGGATGCATCAAGGATGCACTAAAGAGTTGAGGGAAGGTGAGGATAGTACCAGACGTTGCAGGGAGGCCTAAAAGAGATGAGGGAACTTAAAATTTCAGATTTTTTTTTCACCTCCACTGACCTCCCCCTATCATACTCTGGGGTCCTAATAGGGGGTAATAGATAATAGGAGGAGAATTAGTGAGCAGTATATAATACAAAGTCCTGTGACATCATGACAAGGAGATGGAACAGTGGAAAATGGGAGGCGTATTAGCGAGTGGAATATAATACATAGTTTTGTGATGTCATGACAATCAAAAAATAGTGTGACACGTTCATGTAACTTTATGATATGAATGTAGTTGTTCTTCAAATATTCAATTCAATGTTCAACAGTTTCTCCCTAAAATAAACCAAATTTGTTGAACGCGATATTAGATTTAAACTCACTATACAGAACTGGCACAACATGAACCAACCACGGAAATAGTCTCCGTTTCTCTTCTATGCGTCGTTTTCAATGCAAAGAAAAGGGAAATGCCTAACAATAAGATCTAAATCAACAGCTTTCACCCCAGATGAATTTTCTGACAGCAAAGTGCTAGATCTGTTGGATTTCAAAGATGTGGAACCGCATGACATCAACAGTGAGCAATTAAAACTGTTACCATTCAACACATTTCCCTTCCCAGCTGCTAGAAAATGGCACCTTTTCACTAGTGCCTGACATTTGCAGTTCTTTCCATGTCATTCCCAGCTATTTATAGGTTCTTTTTGTGGAGGAGTCATGGATAATTAGTGTGTGCAAAGACCTACATATATTAAACACTTTAGAGGAGAAACAGAAAATATGTGCAAGTATAACATTAATAACTCCGTAAGTCAACTCGGGAGTATTTACAGGGGGCTGGCGGCTGTAGCGGTGGTGTAGGTGGTGCGCTAAGCTTCCCGCTCATCATCTAGCCAAGGTGACACAACCCTAGCCAAAATACCTACATCATAAGTCGTTGTCTTGAAAGGAACCTCCTTCTTTGGTTTCTAGTGACATCTTCACGCTGTGATTCCTCTGCTGTCTGGTGTTTCTTGTTTCATAATACAGTTTTAACATTTTGGCTCCTACATTTTCACAGCACAAACACAATTCTTAGGATGGACTTAGGGAGGGAGGAAATAGGTTTCCAATACACATTTGAGGACAAATATTTTACACAGCCCAATTTCAGGTCAGTAATGGTTGCCGCTTGCTATACGATCTGTGATAAACAAGTGTTTGCTTATTTGTCAGCTGGTAAATCCTCTGTTTAGACGGATTAATACTTGGGTGTTCACATACAATATAATTCTGAATTATTGACCTGTGTAAAATGGCCTTCAAGAAAAATTTTGTACCAAGAAAGGTAATTCAGGATTTGCGATTTCAAAACAGTTTAAAAAAAACTATATACTGACCCATTCCTGCTAATAACAGCTTAAATAAAGACTCTAGAATTTATCAATTAAGTAAAACAGTTTAGGAGTAGTTTGGTTTTTAATCTTTTATTTATATTTATTATCTTTTATATATCTATTTATATATGATATATTTATCTTTTTATTTATTTTATTTTTTATTATTATTAATTATTATTATTGTTGTTATTACTGTTATTTATGCAATTTTGAAAAAATTAAATCCACTAAATTCTGCCTTCCAAAAAAAATAAAAAAATCCCCAAATACTTCCTATTACCAGAAAGCATTATTTTCGGTTATAGAAGTGAAGCTAAACTGCTTACAAGGAGTTTAGTAATAGAGGAAGCAGAATGAAATCAATCAATATGATGAAAACAATAAAGCATAGTGAGACATATTTATTATTACCGTCTTAAACTAGATGAAGCAGAAGATATTTTAAATTTGGCATAATTTTGCATAGTAGTCCAATAGCCACGACTAAGTGGATAGAACCTCGAACGACAAGGACTTTATTGGAATCTCTCCTGCACATCATGGAATCTGTATTTACCTTTTATAATTTTTAACCTGTCATATTGTGATTAAGGAATAAAAGCTACGTTATATTCATCAACCGGGTCCTTCAGAGTGCTGGGAATTTTATCCTTGAGCAGCAATAGCCACAGGATTGCGAGTAGCAACAGGATGGAGAATTTGCTTAAAAACATCCTACTATTGTGTGTATACATTGTGCACCACGCCGCTGTAGCTGCTGTTTAGTGCTTGCCAAATAAAAACTCAAGGTTTGCTGATCCCACAGTCATGAATTTCTTCTCTACTTCTTAGTAAACAACTTGTGGAGAGTGTAGGGGCGTTTGTGGTCAGTGCAGGTCCGTATTATTCACATACAGCATGATATAAATCCATGACAATGCTTCTGAACTGAATATTCTCACTAACACAACATTGGAATTGTGAGAGGGTGAAGAGATATTGGCCAAATCACAAGAGAGGGAGGTTTCACGAGGAACCTCCACTGAGCTCGGAAGTTTCATGTCTGTAAGCAAGCCAACTAAGAAATCAGATCTTAGAAATGATAGAATCTAGGAAGACTGAACTTGTCCACTCACCACAGATACAGTCCTATGAAAAAGTTTGGGCACCCCTATTAATCTTAATCATTTCAAGGACATGATTCATCAGTCAAGGACAATCCACAGACCACCTCCAAGGAGCTGCAGCATCATCTTGCTGCAGATGGTGTCACTGTGCATCGGTCAACTATACAGCGCACTTTGCACAAATAGAAGCTGTATGGGAGAGTGATGAGAAAGAAGCCGTTTCTGCACGTACGCCACAAATAGAGTTGCCTGAGGTATGAAAAAGCAGATTTGGACAAGGCAGCTTCATTTTGGAAACAAAAATTGAGTTGTTTGGTTATAAAAAAAGGCGTTATGCATGGCGTCCAAAAAGAAACAGCATTCCAAGAAAAACACATGCTACCCACTGTAAAATTTGGTGTAGGTTCCATCATGCTTTGGGGCTGTGTGGCCAATGCCGGCATCGGGAATCTTGTTAAAGTTGAGGGTCGCATGGATTCCACTCAGTATCAGCAGATTCTTGAGAATAATGTTCAAGAATCAGTGACGAAGTTGAAGTTACGCCGGGGATGGATATTTCAGCAAGACAATGATCCAAAACACCGCTCCAAATCCTCAGGCATTCATGCAGAGGAACAATTACAATGTTCTGGAATGGCCATCCCAGTCCCCAGACCTGAGTATCATTGAACATCTGTGGGATGATTTGAAGCGGGCTGTCCATGCTCGGCGACCATCTAACTTAACTGAACTTGAATTGTTTGTCCAAAATACCTTTATCCAGGAACTGATTAAAAGCTACAGGAAGCGACTAGAGGCTGTTATTTTTGCAAAAGGAGGATGTACTAAATATTAATGTCACTTTTCTGTTGAGGTGCCCATACTTTTGCACCGGTCAAATTTTGGTTTAATGCATATTGCGCATTTTCTGTTAGTACAATAAACCTCATTTCAATCCTGAAATATTACTGTGTCCATCAGTTATTAGATATATCAAACTGAAATGGCTGTTGCAAATACCAAAATATTTAGAACTAAAAATGATTAAGATTAATAGGGGTGCCCAAACTTTTTCATAGGACTGTACATCCCACGTTTCACCTGGCCACGTAACGCCAAGGTGCATCAATAAGATAAGTATTGTTCCATCATATACAATATTGGTTATATATACTCTGTGCAATTTGTCAAACTTATTCTGTTAATATGAAGTAAAATATGAGACAAGCAGGTGAAGTCTGTGCATATTAGTGGTTATGAATATTCAGTATAGCATATCTAAGTCTTCCTATAGCCCCAGGTCTCTTGATGTGAGAGCAGGGCCGCTCACTCTGTGCCTACAGTTTGTGACAGCTCCTTTCCTGGGTAAGCAGTGAGACAGGCATTTCTGGTGTGCTGGAATGAAAACTGAGAAGTGCTCTGATTTTGCTTTGACACATTTCACCTATTTCAGGAATATACCTAACAGTTTGTGAGGAAACAGGAGTTCATTATTTCTCATTAAGATGCTGGAAGGTCTGTGTGACATTTGTGCGGTGCCACCCCTTTCTTCTGGGATAGATGACTCACTCGGCTCTGTGGTATCTCTGTGCTTATAAACAATCGGATCACAACCCCCAAATCTAGAAAGAAACTATTTTGTGTCTGCATGTGTCCATGCATACATATATGACGCAATACAATATTTCCCATGTTTCTGGGGCAAGATGGATAACAATGTGCCAAGCATGTATTAGTAACCTATATACTGTGAAATCTCACCAAAAGACCATCTTGTGAAGAAGACTACCTCCTTATCCAGAATAGCTTACCCATGATTATGCATATTGGCTATTGGCTTTCCGAAGACCTGCTTGCCCGGAATTACGTATAATGGACATCTTCTTTCAGAAGACCATTTTTCAATGCAATATTGGGTAGTTGTCCCAAAGAGAATTCAGTGCATTTATCTCTGAAATTTCCCCACTGTGGGACTATTAAAGGATTATCTTATCTTATCTACAAACATATACATCTACCACTCATGGCTTCTTGGTTGAAACCACTGTGAACTCTATGCACTGGCATTACATGCATTCAACTCTTGTGAAATATAGTTTTCATGGTTTGATGTTGATGTTGAATCCAATCTTGGCTCTCTATTTGTTGCCAAAAAAAAGTTTTCATTATTACGTATCATTATTACGAACAATACAAAACAAGGTTGTCCTATTTCCCCATTGATCTTTACCCTATTGATGGAGCCCTTAGTGACTGCCGTTAGGAATTATGTTAATATAAGATCAGCAATATCTGACAACCCTATATGCAGATGACATAATAGTCTCTTGAATTTCTTACTGTTATATTAAGTCGATTATAGATCGGTTTTCTGCAGTTTCATTGTACACAGTAAGCTGAAAGATGACAAGTCACATATTTTGCCTATTAAGTTATCACCCCAGCAACAGGAAGAATTAATAAGCAAGTGGGTTATGAAAGGTATGACATATATGTTGGCACAGACATTGCGATGGAAGTGGAAGAAATAATCAGGCTTATTGCCGAAAAACTTCTATGTACAGTCAATGAAGACTTGAAGAAACTTGCCTTTGCCAAGTTCTCATAGGTGGTAAAAGTTAACGTGGTAAAAATGTTTCTATTACCAAAACTTTTATATACATTTTATGGTTTTCCCTTTTGTTTATCAATAAGTCTTATCAAGTTATTGCAGAACTGGATACAGAGGTTTATTGCGGGAAAGGATTGGACTAGAATTGGAAAGGAGACCTTGTATTTGCCCATAACATTTGGGGATTGGTCTTCTGGATTTATTAGCATACTATCACTACTCAAGAATGACCTGGTAGAGGGTATTGGTAGCTTGAAGGAATTATCAATGACTAATTTCTTGGGTCTGCCAATCAGGGCTTGGCCTAGATTTTGGTGGACCCTTGGGCATCAGAGTCTCTGCAAGCCTCCTTTCAGTCATGGTAAGAGGCCCAATTGGTTACATCCGGTGAGCACTGCATAAAGAACTTTTTCTGTGTGGACCTTATCTTATGAATAGTAAGTAAGATGGAAGAAAGTTTCCATCTTGTTTTAACATTGCAGTGAAAGGTAGTGGTTGTACACAGAGGTGCTCTATCTGTTTTTGTCATTGTCATAACAACATATGGAGAAATCTAAACCTAGACTTACTCATACAGGTCCAAAAGGAAAAATTGGGGAAGAGAAAACACAGCCCAATAATGTGTAAACAGAAAAAATAGAATCTATAAAGGAAGACTCACATCCCTTGCAGTAGGACTTGATGACACGGACTCCTGGAATTCTACCGGCTTGGAACGTGCTCACACAGAAGAATAGAATGAAGCGCGAAGTCCAGCAAAAAGTGCGGGCAGGGCCCTCTACCCCACTGTGCCAGTTGGTCACTGTTATTATCATATCTGTTTGTACTTTTTGTGTACTGTATGTAACCCCCAAATGTAAAAAACCATGGAATTAATGGTGCTATATAAACAATAATAATAATAATAATAATACGATTATTTATTTAATATCCTTAAAAACATTGGGATAGTCAAACAAGGACAATGGTGATTTCCATAAGGATAGAGAAACGCTCCTGGCTGACACGTTTCAAAAGTACAACCTTTCTTAGTCGTAGCCTAATAGACAGACAAACTAAGATAACTCATACAGTACTGTAATGACTGGTTGGATGTATACATCTATATCATACATATACAATAGGGATCAGCGAGTAGTATTTGATCGAATACCTCGCTCCCATAGGAATGCGTGTAAGCGGCCGAACACCAAGGGGTTAAGCGCAGTGAATATTCACTGCGCTTAACCCTTTGGTGTTTGACCGCTTACACGCATTCCTATGGGAGCGAGGTATTTGATCGAATACTACTCGCTCATCTCTAATATACAACATTAATTGTAGCCTCAATTAACTTTTTAACATCCCAGTGAGTCCAGAATGTGTCTAAAAAAATGCCTCAAAACTATACCATTTATTTCAATGGGATTCAGTAGCAGATTTTTTTCCTCTAGCATATTTTTCAGCTTGAAGGAAAAAAAGCATCATAATCCATCATCTTCAGGCAGATTCTTTATTTAAAACTCATTAAAATGAATGGGAAGCAGCAAAAAACTCTGCCACCCATTTCTTTAAACAGTAGTGGGGTTTCCAGAACAGGTGACGATTAGAGATGAGCGAATAGTATTCGAAGCTATTCGTCGAATACCTCGCTTCCATAGGAATGTGTGGAAGCGGCTGAACACCAAGGGGTTAAGCGCTGTGAAGATTTGCTGGCTGCTAACACGCACTCCTATGGGAGCGAGGTATTCGTATTTACTATTCGCTCAACACTAGTCACGATGCTTCTTTTTTTCCTAGCTGAAAAATCTGAGGAATCTGCCACTGATGCTACTGAAATGAATGGAAATGTTGGGAGGTATTCTTATAGAAGTGGCTGTTCATGCAAATTTTGCCTCAAAATTCATCTGCTAAAAACTAAGTGTGAACATTCTTAGTTGCAGCAACAGCAATTATAATCTAATCATGTATTGTGCAATTATTGGTCGCCATATTTGGTTACCGCTATAGGAATAGGCCCCTCATGGCTTCCTACTGCTTTAGACACCTGGACTATTGCTGGTCTTTTTATTCTTCCTCACATGGGCCATGATTGATCCCATGCACCCGCCTTACTGTGGAGTTGATAGGTTACACCACCAACTCTGACTCTGGTTAAAAACAGAAGAAAAGCTCTTTCATTATGTTTTTTTTTTTTACAAGAAGGTAAATGTAGACAAACATCGGATGGAGGGGGCTGCACCTGTGTCAGTCATTAATGTTCATTGCTCTCATCCTATGGAAACTGAACTGTGAAGAGG
This sequence comes from Leptodactylus fuscus, assembly GCF_031893055.1. NCBI lineage: Eukaryota > Metazoa > Chordata > Amphibia > Anura > Leptodactylidae > Leptodactylus > Leptodactylus fuscus. Next base: position 160,752,097 of record NC_134269.1, on the reverse strand, counting down.
ATAGAGGGTGCACCAGCAGGGGGCACTTATATGAGTATCTGAGAGGAGGAGGGGGAACCTACCTAGCTATTTGAGAAAGAGGAGGGGGTGCACCAGCAGGGAGCTCCTACAAGGGGAGCTGAGAAGGGAGAGGGGTGCTCCAGTTACAGGGGTCTCTGAGGTGAGGTAAGCAGCAGCAGGAGGCACTGTGAGGACTGAGGAGACAGCACTGGCAGCATGAAATGGTCATGATGTAGTCAGTGGCTCACTCCTTACCTCACGGCAGGCTCTCCAGGGTTTCATTTAAAAACAGTAGGTAGGCAAGCCATCTTCAGAACATGTAATAAACATCAAAATCCAGATCTAGTGGTCATAGGGATAAAGGACTAGAGGGGTGTAGTTACCATTAAAGAGATTAGAGTTACAGATATTAGAGCATTGCCTCTCTGAATCTTGATAATTGGGGCATAGGGTTGAAATTTAATCTGAAAAATATTTTCTAAATACATAGACCCCTATTAGAAGTGCTGGGAACTGAATTCTCCCAAGTAGGGTAAAATGGATTACTAATAGAGATGAGCGAGTACTGTTCGGATCAGCCGATCCGAACAGCACTCTCGCATAGAAATGAATGGACGTAGCCGGCACGCGGGGGGTTAAGCCAGTGCCGCACCTCCCATGAGGCGACCTGAAGCGAGCGCTTCAGGCGGCACTATGCCAGGGCCTCAGGGAGGGCGGCATTTTTGCTAACCTAAGCCAGTCCAGGACAAGCTGTCCTGGACTGGCTTATCACCGAGCGGTGGTTTGGGGAGGCCGCTGGAGCAGCGCTGCTCCGGCAGCCTCCCCTCACGCTCAGGCAGAGAGCAGGCAGTCTCCGGGCCTACTCTCTGCCGGCGAACGGGGCTAAGCCCCGCCCATTCACTCGGCCACGCCCCCGATCCACCGGCCACGCCCCAATCCACCCGGCCACGCCCCCGATCCACCCAGTCACGCCCCCGATCCGCCCCCTCCTCCTGGCGGGGGGGGGGGCGGCTTTCTGCAGTTAGCTCGGGCAGCGAAAGGGGAAGGTTCACCCCTGGGTTAAGCGGCCTGCCGCCATCAAAGCGGAAGTACCAGGTGCATCCATTCATTTCTATGGAGCGTGCTGTTCGGATCGGCTGATCCGAACAGTACTCGCTCATCTCTAATTACTAACAGAATCTTTGCAGTGCCAAAGAGCAAACTCCTTATTGTCTGGAAAGATTAGTTACTCCATATGTGAATAAGGTTAGCTTCACATCTTCAACAACCAACCAAATTTTATCCAAAGATAATCAATAGCCCCCAAACCAAAACAGCCATAGCAGAACAAAAACTAGGGGTCATAACAAATTATAAAAATATCAACAAATATTTATTAAGGAATAATATATAAACATATACAAAACATACATAACAAAAAATTCTAGAGGGCAGCACAAGTGGAGTCTGGCTGTAAAATAACAGTCAGACAAAAACCGTAACCCTCTCACCGGTGATGTACCCGAAGTAGCAACCCAAATAACAAGATCACATTAAATATAGATATAAACACTGCTGCAGATAAAGAATGCACCTAGGAATTAGTCTAAGTAACAGACTTCAGGGGATGATATCCCATATAGCAAAAGTCACTTTATCAGATTTATAATATATTTATAATAAGAACCAACCCCCAAAAAATCTGCAATGAATATATACAGCGTGTGTAAACAATGCATATCAAAAGAATACACTAGTAGGTAACCTAAGTCAAGTGATAGTACATACCTACAGACATTGTTGATCAGTGTGAACAGAACAATAATAGAAGGTTAACTCCGGGACATCAGCGGTGAGGAAACCAAAAACACCCCGACGCGCGTTTCGCCTTAGCGTGGCTTCATCAGGAGACAATTAATAATACAACATGATTGTCTATATATACAGTCCTATGAAAAAGTTTGGGCACCCCTATTAATCGTAATCATTTTTAGTTCTAAATATTTTGGTATTTGCAACAGCCATTTCAGTTTGATATATCTAATAACTGATGGACACAGTAATATTTCAGGATTGAAATGAGGTTTATTGTACTAACAGAAAATGTGCAATATGCATTAAACCAAAATTTGACCGGTGCAAAAGTATGGGCACCTCAACAGAAAAGTGACATTAATATTTAGTAGATCCTCCTTTTGCAAAGATAACAGCCTCTAGTCGCTTCCTGTAGCTTTTAATCAGTTCCTGGATCCTGGATAAAGGTATTTTGGACAAACAATTCAAGTTCAGTTAAGTTAGATGGTCGCCGAGCATGGACAGCCCGCTTCAAATCATCCCACAGATGTTCAATGATATTCAGGTCTGGGGACTGGGATGGCCATTCCAGAACATTGTAATTGTTCCTCTGCATGAATGCCTGAGGATTTGGAGCGGTGTTTTGGATCATTGTCTTGCTGAAATATCCATCCCCGGCGTAACTTCAACTTCGTCACTGATTCTTGAACATTATTCTCAAGAATCTGCTGATACTGAGTGGAATCCATGCGACTCTCAACTTTAACAAGATTCCCGATGCCGGCATTGGCCACACAGCCCCAAAGCATGATGGAACCTCCACCAAATTTTACAGTGGGTAGCATGTGTTTTTCTTGGAATGCTGTTTCTTTTTGGACGCCATGCATAACGCCTTTTTTTATAACCAATAGAGATGAGCGAACAGTGTTCTATCGAACACATGTTCGATCGGATATCAGGGTGTTCGCCATGTTCGAATCGAATCGAACACCACGTGGTAAAGTGCGCCAAAATTCGATTCCCCTCCCACCTTCCCTGGCGCCTTTTTTGCACCAATAACAGCGCAGGGGAGGTGGGACAGGAACTACGACACTGGGGGCATTGAAAAAAATTGGAAAAAGTCATTGGCTGCCGAAATCAGGTGACCTCCATTTTAGACGAATAGTGGATTTCAAATCCGGGTCATATGAGAATGTGAACTTTGTGACTATGAGACAGGGATAGCTGTACAGGCAGGGATAGCTAGGGATAACCTTTATTTAGGGGGGAATGTTATTAAAAATAACTTTTTGGGGCTCTATCGGGTGTGTAATTGTGATTTTTGTGAGATAAACTTTTTCCCATAGGGATGCATTGGCCAGCGCTGATTGGCCGAATTCCGTACTCTGGCCAATCAGTGCTGGCCAATGCATTCTATTAGCTTGATGAAGCAGAGTGTGCACAAGGGTTCAAGCGCACCCTCGGCTCTGATGTAGCAGAGCCGAGGCTGCACAAGGGTTCAAGCGCACCCTCGGCTCTGATGTAGGAGAGCCGAGGGTGCACTTGAACCCTTGTGCACCCTCAGCTCTGCTACATCAGAGCCGAGGGTGCGCTTGAACCCTTGTGCACACTCTGCTTCATCAAGCTAATAGAATGCATTGGCCAGCGCTGATTGGCCAATGTATTCTATTAGCCTGATGAAGTAGAGCTGAATGTGTGTGCTAAGCACACACATTCAGCTCTACTTCATCGGGCTAATAGAATGCATTGGCCAGCGCTGATTGGCCAGAGTACGGAACTCGACCAATCAGCGCTGGCTCTGCTGGAGGAGGCGGAGTCTAAGATCGCTCCACACCAGTCTCCATTCAGGTCCGACCTTAGACTCCGCCTCCTCCGGCAGAGCCAGCGCTGATTGGCCGAAGGCTGGCCAATGCATTCCTATGCGAATGCAGAGACTTAGCAGTGCTGAGTCAGTTTTGCTCAACTACACATCTGATGCACACTCGGCACTGCTACATCAGATGTAGCAATCTGATGTAGCAGAGCCGAGGGTGCACTAGAACCCCTGTGCAAACTCAGTTCACGCTAATAGAATGCATTGGCCAGCGCTGATTGGCCAATGCATTCTATTAGCCCGATGAAGTAGAGCTGAATGTGTGTGCTAAGCACACACATTCAGCACTGCTTCATCACGCCAATACAATGCATTAGCCAGTGCTGATTGGCCAGAGTACGGAATTCGGCCAATCAGCGCTGGCTCTGCTGGAGGAGGCGGAGTCTAAGGTCGGACCTGAATGGAGACTGGTGTGGAGCGATCTTAGACTCCGCCTCCTCCAGCAGAGCCAGCGCTGATTGGTCGAGTTCCGTACTCTGGCCAATCAGCGCTGGCCAATGCATTCTATTAGCCCGATGAAGTAGAGCTGAATGTGTGTGCTTAGCACACACATTCAGCTCTACTTCATCAGGCTAATAGAATACATTGGCCAATCAGCGCTGGCCAATGCATTCTATTAGCTTGATGAAGCAGAGTGTGCACAAGGGTTCAAGCGCACCCTCGGCTCTGATGTAGTAGAGCCGAGGCTGCACAAGGGTTCAAGTGCACCCTCGGCTCTCCTACATCAGAGCCGAGGGTGCGCTTGAACCCTTGTGCAGCCTCGGCTCTGCTACATCAGAGCCGAGGGTGCGCTTGAACCCTTGTGCACACTATGCTTCATCAAGCTAATAGAATGCATTGGCCAGCACTGATTGGCCAGAGTACGGAATTCGGCCAATCAGCGCTGGCCAATGCATTCTATTAGCCCGATGAAGTAGAGCTGAATGTGTGTGCTAAGCACACACATTCAGCACTGCTTCATCACGCCAATACAATGCATTAGCCAGTGCTGATTGGCCAGAGTACGGAATTCGGCCAATCAGCGCTGGCTCTGCTGGAGGAGGCGGAGTCTAAGATCGCTCCACACCAGTCTCCATTCAGGTCCGACCTTAGACTCCGCCTCCTCCAGCAGAGCCAGCGCTGATTGGCCGAATTCCGTACTCTGGCCAATCAGCACTGGCTAATGCATTGTATTGGCTTGATGAAGCAGTGCTGAATGTGTGTGCTTAGCACACACATTCAGCTCTACTTCATCGGGCTAATAGAATGCATTGGCCAATCAGCGCTGGCCAATGCATTCTATTAGCGTGAACTGAGTTTGCACAGGGGTTCTAGTGCACCCTCGGCTCTGCTACATCAGATTGCTACATCTGATGTAGCAGTGCCGAGTGTGCATCAGATGTGTAGTTGAGCAAAACTGACTCAGCACTGCTAAGTCTGCATTCGCATAGGAATGCATTGGCCAGCCTTCGGCCAATCAGCGCTGGCTCTGCCAGAGGAGGCGGAGTCTAAGGTCGGACCTGAATGGAGACTGGTGTGGAGCGATCTTAGACTCCGCCTCCTCCAGCAGAGCCAGCGCTGATTGGCCGAATTCCGTACTCTGGCCAATCAGCACTGGCTAATGCATTGTATTGGCTTGATGAAGCAGTGCTGAATGTGTGTGCTTAGCACACACATTCAGCTCTACTTCATCGGGCTAATAGAATGCATTGGCCAGCGCTGATTGGCCGAATTCCGTACTCTGGCCAATCAGCACTGGCTAATGCATTGTATTGGCTTGATGAAGCAGTGCTGAATGTGTGTGCTTAGCACACACATTCAGCTCTACTTCATCGGGCTAATAGAATGCATTGGCCAATCAGCGCTGGCCAATGCATTCTATTAGCGTGAACTGAGTTTGCACAGGGGTTCTAGTGCACCCTCGGCTCTGCTACATCAGATTGCTACATCTGATGTAGCAGTGCCGAGTGTGCATCAGATGTGTAGTTGAGCAAAACTGACTCAGCACTGCTAAGTCTGCATTCGCATAGGAATGCATTGGCCAGCCTTCGGCCAATCAGCGCTGGCTCTGCCGGAGGAGGCGGAGTCTAAGGTCGGACCTGAATGGAGACTGGTGTGGAGCTATCTTAGACTCCGCCTCCTCCAGCAGAGCCAGCGCTGATTGGTCGAGTTCCGTACTCTGGCCAATCAGCACTGGCCAATGCATTTCTATGGGGAAAAGTTAGCTTGCGAAAATCGCAAACTGACAGGGATTTCCATGAAATAAAGTGACTTTTATGCCCCCAGACATGCTTCCCCTGCTGTCCCAGTGTCATTCCAGGGTGTTGGTATCATTTCCTGGGGTGTCATAGTGGACTTGGTGACCCTCCAGACACGAATTTGGGTTTCCCCCTTAACGAGTTTATGTTCCCCATAGACTATAATGGGGTTCGAAACCCATTCGAACACTCGAACAGTGAGCGGCTGTTCGAATCGAATTTCGAACCTCGAACATTTTAGTGTTCGCTCATCTCTAATAACCAAACAACTCAATTTTTGTTTCCAAAATGAAGCTGCCTTGTCCAAATGTGCTTTTTCATACCTCAGGCAACTCTATTTGTGGCGTACGTGCAGAAACGGCTTCTTTCTCATCACTCTCCCATACAGCTTCTATTTGTGCAAAGTGCGCTGTATAGTTGACCGATGCACAGTGACACCATCTGCAGCAAGATGATGCTGCAGCTCTTTGGAGGTGGTCTGTGGATTGTCCTTGACTGTTCTCACCATTCTTCTTCTCTGCCTTTCTGATATTTTTCTTGGCCTGCCACTTCTGGGCTTAACAAGAACTGTCCCTGTGGTCTTCCATTTCCTTACTATGTTCCTCACAGTGGAAACTGACAGGTTAAATCTCTGAGACAACTTTTTGTATCCTTCCCCTGAACAACTATGTTGAACAATCTTTGTTTTCAGATCATTTGAGAGTTGTTTTGAGTAGCCCATGATGCCACTCTTCAGAGGAGATTCAAATAGGAGATCAACTTGCAATTGGCCACCTTAAATACCTTTTCTTATGATTGGATACATCTGGCTATGAAGTTCAAAGCTCACTGAGGTTACAAAACCAATTTTGTGCTTCAGTAAGTCAGTAAAAAGTAGTTAGGGGAATTCAAATCAATAAAATGATAAGGGTGCCCATACTTTTGCACCGGTCAAATTTTGGTTTAATGCATATTGCACATTTTCTGTTAGTACAATAAACCTCATTTCAATCCTGAAATATTACTGTGTCCATCAGTTATTAGATATATCAAACTGAAATGGCTGTTGCAAACACCAAAATATTTAGAACAAAAAATGATTAAGATTAATAGGGGTGCCCAAACTTTTTCATAGGACTGTACCCTACTACTAACAACATAATAAAAGACATCTGTGGTTACCTATCGTTTGAAAAATCTCCATATTCCCTAACTTCCGGCTCAGACCATGTGAACGTGGCGACGTCATCACGTACGCGTATCGCGATGACGTCACCACTGCAGAATGAAATTAAATAAAGTTTTCGGCCGGTGCGCACGCGTACACGCATCGGCCAAACAGAATAATCACCAGAGGCCGTACTACATGGCACAAAGGCCACAACAACATGGCAGCCGGAAGAATCTAAACTTAGATACCCTTCAATCCTCACAGTTTCCAAAGAAACAATACTTAAATAAAAATAGTGCATAAATACAATTAATATAAATGAATGACCATACAATATATGCACAAATATCAATTTGAACGGAGCTCATCCAAATATATTACATCAACATTTATTTGATACAAAAGTGCATGTGCTAATAAAGTGCCATACATAAATATAATAAATATCATAAACCATAATGGTATATCAAGTGACAAAAATTAAAGTGATAGTGCACCATTGAAAAATGCTTTTCCTTCTTCTTTTTTCTTTTTTTCCTTCTTCTTTTTTCTTTTTTTCTTCTTTCTCATTACTTTTCATATTAACTCATTCTTCTTTCAATCTTTCCCACTTTTTCCCACTTGTGTTCTTCTCTATCATGAACTATATATATATATATATTTATTAATAGTGCAAAAAAAAAAAAAAAGAGACTCCAATTCCAAATATCCCGGAAACTGAATCCAAAATAAGAACGAAAGGGACATGAATTAGGCAAACCTGCAGAAATAACAAACAAGCATTAGTAAAAGACAAAAGACAAACACAAAATTCGCGCAAGATGGAAACTAAATCACAAAAAGGACCTAAAACTTACGGCTTCATTTAACCCAGCCGGGCTAGCTGTACCTAACTCCACTATCCAACGCATCTCCTTACGCAATAGGGCTTTGCGTAAATCACCTCCCCTACTTCCTAAATGAACCCTATCAATGCCTCGTACTTTGAAACCCTGAGGATCACTCTGATGGCATTCCTTAAAATGTTTCGGGACAGGTTGCAATTTCTCAAAATCACGAGATCTTGCTGATCCAATGATTTTCCCAACATGTTCAAGCACACGTGCTTTAAGGGCTCTGCTAGTCATTCCAACATAAATGAATCCACAGGGGCATGTGGCATAGTAAATGACCCCCTCCGTATTACACTAAATGTGTTGGACAATATTATGCGTCTTATCCCCTTTAGAGTTGGTAAATGTAGATGTACGTAACATGTATTTGCAAGCGGTACATTTGCCGCAACAAAAAGAGCTCCAAACTGGACCCTGACTTCCAAAAATGTATCTCGGCAAATCCGGTACATAATGACTAGAGATAAGAATATCTCGTAAGTTCCTAGATCTCTTCCATGTAATTCTGGGATGAGTGGGTAGAATACATGCAAGTTGGCGATCCGTGCGTAAGACATTCCAATGTTTATGTACAATGTCCTGTATAACCCGCCATTGACAATTAAACTTAGTAACAAAACGCACATCCTGAGAGGGGGATGCTATCCCCTTTCTTCCCTTACTTACCAGCAATGAGTCCCTGGGAGTTTTTTTAGCTCTCTCGTATCCTGCAGAAATATCTTTTCGATGGTATCCCCGATTCAAGAATCTCATAGTGAGATCAGATGCCTGTCTCTCGAACATTGTATCATTTGAGCAAATTCTTTTCATCCACAGAAATTGACCCATTGGTATAGCATGTTTCACTTTTGGATAATGCAAAGAAGAGGCGTGTAACAGAGCGTTGGTGGATGTAGCCTTCCTGTGAACGTCAGTAACAACAAATCCATCAGTATTACGTCTGATGGAAATATCCAAAAAATCCACATGATCATACCTGATCACGGTAGTCAGACGTATATTACGGTCATTGCAGTTGAGGGAGGACAAAAAAGCATCCAGTTGCGACGTGGAGCCCTGCCAGATGAACAAAATATCGTCAATATAATGTGACCACAGCAGGACCCCCTCGTATCCTTCAGTGCACTGGACCACCTCCCTCTCCCACAGCCCCAGGGACAGGTTGGCATAAGAGGGGGCACAAACTGCCCCCATAGCTGTTCCCTGGAGCTGCAGGAAGAGGCGGTCCTTAAAGATGAAAAAATTGTGCCGTAAAATAAATTCTAATACTTCCATAATAAAAGATGTTGAACCTGGATCCAAATCCAAAAGTCTTAAGAAATAACTGGATGCTCGGAGGCCCTGACTGTGGTCAATCGACGTGTACAGGGACTCCACGTCACACGTAACCAGATACATATCCTCCCCCAACTGCAACTCATTTAGCCTACAAAGGATATCAGTGGAATCCCTAGTATAGGACGGTAAGGTCTCCACACACTGTTGAAGGTAATAATCGACAAATTTGCCGAGATTTTCACACAAGCCCCCAATCCCCGAGACGATAGGACGTCCCGGGGGATTGGAGGAATTCTTGTGGACTTTCGGCAACAGATAAAATGTCGGTATAGTAGGAGTATCCACTGCAAGACCATCCCTAATTTTGGCAGTTATAACATTATCCATCACGGCCCTATTCAATATCTCATCTAATTGGTTCTTAAAGATCAACAGAGGGTTCTCCATCAGTCTACGGTAACATGTTGTATTATTAAGTTGCCGGAATGCTTCACCTTCATACATATGTGCCGGCCAGACCACAACATTCCCCCCCTTATCTGCTGGTTTAATAACAACATCCCTAAGATTTTTCAAATCGCGAAGAGCCTGCCTCTGTTTAACCCCTTAGAGACACAGCCCAAAAGTGACTTAAGGACCAGGCCTCTTTTTTCAAATCTGACATGTGTCACTTTAAATGGCGATAACTTTGAGACGCTTTAACTTACACAAGTGATTCTGAGATTGTTTTTTCGTAACACATTGTACTTCATGTCAGTAGTAAATTTTTGTCAATATGTTTTGTCTTTCATTATGAAAAAATAGGAAATTTGGTGAAAATTTTGAAAAAAATGCAGTTTTCAAACTTTGAAATTGCAAGCCTTTCAAATAGAAATCCATACTACCCAAATTTTTTCATAAATATAATTAACCATGTCTCTGATTTATGTAGCAATCAAATTTTAAGCACCCTTTCATTTTTTTCAGATATTATAAGGCTTACAAGTCAAGCAGTAATTTTCCAAATTTTCAAGAAAATTTCCAAAACACATTTTTCAAGGGACCAGTTCAGTTCTGAAGGGAACTTGAAAGGCCTCTCTAATAAAACCCCCCAAAAGTCACCCCATTCTAAAAACTGCACTCCTGAAAGAATCTAAAACAGCAGTTAGAAAGTTTCTTAACCCTTTCAGCATTTCACAACAATTAAAACAAAATGGAGGTCAAATTTACATTTTTCAATTTCTGTCACTAATATATTCATTTAGCCCTAGAATTTACACATTTACTAAGGTTTAAAGGAGAAACTGCACCCCACATTTTGTTACACAATTTCTCCCGAACACGACAATACCCCATATGTGCTGGTACCCTAATGTACGGGCACACGGTCGCTCTCAGAGCGGATGGAGCACTAATTGGATTTTGTAGGCCAGATTTTGCTAGAATATTTTTCAGGCGCCATGCCCCGATTGCAAAGCCCCCAAGGTGCCAAAACAGTGGAAAACCCCAAAATGTCACCCCATTTTGGAAACTAGACCCCTCAAGGAATTTATCAAGGGGTATAGTGAGCACTTGGACCCTACAGGTGTTTCACAGATTTTTTTACCATTGAGATGTGAAAATGAAAAATTACTTTTTTTATAATAAAATGTCACTGTAGCCCCAAATTTTTCATCTTCACAAAGGGTTAAAGGAGAAACTGCACCCCACATTTTGTTACACAATTTCTCCTGAACACGACAATACCCCGTATGTGCTGGTACCCTAATGTACGGGCACACGGTCGCTCTCAGAACGGATGGAGCGCTAATTGGATTTTGTAGGCCAGATTTTACTAGAATACTTTTCAGGCACCATGTCCCTTTTGCAGAGCCCCCAATGTGCCAAAACAGTGGAAACCCCCAAAATGTCACCCCATTTTGGAAACTATACCCCTCAAGGAATTTACCAAGGGGTTTAGTGAGCCCTTTGACCCTACAGGAGTGTAACAGAATTGGCCCAACAAAAGGAAAAGTGACATTTTTTGCTATAAAATGTAGCTTTAACCCCAAATTATGCATTTCCACAAGGGGTTAAAAAAGAAAATGCACCCCACAAATTGTCAAGCACTTTGCCCCAACTACAGAAATGCCCCACATGTGGATGTAAAGTGATGTATGGGCACACTGTAAAGTCCAGAGCTGAAGGATCGCTATTGGGATTTTGGAGGGCAAATTTAGCTGAAATCTGTTTCAGGCACCATGTTGCATTTGGAGAGCCCCTGAAGTGCTAGAACAGTGGAACCCCCCCCCCAAAAAAAAAAAAAACGACCCCATTTTGAAAACTAGACCCCTCAAGGAATTTATCAAGGGGTTTAGTGAGCACTTGGACCCTACAGGTGTTTCACAGATTTTTTTACCATTGAGATGTGAAAATGAAAAATTACTTTTTTTCCAATAAATCGTCCATTTAGCGCCATATTTTTAATTTTTGCAAGTAGTTAGAGAATTAAGAGCCCCCCACAGTTTGTTACACAATTTCCCCTGAACACGGCAATACCCCATATGGGATCATAATCTGCTGTATGGGTACATGTTGGGGCTCAGAATGGAAAGAGCGCTATTTGGATTTTGGAGGGCATATATTGCTGGAATAGTTTTGAGGTGCCATGTCGCATTTGCTGAGCCCCTAAAGTATCAATACAATAGAAACCCCTCAAAAGTGACCCCATTTTAGAAACTACACCTGTCAAGGAATGTATCAAGTGGTATTATGATTTTGAGACTAAAAATGCTTCCCAAAAATTGAAATTTTTAAAGAAATATGCCATTTTGGTATCCAATGCATTGCACTCACTTTGTGTTGTCAGAGACCTGCACTTCCCGTGGGCCTTCCCGAGGGGCAAAAAAATTATATATGTGGGTATAAACTGCTGCTTGGGCGCACAGCAGGGCTCAGAAGGGAAGGAGCACTGCGCTTTTTAGCTTTTGGGGTACAGATTTAGAGGGACTTCCTGGGCGCCATGTTGTTTTTGCAGAGCCCTGGAGGTGCCAGTAAACTGGAATTCCCCAAGAAGTGACCCCATTTTGTAGGGGAAATTTTAGAGTCTCTGCAAAAGTGCCATGGCATCCAAAAACCAAACCGTCTAAGTCTGTGCTCCAAAAACCAAATAACCTTCTTCCCTTCTGTGTCCGGCTGGGCCCTAATATCAGTTTATACCCACATATGACATTACGTACGTTATCCGGGGTACACCAGTGTCATACATGTGCCCTAATATCAGTTTATACTCACATATGACATTACCCCGGTTACACCAGTGTCATACATGTGGCATAAACTGCAGTTTGGGCACACAGCAGGGGGCAGAAGGGAAGGAGCGCGATGCGGCTTTTGGAGCACAGATTCAGATGTTTGGTATCTAGACGCCATGTCATGTTTGTAGAGCCTGTAAGGTACCAGAAAAGTGGATTCCCCAAAGGAGTGACCGCAGTTTGAAAACTGCACCCCTAAAAGAATTTATCAGGGGGTGTAGTGAGTATTAGTATCCCGGACGTGACTGCACAGCGGATGGCAAAGAGGGAATATATAAGCGGTGCGGAGGACATTGCAGACACTAAATTCCCTACTGTACCCCCAGTAGCTCCTATGATTGGGGGAGTCACACTGGGGTCACTTTGGGGGTCACTTCTGGTATATTTTCCCTCATAAGCTGTAAATATAGGGTGTCCCCTGATATTCGCTTGTACAGCTTATACATTCCCTGCCTGCCGCACCCAGTTGTGTTCTAATGATTTGGCGATTTGGCGTGATTTTGTCTTCACATTGGTAGAGGCTATATTTTCTTTATTTTTCTGCTGACGTGGCCATATAAGGGCTAGTTGTTTGCGGGATGCGATGTATTTTGTAATGACACCATCTTGGGGTGCCTAAAACTTACTGATTACATTTTATTAACTCTTTTTTTGCTGGATTTAAAAGAGAAAAAATCAATTCTGGTATTGAGTTTTACCTTTTACATTTTTCGCCATGCAGCGTACAGTATAAGTAACATGTGACCTTTATTCTGCGGGTTGGTACGGTTACGGCGATACCTCATTTATGTTATTTTTTTATGCGATACTAAGTCTGCAGAACAAAAACACATTTGGGGACATAAATCAGTGATTTTTGCATCGCCATCTTCTGAGAGGCGTAACATTTTTATTTTTCGCTTGACAGTGTTGGTTGAGGGCTTATTTTTTGCGGGACAACCTGTGCATTTTATTGGTACTATTTTGGGGTGCATATGACTTTTTGATCACTTTTTATAGCACATTTTGTAAGGTGAGATGGCGAAAAATCACTACTTCCGGCGGGTTTTTTCCGTTATTTTTTACCGCCGTTCACTGTGTACATTAAATATTGTTTCAGTTTTGTTGTACAGGTTGTTACGGACGCGACAATACCAAATATGTATTGTTTTTATTAATTTTTTGTGTTTTTTTTACATAATTCATTTTTTATAGAAAAAAGGGATTTTTGGGACTTTATAACTTTATTAATTGTTTTCAAATACTTTTTTTTTTTTTTTTACACTTTTTTTTTTACTTGTTCTTGTGTCCCTATGGGACACATGGATCAGTGAAGATTGCATCACTGATTCTCTACTCTAGACTGAGACACAGGCTGCAGTGACAGCCTGCACGTGTCTCACTCTAGACACAGGAAGTGAGCTGTGCGGACGGGACAGCTCACTTCCAGAAGACGCCGGGAGCACCAGGTAAGTAAGTGAGTGCTCAGGGCTGTCTGGGGTCACTAACCAGACCCCAGACTACGTATTACAGATACCGGCACCCCCCGATCTCGGTCCGGGGGGTGCCGGCGGGGGGGGGAGAGATCGCGGCACCCTTTGTTTGCGGTGGTCATGTTTGACCATCGCAATCAAAGGGTTAAAACCTCCGATCGGTAAAAGTACCGACCGGAGGTTATGGAAAAGGGTGATAGCTGTCAGTAACAGCTATCACTCAGTTCCGATTCCGCCCGCTCAGCTAGTGAGCAGGCGGAATTACCATGACGTAATATTACTTCATGGTGCGCGAAGTACCTCGCGTCCATGACGTAATAGTACGTCAAAGGTCGCTAAGGGGTTAAAATTCAAATTCGAATGTTCCACTCTCGTAGACAGGGAGGCAAATTCATTACACACCAATTTGAAAAATATTTCAACCTGCGGACATAAAGAGAAGGGGGGGAAATTTTTGTCTGACTGTTATATTACAGCCAGACCCCACTTGTGCTGCCCTCTAGAATTTTTTGTTATGTATGTTTTGTATATGTTTATATATTATTCCTTAATAAATATTTGCTGATATTTTTATAATTTCTTATGACCCCTAGTTTTTGTTCTGCTATAGCTTCACATCTTCACCGGGTGCTCAGTCGTTTGGGTCCTGTAATGGGGTCCGCCAGATGTCCGCTGATTTCATAATGTGTGTCAGAAATATACTCCACTGTGGACCTATTTAGTCTCCCAATTGACAAACCTTCTAATCCCAAGTTAGAGCAGCCAACAATTACCTGTCTATAGTTTCCCCTCTCAAGCCAGACTAAACTCTCTTACACTGTGCAGGAGAGGTATGGCACCTCCTTCTGGCAGCAGTCAATAAAGTTAGTAGATTCTCATTGACATTACTAGTAGAGATGAGCGAACACTAAAATGTCCGAGATTCGAAATCCAATTCGAACAGCCGCACACTCTTCGACTGTTCGAACGGATTTCGAACCCCATTATAGTCTAGGGGGGGAAATGCTCGTTTCAGGGGTACGCAAAATTCGATAAAATTATACTTATCAATTCCACAAGTGACGGACGGGCTGGATTCTCCTTGAAGTCTTCTCCCGGCGCAGCGCCCCTGCGGCGTCTTCCGGCTGGAATTCACTCTGCCTATGCATCGGGGCCTAGGCAGTGCCGACTGCGCATGCGAAGGCATGCCCTCGCATGCGCAGAGTGAATTCCAGCTGGAAGACACCGCGGGGACGCTGCACGGAGAAGACTTCTAAAGGTAAGAGAAGAACCAGCATTGATTGGCAAAATGTATAGCATTCTGCCAATCAACGCTGGTTCTGCATTGAACCTTAAACTTCGAACAGCTAGTAGTGTTCGATCGAGTACGAGTATTTTGAATACCGTAGTATTTGATCGAACACCTACTCGATCGAACACTACTCGCTCATCTCTAATTACTAGCTTTACTTGCATTCTCAAAGATCTTCCCAGCTGTCAGGACCATCAGGACTGGAAAAAGTGGATTGGACTAATCCAATAAAGTACATGATTTCATAGAGATAACTTTCAGATAACAATGTAAATATGTACATAATAAAAAAGCAAATGTCCAGCTCACCACGCCATGAATAAAGAATCTTTTCCTGGGAAGCTCGGATACTGGAAGGACTTGACCAGTAAGAAGATAGCAATATAAATAAAGTAAAAATCCAGCGTCAACCAGGCAGAAAATCTTCAGTAAAATGTAGCTTTTATTAAAGATCCAACTAAAATGTTACATGGTAACAGGGAGTAGACAAATCGAAGAAACACATGAAGTGGCTACGCGTTTCAGGACGAAAGATGTCCCTTCCTCATAACATTTTACTTGGATCTTTAATAAAAGCTACATTTTACTGAAGATTTTCTGCCTGGTTGATGCTGGATTTTTACTTTATTTATATAACAATGTAAATAGCACAGTTTGGATTTCGAGGTACTAGTTTTGTTACAATAAAATTAAGGTGCAATTTGATTTTTTTTTTATAACTGTAACAATGTTTTTCACGGACAAGTTTATTTTTCTGTAGAAATATTAGTAGTAGTAATTAGTAGTAATATTAACAGTAATATTACTAATATTTTTGTAAAATAATCTGGCAAAAATAATTGCTAAAGTTACTTTACAATACTGTCTGTACGTTCATTTATAAACATAAAAGTGACTAGGTCTCATAATAAAAATATGTTATTGAACCATAGTGTATGTTTCCCTTTATTCATTATGTTGCAATTCACCACGTATATAAATGGGATCTAGAATTGTCCATTGCCATGGTTACAAGTATTGAGCAACGTAGCAAGGAAAACAACCAATACTAGGTCTTATAAAGTGCTGATAATGAAAAACCAATAAGACACATAAATGGATTGTACAGTGCTACAGAAAAGTATCTGCTCAGTGTACTCAATTATTATAAATTTAGATGTGTCTAACCTGTGTAACCACATAGCATAGTCTTCAAAAAGTAACTATTTATTGACATATTATTGAAGTTTATAAGTTATATAACACTCTCATACCTACCCTTATATCTAAATGCTTGGATACTTGGAATAACAGCTTTCTCAGGACTACCAATTTTGGGAAGATGGACTATTTCAAGGTACAGAGACAACAAATCCAAGAAGTCACATATCAATTCCGGCTCACTTTCAGCTCTTTAACAAAAATACCCTCCATAATCCAAAAACAATGAGGAAGGCTTACCAACCTAACCTTAGACCCGCACAAATACTCCTGATTTATCATAGTGGTTTATCATAATGTTTGATGGTATATTTGGTGCATCTCTAGACTCTAGTCTGAGTTTATACCATGATTAGTTGTTTACTTTGCTCAAGAATTTTGCACTAAAATCTTGGCACAATTCTGGTGTACTTTGTCAAATCTTAAGCTATGCCAAAGCAAAAACTTTTTCCATTATGTCTAAAATACATAATGAATGTGGTACAAGACATACATCACTTTTTCTTTCCTAGTTTGCAAGCCACAGTGTTCTTACCATAGTAGCATTTTCAGTACTTCAATAGTAAATGCATGAGTACTACTGGTATTCACATTTAGTGTTAGGGTGCATTCACACTGAGTAAACGCTAGCTTATTTTGTAGAGTAAAATTACACTTGTAAATTTTGCTATCCCATTGACTTCAATGATATTTTACTGGCGTATTTTTTACTGGCGTATTTTTTACTGGCGTATTTTTTACTGGCGTATTTTTACACTTGTAAAAAAATATAATTGAAGTCAATGGGATAGCAAAATTTACAAGTGTAATTTTACTCTACAAAATAAGCTAGCGTTTACTCAGTGTGAATGCACCCTAAATGTGCACACCTAGGAGGGAATTGCGGCTGTGCACTAGGCTGCTGTCTCTCCTGCTTATACCTTGTTCAAAAAGAAAGTGTATCTTTACTACAGAAACCACAGATTTGACACAATACAAGGTAAATACTTAACAACATGTGCCTTGATAATAAATGGGGTGAAATAAGTAAAATGGGGAATTAGACATTGTAATGTGATGTTGTTGCATCACAGTGGAACGTTTCTCTTCCATATGGGCAGTTAGAAGTTCAGCATCCATATTGCATAGTCTAAGGAGGATTTTGCTGAATGGTGCCAGTGGAACCACCCCAGGATTAATGCTGGGAAGACCAAGGAGATGGTGGTGGACTTCAGTAAACGGAGAAGTGCTCTGATCCCGATGGAGATCCAAGAGACATGCAGTAAGATAGTCAAGACCTATAAGTACCTGGGTGTGCTCCTTAAATAATAAACTGGACTTGGCTGATCACTTGGATGCACTGCACAGAAAGGGTCACAGCAGGCTCTACCTGTTCAGGAGGCTGAGGGCCTTTGGAGTCCAGGGGCCCTTTTCAACTCTGTGGTTGCTTCAGCCATCTTTTTCAGTGTGGCCTGCCTGGGGAGCAGTATATCAACCAGGGACAGAAATAGACTTGACAGGCTGATCAGAAGGGCCAGCTCTGTCCTGGGGAGCCCCCTGGACCCAGTACAGGTGGTGGGTGACAGAAGGTTACTGTCTGTGGTGAGCTCCATGCAGGACAATAAACCCCACCCCATGTATGAGACCTTGACGGCACTTGTCTGCACTGTTAGTGACCGACTGCTTCAACCCAAGTGTGAGAAGGAGCACTTGGGTTGAAGCAGTCGGTCACTGCCTCCCAACCGTGGTCAGGCTGTATAATCTACATCAGACCAAATGAAGATCACTCCGCATAGAGAACTAAATGATCCTGAAGTTTTACTTCTTTTTCTTCTTCCTTAGCTGCTATGGATTCCTAGTATTTTTTCTCAGCTTATATGTGTCTACTTCTGTAATATGTTACTGTTTATTATCCTGTATCTGTATTATCATGCTGCTGTAACATACTGAAATTTCCCCATGGTGGGACTATTAAAGGATTATCTTACTGTATATTGCGAAGCCTCTGATAGTTTTCATCCTCTTTCCCTTGATCTTCTATTCTTTCTGCATTTACTGTTCATCATTGGTTTTCTTTGGATTTTGTAAAACTTTAATAAAAATTGCAATTGAAAAAACCCCCCAAAAAAACACCTCAAAAGATTTTCACTGTATTTAATTATGCAGCAACCAATTATAGTGAATTTTTGTGCATTTCTAGCATAATTGGCCTATAGCTTTCTCCTTGCCAAAAGCCAAAAAAAATCCCCAGTGAAGTAACACTACCTTTTTTTCTCCTAAAAGTCGTTCTCTTATTAAAAATTGGCCTATTTTTTTCCAGTGATAAACATTAGTTATGTACAAGTTACAAATCACCCCAGGGATAAAGCATTTATACTGTAGCTTCACTAACACTAATACTGTCACATTTCATCTGGCATTTCAATTTTTCATTAAAAACAGTTTCAAATAGTTACAAAAATTCTCAAAAGGTAGTGAATGTATACACCAGCTACACGAACACTAATATGGTGTGTGTTCCTCTGCTCTAATTGAGATTTTGCTTCATAAGACTTGTTCATACAGTAAAAAATAAATTTTAAAAATGCAAAAATAAATTTTACAGTACAGTGTGGTATAAAATAAAGCCATTTGTCATACTGTTTACCCATAGGTATATCTGTAACTTTGACTGCACTAAGACAGCTGCTTCATTCCCTGTACTAATGGTCAGCCAGCTGATACAAGACATCAGAGCTTCAGCGTCACATCCTTCCCTCCCTTGTTACGGTTGTTTACTTGTAGGGTTAGTCAGGAGTGAACCTAGCCTCTCTGCTGCCTGAGGCGACCTATAGACAGGCACCCCACCCACACTTTGGTTCAGTGATGGCAGCACTTAAATTGTAGGCCATGCCCATCCATTTGCAGAGCAAAAAGTCTCTCAATTTGGCCCCCTATACAGTATAATGCCCCCTTTACTGTCCCCAACGCTATATTATCCCCCTTACCTGCCCCCACAGTGTATTATCCCATTTATTGGTGCCCACAGTATAACATTCCGTTACAGAGGCTGCCGTCTGATGTCACACACTGTACACATGAGGCACGCCAACCATCCTGACGTCCTGATGCTCAGTGCACACCCAGATGACCACTGAGGCCTAATCATAGGCCTCAGCAGTGACCCTGCGGTCTGTGATGTCAGACAGGGCGGAAGAGGCCAGAATGGAATCCCGGACCACTGGACGACCAGGAGAGGTGAGCATGACGGTTTGTTGTTTTTACTACCCTGGTGCAGCACATATTCGGCTGCTACCTATTCGATTATTTAAACAATCCCAACAATCGCGTCTTGCTTCAGCTTCTGCCTCCAGGACGCAGACACTGAAGAATGCTGCAGCACCCCCTGAAGGAAGAAGTGGAGGTCAGACTGGACAGAAGCGGGGGATTGGTGAGTAAAATATTGGTTGCTACCTGTTGGAATAAACCAATAGGGTTAGGCCTCGATCACATCTGCGTTGGTAATCCGTTTGGGGGAGTCCGCATGGGGACCCCCCCCAAAAGGACTACCGAATGTATTGGCAAGCGGTGTGCAGTGAAAGCAAAAGGACCCCATAGGCTATAATGGGGTCCATGTACTTTCCACACGATCTCCGCATGAGTCATGCACACAGCGGTTTTGCTCCATATGATATGCCACATCAGATGTCATGCAGATAAAGGTCCTTGAGACCGAAACGTTCGGACTTTGACATTGAATATCCAGACGCTCTATTTTTTGATTGGCTGTGTGTTTTATTTTTTTATATGAAGATTATGGAATAAAGTTTTTTCATACATCGAATTTTGGTGTGCTGAAGTATTATGCTACAATTTGTGATGGGACTTCCCAAATACTTTTTGGCATCCATTTACGGGAATAATTGGTTCCCTTGTAAGAAGTACATATCTTTTGCATATATTTGCAAAATGTGACCAAGGCTTTGTTCATAGTGTTGTCGGAGACTCAGGGTATCTGGTGCACATCCGTTATTTTAGTGTAGGAATTTCAGTTAGAAAGAACAGATAACCAAGTGACCTCATTCTAGTCAATGGGATTCCTTTGCATTCGTAATAAAACAGATCTACACAAGTGTGAACCTAGTGCAATTTATTATTATTATTAAAGTAATGTGTCATTTTTACACATATTATTGGTGAAATTGTATATATTTTATTAGGCTGTCATGGCTGGAGGGGTGTCCTAAATATATTTTGTCACATGCTTCATTTCAGGCTCTTTTGTGCAATTTCATCCTTTTCATTGACTTTTATGCATTTATGTGAACAGAGGCAATATTTCACCAGCATGCCGTATAAAATATAACTTTTACTAAATCATGCTAAAATAATACAAACATGGATCCATAATAAAAACATCAGCAGACAAACTTTATATTCATGTTGTCTGAGTACCACAATTTTATTTCATTACTGACTACAGCTAATGGATAGAACATCTTTAAATTTAAGACAAGAAAAATCTCTCTAACAAGACCATTAAAATGAATCCAAACTTGCAATGCGGGGTTTACATATATAAAATTTAAAATAACTGGCTTCAATTGGAGCTACTGTTTGACTTGGTAACCCTTGCACCCGCATTTAAACATGAGGAACAAATATATGGCTTTTATATGACTTGAATATGACATTTATCTCCAGTTTTGCCCCACTGTAAGCACTGTTTTTGTCAGTTTTTTCCCTGCTTACCTCCAGAATGGGCAGGCTGTAGCTGCTATGAAGTCTCCACAAATGCAGAAGAGGAGATCCTGCTACCCTGTCTATCTATAGCTCACTCTCAGAAGCAGCTGTAGTCACATGGAGGACATCATACAGCAGAACTAAGCAGCGTAGCTGTGAGGTAAAACATTTAGTAGATGCTGCTAGGCGAGTCTCCTTGAGCCTCTCAGTCTCTGCCTCTCCCTTGCTGTTTCCTGTTCCGATTTCCCCTCTCCATACACTATATGAGCATCACCTGTCTTAGTGTACAGACTTTGGTATGGATAAGAAATTTTTCTGTGATATGTAAACCATAGATTTGAAGGGGATTTCTGCAATATTCATATTGATAACCTGCCCTTACAATCTATGGGGACCTGTCTCTCGACACCCTCACTGAAAATCTGCCTGTAGGATCAGTTCATTGTTCACCAGGCACAGGGTCTATATTTTGTAGCAGCTGTGCATTCTCCTGATGCCATTTCCAGTTCAATGGGTGTGCCTGGAGTCTGACCCGCTGAAATCAAAGAAATTTTCATTTCATATCCACTGGCTAACACGGTACAAGGACATATTATTCCCGCTGAAATCAGACAACCTTTTTGAGAAAGTGATTAAGTCAATAGAAATAGATTTGGAAATTACTTTATAAGCTTGTAATATACCAACAAATGACAATCCTATTCTTTACGCTTGACGTATAGCTGGTCCTAAAATGATAGGGTGTTTTATTGGAAATACATTTGTAGGAAAGTTGACTATTCTTGTAGGCAAAACAATAACATACCGCTATGTGGAGTTGTGTTTTATCATATTCACAGTACTCAGACACTAAAAAGAAAATGTTTATCTTCTCTCAGTTACCTTTAATATTATTAATACAAGTACATGCATTCCAATAAATTTTAATGAGCAACTTAGGCAATACCTTTTTCATCCTCTAGATGGCAGCCTTGATATTATGCCCTCACTTGACACCTACAAATAGTCTCTCATAATACACAATCCACATCATGATCTATATTGGAAGTTATTTATTTGTATATTGCTCACTTTCTGAAACCTTTTTCTCATATTACAGAAATTAACATTACCATGAAGGTTTCATTTAATTTCCTTAATGAAGATGGTTATACAGTTCTCCACCAGCTACATAATATACAAGAGATCACAGTTAGCTATACGCTACATTAGACCAATAATTGGAAATTTTCATGCTAATAATTCAGTGAACCACAAGATATAAGAGACAGAAAGTTATCTACTTTTAGAGCCAGAAAAATGGACTTTGCTTTAAAAACATTTCCGCCTTACATTCAATCATAAGAAATATGTCCCTGAGATGTCCTCTTCTGTCAGGTTGTTTACAGAGTATTCTGTTGTTTCTTATATGTGATACCAAGAAAGCTATCATGTTCCTACAGAACCAACTGAATGGAAAATATCCCCACCAGCGCCGCCCTCAGGCAGGAGCGTGGCATCACCTACGCAATACCTCCCAACTTTTGAAGAGTAGAAAGAGGGACAAAATGTGCAGCGCGCTCCGATGAGCTG
This sequence comes from Leptodactylus fuscus, assembly GCF_031893055.1. NCBI lineage: Eukaryota > Metazoa > Chordata > Amphibia > Anura > Leptodactylidae > Leptodactylus > Leptodactylus fuscus. Next base: position 160,729,385 of record NC_134269.1, on the reverse strand, counting down.
AAATCGGGACAGGCAAGTGCTGGGGCAGGCAAGTGCTGGGGGACCCCTAGAGGCTCTGTGGGCCCCGGCACTTGCCTGACTATGTCGTGTGCTAACGCCAGCCCTGATCATCAGCAGGGGTTATGACATTTGGGTCCCCCAATATTCAGTTCCTTGAAGGGCCATGGCACATTTGCAAGCTCAGTGATCCCTGCATTTTTATATCCCACCCTTCTGTTTTATAGTGACCGTGTGATGTAATCACAGTCTTTTCCTATAGAAGTGTATAGGACAAGGCTGTATTTACAACGAATGGCCACTATGAAATGAACAACACAATGCAAAACAGACAATGGGGTACCATGGTGCCCTTCAAACAGCTGATCAATAGGGGACTTGGATGATCTCCACTGTTTTTTGTTTTTTTATTGATGAGCTGGAAAGCCTCTTTAGTTAGGTGGCACATAGGGGGCATTACTAATAAGGTGCTCTTAGGGGTATTCATTCTAATGGTGAAGTAATATTATATATTTTATAACTGGGGGTTATGTAGGTGAGGACAATGTGAATTGGGTCCCTGGAAAAGCAAGGCACCAAAGATATCAGTGTAGAAAACTTTACAGAGACAAATCAGAGCTGAAAGAAGTGGTCATAGCAGTCCAGACGGAAGAAGCGGGGAACATGAAGGAGTACAGTCATAGATGTCACCAGTAAGTCACTAAATGTTACTGCACTGTATTCACCTGAAATGTCTGCAGAGCCTGTACTTTCCACCGTACAGTCATTGTATAGTGATAAGATTTGTATACACAAGTGAGGGAGCCACCTGGACATGTTTCACACGCCCCTCCTCGTGCTGAACCTCTACAGCTCTGGCTAGGATGGCACATGGATGATATCGGTGTCCGCCCATGCCTACACGGACCTATTGAACTTCTTCAGTGAGCCAAGACCACAAATTGGACAGATATAGGACCTATCCTGAGTTTTGCCCCTGTCTCATGGTCCCTTACATGGACCTGTGATAATGTATGGGGCCATAGAACATAATAGGTTAGTGTTCTAGCTGTGAAACACATGACTAGCACACTCACAAAGCACACTTTCTTGTGCATGAAGCTTAATGAAACGAATCATGAGAACACAGCTCTTATCCTGCACAATCCATTGAAGGAGATTTTCACAGCCAAGTGTGGTGCATTTTTTAACCATGATTTTCTGCAGTGCCAGCAAAACTGCAGAAAAAACCAAACTTTACCCATTATGGCCAAAAATAGCTAGAATGTCAGTTTTCTACTTACATTGGAAAAATGGTGTTCAACAAATATGTCATATTTATCAAGCTGCTCTTGCAACTTCTTGGAATAACAACAAGCAACATCATTGTGTCGGAATAAGCTTTCAATTTGCAATCTCAGCAACTCATTTCCTATGTTTTCTGACACTTCTCCCTTCAGTAACTGCAGCACATTTCTAACAGTTGTGCATCACACTGGATAATGAGAAGCATGCTACACTGGGAATATACACTGGTACATAGGGCATATATAGATATGGGATACTGTAGGAGAAAGAAATAAGGAATGGTTAATACGATTATTAAAGTCACAGTTGTAACTGAAACTGAAGAAACCCAAGAGTGAGCACCAGAAACTAATATACAGGTCTGGGACCTGAACAGATTTTGGGGTTTGGTAGTCTGCATTTATTTGGAATCAATTCTGTGTCTAAAATAATTTTTGGGTTTGATCTGGGGTCTGAATTAAATTGGATTGAATTTGTTTAGCTTTTGGGGTCTGACGGGCTAAATTACTTTTGGGTTGAAATTATTTATACTTTAGGGTCTAAGCTGGGGTTTCTAAATAAGGGTCTGGTATAGGCAATTAATTCATTTTGTGGTCTGGAGTAATCTAGGGGCCTGAAATAAGGTAGGAATACAATTTAGGGTTTGGAATTATTCGAACACAATTGCTAGTTACACCCCCATTAAAATCGGAAGCAGCATGACAACAATGTACTGTAGCTGAAGTACATAGTGAAAGAGTGTGCAAAGCCTCTCACTTCCTTCTCTATTAGTAAGGCCTGCGGCCAAGGAGCTGCCCTAAGACATCTACATGATGATGTCGCTGTTCTGTGCCACATTACAAACATCCTGGTGTTCTTCTGTGAGCAGCCTCTGTTGCAGTGGCGGAGGCTTCTTGACGGGGATTTTTTTTTAAATATTTTTTTTAACTTATTTTTACACACTTTTTTTTAATAGAGGGTGGCGTAATACATATAAGAGAGAAATTGGAGCTGTTATAATTAGGAAGGACCTTTAGCAACATAAGGGTCCATAAATAATATAAGAGGAATTAGGAGGCTTTAATAAAAGGTGGTCTAGTTTATAAAGAATTGGAGGCAGTATGAGAATAAGGGCACATTGGGGCGGTATTAAACGGGATTTCCAGGGAATGATAACGTTTACTGGTAATAATCCCAAAATAATTGTTAACTGTTAAAGGAATTGTCCAGTAACTGGACAAAATCGCAGAGGTGAGGTAATAACCAGGTAAGGTGAAACATTTAACCAAAAAAAAACAAACAAAAAAACCAAAAACCACTTCTAATGAACTGTCCCCAGCACTGCAATTTCCACTGCCTCTCTTAGGGTGCATTCATACGGAGGATTCAGATTCAGTGCTGGAAAAAGGAAGCCATTGAAGTCAATGGGAGGCTTTTTTTTCAGCGCTGAATTTGACGCAGATTCCACACCAAATTCAGTACCATTTTTCCTCTGTGTGAATGCACCCTTAAGCTTGTGCTGTGCTACAGGATGGGTGCCTGGAAGTGAGGAGACATGTCCCATCTGGAAGAAGTGGTCATGGTAGTCCAGATGGAAGAAAGGGGAATTGTGAACAACCACAGCGAGTGATGTCACCTGTAAGTTACACTTTTACTGTACTGTATTTACCTAAATGATATTAATAGACCTGTGTAGAGCTGATACCTACCACTATATGGCATACGTCCCAACTTTTGAAGAACCGAAAGAGGGATAAAATGTGCGGCGCGCGTAGCGCGCCGTAGCACATTTAGCCCCGCCCACTTTTGTGTTGACTCCACCCACTCGTTAATTTTTCATGTGCCCGCACACAGTATAATCCTCCTACAGTCACCCGTAAGTTATATGTCCCCCCTCTATCTCTCCCCCAGTTTCATATACACCCTTCATCTGCCCCCAGTTTCATGTCCCTCTTCCATCTCTGCCCCCAGATTCATGTCCCTCCATCTCTGCCCCCAGATTCATGTCCTCTCCATCTCTGCCCCCAGATTCATGTCCCCACATCTCTGCCCCCAGATTCATATCCCCCATCTCTGCCCCCAGATTCATGTCCCCACATCTCTGTCCCCAGATTCATGTCCCCACATCTCTGCCCCCAGATTCATGTCCCTCCATCTCTGCCCCCAAATTCATGTCCTCTCCATCTCTGCCCCCAGATTCATGTCCCTCTTCCATCTCTGCCCCCAGATTCATGTCCCTCCATCTCTGCCCCCAGATTTATGTCCTCTCCATCTCTGCCCCCAGATTCATGTCCCACATCTCTGCCCCCAGATTCATGTCCCTCCATCTCTGCCCCCAGATTCATGTCCTCTCCATCTCTGCCCCAGATTCATGTCCCCACATCTCTGCCCCCAGATTCATGTCCCTCCATCTCTGCCCCCAAATTCATGTCCTCTCCATCTCTGCCCCCAAATTCATGTCCCCCATCTCTGCCCCCAAATTCATGTCCTCTCCATCTCTGCCCCCAGATTCATGTCCCCCATCTCTGCCCCCAGTTTCATGTCCACACCATCTCTGCCCCCAGATTCATGTCCCTCCATATCTGCCCCCAGATTCATGTCCCCACATCTCTGCCCCCAGATTCATGTCCCACATCTCTGCCCCCAGATTTCTGTCCCTCCATCTCTGCCCCCAGATTCATGTCCCCCATCTCTGCCCCCAGATTCATGTCCTCTCCATCTCTGCCCCCAGTGTCATGCCGTCCTCTCCATCTCTGCCCCCAGTGTCATGCCGTCCTCTCCTTCATCTGCCCCCAGATTCACGTTCCACCTCCACATTAAACTTACCTTCTCCTCCGCTCCCTCGCTGCTCTCTGCCCGCCTCTCTCGCTGACACATGCGGCTGAAGCGAGGAGCTGACCTGTGTCAGCTCCTCGCTTCGCCGCTGCCGCCGGCTCCTGGCTTGTACATCGCGTCTACAAGCCAGGAGCCGGCGGCAGCGGCGAAGTGAGGAGCTGACACAGGTCAGCTCCTCGCTTCAGCCGCATGTGTCAGCGAGAGAGAGACGCAGCGGCGAAGCGAGCACGCGAGCAGCTTCAGCCGCATGTGTCAGGGAGAGAGGCGGGCAGCAGCGAAGCGAGGAGCTGACCTGTGTCAGCTCCTTGCTTCAGCCGCATATGTGTTCAACTCAGATCTGCGTCCTCTGGACGCAGATCTGAGTTGAAATCGGGACATACCTCCCTCCAACTGGGACCGCGGGACATGTCACCCAAATCGTGACTGTCCCGCGGAAATCGGGACGGTTGGGAGGTATGATATGGTGATACTATTGGTATATCTGGGTTGGAGGACACACTCACATGTTTGTCTCACAGTTCTGAACCCCTAGCTGCGCCTCTGCTGACACCCTTTAGCAATTGGTGCCAACAATAGCCAATCAGAGGCCGTCACTGGGAACACTCCTGTCCTGCTACCAGCTGAGCAGAAATATTTCCCGCCAATTTAAAATTACCTCAGTAAGGTGCTGTAGAGTCCTGCCAGGGGTGCTGTAACAATCCAGTGAGGAAATGGCTGCATGTCCCCTCTTAACTTCATCAGCATCCTTAGGATGCTAATGTAGTTGAATAGAACGATGCAGGAGGAAGGCTTTAGATTCCTGCTCTATTATGCCTGGTAAAGACCTGTTACATCTATCTGCAGAGGAGAAGCAGGAGGACCTCAGAGATTTAGATTTTTTTTTTTTATTTCTATACGAGAATTACAGTTTTGGGACATTATTAGTTGCCTGTGGGCCACTGTGGGGCATTAGTAGCTATCTGGGAGCTCCTGGGGGACAGTATTAGTTGCCTGGGGCTATTGTAGGACAACAATTACTTGGGGCTACTTAGGGGCTCTATTACTTGCCTTGGGGCCACTGAGAGAAATTATTACTTGCCTGAGGGCAACTAGTGGACAATATTACTTGCCTGGGGGCCAATGGAGGACATTATTCGATTTCTGGAGCTACTGGGGGACATTATTAGTTGCCTCTGGGCCACTTGGGGACATAATTAATTGTCTGCGGTTACTGAGGGACATTATTTGCCTGGGGACTACTGGAGAACACTATTAATGTTATGGGGGCCACTGGGCTGCATTATCAGGTGTCTGGAGGCCATTGGGAAACATATGCGGCATATTGGGCCACTAATGGAGTTTGGTGATGGTAAAAGTGGAATTTTTTTCTAAGTGTTGGGTGCAAAGTATAGGCTAGTGATACTGAGAGCGCATGCAGTTTGAGTCTTCTTTTTGGTGAACTTTTTTTTAAAATTTTAAAGCGGAACAAATTTATGTTCCAGCTGTAAAATCAAAAACTGTGCTAAAAATCCCACATCAAAACGCTTATTTTTTTAAAGTTTTTTGGTAAAAAATTCTTTGCTAGTGGCGCTCTGAGGAAAAAATTTTTTTTCCAGGGGTCCCCAGAGTCTGAAAAGGTTGGGACATATTGCTGTGGAACATTGGACAATGACTTGCCTGGAGATTAGGTTAAATTTCTTTATAACAGCTGCAATCGCTTTCTGAATACATTCAAATTGCCTGAATAAAAATATTTATCCCAATTACCTCCTTAAAAAAATTATATAAAAAGTTAACAAAACAACTTACATTCCCCTAAATGGTATAAAGAAAATAAAAAATTATAACTGGCCTCCAAAAAAAGCACTTACATAGAACCACGCACAGAAATGTCTAATTTTTCCCACACAGTGAAGACCATAAAAATGAAACCTGTAAGACAATGACGCAATTGTACCTTTTTTCCAATTCCACCCCATTCTGATTTTTTTCCAGCTGCACATTACATTAAATGTTATGATTACAAGTTCAATTGTCCCACAAAAAAAAACAAACAACTTTCATATGGTTCTGTGAATGGAAAGGCAAAAAAAAAATGGAAATGCAGAATGAAAAATTGCTGCAGCTGGAAGGGGTTAAATATAAACACGAAGTGAATAAGTAAATGAGAAGTGCGGATATGAAGGTCAACTGAATGGGAAAAAAATGAGGATGTGAGGTAAGAATTAAAGTTATGTAAAAGAAGAATGAATGGCGTAAATGGGAATAAAATGAATGCATAGGATATGAAAACTCAGTGTGAATAGGCAGTGAAGAGGAGAAATATGAAAGCATGTGAGAATATAAATATGATTCAAAACATGTACGACAGTGTATAAGTGAGAACATATAAAAAATGGGAATGAATAGCTGATGTAAAATTAAATGCAGAATATATTTAGGAAATCTGAATTAATATAAACATCCTGAATAATTAAAATAATAAGATATAGTATATAGATAATTACATAAAAAGAAAATGGATAAATTAAAAAAAAAAAAAAAAAAAGTACTAGAACTGTTGTGGACAACAACATACATTACATAAAGCAAAAATAAACTAAGCAGATTAAGGCAATGCACAAATACATGTGATTTATTTCAAACACATATGATTCGATATATTAAAGCCTACATTCACACAACCGTGGTGCAAACATACACACAACACTGTATGGAGAGATCCATAAAAATGGAGCATGACCTATATTTTGACAGGCGCCAAAATATCAGTCGTGTGAATAGCCCCCATTCACAGATGGTGAAATTAACACGACCGCATGACGGCCGTTGAAAGAAACATCCATCACATGGCCAATTTTCACTGTTGCGAAGTCCTCCATAAATATAGTGATAAAAATGTCAAGTAACGATATAACAACCCTCTAGAGGAGATCTACATGAGAAAACAGTGTATTACACTAGAGATGAGCGAGTAGTATTCGATCGAGTAGGTATTTGATCGAATACTACAAATACCACGTGGTAAACGCAGTAAAAAATCGATTCCCCTCCCACCTTCCCTGGCACACAGGAGAGAAAGTTAAAGCTGTAATGCATAATTGCAGGACGGGATGGTTTATTTAAAAAAAAAAAAAAGCGAATTCATTGAGGTCATTACAGATTAAGTGCGTTTAGAGTCCAAATCCAGCAACAGTGTACCAAACGTTTAGAAATATTACTAATTCAGATACTAGTAAGGATGCAATCGATCTCCATAACCTCAAGGCCATTAGGGCTCGAGGGATGAAAAAGTTTGAACTGTTTCAGAGTTCCCATTAACTAATGTAAATAACATGAAGGAAAATGTCTTCCATCATGTTTCTTTACTTTGCTATGGAGGAAAAAGCCCTGCATGCAAGACTTTTTCTGAAGTAAGAAAAGTCAAAAACCTAATAGAAGAGGATTTTTTTTAAACATGAGAGTGAATGTAGACTGACAACAAACTTGTCTGCATTATATGGTTAATGTCCTATGATGGTTGAGAGCAACAGACATTAAGGGTGCATTCACATGAGTATTTTGGCGTTGATTCTGGTGCCTAATAGAGATGAGCGAGTACTGTTCGGATCAGCCGATCCGAACAGCACACTCGCATAGAAATGAATGGACGTAGCCGGCATGCGGGGGGTTAAGCGGCCGGCCGCCGTCAAAGCGGAAGTACCAGGTGCATCCATTCATTTCTATGGAGTGTGCTGTTCGGATCGGCTGATCCAAACAGTACTCGCTTATCTCTAGTGCCTAATCCACTTCAGAATCAGCGTGGAAAAAAAGCCTCCCATTGATTTAAATAGGTTTCACGTAGCAAACGGAACCCATTGAAGTCAATGGGAGGCTTTATTTCGGTGCGGATGCTGACGCGAATTCCGCATCAGAATCAGCACACGGAAAATGGTAGTGTGAACCTACACCTACCTTACCATGAACCCTATCCCGACATCTGCCGTGATAGTACAGTGGATGCAGGGTATTCAAACATGGAAGTTGCTCAGAAGCTAACATAGTCTCTTCACACCAAAGTAAAGCACATACGCATTAGTTATACCTGTATGTAAAAACGCCTGGTCTACAAACTTATAAAAAATTTATTCCATGAGGTGAATGCATAAAAAAAGATTAAAAAGTGCATCTGATCCCGCATAAATAGACACCTTATGCATCCCTGTACACGGAGGTAAAACAAGTTATGGGTGTCAGAATATGGGGAGTCCAAAAAGTTTTTCTTTTTTGTATCGCTTTGGATTTCTTTTTATGGGGTTAAGACTAGAGATGAGCAAACACTATTCGAAACAGCCAATTCGTATCGCACGCTCCCATAAAAATGAATGGAAGCGGCTGGCACGCAGACTTTGCCAGCGGCCGGCTACTTCCATTCATTTCTATGGGAGCGTGCTATTCGAAATGGCTGTTTCGAATAGTGTTTGCTTATCTCTAGATAAGATGTAAAAAAAAAAATCTTTATAAACTTTGTTATCACCGGAATTGTACTGACCCTTAGAATACAGGTGACATACCATTTTGGCTACAGAGTGAACAAGTGCAAATACAGCCAGTAAGTAAACCATGCAAACACAGTTTCTTCTCAATACCACCCCATTCTGAAAGGTTTTCCCATTTCCCAGTACATTGTGCAGAATATTAAATGGCACCATTACAAATTACAATTTATCCCTCAAAATTAAGCCCTCATAGGGATAAGGCTCTGAATGGGAAAAAAAAGTCATTGCCTTTGGAAGTTGGGAGTCCAAAACAAAACTCAAAACATGCCTATAGTGGAAAGAGAGTCTGTCACCACGGAGGAAAGCATTAAACCAGTAACATAGGTCAAGCTTACTTTAATGTAACCCCTTTTTCCCAAATTCATGCCTCAGATGCCAAGATAATTTTTTTTCGCAAACTATGTCCCACACTGCTCTATCATACCAGAATAAAAACAAGACAAAGTGAGATTTCAGCATAGCTCCCTGGGAGGGAGGGTATATTAGAGAAGCATAGGGCATAGTGTTTTGGAGCAATGAAGCCGCCCTTGGTGCTCCAAAATGTTTTTTGTATGTTCTGAAATAGATGAATATTTTGACAATGCAACCATGAATTTTCATGGGGAAAAAGATGTTACATTCAGACGATACTGACCTATCTAAGTTGTTAGTTTAATAGTGCTTTACCCTGGTGATGGACTTCTTTTAAGCTGCTTTGCAGTAAGGTCACAACAACAATAAGTGAGCACATCACTATAGGATTTATTCATCATGTGCATATGTTGTTACCCTCTGTGGGGCCAATTTATCATGACTTAGATGACAGTTTTCAGAGAGCCTCTTAATATTTCTGGCAGACTTTGCTCCAATACACAAATGGATTACGACAGCACACATAGGGCTAGTCTTAATAAATCTCCCTCTGTAGGTTTGTTTTCTATCTGTAATAAGTAGGAAAAATAACGAACTCAGATAGGGAATACAAAGTAAATACCACAACATTGGATACAGGGTGTAATAATGCAAGTGGTCTCTCACATACAGAACTATCATTTGCATATGCAATAGTATAATCACGACTGTTACAGACAATTCATTTAAAGGAGTTTTTTTGATATTGATAACCTATCCTTAGCAGCGGTCACCTGGCACAAACTTTGAAATACCCCTTTAAAAGGAGAGCTGTAATATATAGTTTTTGTACTGTACTTTACAGAATGGAACACCCTTTTCCATACTCATTTATTTGCCATATACTGACATATACCAAAAAGACAAAGGCCAAAGAGGAACTCTGAACAATTGACTTCTGAAAACATGTCTCAATTAAGAATAAAACATAAAAGATATACACAGGTGTAAGATATGGAAATCTATTGTGACTTTCATAAACTTTTTACAATCAGCTTTTGCTGACTGCTGTCACACCTGGATGGCACTGATGTAGATTCTCTTTTTTTACAAAAGTTGTGAAAATATGAACAATTCTCATCATAGTTTCTAAACAATTTGACAGAATATGGAAAGACATGCCTATTAGAGATGAGAGAGTACTGTTGGGATTCAGCCGATCCGAACAGCACGCTCGCATAGAAATGAATGGACGTAGCCGGCACGCGGGGGGGGGGGGGGGGGGTAAGCGGCCGGCCGATGTCAAAGCGGAAGTACCAGGTGCATCCATTCTTTTCTATGGAGCGTGCTGTTTGGATCGGCTGATCCGAACAGTACTCGCTCATCTCTAATGCCTATAAATTAATAGAAGACAGCTACAGTTTGTGATTCAGAAATGGAGTGTTTAGTGACCTTACATTGTAATCTCTACAAATTATAATCTATGAAGAAAGGTAATCTCTGCACCCAGTGTATTAACAGTATTATTATTATTTACTAATTTGCTTAAGGTTTTTATTGTAAATGTATGTGCTCCCTCTGGAGCACTGACCTGCTACCTACTCCTCTGATGTTCATAGTGTTTGCTGTTTGAACGGGTGGTCAAATTATGATTGTAGGTGTATGTGAATGAACCCAGATCTCTCACAGTCTTGCAATGTTTATACAGGAAACACATTTTGTAGCAGAAAGGAGAACAGTGCACCAGTGGGAAGCACATAACTTTACAGTAAAGCTGTCTGAAAGTTATTCAGTAACATTACAGTACATACAGGCTTTTCAAAAAAAGAAACCAAACCACTGGAGCACTTCATTAAGTGGCTTTTTACATAAAAATACCAAAAGAAATAATAGAAACTGATACATCCCAGAGCTCAGCAACTTCTCCTCAAATAAAGTAGCAAAGAGGGCTATTAAGAGAGTTGTTTTAAAGAAATACAAAAATAACCATTGTAAATCCAATATATAAAGTCTGAACAGAATAATAAGCCACTGACAGTGTTCCTTCAATTCTATACTATTAATTCCTTTCATTCTACTTGTGGTCAGACGTGATGTGCAGTAAGCGGTGACCCGCCTGACCATAGACTGAAGCCAGTAATATTACCCTACTGACACTAGCTATTAGCTGAATGCTTCTCAGCAGGTTCTTTCCATTTACTACATTATTTTTAAAGGCAGGCATAACTATATTCAGTGTATTACCATTGAAATGACAGAATGGAGAGCTGTCACTAAACATGTTACAGATGTGATATGCTTATCTATTAGGTTAATGTTGGCTGATGTCATGCGAGAAATATTGGACTAAGTACAAACTGATGCTGAGATAGGAATCAATGATGTCTGTGGTAAACAGCTTGACTATCTAAATAGCAAATGGCGCCTTGTGAAACATGGATACTGGCACAATTCCCAGCTGTCAGTAAGTTAACTGACAAGCAATGGCTCTCTCATATACATTACTGCTCAGACTGCTGGGGCACTGTTACATTTTGTTACTAGATTTTATTTATATGCAAACATTTCCACCTCTCCCATTGCATTCTGAGAGCCATAGGTTTTATTTTATTTTTGCTGATGTTGCTTTCCAGTAACAACTTACCTGCTGGCAGTTTTTATGTCATAATGTTTCTCTGCCTGTAGTTAAGTTTTCTCCCTTAGGAAAGATGTTGTGACTTTATGACTCTATTTCTCAGGTAAGTTCCTGTGACATCACAAATGTATTTCGGACAGGAAAGCTTATGTGATGTGATGTAAGTGTGTTTTATGCAGGTGAGCTATCAGGATATAACAAGTTAAATTTCATCATCTATGCTGCAATGACATCACAACTCATCATAATCATCAACAGCATCATATTTGTGATGTCACAGTAAGTAAACTGCTATGTCATGACAAGTTAATTGTCAAGTGAGCTGTACTGCCAATGCTATGACAATGACAAACATTTCTAATGAGCTTTTCTCACACAAGGGACTCAGAATGTAAAATCCACAAGGGTCAAGTGTTTTACCAGTTTAACTATCAGTATATTTTTGGCATGTGGGAGGAAATTGGAGTGCCAGGAGGAAACTCAAGTAGATGAACCTATAAACTCCTGACAGATGTTGACCTTGGTCAGATTTGAACACAGGACCTCACTGGATTGGATTTTATCGAGCTAAGGGTGCATTCACACTGAGTAAACGCTAGCTTATTCTGAACGTAAAACACGTTCAGAATAAGCGGCGTCTAAAGCAGTTCCATTCATTTCTATGGGAGCGGGGATACGAGCGCTCCCCATAGAAATGAATGGGCTGCTTCTTTCACTCCGTGCAGTCCCATTGAAGTGAATGGGGAGTGCTGGCGTATACGGCAAGCTCTGCTCATGCCGGAGCGTACACGCCGGCACTCCCCATTCACTTCAATGGGACTGCACGGAGTGAAAGAAGCAGCCCATTCATTTCTATGGGGAGCGCTCGTATCCCCGCTCCCATAGAAATGAATGGAGCTGCTTTAGACGCCGCTTATTCTGAACGTGTTTTACGTTCAGAATAAGCTAGCGTTTACTCAGTGTGAATTCACCCTAAGGGCGGGTTCACACCTGCGCCTGGTCTCGGCTTCGTGGGCTTCCATCTTCTGCCGACAAGAGACGGAAACCGGGCATTTAGTGTCCGCCCGCGAGCGTCTTCTAGTCTCCACGGCAAAACAGTTTTTTTTGTTTTTTTTTAACTGGACACAAAGTCCTGCATGTCCGACTTTGTGTCCAGTTAAAAAAAATGGTTTTGCCGCGGAGAGCAGAAGACGATCACGGGCGGACACTTTGCAAACCCATTCAAATGAATGGGTTTGAAAACTGACTGCCGGGTTTCCATCTCCTGTCCAGTTTCTCGGGCAGAAGATGGAAACCTGAAAGCAGAGACCGGGCGCAGGTGTGAACCCGACCTAAGCAGCTAAGACATTACAATGTGATGTAATCCACATTTAAAGGGATTCTATAATTAGAAACCCTTTTAAAACCAAATACACATAGGAATAACCTTAAAAAAGGCTATTCTTCTCTTACCTTTATAATTCTGATCCGCGCCGCCGTTCCTGAGAAATATCATCTTTCTTCCTTATGTAAATGAGTGTTCTTGCAGCACTGGGGGCGTCCCCTGTGCTCAAACAGTACTGGGGGTGTCCCCAGTGCTGCATGAAAACTCTCTAGCGCCGCCTTTGTCTTCTTCTCCAGACCGCCTCTCCCATTTAGCCACAAGAAAATGGCCAACAGACATGCACGCTTGGCGCTTTTGGACAAAGGTGCAATGGGAGAGTGAGAGAAGAGGTAGTCTGGAGAAGAAGACAAAGGCGTCGCTGGAGAGTTTTCATGCAGCACTGGGGACACCCCCAGTACTGTTTGAGCGCAGGAGACGCCCCCAGTGCTGCAAGAAAACTCATTTACATAAGGAAGAAAGATGATATTTCTCAGGAACAGCAGCGCAGATCAGAATTATAAAGGTAAGAGAATAGTCTTTCTTAAGGCTATTCCTATGTGTATTTGGTTTAAAAGGGGTATTTTAATGGTAGAATCCCTTTAAAGCTGGTAATATCATACCTCTCAATCATCCTGAAAATTCCCTAATTTGGGGTGTTACCCTGCTGTCCTGGGTGGCATGTCCCAGCTTCAATTCTACCAAAAGGCACAGTTGAAAACAATGTTGAAGAAGGAAGCAATCTACTCATTGCTCTACTATATACCCCCTTGTCGCAGCCACTTCCACCCTGGATATAGACAGGATTGATGCAGTGCTGTTATTGCTTCTGCCCATCCATGCCACAGTAGAGATTGAAGCAGACACATAGACAGCCTTAGGGAATGAGTGACTACTTATTTTTACATTTTACTGTTTAGGGCATATACTGTAAAGGCATTATACTATGTGGGGGCCACAAGGGGGCGTTATACTATGTAAGGGCCACTGGGAAGGTTTTATACTGTGTGTACACTTCCCAGATTTTTTCCTTCCTTCTGTCCTCTAGAAGTATGATAATATGCTGTGATATTACACACGTATATTCTTGTGGTAAGCTGCTATGACCTTATAGGAGTGTTTCAGTCATGTACGCAGTAGTGACATCACTACTTTGTCCGGTAAGTAGCTGGCGGTGGAAAAACCACAAATATCATCAGTTATGAAAAATTGAAAATTTAGGAGCATGCATGTTTTCTGTGCTCTGCTGATAGGATTAGAAAATCAGTTCCAGATCGATACACTGTATGATACTGGTCAGAATCATTTATCCAGGCTTGGCTATGTACTGGTGAGAATACCGGATTTCTTCTTTAACCGTTTCTATGAATCCATGTGAGATCAGTGAAATGTTCATCTCTCTCATATGTTCACAATGTGATAAATATGCCAATTCTTAATTATGTAAGTCCTGGCAGAACAAGCCTCGGCTCTCAGACAGAAATAGTAACGTTTCAAAGGAATGTAGTGCGCGGTGTAAACCAGTCAGCAACAAAATGCTGGCAAAGGGCAAGAATGAAGAGTGAGGAATTCTCTGCCCTAATAATCCCCTAATATGTCGGGCACACACTACAGATCAGATATAGAAACACAAATGAGATTGCAAATATACCCAGTTGCTTTATGATCAAAGCTGACCTGATGCGTCCATACACCCTACAATATCACATTACATAAGGAATGAGTCAGAGGAGACAGTCAGCAGTGATAGCTAGGAGAGACACAGAACACATACAGTATATGTATTTATATACACATAAACATTATTCATATATAACATTTCACTTATTCCTTAGTATTCATCTATAATATAAGAATATTTCTTAGGAATACAATTATCATTGTGATTATTCATTAGGGAGTAATGAACAGTTTAGCACCAGCTGCTGTTGTGACTGTCACATCTCCACACGCCGATCACAGCGGTGTCATTTGCTATTTAGTAGAATTGCTGACAAGTATTGATACATGTCATCCGTACATAAGGATCTAGAGGCTGAAACAAGAGGAAGGTAGACAGTCACCTCTCTCCAGCTCTATAAAATACTACTAACAATACAACGGTCATGTTATCAGGAGCTGATAACTAAAAGGTGCACCCAGGACTACTGAAGTAGTCAGAAATTGCATATGTTCTGAGTATTTCATAGGTCTTAGTGATACATAATACTGTGTGCAGGGGCCACTATGGAGCATAATACTGTGTGCAGGGGCCACTATGGGGCATAATACTGTGTGCAGGGGCCACTATGGGGCATAATACTGTGTGCAGGGGCCACTATGGGGCATAATACTGTGTGCAGGGGCCTCTATGGGGCATAATACTGTGTGCAGGGGACACTATGGGGGATAATACTGTGTGCAGTATCCACTATGGGACATAATACTGTGTGCTGGGGCCACTATGGGGCATAATACTGTGTACAGGGCCACTATGGGGCATAATACTGTGTGCTGGGGCCACTATGGGACATAATACTGTGTGCAGTATCCACTATGGGGCATAATACTGTGTGCTGGGGCCACTATGGGGCATAATACTGTGTGCAGGGGCCACTATGGGACATAATACTGTGTGCTGGGGCCACTATGGGGCATAATACTGTGTGCAGGGGCCACTATGGGGCATAATACTGTGTGCAGGGGCCACTATGGGGCATAATACTGTGTGCAGGGGACACTATGGGGGATAATACTGTGTGCAGTATCCACTATGGGGCATAATACTGTGTGCAGGGGCCACTATGGGACATAATACTGTGTGCTGGGGCCACTATGGGGCATAATACTGTGTGCAGGGCCACTATGGGGCATAATACTGTGTGCTGGGCCACTATGGGACATAATACTGTGTGCAGTATCCACTATGGGGCATAATACTGTGTGCTGGGGCCACTATGGGGCATAATACTGTGTGCAGGGGCCACTATGGGACATAATACTGTGTGCTGGGGCCACTATGGGGCATAATACTGTGTGCTGGGGCCACTATGGGACATAATACTGTGTGCTGGGGCCACTATTCGTTGTTTTCCTACAGTTGATGGAGTGCTGTTATCCTATCTCGTCATTGTGGGTGCAACTCAGCCCAATACCTTACCTCTAACATTTTCAACGCAGCCTAATTAGTATCCCCTCTGTATCTCCTTTATTAGGCTACTTTTTGGCTGTCTATACTGCCTTTTGGGTTGCCCCTGTTCTTATTGGTGGTTCCTGCTGATTTTTTCAAGGCAGCGCTATTTTAACAGGTTACTGATGTAGCAAGGGAGGGATAAAAGAGCTGGCCTGTCTTTCAAGCTATTCTCCTCCGTAGCTCAACATACTTACCTATGTTTCTGTCTGGTTGTAGACAGGTTAGCCAGGGAAGGAAGTGTTTTTCGTTTGAATATTTAAATCAGCAGTAATTAGCACTACCCTGCTTTACAGTTCAACATTAAAAACAATACTACACAAGTGTTTTTAATTCTTTATTTTCTTAGAGGGTTATGTACCCCGAATAAAATACTTTATTTTACCTGTTGACAATATACATTTTTGTTCATTTTGAGTTGTGAACGATACCTGTACAACAATCAGATACATGGTCATTTGATTAGTTCTGGAGCCACTATGGGGCCCCTGAATAATAGAGTGAGCGGGAATGCGGGGGGGGGGGGGGGTAGTCGGTTGGTCTAGGTCTTTAGCATCGATGTCGGTCAAGGTGGGGTCCATGTCATAAGTTCGCCATGGGGCCCCGCCATTACTAATTACACCACTGAAGCCCACTGAGCCCCCATACAGTATAATTTGTCCCTTAATGTGTCATACAGTATTAGCACTTGTCACTATGTTATGCCTGCCTATATCCAAGCCACCAGAAACACTGAACAGCGGCTGAATGGTAAAGCAGGGAGCTTTCATTTATGGCAAAGTAATGGCTCAGGTTAGTAGTCTGTCAGTTCATGTTTAATAATTGTTGGAGAATATTGAGTGCTGTGGCACATGTTGCTGTAAGGTCCCATTCACATCTGCGTTCGGGTTTCTGTTTGTGGAATCCACTTGGGGACCTCCAAATGGAAACCTATACGTAATAAAAAGCGGTTACCTAAGGAAGCCACACAGACCCCATAGACTATAATGAGGTCCGTGTGGTTTCTGCACAAAACATGCGGAGAGAGAAGTGCTGCTTGCTTATGTGTATAGGTTTCCGTTCGAGGATTCCCATGCGGACTCCTTGAACTGAAACCCAAACGCAGATGTGAATAGGGCTTTAGACAACAAAACCAAAGATTTACATGATGGGTAACTTTACTCAGTGGTAGAACAAGTCCCACTGGCATACAGTAGATGCACAATATGCTTTATTTTTTATAAGCTTTAAACCTTCAGACTTCAGATTCCACCTGTAATTATATATGTTTTTGCCACCTTTTACTACTAGGGGGCAGCATGTATACACTCCATTGTAGCTGCATACAGGCCACACACAGACATGCAAGTGGTGGGCTGTTGTACTGGCTCCAAATGATTAACTCACTCAACAGTTGCATGCACATACCGCTGCAGTCATTGAATGAGGAGATTTGATCAGCAAGGCCAATAATACTCATACGAATACATAAGATTGTTCTATGACATAATCGGAGAATTCAGCTGAAGTCATTTAAGAAACATGTTCTATCATGACAAAACACCTAATGTGAAGCAACTGGAGACTTAACTCTACAAATGCTTCAGAGTCAGATAGAATATTCTGTTCTTTGAGAACATGTCAAGTGAAGGGGTCAGTTTTCTGTATTGAATGGGCATGAATGTATTAGGGATTTGTAATAAAATTATTGCCGCCAGTAACAGGATTGACCAGGCATATGAGCAGATTCATTGCTAGCCCATATGCAGACTATAGGATGTTTTATAGAAATTTGTAGTAAGTGCTCCATTTTACAATCCCCTAAAAGAGGTAACAGTGAAATTCCCAGATGGCCATGAATGTGCTGTATTGAAGTGCTCCATAACTAAAAGGAAGACCTGCCAGCTCTCCTGATATGTCTGTTATAGAAAATAATTCTGGATTATATGGTCTCAGAACTGCCAATGCTCCTAAAAATGAATGCTGAAATTGGCATTTGAAGACCACAGGCTGCTTTAGGTCCACAGGAAGGATGTCCCATTACACGCAAAAAAAAATGACATCACTGCATCACACTAACTGCACCTGAATGCTGGCGTTCTGTTTGCGATCCTGACATGGGCACCAACTGCACTTTGGGAGAATTATTTATTTACTGTGGCAGTTTCAAAGGTATTTATTGAATGAACTCAAAAACACAAAGAGCAAATATAAGAACATTCATAAGAGCGATTCAAGTAGCAGAATAAAGTCAGCACACCTGTAATATTGGGGAAGTTAAAAGGGACATTACTCATTTAAGTGGACAAACAAAAGGCATTATTAATTTATGGAACTTAGAGGGGGCATTATTATCATGTGTCAGTGCACAGGGTTTTTGGCGAGGATTTTGAAGCTGAATGTGCCTCAACATCAGCCTCCAAATAAAGTCTCCCAATAGAACTCTAAGGGTGCATTCACACTGAGTAAACGCTAGCTTATTCTGAACGTAAAACACGTTCAGAATAAGCGGCGTCTAAAGCAGCTCCATTCATTTCTATGGGAGCGGGGATACGAGCGCTCCCCATAGAAATGAATGGGCTGCTTCTTTCACTCCGTGCAGTCCCATTGAAGTGAATGGGGAGTGCCGGCGTGTACGCTCTGGCATGAGCAGAGCTTGCCGTATACGCCGGCACTCCCCATTCACTTCAATGGGACTGCACGGAGTGAAAGAAGCAGCCCATTCATTTCTATGGGGAGCGCTCGTATCCCCGCTCCCATAGAAATGAATGGAGCTGCTTTAGACGCCGCTTATTCTGAACGTGTTTTACGTTCAGAATAAGCTAGCGTTTACTCAGTGTGAATTCACCCTAAGACTAAAGCCCCACGGGACGGAAACGGCATTGAAGAGAAAGTTCACAGAGTTTTCCTCCGCGGACTTTCTGTTACAATTATATCTATGGGAAAGCTGCCAACGTTTCCGTAGATATAATTCACATGCTGCGATTTTCAAAACTGTGACTGTTTTGGAAATTGCAGCATGTCTGCGCTGCGATTTTTTCCCGCAAAGTGGGCATGGGATTCTCATGAATCCCATCCACTTTGCAAGTACTGTAAAACGCCATGATTTTTACCCTGCTGCGGCCAAATCGCAACGTTTCCAGCCCGTGGGGCTCTGGCCTAGTAGTGGTAAGGAATAGGGGATTTGATTGAGATTTTCCTAGTGACAAATATACTTTTACCAATTGCAGTGAATGAGTATCAGCGATATTTTGCAAAGTACTTTTATATGAAATATGGGAATATGTGGGAATACCCCCTTTACACTACTAATATACTTTATGTGCGTATAAAAAACAAGCATGCCTTTTTTTCCTACTACTTTACTTTCCTACAGATTTACTAAATGAATATACATCACATGTGGCATTAGTGACAAACATTGCGAAGACTGCGCCATACCTGTTGGATCCTGTTAGTGCGTTGTAGCAGGTGTAAAGTGCAGTGTGGTAGTGAAGTACTGCTGCTTATCTACATCATTAGCTCTTCTCTTACTTGCTAATTACTCGGCTTGGCTTTGTGTACAGAGAGTCTGTGCAGATTACAGCTGATAGAAAGAGCTGTGACAAGTAGTTTAAGAGGACTCAAGCTCCCTGTCATAGCTCCTATCGTCACAGCACAGCAGCTGCTCTCTGCTTCCCATTCACAGATACTCTCCGGTTAAACTCCACAAGCTGACCTTCCAGGGATGGGCTTTGACTACAAATATAACAAGTTTATCCTTTGTTGGACGGCAGCCATGATCCTGACCACATATGACTGTTCAGTAAACAAATACATCTCTATTACAGCATGTCCTGAATGTATCATCAGTTTTTCATAGTCTGGTTTGGCCAATATCCCTAGTCATGTTTCAAGGTTCTTTCATGGGTCAGATATTGACTTACAGGGTAGAGAACTATAGATGGCAGTAGAGAAACACTGGTCTTCCTTCCTTCTGGAGGAGAGCTAATTTGCACACTTCCCCCATAGAACATTACTTGTAAAACCCCATGCCTCAGATAGATTGCTCCAATAAGAACCATTACCTCCTAAATCATAGGTTTTCTCATCCTGTTTATAGGACAGTCATTTTCACAAAGATGTCAAATTTTTATCACATTGCAATAGCTGGGTTCCCTGTTCTGTAACATGGGTTACACCATTGAGAAGGAGAATGCTATCGCTAATGGGACCCAAAGGCTTTAGATAACTCCTAGTTGAAAGTTGTTCTTTTGGAAACTTTCACGTCCAGCCTCTTGTCGAACAGACAGATTAGGCACGATATATGTGAACTCTGGCCAGGGAAGAATAATTAACACCTAGCAATTAAACATGTTTGGAGCAATGGACATAAGAGGTGATCAGTGGAATAAATCCTATTAGACTCTTCCCAAAAGTGAGATATGTTGGCACCCACGGCTTTGTAAATTATGGCTTAAAGTGCTTTCCAAAAACTATGATATTGTTGACCTACCCCTTAGGATAGATCATCAATATCAGATAGGTGGAGGTGGGGGAAGGTATCGGACCCTCACTGATCCAATATTGATGATCTGTCCTAGGTATAGGTCAAATTTAATTAAGTCAGGGGCCCCACGGTGTGAATACACAGCATTTTGGCTGCCAAATGCTGCATATTAGAGGACCTGCAATGTGGATAGGATTCTGGCCAATCCCATCCACACAGTGCAAAAAGAAATCTGTGCTGGAAATGCTGCAACTTCAAAAAAACATTGCATTTTTTGTAAATCACTGTATGTCAATTATACCTAAATCGAGACAGAAAGTCTGCAGAGGAAAACTTTGCCGACTTTCTGCGAAAAATGTTGTGGAATAAAATGCAATGCATTTCATCCGTGGTCTTTTCCACAGCGCTTTTTGGCAGCAATTCATTTTGTGGGGCCTTAGGCTGCATTCACACTGAGTAACGCTGGCGTTTTTTGTGCTTATTTTTGCACATAGCGCCACGTTAACGCCGCATAGCTATGTGCAAAAATAAGCACAAAAAACGCCAGCGTTACTCAGTGTGAATGCAGCCTTAGACTGAAATGGTTTTCCAGGACTATAAAAGACAGGTATTCTGTTCAGATTAAAACTGAGTGAACCCCTTACTGCCCTTTGGAGGGACAATTGTAACATAAGTAGCTCCTCCACCACTCCAAACTGTAGGAAATATTTAATGCATATTGTAATTTTGCTCTCTTCCAAAGGCTTTAAACGGTAATTAATCTCAATGGAGTTGTCAAGTAATAGAAAAAGTGGGTGCCTTGTTACCTTACACCCTACCACCATATCATATACACGTTATGCCTTTTTCTAGGTACATGGTATTGACTTAGTATTACAGCTTAGCCACATTGACATGAAAAGAAATTATATGCAATACCAGAGACAGCCTATGGACAAGAGTGGCACTCTTGGGGGAAAAAAGTGCACTCATTTTAGACAACCCCTTTAAGCATATTTGCATAATTTCTGGAAAAAAAATGCCAGATTCTATACATATGTGCTCATACATGTGCTCTACATTAGAAAATGTTTTCACTCATAAGTTTGTTGCACCGTCTGTGCACACAGAAAAACTACGCTGTTTTTTTTTGTTTTGTTTTTTTTTAAAGTGTAAGATGCAGGTGCAAAAAAAGAAAAGGAAAAAAAGGCAATTTAAGTGAATATGACACCCAGCAGCTTTATTGTTCAGAACATTTTATACCAGTGTTAGGCTATGATACATTTCTATATGAAGCCCAGTATGCTTTTATTGAAATTTAGATCTGATCATCTGAGAGCTGCAACTACAAAATATACACAATTACATGAGATCTCACCTTGTAGTCTTTTGTTCATAAAAAACCTCATTTGCACATAAATACACCATATATACTGTATACTAGGGTATGTATCATGTTTATATAAAGATAGTTTTTTGCAATATACATAAGTGTTTAACATACAGTATATTAAGTTTAACTATATGGGAATGCAAGCGCAGGGCAGTTGCACAAATCTGCCAACCGTGGTTGTCTGTTTGGCAGCTCCCTGAATCTATAATCATGACTATGCCCCCTATTTCCCCTCACAGCACTCAGTAAGGCCAGTGTTTCCTATTTATTTCTGTATTGCGTCCCTTATTACGCACACAGATATAGCACATTTCCATCTCTTGACATACACACACCTTGGACTAGCATTGTGTTTATTTTTGCATTTGGATTGGAAAAATAAAGTGTTGTGGACTAACATGTGGTGTGCACTGTGCCTTACGTCAAGACCTCTTCTTCTGTCCCTTTGTTTGGGTTTTGACTTGGGTCTATGCTTGTCTTTTGCTACATTATCGGGATGTATCCTTCATGCGGTATACCCTGGTGTCAGTTGCTGCGGTTCTCTATAACCCAGTAAGGCGGGGTATTTTGGTCAGGATTTTGAGGCGGAATCCACTTCAAAATCCTGACCAAAAAAAGTCTCCCATTGAAATCAATGGGAGCCTTTCAGTCCTTTTTTGTGGGAGCAGTTTGTTCTGGCTTCCAGAAAAAAGTAGCGACATGCTCATTCTTTCAGGCAGATTCGCCTTGCAACATCCGCCTGAAGACACCTCCCTCCTGACTAGGCCCATTCATTTGGGCCTAATCCAGTCACGGCTACCCGTATTTTGGACCAGAATCTTAGGGCCGTGTGAACCCGGCCTAAGAGGTGAGATGCGAGTAAGGTTGTTGTGTCTGACACATGACCTAGAAAGGTGAGAGTGCATCAGTTTGAGCATCACTAGTATCACTTATTATCCGGACTGTATTACGCCATGCACTGCTCGCTGCTATTCTTATATTTCTAGTACTTTAGCCTAGAACATCACGGAGACAGAAATACTCACAGATTTGGTTCTATTAAACCATAACAACAATGATGTCTAAAAACCATAGCAACTGCATTGAATGTAAATCACAGATGTACCTACAGTCATGAAATCCTCGCCTCACTTCATTCCATATACAGAACTTCCTTGTGCTATAACTATATCAGGCTCTGTTCTCACATTAAAAAAAATATATAAAACAGTTCTGTTATCTCATGTATAGCAAAAGTAGTTTGCTCAGGAGAACAAAATAAAACTACAGCATTGCAGGCCACAACACAACACCAATATAATCCGAGATACGGCTGTCTGAACTGCAGCCTACTTTCAGATATTTGTACTACCAAGGGGTTTAAAGCGATAAGGCTGGGTTGACATCTGCGTCGGAGTATCCGTTGCTGAGATCGACTTTTTTTTCCTTTCTGCTGGGCTATGTGTGTAACCGCTGTTTTAGCGATCTGGCTCTCAGGTGTTCATGTCCCCCAACAATGAAGAGCCGACACTGGTGTGAGCCTAGCGTAGCAGATGCTGAAGTCATAAAAACAAGCAAGTGCAATAAATAAGCTCTTAGGCTAAGTTCACATCTGTGTCGGCCTGCAACTGGAAATAAAAAATAAAAAAAAGTCTCCGGCGATCAGATAAAATTTTGTTGATACTTGGTTGTGAAAAACAGACAAGACATAGAACCATTGCAAAGTAGTTGTTGAAAATGGACCGGTTTGCCATGGTTGTGTAAATATAGTTAACTCTGCAGTAAAAGGGTTATTGTCATCTCAGAAAATTACTACTGACCATGCTATACTGTTCCTTAAGCTCCCATAGAGGAGAATGGGAGTTATGGACACAGCATAATATACAGTCCTATGAAAAAGTTTGGGCACCCCTCTTAATCTTAATCATTTTTAGTTCTAAATATTTTGGTGTTTGCAGCAGCCATTTCATTTTGATATATCTAATAACTGATGGACACAGTAATATTTCAGGATTGAAATGAGGTTTATTGTACTAACAGAAAATGCGCAATATGCATTAAACCAAAATTTGACCGGTGCAAAAGTATGGGCACCTCAACAGAAAAGTGACATTAATATTTAGTAGATCCTCCTTTTGCAAACATAACAGCCTCTAGTCGCTTCCTGTAGCTTTTAATCAGTTCCTGGATCCTGGATAAAGGTATTTTGGACAAACAATTCAAGTTCAGTTAAGTTAGATGGTCGCCGAGCATGGACAGCCCGCTTCAAATCATCCCACAGATGTTCAATGATATTCAGGTCTGGGGACTGGGATGGCCATTCCAGAACATTGTAATTGTTCCTCTGCATGAATGCCTGAGGATTTGGAGCGGTGTTTTGGATCATTGTCTTGATGAAATATCCATCCCCGGCGTAACTTCAACTTCGTCACTGATTCTTGAACATTATTCTCAAGAATCTGCTGATACTGAGTGGAATCCATGCGACCCTCAACTTTAACAAGATTCCCGATGCCGGCATTGGCCACACAGCCCCAAAGCATGATGGAACCTCCACCAAATTTTACAGTGGGTAGCATGTGTTTTTCTTGGAATGCTGTTTCTTTTTGGACGCCATGCATAACGCCTTTTTTTATAACCAAACAACTCAATTTTTGTTTCCAAAATGAAGCTGCCTTGTCCAAATGTGCTTTTTCATACCTCAGGCAACTCTATTTGTGGCGTACGTGCAGAAACGGCTTCTTTCTCATCACTCTCCCATACAGCTTCTATTTGTGCAAAGTGCGCTGTATAGTTGACCGATGCACAGTGACACCATCTGCAGCAAGATGATGCTGCAGCTCTTTGGAGGTGGTCTGTGGATTGTCCTTGACTGTTCTCACCATTCTTCTTCTCTGCCTTTCTGATATTTTTCTTGGCCTGCCACTTCTGGGCTTAACAAGAACTGTCCCTGTGGTCTTCCATTTCCTTACTATGTTCCTCACAGTGGAAACTGACAGGTTAAATCTATGAGACAACGTTTTGTATCCTTCCCCTGAACAACTATGTTGAACAATCTTTGTTTTCAGATCATTTGAGAGCGGGCTGTCCATGTTCAGCGACCATCAAACTTAACTGAACTTGAATTGTTTTGTAGAAAGAAATGGTCCAAAATACCTTCATCCAGGATCCAGGAACTGATTAAAAGCTACAGGAAGCGACTAGAGGCTGTTATCTTTGCAAAAGGAGGATCTACTAAATATTAATGTCACTTTTCTGTTGAGGTGCCCATATTTTTGCACCGGTCAAATTTTGGTTTAATGCATATTGCGCATTTTCTGTTAGTACAATAAACCTCATTTCAATCCTGAAATATTACTGTGTCCATCAGTTATTAGATATATCAAACTGAAATGGCTGTTGCAAACACCAAAATATTTAGAACTAAAAATGATTAAGATTAATAGGGGTGCCCAAACTTTTTCATAGGACTGTAGCTACTTAGCTAAATGTGCTTGGCTGTTTCTGTAACACTGGGTTCACACCAGTTTCCGGTCTCCGTTATCAGGTTTCCGTGTCCGGCCGTAAGCGTTGGTGAGCATTTTGTGCTCTCCGTGGCGAAACCGTTTTTTTTTTTAAGCCGGACACAAAGTCCTGCATGTCCGACTTTGTGCCCGGTTAAAAAAAACCCCCAAAAACGGTTTTGCCGCAAAGAGCACAAAATGCTCACCGACGCTCACGGCCGGACATTTTTCAAACCCATTCATTTGAATGGGTTTGAAAAATGCCTGCAGGTTTCCATCTCCTGCCCACTTTGGGGCAGGAAACAGAAACCTGTATAAATGGAGACCGGGTGCAGATGTGAACGAGCCCTTACTCTCATTCGCCTCTGTGAGAGTTATGGGAACAGAGTATCGCAGCCCTGTTTAGCTCTGGTGGTCAGACTTGGAAGCAGTTATTTCATTCGGGATTTGCCAAGATGGGAATAACCCTTTAACATAGCAAGCAGGAAGATTCTGTTGTCATTTTGTAATCCATTTTACAAATATGAAAGCGGTCACCTGGATGGAGAGATTATGCATTAAAACAATATGCCAAAAACATTACAATAAATACCACAACATAGTATAATTTACTTTATTCAGATAGCATGAAAAGAATTTACAGAACTAAACAAGATGGTTAAAGGAAAATAGAATATTTATTGAAAGAAGTGAATAGTACAATTCCCTCCTGTCAGCAGATTACCATAGGATTTTTTTTTTTTTTTAGGAGACACAGCCACATTAAATTTGATTGATGGGTGAAAGTTGTTGAAACTGCTATAGAACACTGCAGGCGGTTTTCTCCCCATCTTCTATTATAAACATGTCATAAAGCGATACCTTTCCTATCAAGAAAATGGAGCAGTACAGGCTTAATCACCCTCACTCAGATGCCATGAAAATGAATGCTATATTTAAGATGAAGGGCCGGATGTGCACAGGTGACGCAAACTTCACTCACTTGTGTATTTAATCCTAAGAAACACAATTATCTACTATATTATAGTAGAATAATATATCTACTATTGGAAATCTACTAGTATATAATCTAATAGTATATCTACTATTGGAAATTCTTTGTTCCCCATAGCCTTATATCAGGTGGGGAAGTTAAAAGTGAAAACCACACAACAGAAAGACAGTGAACAGCACAAGCTGTGTTTTTTTAGCGGCATTTCCACAACTTAGCCTCAGCCTTAGGTAGAAGTGCGGCTTATATATATTTATCAGGCAACTACATCAATAGTGAATAGTGGACGTGTTGAGGTGACTAAAGAGACAGATACCCTTAATCCGACCTAATAGCCTCAGTGTTTTAGCGAGAGGTCATCATACTGTAGGTCACAAGAACTTTTCCTATTTTTAATATTGGAATGTATGATATGTCTTCACATTTTCTTACAAATTACATGAAATACTAGTGTATTGTGCTTTACTTGTAACTCTTGATACCCTGAGGTTACTGAAAATATCTTGCACGAAAAAGATGGTTATTTATAAAACACATTTGTTTCCTGCTCCAGTCCTTTTCTCGTACAGCTGAAGAAAGGAAATTGCAACCACCATGTATACTGAAATCTACATGTTTCCATTACACTCTGCAAGGAAGTAGCAGCGATGACACCAATTCAAATACTCAGAGCAGCGAGTTTCACTTCCTCATGGGCTGTAATAGTGGAACATACTAAACTAAACCATGATGCTATAGTGGCAGAAAATAACATCGAATTCAAATTTCGGAGTGAGACAGATCTCAGTTGGGTCTAAATATAGACACAGCTTCATGACACTGTACAGTAACATAGACAGCAATAGCTTACAGGAACGTTAAAAAGTGCACTATGAAATAATAGCTATACAATAATATTACTAGAGGTTAAGAGAAGCTTTGGTGTCTTCTAACACTTTAAAGTGCCGTTGGTTTAATGGTGCTTCAAGCAAAGCCATCACTGAAGTAGAGGTTAGACAAAAGCCTCAGTAATCCAGGAACATACTACATAAATGCTGGTTTGCTATAGAAAGTCACTGCAAAGCATTTGACTGTAAGTATTCATTTTAGCCATCGACAAGCTGCATCCGCAATTATAGTCTATAGGGTACGCAGAAAGGATATTATGAATGGATCACTGTGATAAGCCCCTTATTTCCGCTAAGATGTACTTTTTCTAAATGACATGGTTTATTGTGAAAGGAGATGCCTGTCTAAAATCCGATATATCACTCCCTAAACCCTGTTCTTTTCAATCGATGATTGTATGCCAGACTCTCAACGAATGTTTCCCGCAGAAGGGTTTTTGCACCTATTACGAAGATGGAAGCAGTTTCTTGACATGATCAAAATCCACTGCAAGCTCAGTGCTGTCCTTATGTCACCCATTTATGCCCCGAGGTTGTAAAATATCGCTGTTGGACAATGTGCTCATCCAATGACCATCAGAAAATCTAATAATGGACACTAAAATACTATATCACATGTCAGAATTCAGTATGAACACATTTTAAAGGAGTCCAACATTGACAAATGACAAATATTTTTCTCATGCAAGTGAATCAAAGAGTGTTGTGGATAGGGGAGTCAGTGTCTGCTGTACAAGCGCTCATCACCAGCAGCCACAAGGATCAATTGTTTTAGGAGAAGCCAGTTTACCTATCAGTATATTTTTGGCATGTGGGAGGAAACTAGAGTACCCGGAGGAAACCCACACAAATACAAGGAGAACATACAAACTACTTGCTGATGTTGCACTTGGTCCGATTTGAACCCAGGACCACAGTGGGGCAAGGCAATAGTACCACTGGGCTGCCAACTTATTTTTTGTATTAAACAAACTTCAAGGGGTTATTCAGTTTATAAAAATGTATGGCCTATCCTAACAATAGACCATCAATATTAAATCTGCAAGGGTCTGAGAGCCCCATAGATTTCAATGGGGCAGCTCTGCAGCACCAAAACCTGCAGCAATAAATTGTACAGTGAGTAAGCAGTGCAGTTCCCAGAATGTAAATGATACTGGAATCCACCCTATCCCTGAACAGCAGATCTGCATTGGTCTCGGGTGTTAGACCCTTGCCAATCTAATATTGATGGCCTATACTAAAGATATGCCATCAATATTAGAAAGTAGGTATCCCATTTAAAGGGGCTCTATCAGCAAAACATGCTGATAGAGCCCCACATAAGCGTGAATAGCCTTTAAAAAGGCTATTCAGGCACCGTAAATTTTATATTAAACTACCCCCCAGTTTTAAAATAATAACCTAAAAAAGAATGTGATCTACTTACGCATCGTGCACGCTGGTCGGGCATTCAGGGTGCGCCTTCTTCTTCATCCACGCCTCCTCTTCCTCCGATGTCCTCGGGTCCCGTCCTCCTCCGGCGCTCGCGAACGGACATTGATAAAAAAAAAATGGTCTGGGTGCATGCACATTAGCCGTAGTAGAAGCCGCATGGCATAGCGCACCCATCCAGTATAACACCCCCTTGTTTGGAGATGGTAAAATGCTCTTTTTACTGGCCCCCAGATAGTAAAATGTTCTCTTTATTAGCACCCAATGTACTGGCCCCACACTATATAACTTCCCCTTTTGTGACTCCACATTGTGTAAAGTCCACCTTACCCCTCCCCCCCCAACACTACATATTACCTTCCACACAGTATGCTGCCTCCTTTTCTGGCCCCCACACACAGTATGGTTCCCCTTTATTGGCTTCCATGCAGTAAGTGCCCCTTTTACAAGCTCCCATACAGTAAGTGCTAGTGGCATTAGGCCACTAGCGGAGTTTTCCCAATTCTGGACAACTCCGTTAAGAATAATGTCCATAGTGCACACAGTATAATGTCCCACAATAGCTGCTACACTAGGTATAATTTCCCACAGTAGCCCTTCCACATAGTATAATGTCCCTTATTGGCCTCCATACAGTATAAATATCCCATAGTAGCCCTCCACTTACCATAATCTACTATATTGGCCCTTCCACAGGGTAATGTCTCACAGTAGTCACCCACACAGTATATTATCCCATAGTGGCCCCTCCACATAATACAATGTTCCTAATGGCACCTATGGAGTTGGTTAAGCATTTTGCAAACATTTTGGGTTCAGCTGAACCCAATATGTTAGAGGTTTGCCAACCACCATCCATTATTATAGTCTGGGGTTTCTTCAGACCCCAGAGTATAATGAGCAGAGGCACAGAGGAGATGATTAAACACAACAGTGTTACTCAGCTCTCCTGGGCTCCGGCACAGGTCTTCGGGCTCCTAAATTATGTCACAGACCACTAAGGCCTATAATTGAGTCTCTTTGGTTACACCGCCATCATGACGAATGACATCAGCATAACTGAAGTGATCGCTGAGGCCCAATTACAGGTCTCATCATTATTTAAGAGACTCCAATGTATCTTTTACCTGCAGTGTTACTTGTATAGATCATACTATCTTTCATGATTGTTACAAATGTTGTCAACCAATTATGAAGATATATAAATATTAAAAAACAAACATTTCTTTATATATTGACACAGTGTATCACAAGCAAAATCCAGATCCAAGAACCAATGAGGCAATAACCATGGTTTGTATAGTTAGAAGAGGATATGTACCAAAGTAAAGCTAGTCAAGACTCTGTACAGGGAAGCAAAGGAAGTGGGGGAAGAAAAGGAGGGGTTAAATAGGCTACATTAAATAAAATGATCCTAACACATGGAATTCCACTTATAAAACACAATATTTGTCTGTCACATACAAAACATAAAAAAGAAAAAACTAACTATACACTAAAACCAATAAAAGAGAGGCCAAATATGACTAACTTATAGAAAGTATAATAATAATAATAATAATAAAGTGAGACTTTTTCTAAGTGAAATATTAACTGAAGCCATAGGTTTCACAGCTGGAAAAATCAATTAGCAGCATAGGAAAAACAACACTAAAATTAGACACAAAGCTCGCTAAGGCAAATTCAGCCAATCAATCCTCAGTATATAAAAGCAAACAGCAGTGCTCGATATCTATACCAGTCAGCCTACAAGTCTGCAATCTTCCAATTTTCACAGCAAGATAGAAGTGAGACATGAAGCAGCACATTAGTCCGGCCTGTCCCCAGCAGTACACATACCAACTACTAGGAAATGCGCGCCAATTAAAGGGCTGCAAAGGCTCCGATTAAACAAGTTCCTTAAGAATCAGACATACAATGAAATGTTTTCACGGCATTGAGGCTTCATTGGTAACTTCTATATTTTTTGCACCGTGATATTGTTCTCAGTTGCTTTCGTCGTATCTCGTTCTCTTGCAGACACTCATGGAAACTGTGATATAAGAGAAACTAAACACTTCCTCTGTCACCGCTAACCACAGTTTTAGCTAAGACCACAGCACTTGTTTTTCTCAAGTGACACAGCTTTGTGGAAATAGATCTGTCGTGGAAAAAGTACTTTTTTAAGCTTTTCTATAAAAAGAGAAAATTTATTTATAGGAGAAGGAAATGGTGGTATTCATACTTTCCATTGATACTAAAGCATTGACAAAGATAAAATATATATATTAAGACCACATCGTTTGTATGTGATATTAATAGAAATAAAACCGCTGAACAATATTGTGACATAGTAAACAAAATTTACAAGGCATACAATGCTCCAGTTTACCAGACTTCCTATTGTAGGTGTTTTACATGGCCTCCTTCCAAGTAATAAAGTCTCAGCATACTTTTGAGGATTTAATGCTATGTTCACACATAGTAGTGTTATGCTACTAAGGCTGAAAAGCCTTGGTGACGTAAACTATGCGGTTTTGGCTGCGAGGAAATATAATTTGACTGAACAGGAATGACTGATGCAATTGATGGCACGGGCCATCAGAAAAAATAAGATATAAATCCCACTGAAAATAATGGGACCAGTCACTGGTATCTGTAAAAAAAACAAAAACAAAAAAAAAACACACAGATTGCCAAATTGGATTTATTACATAGGTGATCAATTTGCCAGTCCAATTGTGTCATTGAAATTTGGGAGCAGGAATGATTTTGATAGTAGAAGAACAGGAGGCAGTCTACAGTTTCTTGACCAACAGTTGTAGAGAGTAAAATGTTCTGAAACTGCCATAAAACAGACGTGTTGTTTGAGGTTACCAATCTGAACATACATTGTAGCTACAAATGAGAAAAGCTGGGTATTCTGACATCATACTTGCATGGAAGACATGATGGTCAGCATGACAAAGGTAGGGCATTGAGAATTAGGCAGATGGACAGAAGCTTCAAACAATAAAAAAGAAAGGACAATAAGAAAAGTCAGAAGACTAACATAGAAAAGTGGGAACAAGAAAGAAAAAAAGGACAGGGAGGGAGGAGGTAAATGGTAAGGGGGGGGGGGGGAGTGACCTTCCTTCTAATTCTGGAGACGCATACTGATTATTCTTGAATGAGTCCTCATCCAGATCTTTTCCAGTTCCGGTTGTCAGCCTCCAATGTATTACGAAGCACTGTTGCATTGATATCTTCCGTGGTATAATGGTGGCGATTATATCCCATCACATGGCCTCCAGCAATCCCAGGTCAAACTGAATTGTGGTTAATTGTTACACTCATTAAATCTTCTTAATGAAATGATGCAAGGAAATGATCACAATGCACAGGTCTGTGTCTACACAGGGCTGGGCCAAGATTTCTTCTAGTCTACTTAATGTACTAACGTGTCTAAGCATGAAGCCTTCTATTACACCTTCCAGTTGCTTGCTATTAAGAGATACAAGTGAAAATAGCTATTGTTTTCCTTGCCTAGTGGCGCATGACTTATATCCAAAGCATCTAAAGAAATAAAATTATGTCGGAAGAAATTAAAGCAACTGATATCTGTTTGTTTAATGACTATAGGTAAGTCATTATAGCATCTGAGCTGTAATAATAAGACTGAAGTACTATAACCAAGCATGCAATACTAAGGTAGATGGAGTCACAATGGGCTGGGTGAGAGAGGTTGTTTTCAGCTATTTTATATTCCTTACGCATATTCCATAAACTTGAGTTGTCCACAAAGAAATTTTTCAATTTTGACCAATTTTCATGAACTTTAAAGCAGGGGTGTTTAACAGGCAGATAAGGCGACATGTGGCCCTAAATGTGACTAATGTGCAGGCCCCACAAAGGCAAATACATAGAATGCTTCCTTCCCTAGGAGAATGATCAACTCTAAACAAAAGGAACTTTCTTGTCTATTGAGACATTGTGGTAGGTTTTCCATTGACAAAATGTCTGTTGTATGTAGCTTTACGTATCTCTGCGTGGGTTCTCTAATGCCTGTGTTTGTGGTCTGTGTTCCCTTCCATATGCATTTTCGATCTGTTTTAGAAGGAGATTTTTGCTCAACTATATTTTGAACTAATTAAAATATATTAAGAAAATGTAAACCAAGGGGCAACACGGTGGCTCAGCTTCTAGCCTTGCAGTGTTGGAGTCCTGAGTTCGAATCCTGCCAAGGACCAAACATCTGCAAGGAGTTTATATGTTCTCCCCTTGTTTGTGGGATTTCTTCCCATACTCCAAAGACATACTGATTGGGAAAAATGTACATTGTGAGCCCTATGCGGGGCTCACAGTCTACATTAAAGAAAAAAATGCAAACCACACAAAAAAGATGTATAAAAAGTTAATATGTGTGTACCTAACCCTGGCTGAATGTCATGTGTAACCCCTTTATGGCTAGGGCCACATGGTGACATTTGTTGCAAGATTTTAATGTATTTCAAATGTTATTGCAGCCTGCAACATGCATGTGTCCATGTTTCCTTTTTTTTTTTTTCCTTTTAAATACTTTGAGGTTCAGGCCCCACATAGCGAGAAACAGCCAAAAGAACATTGTGGAAATGCATTGTGTTGTATCCCACAGCATTTTTTCACAGAAAGTCCACAGAGTTTCCCTCTGCCGACTTTATGCCCCTATTATACAGTACCTATTCGGAAAACATCAGTTTTTTTTAAATGGCTGCTTGTTGCGGCTTTTTTTTTTTCTGCAATGTGTGGATGGGATTAGCCAGAATCCCATCCACCTTGCAGGTAAAGTGAAATTAATTTCTTGTGTTATACCGTGTCACTATGTAGCCCTATCCTAAAGCTGTGGAGGCCACATTTGACCTCCCCACCACCATATGCCATTTCGGCCACCAGTGGTTTGAAGTGTAGCAGCCAAATTTATATATCTACCTATAGAGATGGAACAGTAATTCGAGAGTAGAATTAATGTATTCCCATTGCAGGCATTAAATTCACTACATTTGCTTAAGGAGACTGCTAAATACAAACAGAAAAGCAAAAAGAATATTAAAAACCCACAATAGAATGATTATTGAGACAGCACGCATCGATCGGGTGCGTTCTTTTGCACTCCGTGCCTGTCCTTAGCTGTCAGTTTGTAAAAATGTCCGACTTTTCAAGCGGACAGCAAAAACCTACATGTCGGGTTTTTCTTTCTGCTTGAAAAGTCGGATATCTTTACAAACGGACAGCTAAGGACAGGCACGGAGTGCAAAAGAACGCACCCGATCGCCATTTAAATGAATGAAAAGTGTCACGGACAAAGCTAGTGTCCGCTCCTAATGTCCGTGCAAGATTTTGAACGGACACTAGGAGCGGACACTACCTGTCGGACACTGACTGTAGTGTGAACACTCCCTTACAAGTGTATAGCCAGCTTTTCAGTCATAGATGCTGTACTTGTAGACTATTGATAGTTGTCAATGTATATAAACACTGGCAGAGATAAGCGACTGTACAGATGTAGCAATGAAATAACATGCAATAGTGCAACAAACATTGGCTTAATGGCTGCTCCATTTGTAGGTCACGTATTCACATTACACTTTAATGGAAAACAATGATGCCAGTGATAAGTTTCGGTATAATTCTTGTGAGGTAAAAATCCAATTGTGAAAGTATTATGGAAGCGCCTCTGGCATGTAGAGCGTGTCTCAGCAGGGACACATTGGAGAGAAACAGAACAAAGTGGAAGCTCATTCCTGCCCTTGTTATGCAAGTTTAACCTTTGCATGCTAGGCTGAAGTTGAAGACTAAGGTCACAGCTGGTAGCATGACTTGTCGCAGCTCTGCAGGAAACAGGAGTACAAACCCAGTGGAGTTGTCAAACATTATAGATGCTCTGAGACATTCTAGCCACATCTTCAAGACCTTGTTTGTGTGGTGCCTGAATATTCACTAATAATGAAAAAACAGACACCAGCATATGATCTGATTAGGTCTGACAGAGCCCATTGCTATGGATTAGGGACTCGCTGTGCCAATCAAGTATCGCGTTACGTCTAGCAAAGCAAAAATAAATTATAGAGCTAAAGTTCTACTTTCCCATAGTCTAGACTGAAAAAGGAAGTGGAGATTGTAAATGGAACTAGAATTTTTTTTTTTTTTTTTTTTTTACGTCTTGTCATTTACTAGCCAAAATAAAAAGCTTAGGCATATTTTTTTGTGATGTTTTTTTTAAATTTAAGTTGTGTAGCATTTCTGAAGTTCTAACTTATAAGCTTAACACTATAGCAGGGATTTAGGATTCCGACATGCCGGGGCCCCTTTTCATTTACAATATATATAGCGGTCGGGGAAACAGGCAGTCATAGTGGTACCGGGCCCCGCCAATCTCCGAGGGCCCAGCTAGCTGAGGGCCTATTCATGTGACTGTTTTACCGGACAGGAAAAAAAAATTGATTGTCCTATTTTGGAATGTTTTCACGGCTTCCCTCAATAGACTCATATATTAGGGATTGGGAAAATAGGTGCCCCTCAAATGAAAACTGCCATGAAAAATGTCCTTTTTTCATGGACATTTTGTCCATCAGTTTTGTAAATGTAGCTTTAAGATGCTATAAGGTAAGATAACTTCTGAAGTACTCTATATTTACCAACAACCCAAATGCACAAATAGTGCCACTGCTACGGGTATAATATTACTTAATAGCAGATTTCTAAAAACTAGTGCAAAACGGAAAATACCACTTTCATTTCCCAAAAGACTTCGTGCTTATTCAGATGACAGTACTTTTTTTCACAGCCAAGTTTACATCCAAGGGTTATCCGTTTTCATGGATCCCTCAAAGACTTGAGAAATTATATGTTTATTAACGAATGGATTGGTGTGAATAGTCCTAATAGTCCTAAACCAAACAAACAGTTAATACATGGCTGTGAAAATCTGTCATATAAGAAATCCCTTACGCCTCATTTACACATTTGGAATCTGTAGACATGTGAGGTCTGTGATATCCACAGAAAGCTCTCCCCTTCCCCCCACTAATGTTCTGGTGTTGTGCGGTCTGTGATTGACTGGTTATTCATGTCTGTGAAGAACAGAAACTTTTATTAAAAGAATATCATATACTAATAAATATCTATAGCCCTAGAAAAAGCACGATGTTCACTGACCCAGAGACTTTAATGAAGCTCTGTATTTTGCAAAATGGACCAAAATAGAGCAATGGAGGTCTGTGTGCGGCCATTACAATAAATGGGTCTGCAAGCAGTCTGTGATTGTCACATGCCTCACACGTCTCTAGATTTTGGACAAGTGAATAAGGCCTTAGAGCTGCGAAGCGATCTGATCTAATGGCACTTTTCCTTTGTTTCCATAATGACTTCCTCCGCCCTTCCCCAATAGACAGAGCTTTTATTTGCAGTAAGGATTATTGCAGTAATGAGTAAAATATGTTGTCCTAAAAAAAAAAGCAGCCATGAAAACCTAGCCTTAGGTCTAGGATAGGAGATGATACTTCAGAGCTTTGTGTCCATCCTCATTCTGGACATGTTTTCCCTGTAGTGATCCATGATCATAGATTCCTACTGTTTGACAGCTGATATGTACTAAATGGCCACTTTATTATACCCATATAGTAGTTGTAGTGATTTGTCATGGTATACACAGCTCAGAGGACCCACAGTATGCCAAGAAACCATTCCAAACAAACACCATTGGTCTACCTCCACCAGCTTGAAGTGTTCATGGAGTCATACAACTTGTGCCACATCTAATGGTGCAACAGAACGGAGATTATTTTTACTGCTCAGTGATACAATTTTGCACTCTTTGCCAAGTCTCACCTCTCTGTTCCCCTCAGCAATGACATTTGCCTGTGTGCTGGACTATGCAAGGTTTGTTTATCAGGATGACTTCATCTTGACATCTTCCTCCGACCCATTTCAATGACAATTTGTTTACACCCATAAGAACCAAATCGCCAATGTATAGCTCCTAAATATATACTAGTTTACACTTAGACCTGAGGACTTTATACTGTATGTTAGGGTTCATCTTTCATAGGAAGCATAGTAAGGGCGGGTTCACACCTGCGCCCGGTCTCCGCTTTCGGGTTTCCGTCTTCTGGCGAGAGAAACTGGATAGGAGACGGAAACCCAGCGGTCAGTTTTCAAATCTATTCATTTGAATGGGTTTGTAAAGTGATCACCCACGAGCGTCTTTTGTATCCCCGCAGCAAAACATTGAATTTATTTATTTATTTATTTTTAACCGGAACTGACTTTGTGTACAGTTAAAAAAAAAAACGGTTCCACCGTGGACAGGCAGAAGGCGCTCACAGGCGGTAACTTTGCAAACCCATTCAAGTGAATGGGTTTGAAAACTGACCGGCGGGTTTCCGTCTCCTGTCCAGTTTCTCTCGGCAGAAGACGGAAACCCAAAAGCGGAGACCGGGCACAGGTGTGAACCCGCCCTAAATGGTGTGAGCTTTAGGTGTTATGTACACTAGCAAGTAATCTGCACTATGGAGCCAAGCAAAATGGAGCCTACATACAGCGATGTACTGGCAAAAGTCTAGCTTGTTATAGTTCTACACAGTTAGTGCAGTTTATTCTGCTTTTATGTATTAATTTACATACAGCTTCATTTTAATTTTTCAGTTTGAAAAAAAATTACCACTTCCTGTCTGAAAATTAAAACTAGGGAATATTTTATATGGTATATGTCCTGAAATGTATATCGGACAAATGTTAGAAAGTAGTCGGTTACCCCTTTAAGAACAGTAATGTGCAATTATACAGGGCTGAGAAGCAGTAGTAGAGAATATTGCATGATCTACTCTCAGGGTAATTTCAACAGCATGTAGTTTGGTAGTCGGCCAAGTCTACACCATATTTAGAAAGAACTTCCTGGTGAGTACACAGTGTGTAAAAGAAGAAGTTGGGTGCAGCACAGAACAGCCGGCTGGATTGGCAGCATTGACTGTGAGGTTACAAAACAGCGTGACGTGCTGTAGAGTGTGAAAGACTAAAATAAACACAGATCTTTCCAGCTTTACTGAGAAAACCGCTAACTGCTCCATGTCTGAAATCTACAAGAGCTTTACTCTCAAGGTTGCTGGTAATATTATATACACTGGAATATTTATAGTCTGGTGAAATGGAAACCATGTGTATTATTATAGTGCAAATGGGTTATCCTCAAAAAAGTTGCACATAGGACTTTAGTGAATTTAGGAACACAAAAAATAAATAAATCACTTTTATAATACACTCTATAAAATAACCTGGTACCTGCTTGTGGCTTAGGTTCAGAAGTGAAATAGTCAGCAAAATACAAAATCTGTGGAATTGACAAGGAAGAAGTTGTATGATTGGTTGCTATTGTTGAGTCTTCCATTTTACTAGCAGAAGGACTTGCCTTTTTTAAAGCACTGGATCAGATTCTTTGTACTAGATATTACTGTGTCATTTCTTTCAATCTTATTAAAGAAGCCTCAATGAACTTTCTAAATAACGTCCGGTCAGAGTGCTTGGAGATATTTTTCTGGCATTTTATAAATGGGTACAAGGAGCTCCAAATGGTTTAAAGGGAGTATCAAGGGAGTCGTCATTGCTTATCATGCCAATTACACCTTCCACCACACAGTCCCCCCTTCCATCCCTGCCATGACTAACAGGGCCAAGGCGTGTATACATAATCTTCCCTGGCCCTGTCAATCAAATCAGGGAGAAGGAACTAGGTGGAGGAAGGGAAGACCAATGGGGATGCCCTTGTTGCTCCAAAGAGATTATATTTGGGAATGGAGGCGCTGATCTGGAAGAGGAAAAGTATGTTGGCTTCAGGTGACCCTAAGCCAGTTCACGGTGCTGCTGGTTTTATAGGAAGTCTACTAGTGACAGACTCTCTTTAAAATAACAATAGATACTATGCTTACTTTTACAAATGCCCATAACCACATATTCCTGGATCCCAGCTGTCACGGAGCAAAGGTATACGTCTTCCTCCGGATGGTCTTTTGAATCAACACGGACGCAAGAGGTCGGGAGACAACAGCAATTTATTGTAATCCACAAAGTTAGTAGCCGGTGGCGGTCACATCAACCGTAACAACAATAAGTCCACAGAAGTCACAATCCAATGATAGCTTTGGCTCCTTGGTCCTGTAACTAAATCCTGGCTCTCTACAGAGCTGTGCACAGGCCGGCTAACACATACTAACTGCTAGCTACAAATATATACTAAGACTGTTACACCTATATCTGTGGGTGGGAAGGGCTGAGTCACAGATCCTTCCCCCTCACCTATACCAAGGAGAGCAGACTCCCTGTCTACTATGGACAATGCACCATCCAACATCTTCTTGGAGACACTGATCAGATTATCTCCACCCATTGTCCTCACTAGTTAGAGGTATCTGCATACAATGTGCTAACACACTAGACCCTAATCAGCCAACTACACATTGATGTATATAACAGGTTAGAGAATACATTCCACATGAAATATATATTACACATTGCCTATAGTATAGACTCTAACCATCCCGTTACACCAGCTTTTTTACCTGCTTCACTGATATTCCTTTCCCCCTCAGTCTCTTTCCACATCACAGATATTAGTTACTTTTGGAAATTACAAGGGCAGGCTCTTGAAAATCCTTCCACTATTACCCCTGGCAGTGCCAGTCAAAGGCTCCATTGTGCCAGCTACAGCTCCTTCCTAATCTGCCGGCCACATATCAGCACCAATTTTGGCTAAAGTGATGAGGATAATTGAAAGTTAAGTCAGTTTTTTCTTTTTTTCAGTATGGACCAATGAAATCTTGGTAAATGTATGAAAACCTCACACACACACAATTGTATACTAACATACTGTATGTCACTAAGGTTGCCCTCAAGCATTGTGTGAAAGACGCCTTATCACAATGCATACATTTACCAATGATGTGCCCTGCATGTAAATCAGAGAATGAATGTGCTCTCAAATTTCCCAATTTTCCCTCGAGCTTTGTGAAATTTGCAGTCTTCGCTTTTTCAGAAGCTGCTACATTTATAACTGACCTGTATTTTTTGTATACTTCTAGTGTAGATATACATGTAGTAAGGGTGATGTGCTATGTTAGTTTTGAAGTAGGTAGTTGTGTCAGCCATGATTGTTTTATATGGTTATTTTATTTGGCAAACGCTATCCCAAAGAAGTACAATCACTGGCAGATCTAACAACTGCGATGCTGTAGAGTTCTTCTCGAGGTGCCAGGGAGATAAAGGTAAGGTTAAATTCTGCACACGCAGTGCCATAGGTGCCAAGACAGAATTTTCTTAAATCCAATGCAATTATATAAATTATGCACACGTGTTTGTACGGAACCACAATGGGGCTGCCATACAGGTACATGAGACTTCGTATTATCCATAGGCTTCCGTTTCATACTGCGGTTTAATTGTGCAGAAAAAAAATGCTTCATCAGACTTTATTATGTATAGAGGTGTTCTCACCAGAAGCATTGCATGTACCGTAGAGTCTACACAGCTCTATACTTGAGAGCCATACAACCTCCGTTCTTTGCCATAAGGAATCCATGCTCGGGGCTCTGCTGGGTGTATGAACCCTTATATTGTATGACTGCCAGCAATCACCAGCCTACACTAATGACTTTCATGTATATTCTGGCACTAACCCAACACTACATAGCATTTAGTTCAAGATTTCAACCTTGTAAATATTAGGATTTAGAGTAGAGTTTTCATTGGTCCTATCTTGCCCAAATGTGTGTCCACTGGTATCCGTTAACTGGAGGAGGACACTAAAAATGTAGTTTCACTACTGCTTTCCTATAAACAGGAAATTATTTCATCTGTATGTGGACTGTACACAGCTATATGACTCACATATCCATTACTATCCTAATCTGTATACAGGATTATTTACTAACAAAGCCAGACTGCGCTACTAGCATTAGATAATTCATGCGACTAGTTTTGCAGATAATACAGTGCACATGCCCAAAATATTTTTTACCTAACCACGCATTCACACGACCAAGTCTAACCTCTGAAACTCAGTCCGTATGTTGACTGGATTAGCTGGTCTGAGCAATATGCCGGGAGAGGGACTACTAGCGGTACAGTTACGTATGCTACTAGGCGTTCCTGCTTCCCAGTTATATACTGTTAGGTATTGATTATAGTACAGGACAGTATATCGCTAGAGACTCCTATCAGCATAGATAACTGGACTGCTCATCATAGAATGAACCTCGCTCTTGTGTTACTTCCTATAATGTGAACCTAACCTATGAAGAAAATTCCTTACAGGACAGGTCAGCAGAGGTTAAGACCCGTCTCAAACAGTTATTCAAGGTTTTACAAGACTATCAAATATTTTTGGTGTTGTGTGAATATTTGCACATTCATTTTATTGCAAACCACCTCTTTCTTTGTTGGTTGGATTTTAACCCTTTATAATGACTTGCCACCTAAACGTCACCGGTAAATAATTTACCCAGTGTTTCTGGATATACTACTTCATAAAAGATACATTAAAGCTTTCTGATGTTCTCTTAAATCATTAAAGCATAGGAAAGTACCCTGCAGCAAAAAGGAACAAGGACAGGGGAAGAGAGCAGAGACAGATTATTAGTGTGAAGAAGTGTCATTCTGGAGAAACCTGAGTAGTTTAATATATTTTACCTCTTGAATATGTATGCGAACATTAGGTGCTGGTGGCCTTAACATACATATATCACTACAGAGATCAAGCCTGATGAAGGTCAACGAACTGACCGATAGGTTTAGAGACCACGTGGACAACGCCATAAAAAACTCTTCACAAGCAGGGCTACCCCAGATCAAGCGGGACAGTCCAACATTTCTGGCACTGCCCCGCTGTTTTGAGCAGCAAGAAGTGATTTCAAATCTATATCTTGGGACACAAATACAGGTTGAATACAATAGTGGAGCATGCTCCGTTTTTCAGCCTTTGGCTGATGAGGTCTGCAGGGAAGCGCAATGAGTGCCGAGCCGTAGATATTAAAGCCGGAGCCTGCAGATCCGTGGGAAAAAGGTTCGGCGATTTTTTTTAATTTTTTTTTTAATGCAACAATTGATGACATAGCCCTGTTCACAAGCGAATATCACACCAGTCCTTCTCTGGTTGAAAAGAGTATAAAAGTAAGGCTATTTACACATCTGCATCGTTTAGAAGCCCAAGTCACGGATTTCATTTAAAAAAAATGCTCCCCGGGCAAGCGTCGGGCCTAGTTGAGTCCCAGGTCATGTGATGACCCGTACGTCATTGAAGATGGCCGACACCACCGTGGAGTGCAGCGGAGCCGGAATTAGGTAAGTGACAATATTTTTATGTTGGTCCCCCCTACCCTGGTCTCTGATTATTATACTCTGGGGCCTGAAAAGACCCCAGAGTATAATAATTGTTCATGGCTGTTCAGAACGGGGCAAAATACTGTGTATAGAGGCCACTATAAGGTGCAAAATTAAGTGCATGGGCCACTATGGTTCACAATAATATGTGCAGGGGCCACTACAGGGCGTAATAGTGTGTGCAGGGGCCACTATGGGGCGTAATAGTGTGTGCAGGGGCCACTACAGGGCGTAATAGTGTGTTCAGGGGCTACTATGGGGCATAATAGAGCACGCAAGAATGCGGGGGGGGCGGTCAGGGTCTTTGGCGTCGACGGTGGGGGGGTCAAAAGTTCACCACGGGGCCCCACCATTCCTAGTTTTGCCACTGGGTTCACCCATCTCTATTACAGTACAATGTTGAGATGATTCTACAGTTTCTAAATATGCTTTTGTTATTTTCGGGATATACTGGGTGGCCATAATATAACCTCAGGTGTTTGGAGTCATGTGCAGGCTGACCCAATGAACGGAATTGCCTGAAAATTTGTATGTGTGCTAATCAAGGCATGGGGAAACGGACGGCATGAGAAAAAAAATAAAAAAAATAAAAATCATCACCAACTGCTTCCTCGTGACAATGACACCCGCATGACATTTGCATTAATGTTTCTGGCCAGAGTGGAAGTGGATACCAATTGGCCATGGAATATCCTGTGGAGTGACGAAGCGCATTTTTATCTGAATGGAACGGTCAACACACAGAACTGTCGCATATGGGCCACCGAAAACCCGTGTGTGCTCGAGGGGGTTCCTCTGCATTCGCCCACGGTGACCGTTTGGTGTGGGTTCACTTCATCATTCATGATCGGACCGTTCTTTTTCGAAGATTTGGGCCCAACTGGGGTTGCCACCTTTTCCGTCACAGCAGCGAGGTACTGGACAATGCTGGAAACAGTGGTCGTTCCCCAACTCCAACAGCGCCAATGTCTGCAGACGATCACCTTCATGCAGGATGGAGCCCCTCCTCACATCGCAAATCCTGTGAAGAACGCTCTTCGCGCACATTTTCCCAATGACAGGATTTTGAGCCGCTCATTCCCTACAGTGTGGCCACTGCGCTCTCCGGATCTCACTCCTTGTGATTTCTGGTTGTGG
This sequence comes from Leptodactylus fuscus, assembly GCF_031893055.1. NCBI lineage: Eukaryota > Metazoa > Chordata > Amphibia > Anura > Leptodactylidae > Leptodactylus > Leptodactylus fuscus. The sequence goes on along the minus strand of NC_134269.1, from coordinate 160,686,146 downwards.
AGACACTTGAAGGAGCAAGTTTATCGGGGGAATGTGGAAACCCTGCCTGACCTCAAAGACCGCATCACGTTGGAAGTGCGCAGCATCTCACCAGAGACGTTACACGCAAGCGTCGAGCACGTTCTGCATAGGATGACCATGCTCACCATCAATGATGGCGGCCACATTGAACAGTCATGCTAGTCGGTGGTCCAAATGGGACATCCCCAAGTATCGACAGACGGGTTTTGCGCCGCACGCTCACTGTACAGTGCCACATTATCCCCTGGTGGGGAGTTTTCGTATTAAATTTATTTATTTTTTTAATCTTTTTCATGCCGTCCATTTCCCCATGCCTTGATTAGCACACATACAAATTTTCAGGCAATTCCATCCATTGGGTCAGCCTGCACACGACTCCAAACACCTGAGGTTATTTTATGGCCACCCTGTACCTTGCTTGCCTGCGCTTTGGTCTCAGGTCTAGATTCCTGGGCAGAGCACTTTTGCCATTATTTGCATATGAATATAACAACCACTACAAGGTGCTATGATTAGGTTTATAACTAATGTACTGCTCATAGACTCCCTTTTGCCATATTGTCATGTATTTCATCTGGTAAATCTCTTTTAGTTTATAGGATACTTGTGAATATGAAGCAGGGATATCACAAATAAGACACATCATTTATAAGGAGGTTGAGATTAGCAGCGTGGGGTTAATGTAGGAGTTGTGATTAAATTCCTTCCTTGTGAAAACATTTGTTAACTGTACAGTGTGTGCTACACATATACAGTATCTCGTGCCTATATTATATATTCCAGCTGTTCTAGATACAGTAGCTGAAAGTCCAAAGAGACATTGTTGAGCTGCCCATGGAAAAGCGTAGGGGGTGTTTGTTTTTAACCCCTTACTCCAGGGACAGAACTTCAATGAACTGCTCATATATTTCATATATTCATTTACTCAAAATACATAATGAAACCCCTTTAATTTCACTTTTCCTTGTTATTAGCATTCTGTATACATGTACAATGGAGTCACTTCCAGTCCCTAGGTCCCAGCGCAAAATCTTTTATGGGACCCCTACTTATCCTGTGTTATTTAGAATAGTGGTATATTCTATGGGACAGAGGGACCTTTGGGGTCCCCTCAAATTCCATGACGTGGTAGCAACTGTTACTGAAGAGCTATGATAGAAAGCTGTCAGGATACACAGTGCATTGCAGCTTGCTTTAAATAAGACTAGCTAGACTAGTCCAGTCACAATGGTTGTGTTCAATGGAACCGGACCATGTGACCTGGTCTGCTAAAGGATGTTTTCGCTTACTTGAGGAAGTGATGATACATGGATGCACCATGGGATGAAGCCAAGCCAGCAGAGGCAGTGTGACGTCTGTTGGGAAGCTTTATGTCCTGGTATTCATGAGGATATTATTTTGACTACATTAGTTTACCTTTATCCATTTTTTTTTTGTTATTAGTTGTGAGCCGGGATTTGAACCTAAGAAGTGGAGTATGCACATCAACTATACCAAGCTGCAATAGTATTGTACTGTTGCCTACATAATGTATTGGTATATGGAAAGATCTCTATATGGCAGTACAATGGATGCTTGCAAATATATAATCATACGATTTACTGTCATATAAAAGTCATACAAAGAAAAAGTCTGCTATGAGAAAAAAAAAAAAAAACCACCCATCAATATCTAATATTATATGGGGTCTACATATTTGTAACTGTGTCTTTTTATAAAGGCCACAACCCTTTAAAAAGACTACATCCACTTTGCCATTCGCAGCTCACACTGTGAAGGTCTCTCCCAGGTTGATGTCTCTGTAAACTTTATTGCAGGTCAAGACGACCCCTTCATGGCAACAGTATTCCCAAAAAGCAGTGGCCTCTTTTCTTAATGCAAGATCTTACACCTTGGTGCCAGATACCACAGGACATTTCCAGAGGTCCGGTGCAGACAGTGCTTTGGCAGCATGGGGAGTGGAAAGAGGGTATGCACAATATTAGATTTAATGTTATGACTGATCAGTGATACTCTAGATCCACATGTCTTTATGCTCAGTGCATTTTTCCAGCAGACAACAATGCTGATAATACTGCTTCAATGTCACTGACATCACAATCTGCACAAGATAAAGCTGAAGGGAAGCTTTCCCACAGTGGTACTTGATAAGCAAGGTTCACTATGGACTCTGCTCATCTGCTTCTTGTAGCACATAGTGCGGCAGAGCAAGCAGCTGCCTTCATTCTCCTGCTCGTCTCACAGCCGGCATAGGGAGTCCTGGCAGCATGCTACCTAGATGAAGAGTGACGGAAATAAGGAGTTTCGGGCTGGCCACGCTGCCTAAATTATGTAATGAGAGCAGCAATTCTCCCCAGACTGCGGGGGAACCACACACAGAAAGGCGGGTACAAGGATGAGGATCAGCAGAAAGGAGGTGGCAGGGAAACACGCATGTGCACTGAGATCTCAATGCGTCTTTATGCCGAGGCTGGCTGCGAGCCAAGTGAGGTGCTCCTGGCTGTTTAGTGTGATCTCCTAGAATGCAGCAGCTACGAGATATCAGACACATACAAGCCCCTACTAATTTACCTGTGTCCTCCTACTATTATCCTCCATTCAGCTCGTGTGTAGCACGGTAGCATGCAGTGGAAGAAGAAACGAACCGTTTACATTGACTCCTATAATGCCAAGTTAATTTTTTTATTAGTAATAATACATGAAGCCACAGACATTTTAGTTCTGTTGGAGGCTCCGCTCAGACACTTGAGACACCCCTCTTTCCCAAGATGGTTTGGTCATTTCCAGTGTGACTGCTTTGTCGAATCCCTGGGAATATAAATCCAGTTGAGCTAGGGAGGGGGCAGCAGAGAGCTGGGACTTGCAGAGATTCCTAGCATCTTGTATCATCAGGAATTTCCCTTTCAAAGCACAATGCAGTCATTTAGACTCCTACAGTGAATGAGATGAAAGAAAACATAGGTCACCAAACACAAAGAAGTGCCAACAACACTCCTACCCACCATCATATTATTGTCCTCCAGGAGCCTCTTAAATGTTATCTTGTGATCTAAAAGAAGCTGTAAATTAAGTCACTTCTTTCTATGCTTTATTATGATGTATATTTGTACACATGTAGAGAATAAGAAGTGTAGGCTCCAGTATGAGAGAAAACATAGCATCAGGTTTACAGTCAACAAGTCTTGTGAATTCTGACATTTTTCAGTATATTTTATTAGGCTCTATCCACGCTACTGGACTAGACATCTGTTTGCTACTAGAGATGAGCGAACACTAAAATGTTCGAGGTTCGAAATTCGATTCGAACAGCCGCTCAATGTTCGTGTGTTCGAACGGGTTTCGAACCCCATTATAGTCTATGGGGAACAGATACTCGTTAAGGGGGAAACCCAAATCCGTGTCTGGAGGGTCACCAAGTCCACTATGACACCCCAGGAAATGATGCCAACACCTCTGGAATGACACTGGGACAGCAGGGGAAGCATGTCTGGGGGCATCTAACACACCAAAGACCCTCTATTACCCCAACATCACAGCCTAACAACTACACACTTTACACACTCAATACCACCTCTCTGACAGTAGGAAAACACCTTGAAACATGTGTATTTGGCACTTGCAGTGAGGAGAGCTTGTCACCAGCAGTGAATTTGGCCCTTGTAGTAAGTTGAGGTTGGCACCAACATTTGTTTTGAAAATCAGGGTGGATTGAGCCTCTAACCAGCAGAGTTTGGGCAAATTCATGGTGGAGGGAGCCTCTAAAAACCCCAGTTTGGACCAATTCATGGTGGAGGGAGACTCTAAAAACCCCAGTTTGGACCAATTCATGGTGGAGGGAGCCTCTAACCAGCCCAATTTGGACCAATTCATGGTGGAGGGAGCCTCTAAAAACCCCAGTTTGGACCAATTCATGGTGGAGGGAGACTCTAAAAACCCCAGTTTGGACCAATTCATGGTGGAGGGAGCCTCTAAAAACCCCAGTTTGGACCAATTCATGGTGGAGGGAGCCTCTAAAAACCCCAGTTTGGACCAATTCATGGTGGAGGGAGCCTCTAAAAACCCCAGTTTGGACCAATTCATGGTGGAGGGAGCCTCTAAAAACCCCAGTTTGGACCAATTCATGGTGGAGGGAGACTCTAAAAACCCCAGTTTGGACCAATTCATGGTGGAGGGAGCCTCTAAAAACCCCAGTTTGGACCAATTCATGGTGGAGGGAGCCTCTAAAAACCCCAGTTTGGACCAATTCATGGTGGAGGGAGCCTCTAAACAGCCAAGTTTTGGGAAATTCATGGTGGAGGGAGCCTCTAACCAGCCCAGTTTGGACCAATTCATGGTGGAGGGAGCCTCTAAACAGCCCAGTTTGGGCAAATTCATGGTGGAGGGAGCCTCTAACCAGCCCAGTTTGGACCAATTAATGGTGGAGGGAGCCTCTAAACAGCCCAGTTTGGACCAATTAATGGTGGAGGGAGCCTCTAACCAGCCCAGTTTGGACCAATTAATGGTGGAGGGAGCCTCTAACCAGCCCAGTTTGGACCAATTAATGGTGGAGGGAGCCTCTAACCAGCCCAGTTTGGACCAATTAATGGTGGAGGGAGCCTCTAAACAGCCAAGTTTTGGGAAATTCATGGTGGAGGGAGCCTCTAACCAGCCCAGTTTGGACCAATTCATGGTGGAGGGAGCCTCTAAACAGCCCAGTTTGGGCAAATTCATGGTGGAGGGAGCCTCTAAAAAACCCAGTTTGGACCAATTCATGGTGGAGGGAGCCTCTAATTAGCCCAGTTTGGACCAATTAATTGTGGAGGGAGCCTCTAACCAGCCCAGTTTGGACCAATTAATGGTGGAGGGAGCCTCTAACCACCCCAGTTTGGGCAAATTCATGGTGGAGGGAGCCTCTAACCAGCCCAGTTTGGACCAATTAATGGTGGAGGGAGCCTCTAAACAGCCAAGTTTTGGGAAATTCATGGTGGAGGGAGCCTCTAACCAGCCCAGTTTGGGCAAATTCATGGTGGAGGGAGCCTCTAACCAGCCCAGTTTGGACCAATTAATGGTGGAGGGAGCCTCTAACCAGCCCAGTTTGGACCAATTAATGGTGGAGGGAGCCTCTAAACAGCCAAGTTTTGGGAAATTCATGGTGGAGGGAGCCTCTAACCAGCCCAGTTTGGACCAATTCATGGTGGAGGGAGCCTCTAAACAGCCCAGTTTGGGCAAATTCATGGTGGAGGGAGCCTCTAAAAAACCCAGTTTGGACCAATTCATGGTGGAGGGAGCCTCTAATTAGCCCAGTTTGGACCAATTAATTGTGGAGGGAGCCTCTAACCAGCCCAGTTTGGACCAATTAATGGTGGAGGGAGCCTCTAACCACCCCAGTTTGGACCAATTCATGGTGGAGGGAGCCTCTAACCAGCCCAGTTTGGACCAATTAATGGTGGAGGGAGCCTCTAAACAGCCAAGTTTTGGGAAATTCATGGTGGAGGGAGCCTCTAACCAGCCCAGTTTGGACCAATTCATGGTGGAGGGAGCCTCTAAACAGCCCAGTTTGGGCAAATTCATGGTGGAGGGAGCCTCTAACCAGCCCAGTTTGGACCAATTAATGGTGGAGGGAGCCTCTAAACAGCCAAGTTTTGGGAAATTCATGGTGGAGGGAGCCTCTAACCAGCCCAGTTTGGACCAATTCATGGTGGAGGGAGCCTCTAAACAGCCAAGTTTTGGGAAATTCATGGTGGAGGGAGCCTCTAAAAAACCCAGTTTGGACCAATTCATGGTGGAGGGAGCCTCTAATTAGCCCAGTTTGGACCAATTAATTGTGGAGGGAGCCTCTAACCAGCCCAGTTTGGACCAATTAATGGTGGAGGGAGCCTCTAACCACCCCAGTTTGGGCAAATTCATGGTGGAGGGAGCCTCTAACCAGCCCAGTTTGGACCAATTAATGGTGGAGGGAGCCTCTAAACAGCCAAGTTTTGGGAAATTCATGGTGGAGGGAGCCTCTAACCAGCCCAGTTTGGACCAATTCATGGTGGAGGGAGCCTCTAAACAGCCCAGTTTGGGCAAATTCATGGTGGAGGGAGCCTCTAAACAGCCCAGTTTGGGCAAATTCATGGTGGAGGGAGCCTCTAACCAGCCCAGTTTGGACCAATTAATGGTGGAGGGAGCCTCTAAACAGCCAAGTTTTGGGAAATTCATGGTGGAGGGAGCCTCTAACCAGCCCAGTTTGGACCAATTAATGGTGGAGGGAGCCTCTAACCAGCCCAGTTTGGACCAATTAATGGTGGAGGGAGCCTCTAACCAGCCCAGTTTGGACCAATTAATGGTGGAGGGAGCCTCTAAACAGCCAAGTTTTGGGAAATTCATGGTGGAGGGAGCCTCTAACCAGCCCAGTTTGGACCAATTCATGGTGGAGGGAGCCTCTAAACAGCCCAGTTTGGGCAAATTCATGGTGGAGGGAGCCTCTAAAAAACCCAGTTTGGACCAATTCATGGTGGAGGGAGCCTCTAATTAGCCCAGTTTGGACCAATTAATTGTGGAGGGAGCCTCTAACCAGCCCAGTTTGGACCAATTAATGGTGGAGGGAGCCTCTAACCACCCCAGTTTGGACCAATTCATGGTGGAGGGAGCCTCTAAACAGCCCAGTTTGGGCAAATTCATGGTGGAGGGAGCCTCTAAAAAACCCAGTTTGGACCAATTCATGGTGGAGGGAGCCTCTAATTAGCCCAGTTTGGACCAATTAATTGTGGAGGGAGCCTCTAACCAGCCCAGTTTGGACCAATTAATGGTGGAGGGAGCCTCTAACCACCCCAGTTTGGACCAATTCATGGTGGAGGGAGCCTCTAACCACCCCAGTTTGGACCAATTCATGGTGGAGGGAGCCTCTAAACAGCCCAGTTTGGGCAAATTCATGGTGGAGGGAGCCTCTAACCAGCAGAGTTGGTGGAAATCAGGGTGGAGGGAGCCTCTAACCAGCAGAGTTGGGGGAAATCAGGGTGGAGGGAGCCTAGTATTAGCAGAATTGTGCAACGCTTATGGTGGATGAGTATGAGGATGCGGAGGAATTGGAGAGGTTGAGTACAGACATGGAGTTTCATGTTGGGGTGCTTTACACAGGTGGGCACAAAAATGACGGCTCTACCCAGTGGTGGTTCATTTTTATCAAAGTGAGCCGGTCGGCACTCTCAGCTGACAGACGGGTGCGCTTGTCAGTGATGATGCCACCGGCTGCACTGAACACCCTCTCAGATAGGACGCTGGCGGCAGGACAGGACAGCACCTCCAAGGCATATAGGGCAAGTTCAAGCCACAGGTCCAACTTCGACACCCAATACGTGTAGGGCGCAGAGGGGTCGGAGAGGACAGGGCTGTGGTCGGAAAGGTATTCCCGCAACATGCGCCTATACTTCTCACGCCTGGTGACACTAGGACCCTCCGTGGCGGCACTTTGGCGAGGGGGTGCCATCAAGGTGTCCCAGACCTTAGACAGTGTGCCCCTCGTTTGTGTGGACCGGTGAGAACTTGGTTGCCTACTGGAGGAACTGCCCTCCCTGCCGCCAACGTCACATGCTGGAAACATCTCCATCATATTCTGCACCAATTGCCTGTGGCAAGCATTGATGCGATTGGCCCTCCCCTCTACCGGAATAAAAGACGAGATGTTGTTTTTATACCGGGGGTCAAGGATAGCAAAGATCCAGTACTGGTTGTCCTCCATGATTTTGACAATACGCTTGTCGGTTGTAAAGCACCCCAACATGAACTCAGCCATGTCTGCCACAGTGTTAGTTGGCATGACTCCTCTGGCCCCACCGGAAAGTTCAATCTCCATTTCCTCCTCATCCTCCATGTCTACCCATCCGCGCTGCAACAATGGGACGATTCGAAGTTGCCCGGAAGCCTCCTGTATCACCATCACATCATCGGACAACTCTTCTTCCTCCTCCTCCTCCTCCTCCTCCATTAAACGCAGTGAAGCGGACAGATGTGTGGACCTACTCTCCAGCTGTGACGGATCGGATGCTATCCCTAACTCCTCTGTGTGATCTGAGTTATCCCTGATGTCAATCAGGGATTCTCTCAGAACACACAAGAGCGGGATTGTAAGGCTCACCATCGCATCCTCAGAGCTCACCCTCCTTGTGGACTCCTCAAAGACCCGTAGGATGTCACAAAGGTCTCTCATCCATGGCCACTCATGGATGTGAAACTGAGGCAGCTGACTTTGTGGCACCCTAGGGTTTTGTAGCTGGTATTCCATCAAAGGTCTCTGCTGCTCAACCACTCTATTCAACATCTGAAACGTTGAGTTCCAGCGTGTGGGGACGTCGCACAAAAGCCGGTGTTGTGGCACATGCAGGCGTTGCTGGAGAGATTTTAAGCTAGCAGCGGCTACTGTCGACTTGCGAAAGTGGGCGCACATGCGCCGCACTTTCACCAGTAGCTCTGGAACATTGGGGTAGCTCTTTAGGAAACGTTGCACCACTAGGTTGAAGACGTGGGCCAGGCATGGAACATGTTGGAGTCCGGCAAGCTCCAGAGCTGCTACCAGGTTCCGGCCGTTATCACAAACGACCATGCCTGGGCCCAGGTGCAGCGGCTCAAACCATATTGCCGTCTCATCGAGGAGGGCATCCCTCACCTCGGAGGCAGTGTGCTGTCTGTCCCCCAAGCTGATCAGCTTCAGCACAGCCTGCTGACGTCTACCAACGCCAGTGCTGCAACGTTTCCAACTCGTAGCTGGGGTCAATCTAACAGCGGAGGAGGAGGCGGTGGCGGAGGAGGAGGCGGTGGCGGAGGAGGAGGCGGTGGCGGAGGAGGAGGAGGGGGGTGTTCTTCTCGTGTCCCTGCCAGGAATGTTAGGCGGGGAGACGAGGTACACCGGGCCAGTTTGGGAAGCAGTCCCAGCCTCAACTACATTCACCCAGTGTGCCGTCAGTGAAATGTAGCGTCCCTGTCCGCATGCACTTGTCCACGCGTCGGTGGTCAAGTGGACCTTTGTGCAAAGCGCGGAACTAAGGGCCCGCCTGATGTTGAGTGACACGTGCTGGTGCAAGGCGGGGACGGCACACCGGGAGAAGTAGTGACGGCTAGGGACGGCATAGCGAGGTGCCGCAGTTGCCATCAGGTCCAGGAAGGCGGGAGTTTCAACAAGCCGGAACGCCAACATCTCCTGGGCCAGCAGTTTAGCGATGTTGGCGTTCAAGGCTTGCGCGTGTGGGTGGTTAGCAGTGTATTTCTGCCGCCGCTCCAATGTCTGAGAGATGGTGGGTTGTTGTAAAGAAACGCCTGATGGTGCCTTTGATGGTGCAGGAGAAGGAGATAAGACAGGACCAGGGGAGGATGAGGTAGAAGTCAACAAAGTGGCGGAGGCAGATGAAGTGGTGTCCTGGCTCGTCCTCTGGAGTGCATCGCCAGCACAGTCAGCAGTGGCAGTGGCAGAGGCAGAGGCAGTGGCAGTGGCGTGAACGGCAGTCGGCCTTTGTCCTGCCGTTGCTGCCTGCCACTGATTCCAGTGCTTGGATTCCAAATGACGGCGCATTGAAGTGGTGGACAGGTTGCTCTTCTCAGAGCCCCTAATCAATTTCGAGAGGCAAATTGTGCAGACAACACTATATCTGTCCTCGGCGCATTCCTTGAAAAAACTCCACACCTTCGAGAAACGTGCCCTCGAGGTGGGAGTTTTTCGGGGCTGGGTACGAACTGGAACATCTTGGGAGATTCCGGGTGTGGCCTGGCTTCGCCTAAGCTGCTGACCTCTGCCTCTGCCTCTAGCTACCCTTTTTGGTGCTGCACCTGCCTCAACATCCACACTACTTTCCCCGCTTGACATCCCCCCTGTCCAGATCGGGTCAGTGTCCTCATCATCCACCACTTCCTCTTCCAACTCCTGTCTCATCTCCTCCTCCCGCACAATGCGCCGGTCAACTGGATGCCCTGACGGCAACTGCGTCACATCATCGTCGATGAGGGTGGGTTGCTGGTCATCCACCACCAAATCGAACGGAGATGGAGGAGACTCTAGTGTTTGAGCATCTGGATACAGATGCTCCTCTGTTAGGTTCGTGGAATCGTGACGTGGAGAGGCAGGTTGAGGGACAATGAAAGGAGCGGAGAACAGCTCTGGGGAGCAGGGACAGTTTGGGTTATTGTTCTGTAAAGCTTCGGAATTTTGGGAGGAAGGAAGACAAGACTGTTGGGTAATAGGAGGAGAGGAGGCAGAGTCTGACTGGCTGCTGGACAATGTGCTGTAAGCGTTCTCTGACAGCCATTGCAAGACCTGTTCCTGGTTCTCGGGCCTACTAAGGTTTGTACCCTGCAGTTTAGTTAATGTGGCAAGCAACCCTGGCACTGTGGAGTGGCGCAATGCTTGCTGCCCCACAGGAGTAGGCACGGGACGCCCTGTGGCTTCACTGCTACCTTGCTCCCCAGAACCATTCCCCCGACCTCGCCCACGGCCTCGTCCACGTCCCTTTCCGGGAGCCTTGCGCATTTTGAATTCCTAGTTAGAAATTGGCACTGTATACCAGTAGTAAAAATTGTGGGTGCACGTAACCCCAATATATTCTTTGAATTCCCAGTCAGAAACTGGCACTATATGGCAGTAGCAAGAAATGAGGGTATTTGTATTCCCAATATACTCTTTGAATTCCCAGTCAGACAATGGCACTGTATACCAGTAGTAAAAATTGTGGGTGCACGTAACCCCAATATATTCTTTGAATTCCCAGTCAGAAACTGGCACTATATGGCAGTAGCAAGAAATGAGGGTATTTGTATTCCCAATATACTCTTTGAATTCCCAGTCAGACAATGGCACTGTATACCAGTAGTAAAAATTGTGGGTGCACGTAACCCCAATATATTCTTTGAATTACCAGTCAGAAACTGGCACTATATGGCAGTAGCAAGAAATGAGGGTATTTATAACCCCAATATATTCTTTGAATTCCCAGTCAGACAATGGCACTGTATACCAGTAGTAAAAATTGTGGGTGCACGTAACCCCAATATATTCTTTGAATTCCCAGTCAGAAACTGGCACTATATGGCAGTAGCAAGAAATGAGGGTATTTGTATTCCCAATATACTCTTTGAATTCCCAGTCAGACAATGGCACTGTATACCAGTAGTAAAAATTGTGGGTGCACGTAACCCCAATATATTCTTTGAATTCCCAGTCAGACACTGGCACTATATGGCAGTAGCAAGAAATGAGGGTATTTGTATTCCCAATATATTCTTTGAATTCCCAGTCAGACAATGGCACTGTATACCAGTAGTAAAAATTGTGGGTGCACGTAACCCCAATATATTCTTTGAATTACCAGTCAGAAACTGGCACTATATGGCAGTAGCAAGAAATGAGGGTATTTATAACCCCAATATATTCTTTGAATTCCCAGTCAGACAATGGCACTGTATACCAGTAGTAAAAATTGTGGGTGCACGTAACCCCAATATATTCTTTGAATTACCAGTCAGAAACTGGCACTATATGGCAGTAGCAAGAAATGAGGGTATTTATAACCCCAATATATTCTTTGAATTCCCAGTCAGACAATGGCACTGTATACCAGTAGTAAAAATTGTGGGTGCACGTAACCCCAATATATTCTTTGAATTCCCAGTCAGAAACTGGCACTATATGGCAGTAGCAAGAAATGAGGGTATTTGTATTCCCAATATACTCTTTGAATTCCCAGTCAGACAATGGCACTGTATACCAGTAGTAAAAATTGTGGGTGCACGTAACCCCAATATATTCTTTGAATTACCAGTCAGAAACTGGCACTATATGGCAGTAGCAAGAAATGAGGGTATTTATAACCCCAATATATTCTTTGAATTCCCAGTCAGACAATGGCACTGTATACCAGTAGTAAAAATTGTGGGTGCACGTAACCCCAATATATTCTTTGAATTCCCAGTCAGAAACTGGCACTATATGGCAGTAGCAAGAAATGAGGGTATTTGTATTCCCAATATACTCTTTGAATTCCCAGTCAGACAATGGCACTGTATACCAGTAGTAAAAATTGTGGGTGCACGTAACCCCAATATATTCTTTGAATTCCCAGTCAGACACTGGCACTATATGGCAGTAGCAAGAAATGAGGGTATTTGTATTCCCAATATATTCTTTGAATTCCCAGTCAGACAATGGCACTGTATACCAGTAGTAAAAATTGTGGGTGCACGTAACCCCAATATATTCTTTGAATTACCAGTCAGAAACTGGCACTATATGGCAGTAGCAAGAAATGAGGGTATTTGTATTCCCAATATATTCTTTGAATTCCCAGTCAGACAATGGCACTGTATACCAGTAGTAAAAATTGTGGGTGTATATAGCCCCAATTCTATTGCTAGGGGACTTGCAGGGTATTTCTGGGGTGAAGGTGGGGGGGCACACCGTTGGAACGGGTATCGGGGTATATATCGGGTATACGGGAATACACTGACAGTGTATTCCATTCAGGATCCTGGGAAAGCTGGGTTGCGGCGATTGAGCCCGTCAGTGCCACGTTACACTGACAAGCTTCTCCCTGGAATTTAGCTCTTACAAGAGCTGTTGGTTGTCTTCTCCTTCCTATCCTAGCCTGTCCCTGCCTACCCAGAATCTAAGCCCTAGCTAGCTGGACGGAAACCTCCGTCCTCGGTGAATTGCAAGCTCAGAATGACGCGAACCTGGGCGGCGCTGTTCTTTTAAATTAGAGGTCACATGTTTTCGGCAGCCAATGGGTTTTGCCTACTTTTTTCAACGTCACCGGTGTCGTAGTTCCTGTCCCACCTACCCAGCGCTGTTATTGGAGCAAAAAAGGCGCCAGGGAAGGTGGGAGGGGAATCGAGTAATGGCGCACTTTACCACGCGGTGTTCGATTCGATTCGAACATGCCGAACAGCCTAATATCCGATCGAACATGAGTTCGATAGAACACTGTTCGCTCATCTCTATTTGCTACCAATGCCCATAGCCTATTGGAAGAGGTTATTGTGCGTCCAATTTTAGTTTATATGCTCCATTGCATAGTCTATTTTGCAGATATTCTCCCCTAAAATCCCTGTAACTTGGGGATAACAGGGGGCCTTACAGAGACACAATAAAAGAACCCACACAAATCGCTAAAAGATCTGTAGGGACTCCATGTACTGACATATGTACAGTACGAGTCATTAGGCTACGCTACTTTTTTTTCCCCCAACTCCACCTACTTGCTACCACCAGGAATGAACATCTCAAATGGTCGCACTATTAACAATCAAAAGTATGATCCACGGAGCAACAATTTAGGTCAGTAAGAGCTGAATACCCATCTATTTGATTTAGAGGAATTTTTCATATCCGGTTAGAGAAATGGAATGGGAAATATATTCGGGATTCTGAACAAATTCAACGATTTTTGGAAGTTTTCTGGGGTATTTAATGTCCGTAAATTAGGATAAAAGCTTTAACTTACAATATGCTAAATGCTACCAGGACTGAAGCCTAAAGCAAAAATTGTCCATGGATGGGTAGTAGCTGCTTAAAGGGGATGTCCAGTTTCAGACCAATATTGAAAGCTAAATGTTATTGTTTAATAAAAAGTTGTATAATTTTCCAATATACTTTCTGTATCAGCTCCTCACAGTTTTATAGATCTCTACTTGCTGTTATTCATTCCGCTTACTCCCAGTGAAAGAAAAAAAAAAAAAAAAAATCAGTCCATGGTCATGTGATGAACATACAGGCACACCCGGAAAGTGGACAGCCCTTTTAAGTAATGAGATAGGACTGCATGCCCTACCCAGTCACTGTCATTTTAACCGTTTATGCTGTATTGTGTTATTCATGGTTTGTGGCGCTGTAGATTCTGACACACACCCTGCCAAATTAAAGTGTGTACAAATTATCAACAGACTTTGCACAAATCAACAATACAGTGGATATATATGGTAAGTAACATTATTTATGGCCATCATATGATGTTTATTCTGCATTTTAGTAGATTTCCCTACTGCAAATTTTTTATAGAATTTTCAGTGCCCCCTGTACTTTTGGGTGGAGAATAGGTGCTATTAAGTCTGCCATAGACAACACTCGGTCTTATGGAGCAGATTATCTTCTTCTATATCTCACACTTAAAAGCAGCACCAGAAACATATAGAAGTATAAAGAAGTTGTGTGGCCAGTATTGATGAGAATATAGCACTTGTGGGGAGATTTATTAACCCCTTCCCGCCGATGGCATTTTTTGATTTTCATTTTTGACTCCCCTCCTTCTAAACCCCATAACTTTTTTATTTCTCCACTCCCAGAGTCATATGAGGTCTTAATTTTTGCGGGACAATTTTTTCTTCATGATGCCACCATTAATTATTCTATATAATGTACTGGGAAGCAGGAAAAAAATTCAGAATGGGGTGGATTTGAAGAAAAAATGCATTTCTGCGACTTTCTTACGGGCTTTGGTTTTACGGCGTTCACTGTGCAGCCAAAATGACATGTCCCCTGTATTCTGTGTTTCGGTACGGTTCCAGGGATACCAAATTTATATGGTTTTATTCACATTTTGACCCCTAAAAAAATTCCAAAACGGTGTTAAAAAATTTTTTTTCTAAAAGTCGCCATATTCCGACGGCCGTAACTTTTTTATACATAGGTGTACGGGGATGCATAGGGCGTCTTTTTTTGCGGGGCCGGGTGTACTTTTTAGTTCTACCATTTTCGGGAAATGTTATTGCTTTGATCACTTTTTATTCAAATTTTTATCAGAATTAAAACAGTGAAAAAACGGCGGTTTGGCACTTTTGACTATTTTTCCTGCTACGGCGTTTACCGAACAGGAAAATTTTTTTATAGATTTGTAGAGCGGGCGATTTCGGACGCGGGGATACCTAACATGTATATGTTTCACAGTTTTTAACTACTTTTATATGTGTTCTAGGGAAAGGGGGGTGATTTGAACTTTTAATACTTTTTATATTTTTTTTTACTTTTTTTTTTATTTTTTTTTTGCATTTATTAGACCCCCTAGGGGTGTTGAACCCCAGGGGGTCTGATCACTAATGCAATGCATTACAATGCTAATGCATTGCAATGCATTGCAAAAAATCATCATCTCTTTTGCAGGCTGTATACACCAGCCTGCAAAAGAGAGAATTTGCAGACTGGCTGGGAGCCCTTAACAAGGCTCCCGGCTGTCATGGCAACGGCGATCCTTGCCAAAATGGCGGCGCCCATGCGCCGCCGGGAAGATGGCGCCTCCGGCGCCTTTGACAGCAGCGCCGGAGGGGTTAATGCCTCCGATCGGTCCGGGGACCGATCGGAGGCATTAGAGCCGGTTGTCTACTGCTTAAAGCAGTAGACACCCGGCGGCTATGACGGCCGCCCGGCTCCCGGGCGGTCGCCATGGTTACAGACCCGACACGCGCCGTACTATTACGGCGCATGTCGGGAAGGGGTTAAACAAAACAAAAAACATACAATTATCTGAGCAGTCTCCGTTTATTTCTCTCCTCTATCACTCAGCTCCTTCTCAATCCTCTGCCCAACGCACTCTCTAAAGATCTCTATTATAAGGGTTACTAGAATGCCTCTATGACCTACCGTCCTAGTTCTATCAAGGCAGAGTTCAGCAGATATTTCAGCGTGAATGTAGTTTATAGGAGGGGGGTGGCTGGAATATTTTACAAAGTTTAAAGGCAGAAGAGACGGGACCAGAGGGCGTCGCTCCAAGAAGAAAGAAGAGGTAGGCGTGCCTGAAGAGGACGCGGCATCGTGCATCACCGCCCCCAGTGCACGTTCGGTAAGATTTGCATATATGTTTTTATGCTTTTATTTAAAAACTGTAAATATAACAGTCCGTGGAGTCTCATCTTCCTCTTGTTTGGTGACAGCTGGACACGTATTGGGCAGCGATCTCCACAGTGGTCTCCTCCTCTCCCAGTAGAATGTAGAGTTTCCTCTTCTCGTCTGCAGATATGAAGTCTGGGATGTGGGCAGAGAGTCTTTGGTAGTAGACGGCCCTCACAGCTGAGTATTTGGTGCAGTGTAGCAGGAAGTGGGTCTCGTCTTCTAGGGCCCCCTGGTCACAGTGCTAGCACAGTCTGTTCTCCCATGGCTTGTACGTCTGCCTGTATCGCCCCGTCTCTATCTCTAGGTTGTGGGCGCTCAGTCTGTACCGGCTCAGGGTCTGTCTGTGATTGGGGTGGTGTATTCTCTCCAGGTAGGTGGCCATGGTGTAGTCCCTTTGTAGGGATTGGTACACGGTGAGTTTCTTGGAGTTATTTATTTCGTTTCTCCATTCTTCAATGTACTGCTCTTTGTTTGCCTCTGTGGTCGCCTTTATTTCAGCCTTGGTTATCATCTGTTGTTGTTTTTGGTTTGGTGGTTGTCTGTTTGGTTGGTGAGTGTCTGGTTTGCTCAGGTGGCTTAGCCATGCTTGGTGGTGGTAGGAGTCGATCCACTATTTTGTTCTCATGGAGAATATCCTGACAGAGGTGTCTGGCAGTGGCTTCCTCCCTGCCCCATTGAATATGCATATACCTTTTGCATGCAGGTGTATGGAGGAACAGAGCGAGATAACAGTCAGCCAATCAATTGCTCCACTAATAGCTATGTTAGGTGTACGGCCTACATAAATTTTCCCTTTCAATGCACTACATAATGATCTGGAGATAAAAGTCATTGATTAGTCTTTCCCTAATTAGCAGACAGTTTAGTAATTAGTGCAGTCATAGTCTTCAATGAGGCATCACATTAACTAGTATTACAAATGTTAGGGCTGTCAGAGGATTAGGATTTGCAAAGTAACATCTAGAAAGTGCATAGTCATTCTGAAACACAATAGATGGAGTAACATGCTTGAGAAGCTGCAGGTAACCGTCTTCCATCTCATTGAATTGGGACTTGAAAGTGCTGAAGCATTCGTCTCTAATGTGTAACAGGAAAATGGGTCAATGACATTGCAGAGGTTTTTCATGACTGCTATTCGATATCAAATGTCATTGCTATTAACAAGCTGTACAAAACAACTCTCCTGGGCATGCCAAGTGCCAGTCCACCCTAAGGGTGTTGTGACTGCTGCTGGACCTTGAGTCGGATTCCAAGAAAACCAACAAATCCAGTCACTGTACTAATTGACTTCATGCACAAAACTCAGAAATCTTTTTCTTATTTCTTGTAAAAGATTATTTAGCGATTGATAATGGATCAGTTTTATAGATTTGGGAAATCTGATATGTATAATTTATTTAATTTCTTAGCTAATTGTGCGAATATTTTAGATTTTATATGTTTAATTTATATGTTTGGAAAATAACCCATAGCAACATTAGTGCAAATGTGGACATAAGATTTGCTTATGCGGATGCTCAGCTATTCTTAATTGTTTCTTCCACGGTAGATACAGTGTGTACATGCTTGGACTTTTCTATAGAAATATCTGGATGGAGATGTGGTAAAAACATGTAGAGACTCACAGCTTAGCATGCAAATTTCAATAGCCTGTAACTTTTGTAGGCCCATATAATTAGATAATATCTCACTGTTTGTTAAGGAAAAACATAGAATTCGTAAAAGCTGGGGTGTACCAGTGCTCCTTACGTTTGTGGACCTTTTATGGTTGGGGCACAGGCAGTACTGTGCCCCAACCATAAAAGGTTTCAGCGCACTGTCGGCTTTCCCGTTCTGTGCCCCGGTGAAGAGCTAGCGGTCCCAGTACTGTAGCTTTTCACAGTCAGAAGGGCGTTTCTGACACTCTGTCAGGAACGTCCTTTTGTACAAGCAGTGCCAATAGCGCTGTGCTCTGAGACCGGGGAGGAACGCCCTCTCCCCTCCTGATAATACTT
Source organism: Leptodactylus fuscus (assembly GCF_031893055.1). NCBI lineage: Eukaryota > Metazoa > Chordata > Amphibia > Anura > Leptodactylidae > Leptodactylus > Leptodactylus fuscus. Next base: position 160,668,311 of record NC_134269.1, on the reverse strand, counting down.
GTCTATGGACGAGTACTGTGAGCAGACGGAGGGGGCGTTCCTCCCCGGTCTCAGAGCACAGTGCTATTGGCGCTGCTTGTACAGTAGGACATTCCTGACAGAGTGTCAGAAACGCCCTTCTGACTGTGAAAAGCTACAGTACCGGGACCGCTAGCTCTTCACCCAGGGCACAGATCGGAAAAGCCGACAGTGCACTGAATTCATCATCAAGTCTGCTTTCAAGCAGTATATAAAACTGCCTGTGCCCCAAACCATGAAAGGTCCTCTTTAAGATCACTGGCTGCCTATTCACTTGGCAAATGCCTTTCATTCTAGTACAGGACAAGTCCTAAATATTTTATCTCAGACGGAAATTTCTGCACAGAGAGTACTGCCATATGACCTACACAATCCAATGATTGCAACGGTTCCTTATCTCTCCATTACAAGACTATAGTAGTCTATTCTGTAAGGCTTATGGGAATGAGCTACAGTGGGGCAAAAAAGTATTTAGTCAGTCACCAATAGTGCAAGTTCCACCACTTAAAAAGATGAGAGGCGTCTGTAATTTACATCATAGGTAGACATCAACTATGAGAGACAAAATGAGAAAACAAATCCAGAAAATCACATTGTCTGATTTTGTAAGAATTTATTTGCAAATTATGGTGGAAAATAAGTATTTGGTCACCTACAAACAATCAAGATTTCTGGCTCTCACAGACCTGTAACTTCTTCTTTAAGAGTCTCCTCTTTCCTCCACTCATTACCTGTAGTAATGGCACCTGTTTAAACTTGTTATCAGTATAAAAAGACACCTGTGCACACCCTCAAACAGTCAGACTCCAAACTCCACTATGTTGAAGACCAAAGAGCTGTCAAAGGACACCAGAAACAAAATTGTAGCCCTGCACCAGGCTGGGAAGACTGAATCTGCAATAGGCAACCAGCTCGGATTGAAGAAATCAACTGTGGGAGCAATAATTAGAAAATGGAAGACATACAAGACCACTGATAATCTCCCTCGATCTGGGGCTCCATGCAAAATCTCACCCCGTGGGGTCAAAATGATCACAAGAACGGTGAGCAAAAATCCCAGAACCACGTGGGGGGACCTAGTGAATGAACTGCAGAGAGCTGGGACCAATGTTACAAAGCCTACCATCAGTAACACACTACACCGCCAGGGACTCAGATCCTGCAGTGCCAGACGTGTCCCACTGCTTAAGCCAGTACATTTGGATGATCCAGAAGAGTATTGGGAGAATGTCCTATGGTCTGATGAAACCAAACTGGAACTGTTTGGTAGAAACACAACTTTTCGTGTTTGGAGGAAAAAGAATACTGAGTTGCATCCATCAAACACCTTACCTACTGTAAAGCATGGGGGTGGAAACATCATGCTTTGGGGCTGTTTCTCTGCAAAGGGGCCAGGACGACTGATCCGGGTACATGAAAGAATGAATGGGGCCATGTATCGTGAGATTTTGAGTGCAAACCTCCTTCCATCAGCAAGGGCATTGAAGATGAAACGTGGCTGGGTCTTTCAACATGACAATGATCCAAAGCACACCGCCAGGGCAACGAAGGAGTGGCTTTGTAAGAAGCATTTCAAGGTCCTGGAGTGGCCTAGCCAGTCTCCAGCTCTCAACCCTATAAAAAACCTTTGGAGGGAGTTGAAAGTCCGTGTTGCCAAGCGACAGCCCCAAAACATCACTGCTCTAGAAGAGATCTGCATGGAGGAATGGGCCAACATACCAACAACAGTGTGTGCCAACCTTGTGAAGACTTACAGAAAACGTTTGACCTCTGTCATTGCCAACAAAGGATATATAACAAAGTATTGAGATGAAATTTTGTTACTGACCAAATACTTATTTTCCACCATAATTTGCAAATTCTTACAAAATCAGACAATGTGATTTTCGGGATTTGTTTTCTCATTTTGTCTCTCATAGTTGAGGTCTACCTATGAGGTAAATTACAGACGCCTCTCATCTTTTTAAGTGGTAGAACTTGCACTATTGGTGACTGACTAAATACTTTTTTGCCCCACTGTATATTGGGCTTACAAAACAAACCAAAAAAAACCCCACTACATCATACAGAATGCAGTTCTGAAAACGCAATAGGAATTCTAGCAATAGTTAGAGCGAATTGTACTCACACTATGTTTAGTACTCTGAGTATCACCGTATTGAAGTCCAAATTAGCAGAATTGGCATATGAGCAGGCTCAGAAAACACACACACACACACACACACACACACACACACACCGCGAGTATAGTGGGTACTGTTTAATAGAGGGGGAAGTTAAGGTTTAAATACAATGTAGGTGTGGTTATACATTGTATAGACAAAAGAGAAGGTGTATATTATTAGGATAATTAACATAGCATGATTAGCTATAAAGTTGTACATAATTATGGCACATAACTATTGGATAAGACACAGAAGGAACCGCATCCTACAAGTTGCAAATCTGTGCTGCTAATTACACAGACCGGTTAACCCATTCAGTGCCAATAATCTGTTTTGTCTGTCTTTTGTGCAATTGAGAAGTTTCATCTAAGTTTCATCTAACAGCAAAGTGCTGATTCCACCTACACAAAGCTGAAAAAAATAACTCCCAATATACAGTCTAGCCTGCAGTAACGCTAAAATAAATAAATACTCTGATGCTGAAACAGTTGTAGTATAATACTCACTGGCTAGGTGACCCTTTTAGTGGCAGAATTTTTGCCTAATCACAAAGAAGTGTACAGGAAAATGACTGGGAAAAAAAAAAAAAAAAAAAAAAAGGGCACATACAAAGGGAGAAGGAGGAAAGAACACTTGTGCAACTACTACTGCTAAATAATATATTCATTTATTCATTTGATTATCTGTTTACACAAATTCTTATCTGTTTAGTCCTCTGACGTGGTTTGTGCTTAATGTTGGCTAATTAGATCTGCCCTGCTGAATGAACTTTTAATATTGTCTAATAAATATTATTCTATTTTATTACCCTGTGCTCATCTTTGTTTTGGCCATTTGTCTTTTTGGAAAGTTAAGCTGCAGTAGTTACACCTGGCATGCGGCCACAACATCCAAAACACTTAACTGGGGTAGATCTAAGACAAGCTCACGGGTGCCGGTGGAACCCATCTACCTCCTCCAGTTCCTACACACTGGACCATTTCCCACCACCCCAACTTCATCAGGGCATACCATGCATTAGTTTGAGCAGCAGCATATGATTACTGTATTCAGCCAATGACACAATGATCACTTTTGGAAGATAAAATTTCAACAGAAATTTGGGGCGCACTGTCAATTATCACTCTGCCATCACAATGTTGATGTGGCATTTGCTCCCATATAGGGATAACTAGAATCCTTTCCATTTCTGAAGATATCCGGGGGGTTTCAGCTGGTAGGGCAGATACGTCTCCATTTATCATCATCATCTTTCATCTACTATCCTGTTGCTGCTGGCTGCTACTCCTAAACAGCTACCACCACTCAGGCAGACCTTCCTGCAGTCTGGTCCCTCACATTTCAGTATACCACATGGTTAGTATTAAAAAAAAAAAAAAAAAAAGATTTCACTTTTCCCAAAGGATAATGTTTGGTAGTTTTTTTTTTTGTTTGTTTGTTTTTTTTAAAAGTTGAAATGCATACAAGCAAGTGTCAGTGCAGTGTATGCTTAAAGTCAGAGTTTTTGTATCCCCTGCTTACCATCCGGTTTTCCATAGACAATCATTTCACTTTGACATACAGTATCTTTGGCTGTTTGCTCCTCTGAGAGCTATAAATTTGATAGTGTACAAGACTTCGAGCTCTGAGGAACTTATGTTTAAGGCCAATTTAAGGTGTGGTTCGTACCAAACCTGTCCAACCCGAAACAAATCTTGGTCCCCGAGCCACCCAAAACAAAACAAATCTTGGAGAGATTCGCCCATCTCTAATCTCAACCATAATGGCAAGAAAAGCGTTGCAGTATTATTAAGGTCCACATACATAAGGAAACTAAATATGTGTAGCTGCTGTGGTGAATGGTTTCTGCATTGTTGAGGGCCTCTATATTGTACAGTACAAGCCATGTTGTAGGTAGAGACAACTTGAAGCTTCAACAAATTCTTTGGACGTGCAAGTACTATATATAACATTAGTGAATTGATGTATTTATTAGGGATGAAGCTTATAAGGGAGATACCTCTCTACAAATCACAGCTCTTACTTCACATTTATTAATATGCAATATTCACTGACATAACCAACTGATTGATCCAAGTTCCAGATGTGAAACATGAGCCAGCACCTCCACTGCTCTTCTCTAAATGGTCTTCAATGAAATACATTCTTTAAATCCTCAGCCGCACTTAGCAACCACTTGGCAACATTTACAGGAATGGTGATATAGCTTAATCACAGAAACACACAGTACTCAATTTCACAGAAGGAAGAAGAAAAAAAAAAAAAATCAGAATGTAGAGATCGCATGTTTTTCCATATACATTCAATTCACGTACACTATATGGACACAATACAACTACAGGAGCTGTTAGAATATCCCATTGTAAAACCAAGCACATCATCATCGAGATGGCCCCCCTTCAGTTTATCCAGAACAGCATTTGTGAGGTCAGATACTGATATTGGACAAGAGGGCTTAGTTCACAATCTCTCCGCTATTCATCTGTTCTACATGTTGTAGCCTCTCGGCCAAGGATCCATTGGAGAGTCTCTGATCATTGGCTAATGCACTCATGACAGGCAGAAGATAAGCGATCAATGGCCCAGTGAGTCCATTTGAACAGAGCGCTCAGTTGCAGGCCAAAGGTCAGGAAAACTGATCGGACATGTCAACAGATAGGGATTGTTATCTAATTACCAGGGAGCAAAATTCAATACAAAATATTGTTGTAAGCATTTAAAGAAGCATTTTGGGCCCCAGCCCATTTTTTTTTGTCAATAATCTTTCCTCATGATAGGAAAGCAGTATCTGATCCGTGCGAGTCAGACACCCAATCCCTCCACCATCAGCTGTTCCAGAAGCTATATGGAAGATGGTGTCAAAAGCAGAAGCCCCCCATTAGCAGTCATGCCAAGGTACTACCCAGCGGCACCCAGGCTGCTAACCCCTATGTAACTACTTGCAATGCTAGATGTTAAGAAGTGAAATGATAACGGTTTATTGGTTAATATTAGGGTTGAGCGATCGTGTTCGGAAAAGATCGGATTCCGAACGGCGATCGAGAAAATTTCACGATCGCCATCGGAATTCCGTACACGATCTTTTTATGTGGGATCGAGATCGGTGATTTTTCCCACAATGCATTGCTTAGCCTTCACACTGAGTATACGATGTATATTCAGTGTGAAGGCTCCGCTGCAGTTCCATAGGAATGAATGGAAACAGCCGACACACAGCCTTAACCCCCTGCGCGCCGGCTGCTTTCATTCATTCGACTGGAAGGCTAAACTAAATCTCTAGCAGCTACTTACCTCTAGAGATGGCTGCTCCGGTGCCTTCCTTCTTCTTGCCTCGCTGCCCCGCCTCCCAGGTTAGTGTTTAAAGCGCTAGGTAGGCGGGGCATGTGTCTTAGTGTGGGCGGGGGCGGGGAGATGTGACGTGTCCCCACCCAGTACCCGCCCACACTCTCCTAACCTGGCAGGGAGGGGGCAGAGAAGAGCAGCGTGGAGCAGCAGTGAGGCGAAGAATGAAGGCACGGGGCACAGGACCAGCCATCTCTGGAGGTAAGTGGACACCAGGGGGTAGGATTGCTTTTAAAATCCGATCTCCGATTAATAAAAAAATCCCATTGACTTGCATTGGGATCGAGATCTGGTTCGAATGAAAAATGATCGGAAATCGGATTTTAAAATCGATCCTGAAAAGTCAAGATCGGCTCAACCCTAGTTAATATCCAAGAGTGCCAGATCTACTTTTTTGCTGTACAAGGCACTGCAGTTTTGCTTCCATTCACTTCAACAAACTCAATCCCCTCAACATACTTGTGTTCTCAAAAGCAGCTGGGTTTTGGTTGGAACTGCAGCAGCGCCAGTAAAATGAGCAATATATAAAAGGCTTCCTCCTTCCAAACCTTGACTGTGCAGCAGCACCACTGGCTTTTCCCCCTACATCACTTGGAGTCACTAGTAGATTCTTAGTAGATTATAAAACCTTTCCAAAGTGAATAGTACACGTAGCTATAATAAACGTTGTAATACATCTTATTAAAGAAAAAAAAAGTTTCTGTCTCCATTTATCAGGGCGATTTCCTATGTCCTTCCTTAACTCAGTCTGTTATTGCTAACAAAGCCCATATCCACAGAACAGATACAATCGGTCAGCCTCAAATATAGAAGTCTATGGAGAAGAGAATTGCTGCTGAAGACTGGCAAAAATATTTGGTTGACAGAGATATAGTTCTGTACGGGTTCCATTTGCAGCGTTCTTTGCAGTGTGTGAAACCGGCTTTATACAATGTCAGAAACTGGAGTTGTTCAAGTAAATCTGTTTTCACAAAAAAAGGCAGATTCATTGTCATTTAGGAATTCTACAAAGAAGTTGTGAACCAAAAAAAGTACAAACCTGCAGAGCAACTTATGCGGTGACATCACTTTATACAAACAAGAAGAATGCAGTGTCACATCATAGTGAAACATATTCTAAGTACGGTTATGTGCTACTTTTATACTAGCAGGCATTATATATACGTGGTATAAAACTAACCAGGGACAAAAAGAAGAGCTGATGTTCCCCTTACGTCTGTAATACTTTTAATAAATGAGGTCCTGTAGTGTATTGTCCCTTATTGGATGTATCTACCAAAGTTGAGGTCATTATATGTCACAATGGGAATGAACATGTAAAAAGATACTATCACCAAGGTTACTGATTATTAGAATACAGGGGTTACCTGTTATGGATTTCAATGTTAAATCGAAAATGTGCTTGTAAGGGTGAATTCACATCCAACAGAGTTGTTGCAGAATTTTCTATTATTTTCCCATTCATCTTACTGGGGCTTGCAGAAATCCATGTGCTTGCCACCATAATAATCACAGTGGGGCCGACTTTCAAGCATAAACATTTTGGCAACAAATTTGATGGAAGAGACTATATCCGTGATGGCGAACCTATGGCATGGGTGCCAGAGGTGGCATTCAGAGTCCTCTCTGTGGGCACCCATCTGTGGAACAGATTATACTGTGTTGGGGCCACTGTAGAGCAAATTATACTGTGTGGGGGCCACTGTGAAGCAGAGTGGACGGTGCGGGGGACACTGTGGAGCAAATTGGACTGAGTAGAGGCCTCTTCACTATTTATATCACACAGTATCTGTTTAACGTGATATTATTACAGGTCATAGTAACATTGCACGGTCACTATAAAACAGATCAGTGCGATGTAAATAGTGAACATTAATTGTTCAAAATTATACCAAATGAGGTACAAAGTTGTTTGTATCACTGAAAGGTCTGTAAAGCCCCATTCACACGACCGTATTTTGCGGGTCAAATCAAATCAAATCGGCTTTATTGGCACATCTGAATAGATATTTGGCATTGCCAAAGCTAGTAAAGTGGTGGTGGTGGTGGGGGGAGTATGGGGGGTTGGAGTCGAGGCGGAGAGTAGGGGGGGGGGTGTGTGTGGCTGATTTGGGGTATAACAGTCCGTGGAGTCTTGTCTTCCTCTTAGTTGGTCCTCTAATTGTCCATATTTGTGGATCTGGGCAGTATTAAGGTTAAATTGTTGTTGCACTTTGTGATGAATGAGTGTGTTTTGGGTTGTAGTTTGGGCACTCTGTCTCTAAAAGGTTCACCATCATTGGACTATATCCTAAGGTGACATGCACACAAACAGGTCTGTGGAAAAACGGTATGACTGACCCACGGATGATATCCACATGCTGCCCGTAGTTCCACAGGCCCATATACAAAACAGACAGGTATAGGACCTGTCCTGTGTGCACAAGCCTGTGATAATACTCAGGTGTGTGTGGGGCCATAGAAAATCATGGGTCAGTGTGCTAGCTGTGAAAAATATAGCTAGGATGCAGAGCAAGCACACACAGTCGAGCTTAAGGCCGGGTTCACACGGAGTATTCTGGTTCGTCATTTGGTCAATTGGTAAATAAATTAATAACTCGGTAAAAGGGGCATAGATTTTCATGGATCCATAGAACTGCGTAATGCTTTACCCTGGTGACAGACTCCCTTGTCTTGATAGTTCACACGTGGAAAACAATCTTTCTCACTGTAGAATGATGGATTTGGAAATTGCCTTATAAATCTGCCTAGGCTGATGAGTAGCAACAATTGGTTCTCTAAAATTTTTGCTGAAGTCTTTCTTCCTTGGCATTGTATTAATATGACTGAAAGTTCCAGACCAGCACACTGCCAAAACTTCTGGTTTTCTGGATTTTACGATCTAACTCATGTTTTTTTAAGCTTTTTTTCAAAAATGTACACAATTGTAAAGTGGAACGAAATTTATTGGATATTTTAAACTTTAACAACTAGAAAACTGAAAAGTGGGGTGTACAAAATTATTCGGCCCCTTTACTTTCAGTGCAGCAAACTCACTCCGTTCAGTTCAGTGAGGATCTCTGAATGATCCAATGTTGTCCTAAATGACTGATGATGATAAATAGAATTCGCCTGTGTGTAACCAAGTCTCAAACATCCCAAGGAGCACTGTGCAAGCAATCATATTGAAATGGAAGGAGTATCAGACCACTGCAAATCTACCAAGACCCGGCCGTCCCTCTAAACTTTCATCTCAAACAAGGAGAAGACTGATCAGAGATGCAGCCAAGATGCCCATGATCACTCTGGATGAACTGCAGAGATCTACAGCGGAGGTGGGAGAGTCTGTCCATAGGACAACAATCAGTCGTACACTGCACAAATCTGGCCTGTATGGAAGAGTGGCAAGAAGAAAGCCATTTCTCAAAGATATCCATAAAAAGTCTCGTTTAAAGTTTGCCACAAGCCACCTGGGAGACACCAAACATAAGGAAGAAGGTGCTCTGGTCAGATGAAACCAAAATCCAACTTTTTGGCCACAATGCAAAACGATATGTTTGGCATAAAAGCAACACAACTCATCACCCTGAACACACCATCCCCACTGTCAGTCATGCTGGGGCCCTGCTTTTCTTCAACAGGAACAAGGAAGATGGTCAAAATTGATGGGAAGATGGATGGATGGAGCCAAATACAGGAGCATTCTGGAAAAAAATCTGTTGGAGTCTGCAAAAGACCTGAGACTGGGACACAGATTTATCTTCCAACAAGACAATGATCCAAAAGGAAGAATGGACAAGAATTTCAGTCTCTTGATGTGCAAAACTAATAGAGACAAACCCCAAGCGACGTGCAGCTGTAATCACAGCAAAAGGTGGCGCTACAAGGTATTAACACAAGGGGGGCAAATAATTTTGCACGCCCCACTTTTCAGTTTTTGTTAAAAAAAATTTTTAAATATCCAATAAATTTTGTTCCACTCCACATTGTGTCCCACTTGTTGTTGATTCTTCCCCCCAAAATAAAATTTGATATCTTTATGTTTGAAGCCTGAAACGTAGCAAGAGGTTGAAAAGCTCAAGGGGGCAAAATACTTTCACAGGGCATTGTATATACAACATTTATAGCTTACATCTTTGTTATTTCTGCAACATGGGAAACCCATTGATGAATAGAATATGGATCTTTGGGCTGGCTCTACATTTCCAAGCCACAGCGATGTGTACAGATCAGATAGCAGACTATGGAGAGTTGTGAGTCCCCTATTAACATGCACAGTCCACTTGTATTTGTAGGGCTTCTATAGTGATTGACGCTCAGTTCGGTAAAACTGCGTGGAGCAATCTGCACAAAGAAACACAAGACTAATATGATCCTAAGTATTTTAATAGGTGAATAATAGTGTATCTGTGATGGAAGGCACTGACATATCCCACTATATAAGGATACAATTCTATACATCACTGACAGGCTTCTATTAAAGAAACATACGCACTACTGTATATACAACCCGTGACAGTATCTAGTCCAGATGTGATCACAGCATTGTTCTTTGTAGAAGTGCATGCACAGAGACACCTAGCCTGTGTGTGTGTGTATATATATATATATATATATATATATATATATACACATACATACACACACAAATATACACACACAGCCTAGGACTATGACATGTCTCTGTGCATGTATATATATATATATATATATATATATATATATATATATATATATATATATATATAGTGTGTGTACCTAGAATACAGCTGTAGGTGCTGTACACAGGACTCAGACACTATGCCCCTTACCGTGTATACGTTCTGACATTAGACATATCTGGACAGTGAATGCTGGTGCCAGGGCTGCGGGCAGACAGCGGGTCTGGTGCTGGGATGCCCCTGTTGGCCGGGAGCCGCCATTGCAGCCTCCTCCGTTGTTTCCAGGCTCCGGCACCTCATCAGCACTTTTTTTTCCATGTGAAACAGAAAGGGAGAGGGAGCTGAGCCGGAAAGTCCTTAAATGGCGCAGGAAGGAACCCCGCCGGAACCGTGCCTTACATGGTCAGCGCCTTACATGGACTCGCCGGCCGGGATTTCCGGAAGGTGGCGGGGGAGGCGGGGAGGAGGTGGTGCCCGTGTACCCGCTGCAGGGTTCCGCTACCGGCTAACCGGGAGGCCCCATGCCCGTTCCCCTATAGCCTGTAGGGTGCTCTGAGCGGGGGTCTCCCCGGGACGGGATTGCCTATAGCTGCCAGCTATTCCATAGGAATACACGGAGTTCCATCCTCAGTCTTCCCCCTTCCTAGTCGACGTCACGGGTCCTCCAGCTTCCCTCCAAATAAGGGCTTCCTGCACTCCATATATGGCCATGTACGTCACGGAGTGGGCGGGCACAGGCAGCTACGAACCCTTTATATAGGAGCGGATCCCGGGGAGCCGCGAGAGATTCCAGCAGGCAGGACTGGGGGAGCCGTGCGGGGGCAGCGACTGCAGAACCGGCGACAACCCCAGCAGCAGCCGCCAGCAACTAAGAGCACAACAACAACAACAATACTCACTATTAGCAGCAGCAGCATTACACACAGTGCACACAGCCCCAGAGCCGGGGAGAGACAAGCTGTCCTCCCCCAGTGTGCATGCACAAGCAGCTTCTCTAGGGATCCCCGAGGACCTCATGGCAGCTGCCAAAGCAGAGATGCTCATCTCACCTCTGCAGATCTCTGACCCGTTCGGTTCATTCCCTCACTCTCCCACCATGGATAACTACCCTAAACTGGAAGAGATGATGCTGCTCAACTCAGGGGGATCCCAGTTCCTGGGCGCTACAGTCCCTGAGGGCAGCGGATTCAACTCCCCCGGGGACGGGGCCGAGAATTTCGATCACCTAGCAGCAGGTAAGCATGGCATGGCCACCTGTCAGAGCACATCTGCATAGAGCTGCACATCTGTATTCTGCGCACAGCCCTGGCTGCTGCCTCTGTGTAGTCTGTGCATGGATTATGGGTAGGGGTCGGGGGATGATGTCTTCTGCATGTGATGCTAGAGCAGGGAATGGCTCCGAATACTAAGCAAGGAGCAGGGAATTCTGTTTGCGTCAGATCATGCAGAGCTTTGTGCCCAGGGCCTTCCAGGAACATTGCAGTGTGGCTGTCAGTGATGAGCTATGCCTAGAACTGTCAGGCTTGTGCACAGTGTGAACAGCACACATCATGGCTGGTCAGATCTAATCAGTGCTCTTGTTTACTTGTCTATTACAGATGCCTTCTCTGAAATGTCTCTGAACGCTGAGAAATCTGCCATCGAGACCAGCTATGCCAACCAGACCACCAGGCTGCCATCTCTGACATACACTGGTCGCTTCTCTCTGGAGCCTGCTCCTAACAGCAGTAACACCTTATGGCCAGAGCCTCTCTTCAGCCTTGTCAGTGGACTGGTGGGGATGGCCAATCCACCCACCACCTCAACACCTTCATCTTCACCGTCCTCCTCAGCATCTTCTTCTTCTTCCCAGAGTCCTCCTCTCAGCTGCTCAGTACAGTCAAGTGACAGCAGCCCAATTTATTCTGCAGCACCAACATTTCCTAACTCAAGCACAGACATCTTCCCTGACCAGTCATCTCAGTCTTTTCAGAATGCTTCTACTTCTTCAATACAGTATCCACCTCCTGCATATCCTGTCACAAAGACCAGTTTCCAGGTGCCAATGATCCCAGACTACCTGTTTCCACAGCAACAGGGAGATGTCAGCCTGGTAACTCCAGAGCAGAAACCTTTCCAAGCAATTGAGAGCAGACCCCATCAGCCTTCTCTTACGCCCCTTTCTACCATCAAGGCCTTTGCTACCCAGACTGTTTCACAAGAACTCAAGAGTATCAGTAACAACAGTACTTATCAATCTCAGCTCATCAAGCCAAGCAGAATGAGGAAATACCCCAATCGCCCCAGTAAGACCCCTCCTCACGAGAGACCTTATGCTTGCCCTGTTGAGTCTTGTGACAGAAGGTTCTCCAGATCTGATGAACTGACAAGGCACATCCGAATTCACACTGGGCAAAAGCCCTTCCAGTGTCGTATCTGCATGCGGAATTTCAGCAGGAGTGACCATTTAACAACTCATATCCGTACACATACAGGGGAGAAGCCATTTGCCTGTGACATTTGTGGTAGGAAATTTGCAAGAAGTGATGAAAGAAAGAGGCACACTAAAATTCACTTGAGGCAAAAGGACAAAAAGACTGATAAAGCAACACCAGTATCTGTTGCTTCTCCCATTTCTTCCTTCTCCCCATCCGCTTCAACTTCTTACCCATCTCCAGTGCCAACATCTTACTCCTCCCCAGTGTCTTCTTCCTACCCATCACCAGTCCACAGTTCTTTCCCATCTCCTTCCACAGCAGTTACATACCCATCTGTTACCACAACCTTCCAGGTTCAAGGTATTACTAGCTTCCCGTCTTCAGTAGTCACCAATTCCTTCAGTTCACCTGTGTCCTCAGCACTTTCTGATATGTCAGTAACATATTCTCCCAGGACAATTGAAATCTGTTGAGAATATGATAGGACATGTGCAAAAGATGAATAGGCACAAACTGAAGACTTCCAAAGCTTGGTCTTGGAGTGGGAAGTTATTGATGACAGACTGTCTATTACAAAGAAAGGCCATCGTAAACCGATAAGCTTCAAATGCCTAAGAAACTGCCATTTTAATTTCCCATTGTTTTCAAAGACTTAATTTGCATGACTAATTGAAATTATTTCAACATGATCCTTTTAAAGATCAACTTTTATTTGCATAAAGGGATTTTTACTATATACATAATGTATATTGTATACGTGCAAAGTTTTTGTTTACGTTTTTTATGCTTTTAGTTTGTTTTTTTGGTACTCTTGATGTGATTTTTTTTCCCCCCTTTGCATATTCACGTGGTATTATTTGAAATGAATAGGGACGCCGTTTGTAAATGGTATCTTAGTGATAATGCTACCATGGCTTCAACTTATTTGAGGATCAGCACTTATGTATTCGAGCATGTGTAAAAGTAACGTTTTGTTTATCCTTATTACGTTCTTTTGTTTGGTTTTTGTAAATATCATCAGATGGTACTCTCACATATGTCAAAAAAAAAAGTTTTATCTAGTTTCCAGTAACTTGGTGCCTTTTTGTGAAGCCTTGCTGATGTCTTGACACGTGCATTTGCGTGTATTGATGCATTGCATCTAGCCTTAAGGTGAAAGGGAATTCTTAAAAGAATGTAAAAAAAAAAAAAAAAAAAAAGACCTGAAAAGGTACAGAGAGGAAACTGAAGCACAGCTTCATTTATGTAGAATGTAAGCAAAAACTCAAAGTCTATTTTTGTAATTCAAATGTAAATTTATAAATATATATTCAAGAGATGGAATGTTGTAGTTACCTACTGAGTAGGCATGGATTTTGTATGTTATAAACATGCAGTTCATTATTTTGTGGTTTTTATTTTTACTTTATATTTGTGTTTGTTTAAACAAAGTGACTGTTTGGCTTAAAACACATTGAATGCGCTTTACTGCCAATGGGATATTTGGTGTACAACATATCCTCAGAAAAAATAAAATATTGAAAATATTTTATTCCTTTAGTCAATGCGTTTTATTGTATTAAGTTTTTACTCCTGGTGGATCGGGGACTCTTAATGCCACCCGGTAACCTTTTCCCAGGCAAATGGGAGATGACAACATACAGGGGTTCATACAAAGTTAGCACGTGTATGTATGATGTGTGGTTATAACTAGCTTCCTAAGCAGAGGGATTGCACTGGTGGGGTCCATAGTCTGTATACTGGTGTTGTATTCTGATCAGATAGACTAAATCCTAGGCCTTAGGATGTTACTGCAGCTTGTCAATTCCAAGCTGTACTAACTTCACTGCAAATATTTCAAAAATATAGACATTGAATATGGACGGATTTTGCATTATATTTGATATTACCCACTATACTATATGACAAGCACTAACTTACACAACTATTACATATGCCACGCAAAATGAGCCAATTCACACATGTAAATGTGCCTTCCCTTTAAGTCTTTCCTACTCCTTTACAGTTTCCAAATAATGTGCCCCAGCCAGGTTATAATCTAAACTAGAGCACAAATATTACGTATTGGATGAGACTGGTCATCGCAAATATTTCACTACATAAAATTTTATTAGCTCTCCATTTATTGCAGCCTCCTAGCAGGAAGGAAAATAAGTCACCCCCTCAAGAAAGCGCAGCAACTACTTATTAGCTCTTACATTAACATATGTGTGCAATAAGTACAACAGACGACCGTGTCCCTCAAGCCATACGCTGCCACAAGTTCACTACTGACGATCGTCAGAACTGTATTAGTTTTTGTCTATTCCGATGCTTAGAGACCTTGCACTATGATGCTTTCTATCCTGCAATATAGTGCCGTATATTAATAATAATTCTATCCACTTGATAGGTAGCAAGTCAATCTTCTGCTCTCTGTTATCAGCCAAGTTAGTCTGCAGAGAGGATGATTCTTGTTTTATCACTTACAGCATCTCTAGCAGGGAGAGTCTCTAGAAACTTTTACATATATTGCATTTTATCTTGGTGGTCCTGCAAGCATTGTCACTAGTCATGGCAGCCTTTTGAGAACGCACACACGTACACATTTTATATCATTGTGAATTCTTCCTAATGCCTCATCAGAAGATTATAAAATAGACAATAATAACCATAATTATATGTTAAATTATGTAGACGCTTCCCTAAAGTGAAATAGTATGGAAGTGTGATTATCCAAAAATTAGAGGAGGGCTACAGGTATTAAAAGGGAGTCTGTCATCAATAAATTTATTACAAAGCTAATCCCAGTACCTTGTAGAGGGGATTCTACAGATTCCAACTAGGTCTCTGTTATTCAGCTTTGAGCTTTTTCATACAAATCCCTGTCTATATACAAATGCAGAGAAAGTGCTTTGGAGGTGTCCTAGTCTGATTCCTTGGGTATGCCACTCCCTCATCTGCGTATGAATAAAACAACAACTTGCATGAAAATAAGGCTCCTACTGTAGAATCACCTCTACATGGTACTGTGATGAGGCATGGAACCATTTTACTGCTGACAGACTCCTTTTTATATAGTGTTCAGTACATCAAAAACAGTACAAAACATAACATTGCAGTGGACTTTAACAGCCCTGGACCAAAAACAAAGCAAATTATGAAACTATTTAAAAAGTAATGAAGAATATATGATAAAATCATAGACCACTTCAAGTTTATCTGACACATTCACACATATTCATGATGTATAAGACAATATGGAAGATTTACTAAATATTAGGCAGCATGAACTTAGACCAGACAGTAGAAGTACCAAACTTATCACAATGGCACTGAGCAATAGATGGTTGGTGCACTGTGCGAGATCAGGGGTCAGCAACCTTTGGTACTCCAGCTGCTGTGAAACTATAACTCCCAACATGCTCCATTCACTTCCATGGGAGTTCCAAGAACAGCAGAGCAAGTATGCATGCTGGGAGTTGTAGTTTTACAACAGCTGGAGTGCCGAAGGTTGCCTATCCCTGTGCTAGATGTTAGACACATTTTTTTCCTGCCTTTTGCTTAATGCTGGCTTACTTTATAACACTAACTCCCAAAAAACTAGTGGATACCCTTATTGAATATTTTATGACATCAACTAACCGCTCTCATTTTGTTGAGGCACATCTAAAACCATTAATATACTGTATGAGGCAAATGAAATTCGTAATTTAGTAAATAATAGTAAATCTGCTCTAATATTTTCAATAAAAACTCAACATGTATAAAAAAAAAAATACTGCTGCTGGCTGCATAATGTAAAATAATACTTTTGCAATGTTTTCTATGTACTGGATCATTGGGTCTCTTGCCACATAGGAATTTTAGGCATCTCCTGTGCGCGAAGAGACATTGGACTGGCACCGGGATAGGTGAGAACACCCATTGTGAGCAACACTAAATATACCGTATTTTTCGGACTATAAGACGCACCTAGGTTTTAGAGGAGGAAAATAGGGAAAAAATTTTTTGAAGCAAAAACAAGTAAAATATTTAATATATGGGAGTTGTAGTTTTGCAACAGCTGCAAGGCCACATTGACAGGTGACCCTGCAGCTGTACGGGGATGCATAGAGTGTTTTTTTTTGCGGGGCCAGATGTACTTTTTAGTTATACCATTTTGGGGAATGTCTATTTCTTAGATCACCTTGTATTGAAAAAAAACAGGAGGTGATTTAGAACTTTTATTTATTTCATATTTTTAAAGCTTTTTTTTTTTTTTTTTTTTACTATTTTATTCCCCCCCGGGGGCTTGAACCTGCGGTCACTTGATTGCAAGTCCCATAGACGGCAATACAACTGTATTGCCGTCTATGGGACATTCTGTATATTAGTATTACGGCTGGTCATAGAGACCAGCGGCAATACTAATATATAGCAGTGACAGGCCTGGGAGCCTCATTAGGCTCCCGGCTCTCACCCGAACAGGTCGGCTCCTGCGATATCGCCGCGCAGGAGCCGGCCTGCAACTTCACAGGTACGGGGCCGGTGGGGACCGGCCCCGGGGGAGAAGGGGCCACTGATACTGACCCGGCATCCGCTGTACTAGAGAGGGATAGACGCTGGCACAGGTGCCGGGGCCTGAGACATCGCTGCGCTCCTCTGCCCTGCCTGAAGCCAGCGGCGGGGGGACGGAGGAGCGGAATAGCATCACTCCTGCTGCTGCTGGCTTCATGCAGGGCAGAGGAGCGCAGCGATGTCTCAGGCCCCGGCGTCTATCACTTGCCTCTCTATTACAGCGGATGCCAGGCGCCACATTCAGACTATAAGACGCACCCTTCTTTTCCCCCCAAATTTTATAGTCCGAAAAATACGGTATTTTAATTCCTTGGAAAACCCTTTTTTTTTTTTATTTCTCAATGTTTATATAATATATAAGTATAAAACACACACATACTTATACATATATATATATATATATATATATATATCTCATTATATCAAGTAGAAACATGTTTACAGCTCAGGGCTCGTTCACATCTGCGCCCGGTCTCCGTTCTGCAGGTTTCCGCTTCCTGCACAAAACAGGGTCAGAAGACAGAAACCTGCCGGCATGTTTCAAGCCCATTCAAATGAAAAGTCTCTGGCTGTGTGCGCCAGTAAGCGTTTTATGCTCTCCGCGGCGAAACCGTTTTTTTAAAATCAGACACAGAGTTGGACATGCAGTACTCTGTGTCTGGTTTAAAAATAAAAACAGTTTAGCCACACAGTGCATAAAACGCTTACCGGCGCTCACGGCCAGACTCTGCATGACAGGTTTCCGTCTTCTGCATGCAGAAGACGGAAACCTGAAAACGGAGATCGAACGCTGGTGTGAACCCAGCGTCAAGTTGTTTTTATGAACTGCAGCCCTACATAAAACAGATATAGAAGCAATATAGAAAAGAAAGCCTTTTTTTTTTTTCAAACAGTTGCCAATGGCTAGTGACTCCGTTACATTATAGATACTTTACCATTTAACCCCCCCCCCCCCAGTCTGGACCTTTTCTGTAGCTAAGAAACTAATGAGCAAATCACTTCTATTCTGCATCATCTGCCAGTACGTGTGCTTTAATGTAGTGTAATCTACAGTACAATTTGGGGTAGAACGGCTCTTTAGGTAATTCATGCCATTAATGAATCAAGCACAATTTATTTCATATTATCAAATGGTTTCATGGTTCCCGTTATACTAATAGCAATGTCATTATATATTAAAATCCTAATTAGATATCATTTTATAAGCAGTTATGCCAGGCAAATGATTTCCATACTCTATGACTCACCTGTGCTCAACACAGATGACCTTAACTCCTATCTAGATCTATCTGTACAAGGGTAAGATCACACAGTCGGGTTTTGTTTAGGCAATTTATGAAGCCAAAACCAGGGGTGGATTGAACAAAAACGAGAAGTACCATCAGACCTTTATGATCCGCACCTAGTCTCGGCTTCAAAATTTGCATGAACAAAACCTTTACCCTCAACCTCCCGCTCACCCTCTGTAGCCAGTAGCTGACAATGGCCATACGCTTGTAGTGCAACGTCCCCTACAACAGTATGCAGCGACTGCTCACCGCCATAGTGGTGGATGCAGAGATGGCCATGCCATGTTTGCTCTCATCAGAATGACTGGATGGTTGTTGTCTATTTATTAACAGCACAATTCAGACTAGTTTAAGCAAGACATCAATCCGTTTGGATGGAAATCTATAAAGCACTACAGGGCGGCTTACATGAGCTGAAGTGGATTCTGGAGTGTGTAATGTTTCTATAATGACACTTTGTTTTAGTTAATATTTTCCATTTATTTAGAATAAAAAGCTCCATTTTCCTTTACAAGATTGTTTTTGAAGTCTGTGTCCCATTTTAGTATTAATTTAACCAATTATAGGACTGGAGTGGTCCCAGAAATAAGGTTTCCTACGGTAACAATTGTAAATGGGAACACAGACCAAATGGGTTCATTTTTTGGGAATCACGGAGCTGAGTTCACACGGAGATTTTTGGACCGGATTTTGATGTGGAAGCCACCTCAGAATCCAGCTTCAAAAAATGCCTCCTGTGACTAGCCGCGACTGGATGCCGGTGCAGTGCACCAGTCGCGGCATTCCACTCCGGGTTAGGCCCAAATAAATAGTCCTAGTTGGGAGGGAGTCTCGCACCACGGACATCGTGGCAGGTTCAGCCGTGGAATCCGCGTCAAGATAGGACAGCTTGCTTCTGCGAGTGGGAAAAAAAATGCTGGAGGAAAAAAGAAGTGAATGGCTCCCACTGAAGTCAATGAGAGGCATTTTTGAGGCAGATTCCGGGTCAAAATCCGGTCCAAAAAGCTCCGTGTGAACTGACGTCTAAGTGTATGTTCATACTGAGGAAATTGGAGCTGATTTTGAGGCAGATGCAGTCTCAAAATTAGCTCCAAATTTTGCCTAAAATCACCTTTGTATTCATTTCAGATATTTTTTCAGCTAGCATAGAAAAAAAAATGAGCATACTGCTCGGTTCTGCCTGAAAATCCCATTGAAATGAGAGGGAGGCAGATTTGAGAGCATTTTCCAGAAACTGCATCAAAATCAGCTTCATATTGTTGAAGCAGATACTTTCAGCTTGACCAAATTTCTCCATGTGAACATACCTTTAAACATCCTAAACAAGATAACACACAATATTCTGTGTATTGGAGATAAAAATTCAGTGGCCTTTGACCTGACTGGACAGAAGAAAGCCCTGATAACTGAGAACTTACAGAGAACTCTATTGGGGGGGCTTTTTTTGGAGGCTGATTTTGAGGCGGATTCCGGTGTGAACTCAGCTTAAGCATAGAAAGAGAAAGTTTATACTCTATAAATATTTCCTCAATCTGTTCAGCTCCTCTTGCTCTATAACATGCCACCTGTAACTTAGAAGTTCATTGTAAAAAGTTTCCTCTGAAGTTAGGCAGGAAGATCAAAGCAAGTGTTATCTCTAGTGCAATGAGCACGAATTTCTGGAGTTAGAAGTAAATGCTTAGTGTTTCTCATTCACATGCTAGTGACTCATCTAAAATAAATAAAAAAAACAGATTTATGTTAACTAACGGCTTTAAAAGATTATGTATTTTTAAGCATTTTCGACATCTGCTATTTTCATTAGTGATGAGTAATTTGTGTTATTTCACAAAAAGAGTAGTGGATCTAAAGCATAGGGTTCCAGTAAAAGCCAAGAGAGAATTAAAAGTAATGTCTCTTTCTTAAAGGAAAACGTATCCTATGTCATATCTTAACCCCTTCCCAACACCTGTCATAACAGTTATGGTGGATGTCGGGTATTTAAAGGGGTGGTACAGGCAAAACTTTTAAAGTTTAAAATAAATATATACATACTCCGCTGTCCCTGTTGCTCCAGTGTTGTCCCACATCTCCTACTTCATCTGCTCTGCTGGCGTTGTGCTGAAGCCGCGGATTGGCCTCAGTGGACATGTGACTGCTGAGGCCAATCAGTGGCCTAAGGAAAAGGACCCGTGATGTCACATGTAGTGACATTCAGGCCCTTTGCTGATTGGTCTTAGCGGTCACGTGGCTTCAGCACAATGCTGGAAGATGCTGCTGGAGCAGATTAAGCGGGAGGCACAGAAGGGCACTGGAGCATCGGGGACAGGTATGTTTTTTTTTCCCTCACTGCCCCTCACTAGAGACCAATCTCATGATTGCAGGCCACCAAGATCTGATGAAGGGGTGCATCCTTTTTGTACGCTATCATACCCCAAAATGCCCACCTAATATTACAGAGCCAAAATAGCACATCAGGCACCAAAACTAACAGCACTTATTGCTCAGGAATGGTGGGATCAAGAGAAAAAAATAATATCACAACTGTGCTGGAATCGTCCAGCAGTGACTATTAACAGATGCTTAAAACTGGTGGAGGTGGTAAAAGGCCCTCTTTTATGTCCCTTCTGGGAACCATTATTCACCAGAGTCCAGTGGGCAGGGAAGTGTCAGGCTCTTGACTGACCACTGTATTGTGACACAGGGGACTGCTAGGGCCATCATTCAAAATGAGAGGAGAGGGCAGTCTGCATTACGGCGAGTGAGCAATTATAACTTCATTTTTTAGCCATGCATTGAGTATTTTTGGCAACATAGGAATCAATGTTCTCTAGATTTCATATCTATTGGTGTTAGTGCTTTGGGGTGTGGGTCGAAATCAGTTACATTTCATTTATGAATGACCTGAAGATAGATTGATCCAGGTGACCTTAACGCAATGGAGTTTTTCCTTGTGAACTGGCGCCTCCGTTTTCAAGATATTGTTGATTTTGTCATTCTGCGGATGAGCTCTTTGGAGCATTGAGGGCATTGTTGTTGCCCCAAGGAGGTAAGCAGCTATGTCGTCATTGCTCCAAAGACTTCATCTGCATGTTGACAAAACTCATCACTTTTCCCCCAAGGGTAGGTTCACATGTGACCAATGGGACTATACTATAGTCCTAATAAGCTATGGCAGGCTCCTAGGTACTTGACATGCTGGGACATTTAGTCCGAAAAGACAGGCTTCAGCCCACTGATATAGAAAAACCAAATATGATATTTTTTTTTCTGTTCAGACATTCTGTAATAATTACAGATGAAACAGATTTCATGAATAGTTGTGCCCATCATCTTTTATATGCTGGATACACCATTTGTATCATGGTGCCACGTTGGGTCTAGCTGTAACCTTGCCATGAAGATACTGTCAGTGTTGTCCTATTATGGAGAATGCAGATGTTCTACATTATTTTCTGTGAGCCAGATTGATGCGTCTCCCATAAAGAATGCATCTTTAGCCAATACTATGATCTGGATCCTAAACAGCACTGGCTGAACCCATCCTGGGAATCATATTTTAACATATTTAATTATATATCTTATCTCTTATTTATCCATGCAGTGGTTTTCCGGTTTTGCATTCGGGAAACTTTTTACAGTGCCATATGTTTGTTCTTGTAAGTAGATTGTGTGAAGGATTTTTTTTTTCGTTTCATAAACATACTCATCAAGTAAGCATTGTTAGAACAAACCCTTTCCATGCCGTGTTATTGTATGGGGTGGATTCATCACGCTGTGTTATTATAGACAAGTGATGAATCAGTCCCCTAGAGGAACATGTAAGTAAATCAAGGCTCTGCAAGTCAATACAAAAATAGACACATCTGCATCTCGGATTGCCCATCCAAAAAAATTTTCACAATTTACATATTCCAAAAGACAGACAAAAATAGAAAAATATATAGATTAAAATCTCTTCAAATCTGTGAAGATTTTCCATGCAAACTCCTGTTAATGCTAACGCCCCACATAGCGGGCCACAGGCAAAAAGCAATGAGGGATAAACCACAGTGGAAATGCATTGCGCTTTTTCCCACACCGCTTTTCACAGAGAGTCCACAGAGCTCTTCCTCTGCAGACATTCTGCTTCCATTACATCTATAGGGAAAACGCCAGCGTTTCCGTAGGTATAATTGACATGCTGGAATTTACAACGGTTTTTTGAAATCGCAACATTCCCGCTTCAGATATTTTTCTGCAGTGCGTGGAAGGGATTGGGCAGAATCCCATCCACTTTGTGGTTACTGTAAAATGCTGTGGTTTTTGTCGCAGTGTTTCCGCCGCTGCAAAATTGTGGCATTTACGCTATGTGGGGCCCCAGCATAAGGCTGCTTTCACACTGTGCTTTTTTTTTTTTATTGAATAAACTATACCAGAAAGGCTAAAGCCCCACGTGACGTTCAAGAGCAAAAACGCACTGTGAGAAAAACTGTGGAAGCAACAAAGTTCTTTCTGTTTCAAATATACCTATGGGGAAACCAAAGGCGTTTCCGTAGGTATAATGGACTATATATAATATAATAATGTATATATAACTGTTCCGGTTTTGGAAATTGCAGCGTGTGTGCAGAGTGGTTTTTACCACAAAGTGGGCATGGGATTCAATAGAACACCATCCATTTTCCTCTGATTGTAAAACGGTGCAATTTTTTCTGCAGTGTTTATGTCACGTGGGGCCCCAGCTTAAGGCCCCACGGGCCGGAAACTCGGCACTAGAGCGCTGTGGGAACAACCGTGGCGTGAACGCATTGTGGTTTTTCCCACATCGCTTAGAACAGAAAGTTCACTGAGTTTTCCTCCGTAGACTTTCTGTTACAATTCCATCAATGGAAAGTTGCTGGCATTTCTGTAGATATAATTGACATGCTGCGTTTTTCAAAACCGCAACGCTGCAATTTTTTCAGCAAAGTGGGCATAGGATTCCAATGAATCCTATCCACTTTGCAAGTACTGTAAAGCGTTGTGATTTTTCCCAACGCTGCAAATCACAGCGTTTCCGGCCCGTGGGGCCCCGGCCTAAAAGAGGTTTTCAATTGCCATTGAAATATAGATCAACATGCTAGGGATAATAAAATAAGCATATGGAAGGTGGACATAGCACAGTAATGTTCCTGACATTGCAATAAAAAACAAAAAAACATCAAAATTCTAAAATCAGGGCAATTGGCCCTTTTGAGTGGGTAAAATAGGAAAATAAATAAACATTGTGAATTTTTACTACTTTATCTTACCTGTGACCTGTCAGAGCTTCTAATTGTATTTTAAAATCCGCAGGTCTGAAAACTTTGGGGCATACTTCTGAAAAGCGGTGGAGTTTTCAACTTGTGACATAACCAGTTTCCTCCCTGTCAGAGGCAGGTTGGCTAAAATCAGCAATAAATTGTTAGGTCAAACCAAACCAATGTATCTCAACCCATAGGTCCGTTGTGTTTGTGATATGGTGAGGAAGAGGGATACTGGTGTTAACCACAGCCACACCCGGATTTTCAGGTTTTTAACCTGTAACCTCATTCTGATTGCACCATAAGTGGTTAATGAGAACAAGGAAAGCATCCTGCCAGGGAATCAAAGCATCCGGCTGGGTACATAATAGTGAGTGAGCACTTCAAAACAGAATCCCATTGAATTCAATGGGTTCCGTCTTAAGCGCGCTACACATTGAAATCAATGGGAGACTTTTTAACCCATTGATTTCAACGTGTTACGTGCTTTAAACAGAACCTATTGAAGTCAATGGGATTCTGTTTTGAAGCGCTCACTCTGACACATGTTTATGTGTAAGAATGAGCTCAGCAGGGGCCACACGGTGGCTCAGTGGTTAGCACTGCAGCGTTGTAGTCCTGGTGTTCAAATCCCGCCAAGGGCAGAAAAACCATCTGCAAGGAGTTTGTATGTTCTCCCCGTGTTTGCATAGATTTCCATCCCATATTCCAAATGGGCTCACAATCTACATAAAAAAAAAAAAAAAAAAAAAAAAAGTGAGCTCAGCGTTACTCCGTGGGAACGGGCCCTAATAGCCACTGTGTAAGGTCCTGTTCTGACGTTGGAAAATGAAGCGGTATTTGAGGCTATCCACCTTAGATTCTTCTTCATTTTCCACTTCTGCAGCAGAATGCTGACGCAGTGCTTTTTGCCACTTATATGGCTCAGACGAATGGTTCTGATTAGTGGGTTGTCTTGAGCCACAGATTCCACAGCAAGGTTGAGCAAGACACTTACTTTTTCACAGTCCTACTGTGATTTCTGTCTCCTATTGAAAACAAATGGAGGTAGAATCTGCTGCTGTTTTTGGGAAGGAATCCGATACAAAATCAGTGTCAGATTCCACAGTTTGAACAGGGCCTTATGCTTCATTTCCACTGTGGTATCACTGCTAGGAAACTGAGCACTTATAATAAAAATAATGCTAATTTCTATGAGTCTGTTGTTGAGGAATCCTTCTATTAAATATGAATTATTATATGAGTGGAAAACCCATTATGGCCAGGGATACACACTGCATACTTACAATCGGTTAGCCACTGCAAAATCCTATCCAAACCCACAGCACAGGTTTCAAACATGCACAATGTCAATTATTTCTGTGTGTTCACACATGGCTTTCAACATTTACAATGCAAAGGTTAAAAGCTGGGGCCTGCCGCCTGGGAATGGTGGCTGTCCCCATTGGGATGTGGGATGTGTTCTCTACTGATTTTCGGTTGCAGAAATATCAGCAGTGGATTTGGTTGAATTTTGGCACAGAAAAATAAATGCCCAAAATGAGGTAGAGTAGTCACTGTGTGTATGCCACTATTTAACCCTTTACATTGAAAAAGTGGAAAGCTGTTGTGAAAAACCTGCAGAATATACTGACTCTGCCTAATATTAGAAATGAGAATTCATGGATTTCCCCTCAGCACTTAAAGGGGTTGTGCAGTTACACAGAAGAAGAGATAAGTGTCACATTCCTGGGGATCTAACCACTGAGTCCCCAACGGTCAGGAGAATGGGGGACTACAAGTCCTCCTGCATAATTTCTGTGAATGATACACCAGTGCACTTGTGTGACCGGTGTTCTATTCACTTCATAGGAACTAAGGCCGGGTTCACATCTGCATTCGATATTCCATTTGGGGGTCCCCAAGCGGACTCCCCAAATGGAATACCGAACGCATTAAAAAGTGGTGAGCAATGAAAGAACATGGACCCCATAGACTATACTGAGGTCCATGTGTTTTCCGCATAAATCATATGGAGAGAAAAGTGCTGCTTGCAGTATTTTTCTCGCCACGTTTTGTGTGGAAACCACACGAATCCCATTATAGTCTATGGGCTCCATGTGGTTTCTTAATTAACCGCTTTTTAAAGGGATCCATTGCCTCCATCTTCGTCAGCAGCGTCCTTTTCATCTTCTTCTTCCGGCACAGGTTTCAGACTTCTAGGCCTTGGGCAGAGCAGACTGAGCATGTCCACAGGCCACAAGAAAATGGCCACTTACACAGTTGTAAGCGGCCATTTTTTTGTGGCCTGTGGGCATGCGCAGTCTGCTCTGCCCGAAGCCTAGAAGTCTGAAACCAGTGCCGAAAGAAGAGGATGCTGCTTACGAAGATGGAGGCGGCGCTGGAGAGAGTTCTCTTGCAGCATTGGGGACGCCCCCAGTGCTGTGAGAGAACTCATTTGCACACCGACAAACACCGGCATGCCTATGGAAAGGCGGCGCGGAGAAGACAACGAAAGGTAGGAGAAGAATAGCCTTTCTTAAGGTTACTCAGGAAAAAAAAAAGTGTTTGAAAGATAGGATCCCTTTAATGCAGTCGGTATTCCGCTCGGGGGGGGGGGGGGGGGTTCTCAAGCGGACTCCCTGAACGGAATACCGAACACAGAAGTGAATCGGCACTAAAGAGAATGAATGACAGCAAGCAGAGATCTAGCAAGGCCTGAGGAATGGATACAGAAAGTATATTGGAACGTGGTATCACTTTTTATTAAATAAGCAATTATATATGTCTCTTAAGATTGCTATTAAAATGGACAACCCCTTTAACGCTAGGTTCACACTAGCATTTGGGTCCATATGGGGACCCGAAAGATGGAGACTCTGCTTAAACAGCAGTTAATGGGGTCCACCAGTTTTATAGGGAAACCGGCAGAGGGAAACGTCCTCCTTGCAGGACTTTTCTCTCTGCTGATTTAAGGCAAAGTCTGTGGTGGGGTCTGCTACGGAGATGCACATGTGAATCCAACCTAAGACTGTAGAAAGTAGGCATGGGAAGAGTTGTAACCAAATTCCTGCATGAGCCAATCTAATTGCAATCAATCAGACAGTGTTTTACCTTCTTATAAGACCACAACAGTGCTGTGATTGGTCGCCCTGAGCCAATCTAATTGCAATCAATCAGTGTTTTACCTTCTTATAAGACTAGAGCAGTGCTGTGATTGGTCGCTGCCAGTGCCTGCACCAGTCTATAGGGCAGCAGGACACACAGACAGGCAGACACTGCTCCCCGAGCTGTCAGCACTGGCTCTATAGATATGCTGCAGCCTGCCAGTGTAAAAATAATTACTGTCATCTGATCCCGCTCACCCAGAGCCAAGAGCCAGCGGAAATGTCACTCCCTCATTCCAGACAGGAACCGCCAGCCCCGCTCCATATTGGGCGCTTCCTGGCCGCCATGGTCGGAACTTCCGCTGCCCATACATGGCGCTCGCTTCCCGCACACTTGGCTCTCAGTGCAGAGGTTACATACGGCGGCTCACACTCAGGACACGTCCCTGTACAGTGCTGAGCGGCAGCCAATTCCAGTGTGTGCAGTGTGAGGGAGCCGCACATTACAGCCCGTCATAATAATAATAATAGGAAACTTCCTCACAGCCCCGAGCTCAGGAGTCTCCTACTGGACTATACACAGGCGAGCTCCTATACATAGCCAGACATTTACCTATACACGGGCGAGCTCCTATACATAGCCAGACATATACCTGTACACAGGCGAGCTCCTATACATAGCCAGACATATACCTATACACGGGCGAGCTCCTATACATAGCCAGACATATACCTATACACGGGCGAGCTCCTATACATAGCCAGACATATACCTATACACGGGCGAGCTCCTATACATAGCCAGACATATACCTATACACGGGCGAGCTCCTATAGCTAACTAGACATATACCTATACACAGGCGAGCTCCTATACATAGCCAGACATTTACCTATACACGGGCGAGCTCCTATACATAGCCAGACATATACCTATACACAGGCGAGCTCCTATACATAGCCAGACATATACCTATACACAGGCGAGCTCCTATACATAGCCAGACATATACCTATACACAGGCGAGCTCCTATAGCTAACTAGACATATACCTATACACAGGCGAGCTCCTATACATAGCCAGACATTTACCTATACACGGGCGAGCTCCTATACATAGCCAGACATATACCTATACACAGGCGAGCTCCTATACATAGCCAGACATATACCTATACACGGGCGAGCTCCTATAGCTAACTAGAAATATACCTATACACGGGCGAGCTCCTATACATAGCCAGACATTTACCTATACACGGGCGAGCTCCTATACATAGCCAGACATATACCTATACACAGGCGAGCTCCTATACATAGCCAGACATATACCTATACACGGGCGAGCTCCTATACATAGCCAGACATTTACCTATACACGGGCGAGCTCCTATACATAGCCAGACATATACCTATACACAGGCGAGCTCCTATACATAGCCAGACATATACCTATACACAGGCGAGCTCCTATAGCTAACTAGACATATACCTATACACAGGCGAGCTCCTATACATAGCCAGACATTTACCTATACACGGGCGAGCTCCTATACATAGCCAGACATTTACCTATACACGGGCGAGCTCCTATACATAGCCAGACATATACCTATACACAGGCGAGCTCCTATAGCTAACTAGACATATACCTATACACAGGCGAGCTCCTATACATAGCCAGACATATACCTGTGCACAGGCGAGCTCCTATACATAGCCAGACATTTACCTATACACGGGCGAGCTCCTATACATAGCCAGACATATACCTATACACGGGCGAGCTCCTATACATAGCCAGACATATACCTATACACGGGCGAGCTCCTATACATAGCCAGACATATACCTATACACGGGCGAGCTCCTATACATAGCCAGACATATACCTATACACGGGCGAGCTCCTATACATAGCCAGACATATACCTATACACGGGCGAGCTCCTATACATAGCCAGACATATACCTATACACGGGCGAGCTCCTATACATAGCCAGACATATACCTATACACGGGCGAGCTCCTATACATAGCCAGACATTTACCTATACACGGGCGAGCTCCTATACATAGCCAGACATATACCTATACACGGGCGAGCTCCTATACATAGCCAGACATTTACCTATACACGGGCGAGCTCCTATACATAGCCAGACATATACCTATACACGGGCGAGCTCCTATACATAGCCAGACATATACCTATACACGGGCGAGCTCCTATACATAGCCAGACATATACCTATACACGGGCGAGCTCCTATACATAGCCAGACATTTACCTATACACGGGCGAGCTCCTATACATAGCCAGACATATACCTATACACGGGCGAGCTCCTATACATAGCCAGACATTTACCTATACACGGGCGAGCTCCTATACATAGCCAGACATATACCTATACACGGGCGAGCTCCTATACATAGCCAGACATATACCTATACACGGGCGAGCTCCTATACATAGCCAGACATATACCTATACACGGGCGAGCTCCTATACATAGCCAGACATATACCTGTACACAGGCGAGCTCCTATACATAGCTAGACATATACCTATACACGGGCAAGCTCCTATACATAGCCAGACATATACCTATACACGGGCGAGCTCCTATACATAGCCAGACATATACCTATACACGGGCGAGCTCCTATACATAGCCAGACATATACCTGTACATGGGCGAGCTCCTATACATAGCCAGACATATACCTATACACAGGGAGCTCCTATACATAGCCAGACATATACCTGTACATGTGCGAGCTCCTATACATAGCCAGACATATACCTATACACGGGCGAGCTCCTATACATAGCCAGACATATACCTGTACACAGGCGAGCTCCTATACATAGCCAGACATATACCTATACATGGGCGAGCTCCTATACATAGCCAGACATATACCTATACACGGGCGAGCTCCTATACATAGCCAGACATATACCTGTACACAGGCGAGCTCCTATACATAGCCAGACATATACCTATACACGGGCGAGCTCCTATACATAGCCAGACATATACCTGTACACGGGCGAGCTCCTATACATAGCCAGACATATACCTGTACACAGGCGAGCTCCTATACATAGCCAGACATATACCTATACACGGGCAAGCTCCTATACATAGCCAGACATATACCTATACACGGGCGAGCTCCTATACATAGCCAGACATATACCTATACACAGGCGAGCTCCTATACATAGCCAGACATATACCTATACACAGGCGAGCTCCTATACATAGCCAGACATTTACCTATACACGGGCGAGCTCCTATACATAGCCAGACATATACCTATACACGGGCGAGCTCCTATACATAGCCAGACATATACCTATACACGGGCGAGCTCCTATACATAGCCAGACATATACCTGTACACAGGCGAGCTCCTATACATAGCCAGACATATACCTGTACACGGGCGAGCTCCTATACATAGCCAGACATATACCTATACACGGGCGAGCTCCTATACATAGCCAGACATATACCTGTACACGGGCGAGCTCCTATACATAGCCAGACATACACTAAATGTGTACTGCGCTGTGGAATATGTTAGTGCTATATAAGAGAGCTGTGCACACCCTCATGTGAGAATAGGTTAATAATGCCAAGAATATGTTCACAGACAGAAAACTTGTTGCAGAATTTTTGCAACTGGCTAATTCATATGAATGAGATTTACAGAAACTGAAGCACATTATCCAGAAACCACCACATTAAGGCAATGTTCACATTTGTTTTGGGAGACTGTCACAGCGTCCGCCTTAATTGGTGGATGGAAAGATCACGAATGCAAGATTTTTTCGTCTGCCACTTTTATCTCGGTCGGGCTCTATATGTAACCATTATTTAGGAGGTCCACCTGTTGAGTTCAGCTGTGAACTATGCATGGAACACATTTTCAGCTGTAAAGGGTGAATTTAGCCCAAAAGCAGAGGTAGTGCAGCGGTCGGGCCCTAGAACTTCAGGGGGCCCAGAGGGCTATACAAAGTAACAAGGCAATAGACATACCTCCCAACTGTCCCAGATTGATTGGGACTGTCCTGGATTTCAGGTGCTGTCTTGCTGTCCCTGGTGCATGCCCTGACATTAAGGCAGGAAAAATTGCGGCGTTTTACAGTAAGTGCAAAGTGGAGGGGATTCATGCGACTCCCATGCCCACTTTGCATTTGAAACCACGGCACGGCCACGCTGCGATTTCCAAGGTTTTGGAAATCGCAGCATCTCAATTATATCTACGGAAACGCCAGTGGCTTCCCCGTAGATATAATTGTAATAAAAAGTCCATAGAAGAGAACTTTCTGTTCTGTGGTTTTTCCTGCAGCGCTTTAGCTCTGCGTATCCTCCCATGGGGTCTTAGCCTAACTCTGTCTTATACTTGCCAACGTTTGCCTGACAGCCCATGGGCATGACTAAATCCCCTTTCATGTGAGGTCTGTACCAAATGTGCAGGCCATGCCTCTTTAGCGCAGAAAATGTCCAAGTCACAAAGACTGCTACCCTGGTGGCCATGGAGATTTACCTGGTCTTATGGGAGGTCACCCGTTTTTTGGGTGGGAGAGCTTCCAGGAGAGCTGACAAGTATGTACATCTGTATCTTAAGGATTTAGATAGCGGTGAATACAATGGTGAAGTAGAGAGCACAGAAGTTGTGTGATGTAAATGTCAATGTATCTCTATGGTGTTGTATTGCTACATGCAATAACATGTGACCGCATTGCAACAGTTGCAGAATATCGAAACCTGTTGGATTTAATTTGCAGGATGGAAGTTCAATGAGACTTTTTAGCATAGACTTTAATGGAAGTTTCATGTGAGTCTGATGCGCCATGTCTGTAGGTTGACTGTTAGTCACATCACAGCTCTAAAAAAGTTGTGTGACTTTTTGTCACTGTGTAGCCCTATCCTTACTAGACAAATGGTGTATGGAATATTACATATATATGTATATCTGCTGGACAGATCATTTCATGGCAAATGATACAGTATATTATGTAAGACAACGGCATTACATGGGCTTGTAAATCTTCTGTTTGCATCAGGAAAGTCAAATATTAGTTCACCGTCATGTAACTGTATCCTGAAAACATGCACATTGGGGAGCATCTACCAAGTCTGGTGCACTAGTTAGTGTGAATGGTGTGCTAGTCTCTGAACATAGTGCAGGATGAGCCATACTCTGTAACATGGGGATCGCATCCGCCTGGCAATGTGTTAGGGCACTTCTCTAATGAGAAAAGTGACAGAAAAATGTAGTAAATCTGTTGTACAGAGCAGAGTCGCAAAGTTCTGTCCAGGTTTGTGGTTAGATGTCAGGATGTCGTATTTGGGATGATAACCATTTTTTCCACTGCATTTATACCAGAAAAAATGATAATGTGATCAATATATATATATATATATATATATATATATATATATATATTTCTGTCCAATCACCTCTCCACCACTATTTGTACCTTCACTACTATCTGTCCTCTAGCAAATAGTCCTTATCATAGTCCAATGTTCATTACATGATCCTTGAGATTATCTTGCATGGCTCCTTTTTCTGTATTTCTGCTCTTCTGCTTCCGTTTGGCTTCGCCCACAAAAAACAACTTGGATAGAGAATAAGACTCCTCGTGCAGGAACTGTGCTTTGTCAGCGTGGTAGCCATATATTTACTAGCCTTGTATTATCACGGGTCAGGGGGAAAACTTCAGGACAGGTGCTATTCCTGTCTGTTTTGCAGTTCAGGCTCACTACATGAAATAAATGGGTCAGTGAATGGTCTAGATCAGGGGTGCCCAAAACGTCGATCGCACAGGACGTATGGGTTGATTGCGTGACATTTTTTATTTATTTATTTTTTACTTTTTTTGTTTGAACCAGTGCAGGAAAGCTGCCGCTCTCCTTGCGCTGGTTCAGACGTCTATGTTTCAGCATAGGTGGCGTCATTACGCCGCCTATGCTGATACGCAGACATCTGCCAGGAGAAAAGGATGCAGCAGCGGGAGCAGCAGCAGCATCGAGGTCGGTAAGTATGAGAACTTTATGTTTGTTTGTTTTATAATAGGCTGCTACCTGCTGGAGTATTACTGTCCTATTTACCAACCTCCTCGGATCTGTTCACTGCCACTCCCGCTTCCCCTTGTATTATAGGCCGCAGTCCCACTACCGCTATTATTATATTCGGGGGTCTTTTCAGACCCCCGAGTATAATAATTGGAGCCCCAGGGGAGGTGAGGGAACATAATAAATAGAGATGAGCGAGTACTGTTCGGATCAGCCGATCCAAACAGCATGCTCCATAGAAATTAATGGATGCACCTGGTACTTCCGCTTTGACGGCGGCCGGCCGCTTAACCCCCAGCGTGCCGGCTACGTCCATTCATTTCTATGCGAGCGTGCTGTTCGGATCGGCTGATCCGAACAGTACTCGCTCATCTCTAATAATAAACAATGTTACTTACCTCTCCAGGATCCGATGTCAATCTGACAATGCTGCTGCCCAGGCCCCGCCCACAGGCCCCACCCACAAGAAGTGGGTAGTAGATCTTTTGACTTGGTCATTTTATAAGTAGCTCACATGCTGAAAAAGTGTGAGCACCGCTGATCTAGTTATAACACATGAATATTATCCATGTGCTGTCTGAGCCATGAGCTCTCGGAGCCGCAAATTCATATGTTTGTGTGCATGTAGCCGAAGTTTATAGGGAACAAGTTGCAGATTGGTGTGGTTCCAACCTCTGAGACTCTCACTGATCAAAAGGATAAATTGAAAAGCAGTTGCACAGGTATAGTGTCGTTCCTTTCTTTCTTCTTTGGAATGACTTTGTGTCCGGCTAAAAAAAAATGGTTTCACCGTGAACAGGCAGAAGACACAAAAGGGGCGGTCACTTTGCAAACCCATTCAAGTGAATGGGTTTGAAAACTGACCATCGGGTTTCCGTTCCCTGTCCTGTTTCTCGGGGCAGAAGATGGAAACCCACTGGATTGGCTAAAGTGGAGATCGGGCGCAGATGTGAACCCACCCTTACAGGGTCTTTGTACCTGGCATGGGCCCAGAATGGTTGTGTTATTATTCTTCAATTTTTCCCATCAACAAATTGAATGACAGCCCAGGCTCTGGCTCATCTAGCAGCCATGGAACAGCGCAATGACGCTCAGCTGTATTAAAGTGCAAGTTATGGAAGTTCACTTTTCACCTCTGCATAACACAGGGTATAAATTTGTACCCAGGGATTGTCAAAAACATGAATATAATGACTGTTTTCATAAGACACTTGACAGTGAACAACATTTCTGACTTTTTACAGTGGATAACGTAAAGCTTGTTGGATTCTGTATACCAGTGGTGAAGGATGCCAGTATATGTGCTATCACCTCACATCTTTAGATGGGTTTGTATCATTCAGACCTCCGCTGATCAGACATTTACGGCATATAAACCAATACTTCCAGTAATGTACCCAGAATTGCAGTTCTGGAGACATATACATTGTATTAGTGGTCCGTGAGACAAGGAAATGTGAGCAGTGCTTGAGCAGGAGAGCCCTGTCATCTTTCTTTTTATATGCAGAATGTGAGCCTTATATAGGGCTCACAATGTACATTTTTCCTGTCAGTATGTCTTTGGAGTATGGGAGCAAAGACACACAAATGTACAAATGGGAGAACATACAAACATTGTATTTGGCAGGATTTGAACCCAGGCTAAGCACTGAGCCTCCGTGTTGCCCCCAGTTGTATCAGAACTCTGTGTGGTCTTCCACGCTGTGAGAAGTGGGTACCCAGATATGTTCTCACAGCTGAGCATCTGCTTTTATCATTTGGGATTATAAAACTGGGTGTTTTAGGCTGGGTTCACATCTGCGCCCGTTTACTGTTCAGGGAGTCTGTTCCCCATTCTTCTTGAAAAATGCAGAAACACAAATCCTGCATGCAGGACTTTTCTCTCTACATTTTTGGCGGAAACCCGAATGCTAGTGTCAACCTATCTTAACATTTTAGATGCTGCAGTTAATTATGACCACACCATTTAACTGACTTTGGAGGGAGAAGGCTCCCTCCACTAGACATTGGCACCCCTGCAAATGTGATTGCACTGTAGGAATGTCTGCGCCTTCAGTAAATCCATGTTAGGCCAGGTTCACATGGGGTTTTTTGGACTGAAATCTGAAGCGGAGGCCGCCTCAGGCTCTGGTCCAAAATACGGGTAGCTGCAACTCTCCGCTCTGGATTAGGCCCAATGAATGGGCCTAGTTGGGAATGTCTTCAGGTGGAATCGCGAGGTGACTCCCCCTGAAGAATGAGCATGTCAGTTCTTTTTTCCGTGAGCCGGAACAAATCACTCCCAAAAAAGAAAACTGACCAGCTCCCATTGATTTCAAAGGGAGCCATCTTTTTGGTCAGGATTTTGAGGCGGATACGGCCTCAAAATCCTGACCAAAAAATTCTGTGTGAACTCAGCCTTAGGCAGTGCAAACTATATAATCCTTTGCACTTGATAGTACAATAGATCAGAGTTCAAGTGTTATAAAAAAAAACAAAAAAAACCCCACAAGATAAATCTTAGGGGGTGTTCACACTTGCACCTGTTTCCATCATCAGCTCCAGCGAAAATGGATAGGGGACGGCTTTCCAACGGCGGGCTTTAAAACCCATTCATTTGAGCAAACCACCAGTGTCCGCCTGCGTCCTCTCCGCGGGGAAACTGTATTTTTTGGCCACACACAAAGTCGGACATGCAGGACTTTGTGTCTGGCCAAGAAAAAACAGTTTCCCCGTGGACAGTCAGCAGGCGGACACTGGTGGTTTGCTCAAATGAATGGGGTTTTAAAGCCCACCGTCAGAATGCCGTCCCCTATCCAGTTTCGATGGGGCTGAGGACAGAAACCTAGTGGAATGACACAGGGCGGATATGGGCACAAGTGCGAATGCCCCCTTACTAAAACATTAAACCCCCCAACCTTAAATATTTAGTTATTAATATAAAAAAATAAATAAAATAAAATATATTTATAAAATAATATAATTAAAATAGAAAAAGGTGTTACCCAACAATACATCTGCATGGCTTCCTGCAAAAAAACAAGTTATAGGCCTTGGAAAGGGACAATACAAAAAAAAATAAAAATAAACAAAAAATAAATAAATATTGCTAAAAGAATTTTTACTTCGTAAAATCAGTAAAACTTAAAAACCCAACAAATATCAGTGTAATTGTATTAACCCAGTGAATAAATTTATCGGGTTATTTAAGCCACAAGGTGAATGTCGGAAAATTTATAGCATAAAACGGAAATGGCAAAATTGCAGTTTTTTTCCCCTATTTTCTCCCAGAAATAGTTAATCCAAGTTAATCAATGAGATACAATGGAGAGGAACGCTTCAGCTCTAGTAACTAATAAAATAAATGAATAAAATCTGTTGTCAGACAGAAATAGCTTGTCCTTCTAAGACATCTGTCATCCAATTTCAATCAAAAAATTTGGCATATATTTTTTTTCTTTCTTGGTAATTGATACAATTACCTTTCAATCTTTGTCACTATAGCGACAGGGAGCATTGGCGCCACCTACTGTTAAGCAGAAGTAATGCAAGGATTAATTAAGACAGGCTAAAATCACATAGGTAGAGCGTGTAAAGCCCGCAGAGGTTATTGGTCTCCGAAATGAACATTTGCCCCTAATACAGAGGTCACGGACATCATAATAGGAAGTGAATGGAAAAGGATCTGTCACTGAGATCACTGAACACGCACAAAGCTTTCTTCCCGGCATCAATGATGTTTAGTAGAAAAGTTTTCCAGGCTGCGTTCACAGCAATGCCAATGTAAGTCTCAGCACCAGGTAATGCCGTGCAAAGAGGCTTTTTATTTCGCTTTATTGCTTCTGCTGGTTGGGTGTAGTTACGTCCAACCAAGTACAGACCAAGTCCAACTCATAAGCCTGAAGTGACAATGTGTCATATTTGGCAGAATGACATTTACCTGCGGTTGTCATGTGGAGCTCTTTTATTATAAAATTCAGCTCGAATCAGCTTGCCATTTATTTATATTACTGATCTTTTGTGATTGCGGAGATTACATTTGTTGCCATGGCAACTTAACTCTAGTACTGTACATAAAGCCGTGGAAGAACTGACTCCCCCACCCTGCATGGAGCAACGAAATAACCTACATGGAACGTAATGTATATAAATAGGAGAGAAAATACAATGTAGCAAGAAAGTCGCAGGAGCGGGTCTTGTGCTGCATGGAGACAATATCGTGCCATTGATTCCAGTACATGTACTCCGTGTCCCACATTGGGCCACTATTCTGGCATTCTCTGCTGCAATATGTTGCACTTGGTTTCTGATAGATTTATAAACATATGTGTCTAGAGAAGCGGGTGCAGATTAGTGGGATAAAACACAACATTGTACACCACACTGCGAATAGGGGTGACAAAGATTAGGCACAAACTAAGCCAATCTACAGGTAGTGTAAAGTTATTAAAAAAAGTGTCCATCAGACATATTTTACAGCACAAGCAACTGTGATTATTTTGGTGCACGTCTGTTCTATCTTTAGAGCTGATACCATGAAAGCGATGTCGCGCTGACATAATGTATATCTACCTATTGGATCACTTCTAGCCATGTGTAAGGTCTGTCCTTTCTATCTTCTGATCTGTCCTGTACCTCTGCTTCCCTTGCATGACCAAGTAGTTTACATGTTTTACTGTCTACTTTAGTGTTCCATATTACAAAAACAGTATCCTGACATAAAGGAGGCCAATAAGACATCAGCTGAATGAACCCCTATGCATATATTTGGGGTTTAGAGCTTTTCCCAGTGTACAGTGAGGGAAAAAAAAGTATTTAGTCCGCCACCAATTCTGCAAGTTCTCCCACTTAAAAAGATGAGAGGCGTCTGTAATTTACATCATAGGTAGGCCTCAACTATGAGAAACAAAATGAGAAAACAAATCCAGAAAATCACATTGTCTGATTTGGAAAGAATTTATTTGCAAATTATGGTGGAAAATAAGTATTTGGTCACCTACAAACAAGCAAGATTTCTGGCTCTCACAGACCTGTAACTTCTTCTTTAAAGGGATCCTATCAT
Source organism: Leptodactylus fuscus (assembly GCF_031893055.1). Lineage (NCBI taxonomy): Eukaryota > Metazoa > Chordata > Amphibia > Anura > Leptodactylidae > Leptodactylus > Leptodactylus fuscus. The sequence continues at coordinate 160,630,427 of NC_134269.1, read as the reverse complement.
TAAAATGCTATTTTTTCTGACTATCACGTAGGAATAGCCTTAAGAAAGGCTATTCTTCTACCTTTAGATGTCTTCTCCGCTGTTCGGTAGAAATCCCGGTTTTATTCGGTATGCAAATGAGTTCTCTTGCAGCACTGGGGGCGTCCCCAATGCTGCGAGAGAGATCTCCAGCGCCGCCTCCATCTTCACCTGGAATGGCCTCTCCCTGCGTCTTCTTCCGGTGATGGGGGTCAAACTTCTACACATGCGCAGTAGGCTCTGCCATCGGGCAGAGCCGACTCCATGTGCCAGCGGCCATTTTTTTTGTGGCTGCTTACGCTCTGTACTCTGTTGTACTACAGGAGTGTACTGGCTTGCGTAAGCGGCCACAAAAAAAATGGTCGTGGGCATGTACATTTGGCTCTGCCCAAGGCCCGATGGCAGAGCCGACTGCACATGTGTATAAGATTGACACCAACGTCGGAAGAAGACGCAGGGAGAGGCCGTTCCAGATGAAGATGGAGTTTTCTCTTGCAGCATTGGGGATGCCCCCAGTGCTGTGAGAGAACTAAATTTGCATACCAAAGAAAACCGGGATTTCTACCAAACGGCGGCGCGGAGACATCTAAAGGTAGGAGAATAATAGCCTTTGGCTATTCCGACGTCTTAGGCAGAAAAAATAGCATTTTAATGATAGGATCCGTTTAAGAGGCTCCTCTGTCCTCCACCTGTAGTAATGGCACCTATTTGAACTTGTTATCACTATAAGACACTTGTCCACAATCTCAACAGTCACACTCCAAACTCCACTATGGTGAAGACCAAAGAGCTGTTGAAGAACACCAGAAACAAAATTGTAGCTCTGCACCAGGCTGGGAAGACTGAATCTGCAATAGGTAAGCCGCTTACCAAGCTATAAGCTAACTATATGTGATATGAACAGAATAACCATGTTTTATACTGTCCAACCTTGTAAGACCAGGCTCACAAATTGAGCTTTGTGTTTTCTACGAAGCAGAGGTTTGACAGCAAGAACTAGGTTTGTATTTCTGGTGACCATTGTCACGTAATAACTTGCAGAACCACATTTACTTTCATTGGTTGTGCGTCCCTGTGTGGCTTAAATGCTCTAAATGTGTCATTTTTCTCTTCAATAACTTTCAATAACTGTTTGTGTTGTTGCAAATGGAGAAATGTATATAGCTATGTCTACGTTTCGTCATGCTATAAGCAGCCCTCTAATATAATGTAACTACTATACACATTGTGAACATATACACCGTTACACAAGAACTGACAGACAAAAAGGAAGATACACAAACACAATGATTTTTTTCTTACTAATATTTTATTTCAAAATTCATATTTTACAAAAGTATGTAAGATTTGCATAGAAAATGTTTCCCTTGCCAAATATTGAACTCTTATTAGAAATGGAAATAAAACATTCAGCATTATTAAGAGCACAGACCCATGGCATCTCAGAGAGATCACTAGCCATGTTGTGTATCAATACACGCACTGAAAACATTTCATTTAACAACATGAAGGTGCTTAACACATTGAGGGTCATGTATAAAAAGCTGTCAAATATGGGAAATAAAATAATGGCAGAGATCTGTTTCATGTGACACAAGGAACATTGTGGGCCAATGATCTTAATAGGCTTTTCCCACCAATAACACTTATTCCTTCCACTAGATAAGGATAAGGGTTTGAGCACTGGGAGTCTACTGGGGCCCCCACCGATCACAAGAATGGAGGTCTGTGAATACTCATGTGTATGAAGATTGCATCTATTAATACGGGACCAATAGAGATCGCATCAGTCAATAACATAGAAGCAAAAAAATGTTATTCTCCAGATGCAGGGCCATTCTTGTCCATGGGCTGAATCTAATAATTTCATTCACTGATATTCAGATAAAGGAATCTGCATCACAATGCCAAATACAGCCTAACACACAAAAGTGGTGCAGTAGCAGAGAACAAGAAATAAAAAGACTGGGGCAGATTCTACATTCACATCTGTGGTGTTATATCCATTCAGTCATAGAAACAGAAGGATGTCAATGTCAATTCCTCTAATCATAGCCACCAGGGGATCACAAGGGACCCCATTGATTACAATGGGTCCGTCAGGAAACTTAAAATCCAGCATATAGTTTGACTCAAATGCAGATATGAATGCAGCCTTATTAATACCTAAAGTACACTGTCGTATATTGCACCAGACTTATCACTCTGTGTAAGGCTGAATGATAAATCTGGAGTATGTTTAGACTAGGCTAAGGCGTCATTCACATCTGAGTTGGTATTATGTTCCACATGGGGACCCTCCCCGAACGGAAAACCAAACGCATTTGCAAGCGCTGTGCAGTAAAAGCACACAGACCCCATAGATTATAATGGGGTCCATGTGCTTGCTGCAAGATCTCTGCAGGGAACACGTGGAGAGGTAAGTGCTTCACAATCTACTTTCCTTTCTGCACGAGTCGCACAGAGATCTCGCTGCAAGCACACGGACCCCATTATAATCTATGGGGTCTGTGTGCTTTTACTGCACAGCCCTTGCAAATGCGTTTGGTAGTTCATTCAGGGTGTCCCCATGCAGACTGACTCCCTGAATAGATTACCAAACGCAGATGTGAACGAAGGGTAACTTTACATCATCTACTAGTTTGCTTAGATTTTGAAGAAAAAAAAAAGCTCCGAAATTGGTGCACTGTGTCACATTTTATTCCTTTGCAACAAGCCATGGCCACTTGTTGAGAAAGGTGCATAAACTTAATAAATGTGGTGAAAGCATGTATGCCAGTTTTATGTTGCCAACTACACCATAAATCTGGCACACTTTCATTAGCATGTCTGCCCTATTTTTTTTTAATTCCAAATACCTCTTTAAACCTGCCACCTTTGTGAAAAGGAGTCATCACAAATTCGTATTTCCTTCAATAAATGTACTAAATTTGTATTGTTCATTTACCCCTACACTTTTTATAAATGACCCCCAAATCATTTCATCCTATCTTAGCACCAGGCAGACTGCTGGAAGATTTACTTAAAGACATAAACATGTCTGAAATAAGGCAAATATCTGTAATTATATACAAAAAAACCCAAAACATACAAACGGAAGATTTCCAAGTCCTCGGAGACAGCGGGAAAAATGAACATATTGATGATGTCGGATTATTTGGTATTCAGCATGGCACCTTCCAATGTTATGCAATCATTTTCTGATTACATCCAGCCCTAAACAATGGCGACAAATCAAAGACTAAAAGCAGAATTGTCTGGCACAATTGGCAGCAGTACTGCATGTTGTGTATGCAGCCGCAAATCAATCACACAGCTCAAGTGATGTTTGCTGGAACGGAAGATGCTTATTAGCACCAAGCATGTATGTATAGAAAAATAAAGTCTGAACAAGTGCAGCTGGAAGGGTTAATACAGTGCAGGCATTTAGAAGAACACCACACATGGTTCTACAAATAACTAAGGCTCTGTTCACATCCGCATTGTTTTGTTCAGTTTCAGAAGTAGAACAATGACCGTCATGTTGTCCATCATTTTACTGGACAATAAGCAGGCCATGCTGCGCTATTTTCTCCCCTGTCCAATTTTTTACACATCTGCAATGGAGCTCAGCTCTGGACAAAGCCTAACCTGCCATTCTCATGACCAAGTTTCACCTGTGTGTATGGCAGATTTACTGACCTATAGATTATGTCGGGTCAGGGACTCCTAGTATAAAAGCAATCTACAATGCTAGGAGTCTCTGCCTCGCAGCGACATACTGTCCCGTAGTGATTACAGTATAGGACAGTATGACACTGGGAGACTCCTCACATCATAAATAATGATCATGATCTTCAGGCCAGTGAAATGCAGAACATGGGCATGTTTACATGGTGGAATCTGGTGCGGATTTTATAGTTGCTTTCACCACAAAATCAGCAGTAGATTCTGCCAGCCATTGCTATCAACAGGACACTGAAAAAATAAGCATCTTGCTGCAGAGTCCATGGCTGATTCAGTAGAAGAGTCCATGGCACAATACACTGCGCTGATCATAATCATTCACTAAACATAATGAGGAAAGGAATTGCCGCTACAGGGAGCCATAAAATGAAAATAAATTGATGTAGATTTCCACCTTAAATTCCTCTTCATTTTGGCCATGTGATCAGTCCCTAAAGTCAAGCATTGCCTTTCGCTGTAAACATTTTTTACCTTTATTACTCTTCCCAGTCAAACAAAAACACAAATAAAATGCAATCTCTGACCTTAGCTATATACAGCAGATAACCAGCACATCCTAGAACAACCTACACTACTTTACACATGTACTACTGGAACTTATCTTGTTCTACAGTCCAGATAACAAATACCTTGTATAGACTGACAGCCCTAGCACCGTAGACAGCATCATTCTCATTAACAGGAAAAGTCATTGGGATAAATACAGCTACAGGATATTAGAAACATTAAGAGCATTATTATATAAACCTGTACTTGGTAGCACTAGTCATATTACTACCTATCCTGTACAGTAACACTGCAAACACCTAGTCAGTGACTATAATGTACCTGTCATTGACAGAAAAACACACAATCACAGCCCAGATGTATGCGAGATGTCCAGCAGCCAAAATGTTTGGGTTTAAACATCGTATTTTAGTTCTTTCTCCATTGCTTTGGTATGAGTGCCTATGTGATTTTTCCTTGCATGCGTTTTGAGCAGGCAGTTTCTTTCTAGTATGATGCTTGCCCTTACTTTGTTGTAGTTTTCTACAACTTAAGGCTCGTTCACCTCTACGCCCGGGACTCCATTCTGTAGGTTTCCGTTTCCTGCACAAAACTGAGGCAGGAGACGGAAACCTGCAGGACTCTTTCATACCCATTCATTTGAATGGGTTTGAAAGATGTCCGGCCGTGAGCGCCGGTGAGCGTTTTATGCTCTCCGTCGCAAAACCGTTTTTAAAAATCGGACACAGAGTCGGACATGCAGTACTCTGTGTCCGGTTTAAAAAAAACGGTTTTGCGGCGGAGAGCATAAAACACTCACCGGCGCACACGGCCAGACAGGTCTGACAGCTTTCCGTCTTCTGCATGCAAAAGACGGAAAGCTCAGAACGGACTCCGGCTGCTAGTGAACCTAGCGTTATTCCGTGATGCCTCCACTATAATATCCAGGACACATGATCAGATTTTGTGATCTGATGATGTGCTTTAGAGCATGTTTAGAGCCTATGCTGAAGGTATATGTCAGGAGGATTCTTCTAATCCGCAATGAAAGGTTTCAACATATCCCACCATATAGGCATACAGTGGCAAAAAGTCACAGAAAGACAAACATTATACTTATCTTGTCCTGATATAATATGTCATAGGAATCAGTCATCTGTAGACAATAGTCAGATACAAAAGCATTAAATACTAGTAAATCCACTATCCATTTCTGTATGATGGAACCGATTAATTCAATTGCTGTTTTTTGTAAATGACAGACACATGGATATTCTTCAATATAACATTGTAAAGAATCTGAGCATCTCACAGAATCCGTCTGCGTGCCTCGTATATACTGCAGTTATACTGTAAACCTCCCCTTGTTCCGGATAATAGCTACATTCTGGAATGATATTTGGATTTATCCTCGAACTTAGCATTCAGTGCAAAAAAAGGCAAAATTATATATTGCTGCAGTCTTGTCCCCAGAGAATAATTCACAGTATAAGTAATAAATGTGTATCGAAAATATTCACATGCAAAGAAGAGAAGTATTAAGCAGTAAACATAGAGCAATGGCTACTTGTGAAGTTGTACGCTGCGTGTTGGCGCTGCTCTGCGGGCGCAGTCACTTTAAGATACCTTACAGTACAGTAGAGTGATGACAGCAGAAGGTAAAGAGTGTGATTAAAAGGCATTCACTTCAATGTTACTCTGCCCCTCCTACCGCCAAGTGGCAATTAAAAAAACACAGCGTGGCGTATTTGAGAGCGCTGCTAAGCTGAGATGTGTACAAGATCCCTGTTGGTTTGCTCTCAGTTTGCATCCTGTTCTACAAGGTAGATTATCAAAAGAGCCTAATGGAACAGCATATTTAACGCACGCAGTGTCATTGTCACTCTACCAGCTGAAGCACATACAGAATTCCAAGATTGTCAATGGTTACAAAAGTTCTAAAAGAAGAACATGGATATATTGACTTCAAGTTTGTGCCATTTGTGTAGAAAGTCTGTTTGCAGGTTCCAGTGTCCACATCCCACCACTGTGAAAAAAAAGACTTTATAAGTGAAAGCTTTCCAGCTGCTCTGTTGATACAATATTGCCTATTAAAGCAATACGAAGATACAATGCAACGAATATACGAGTCACACTGAGGTCTTTGCTAGCCATCATTATCTAGAAACCTCATTGCTGTGTCAACACCTTCATATATACTACTCTGATCCAGATATTACATGTATGACAATTTATGCTACTGCCTTTAACTGCACTTGGATAGACTAATGCATCTGTATGCAATTGAAGTAGTGGTCACAATTTTGTCCCTAAAGCATAAGGGGGCATTCACACGGAGTAAAGTGGTGCTGATTCTGGCATGATACCTCACAGCAGAATCAGCGTTGAAAAAAAGCCTCCCATTGATTTCAATGTGTTCTGCGCGGAAGATGGAACTCATTGAACTCAATGGGAGGCTTTTTATCAGTGTTGATTCTGCCGCGAGTTATCGTGCCAGAATTCGTGCGACTTTACTCCGTGTGAATGCCCCCTTAATACCAGCACAGTATGTCCCTATTACAGCCACAAAACCTGGCTTGACCAGGCTGGCAGTGTAAGTTCAGGTCTTAAGGCTTGTGATAGGCCCGGACTTCAGACTGCAATAATATAGGTGTACAAACGCATCTGTATTGTACGAATGTAAAACTACCGTCACAGTCTGATTTAACAAGTACAGAGAAAGAAGAGAAATCTCCCACCCCCTGGTTGTTAAAGTACTAAGAAAGTGTATTTCATATACTAGACGGAAGCAACAAAGGTTCATATTAAATGACAGCCAGCAGAGATGTTGAAAAGTGAGGAAATGATACAGAATATGTCAGAAAATTGTATAGAGTTTCAATATATAATGAATAAAACCATAACCCCCCTTAAATGCTAGGAAGGACTCACAGTCAGGAAGTCCATATATTACAGGTTATTGCTCAGCCCCCACAAGAGGCACTTTAGAAGGCTATTGAGAAGGTACAATTAGTCCAGAATTAATAGAATATCTATGATGTGCCATAATGTAAAGCTGGATGTTCTGCTGATAGATTTCCTATAAGGGTGAAAGAACTCAAGTGCTTTCTATACTAGCATTTTTTCGGCTCAAAAAGAGTCCAGCAGCTACAAAAAAGCTATATTTAAAGCACTTATTCTTATATTCCATCATTTCCTCTCAGTTTGGTATAGGTAGCTATACCCAAAGTACATAATCCCCTTTATATTATAGTAGATTTTCTGTACATGCCGGTGCATTATAAACAGGAAACATGAATCAATGGGCTCCAATTTCTAACAAGCTTACTTTGACATGGGCTCCGGAAGTTACTAATAGTTTACTGTCGGGCGCAAAGTGAATATCTGTCACCCAGCCGTCAATTTTATTCCCAGACGTCTCATGGCATTGTCTGAGAAGTTCTCCACTCTGCACATTCCAAATCTGCCACAGAAAGGAAAAGATCATTCTTAACAACACGCCTGGATATGACAATATACAAATACAAGTAGTCCAGTTTAGCCAGAAGGTTAGATTGAGTTTAATAGGGTGAAAGAAGAGACGCAAGTGTAGTGTACTCTACAAATGGATTTCCAGTCCCCGAGTCATTTTCAGGTTTCCACCCAGTCACCTTTCACCCAGGTTTTTTGTTTAGTTTTTTTTTTTTTTTTTTTTTTTTTTATAACCCAGATTCCCTACAGGTAAACAGGTGTATACAGTATAATGTACCTGCTCAGTGGCCTCTATCAGAACCACAGATCCCACGCTAACATACCATTATTTCACCGTTGTCATCTCCAGTTGCTAAATAGCGGTTATCAGATGAAAAGTTGCAGCATCGCACACAGCTCTGATGACCTCTCAGCTCATGTAGAAGCAACGAACCAGCAAAACTCCAGATCTATAGCACAAAACAACACATATTAACATCTATTCCTAAGAATTCTTCCAACATCTTTAGATACATACAGTTTGTTATTATTTTTGAGAAGTAGCAGACTTAAAGAAATGCTTGGAAGGAGTTACTAATACATTTTACATTACAATTTGTGATCTGCTAACAGAAATTCATCAGGTTATTTTGTAATTGTCATGGTCACGTCCCATTGTCTGCTATAATGTATCCACATTCACATGTCACAATGTAGCCCTCACCTAAGGTCTAAAGTAATAAAGGCATTACAGGAAAAATATATCTTTGTACCGTATTAGCCAGTGGCTATGAAATATAAAGATTGAGTCTTCAGTAGTTGATACCTTTTTAATGGCTAACAAAAATGATGATGTATTTAATAATATGTAACAAATGTACAGGGGGGTCTTTATGTAGGAAAGATGGGACAGACACTCAGGATGTGGATGAATTCACACCACCACACGATTACAGAGCAGAGAATGGACCTCCCTGTGCCAAAACATTTCTGCAATCAAAATCATAATATCATCAATGACATAAAGATTATGGGAAGAGTATGGGAGGATAAACTCATGATGACCTTTGACACATTCCAGAGGGGGTTAAATCTGTCCCATGGTTTTATGTCATTTTACAACAACTAGACATCACATCAATCAAAGGGACCATAAACGCAGAGTGCCGTCCTGTGAACTGATCATTTGTTTTTTATCTTATTTATTTGTGTGTATACTGGTTTCCAACAGCCCTTGCCCTTTTTGTGTATAGGTTTGCTTGCCTTATGAAATTGCGCCATACCATGCCTGATGAAGAGACCTAGTTGTCTTGAAAGCTTGTAATCTGTCATTATTTTTGTTATCCATTGAAAAGGTATCAACTACTGAAGACTCAGACATTACAGGGGTATAAATAAGGGATACCGATACAACACTAGCTTTGACATTACAGCTTCCCCTTCTTGGCTCTAGACCCGTGCCTGAACGCTACAAGAAAACATCTATTACTATTATCTACTTTCTTTGATTCAAAGTAAAGGATTTGCAATACTCACTTTTTCCACTAGTTTTATCTCTAGTAAAAACAAATTCCTGAGACAACTAAAAGAACATTGTTATCCATTATTATCTCTTCCATGAATACCCCATTAACACTGCATAGAGTGAAAACACAGCTCCATTGTAATACGGTAGTCATTGAGATGGAGAGCAGGAAGACTGTACACCAAGTCCAGATGGACAGTCCTTGGAATGGTTCAGCAATCCCTGGCCCTGTCTTATAGACCCTGCTTTATTTGATGTTCCTGATGTATAGCTAGAAAAAACAACTCCCAAAAATACTCCAAAAGGTGTCAAAGTCTATCCATTAAACAGGTTGTCCTGGCTAAAAATGTATTTATTTTTTTAAATTAAGCCGAGGAGGGTAAAAAAAATAAATATTCACCTGTCTGTGAGGATCTTCCATCAACTCCAACCCTTCCTGCCCTCCCCCCTGATATGCTGCTGTTTTTTTTTTTTATTTCCGTCGCAGTGTTTATTAATTTGGGGTTGGTCTCCCAGCTAACGCTACATGGACTTTTCATTGATTTAATGGAGATGAACTGATTTTTTATTGGCTTTATGGACATTGAACTAGTTTTACTATAATATGTATTATTATTAATAGTCATTTATTGGTTACCTTAATAAATACTGGGGCCAATTTCACCAATGTGTTTATTTATTGGTTTTAGTTAATGGTTGTCATTTATGGTTTTAATGGTCACTTGTGCTATTATGAGGAAATACAGTAAATCCATTACTAGCTTTCAGCGTCTCCCCCTCCTCTCTTTTCTCCCATATACTTGATATGGATAAGGCTGCTATTAATGGTAAGACCCTGAGTTAAGGGCAGGAGAAATAATAAGTGTAGAAGGAAACATTTTTTAATAAGATATGTTACAAAGTTTCTTATATTCACTTGTACTATTTATTTCTGAAATGATAAAGGAATGTCGTGATAGATTTTGTGACGACTTAAAGGAATATCCTGCACAAGCAGGATGTGGGAGGGGGTCTAAGTGGCAAGAACAGTGCTCACAGAGTTGAAGGCCCACCTTCAGTATTGAAAGCTCAAAGCCTTGTCTGGCATTAATTTGTACTGCAAGCCGCTCTATGCAGCCTGTAATACAAATGCCAGTAGTTTACAATGTGTAAAGGGGTGTACTAAATACAGAAAAATATATACTTTTATTTATTTTTTACTTAATTTAATTAAAAATTCAAATTCCCTCATTTCCCTAGAACACATATAAAAGTACTTAAATACTGTGAAACGCATACACATTAGGCAACCCTGTGTCCGAAAATCCCCAGTCTACAAACTTTTCAAAAGATTTTTCTCATACGGTAAACACCGTATTGGGATTAAAACTGAAAGAGCCGAACCTTCGTTTTTTAGCTGTTTTGCCTCCGATAAAAATTTTAATAAAACGACACCAAAGTGTTAGATACTACCCATAATGGTATAATTAAAATGTAGACCTGATCCCATAAAAGACACCTTCTGCTTCCTTGTACAGGGAAATATAAACAAGTTATGGGTGTCAGAATATGATGACTCCAATTAAATTTTTTTTTTTCAAAGTTTTAGATTTTTATTAAGGGGCTAAACGTCAATAAAAACAATATAAATTTGGTATCCTCAGAATTATAACGACCCATACAATACAAGTGACATGTCAATTTGGCTGCAAAGTGAACGCTGTAAAAACTAAGCCCATAAGAAAGTTGCAAAAGTTTTTCTTCAATTCCACCCTATTTAGAATATTCTTGCTGCTTCCCATTGCACTGTAGACCCATCTGTCACAGAAACCTGCTAATGATTTTGAACAAAATTTAAAGGGGTTGTCCCATAACAAGGATCCTATCTATACTGCTAGTTTATGTGGATATAAGACTTTTCCTAAATACATTGGTTTATCAAAACTGCTTTGTTTGGCCGCTATCTTAATTTATTCACTTCATTGTTGACACTGGCCCTTGGGATTATCTGCTGATTTGTCAATTGAGGTAGCTGCCTGCTCTCAGGGGGGGAGGGAGGGTCTGACAAGCAACAGAGCTCCTCATATAGGGGAGGGGGAGGTGAGAGCTCCGAGATTACTGTGCTGTCTATCTTCAGCTTTTCCACTTATCAGCCAGTTTAATTGAATTTGGCTGATAAGGGCTGACATATGGAGTCCGTTACCTCTGTATGTAATGCAAGCTGACTCAAATCCAGCTCTGCTACATCAGTTTCCACATCAACGTCATACTGTGGATCATAGCAGATAGAGCAAGTGAAACCCTGCCCACCAATGTGCGAGAAATCCAGGAAGTGAAGAGAGTACAGAGCCTTCAGGCTGCAGAACAAGAGTTATGGGAATACCCCTTTAACAGTTAAAGGAGTTGAGCATTTATGGACACTTATCCCCTATCCACAGGACATGATTATATGCCCTATTCTCAGTGCGAAGAATAAGTGTCCAATTGCTGGGGGCTACCAGGTACTGTACCCTCAGTCAGTGCCCACAGCCCCATAGAAGTGAATGGAATACCAGTCATTGAAAAGCACTGGAGCTCCATTAACAGAGTGGCTTTAGGGAAGTTTTGGTCCCACATCCTCCTGATCACTGGAGGACCTAACGTTCAGGCCCAAGCCAGTGGACACTTCTCCGCGTCCTGTGATAGGGCATATAATAATGGCATAACCCCTTTGAAATCTACACGAAATACTGAACGCCCTCGTAAATACTTCCATTTCTACTGGTATTGTCACTATGTCTATTAATGTCATTCATGTCTTAAGCCGATTCCTGTAACCAAGGAGCTGTGCATTATGGAAGCTCACAGTCAAAACTAAGCTGTTAGATCACAGCTGACAGCAGGGAAGAGGGAAGCAACTGTCTGTTTCCAAGGAAACCGGTGGAAATTTAACAGCAGATATTCAACTTTTTATATAAATGTAAACTGAGAAATGCTGTTGAAAGTGAAATTACATGTAAAGGTATACATCAGGCGTAATGTGTCGCCTTCCTGCGGAGGACTGACAACGGCCGCAGTACATACAATGTCAGCCTTCTGTAGTCAGGTTCTTTGTGTAATCATCTTGTACTCTGATACTTCGCAATCTGAATAGTATCTTAACTGTGTGCAGTACCAACGTCTGTGGAATTACCACATCCAATACTATGGACATTCTGCAACCAGGCTCAGTATTACACCATATCCTGAGGTGTAACTTGAGGCTCCTTGGCCCCGATTCCTGTAATGGGGCATCCATTTACCATGTGCTCTCTATAGCAGTGGTGTTGTCTCATGTTGTAGAGAGACTTCATGGCAGCCCTTACAACTAGGCCCTGCCTGACCCTCAGCACTGTGACGCACACACGCACACACATACCGTCTATTACTCCATACTGTACCTTTGCGGTCTTATCAACTGAAGTAGATGAAAATTTCAATAAATCAGATGAAACATCACAGGACAGAACACCATCATTGTGACACTGAAATTCAGTTACTTTGTGTCCATTCTGAAGGTCCCATACCTGAAAGATTTAATAACTATATTGTTGCATATAAATCCAGAGGAGATAGAACAAAACTTGAAGGAGCAAGACAGCATATGCCACCGGGTGATATAATCCTACAGCATGTGGCTAGAAAAACTATTACATAATGTTCTGAAGCAGTAGGATATGGAAGAACTGCTGACAGCCCCACAGAGATGGATAGTGCTGTGTTCACATCTCTGTCAGGATTGATGTTCCCGGTTCCATTATAAGAGGATCGTGATGGACCTTATTGACTATAATAAGGTCCATCAAGCTTTTTTAGCAATGACGTGAGAGAATCTGTGACTGAGACACCTAACAAAATTTTTGACACATATGGGAACATAGCCTACAGTGGTGCACGGTTGACTTGTTCCATTCATATGGGAGTCATGGAACTCTTTCTCCTAATTGGTGGGAGTCCCAATGGTCAGTCCACCACCGATCTGACACTTCTGACAACTTCATTAATAGAGGAAGAAGTGTTAAGCTATTTCCTACTGGCAACAATGCTGTAAATCTGCACTTGAGTGGCCAGGCAACTGGAAGGTGCATATTCTCTCATTATGGTGTGCTCTTGGAATGGTTTACTGTATGTAAAAAAGGCTAAATTAAGATCGATGGAGACCTCTGAGCAAAAGAATAGGTATGTCCCCTCCGCCTTTCAGGTTATATAAAATAAGGATAATAAGGACCTAACAACATTCCCATTATGCCCTGGTATCTGCTATGGAGTGAATAAAGCTTTGATGTGTTGGACTTTAACATGTTGATTCATTCTTCTGCTAGAAGACAATCATTGACTTGCGTGTCTTGCAGCGGTTTTACCTCCTCTCCCTATGGCACAGAACATGCACATGCCCCAAAAAAAGTCCAAACAACAACTTTTCAGGGCAATGGGGCCCTTTTTATTTGGACCTAATTGAATATACTAGCCAATTTGAACAAATCAGACCAACAATATAATGTAAGATGTTTTTCTATCCAATATAATGAAGCTGCCAAAACAAAAAAACAAAACAAAAAAAACCCACTCCTCCAGCTGCCCTTTAGTTCAATAATATAATGAAACACGTTTAAGACATACTGTAGGCAATATGGAAGGGGAAAAAGCCAGGAAGTGTCTGCATATTGTATCTCCTGATCAGTATGAAGAGTTAAACTTTTCTTACCCTTACAGTCCCATCAAATGACCAGGAAAGGAGCTTTAAATTCTCAAGAATCCTGAAGCACCTCACAGCTTCTTTGTGCCCTTGTAGTGAAAAGCTACTTCCAGACATCCAGTCCCAGACCTGATTTAAAGTACATTATTTGGTCATTCATAAAATGCACAGTACTTCCTACCTGTATATATAATATTCAGCTTAGCGGGATACATATTACTTATGTTACATATTACAACCATATCACTTAAAGTGTAACTAAAATGTCAAACTTGTGATTTTCTGGCAGTATTTGTATCATTAATATATTTTATAATATATTTTATTGAAGCGTAATTAAAAGAGGACCTTTCATAACCTCATGAAAATGCAGTTTTATATACTGCTAGAAAGCCAATAGTGCGCTGAATTCCGCGCACTGTTGGTTTCCCCAGTATGTGCCCCGGTGGTGGAAATATCGGTGCCGTTAGTTTCGGCACCAATATCTCCCCACTGTCAGAAGGATGTTCCTCATAGCTTAGCGTCATCAGTGGGCTGTAAGGAATGCTCTACCTGATTGTACTCTAACATAGCCTTGTACTGTCACCACCTAGCGATGACCCTGAGCTGTGAGGAATGCCCCTGAGTACAAGTCTATGGACAAGTACTGTCAAGGGGAGTTCCTTATAGCACAGAGATGACACCAGGCGGTAAGGAACTCCTTTCTGACAGTGGGGAAATATTGCTTCCAAAACTAATGGCACCGCTATCTCCACCCTCAGGGCACACAGCTACCAGTACGACACATGCTAGGAATGTAGTACTGTAGTACTACAGGAGTGTACTGTGCATGTACAGGATTTCAGCACTGCACTCACTGACATCAAGGCTGACAACGCTGTTCATACACTGCCCAATGGGAGCAAACAAGAGGCCTGGATGAGTTTATTGATGACATGGCTGTGCTCGGGGACTGAAGGCTATACCCCTGTACCCCCTGAATCTAATTTGCATATCAGTTAAAAGGGTTTTTAGGCTGGTCTTACATGACAATAAGTTTAGTCCGCAATTGTGGGTTCTCGATTGCGGACCATTTGCAGACACATTGTATTCAGTGCAGCCTCTTACACCACTGGGTATTTTATCCGTGGTGTGCCGTGACCGAGGTCCGCACTGAATACTGCAGGCCCGCCAAGCACTTCTGTCTAGCCCCGCAGACAACGCCGGCAGGCGTGCATTTATAATGAAGCTCCTGGGGAGCTCGGGCCAGGCCATGGAGCGCACTTCACTTTACCTATTGGAGGGCACCGCTCCAGATGTCTGTGCGACCTGCTCTGGCTCCGGCCCACTGTTTAAAAAGTTTGAGGACCCCTGCTTTAGCCCATTAGAAGCCGAACTTCAGCTTTCTGTTGTAGGTTTGCATGTATGATTAACCTCATATACAATGGGGCTGATCACACGTGAGGCCCTGCGCCGTGGTCTCTGCAATGATTTAGCTGCAGAAATCACAGCAACGGTCGAGCAGGATGCTTCTTTTAAACATGCTGGAAAAAATAACTTTTAAAAAAAGTAGCAAAAAGCACAAGGGCTTGAAAAAAATCCTTCAAAATCTCCTGCGTGGAAAATGCCCTAATAAATAATGTAATATTCACCTTTTACATTTCACAACATCTCTACTCAAACAGAAAGCATTATACTTTGCACATAATTTTACATGAAGCAAACAGATATAATCTGGGGATTACTATTTTCTGACACGATAGGGAATGTAACATGTTGAAATCTGTAATGATATGGTGCTATTGCAGGGAGAGAACATACAATAACCATGCCATTTCTAATGGGTTTCTGTTCTGCTGGGAGGCAAAATAAATGGATAATAACTTATCTGTGTTATATAAAATGTACAGTAGTGCTATGTAAAATGAGGAATAAAGTACTCACCCTGATTGTCGAGTCATCAGAACTTGATACAAGCCATTTCCCATCGGGCGTGAACTGGCAATGCTGGACAGTTTTACTGTGACCTTTTAAGTGCTTCAGAAATGTGCCATTGACCAAATCAAAGACCTAAACCCAAAAAATAATTTGCAATGGAAGGCTTTAATTGTGTTTTTGTCTCATTAAGGAACACCCTTTATGTTATATAGTGTGGCAAAGCTGACATTGCATTGAATTCAGTGAACTATAAGATTTGCATGTATATGTCACATTTTCAGAGATATCAAAGCCATTATTTCAGCGGTAGGAGCGCCCTGGATGGTAAAATTTCTATAGACGTACTATAGCCGGTCATTGATGAGGCTGAGCTGTGAGGCCTGCCCCTCTAACAGTGCACTGATTTCAGCAGCCAACACTAACAGTACCAATATCTGTGGAAGTGTGGCAAGTACTTGCAAAACTGAAAGTGCACTGAATATTGAGCACGGTCGGCTTTACAGTAATATATAACATGCCTCATCTTAGAGGACATGACTGGCTCTGTTTAAGATTATGGTTTATAGCTAAATCCAGCCAGAATTTACACTTATTAAAAATTACCTATAATCCCTAGATATTCCAGGAATAATGTTAAATTAGCACCACTTGCTGCTTTTATGAATATCCTTTACTGTATTCAATTCAGCAAACGCAGCAATATAAACATATATGCTCAGCTTTGCCTCTCTGTCTGATCCTACAGCTATGCAAGAGACCCCCTTTGTGTGGTGGGTGCCTCTTCCCTGCTTACCAGAGTAGATGCTGAGCAAGTACTGAGCATTACTGCCATTGGATTTGCTCAGCATCTCCTGTGACAAGCAGAGAAGATGCCGCAGCTTCTGAGGCAGCTAGCTTACTACGCCAGGATCCCTGGAGTAAAGTGAGAAGCAAGACTGAGCATGTGTGTCCACCTTGCCACATTTAGAGAGGGTGGACACAGTAAAAGCTATTTATAGAAACAGCAGGTGGTGCTATTCTAACATTTTACTGGAATATACTGGGCTATATACTGGGCTTTAAGGACTAAAACTAAAGTGAACCTGTCAGGTGGTTTGGGACAGTAAACCAACAGCATGCCATTACGTAGCTGGAGTCCCAAACCAATCGCCTGTCCAAGGACTGTGAAGAAAATGAAGTTAGAAATCAGAAGTAGATATGGCCATTAAATTGAGGCGAGTACACCTTGCTTTACGTCACATGCCCTGTGCTGTTGTTTGGAACCCTAAAGCGCAGCCATGTAACTGCATGTACGTGTTTTAGACATCCCAAACCACATGACCGATTCCCTTTAACTGTAAACAATATTCTTTTTCATCTTATTTAACCCTTTAAATACTTTAGGAGAAAGTGGTGCATGGGTCACATATTTTAGGAGAATGAGTTCTAAAGGTAATAAATGAACTACATTATACAGTCCAGTATTTACTACTAAGTGTTTAGCATAGAAAGCTAACGAGACCTATACAATTAACAAATATGTAAAAGTATTCAGTGAAGTAATATGGTGGTCAGGGGTTAATGAGATAAAACAGCATTAGAGGAAGGGCTTAAGAAAAAGAGTTTAATCTTCCCAAGATTGTGACATTCACATTCATCTACCTTGTTTTCCTGTTTCCTAGAAATAGCTCTGCACCTATTTCAGTAACATTATCCTTTAAATACACATTCTATTATTCAAGCAGAAAGAACAAATTGGTTATTGAAAATGGAAGATTATGGCAGGAGAAATGCCCCCATGCCGAGTTATAAAAACCAGGGCTTTAAAGGGAATTAAAACCACTGCAAGAAAAAGAGCGTTTATTTGCAATGCGGGGGCCTATTGTCCTGTCTCCAGTTTCCATTCCACTGACATTATTTAAATTTTACCAGATGTTTAGGAATAAAATGAAGCCGTGTGACTCTGTGACACCTGCTTGGTAGAGACAATGGATTCCAGCAGAATTGATTCTGTACAGTTGGAGAAAGTCTTTGTCTTCTAATTGGGATGAACATGGAACACAGCGGCGGGCAGGCAGCGGCAGACCTTTCCGCCAGCATGGCTCTGAAGTGGTGTCACCAATAAGCGTGCGCACAATTACACAAGCTTTACAACTACCAAGTGCTGGTCTGTAATGGTCCCAAGGTTATGTGTGATATAAGGACTATATACTGTACAGGAACCAAAATATATCTTTACATCAGTGTTTTATGTAGACATATGCCTATGTTCTGTCTTTTCCACTGGTTAAAGCAGCGGCCTTCATTCTGTAACCTGTATCTGAAGTTAAAACGTTATATCCATAGTCAGCTATTTTGGAAGCTTCTGTCACAGAACTACATACAAGTATATAGACACATCCCTGCTTATCCTCTGCATGCCTCTGAATCTTGTATACTGGTTTTCCCTTGACAACTTCCCTGTAATTTGCTTGCTGTTTGGTCTTCTTAAAGGGGTTTTCAAAGCTAAATAATTGATGGCCTATACCTATAATGGGCCATCAAAGATCGGCAGGGGTCTGACACTCTGGTCCTTGGATAATAAACTATGAAGAAGTTGCAATATTTTGGTAAGCGCCGCAGCCTCCTCAGTACTTACCAAGCCTGTCTGTGCTTGGTATCGCAGCTCAGCCCATTCACTTGAGTTTTATTAAGCTGCAATCCGGCCATGTGACCAATAGACATGACGTCACATGGCCTGTGAAGTGGAGGAGACACGTCAAACAGCTCCAAAGATCTTAAATGGATGACTTATTCTATGTAGGTCACCAATTTAAAAGTCCTGGAAAACCCAAAATTTTGTTTAAGACTGTCAGTGTCATCTACCCTATGACTGTGGGATAGGATGCTCACTATCAGCCCCAGGAAGCCCACTGCAAGCCCCCCTTTCACCACAGGGCCTGCTATACCACAGGTATAGCAGGCACATTGCTGGTTTGATGTATGAAAAGTGCATATATTGGCTATTGACATCCAAGTAGAACATCAGAATGATAATCTAGTCTAGTCATAACTGGATGCTATGGAGATCACTACCTAGTTGTACTAGCTTTAGTTCACCAGACTCAGAAAGTTCATGCTTTCCACTGCTGGTGCAAGGTACATACTGTATAGCTGGCATCATCTCTCAACCTTATGTGGTCACATTTTATTTGTAGGTTAATCTACATAGTGCATGTCAATGATCTGTTTGTAAAAGATCTGAAGCAGTTATATAGATGAGTCAGCGCTTGCTTATAAAGTTGACAGAAAGGACAATGTACTTATAAAACCAACAGGCCTATGTACTCAAATAGATGCCTCTGATTTCACATACTATAAATGTCTCCCCAAACCAGGCTACAGACATATTGTAAAAGTGAATCATGTGCTTGAGCACACTAAGAAATGCTTTTCCTTGTGGAAACTGCTCTTCCTTTCAACCATTCTACAAATAGCAGTCCTTTCATCTCTTACCTTTCTCATCAAGACTAAAATCATACCTCCATAAAAAGCGAAGTTGTAGGGAAAATATCCCTCCCCCCCAAAAAAAAAAAACCAAAAAAAAAAAAAACCCAACAACCCCAAGGCGGGAGACCGGTAGCCAGGCTTCTGTATAGAATTGAAAAGTTTTCCTATGTTTAGTGAGTTCTCAGCCGAGAAGGATTTTGTTTTGTTTATTTTGTGCCTCTAAAAAGGCAGTGTATGCGCTACAAGTGAATAAAGCCTGAACTTGTGTGCAATCCAGTGTCTGTGTCCCTGTTTCCTGCACTGCTACAAGCATCTACCTACTTTATAATAAGGGTTTCACTAATCCTTGCTGTATGGAACAGGAATAATACCCCTCCATCTTTCAATGGCTGTGCTACCCTGGCATCAGGTTGACCAATTTAGACTGATTTAGTTATCCCTATGTAAAACAGGGTCACAGCTACTTTTGATGTAAATGGTGGGAAAAACAGCAAAACATAAAACGGCAATAAAAATGATGCCACTATAATGCCTAGTGCAGATCTGCATACACGTACCTGGACACTTCCATCTTCTCCACCAACAGCCGCCAAGTGTTGATCAGGACGCAGGCAGCAGCATGTTAATGGAAAGTCCTGTCTGCTGCTCTGACAAATGGTATCTCCAGTCTTTCCATTAAGAAACTGACAAAAGAAGATAAGATGCAATTAGCAAAAAACTCATTATGGTATGTGATATATTTGTTAATCCATGTGACTAGTCACTTAAACCCATGGAGTTCACTGGCGAAGGATGAATGTGCTGCCACCAATCTAGTGTATGGATGACAACTTCATTGTTCTAAGGACTGGGGTCTCAGCCACCAGAACTGATCTGATGCTTATGTTATAATAGATGTTGTAAAGCATGTGTAAATGTCAAAAAACTTGTGGGGTCAAAGGCCTTTCATCCTTTTGACAGTTACAACCCACATTCAAATGACATAAGTGTTACAACACCAAGGGTCCGAACTCTTGGACTCCCAGTGTACATGAGAAGGGGTCCCTACATCCCCTGTGTGAATGGAATGGTAACGTACATCTATGAGAACAGAGTAGTGGTCAAAAAAGGAGACATTGGTCCCAATTCTCAAGAATGCTGGGGGTCTCAATGTTAACTCTAGAGATCAGAAACGTCTCACCTGTCCTGTGGAATTGGGTCACGTTATTAGTGGAAAAACACACAAATAAGGTCTTGTTCACATCTGCCTTGGTATTCCGTTCAGGGAGACCACATGGGGGCCCCCCCTGAACAGAATACCAAACGCATTTGCAAGTGGTGTGAGGACCCCAAAGATTATAATGGGGTCCGTGTGCTTGCCGCGAGATCTCCGCGGGGAATATACAGACAGGAAAGTACTTCACAATGTACTTTCCTGTCCGCATGACTCGTGCGGAGATTTTGTGGCAAGCACACAGAAACCATTATAGTCTATGTGGTGTGTGCGTTTTTAATGCACAGCACTTGCAAATGCATTTGGTAGTCCATTCAGGGGTCCCCATGCAGGCACATGACAGGTAAGCCCTCATGTGCCTACATAGACAGAAAAATAAAGTTATGAATTTTGGAAGGCATGGATGGAAAAGGTCACTGATCCTTATCAACCAAATTACCCCATACCCTTAAGGGGTTAAAGACATTTATACTGTAGTTTAGCTTTATATAGTTATTTATTCGAATTCCACATATTTTTTAACTCAATATACTGACAAAACATATACAGAACAACAAAATACAATAAAAGTATTTATATTACAAATGTATGCAACATCACCATACAGTGTAAGCAGATGAATCTTACTGCATGCAGGTTGATGGCATTACAAATCTGTAAAATTAAGACATCTCCTAAGAAACCCACAATAACATACTAGTGAGAAAGTCCTGGAGGGCGTGACTATCAAATAAGGTCAAAGGAGACATTCGCCAGGGCCCCCATAAAACTATAACAATTACTCGGGGCACAATTCCACAAACTTTAATGAAACTGCAATTGAATTCATGATAGACTAAAGAAGGAGTGTAGTGGTGTCCTAGACATGACCTGTAAAGGTGAAAAAAGGGCCAAGTGATATTTTTCTGTGTCCCTCTAAAGCCTTAGACGGCATATACTCTCCGCTATAATTGATATCATTTCTAGAACTCTCAGATTAATTAGGATAATTACACAGATGTATCCTGGACCACGTACATTAATATAATTACAAGCATCCAGGGAGAAAAAAAAAAAATCACATTTATTTTTCTCTTAGAAATAAATGCTCCTTCAGTGCTGAAAATATTATGCCAATAATAACAAACAAAACTACAATAATTAAAAGTAAATTATTTATTATTACATAATGAAATGGTACACAATTTTTTTACGGTTTAATTTCTGCTTGCTGTCAGATAATGAAAACAATCTGCATCTTCAAAGATTAAAGGCCTACACTTGGAAGAGGTCCCTCAGGGACATTAGATCATGTGGTTAAAGGGGTTATCTGGTTTCTAACATTGATGGCCTCTCCGTACATCGGATATGCCATCAATGTTAATATACAGATAACCCCTTTAAATCTACTACTTTCAAAAGGAATTATCTCTAGGATATTTATAATGGTGTCTTTCTAAAAATCTTGAGGAGCTCCTTGAATCAATTAGAGTGTGATGTAAGCAACATGTAAGTGCACTACCTATTGAAGAATAGTCAATGCCTCAGATACTGCAAGCAGTTATAAAAGCCAGAGGTGGTGCAACAAAGTCCTAGTGATGGTTTGGAGTGTTATTTTGTTTGTTTGTTTTTCATGATTCCATAATTTTTTCCTCAGAATTGAGTGAGTCCATAATTTATTCCCTGTGCTTGTTCTAAAAATCTAACTGTTACTTGTTACCACGATTATTTTTTTTAATTTCATTTAGTGTTTCTTAAAGCCAGAAAGTTGCCATATGAAATGCCTTTAGTTTTTTTCCTCATGACTGTGATCTGCTTTTATTCTACAAAATTAAACAACTCAAGGAACATCCTCAGGGACTGGTGATTCCATAATTTTTGCCAGGGGTTGTATATCCTTGCTACCTGTGGTCACGTGACCCCTGCTACCTGTTTGTTGATTCTTGATGCCGTTCTGCTTTTAATTTATATACCGGTCTGTTCCGTTTTTAGCCTTGTTCTGTTTCTGTGGTGCTACCTGGTCAGCTGCTACCAAACTGGGACAAACTCAGGAGGTGGCAGCCTGAGAGACTCCCTAAAGCAAAGACCTGATTCCTGTATGGGGCTCAAAAGGTGAAGACCAGCGAGTCTGCTGGGATAATGCCTTTAAAGGTGAACCCAACCCAAACCAGTTGGTAACACAAACGGAGTCACAATCCAGTGCCAACTGGGCTGAGAGGAGACACTAATTGACCCATATTTGCTGAAGATGCAGGACAACTCAAAAACATGCTCTGGTCTTGCAAATATATTTTTGGATTTTGCAGGGAGGCGGACAAATTAAGCAGTGTTATTAGTTATGCATATATCCTATCATGTTATATTTAGAAAATTTGTTCATTGTAAGACCTGGTTCACATCTGCATTCGGGGAGACCGCATGGGGACCCTCCGAACTAAATACCGCACACATTGGCAAGCGGTGAGCTTATGAAAGCACACGGACCCCATAGACTATAATGGGGGTCAGTGTGCTTTCTGCGTGGTGTCCACACGGAACATGCGGACAGAAAAGTACTTCATGATCTAATTTCCTGTCCCCATGATTTGTGCGGACACCGCGCAGAAAGCACATGGACCCCATTATAGTCTATGGGGTCCGTATGATTTCACTGCTCACCGCTTGCCAAATTGTTTGGTATTCCGTTTGGGGGGTCCCCAAGCGTATTCCTCAAACGCAGATGTGAACCGGGGCTAAGAAGTTGCCTTGTTGTAAGCATGACTATGTCTTATGTATGGGTTATTTCAGGTCCCACAATACATTCCAGGATGCAGGTAGCTAGTTGGGGCCAGGGTGTAAATTTAGTTGTTTACAAGCTAAGACTGGGTTCACTGATTCCAAAACTTTTGAAGAACCTTGTTGCATCGCACTGCCCCAACCTTTTCTAGATAGGTAGAATTCATTCTGTTAAGCTGTTCACCCTAACCTGCATTCTATATTATTTGTGCACCCTTTCAAACCCGGTGATCTCCGCTTCTTTAGCTACCCTACAGAAGAAGGTCTTTAATTTTATAAGGGCATATAAGCAATAGCGTGATTCGCAGGCACATCATATACCTCCATAAGAGATCTTAGACCTGGACTAGCTACAATGGGTTGCACTAGAATCCCTGTTGTGGACCCTCAAATTCTCACTTTCAGCAGATGCAAAAGTGACTGATGATATGTTACAACTGAGGCAGAGGGTCCGTATTTCCTACCGATTACAAAGTCCAATTTCACCAATAATACAGTTGTTCATCAGTCCGCTCTTTCCTCCGGGACTATCTCCAGAGGAGTTTGTCTGGTGGAGACACGTTTGGTTTCACTATATCGCTGATTTCCTCTGTGACCGGTGGTGTTCAACAGAGAATACTTTCTCAACATGTATAACTTATAGCTTATTGGACAGCACAGGTCTTTCACTTCCTCCGTTCCCTTGCCCCACTCAACCCGAAAATTTCCCCCTTTTTTGAAAGACTGCCTGTTCAGAGCGGCTAATAGAGTCTCCCTTGTTTATATATTGTGTACTGAACGCCCACCCCCATGACTCCAAACTATACTTCAAAGGGAACTTGATTCCCTTCTCACTCCATCTCAGTGGATTTACTGCTGCACAGCTACAGCTGTATTAGTAAAAGCAGTTGGCAGGTCACCCTTATGGAACCTTCTTTGAAAATTCTTCATAGGACATACTTGGTCCCTCATTGCCTTCATAGCTTTTATCCTATAGTCCCGTCACTCTGTTTTAGAGGTTGTGACACCCTGGGCACTGCACCCCATATCTGGTGGTCCTGCCTCCATACCCATCACCTTTGGGTGGCTATTCATAGAATGGCGCAACAACTTTTTGAACAGTCATTCCCTTTATCCTTTCTTCTTAGTCTTAAGCCCAATACATCCAGGAAAACGTCAAAAGCATATGTCATAATTCATGTTTTATAACAATCTGCGTACAGGAATAAAGTTAGGAACACAGGTGCTTCTCTGAGACTAAATGCCTGGACTGATAACCTTCAGAACCAGCTAAACTTACGTATTGACTGCAAGGATTGCCATTTCACATTTATTTAGCATCGCTTGACACGAATATCATTCCAATATGAAGTACCCATACAGAACTATGCCATATTATAAATATAAGTCATATCACTGTGGACTTGTTGCATCTAACTTAGTCACGAGTGGGAAGTAACTTTATTACCTTTGGTATGCCAGTGTACTGGCACAGTATACTGTGTGATAATAGAGGGCATAGGAGTAAATGGCCTTGGTACATTAGTGTCTCATCTACCGAAAGTGGCAGATGGTGACTGCTATTTGTATGGAGGTTGGGGGTGCCTCTCTCCTTTGTAGCCTAGTGTGATAAGTGAATATGGATGTGAGTATGGACAGAGAGTCCCCCTTTTTAAGATCACATCCAGGGTTATGTGATTGTGTAGTTCAGATCCCTGAAAATAAGGTATCAGGGATTTCAATGTCTAGCCTTTTATGTAGGAAATATACTGAGGGAAGGTATGGTGTGCATCGGGCATGTTCTGAAACCTATATTATGCTCAAAAGGTGGTTTGTAGATATTGGCTACAGGTAAATCTATCAGAAATTTCAAAGGTAATGAAATATCTCAACTATTTTGGTGGAAAAAGATTTTTTAAAGAAGCAAAATAAATTTGAGAAACGACAAGGAAAATAGGTTGTCCAGGATTGGCACCAGAGGCTGGTTACTGCCCCAGCGTCTAGATATAACAAGTATAGCAATAATAAAAATATGTCCAAGCTACCGGTTTTTAAAAATGGTTTACTTTGGTAAATGTAG
The DNA here is from genome assembly GCF_031893055.1 of Leptodactylus fuscus. Lineage (NCBI taxonomy): Eukaryota > Metazoa > Chordata > Amphibia > Anura > Leptodactylidae > Leptodactylus > Leptodactylus fuscus. The sequence goes on along the minus strand of NC_134269.1, from coordinate 160,605,118 downwards.
CAGAATCTAATAGGATTGTGATGCAAATAAGTCCAATGCAGTGCAGGCATGGTTATGTAGAAGAAAAGGATTTATTTTTTCTTGGTTTTCAAAATTGTAATGTATGATACTTATCCAGGTATCCAGGTAATGTATAATACTTATCCAGGTATCATAGAATAAAAGAGGTCAGATTTAAGAGAAAGAAATTGAAAACTTGTCCAGATTATGGTTGTGGCTTTATCATTCACTGATAACAAAAGAGATCTTGAGAATAAAGAATGAAAGCAAAAGAACATTTAAGAATTTTGAGAATATTTAGGTATATTTCATTACACTGTAGAATCCCTTTAGTTGACTATAGTAGCTAAAAAGATATATATTGTAATGTATTATTAACACTCTACTCACCAATAACCGATCTTCCTTGTCGGGTGCTAACACAGTCACTTCATCTCCAGTGAACACCACATCAAATTCACGCTTCAGGATGGTGCCTGAGGGCTTGCACACTTTGCTTGTTTCCCAAAGCTATTTTTATAAGATAAAAAAATGAAATGTATTCTGGAGTATATTTCATAGACATGACCTAATTACAAGCCATTTACTTGCCAGCAGATTTTATACAAATGTATTTATTTTATTCAGAGCCTCATGAAAGCATTAAGGGCCTACAGAATTACCTTCAAGAAACTGGTAGTATTCTTATTATTGAAGACTATGCAATTCCTAATCCAGAGAATCCATTGATAGTCTTAATTTAACACAGTAAAAACTAGATCTTACCCCACAAGTAAAGCCAATAACATACTAAGAGAAATGCACCATGACATATTTTATTTATTTATTTTGCTTGCTTATATAGTGCCAACATATTCTGCAGCACTTTACAGATATTGTTATTAAAGAGGACCTTTCACCTCCTGGAGCACATGCGGTTTTATATACTGCTAGAAAGTCAGTCAGGAACGCCCTTCCTCACAGCAGTGTCTATTGCGCTTTACTGTGAGAGGGGACGTTCCTTACCGTCCAGTGATGACACTGAGCGGTGAGGAACACCCCCCCAGTACTTGTCTATGGATGTGCACTATCAGGAGGAGGGGGCATTCCTCACCGCTCTCACAGTACAGCGCTATAGGTGCTACTATGAGGAAGGGCGTTCCTAACTGACTGTCAGAAACACCCTTCTGACAGTGAAGAGCTACGGTACCGGCACCGATAGCTCTTCACTGGGGGCACAGAACATGAAAGCCAATGCTGAATTCAGCACACTGTTGGCTTTCTAGCAGTGTATTATACCGCATGTGCCCCAGGTGGTGAAAGATCATCTTTAATCACTGTCCTAAGGAGAGCTCATAATATTAATTCCCTATTAGTAAGTCCTCGAAGTGCAGGAGGAAACCAGAGTACCCGGAGGAAATCCATGCAAACACATGGAAAACATACTCATGCCATTCAGCTGGATTCGACCCAATGGTGCTAACCACTAAGCCACTACAGTTATACAAGTCTTTGCATTGGCTCTTCATTCACATTAATGGATGAGGGTTAGAAGTAAGGCCATATCACTGGACACCATGTGCTATAATAGAAGTTGGACAGGTACACTGACACAGGACATTGCTTACACAAGATATGTTTGGAACATTTATACAGTTTTTACAATAGTTGGGACAGAATCTACAGTTTTAGGGTGCATTCACACGGAGTAACGTGCCGCGTGACCTGGCACGTATACGCAGTGTGAGATTTTGAGCGCCGTATACGCTCCCATTGATTTCAATGGGAGTTAGTCTCGTATACGTCGCGTTATTTTGCGGCTGTGATTTTGCAGCCACAAAATCATGGCCGCAAGATAACGCGACGTATACGATCCAGGCTCCCATGGAAATCAATGGGAGCGTATACGACGCTCAAAATCTCACACGGCGTATACATGCCAGGTCACGCTGCACGTTACTCTGTGTGAATGCACCCTTATACTAGTTTTTATAATCCATATGAGGAGCAACTCTAGATGAATACAGGCAATAGAGAGCTAGTGTTGTGTTACCTCACCAACATTAGCAATAGAAAGAGATACAGAGAATACAACCAAAAACAGTTGTTAAACATCATTTTTAGAAAACATTCACACAATGTTTTTATCCACAGCCATTTGGTCTCCGCCTGGGACCTGTTTTCACGGATCCATCATAGACTATTGAGACAGTAGACTATTGCAGTCTATTGAGGCATCTGTAAAAATTGGACAAGATGGGACGTATTCTATTTCTGAGGAAACAGACCATCCAAAAAGGGACATGTGAATAGCCACATGGAAATAATTTTTGACCTGTGTGTGAATATAACCTAAAAGTAAATCACACTACGTCCTATTAGAAATAAATGTGTAATCAGATACAGATTTAGAGTTCTTATGGTCCCATGGTGGCATGTCTATAGGGAGCAATGTACAAACAGCAATTGTCCTGACCAACTCCAACACTAAAAAGGACAATGCAAGACAGACAAAATCTTAATTTACAGGCCTTTGAGAATAAGGAGTAGAGATGAGCGAACAGTGTTCTATCGAACACATGTTCGATCGGATATCAGGGTGTTCGCCATGTTCGAATCGAATCGAACAACACGTGGTAAAGTGCGCCAAAATTCGATTCCCCTCCCACCTTCCCTGGCGCCTTTTTTGCACCAATAACAGCGCAGGGGAGGTGGGACAGGAACTACGACACCGGGGGCATTGAAAAAAATTGGAAAAAGTAATTGGCTGCCGAAATCAGGTGACCTCCATTTTAGACGAATAGTGGATTTCAAATCCGGGTCATATGAGAATGTGAACTTTGTGACTATGAGACAGGGATAGCTGTACAGGCAGGGATAGCTAGGGATAACCTTTATTTAGGGGGGAATGTTATTAAAAATAACTTTTTGGGGCTCTATCGGGTGTGTAATTGTGATTTTTGTGAGATAAACTTTTTCCCATAGGGATGCATTGGCCAGTGCTGATTGGCCAGAGTACGGAACTCGACCAATCAGCGCTGGCTCTGCTGGAGGAGGCGGAGTCTAAGATCGCTCCACACCAGTCTCCATTCTGAGCCGAGGGTGCGCTTGAACCCTTGTGCACACTCTGCTTCATCAAGCTAATAGAATGCATTGGCCAGCGCTGATTGAAGCAGAGCTGAATCTGTGTGCTTAGCTCAACTACTCCACCGGTGTAGTTGAGCTAAACACACACATTCAGCACTGCTTCATCACGCCAATAGAATGCATTGGCCAGCACTGATTGGCCAGAGTACGGAATTCATCCAATCAGCGCTGGCTCTGCTGGAGGAGGCGGAGTCTAAGGTCGGACCAGAATGGAGACTGGTGTGGAGCGATCTTAGACTTCGCCTCCTCCAGCAGAGCCAGCGCTGATTGGTCGAGTTCCGTACTCTGGCCAATCAGCGCTGGCCAATGCATTCTATTAGCCCGATGAAGTAGAGCTGAATGTGTGTGCTTAGCACACACATTCAGCTCTACTTCATCGGGCTAATAGAATGCATTGGCCAATCAGCGCTGGCCAATGCATTCTATTAGCGTGAACTGAGTTTGCACAGGGGTTCTAGTGCACCCTCGGCTCTGCTACATCAGATTGCTACATCTGATGTAGCAGTGCCGAGTGTGCATCAGATGTGTAGTTGAGCAGAACTGGCTCAGCACTGCTAAGTCTCTGCATTCGCATAGGAATGCATTGGCCAGCCTTCGGCCAATCAGCGCTGGCTCTGCCGGAGGAGGCGGAGTCTAAGGTCGGACCTGAATGGAGACTGGTGTGGAGCGATCTTAGACTCCGCCTCCTCCAGCAGAGCCAGCGCTGATTGGTCGAGTTCCGTACTCTGGCCAATCAGCACTGGCCAATGCATTTCTATGGGGAAAAGTTAGCTTGCGAAAATCGCAAACTGACAGGGATTTCCATGAAATAAAGTGACTTTTATGCCCCCAGACATGCTTCCCCTGCTGTCCCAGTGTCATTCCAGGGTGTTGGTATCATTTCCTGGGGTGTCATAGTGGACTTGGTGACCCTCCAGACACGGATTTGGGTTTCCCCCTTAACGAGTATATGTTCCCCATAGACTATAATGGGGTTCGAAACCCGTTCGAACACTCGAACAGTGAGTGGCGAATTTCGAACCTCGAACATTTTAGTGTTCGCTCATCTCTAATAAGGAGGTATGTATGGATTCTGGCTGCAACAATCCAAATCCATATTCTTGGCATTTTCATATACATACTCAAAACTACTTACACTAAGAAAGAACCGGTATTTACAGACCGGACAAAGGTTCACATAATCTCATTTGTTGTATGTTTCCAATATTGCTATACACGACCTTGACTTCTAAGTTCCATGTTTATTTCTCATTTCCAATGGCTATTAACTTCATTGTGCTTTCACTACTCACTACAATCTCTCTGTTCTTGGCCTTCGGTAGTATTGCTGAAGTGTATGTGTTACATTTCTTTCTCAGTTAAAGTGTCCCTCCAGGCATACTCTCCCACCCGATCTGACACTGAACATAGATGTATGTTGGGTGGTAGAGTTATCAAGGCAACCCTATAACACCCAGTGAATATCATGTACAGGTCCTATTAGAATAGCCATGGACATCACACAGCTCCATAGTCATCTGTAAGGATCAGTGTCCTCAGACCTCGCACAAGAATATGAGAGGAGGGAGCACTTATTTACTTTCTGTGCAAGAGAAAACATTATAGGTCTTCAGTTTATGTTATATACATTGTTGATTTGTCCTGGGTCTCCTGTGACTCTACCCATTTTCCAGTATTGTATACTTTTTTAAAAAAAATCTGATAATTTTTATTAACAAATTTTTCTTTACATAAAATCAAACAATCGACAAAACAACAGCAACACAACAACAATTCAAAGTAAATATGGAGACACAATCCGACATATAAAGAGGGAGGGGGGGGGAGTCCATTAGGACCCCCCACTAAATCTCCCGAACCTCCTTTGATTTCCATGTAAAGAATAGCACTCAGGGGATCAAGGAAACAGAGAAATTTGAAGTGAGAGATCTGTTCCTAATCAGAGACGGGGAGGGAAGGCCAGGTGTGTCCAACCATGCTCCCCAAATTTTTTCAAATTTAGTTTGGTCCTTTCTCTGTATATATATATATGCCCCTCTCCAGCCTAATAGTATTATTAACTCTAGATATCAATTCCACTAGAGAAGGAGGACTCGGGTCCAACCAATGATAAGCAATCAATTTTCTTGCCTGGTATAATACCCTAGACAACCCTATAAAATCCGGGCTTTCCATGTCCACACCCTCCCCCAAATGATCTAGGAGGCAAACTAATGGTGAGCGCAGAAGTGCAATAGCAGTATTGTATACTTGTTATTGTACTGTAAAGGACTGTTCACACATCCGCCTCAGATTCCTCTTCATTTTCCGAGTCACTGACTTGCCCACATAGACAGGGGATATATGTTAGATCAGAGGGGTCACAGGGGTTAAGTGAGTAAGTGTTCTTGCATCTCTCATAGATACATGATAAAACATATAGAATAGCTTTTGTCCATGGCCATCCACAGGGTAATACATTTTTATTGATCGCTACAGATTTCCCCAATGTATTACTCTTTTAAGCTAAGGCCCCATGTTGCAGATTTGCAGATGTTGCAGCTTTTTGAGCCAAAGCCAAGAATAGCTACAAAAGGAATGGGAAATATATAGGAAGCTCTCATATTTCTACCTTCTGCTCAGTCCACTCCTGGCATTTGCTCAAAAAATCTCAACAAAATCTGCAACAAAAAAAACTGCATTTGTGCAAAGACCTTAACCTCAAACAACTTCTTACACATCCCAATAATACCATATTTGTTGCTAATTTTAAAGTGTGTTTATACGTAAAACTGTAGAAACACACATTGCCAACCATTTCAACGAGAACAGTTTCTCAAACATACCTTTACTGTCTGGTCATCTGAAGATGTCAAGAATGAAGACCCCTCTGGAGAGAATTTGACACAGTGCACCCAACTTAAATGTGCATTGAAGTCCGCTACTTTTGTACTGGAGTCTATATCCCATAGCTAGAAAACAATTGGCACACCAAAAAAAAGTGTTTTCAGCAGTAATGGATCTCTAAGAATGACATTCAAGGATAAGATAAGTGGAATATTGTTTTGGGTTACAAAACATTGTAGAAGATGAAGGCAGACAGTCATAAAATCTCTCGGATGCCCATATACATTTAATAGCTGTTACTGACAGAACAGATAAATGCCCAGAGAATCTAGACAAGAAGGTATCCCATCAATTTCACATAAAAAGTACACAAAGGCTATTAATATTGGTTTTAAGGTAACTTTGTATCACTGTTATTTACATGCAGTAAATCTATGGACAAACTACATGCAAACAAAACCTCACAGCAGCATGTGATCTCAGACTTGGGAGTGACTTATTACTTGTAATGTCATTGCAAGAGAGACTGGAGAAGGGAGTGGTACTTGGAGAGTGAGAGTAGGCAGAGGAATCATGGGAAATGTAGTTTGTCCACAGAGTAACTGCACGTAAATAACAGTGATACAAGGAGCAGCAAAGAAAATAAAGCCAAGCAAAGGGTGCTTAAGGAAACAGTGAGTATTTAGCACTGCTGTGGGTGTATTTTCAGATTCTTTGGAAGCTAGATAACCCCTTTAATGGTTAGCTGAATAAACTATTTCTGCAGATTTATAGTCTGATCACACAACTGAGAATCCCACTGCAGACAGAATGGCACCATCTGTACTCTTAAGATTTAGGCACAATGGGAAAAATTTAAGAAGAGTGGCAGTGAGGGTGCATCTACTTTATGACTAGGTGCATCCTCCGCCAGGCAGATTTCCAGTGCAAATAATAATAAATCTGCACCCCCTGCCATGACCTTTTTTGTGAAAGTGATGAGGGCAGTGCAGAAAACAGAAAGTTGTATACAAGGCATAATAAATCTGCCCCAATAGATTTATGTGCATAATGATGTCGTTTTAGCAAGTATAAACATTTAATGTCTTCTATGAACAAAGAGTTCTTAAAGGGATTCTATGATTAAAAAACTTTTTTCTGTGGCTAACACGTTGGAATAGCCTTTAGAAAGGCTATTCGTCTCTTACCTTTAGATGGGATCTCTGCCGCGCCGTTCCTTAGTAATACCGTTTTTTACCGGTATGTAAATTAGTTCTCTGGCAGCGATGGGGGCGTCCCCACCGCTGCCTGAGAACAGGATCCTGCGCCTCCTCTATCTTCTGCTGGATCCTCCCCTTCTTTCTTCGGCTTTCTACTGACACCTGCGCAGTTGGCTCTGCCACTGAGACACTAGTAGAGCCGACTGCGCATGTGCGCAATTCCGGCCTCGGAACTATGGCCGTGCATGCGTAGTCGGCTCTACTAGTGTCAGAGCTGACAGAGGTGAAGCCGCCAAAGAAAGCTGAAGAAAGAAGGGGAGGATGCAGCAGAAGATGGAGGCAGCGCAGGATCCTGTTCTCAGGCAGCGGTGGGGACGCCCTCATCCTATTTTCAGAGCTGGGGCCCGCCCCCATCACTGCCAAAGAACTAATTTACATACCGGTAAAAACCGGTATTACTAAGGAACGGTGCGGCAGAGATTCCATCTAAAGGTAGGAGACGAATAGCCTTTCTAAAGGCTATTCCGACGTGTTAGCCACAGAAAAAAGGGTTTTAATGGTAGAATCCCTTTAAGGCACATTTAATACTATGTAGAAAGATATTTGCAGAAATACTATACATGAATGAGCATATAAACAATGAGCTACATTACCTGGACAGCATAATGTGACAGCGCCATTGCTACAATCTGATTGGTCCTGCAGAAGTCGCAATACAATATAGTGCTCTGTTCATCTGCTTCAAGCTCAGACACCAGGTTGCTGCTTTCCATATCAAAAATCTGTGTTGAAAATACATTGGTTATTTAAGTATGATACATTTTTTTCATAAAAACATACCGGAGGTCATTTATCATCAGTGCAATTTTTCACCTTTTTTTGGGGTGTGCTTTTTTTTTTTTTTTTTTTTTTATCTCTTTGTATTCCACATGTCTACTTTACTAAAAAGGCATCATAAATTTTGTACAAAATTCACCTTGTGATTCAAATGCTGTCAGGTATGTTGTGGTTTTTTTTTTTTTTTTGCTCTACTCTTTTGAAAGAAGAAGCTTTACGTAACTTTTACTCCAGATAAACTACTTTCCTCAACAAAGAAGCAAACCTTGTGTTTTTGTGCATAAGACTTCAAAACAGACCCAAACACATGATAAACCATGCACACACAGCATAAAACTAGGAGGGAGTGTGTCAGCAAGAAAATCCCCATTAAACTTCTTTTCACAAAATTCAAGCCACCCTTCTTCAAACCAATTACAGATCGTGCTAATGGCACTGAGCACTACAAGGTACTATGGCTGGTTTAATGGGGATGTTACTCCTGACAGACTCCCTTTTTAAACATATAATAAAACAATAAATTAAAAATGAAAGGGCTGTCCTCCTTGGAAAATCAATTTTTGTTAGAAAGGTCAAAATATCCATCTGGTTTTGCTGCAATGTGTTGGAAAAGCTGCTAAGTGTTCAATTTCCCTGCAGCACCACCACAGGAAAAACAAACATTATATGCCTTCTGAAACTATCACATAAGAGGACAAGCAGAATAGATATAGGAATAAACAGGAGTGTTGTATTTTAAAAGTCACGTTCACACATTGCTGAATTTTTCCACATGCACATTTACCATTTATATTAATAGCAAAGTCTGCATTGATATCTTCCCCCGAATTAACACTTGTCACCTCTCCAAAAACAGGGAGTCCAACCAATGCGACACCCAATGATCACAGGAACTGGGTTGTTTCCTTTGAATGGAATGGTGGCTCAGCATATACACTGCCTCTCCGTTCATAGCCTATGGGTCAAATTGTGGTAGCTGTATTTGTCTTTTTTTTTAATTTATCCCAAGGACATTGAATGCATATCATAGTCATGCTCCATTCCATTCCCTATTCTTTGATCACAGGGTTCCCCACCACTGGAGCCCTACTGATCCCTACCCCTTTAAGATTTCAATTACCATAGTATGTGAATGAAGTATTGTAAAACTTGCTTTAAAGGTCTCATAACAACCATGTAAAATATAGGCTGCTGCATGTGAAGAAGGCCTCATAAACAATACTGTGATCGGTGTGGATCCATATAACCTGTCATACATTGTTTAACCGTGTGTCATTGACACTCACATAGAGGTGATTACGTGCAGTCACCATAATTCTGGAACAGTCATTGGACCAAGAACAGCATTTCAGCAGAAATTGGGATTCATCATTTTTTTGGAAGGAGACTGCAACATCAATGGTCTTGTACTCATTAGCAGACGATACATCCCAGAGCTATAAAGGGAGAAAGAACACCGGGAGAATTTGAGGTTTAGTTTTATCAATACAATCTTCAGCATTTCAAATGTCCTGCCATACATCAGGTCGAAGTATGGTCTGAATTACTATCTGCTTATTTAAAGCAGCCCTACACTTAGGTCTGAGAAATTATTACCTAAATGAAAATTGCAATTTAATGGGAATTTTACTTTGACTATTATTTTGGCTATTCCCCCTTTTCAAAGCCACACATTCAGCGGTCTTGTGACGTCCTTTTCAGGCCCTGACATCATTCAAAAAACTGGAAGAGGATGAAGACCCGTGACGGAGCCCAGGAGAGGCGAGTAACACTATTTTTATGTTTGCTCACATCCCCTAAGCCTCTGATCATTATTTTATGGGGTCTTAAGAGACCTCAGAGTATAATAATAGCAGTTCCAGTTCAGAGGTCTTTGGTCCAAACAAAACTGCAAGTAGAAGCTTGAAATACAGCAACCAAACCAAAATAACCGGTATGCACTAAATGACATTGGTTAACCAGATTGACAGTCAGTGATTTTTCAATTCATTACCCAGCCATATTTTCTGGCAGCATTTGTGACATTAATAATATTTGTAATATTCTTTATAAGCACTTTTATTTTTTTTGCTCATTTCCGTGACATCTTGTGCTGAAATCCACTTTCTGTCCCTTCTGTATTCTTTCCCTGTTCTCTGTTGCCAACTGAGATCTGTCAAAATGCTTTTCACTAGGAGTAAAAGTGAGCAGGATGCCGGGTGTTTAACTATGGCGGCCACCCGGGAGTCGGGCAGCCAACATAGCCGCCTGGTGTCTGCTGGTGTCAGCAGACATCCAGCGCTAATGCCTCCGGTCGGTGCCCACACATGCTCCCATAGAAATGAATGGAAGCGCCCGGCACGCCGATTAACCCCCCGCTTGCCGGCTACTTCCATTCATTTCTATTCACTACGTCTTACTTTCGGGGGAGCGCCTTATATTAGGCAAGGCAGCAAAATGTCTGCTATGCCTTACTTTCGGGGTACGTCCTATTTTCGGGGAAACACGGTATAATGCAGGAGGGAAGCTGAGGCTGGGGGAAGGAAAGGAAGGAGGAGGAGGAGGGGGGGGTTCACCTCAAACAGTTATATCTCAGCATTATAAAATCCACCCAATCCCAACTGTCTTTTATAATGTGCAAGAGATAGCTGAGTGCTAAACTTGGCTCCCATAAATAATGAATAGAGAGGTTCGGTCTGCGCTTCACTAGAACAAAAGAACAGGGGCTCCGTTCTTGGAATTACTAGGGGTGGTAGCTGTCTGACCCCCACCCAGCATAAAGTTATCCTCTATCTTATCAACAGGAGATAAAGTCAAAACTTTAACACTGACATTCGCTGTTTTTTTATTAATTGCAAAATGTTTCTGGTTGTCTATAGTCCCTATACTATAATATAGTAAGTAACAATAGACCATCAATGGCGGTGCAAAAATGTTTTTGAAGCCAAAACCAGGTGTGGATCATATATCGTGACAGCCTAAAAAGGACAGGTGGTACTCCTCTTTTTTTAAATCCACTCTTGGATTGTCTTCAAAAATGGTATAAAAAAACAGAATTTGTGTCCATAGACTCACAAGGTTACAGTATGTATCTTATATAAGTCTTGGAGTAGTGAACATAACATAGACAGCATAAAAGTGATAAAAAGCAACAGAATTAAGGAATGGCCCCAATAATCCCCAAATTAACAATGCAGCACGTCAACTGCAGTGCTAAGTAATAAGAATGCAAAGTAAGGACTTCATAAAACCAGCTAAGACTTACCTTTAGTGTGCCATCCATAGAACAGCTGGCCAAATACTTATCATCTGGCGAAAACCGGCAATGGTTGACATAGTCTTCATGACCAAAAAGAGTGTTCTTACAATGCTTCTTATCAATGTCCCACAGCTGCAGTAGGCATACAATGGAAGTGATGTATAAAATGTCATAAAATTAATATACCGTAAATAATACATTATATGACTGTGCACCTTCAGACAGTTTTAGCCTATTACTGCTCGAGTTCATAGAGGACGGCCACCAGAAATCTTGTCATCAATCATGTAGTACATATTTTTACTGTTTAATAGTTGTGTTAAAGCATAACCTTATTATAAAAACCCCTGATATACATGTACAACTATATTTTGTATATCCTTATAGGGATTTTTCCATGAAGGGCTGTTAAAGTGCATTAAACAGACCACTAATAAAATCCCAAGAATGGGAATTTCTGATCCCCAATAATAGTTCTAAAGTAACAGCAATAACACATTCAGGTGTTAAATCTGATCATGGGGCGGACATCTGGCCCCCACACCAACCAGCTGTCCAGGAATACTGTCGGACCCGATGCTATACAGTGTACAGAGCCAACAGTAAACTGCTCTGTATATTGTATAATTGCGCTATCACAGCTTAGTTCTCAGTCATTTTAATGGGTGCAGCACTGCAATAAAAGCTGACAGCCACTATGCAGTATATGCACCATCTGCTTCCAGGCCTGTATACTATAAAGTACCAGGCCTAAAAGCAGTCTTAAACAGCTGATTGTGTGGGTGCTAACTGTCTGTCCCCACTATTCACATGTTGGTGACCAATCCTAAGAAAAATCCCAGAAAATCCCTTTTTTTCTAAAGTCAATAGGAAATACAGCTTTAAAGGGGTGTTCAGTTTCAGGAAATAAATGCTATTGTTTGTATGATGAAAAGTCATACAATAAGTCATACAATTTTCCAATATACCGTACTTTCTGTATCAGTTCCTCACTTTTCTAGATCTCTGCTTGTTGTCATTTGTTGTTTGCTTGTAGTTGAGAAAAATCAGTCCATGGTCATATGATATACAGTCCATGGTCATGTGATGTACAGTCCATGGTCATGTGATTGACAAACAGGTGCACAGCTCACTATAGTCACTGTACAGTAATCAGACATCTGCCTGGTAACGAGCTGTGCACCTGTGTATCCGTCACATGACTATGGACTGTACATCACATGACCATGGACTAATATCTATCCACTGGTAGTAAACAATGAATGACAGAAAGCAGAGATCTAGAAAACCATGAATAATTTATACAGAATGTATAAACAATACCATTTATTTGTTGACAGTGGACAACCCCTTTAATAATCTATCTACAGAGCCCTGTTAAATATGCATATTTATAGAAGCAACACTGACTACGTGTTAGACTTTGTGTGACAGCGATTATATATGGTACATGAAAGAATAAATAACTTCATTGAAATGCCATAGCTTTGTGTAGATGACATTTGTACAGTCTTTGCTCTACTGTACAAGTTGCTCTTTTCTTACAGTTTAGGAATTTCTATTGCTCAGAATACATAAGCATTCCTAACACACTGTTATTGCTATGAATGGTCCTTTGCTTTGAACGTTGCGCCAGATTCCCATTTCCAGCACTATTTTTTACAATCTGAGTAGATCAGGCACTGAGTAATGTATATATTTATAGTGATCAGATGGATGGCAACAAATCTGGATCATCTTTCCATGTTGTGTTTTTTCTCTGTAATTACTCCTGGATAATATATATGTATAGGCTTCTCAACAGGCATATGGCGATAAAGTGTTGGGTTGCCACCATATCCCAATTCTTAAAGTAATTCTGTGACCAGCACTCCATTCACTGCTATGGAGCTGCCAGGACTGCAATCTCTGACAGTCCTATAGCAGTGAATGGAGCTCTGATCACCCAAGTGCACTGGTGCTCCATTCACCAACAGGAGACATGGGGGACTTTAGGTCCTCCATTCTGTAGCAAATCTGCCATGAGGTATCTGTACTGCAAATACGTGCCAATTCCTAATACGTGCCAAGCACAGCCTAAAGTGAACGGAGATCTGCATGCTAATGGATTTCTCAATACAGATTACCGAAAAATAGCAGCTTTTCTACAATAACCAGATTCCAGCCTACTGAAGATGAAACAAGCAATCCGATTGGTTGTTGTGAGCGATTACCAAATTTCTTTTTTTTACTGTTCGGGCTAAATAAAAATAGCTGTATATTTAAAAAGGAATTCTATCTTCATTATTTTATCAAATTTTCCCTTTTAGCAAGTAGGAATAATACATTTATTACTGTAATTAATTTCCCTTAATTTGGATTTAATGCTAGTTTAGTACTGGTTAGCATTAAAACACCTGTACACCAGAAAGCTCCATTCGACTTAACAAGTGATATTTACTGCTGAAAATCCTTTGATATTTCAAGATCAAGGCGACTAATAGTAATTATTTCTGCTTTGCCTTACAGACAGCATAAGTGTATAGTAATTACAGCACCATTACTTTCTGCCCCAATGAGCCAGCATAGTAATTACTGGAAAAACAAGCGAAAATGTGCCTGTCCAAAATGGCAGTGCTATTCTTTCCGCCTGGCTAAAAATAAAAACGGCAAACAAAAACTGTAGTAATAATAATTACAACGTTAAATATAACAAAACGCTTGACATACTTTGAGCAAGCAGTCATGGGAACAAGTGGCAAGAAGAGAAGGAGAGCCTCCATTGGTGAACTGGCAGCAGCTGACCGGCTCTGAATGCTCATCATAATCCCGTACCAGCGACCCGGTTACCGCGTTCCACACCTAAGCAGAATGAACCGAAAATCAGATACCTAAAATTCTTTTCACTATACGCAAAGTAAGGGCTCATTCACACTACGTAAATGCCACCTTATTCTGAACGTAAAACACGTTCAGAATCAGCGGCGTATAAAGCAGTTCCATTCATTTCTATGGGAGCCGGCATAGGAGCGCTCTCCATAGAAATGAATGGGCTGCTTTTTTCACTACGAGCACTCCCACTGAAGTGAATGGGAAATGCCCGCGTGTACGGCTAGCTCTGCTCATGCCAAGCCGTACATGCCGGCACTCCCCATTCACTTCAATGGGACTGCTCGCAGTGAAAAAAGCAGCCCATTCATTTCTATGGGGAGCGCTCGTATGCCGGCTCCCATAGAAATGAATGGAACTGCTTTATACGCCGCTAAAACACGTTCAGAATAAGCTGGCGTTTACGTAGTGTGAATGAGCCCTAAGAGTCTCAAATATCACGATCCAAGACAAATATACACTTACACACTTACTGTAATATAGTATGCTAGAATATGAACATTTTTAACATAAAATTCTTTTATGACATGTAAATAAGGATCCGTTCACACTAGCGTTCAGAAACTCCATCCCCCATTCCGCTTAAAATAGGTGCGAGAAAAGTCCTACAGGTGGAAACACAGCGGACCTCATTATAGTCTATGGTGTCTGCGGGTTTACAGGGGTAACTGATTTTTAAGCAGATAGAGCAGGGATAGGGAACGTACGGCTCTCCAGCTGTTGTAAAACTACAACTCCCAGCATGCATACTTGCTCTGCTGTACTTGGAACTCCCATGGAAGTGAATGGAGCATGCTGGTAGTTGTAGTTTCACAGCAGCTGGAGGGCCAAGGTTCCCTACCCCTAAGATAGAGTTTTCATCTTTCAGGTCCCCAAGCAGACCTGAAGAAGGGAAACCCAACTGCTAGTGTGAACCTAGCATCAGATGTATTTCAACAATGAGAATTGTAATAATTTTTTTTCCCATATATACCTTTAATTTTTGTCACACTGCCCATCCCCCATAAGACCTTGTGACTTAGGCTAAAGCACCCACATTGCGGAAACACAGCTTTTTTTTGCTGCAGATTTTGTTGCGTTTTTTTGAGTCAAGCCCAGGAGTGGATTGAGCAGAAGGTAGAAGTATGAGAACATCCTGTATATTTCCCATTCCTTTTGTAGCCATTCTTGGCTTTGGCTTAAAAAACTGCAACAAAAAAAGCTGCGTTTCTGCAACGTGGGACCTTAGCCTTAAAGAGTTTTCTCATGAACATAACCATATTTCATTGGGAGAAAATTAAAAAGTTAAACATTTTTGCAAATATAAATTCTTAAAACATTTGATTTTTGATGACAGTCTTTTCACTTGATAGGTTGCCAATGGATAAGACCAATGAATACAGGATCTTTCAGGGTCTGTCAATCAGGCAAAATGTCTAGGAGTGCGTAGTAGAAGCATGTCTAGCTGTCAACAATCTCTCACCGAGACGTACACTGCCCATAAGTAGCCTTTAAAGGGATCCTATCATTCAGACACGATTTTTTCTAAGTACCACATCGGAATAGCCTTAAGAAATTTGTCTCCTACCTTTCGTTGGCTTCTCCGCGCCGCCTATAATCCCGATTTTACTTGGTATGCAAATTAGCTCTCTAGCAGCACTGGGGGCATCCCCAATTGCTGGGAGAGAACTCTCTTCAGCGCCGCCTCCATCTTAGTCAGCAGCGTCCTCTTCAGCCTCTTCTTCCGGCGGTGGCTTGTAACTTCTAGGCCTCAGGCAGAGCAGACAGCGCATGCCCACAGGCCACGGGAAAATGGCCGCTTGCACAGTATTGTAAGCGGCCATTTTCTCGTGGCCTGTGGACATGCGCAGTCTGCTCTGCCCAAGGCCCGAGGCCTAGAAGTTTCAAGCCACCGCCGGAAGCAAAGGCTGAAGAGGACGCTCGCAGCATTGAGGACTCCCCTAGTGCTGTTTGAGCGCTGGGGCCCGCCCTCAGTGCTGCGAGAGAGCTAATTTGCATACCGAGAAAAAATGGGATTGTAGGCGAACGGCAGTGCAGAGAAGGCAACGAAAAAAGGGAGACAAATAGCCTTTCTTAAGGCTATTCCAACGTGGTACTTAGAAAAATTGTGTCTGAGTGATAGAATCCCTTTAAGAGCCTTCGGTGTGGGAAGCTCTTTTACACCCTCTTGTGGCATGAGAAGTGTCTAAGCAGACCTACATGTAATATCTACCTGAGAAATAACTACATGCCAAGTTCTCAGCAATCTGACATTTCTATATGGGTCTGCTATTTTTTCATCATTGGATGTGCATATAGCGACAACACATTCAGTAGTGCTGTACCAGGTGTTTCAAAGATGCAAGCAAAAGATAAACCACTCTAAAATGGAGTTTATTGCAAACTAACTGACTCAAATCCATCTTTGCTACATCAGATTCATATTGTGAATCTTCCAGTGATACTGTGTTAATTTATTTACAACCAATCCCTCATTACTGACTGCAAGCATTCTGCTATGAAGAGAGATAGCAGAGCTTTGCCTGGGAGACAGCAAGTGAAACCCCGCCCACCAATGTACTGAGAAAACCAGGAAGTGAACAGAGCACACAGCATGCTGAACAAACCAGTTGGGAATACCCCTTTAAGAGTTTTGAACACTCATAACACAGTATGTTATACTGTTAGCCGCTGCAGATAATAGAAAATGTAGTCAGATTTTATACATTATACATGAGTGAGCTGATCCCCATTACTCTGTACATAGGATGCAAAAGATATAAAGTGAAACAAGTGAAAATAGTACTGAAAAAAATAGCAATTAGCCAGTAAGACTTATATAGTAAGGAAGATCTTACCTTCACTTTTTTATCGGCTGAACAGGTTGCTACATATCTGTCATCAGCAGAGAAGGCGCAGCACAGAACTTCATCATCATGAGCTTCTATACTAAGTAGATTTTCACCAGTCTCACTTTTAAAGATCTAGAAAGGAGCAGAACATAGAAGTCTGGTTAAACTATCCTAGATTTTGCATAAAATATGCCTTGTATGGTACAGTATGTATAAATAACCACAGCATGGGTCAGCATATACATTTATTGTACTTGTAGGCCTAGATACACATCTGGGGTATATATTTCATAGGCTCTGACTATAATAGGGTCAGTTGGGTTTCTGTTTTGGTGGCCATCATTTTACTGGATGAAAAATGGAGTTTGCTAGACGTTTTTGTCTGGGATTTTAGAAGGAATCTGTGCCAGAGCTTGTGAAGGAACCAGACATTGTGCTCCAAATGCTCAACCGATTTAATGATTCTATGAAAATGCATCCCTACCATATTGCAATCATGCCAAAAACATACAACCTCCATGCAAATGTTCCCCTTTGTTGGAGCTGGACCCAGGATTTCAGTACTACAAGGCAACAGTACTAACCACTGAGCCACCATGCTACCAACAATCACAAAAGTAGGTCTTAAGAAAATATTGAAGTCACTGTGATAGATATTTTAAATAGTCAAAATCTAGAGAAAGGAGAGAACGGAAAACCAAAAATATCTGTTCATATTTGTAAGTGTTCTGTTCCATCAGGTTTCAGAAAATTGTAGCATGCTGTGCTATTTTATTCAGTGCAAGAAAAAATTGGAAACCTGACAGATACATTTTGAGTCAATGAGGGGGAAATAAAATAACCTTTTTAGCGCCGTCAAATAGATCTGCCATATTCATCATTGATCCTGTAAAAATGGCCATGAAACCAGCGTGAATAGAGAATTAAAGGTTTGGTTTTCTTCCAGTAAGTTATCCCCAATTCATTGGAAAAGGGAGAAGTGATAGATCAGTGGGGGACAAACCAGTGGGATCTCTAGCGATGACATGAGACCTTCTCTCTCTTCTAAATAGAGTGGTGGGTGCAGTGGAGTAAACAGCAAAAACTGGGGCCCCAAGCAAACGATTTACTTCAACCCCCAACCCCCCCCCCCCCACCACCTACATAGTGGACCTTTTCCTGGCCATCGAACAGTATAATGCTCCATTTATACACACTATAACGTCCCAAAGTGGCCTTCAGACATTATAATGTCTCATAGCGGCCCCTCCAAACAGTATAATGCCCTACCGTGGCCCCTGCTCACACACAATTATGCCCCACAGTGGCCCCTGCACACAGTATTATGCCCCAGAGTGGCCCTTGCACACAGTATTATTCCCCTCAGTGGCCCCTGCACACAGTATTATGTCCCACAGTGCCCCTGCACACAGTATTATGTCCCACAGTGGCCCACCCATGAACAATTATGATCGGAGACCCAGGGGAGGATACAAACAAAAAAAAACACTGTTATTTACCTCTCCTAAGCTCCGATGCACTCCCTGCTGCTTTCAGATTTCTTCAATGTTGGCATCAGTCGGGCCAGCATCGTAATGCATAATGATCCCGGCCTGGCTCATGTGACGTCTGGGACATCAACAAATATGCCCAAAGACTACCAGAGTGCAGGAGAGGTAAGTAACAGTGTTTTACATGTTCCCTCACCTCCCCTGGGCTTCCGAACATTATACTTTGGGGTCTGAAAAGACAGCACAGTATAATGATATCAATGTTTGTTGGGGGTTTGCGGGCCCGCGGCCTCACTTACTGATTCCTGCTTCCGTGAGCAATAGCGGGTATCGGTAAGTAAATAGGGCCTGTTACCTGCTGGAGTTACTCCAGCAGGTAATGGCCTATTAAAAAATAAATAAATAAATAACATGGGGGCCCTGTGGCAGCCACTGCCGAGGCACCCCAGTATTTACTTCACTGTGTGGGTACACATTGATCTCTATGCAACTGCCCAAAATATGTTGTGTACAAGCACTCTACTATCACCAGCAGTCCCACACTGTTGAATGAAGCAATTGTGTACATGTCTGTCCTCCAATTCATTCAAACAGATCAAATGCGGATCCGCATTCTCGCAACTCCTAGTAGTCTGTCTTCTGGGTCCCCCATCGGTCTAGTAGTTATTGTTATATACATAGTGCTAACATATTCCACAGCACTTTACAAATAAGACTTTTTAGGAACAAAACAATATTAGGCATTACAATGCAACAGAATAGTTAACATATCAAACAATAGGAGTAAGAGGACTTGTTTGGTACAATGGTTCAGCCAACTTTTAATAAATAAGGTCATAAATATAAATCTGTATCAGCTGGTTACCAGCTGGTATCTGTAAACATACAGACAGTAAGTGCATAGAGTGCAGGATAACCTATGGATGGAGGGGTTGGGTTCTTAGAAAACTTCTATAAAGTTTAGGTATTAATTTGATACTCCAGGATAAAACATACAAGAGCACCAGTGAAGCTTGAGAAAAGAGTATACAAGTCTAAGGTTATTGGAAGAACAGAATGGATGGGTACAATGGAAAACAGAAGGAGGAGATGTTGGGAGGTGCAGCACTGTGAAGGGCCTTGTGGGTAAGTGTAAAAAGTTTAAACTGTATTTTGTGGTGAATGGGGACCAGTGCAGCGACTAGCACAAGGTAGATGCATCTCCATAATGGTTGTACAGAAAGAGGACCTGGCTGCTGCATTCAGGTCAGATTGTAGAGGGAAGTGTTTAGTAAGAAGACAACCGATTAATAGAGAATCGCAATAGTCAAGACAAGAATGTATCAGAGTGACAATGGCCATCTTTAGGTTGATTATACTTTTGTGATTGTTTACAATGTTTTTTTTATTAAAACATATCGATAATGACAGATGAGACAATGGATCTCATTTATTTCTATGACACTTCAACTGACCAAAAATGTCAATTTGCATCCATCTCCATCATGACAATTTTCATACCTTTAGTGAGAAAAAGTTGCAAAGTAGAAGGATACAAGACACAAATAAAGGAATAAGATGAAATGACTGTGCTCTTTATTTTGTGGCATTACCTGTAAAGTTTTATCAGCTCCACAGGAGGCAATCCTCTGTCCATCACGAGAAAAGCAGGCATGGAACACTGCATCTGTGTGAGGACGCACGGATAGGCTCGCCAGGTTCTTCATGCTTTGCTTGTTTCTACAAGTCAATTATCAATCAATTATATTATTAAAAAAAAATCACTTTTGTTGAAATCACTATGCTGCAAGTTTCTAAGTATATTTTGTTTTCTTGGCTACATCAGAATTGTACATTGAGAAGTATATGTCAGAGGAGTATTCCCACAGATCTTCGGATACATGCCACTTTAAACAATGGTGTATATTGGCTCTTTTATGCAGGCAGATTTTGACGAGGAATCCGCCTCAAAATCCACCTGCAAAAAAGGCTCCCATTAATTTCAATGGGAGCTGCTCGCTTCTTTTTCCTGTTAGTGATTTTTTTCAGCTAGCGGGAAAAAGAAACAACATGCTCTATCATCCCGTGGATTCCATGGCTGAGACAGCCGCGGCGTGAGACTCACTGCCCATTAGGTCCATTCAATCGGACCCTAATCAGGAGTGGGATGCCGCTGCAGTGCCTCGGCATCCTGTTGCGACTAGCCACGCTGAGAGTTCGCTGACCGAAAAAGGTTTCCGCTGTGTGAACATACCCTAAATGTGCCCCTCGGTACAGAAAGCAGTAGCAGACTACACCTTTCTATATGGTAGGGAAAAGTAAGTTAAATCATACCATTCAGTATATGCCAAAAAAGATACTCTTTGCATATGCCGCTTGTATGGACACTCCTGACACAGGCCAAATGTGTGTGAAAAGCAAGATGTGGAGTGAGCCTAATTTTGCTCCTGGTGAGTTTACTACTTACATCCAGTTGACGTAAAGCTCTCCTTGCTGAAGTTGTTCTTTGGCATGTTTAATAGCATGCTTATACACTGCAGACTCATTTGGCTGAGATAGTCCCAACTGGACCAGGTTTATGTGAGAATTCTGCCCTAGGAGATGACCGTTCACAGACAAAAACTCTTGAAAATCTTCACGTGCTTTGCTGTCCTAAAGTGTTTACATAAAAATAGTGAGAATCTATGTCATCACCAGCTTCAGCTGTCTTATTCATGCAGATTCCCCATGCCTTGACTCCACATAGATGGATATTGTATAAGATTCTGACTATGGCAAAATTTGTTCTATTCCAGAGATGAAAAACCAATGTTTCTCCGCCCATTTCTGTCTTGATTGAGATGACCAATGCTACTTTTGTTTATGAAAGAATAATAGCTTTAGGCAACCACTCCTATCGCTCAATTGTACAAATTTAGATTTGCATAGGTCCAACAACTGACACCCTTATCATCTGTTCTCATAGGCCACCTGTCATGGAAATATATAGTGGTATCAGATAGCAGCAGGCAGTTCTGTACATTTTTTTTTTAATGTACATTTTTTCTTTCCTATCAGTATGTCTTTGGAGTATGGGAGGAAATCCACTCAAACAGGGGGAGAACATACTAACTCCTTGCAGATGTTGTTCCTGACGGGAATCGAACCCAGGACTCCAGCCCTGCATGCTGCAGTGCTAACCACTGAGCCACCATGTTGCCCCTCGGTTCTGTAAATTGTGCAGTAGACGTTCCTGATTACTGTAGCTCTTCTCCCAATTAGGTGAATGGGAGTTGAGCTGCAGCAACCCACACTGCCACTACACAGTGGACGGAGCTGTCTGCTTCTGGCACTGTCCACTGAATACTTTCAGTGCCTGCTGAGAACAGCTGATCGTTGGGGCTGCCAGGTTTCGGATCCACACCAATCTGATATTGATGGACTCTCCTGAGTGGCATTTATCTGTCATCATTAAGTTAGGTTCACACTGAAGTTGAGCTCTCTGCCGTTCGGGTCCAAACAATGGAGAGCCACACTGCTGTTTCAGTGGTTACATAAGGAGCCCTGCGGACCCCATTGACTATAATGGGGTCCACCAGGTGTTTACCATTTTAAACCTGAAACTGGCAGAAAGAAAAGTTCTCCGTACAGAAATTTTCTCTCTGCTGATTTTCAGTGGTTTCTACCACAGAGGCTCCAACAAACGCTTCGATGCAGATGTGAACCCAACCTTATAAGGGTTATTCTATTTACGATCATCTCAGGATGGTACAGAAAACTACAATTTGGTAATGTATCAAAATTGCTACATGTATTCCAAAATAGTAGCAAACAACAAAAAGAAAACTAAGAAGTCTCCCCAAAGGAATTACCTGCTTATCGAGTATCTCTCGGTAATGCACAAACTCATGAATGAGATGCGCAGGCCCAAATAATCTTGTTTTTGATTTTAACCAATCAAACGAAAAAAGAAGAGAACAAAGTTCCTGCAGAATAATGATAAAAGCAATTACCACATAAAAAGCAAAATATGCAAAAGAGAAATATCTGCTTTTTGAACTTATAAACCAAGAAATTTTATGAATGAAAAAAAGGCTAATCTAATCTAAACCAGTATAAAAAAAGACTGAATGGGAAAAATCTTGATGTTTGTTTCCCAAGATGACAAGAGCTGCCAGAGTTTGACAAAGAATATGCAAATCTGTCTCCCAAGATGTAAATAGGGAGACAGTGCCTCTGTTATGCTGCCCTCTATAGGAAGCACCCTGAACAACATGCCCGACTTTCCCAGAAGCCTTTACTGCATAATGTGGGATTTTTACCAAGTTAGTTTCTCAGCTATGGACGGCCGTTTCGACTTCTACCAAGTCAGTTCCCTCTACGCTGCGCTGACGAGGTCCAACCAGACCGAAACGGCTGTCCGTAGCTGAGAAACTTTTGCATGTAAATTGCCTCAGGGGTTTTTGAATAAGTCCGTTTTTACTCATATGCTAATTAGACTCGGTGAACCATCGTGCACTCCTCTTTGCTATTGTTTTCTATGGGTGTATACAGCACAGTCTGCTGCTGCTGATGATGACTTCCTGCTTGCACACACAGATAGGAGATAATAGCAGGGAGGCGGCTGCTGGGAACTTCCTGTGCTGGAAGCTCATTAGCATATGAATAAAAATGGACTTATTCAAAAACCACTGAGGCAATTTACATACTAAAGGTAAGTGTGGAGTAGCCTTTCTAAAGGCTATGCAAGGATGTGCTTAGTTAAAAATGACTTTTCCCAATGATAGAACCCCTTTAAAATAAGACAACCTCTTTAACTCAGTAAACTTTAGATATAACATTCAATACATTTTGCTTTGCATCTAAGTGAAGAATACAGCACCTACAGGTCTGCACTGAAGACCCCACAGTCGGTGCACATTATTATGCATAAGGTCTTTTGGTTATTTGGCCATAGGGGGATCATATACATGTGAGCTAAAGAGCTTTTCCAGGCTTTAAATAATCATGACCTATACTTATGATGTCATCAATATCAGATCTGTCAGGGTCTAAATGTCAAGCGAATGGGACCTGTGCCGCAGTAACCCAGTCCATCTTCAAACCTAGTAATATCAGCTGATCAGTGGGCGTGCTAAGTGTCGGACCCCACCAGTCCGATACTGATAACTTATCCTTAGAGAGGACATACCTCTGGTCATGTCTCTTGGGGTGGTGTTCTGTTTACTGTAAGTCATGCAGTGTCAACATCCACTCAACTAATAGACCCTATTTTGCATAAAAACTAAGGGGGCTTATATCTTTGTAATGGGTAAATGGATTTGGATTACATAGAGCATGTATCAGATGTGTTATGTCAAAGGAACCAATATCTTAATCTCAGAAAATCTCTCTAATATAGTAATAATGTGCAAGATTTCAGTAAATCTGAAACAAAAAGAAGTCCCCAGTATGCACATTTGTTCAGTCAACAAGTTAGCTTATATAAATCTACTTACTTGCTGCATATTGGCCTGTGCCATGTGGTATGCTAGATAATGGTACCAGTATGTATAATCCTCTTGGTCCACAGTAGGTAGAGTTTGTGAATAGTGCTTGTGATACTGACTGACAAGCTTAGCATGAAGGGCCTGAAATAGTAATACAAACAGTTAGACATTGTCTTAAGTGACTATATACTTTCACATACTGTACACACTTGTGAGTTCATACAGGTAACTGAGCGCGATTCCTCTCAGTGAGAAAATCCAGCTGGAGATCATGCAGATAATACAGAAACGACTTTCCATGGCGATCACAGTACAACAGAGACTTGTTAACAAATTCCTGAAGCATATCCTCCACATCCTCGCACTCCATGTCCCACATGATACACAGGACCTGCAAGTAAGGTATGGTAGGTTAAAAATTGCCATTCATAATCATGGATACTGCAATAAGACATAAGGGGATATTCCTGCATGAATGTAGCCAGCAGATAAATGTAACCAGATAAAACTGGTATTCCCACATTACATGATGGCATATCGCCAAGATGCCCCCCAGATCTAAGAATGAAGGGGCACAGTGCCCTTATGTTTTAAAATGGTCCTGTAACAGAATTACTATGTTGAATGACAAGTGTAAGTGATAGTCAACCCCTGACGGTAAATATATGCAGTTATTTCTAGGTTTCTGGAGTCACCTGTGTTGGTACTTTCACATCCTTTTCTATAACCGAGAAATCATTGTAGTATTCTTTTACGTTGTCTTTTAGCCTATCAACACTCATGGACATGGCTTCATCCAGTGCTTCATAATCGTACGATGAGGATTTTCTTATTCTTTTGAACTGTTTACTCTTCAGTTGCTTGAGGTAGAAAGCCCAGCGGCTCGGAAATTCACGTAACAGGGCGCCAATCAATGACACTACAAGAGGTGAGCCTGAAAAAACAAAAACAAAGACACCTATAATTCATACTTTAAATTTTCAGACAACTTTTCTCTTTGCATTTTAAAGGGATCCTATCAGACACATTTTTTTCTAACTACCACGTCGGAATAGCTTTAAGAAAGGCTATTCGTTTCCTACGTTTAGATGTCTTCTCCGTGCCACCGTTCGCCTACAATCCAATTCTTGTCGGTATGCAAATGAGCTTTCTAGCAGCACTGGAGGCGTCCCCAATGCTGCAAGGAGAACTCTATCCAGGGCCGCCTCCTCTACTTCAGCAGCGTCATCTTCAGCCTCTTCTTCTGGTGGTGGCTTGTAACTTCTAGGCCTCTGTCCTTGGGCAGAGCAGACTGCGAACACCCACAGGCCACGTGAAAATGGCCCCTTTCACAGTATTGTAAGAGGCCATTTTCTTGTGGCCTGTGGGTATGCGCAGTCGGCTCTGCCCAAGGCCCGAGGACTAGACGTTGCAAGCCACCGCCGGAAGAAGAGGCTGAAGATGATGCTGCTGAAGAAGAGGAAGAGGCGCTGGAGAGTCTTCTCTTGCAGCATTGAGGACGCTCCAGTGCTGTCTGAGCGCTGAGGCCCGCCCCCAGTGCTGCGACAGAGCTCATTTGCATACTGACAAGAACCGGGATTGTAGGCGAACGGCGGCTCGGAGAAGACGACGAATGGTAGGAGAAGAATAGCCTTTCTTAAGGCTATTCCGGTGTGGTACCTAGAAAAAATTGTGTCTGACTGATAGGATCCCTTTAAGCGCTTGTGTGAACCCAGCTTTAGAGTATAGTTTTGATCTTCTACTTTGCACTGGCACTTCAATTGGCTGGAAATGGGGCAAATTCTTCTGTGATACTTTTGCGGATTGGTCATTCACATAAAACTATACAAGATAGGACTTTACCTTTTGACTCTCGTATGATATGATGGGCCTCTTCTGGCAGCTCTTTCACGTTCTGGTCAACATAAAGAGAAAGAATTTCTAGGCCTTTCTGGTGCTCCAGTTCGCTGTCCACATGGACAAACAGTTTGATCCCTTTGCAAAGAAAGGTAGATTTTGCTATTACATTGAAAAATACAGTAAGGCAAAAATCTATTTTCATTCTGTATAATTCATTTTCTAATGATATAATAGAGGATGTTAACCTAGTATACTCTAATACTATTACAAAAAGCTTTTCTCTTTATGTCAGCAGACACTGGTCCTAGCTCTGTATCAGTTATTCAATGGCTTTATTGTTGTGTACATTTTATATACAGTGGGGTAAAAAAGTATTTAGTCAGTCACCAATAGTGCAAGTTCCACCACTTAAAAAGATGAGAGGCGTCTGTAATTTACATCATAGGTAGACCTCAACTATGAGAGACAAAATGAGAAAACAAATCCAGAAAATCACATTGTCAGATTTTGTAAGAATTTATTTGCAAATTATGGTGGAAAATAAGTATTTGGTCAGTAACAAAATTTCATCTCAATACTTTGTTATATATCCTTTGTTGGCAATGACAGATGTCAAACGTTTTCTGTAAGTCTTCACAAGGTTGGCACACACTGTTGTTGGTATGTTGGCCCATTCCTCCATGCAGATCTCCTCTAGAGCAGTGATGTTTTGGGGCTGTCGCTTGGCAACACGGACTTTCAACTCCCTCCAAAGGTTTTCTATAGGGTTGAGATCTGGAGACTGGCTAGGCCACTCCAGGACCTTGAAATGCTTCTTACAAAGCCACTCCTTCGTTGCCCTGGCGGTGTGCTTTGGATCATTGTCATGTTGAAAGACCCAGCCACGTTTCATCTTCAATGCCCTTGCTGATGGAAGGAGGTTTGCACTCAAAATCTCATGATACATGGCCCCATTCATTCTTTCATGTACCCGGATCAGTCGTCCTGGCCCCTTTGCAGAGAAACAGCCCCAAAGCATGATGTTTCCACCCCATGCTTTACAGTAGGTATGGTGTTTGATGGATGCAACTCAGTATTCTTTTTCCTCCAAACACGAAAAGTTGTGTTTCTACCAAACAGTTCCAGTTTGGTTTCATCAGACCATAGGACATTCTCCCAATACTCTTCTGGATCATCCAAATGCTCTCTAGCAAACTTCAGACGGGCCCGGACATGTACTGGCTTAAGCAGTGGGACACGTCTGGCACTGCAGGATCTGAGTCCCTGGCGGAGTAGTGTGTTACTGATGGTAGGCTTTGTAACATTGGTCCCAGCTCTCTGCAGTTCATTCACTAGGTCCCCCCGCGTGGTTCTGGGATTTTTGCTCACCGTTCTTGTGATCATTTTGACCCCACAGGGTGAGATTTTGCGTGGAGCCCCAGATCGAGGGAGATTATCAGTGGTCTTGTATGTCTTCCATTTTCTAATTATTGCTCCCACAGTTGATTTCTTCAATCCAAGCTGGTTGCCTATTGCAGATTCAGTCTTCCCAGCCTGGTGCAGGGCTACAATTTTGTTTCTGGTGTCCTTTGACAGCTCTTTGGTCTTCCCCATAATGGAGTTTGGAGTCTGACTGTTTGAGGGTGTGCACAGGTGTCTTTTTATACTGATAAGTTTAAACAGGTGCCATTACTACAGGTAATGAGTGGAGGAAAGAGGAGACTCTTAAAGAAGAAGTTACAGGTCTGTGAGAGCCAGAAATCTTGATTGTTTGTAGGTGACCAAATACTTATTTTCCACCATAATTTGCAAATAAATTCTTACAAAATCAGACAATGTGATTTTCTGGATTTGTTTTCTCATTTTGTCTCTCATAGTTGAGGTCTACCTATGATGTAAATTACAGACGCCTCTCATCTTTTTAAGTGGTGGAACTTGCACTATTGGTGACTGACTAAGGGCTAGTTCACACGTGAACTGCCCGCGCGGGTTTTGACACAGAGAGAGACGCGGCGAGCCGCGTCTCTCTCTTGTCAAAACCCGCCCGCCGCGACCATCGCGGTCACGGCTTTCACCTCCGCTGTCGGCTCAAATGAATGAGCCAACATGGAGGGTGCTGCAGCCGGGCGGAAGCCGTGCGGCGCAGCCCGCGCGGCTTCCGCCTGAAGAAAGAGCATGTCGCTTCTTTTCTCCGCTAGCAGCAGCCCGCCGCTAGCGGAGAAAAGAAGCCCGGCGGTCTCCATAGACCACCATTATAAGGGGAGGTTTTGGACGCGAAATCCGCTGTCAAAAACCTCCCCTTATACTCACGTGTGAACTAGCCCTAAATACTTTTTTGCCCCACTGTACATACTGATAGGGAATGAAGATTGTGAGCCCTATATGGGACAGTGACTGACAATATCTGTAAAGCGCTGCGGAATATGATGACGATATAAAAGTAAACATAATAAATAATATAAAAAATAAATGAAAGTGTATGTACTACATATAGAGAATAAACTATACTGTGGATAGGTCATCAGTATGAAAATCTATTTGGTCCTGAATAACTACTTTAAAGGGGATCTATATGTCAAATTGAAGAGTTCAGTTACTATTCTATTTAGCTTACTTGGCTTTATTCACACTACATCACATATTTTAAAAACCATATTGAAGTATTCATATGTCAGTCTTTGTTTCCACAGTCTGTCAGAAACAATGGACATGTTCTGTGTCAATGGGTCAGTTTTTAAAACCTTTCACTCTCATGACAATTTGTTTTGATAGCAGATACATCTATTTTAATAGCAATCAATGCAGAAATTCAGATATTTCGGAAAGGTTCACTTACTTTGTCTTACAACTGTATTTAATTGCATTTTTGAGGTAACTTTTTTAGGGCACTATTAGTGTGACTCTATGTACATAAATCCAGAAATGCCATAATTTAAATTTGCAGACCAAAGACACAGAAGGAATGTAACAAAATAGGAAGCTAAAATGCACATTTATGTAGGAGACATGTACCTGATACTGTGTCAATCACACTTCTGTCTCTGCTTGTAATGAGAACACGGCACTGGATGTCAAAGGCCTTCAACACCCAGGAATCCCAAATATCATCCAATATTAGGAGACACCTAAGATAATAAATATAACTCATTAAAATAACAATAATAAAATGTATAGAAACCTTTCATACAAGTTCCTGAAGACAGTCCAGTACAATCTGGATTCAAGGATATCATATATGTATATATGTAAAAGACTGACGTATGTTATATACAGCCGAATGTTATATATTGTACATGGCCAGTATTAGCAATGAGCATCACATGGTAGGTCCTGGCTTAAGTATTCAAATTATCACAGTGCTAAGCAGCAGTACCCAATAACCCAATACCAAAGTCATTTTAGTGACTCCAGTGACTCAGGCTGTTCTGATTTACCATTTTCTGACTCAAAGATCTACAATAGGTAGAAGAAATATATAAACCTATCCACAACACAGGTGATAAATGTCTGAATGCTGGCAGGGAAAGAACATGGGTCTCCTGGGCCTTGTCTGAATGGAGTGGAGCGGGCACTATATAAAGAATAGTGGAAAACTGTATAGCTTTTCATTATACAAACAATAATATCTTATCTCTTAATATCTGACTGAAACAACCCCTTCAAATGTGACTTCATGCTTTGGGTTTGCATTGCTCTCATTTTGCAGAAAGTCTGGGTTTATAATAATAATAATAATAATAATAATAATAATAGTAACTATACCGTAATACATGGTGAACATAATGTAATTTCTAGAGAAGCAATAGAAATTGTGGAGGCCCCATCCACATCAATATTTATAACGTGTCCAAGGAAAAACTGGTGTCTGTAGTACTGTGATCTTGCAGCTAGCTAATAGACATTGCACCCAATTATCAATTAAAGGGGTTGTCCATGATAAAATTAAATCCCTACACTAATCTCAACACCCTCCCCCCACCTACTGTCTAAATAACTTAATTTATCAAAAATGTATATTTACCCATATCCCTGGGGCAGTCATGTGACCGCCCCAGGGACATTAGCTGGTTATCTGGTGATAACCCATTTCCCCGTTTCCATAAACGAAACATCACTACTACTCCCCCCCATCCACTCCTTCATACTTACTTCTCCTCCTTCCAGGCTTCTTCCTGCGGGGCGGCTCCTCCCTGTTCTCTGACTGCCAGCACTGCTCTGTGCAGCCTATAATCCACCTCTACTGAACAGGCATGGGAGCAGCATCAGAAATATGCACAGTAGAGGTGGACAGAGCAGCGCTGGGTCTATAGCACGCGCTGACAGTCAGAAAAGAAGGATGGGCCGTCCCACAGGAAGTAGACTGGAAGCAAGAGAGGTAAGTATATAATGGGGTTGGGAGTTGAGCTAAGTGGGTAGGGAAGGGCTAGTAGTTGTGAGTAGGATAGCTAGAAAGACAGGGAGGGGTTGTATGGGAAGGGGGGAGAGAGGATGGAGGGAGAGGGGAAGGGGGGAGTGAGGTGAGAGGTAGCTAGCGTGGAAGTTTCATAGCAGGAAGTTGAACCTTGTAAACAAATACAGAAGATACCAGGAGCTCCCAGAGACACCCAGAAATCACTCAAAACATGGCTAAAGGTAAATGAGTGCATGTATTAACCCATTAATAGCACTAACAGAGCTTTTAAAAAACAAAAACAAAACATTTTTTTGCCTGGAAAACCCCTTTGAGGAGCTGGTATAAGACTGGAAAACATGGCTGCTGTCTTTCAGCAACCATGCCTCTCTAGTCTGTGGATTTTGTACTACTATACCTTTAAACTCTGAAATCCCATCTATAGCAATACCCCTCTGTGAGTGACATACAGATATAAAGGTGACAAAAGTAAAAGAGGAAACAGAAGATTTTACAGACTACTTGTTCAGTGTTGTAAAAAACAAAAGCAGCTATCTGGCTACCTGGGATATGAATGCACTATAAGCTGACGCAGTCTATCTCTTGCTTCCTCAATGTTCAGTGGAGGCCTCTGTGAATACTTGCAGTCCTGATCCAGACGAGTGCACATATTCTGCAATTTCATCAGCAGACCTGCTTTGTCCTGCTTCCCAACAGAAAGCCAGTGCACTCCTCCAGGAAAACAATCTGAGGAGAAGAACAACCAAGAATCACTGAGAATACGGAGTTAATATTAAAGGTCTTATGTGGAGAGAGGAAAGTTGAAATAGTGTATTTGTAGTGTGGATAAACATTCTTATATAGATGAGGGTGCCTTGATATCCCAATTATTAGCTTTGTAGAGCACAGCAGGTGTTTCCTCTGCTGCTGCTCTGACTCTCTGTGCAGCCATTGAGACCAGATGCATTTACATAGTAGAATATAGCGGAGTTGGTCATGTGACTGAGAACTAGAGTGTAAGCAGGAGAGGCAAAGGAACAAGACCTCCAAGTGGTGAGTGCAGGGTAAAGCAAAGAGAAACTGAATATTTTTGCATAAAAACATTTGACCTTTTCTGCTTTCTGCCATGTTTGAGACTTTTCTGTAAAATAGGCAAGAATTTGTTGGAAGGGCCTAACAAATTTACTGTCACAAACTGGCACCAATAATAGCTGAAATCTACTCAATTCCCTTGCAAAGTATAAATTTCACTTTCTGGCATGCAAAGGGCAGGGCACATGTCAACCCAGTACACAGGTGATCAAGACTGACATGTTGACTGACAGTTGTGTGAGACTCAGATATTGCTCATTCCGTCCATTACGGTATTATTTGGTGGTTCTCACTGCATACAAATATGTGATAAATGTCCAAAAAAGTAGAAAAAAGCAGGGCACTCACCAGAGCAATTCATATAAAACCGATAATCCTTTATTGCATTCTTCTAATATCTTCAATACATCAAGATAAAGAAGGTAACATTGTCAAGCTTGCTTTTCTCTCCTTTTTTGGACATTTATTGCAGTTTTTGCTGTGGTTTTTTAAACCAAAGCCAAAAGTGGCTACAAAAGAAATGAGAAATATGCAGGAAGCTTCTTATACTTCTACCTTCTGCTCAATCCACTCCTGGCTTTGGCTCAAAAAACCACAGCAAAATCTGCAACAAAAAAAGCTACGTTTTCGAATTGTGGGGCCTCAGCCTTAGCATATATTCTGATCATCCATCCCAAAACCAGAAGAACAGATTAGATAGTAATAATGGTTCGTCTAATGATGGGCAACAACAGATTCTGATGGACTCCATTGCCTATAATGGAGTCCTCTGGATGTCAATTGCTTTCTCACTGACAACGGCAAGCGAAAAATTTGGACCTGCGAGACATTTTTAGATGGACTCTGGACGGATATATCCTTATTGCTATCCTGAGAATTATACATAGTATGTATATAAACACACATACTATATACAACAGCTGAATAGTAAAACACAAATAAATATATAATTTGCACACAATAAGTGGTTAAGGAAGCAAAACTGTTGTAAGGAACCACAATATTTTGGTTTCCACTCCATTTTGGCTGGTGTAATAGATGAATAAGACCTATACTATTACCTTTAAGAATTCTGTGATCCCTGAGGGCTTCAGCAGCTAATACTGATTTTCCACAGCCTGCCATGCCATACACTATCACCCAGCCGGACTCATTCATCAGACGGTACAAGCTGTCCTGGATGTCCTGTATCAGCTTTTTCCGAGAGACAAACACAACTGGTCTCTGTGGCACCCCACCTTCACACAAGGCTGTTTTCACTAAAATCAGATAAGATCAGATACAATGTAATTCATCCCGTTCAAGAGAAATTTAATTTATTAAAATCAAAAGATGTGTGAAGTCTTACTAAACTGTTATACTTAGGAGGGGTTTGGAGTTTCAGGTTTGGCATATATACTGAACATAGAGGAAAACTAATGTTATATTTTATATTCTTATCTTAATGTATATAAAAATCAATAAATATGTAGTAAATCTTTGAGTAGTAAAAGCTATAAACACTATAAAACACTACTTCAGAAGCAATGATTTCTTCACCTCTAGAAACATTACACCTCAGAAAGAAAAGCAGGAATGTATACAGTACTATATACCCTTAAAGAGGACCTTTCATCACTTGGGGCACATGCGGTTTTATATACTGCTAGAAAGCTGACAGTGGACTGAATTCAGCGCACTGTCGGCTTTCACGATCTGTGCCCCGGTGAAGAGCTATCGGTGTCAGTACTGTAGCTCTTCACTGTCAGAAGGGCGTTCCTGACAGTCAGTCAAGAACGCCCTTCCTCACAGCAGTGCCTATAGCACTGTACTGAGTGGGGAGGAACGCCTCCCTCCCCTCCTGATAGTACTTGTCCATAGACGAATACTGGGGGAGGCGTTCCTCCCCGCTCTCACAGTACAGCGCTATAGGCACTGCTGTGAGGAAGGGCGTTCCTGACTGACTGTCAGGAACGCCCTTCTGACACTGAAGAGCTACAGTACTGGCACCGATAGCTCTTCACCGGGGCACAGATCGTGAAAGCCGACAGTTCGCTGAATTCAGCACACTGTCGGCTTTCTAGCGGTATATAAAACCACATGTGCCCCAAGTGATGAAAGGTCCTCTTTAAACAATTCAGATTGACCTTCAAATTTCAACCATAAAGCTCAACCAACTCACCATATGAAGTAATACCAGTGGATGAAACTTTGCCACTTCCAAATAAATCAATGGAGGACACCTCTTTCAGACGAGCAGCCAAATCTTTGTATCCCTCATGTAGTAGAGCATTGTAAAAGGAAACAAAAGCCCGGTTGTCTTTGCTGAGAATGATCTTGATAAGCTGATTTGCTCGATCAACTTGAGTAGCCTTTTTTATATGGAAGATGAAATGATTTCAGTTGGGAAACATTTGATACAGTTATAGATTCTGACTGACGCTACATTATCCCATAGCTCCAGTCATACAACTTTATATTAATGACTAGTACAGGCAAATGTTAGAAACTTTGTTATATAAGTCAATGAAAAAATACAGATGTAGCCGAGTTACCAATGTAGTCAGTGGACCTTGTTTTTTTAAATGGCTTTTCAATATCACATTGGAGGAAGTCCAACATCCAGCATCCCCGCTGATCAGCTGTATGAAGAGGCCAGAGCATTCAGGCAAGCACTGCAGCCTCTCCGCTACTTACCAAGCACACCACTGCACATTGTTTAACAGCTATGCTTGGCATTGCAGCTCACTTCACTTAAATGGGACCTGCAAACAGGCCTTGTGACTGATGAACACAACATAAGATAAACTCAAGCACTGTAAATGAAGCATTGTAAATGAATGGTAAATACCTTATTTTTCACCGTTTCCTCCTCATGTGGTGTAATAACTCCATCACTTATCATATGGTCCATGATGTATGTGGACCTAATGTCCTTTTCTAGTGCTGATCGATTCTGAAGAAGTAAGCTTCTGGCCCTTTCATCCATCTTCTCATTTATTTTATAGGATTTCTAATAACATGCAGAAACTTTGAAATTTACTTCCATTCAACAATGGACATGAGTACCAAAACCCGACACCTGTCCAAAAAACAAGTATATAGAAGATAAATCAAATGGACACCACATAGCTAAGGGAGTTTAACATGCAAACTGGAAAACCTAGGGGACTGGGGGTTTAGGCACTTCACTTCTGGCCCAGCCAGCGCCTGCATGGTGCATGGGATGGAAAAGGATATCTGACGAGAAGAAAAGAGGAATGGCTGGTAGTTGAGTATCTCGTCTTTATTAAAAATAGATTTTAATATGCCTGGGATAAACATATCTATGCTCATATCAAATTAAAAAAAACAAACATATGGGCAGAACAGATAGACCATGTAGTATTTTTCTGCTGATAGTCTTGTAAGTATTAGGATAAAGAGAAATCACTGTATACATATTAAATGTATACAATTCTAATATAGTTTGTGTTTTTCACTATTTGGGTAAATTCACACTACTGTTATTTAATGTTCATTACTATTATCCGTCACAGAAAGAAAGCAACAGACACTAAATGATAGATACAGAGGGAGCCTGTCTGCATTCACCCCAATAATAATGGTAGCATGAACATAGGCTTAGTTTGCAGGACACGTGTATACACGTAATCCTACTCTAAGATGAGAAGTACATCTGATGAATACACCATTGTTAATGTCCGTTGCTGCTTTCCATGTATGCAGCACTTTATCTTCCGCTACAAAGGTAAACACACATGACAGAAGCTAGGTCCCGCCATGTTGTTTACATTAGTTTCAATGGAAACAAACACAGAATCAGTCTGTGTCCATTCTCTGCAGCAGTTTAATGTCCGTTACGGTCATCCTATGATGGAAGACAACAACGGACATTAACAATGGTAGTGTGGACGCACCCTTATTTGTCCAGTGATATAATGTCTTGTGACATTAATTACCTGTCAAAGTCACGTGACAACTATGGATAACACTTCAACACACCAGGAAGAAAATACCAGGAAGTCTAGTTCTCTGTTTAAAGGGGTTTTCCAGTATTTCGATACTGACAACTTATCTCTAGGACAGATCATCATATCAGATCACTAGAGATCTGACACCCAGCCCCCCACTGATCAGCTAACATCAGGGGTATGTGCCAATAGCTGGAAATCCACCAGTCTGATACTGAGGACTAGTCCTAAGGTGAAGTTATCAAGGTATTCTGATCATGTGAGATCTGCTTTCAGGGTTGGCGACTGAATATCTTTGTTTCATTTTCACATACCTTTCCATGAACTTTTGTCTTGTTAGATCTTTTTACGGCTGTGTCTGTTCTCTATCTATGTATGTATATAAAACCCATATGTGATATCAGAGATCAGAGCGGGGGCAGGTAAGGGGTCACAGACAGATATGATCCCCCTCTATCCTGTGGATATCTGATATCTGTTTAGTGGGATATAATAATAATAATACATTTTATTTATATAGTGCCAACATATTCCGCAGCGCTGTACAATTTATATTTCCCTGACACCTAGCACTCAGCTCCTCCAGCCCCTCTCCATATGGTACTATTAGACGATACTCCTGTCACTTCTGGACACATATGACATGATTTCCTATTCTCTGCATTGTACAGTGACACAATAGCTGAGCCCTCAGAGTGTGACAACTCCCCACAACACACTGACAACCTTATAGGAGACATGGCCTGTTCTGTCCTCCCTGCTTCTGAGGAACTACTGCCCAGCAACACCACAGGGATCCAGCCCCAGCCGCAGAATACAATGTCCTACCCGGCCCCGCACACCTAGCACAGCCTCACCTTCCACTACAGCTTCTTATTCACATTCTGTCGCAAGCACGAGATACGGACTACAACTCCCGGCGTGCCCCGGTATCATGACGTTGTCACTTCTCTGATAACCTCTTCATTACCGGCGGCACAGCAGAGACTGCTACGGAAAGACGTGTTGTGGGATCTACGCGGAAGGGAAAGAGTTAATAATGGGCCGCCCAAGTCACTTCCTGGAGACGCGGCTTCTTCTTTACTGGCTGCAGCCGAGGAGCTGAAAGCGGCGGGAATGGACGGAGGACACCGGCAGTGTGAGGAGACGTGAGGGCCGGGCCGACTCTCTAGTCACGTCTTGTAGTGACAGGGTAACCGGGGTTATAGGTGCTGACTGCTGAGGAGAAGTCTCGTGGTCACGGGTTAGGTCCTGGCACGTCTCCAGGAGTGAGGACATGGCAGGACAAGTCTGGAGCCTGTGCTGATAAACAACCAGTAATGTATAGGCTGCCTGGTGTCCTGATGTGCTCTGTGCTGCTGTGGTGTACAGTTATGTATTAATGTATAGTGGGGTTTCAGAGCCTTCACGTCATTTGTTCTTATATCTAGTGATCTAAAGGTTGTGTCTGCTGGTCCCCCATTAGTGACCTGTCTAGGACAGTAATGGATCTCACCCAGTGATATAGTCTACAGCCATAGCCAAAAGGCTTTGGAGACTTATACAATTCTTACAGAACTTGCTGATTGAGGCCAAGACCTCATGTAGCGGAAACACCGTGGAAAAAAGCCCCACATTGCAGAAACCTAGCCTTTTTTTGCTGCAGTTTTTTGAGCCAAAGTCAGGAGTGGATTGAGCAGAGGAGAGAAGTATAACAGCTTTCTAGATATTTCCATTCCTTCTGTAGCCACTCCTGGGTTTGGCTTAAAAAAATGCAGCAAAATCTGCGTTTCTGCACTGTGGGGCCTCAGCCTGGTCTTACACGACCGTAGTTTAAGTCCGCAATTGAGGGTTTTCAATTGTGGACCATTTGCGGACACATTATACTCAATGCGGCCTCTTACACCACCGGATATTTTATCCATGGTGTGCCGGGCCGCAACCGAGGTCAGCACTTTTTAGAACATGTCCATAATGGCCACAATTCACGGCACTGCACGGACTCGCCCATAGAACTCTATGGATGAGTGCGGCAGGTCACGGACATCTGCGGAGTGTAAGTTGCTGATCAACAACTTGCGGACCGTAAAAGCATTACGGTCGTTTAAGACCAGCCTTACAGTCCCTGCATAGTGGATGGGATTCTAAGCAGCGGACATGCTTTATCTTCCAAAACCGTTGTAGTTTTGGAAACTCCAGCATGTCAAATATATCTACAGAAACGCTAGCGGTTTCCATATAGGTGTAATAGAGGCAGTAGGACAGAGGAAATCTTTGTGGACTTACTGTGAAAAGCGCTGTGGGGAAAAAAATGTGATGCATTGCCATTTTGGTTTTTCCTCGCAGATCTGCGCCTTAGCGTTTTGTTTTTTTTTTGGGGGGGTGGTTGGGTTTTTTTCTCATGCAAATGGCCACAAGACGACTGTGGGGGCTATGTCTTAATCTGTCATTTAATGTACTTTGCTCTCATCCTTCAATGGATGAGAACAATGGACAGAAAATAAGTCATGTAAACCTACTTTTACCTTGTATCTTGGTGCTCCATCATCCTGGAAAAAAAACCCCATTGTTCAGCACTAAATTACTCCTGGTTGGCTGGGAGAAGTTGTTCTTGGAGGATGTTTGGCTATTATTCCTTATTCATCGGGTCCATTCATACGGAGTAAACGTGCGCTCATTTTGGCAAAATACACGTGTAAATATAAGACTCCCATTGACTTTAATGACTTTTTTTTTTTTTTTTACACATGTTAAAAAACGGCAAAATACACGGCAAAATTAGAGATGAGCTAGTACTTTTCGAAATGGCAGTTTCAAATAGCACGCACCCATAGGAATGAATGGACGCAGGGGGTTAAGCGGCAGGACGCCGGCCCCGTCTTTGTGCTGGCTCCATTCATTGCTATGGGTGCGTGCTATTCAAAACTGCCGCTTCGAATAGTACTTGCTCATCTCTAGTCATAATACACGTGTATTTTTCTACACCTGTAGAAAAGCAGGGCCAAACCATGATGCTGCCACCACCATGTCTGACAGTGGGGATGGTGTGTTCAGGGTGATGAGTTGTGTTGCTTTTACGCCAAAGATATTGTTTTGCATAGTGGCCAAAAAGTTGGCTTTTGGTTTCATCTGACCAGAGCACCTTCTTCTACATGTTTGGTGTCTCCCAGGGGGCTTGTGGCAGACTTTAAATGAGACTTTTTATGGATATCTTTGAGAAATGGCTTTCTTCTTGCCACTCTTCCATAAAGGTCATATTTGTGCAGTGTACGACTGATTGTTGTCCTATGGACAGACTCTCCCACCTCCGCTGTAGATCTCTGCAGTTCATCCAGAGTGACCATGGGCTTCTTGGCTGCATCTCTGATCAGTCTTCTCCTTGTTTGAGATGAAATTTTAGAGCAGGGGTGGGCAATTAATTTTTCCATGAGGCCGCATAAGAAATTGAAACTATGCTAGAGGGCCGCGCCACGGCAAATTTAGCTCCACCCACTTCTACGTTGACTCCGCCCATTCCCAATCATCTTTCCAAGTTCCCCCACAAAGTATTATCCTCCTATAGTCACCCGTACATTATATGTCCCCACACTATAATGTTCCCTTCCAACGGCCCCACAGTATTAGGCCAATCTCCTGCTGCCCCAGTATAAACTAGTGGAAACTAGAGGGGACACAAAACTGGAGCAGCTGGAGGGGGACATTAAACAGTGGGGGTAGTTTGAGGAGGGCAATAAATTGACAGCTGGAGCGGGACATGAAACTGGGGGCAACTAGAGGGGGACATTAAAATCGGGAACCTGGAAGCAGACATTAAACCGTAGGGGTAGCTGGACGGTGACATTAAACTGGGGGCAACTAGAAGCAGACAGGTCCCCCTACAGCTACCTCCACGGTTTAATGTCCCCCCAGTTTAAGTGCCCTCTTCATCTACCCCCAGTTTCATGTCCCCCCTCCATTTCATATCCTCCTTTATTTGCCCCATTTCATGTCCCCCCTCCATCTGCCATCTCTGCCCTAGTATAACATTCCCCTTCCATCTCTGCCCCTAGGTTACTGAGACACACATATATATACACACACTCTCACCCCTGCATCTCACCTTACATCTCAGTACCTTATGACACTCTCCACATGTCTCCATCTTCTGCCGACAGTAAGACACGCCCCCTAGACACGCCTCCCTAGTCAAGCAGTGCGGGGCGGACTGAATCAGTCAGAGGGCCGGACTTTGCCCAGGTCTGGTTTAGAGGGACGGCCGGGTCTTGGTAGATTTGCAGTGGTCTGATACTCCTTCCATTTCAATATGATTGCTTGCACAGCGCTCCTTGGCATGTTTAAAGCTTAGGAAATATATTTGTATCCAAATCCAGCTTTATACTTCTTCTCCACAACAGTATCTCGGACCTGCCTGGTGTGTTTCTTGGTCTTCATGATGCTCTCTGCGCTTTAAACAGAACCCTGAGACTATCACAGAGCAGGTGCATTTGTACGGAGACTTGGTTACACACAGGCGGATTCTATTTATTATCATCAGTCATTTAGGACAACATTGGATCATTCAGAGATCTGAACTGAATGGAGTGAGTTTGCTGCACTGAAAGTAAAGGGGCTGAATAATTATGCACACCCCACTTTTTAGTTGTTAAAAAAGTTTAAAATATCCAATAAATTTCGTTCCACTTCTCAATTGTGTCCCACTTATTGTTGATTCTTCCCCAAAACATTAAAATTTGATATCTTTATGTTTGAAGCCGGGCAAAAGGTTGAAAAGTTCAAGGGGGCCGAATACTTTAGCAAGGCACTGAACGTAGGTTATTAGTGTGCTGATAAATCGTGTATCCATCGCCCAGATACAAAGCATCAGATATATGACACTGTACAGTCTACAGTTTTAGGGCTATTTTGCATGAATGATTTTTCTGTCTGAGTGCGATCTGTGAAAATAAAGGATATAAACCACTGACCCATTCTAGTTAATGAAGCATTTCACATGTCCATTTTTTCACAAATTGTGAGACACTGAGAAAAAAAAAAAGTTCACTCATGTTTTATTTTTTCCTTTCTCGGTCATACAAGTTTATGGGTCAATGGAAAAAAATTGACAGCACATGGACATAATCTGTGTTTCGTCGTCTGTGTCCGTGTTTCATCTGCTTCTCACATTCATTTCTCAGTGATGCTGAAAAATAAAGAAAACTGCATCCAACTTTTTTTTTGTGGAAACAAAAAAAACATGACACACGTGGGTCAGACAAAAATTGGAAACACACTGCAATGTACAACAGCCTTTTTTATTGCCCTCAATACAGATAGCACAGGATACTGTATTATATCCATTTCTTGACCCGTCCCATTTGTTCTTTGCCTCTGGCATATCTGTAGCAGACGTCCTGCAAAAGACCCAGCCATGGCAAAAACCAACTGAAGTATTTAGATTTGTATTATTAACATTACTTTTTCAGAACAAGTACTTTCAATATGTACCAATTAAGCAACATATATGTTAATATTTATGAATTGACATTGGAGGGAGGGAGCTTTTATCAACTTTTGTTTTTTTATAAAATAAAATCTGTTTTTACTTAAAATCTATTTTTGTTTAATTTCTAGTAAACTCTATATACAGCCCTAGCCAGGATATTCCACATCTCTCAGATCAGAAGCCAGTAGTGTTGTTGTATAAGTATAGGACACGTCATGATATTTCTTGAACACGACCTGCTCATCCTTCACTCACTGAAATCAATGGGAGACTTTTTTACCTATTGCTTTCAATGTGATATGCGCGTATCACATTGAAAGCATTGGGTAAAAAAGCCTCCCACTGATTTCATTGGGTAGTGCGCGTATGCTGGCACCCATTGAAGTCAATGGGATCTGTTTTTTACGCCGTTCACTCTGAACGAGTTTACGTTCAGAATGAGTGGAGTGTAAACTCCATGTGAAGGCTGCCTTATAATAACTTAGCTGTCTTGTAATGCTACAACTTATTGCCACAGATGTCGGGTCTCCAGAGAACTCAGATCCTTCCAATCGCAGCTCTGGGACATGAGATTATATTAAATGAGATCAAGGGCTCTTGGAATGTGTCTTGGTTAGCCTTTCTTAGGTCTCATGCACACAACCATACTTCGTATCTGCAATCGCTAAAAAGACTCATTTGGCCTGTATGGTTAGATGAAAACCACTGATAAGAGATCCCAATCTGTGTGACATCCATGCCGTTTTTACTGACCCATGGATTACACATGGTCGTGCGCATATAGCCTTAAAGGTGTTGTCCCATCACAAGGATCCTATCTATACTGCTAGTTTATGGGGATTTAAGACTTTTCCTAAGTGCATTGCTTTATCGAAACTTCTTTGTTTGGCCGCTATCTTAATTTATTCAATTCATTGTTTACACTCTGTTTCTATGGCCCTTGTGATTATCTGCTCATTTGTGAAGTGATGTAGCTGCCTGCTCTCAGGGGGAGGAGGGAGGGGCTGGGAGCAGCTCTAAGCGGTTTGTGTCTTTTAAGTAGCGAAGCTCCTCAGAGAGCTTCAGGATTTCTGAGCTCTTATCAGTCGGTTTAATTGAATTTGGCTGATAAGGGCTGAGATAGGGAGTCCGTTACCTCTGTATGTAATGCAAACTGACTCAAATCCAGCTCTGCTACATCAGCTTCACACTGTGGTAATTCATTCACAATCCTGTGCAAGTGAAACCCCGCCCACCTATGTGCTGAGGAAAGCAGGAAGTGAAGAGAGCACAACAGCCTGCAGGTTAGTGAACAAGCGTCATGGGAATACCCCTTTAACGGTTTGTCTCATCATAGGCAACTCTTGTAATCTGAGACCTGTGATCAGCAGATAGTTACAGCTCAGTCTCCTGAGACCCTTGACAGTAGAGGTTATATTTTTGAGGGAGAATTTGCAGCCCCGTTCTCTTCCCATCCCCCCCAATAGTGCCCACTGTAGAGGAAATGTAGTAATACATGGGTCAGATTACTAGCAGTCCATGTAATAGTACATGGATAGCATCCAAATGCCCTACTATGTATATAGTAGGAACTTACTATAACAGTAAAGTTGTAACTCATGGTCAATGACTTTATCACTTTGTCAGTAATCAAAAGCGCTTAATAAAACCCTTGCAGAAGAAACCAGCATTAGACAACTTCCTTCCTCCCACTACTTACCATGATTCTTAATACCTAGCATTTATATCTGCATATGTTATTGCTATATCCAACCAGAATATTTCTGCCTTGTCTCTGCGTTCACAGTGCACTTACATGCCTGATGCTTCACTCACTGCTATGTGTCTCCAGCAGGGCTATAGAAGTGTATGGAGCGCCAGTCATACAAGCACACCGTGCTTCATTCTCTTGATCGTGATGTCAAACTTGTGTCCTAACCTGTGGACAAGGGATAAGCGTCTGTAATGGGACTGCCCTTGTAAACATATACATGGCAGCAAAATCCTCTGATTTCAGGAGCGCTGGGTGACCATCTAATGTGAATGTGAAGCCCTCCATTTCCGCACACCAGGCACTCTTATTTTAGTGCTGTCTGACAAGCTTTCTCTCTTAACACATTGCAAAACACATTCACGTGCATCTCAGCAGAGATGGATGTCAGCAAAGCGGGTTATGTCTTGTATGGCCATAGAGAAGTAAGACCTGTGAAGATCAGGGGCCCAAATAGAATGGCAGGTCAGGAATAGAAGAAAGGACTACTGAATCTTCCCCATAAAGATAAGGCGTGGCTAGTCCTTCTTGTAGAACGACAGAGGGGATAGCGGAGTTTTAGAGATGACTGACCATACCCTCTGGTCAGATCACGTTCCCTCTGTCGTGCGGGATGGCTTATACAATGAGAGCCTGGGTGCTTTGGGCTCCCTTCTTTCTACCATGCCAAGCAGTGATGACTTTTCTGAATACATATATTTATTTGGGTGAAGGCAATGACTGGGATCCCAGCCGACACATTGCTGCTGAGTGACATTCTTGGAGGAGCTAATAGCAAGCAGAAAAGAAACAATTAGTGTATACTTTATCCATTAACACTCTTAATGTTGGAGCTAAACCCTTAGGATTTGTCACAAATAGCAGCTGACAGGTTCAATACAACCCCCTTAACTGTTTCCATAAGAGCTAGCGGTACATATGGCTTAAACCCTGCAAGGCACCGTGTCACCATGACAACAGAGCAAGGAAAAACATACTGATCTTTTCTGAAGCTATTTTTAAGCCGTCAGTACTAAAATTTTTACCTGTGAAATCTCCGCCATGTAATTGGCCCTTGTCCTAGAGGGGCTTAGAAATGACCACGGCTACTAAAGTAAAGGAGAAAGGTCTATGAATGGGATTAAATATAAAATATAGGGAAAAAAATGAATGAGTTGTTTTAACTTAACACTTTTTTAAGCTAGTTTTTTCACTTTGGGCATTGTAGATCAAACTGTACCACAAAATCGGCATCCGTACATCAGGGAATATGGGACTGCCTACATGTAGAGAGCCTCGACCTGCTCTAAAGGCAACCATGTAATATACTGCAGATCTCCACCATATGGATTGTATATTATTAAAGAGGACCTTTCACCACTTTTGGGCACATGCAGTGTTATATACTGCCAGAAAGCCGACAGTGCGCTGAATTCAGCGCACTGTCGGCTTTCCCGATCTGTGCCCGGTGTAAAGCGCTTACGGTACCGGCACCGTAAGCTCTGTACACCGGGCACAGATCGGGAAAGCCGATAGTGCGCTGAATTCAGCGCACTGTCGGCTTTCTGGCAGTATATAACACTGCATGTGCCCAAAAGTGGTGAAAGGTCCTCTTTAATGAGTTGTACAATCTATACTCTTACATGGAAATGGAACATACTACATTGGCTAGTAAAGTGAAAAATACTCTACAACATTTCCAGTTGCACCTTTTAGGAGTATTTTGATGGGTCTGCGTCTTGTCTAAATTCCCCCTTGAACCACTGCCATCTACGAGCAGCTGCCACTAAACTGGGAATATGGTGTGTCCGGTGTATATAAACATATACAGACATGCCGTACAATAACGTCATCACAACAAATGCTTACCTAGATCATTGAGAGAAATCAGATTGTTCTGCCGTGTAGAGTTAAAGGACAATATTCTCTTAGGGATTTCACCATTGTAGCTTGGACACTAAATTTATTTAAAATAATAATTGTCTTTTGTACACAGATTTCTCATTTTACCATTTGGGAAGAGGGGGGTCTGCTACATACATTTATATTTTCCTTGGCACTGTCTACA
Source organism: Leptodactylus fuscus (assembly GCF_031893055.1). Classification (NCBI taxonomy): domain Eukaryota; kingdom Metazoa; phylum Chordata; class Amphibia; order Anura; family Leptodactylidae; genus Leptodactylus; species Leptodactylus fuscus. Next base: position 160,560,745 of record NC_134269.1, on the reverse strand, counting down.
TTATGGCTGTAGCAAGTACACTTTGGACTGTATGTCACATGATCATGGAGTGATTTATATCCACTGGAAATAAGCAGAATGAATGACAGCAAGCAGAGAGCTAGAAAACCGTGAAGAATTGATACAGAAAGTATATTATAAATTGTATAACTGTTCAGTAGACAAGTACTTTCCTGGAACTGGACAATCCCTTTAATATTCTTAGGTGTGCATATTTAGTTGCATTTCCTTTTCATTTGGTAATTGGTTCAAAAGTACAAGCATCTTCCAAGTATATGTTTTCAGCTGACCTTAGGCGCTTGAGTTGTTTTGTGTAACAGATAAGAAGTTGTCCTGTGGTATCATGACATGACTATACATGGCTAAGCTATTGCGTAATACATGTTATTGCAGTCAGGGGAAGGATGTGTGTTTCATTCTTACATTCAGCTCTTCATGGTATACAAGCTGGGTTGTTCAGTCTGCTAAAAAGATGAAGTACATACTACATGGCTCTCGTGGTTGGTTTATTTCTTCTTGGTTTATTGCTTCAGCATCAACTGTTCCCTGTTGAGTCTATCGGTTGGGGGTCCCTCCCTCCGTGTGTGTATATGCTGATTGGGGCCTGCGTGTCCCGCTTCTGGTTTTCCTTTTTTTTGCTTGTGTTCTTTATTATAAAAATTTTCAATAAACTCCGATTATACATAAAAAGATGAAGTATTGTTTTTGTGTGCAATATACAAAAGACTTATTTTCATTGTGACTATGATAGCCTGTTCTGCCCTACAGTCACATGACCAGATAGGGTCATGCAGCACGATGTCCTGTCTTCCGATCATCTCTCTTCTGGTTTGCCCCATCTCCTGAGGGTTTCAGTGCAGGTGCACAGTATATAGCTCTGCACTGTTTCTACCCCAACCTGTCAATAACTATTGTGCTCGTTCTAAGGGGCAGACAAGTAGGAGATTTCCTCATAGACTGCAAACTGAAGTGAGCAGGGTCCTTACTTATTGTTTGATTCACGACATTCACAGCTATGTTGGACTTCCATTTCTCTGCACCTTTGTAAGGCTTGGTTCAGATCTGCGCACGGGGTCCGCTAGGAGAAGTATGTTCACTATCGCCCTACAACAACATGTAAGTGGTTTAGAAGCAATTTTGTATCCCTTAGAAAATTGGCGCTCTTTTTCACCTGGCGTCATTGCCATTGCTCATAGCGCATATTCATCCTGATTCCAAAACTTTTACCTATCACACAGCGGACCCTGTACGGAAACAGACGGAGAGTCTGAAGAAGGTATTGTTATACTGAAAAACGTTTAACTCTACTTCTATCATCACTGCTTGAATAAAAATATAAGAAATTTCCCAGCACTCCAAGTGTGGCGTTCTTTCTTCCAAGCTTAGAAAATAGTCGAGGTACCATGACAATTGTTCTGGATTTACTCTCAGCATGTTACTGTACACATACATGTTTGTCTTTAAGAATCGTTTATTTACACATGTGTATTTACAGCAATCCCATGTGTTTCTCACTCATTTTAAGGAGGATCTGTCACCGCATCGTATAAGATAGCAACATACACTCGGAGCTGCTGCTTCACTGATGACAATGGTCACTGTTTGTTTACTTGTTGGCTCCCCTGTTCAGCGATTAGGAATAGTGGCTAAAGCACTAGGGAACGCCCACTTGGCTAATTACTGCTATCAGTCCGGGAGAGCTAATGGCACAAATAATAGCTGAATGCGGAAGCCTACAAGTAAATGAAAACCACTGTGGCATCAGTGAAGCAGCAGCTGTGATTGTATTCCACTAGCCTTACTGATGTGAGGTGGTGATAGGTTCTCTATACTTTTATACATATTTGTATTAAAAGGGTTTTCCAGACTAAAATAATTAGTTCACTAGTATAGGATGAGTGAGGGTCTGACCCCAGCACCCCCATTAATTAGCTGTTCTCAGCAGCTGATACACAGAGCATGGAGCAGGACATAAACAGCACTGTTCTCTGTGTAGTGGTGGAACTGAGGTACTGCAGCTTAGAACTGAGTCAGTGTCGGGGGCAACTTGATATTCTGGGGGCAACCTGAGTTGGACACATTGGTGTAGGGGAAATTATACTGTGTGTGTAACTTGGGGGGGGGGGGGGAGGCTGACATGGTGGGGGCAGCTAGGGGAGTGGGGGGACATGAATCTGTAGGGTGAAACCTGGAGGGAGACATTATAAGAGGAATATTGTATGGGGCCACTAGGGAGCCATTATACTGTGTAAAAGCCACTAAGGTGGGGGCCATTGATGAATCATTATAATATGTGCAGGTCTAGTAATTTTAGGTGGTCATGATGGGGGGCAGGGGTGCACTGCTACTGAGGCGAGGTGAGGCGGCACTTTCAGAGGGAAGGCAATTTTATCTTTTTTTTTTTTTCTAAACTAGCCCAAGACAGGCTGCTCTAAAAACAAAACTGAGCGGACCTGTTCTGGCTTAGTCCTCTTCGTCTCAGCGCAGGCAGTGATGATAAGATGTCATCACGCCTCCTGCGCTGAGACACAGATGTATTATGTGCAACCGGGTGAAGAAGAAGAGGTGGCAGCAGCGGCAACTCCATCTCGGGATCGCAGGTAGGTGAGGATACCTTTTTTTTTGTTCTTTTTTAATAGGTCTATTTCCCTACCTATCCCCAGTCCTGCTAATGGCTGCTCCCCGCTTCCCCTTTTGCTATAGGATGCAAAAGAAGGAAGCAGAAGTGGCTGTGAGCAGATCCGCGAACCTCAACAACTACCTCTATTATTATACTCAGGGTTTTTTTTCAGACCCCTGAGTATAATAATCGGAGCCCCAGGGAAGGTGAAGAAACATAAAAAACAATGTTACTCACCTCTCCTGGATCCGATGTTACTCCTAGCAGGCTTTAAGCCTTTATGGTAACGTCCCAGACGTCATGTGGACGGTCCATGTGACGTCTGGGATAT